>NC_090926.1:1295547055-1296990538 GCF_040938575.1 Ambystoma mexicanum
CTCAGAGAAAACCTCCAGCTTGCCTCCTTCGTCAACGGGAACACAAACTCTAGGGGGAAGAGAAATGAAAATAAACAAAACACCAAAGGCTCTTTTGACAGTAGTTCACATATTACGGGAACAAAGGTAAGGCCTCAGCTGCAGAGACAAGGCCTCACTCTGAAGTACAGTAGCTCACATGTTACTGGGACAGCAGTGGGGCCTCAGCTGCAGGGACAAGGCCTCACTCTGAAGGACAAGAGTTCACATATTACTGGGACAGCCGTGGGGCCTCAGCTGCAGGGACAAGGCCTCACTGTGAAGGACAGGAGTTCACATATTACTGGGACAGCGGTGGGGCCTCAGCTGCAGAGACAAGGCATCACTCTGAAGTACAGTAGCTCACATGTTACTGGGACAGCAGTGGGGCCTCAGCTGCAGGGACAAGGCCTCACTCTGAAGGACAAGAGTTCACATATTACTGGGACAGCCGTGGGGTCTCAGCTGCAGGGACAAGGCCTCACTGTGAAGGACAGGAGTTCACATATTACTGGGACAGCGGTGAGGCCTCAGCTGCAGAGACAAGGCCTCACTCTGAAGTACAGTAGCTCACATGTTACTGGGACAGCAGTGGGGCCTCAGCTGCAGGGACAAGGCCTCACTCTGAAGGACAAGAGTTCACATATTACTGGGACAGCGGTGGGGCCTCAGCTGCAGGGACAAGGCCTCACTCTGAAGGACAGTAGCTCACATGTTACTGCGACAGCGGTGGGGCCTCAGCTGCAGGGACAAGGCCTCACTCTGAAGTACAAGAGTTCACATATTACTGGGACAGCAGTGGGGCCTCAGCTGCAGGGACGAAGCCTCACTCTGAAGTACAAGAGTTCACATATTACTGGGACAGCGGTGGGGCCTCAGCTGCAGGGACAAGGCCTCACTCTGAAGGACAGTAGCTCACATGTTACTGCGACAGCGGTGGGGCCTCAGCTGCAGGGACAAGGCCTCACTCTGAAGTACAAGAGTTCACATATTACTGGGACAGCCGTGGGGCCTCAGCTGCAGGGACAAGGCCTCACTCTGAAGGACAAGAGTTCACATGTTAATGGGACAGCGGTGGGGCCTCAGCTGCAGGGACAAGGCCACACTCTGAAGGACAAGAGTTCACATATTACTGCGACAGCGTTGAGGCCTCAGCTGCAGGGACACGGCCTCACTCTGAAGGACAAGAGTCCACATATTACTGGGACAGCGGTGGGGCCTCAGCTGCAGGGACAAGGCCTCACTCTGAAGGACAAGAGTTCACATATTACTGGGACAGCCGTGGGGCCTCAGCTGCAGGGACAAGGCCTCACTCTGAAGGACAAGAGTTCACATGTTACTGGGACAGCGGTGGGGCCTCAGCTGCAGGGACAAGGCCACACTCTGAAGGACAAGAGTTCACATATTACTGCAACAGCGTTGAGGCCTCAGCTGCAGGGACAAGGCCTCACTCTGAAGGACAAGAGTCCACATATTACTGGGACAGCGGTGGGGCCTCAGCTGCAGGGACAAGGCCTCACTCTGAAGGACAAGAGTCCACATATTACTGGGACAGCGGTGGGGCCTCAGCTGCAGGGACAAGGCCTCACTCTGAAGGACAAGAGTTCACATAATACTGGGACAGCGGTGGGGCCTCAGCTGCAGGGACAAGGCCTCACTCTGAAGGACAAGAGTTCACATATTACTGGGACAGCGGTGGGGCCTCAGCTGCAGGGACAAGGCCTCACTCTGAAGGACAGTAGCTCACATGTTACTGGGACAGCGGTGGGGCCTCAGCTGCAGGGACAAGGCCTCACTCTGAAGTACAAGAGTTCACATATTACTGCGACAGCGGTGGGGCATCAGCTGCAGGGACGAAGCCTCACTCTGAAGTACAAGAGTTCACATATTACTCGGACAGCGGTGGGGCCTCAGCTGCAGGGATGAGGCCTCACTCTGAAGGACAAGAGTTCACATGTTACTGGGACAGCGGTGGGGCCTCAGCTGCAGGGACAAGGCCTCACTCTGAAGATCAAGAGTTCACATATTACTGGGACAGCGGTGGGGCCTCAACTGCAGGGACAAGGCCTCACTCTGAAGATCAAGAGTTCATATATTACTGGGAAAGCGGTGGGGCCTCAGCTGCAGGGACAAGGCCTCACTCTGAAGGACAGTAGTTCACATATCACTGGGACAGCGGTGGGGCCTCAGCTGCAGGGACAAGGCCTCACTCTGAAGGACAGTAGCTCACATGTTACTCGGACAGCGGTGGGGCCTCAGATGCAGGGACAAGGCCTCACTCTGAAGGACAAGAGTTCATATATTAGTGGGACAGCGGTGGGGCCTCAGCTGCAGGGACAAGGCCTCACTCTGAAGATCAAGAGTTCACATATTACTCGGACAGCGGTGGGGCCTCAGCTGCAGGGACGAAGCCTCACTCTGAAGTACAAGAGTTCACATGTTACTGGGACAGCGGTGAGGCCTCAGCTGCAGGGACAAGGCCTCACTCTGAAGGACAAGAGTTCACATATTACTCGGACAGCGGTGGGGCCTCAGCTGCAGGGACGAAGCCTCACTCTGAAGTACAAGAGTTCACATGTTACTGGGACAGCGGTGAGGCCTCAGCTGCAGGGACAAGGTCTCACTCTGAAGGACAAGAGCTGCAGGGACAAGGCATCACTCTGAAGATCAAGAGTTCATATATTAGTGGGACAGCGGTGGGGCCTCAGCTGCAGGGACACGGCCTCACTCTGAAGATCAAGAGTTCATATATTAGTGGGACAGCGGTGGGGCCTCAGCTGCAGGGACAAGGCCTCACTCTGAAGATCAAGAGTTCACATGTTACTGGGACAGCGGAGGGGCCAAGGCCTCACTCTGAAGGACAAGAGTTCACATATTACTGGGACAGCCGTGGGGCCTCAGCTGCAGGGACAAGGCCTCACTCTGAAGATCAAGAGTTCACATATTACTGGGACAGCGGTGGGGCCTCAACTGCAGGGACAAGGTCTCACTCTGAAGGACAAGAGCTGCAGGGACAAGGCATCACTCTGAAGATCAAGAGTTCATATATTAGTGGGACAGCGGTGGGGCCTCAGCTGCAGGGACACGGCCTCACTCTGAAGATCAAGAGTTCATATATTAGTGGGACAGCGGTGGGGCCTCAGCTGCAGGGACAAGGCCTCACTCTGAAGATCAAGAGTTCACATGTTACTGGGACAGCGGAGGGGCCAAGGCCTCACTCTGAAGGACAAGAGTTCACATATTACTGGGACAGCCGTGGGGCCTCAGCTGCAGGGACAAGGCCTCACTCTGAAGGACAAGAGTTCACATGTTACTGGGACAGCGGTGGGGCCTCAGCTGCAGGGACAAGGCCTCACTCTGAAGGACAAGAGTTCACATATTACTGGGACAGCGGCGAGGCCTCAGCTGCAGGGACAAGGCCTCACTCTGAAGGACAGTAGCTCACATGTTACTGCGACAGCGGTGGGGCCTCAGCTGCAGGGACAAGGCCTCACTCTGAAGTACAAGAGTTCACATATTACTGGGACAGCGGTGGGGCCTCAGCTGCAGGGACAAGGCCTCACTCTGAAGGACAAGAGTTCACATATTACTGGGACAGCGGTGGGGCCTCAGCTGCAGGGACAAGGCCTCACTCTGAAGATCAAGAGTTCATATATTACTGGGACAGCAGTGAGGCCTCAGCTGCAGGGACAAGGCCTCACTCTGAAGGACAAGAGTTCACATATTACTGGGACAGCAGTGGGGCCTCAGCTGCAGGGACAATGCCTCACTCTGAACGACAAGAGTTCACATGTTACTGGGGCAGCAGTGTGGCCTCAGCTGCAGGGACAAGGCCTCACTCTGAAGGACAAGAGTTCACATGTTACTGGGACAGCGGTGAGGCCTCAGCTGCAAGGACAAGCCTCACTCTGAAGGACAGTAGCTCACATGTTACTGCGACAGCGGTGGGGCCTCAGCTGCAGGGACAAGGCCTCACTCTGAAGGACAAGAGTTCACATATTACTGGGACAGCGGTGGGGCCTCAGCTGCAGGGACAAGGCCTCACTCTGAAGGACAGTAGCTCACATATTACTGGGACAGCGGTGGGGCCTCAGCTGCAGGGACAAGGTCTCACTCTGAAGGACAAGAGTTCACATTTTACTGGGACAGCAGTGGGGCCTCAGCTGCAGGGACAAGGCCTACACTCTGAAGGACAAGAGTTCACATGTTACTGGGACAGCGGTGGGGCCTCAGCTGCAGGGACAAGGCCTCACTCTGAAGGACAAGAGTTCACATGTTACTGGGACAGCGGTGGGGCCTCAGCTGCAGGGACAAGGCCTCACTCTGAAGATCAAGAGTTCACATATTACTGGGACAGAGGTGGGGCCTCAGCTGCAGGGACAAGGCCTCACTCTGAAGGACAGTAGTTCACATATTACTGGGACAGCATTGGGGCCTCAGCTGCAGGGACAAGGCCTCACTCTGAAGGACAAGAGTTCACATGTTACTGGGACAGCGGTGAGGCCTCAGCTGGAGGGACAAGGCCTCACTCTGAAGGACAAGAGTTCACATATTACTGGGACAGCAGTGGGGCCTCAGCTGCAGGGACAAGACCTCACTCTGAAGGACAAGAGTTCACATGTTACTGGGACAGCAGTGGGGCCTCAGCCTCAGGGGCAAGGCCTCACTCTGAAGGACAAGAGTTCACATGTTACTGGGACAGCGGTGGGGCCTCAGCTGCAGGGACAAGGCCTCACTCTGAATGACAGTAGCTCACATGTTACTGCGACAGCGGTGGGGCCTCAGCTGCAGGGACAAGGCCTCACTCTGAAGGACAAGAGTTCATATATTACTGGGACAGCCGTGGGGCCTCAGCTGCAGGGACGAGGCCTCACTCTGGAGGACAAGAGTTCATATATCTGGGACAGCGGTGGGGCCTCAGCTGCAGGGACAAGGCATCACTCTGAAGATCAAGAGTTCATATATTAGTGGGACAGCGGTGGGGCCTCAGCTGCAGGGACAAGGCCTCACTCTGAAGATCAAGAGTTCACATGTTACTGGGACAGCGGAGGGGCCAAGGCCTCACTCTGAAGGACAAGAGTTCACATATTACTGGGACAGCCGTGGGGCCTCAGCTGCATGGACAAGGCCTCACTCTGAAGATCGAGAGTTCATATATTACTGGGACAGCGGTGGGGCCTCAGCTGCAGGGACAAGGCCTCACTCTGAAGGACAAGAGTTCACATGTTACTGGGACAGCGGTGGGGCCTCAGCTGCAGGGACACGGCCTCACTCTGAAGATCAAGAGTTCATATATTAGTGGGACAGCGGTGGGGCCTCAGCTGCAGGGACAAGGCCTCACTCTGAAGATCAAGAGTTCACATGTTACTGGGACAGCGGAGGGGCCAAGGCCTCACTCTGAAGGACAAGAGTTCACATATTACTGGGACAGCCGTGGGGCCTCAGCTGCAGGGACAAGGCCTCACTCTGAAGGACAAGAGTTCACATGTTACTGGGACAGCGGTGGGGCCTCAGCTGCAGGGACAAGGCCTCACTCTGAAGGACAAGAGTTCACATATTACTGGGACAGCGGCGAGGCCTCAGCTGCAGGGACAAGGCCTCACTCTGAAGGACAGTAGCTCACATGTTACTGCGACAGCGGTGGGGCCTCAGCTGCAGGGACAAGGCCTCACTCTGAAGTACAAGAGTTCACATATTACTGGGACAGCGGTGGGGCCTCAGCTGCAGGGACAAGGCCTCACTCTGAAGGACAAGAGTTCACATATTACTGGGACAGCGGTGGGGCCTCAGCTGCAGGGACAAGGCCTCACTCTGAAGATCAAGAGTTCATATATTACTGGGACAGCAGTGAGGCCTCAGCTGCAGGGACAAGGCCTCACTCTGAAGGACAAGAGTTCACATATTACTGGGACAGCAGTGGGGCCTCAGCTGCAGGGACAATGCCTCACTCTGAACGACAAGAGTTCACATGTTACTGGGGCAGCAGTGTGGCCTCAGCTGCAGGGACAAGGCCTCACTCTGAAGGACAAGAGTTCACATGTTACTGGGACAGCGGTGAGGCCTCAGCTGCAAGGACAAGCCTCACTCTGAAGGACAGTAGCTCACATGTTACTGCGACAGCGGTGGGGCCTCAGCTGCAGGGACAAGGCCTCACTCTGAAGGACAAGAGTTCACATATTACTGGGACAGCGGTGGGGCCTCAGCTGCAGGGACAAGGCCTCACTCTGAAGGACAGTAGCTCACATATTACTGGGACAGCGGTGGGGCCTCAGCTGCAGGGACAAGGTCTCACTCTGAAGGACAAGAGTTCATATTTTACTGGGACAGCAGTGGGGCCTCAGCTGCAGGGACAAGGCCTACACTCTGAAGGACAAGAGTTCACATGTTACTGGGACAGCGGTGGGGCCTCAGCTGCAGGGACAAGGCCTCACTCTGAAGGACAAGAGTTCACATGTTACTGGGACAGCGGTGGGGCCTCAGCTGCAGGGACAAGGCCTCACTCTGAAGATCAAGAGTTCACATATTACTGGGACAGAGGTGGGGCCTCAGCTGCAGGGACAAGGCCTCACTCTGAAGGACAGTAGTTCACATATTACTGGGACAGCATTGGGGCCTCAGCTGCAGGGACAAGGCCTCACTCTGAAGGACAAGAGTTCACATGTTACTGGGACAGCGGTGAGGCCTCAGCTGGAGGGACAAGGCCTCACTCTGAAGGACAAGAGTTCACATATTACTGGGACAGCAGTGGGGCCTCAGCTGCAGGGACAAGACCTCACTCTGAAGGACAACAGTTCACATGTTACTGGGACAGCAGTGGGGCCTCAGCCTCAGGGGCAAGGCCTCACTCTGAAGGACAAGAGTTCACATGTTACTGGGACAGCGGTGGGGCCTCAGCTGCAGGGACAAGGCCTCACTCTGAAGGACAGTAGCTCACATGTTACTGCGACAGCGGAGGGGCCTCAGCTGCAGGGACAAGGCCTCACTCTGAAGGACAAGAGTTCATATATTACTGGGACAGCCGTGGGGCCTCAGCTGCAGGGACGAGGCCTCACTCTGGAGGACAAGAGTTCATATATCTGGGACAGCGGTGGGGCCTCAGCTGCAGGGACAAGGCATCACTCTGAAGATCAAGAGTTCATATATTAGTGGGACAGCGGTGGGGCCTCAGCTGCAGGGACAAGGCCTCACTCTGAAGATCAAGAGTTCACATGTTACTGGGACAGCGGAGGGGCCAAGGCCTCACTCTGAAGGACAAGAGTTCACATATTACTGGGACAGCCGTGGGGCCTCAGCTGCATGGACAAGGCCTCACTCTGAAGATCGAGAGTTCATATATTACTGGGACAGCGGTGGGGCCTCAGCTGCAGGGACAAGGCCTCACTCTGAAGGACAAGAGTTCACATGTTACTGGGACAGCGGTGGGGCCTCAGCTGCAGGGACAAGGCCTCACTCTGAAGGACAGTAGCTCACATGTTACTGCGACAGCGGTGGGGCCTCAGCTGCAGGGACAAGGCCTCACTCTGAAGTACAAGAGTTCACATATTACTGGGACAGCGGTGGGGCCTCAGCTGCAGGGACGAAGCCTCACTCTGAAATACAAGAGTTCAGAGGTGGGGCCTCAGCTGCAGGGACAAGGCCTCACTCTGAAGGACAGTAGTTCACATATTACTGGGACAGCATTGGGGCCTCAGCTGCAGGGACAAGGCATCACTCTGAAGGACAAGAGTTCACATGTTACTGGGACAGCGGTGAGGCCTCAGCTGGAGGGACAAGGCCTCACTCTGAAGGACAAGAGTTCACATATTACTGGAACAGCAGTGGGGCCTCAGCTGCAGGGACAAGGCCTCACTCTGAAGGACAAGAGTTCACATGTTACTGGGACAGCAGTGGGGCCTCAGCCTCAGGGGCAAGGCCTCACTCTGAAGGACAAGAGTTCACATGTTACTGGGACAGCAGTGGGGCCTCAGCTGCAGGGACAAGGCCTCACTCTGAAGGACAAGAGTTCATATATTACTGGGACAGCGGTGAGGCCTCAGCTGCAAGGACAAGGCCTCACTCTGAAGGACAGTAGCTCTCATGTTACTGCGACAGTGGTGGGGCCTCAGCTGCAGGTACAAGGCCTCACTCTGAAGATCAAGAGTTCATATATGACTGGGACAGCGGTGGGGCCTCAGCTGCAGGGACAAGGCCTCACTCTGAAGATCAAGAGTTCATATATTACTAGGACAGCAGTGGGGCCTCAGCTGCAGGGACAAGGCCTCACTCTGAAGGACAAGAGTTCACATATTACTGGGACAGCGGGGGGGCCTCAGCAGCAGGGACAAGGCTTCACTCTGAAGATCAAGAGTTCATATATTAGTGGGACAGCGGTGGGGCCTCAGCTGCAGGGACAAGACCTCACTCTGAAGATCAAGAGTTCACATATTACTGGGACAGCGGTGAGTCCTCAGCTGCAGGGACAAGGCCTCACTCTGAAGATCAGGAATTCACATATTACTGGGACAGCGGTGAGTCCTCAGCTGCAGGGACAAGGCCTCACTCTGAAGGACAAGAGTTCACATATTACTGGGACAGCCGTGGGGCCTCAGCTGCAGGGACAAGGCCGCACTCTGAAGGACAAGAGTTCACATGTTACTGGGACAGCCGTGGGGCCTCAGCTGCAGGGACAAGGCCTCACTCTGAAGGACAAGAGTTCACATATTACTGGCAAAGCGGTGGGGCCTCAGCTGCAGGGACAAGGCCTCACTCTGAGGGACAAGAGTTCACATATTACTGGGACAGCGGTGGGGCCTCAGCTGCAGGGACAAGGCCTCACTCTAAAGGACAAGAGTTCACATATTACTGGGACAGCGGTGGGGCCTCAGCTGCAGGTACAAGGCCTCACTCTGAAGGACAAGCGTTCACATGTTACTGGGACAGCGGTGAGGCCTCAGCTGGAGGGACAAGGCCTCACTCTGAAGGACAAGAGTTCCCATGTTACTGGGACAGCAGTGGGGTCTCAGCTGCAGGGACAAGGCCTCACTCTGAAGGACAAGAGTTCACATGTTACTGGGGCAGCGGTGGGGCCTCAGCTGCAGGGACAAGGCCTCACTCTGAAGATCAAGATTTCACATATTACTGGGACAGCGGTGGGGCCTCAGCTGCAGGGACAAGGCCTCACTCTGAAGGACAAGAGTTCACATATTAGTGGGACACAGGTGGAGCCTCAGCTGCAGGGACAAGGCCTCACTCTGAAGGACAAGAGGTCACATATTAGTGGGACACAGGTGGGGCCTCAGTTGCAGGGACAAGGCCTCACTCTGAAGGACAAGAGTTCACATGTTACTGGGACAGCAGTGAGGCCTCAGCTGCAGGGACAAGGCCTCAGTCTGAAGGACAAGAATTCACATGTTACTGGGACAGCGGTGAGGCCTCAGCTGCAGGGACAAGGCCTCACTCTGAAGGACAAGAGTTCACATGTTACTGGGACAGCGGTGGGGCCTCAGCTGCAGGGACAAGGCCTCACTCTGAAGGACAAGAGTTCACATATTACTGGGACAGCGGTGGGGCCTCAGCTGCAGGGACAAGGCCTCACTCTGAAGATCAAGAGTTCACATATTACTGGGACAGCGGTGAGGCCTCAGCTGCAGGGACAAGGCCACACTCTGAAGGACAGTAGCTCACATGTTACTGCGACAGCGGTGGGGCCTCAGCTGCAGGGACAAGGCCTCAGTCTGAAGTACAAGAGTTCACATATTACTGGGACAGCGGTGGGGCCTCAGCTGCAGGGACGAAGCCTCACTCTGAAGGACAAGAGTTCACATGTTACTGGGACAGCGGGGGGGCCTCAGCAGCAGGGACAAGGCTTCACTCTGAAGGACAAGAGTTCACATATTACTGGGACAGCAGTGAGGCCTCAGCTGCAGGGACAAGGCCTCACTCTGAAGGACAAGAGTTCACATGTTACTGGGACAGCGGTGGGGCCTCAGCTGCAGGGACAAGGCCTCACTCTGAAGGACAAGAGTTCACATGTTACTGGGACAGCGGTGGGGCCTCAGCTGCAGGGATGAAGCCTCACTCTGAAGGACAAGAGTTCACATGTTACTGGGACAGCGGTGGGGCCTTGCAGGGACAAGGCCTCACTCTGAAGTACAAGAGTTCACATATTACTGGGACAGCCGTGGGGCCTCAGCTGCAGGGACAAGGCCTCACTCTGAAGGACAAGAGTTCACATGTTACTGGGACAGCGGTGAGGCCTCAGCTGGAGGGACAAGGCCTCACTCTGAAGGACAAGAGTTCACATATTACTGGGACAGCAGTGGGGCCTCAGCTGCAGGGACAAGACCTCACTCTGAAGGACAAGAGTTCACATGTTACTGGGACAGCAGTGGGGCCTCAGCCTCAGGGGCAAGGCCTCACTCTGAAGGACAAGAGTTCACATGTTACTGGGACAGCGGTGGGGCCTCAGCTGCAGGGACAAGGCCTCACTCTGAAGGACAAGAGTTCATATAGTACTGGGACAGCGGTGGGGCCTCAGCTGCAGGGACAAGGCCACACTCTGAAGGACAAGAGTTCACATATTACTGCGACAGCGTTGAGGCCTCAGCTGCAGGGACAAGGCCTCACTCTGAAGGACAAGAGTCCACATATTACTGGGACAGCGGTGGGGCCTCAGCTGCAGGGACAAGGCCTCACTCTGAAGGACAAGAGTCCACATATTACTGGGACAGCGGTGGGGCCTCAGCTGCAGGGACAAGGCCTCACTCTGAAGGACAAGAGTTCACATAATACTGGGACAGCGGTGGGGCCTCAGCTGCAGGGACAAGGCCTCACTCTGAAGGACAAGAGTTCACATGTTACTGGGACAGCGGTGGGGCCTCAGCTGCAGGGACAAGGCCACACTCTGAAGGACAAGAGTTCACATGTTACTGGGACAGCGGTGGGGCCTCAGCTACAGGGACAAGGCCTCACTCTGAAGGACAAGAGTTCATATATTACTGGGACAGCGGTGGGGCCTCAGCTGCAGGGACGAGGCCTCACTCTGGAGGACAAGAGTTCATATATCTGGGACAGCGGTGGGGCCTCAGCTGCAGGGACAAGGCATCACTCTGAAGATCAAGAGTTCATATATTAGTGGGACAGCGGTGGGGCCTCAGCTGCAGGGACAAGGCCTCACTCTGAAGATCAAGAGTTCACATGTTACTGGGACAGCGGAGGGGCCAAGGCCTCACTCTGAAGGACAAGAGTTCACATATTACTGGGACAGCCGTGGGGCCTCAGCTGCATGGACAAGGCCTCACTCTGAAGATCGAGAGTTCATATATTACTGGGACAGCGGTGGGGCCTCAGCTGCAGGGACAAGGCGTCACTCTGAAGGACAAGAGTTCACATGTTACTGGGACAGCGGTGGGGTCTCAGCTGCAGGGACAAGGCCTCACTCTGAAGGACAGTAGCTCACATGTTACTGCAACAGCGGTGGGGCCTCAGCTGCAGGGACAAGGCCTCACTCTGAAGTACAAGAGTTCACATATTACTGGGACAGCGGTGGGGCCTCAGCTGCAGGGACGAAGCCTCACTCTGAAGTACAAGAGTTCAGAGGTGGGGCCTCAGCTGCAGGGACAAGGCCTCACTCTGAAGGACAGTAGTTCACATATTACTGGGACAGCATTGGGGCCTCAGCTGCAGGGACAAGGCATCACTCTGAAGGACAAGAGTTCACATGTTACTGGGACAGCGGTGAGGCCTCAGCTGGAGGGACAAGGCCTCACTCTGAAGGACAAGAGTTCACATATTACTGGGACAGCAGTGGGGCCTCAGCTGCAGGGACAAGGCCTCACTCTGAAGGACAAGAGTTCACATGTTACTGGGACAGCAGTGGGGCCTCAGCCTCAGGGGCAAGGCCTCACTCTGAAGGACAAGAGTTCACATGTTACTGGGACAGCAGTGGGGCCTCAGCTGCAGGGACAAGGCCTCACTCTGAAGGACAAGAGTTCATATATTACTGGGACAGCGGTGAGGCCTCAGCTGCAAGGACAAGGCCTCACTCTGAAGGACAGTAGCTCTCATGTTACTGCGACAGTGGTGGGGCCTCAGCTGCAGGTACAAGGCCTCACTCTGAAGATCAAGAGTTCATATATGACTGGGACAGCGGTGGGGCCTCAGCTGCAGGGACAAGGCCTCACTCTGAAGATCAAGAGTTCATATATTACTAGGACAGCAGTGGGGCCTCAGCTGCAGGGACAAGGCCTCACTCTGAAGGACAAGAGTTCATATATTACTGGGACAGCGGGGGGGCCTCAGCAGCAGGGACAAGGCTTCACTCTGAAGATCAAGAGTTCATATATTAGTGGGACAGCGGTGGGGCCTCAGCTGCAGGGACAAGACCTCACTCTGAAGATCAAGAGTTCACATATTACTGGGACAGCGGTGAGTCCTCAGCTGCAGGGACAAGGCCTCACTCTGAAGATCAAGAATTCACATATTACTGGGACAGCGGTGAGTCCTCAGCTGCAGGGACAAGGCCTCACTCTGAAGGACAAGAGTTCACATATTACTGGGACAGCCGTGGGGCCTCAGCTGCAGGGACAAGGCCGCACTCTGAAGGACAAGAGTTCACATGTTACTGGGACAGCGGTGGGGCCTCAGCTGCAGGGACAAGGCCTCACTCTGAAGGACAAGAGTTCACATATTACTGGCAAAGCGGTGGGGCCTCAGCTGCAGGGACAAGGCCTCACTCTGAGGGACAAGAGTTCACATATTACTGGGACAGCGGTGGGGCCTCAGCTGCAGGGACAAGGCCTCACTCTAAAGGACAAGAGTTCACATGTTACTGGGACAGCAGTGAGGCCTCAGCTGCAGGGACAAGGCCTCACTCTGAAGGACAAGAGTTCACATATTACTGGGACAGCGGTGGGGCCTCAGCTGCAGGGACAAGGCCTCACTCTGAAGATCAAGAGTTCACATATTACTGGGACAGCGGTGAGGCCTCAGCTGCAGGGACAAGGCCACACTCTGAAGGACAGTAGCTCACATGTTACTGCGACAGCGGTGGGGCCTCAGCTGCAGGGACAAGGCCTCACTCTGAAGTACAAGAGTTCACATATTACTGGGACAGCGGTGGGGCCTCAGCTGCAGGGACGAAGCCTCACTCTGAAGGACAAGAGTTCACATGTTACTGGGACAGCGGTGGGCCTCAGCTGCAGGGACAAGGCCTCACTCTGAAGGACAAGAGTTCATATAGTACTGGGACAGCGGTGGGGCCTCAGCTGCAGGGACAAGGCCACACTCTGAAGGACAAGAGTTCACATATTACTGCGACAGCGTTGAGGCCTCAGCTGCAGGGACAAGGCCTCACTCTGAAGGACAAGAGTTCACATGTTACTGGGACAGCGGTGGGGCCTCAGCTGCAGGGACAAGGCCTCACTCTGAAGATCAAGAGTTCACATATTACTGGGACAGAGGTGGGGCCTCAGCTGCAGGGACAAGGCCTCACTCTGAAGGACAGTAGTTCACATATTACTGGGACAGCATTGGGGCCTCAGCTGCAGGGACAAGGCCTCACTCTGAAGGACAAGAGTTCACATGTTACTGGGACAGCGGTGAGGCCTCAGCTGGAGGGACAAGGCCTCACTCTGAAGGACAAGAGTTCACATATTACTGGGACAGCAGTGGGGCCTCAGCTGCAGGGACAAGACCTCACTCTGAAGGACAAGAGTTCACATGTTACTGGGACAGCAGTGGGGCCTCAGCCTCAGGGGCAAGGCCTCACTCTGAAGGACAAGAGTTCACATGTTACTGGGACAGCGGTGGGGCCTCAGCTGCAGGGACAAGGCCTCACTCTGAAGGACAAGAGTTCATATAGTACTGGGACAGCGGTGAGGCCTCAGCTGCAAGGACAAGGCCTCACTCTGAAGGACAGTAGCTCACATGTTACTGCGACAGCGGTGGGGCCTCAGCTGCAGAGACAAGGCCTCACTCTGAAGGACAAGAGTTCACATATTACTGGGACAGCGGTGGGGCCTCAGCTGCAGGGATGAAGCCTCACTCTGAAGGACAAGAGTTCACATGTTACTGGGACAGCGGTGGGGCCTCAGCTGCAGGGACAAGGCCTCACTCTGAAGTACAAGAGTTCACATATTACTGGGACAGCCGTGGGGCCTCAGCTGCAGGGACAAGGCCTCACTCTGAAGGACAAGAGTTCACATGTTAATGGGACAGCGGTGGGGCCTCAGCTGCAGGGACAAGGCCACACTCTGAAGGACAAGAGTTCACATATTACTGCGACAGCGTTGAGGCCTCAGCTGCAGGGACACGGCCTCACTCTGAAGGACAAGAGTCCACATATTACTGGGACAGCGGTGGGGCCTCAGCTGCAGGGACAAGGCCTCACTCTGAAGGACAAGAGTTCACATATTACTGGGACAGCCGTGCGGCCTCAGCTGCAGGGACAAGGCCTCACTCTGAAGGACAAGAGTTCACATGTTACTGGGACAGCGGTGGGGCCTCAGCTGCAGGGACAAGGCCACACTCTGAAGGACAAGAGTTCACATATTACTGCAACAGCGTTGAGGCCTCAGCTGCAGGGACAAGGCCTCACTCTGAAGGACAAGAGTCCACATATTACTGGGACAGCGGTGGGGCCTCAGCTGCAGGGACAAGGCCTCACTCTGAAGGACAAGAGTCCACATATTACTGGGACAGCGGTGGGGCCTCAGCTGCAGGGACAAGGCCTCACTCTGAAGGACAAGAGTTCACATGTTACTGGGACAGCGGTGAGGCCTCAGCTGGAGGGACAAGGCCTCACTCTGAAGGACAAGAGTTCACATATTACTGGGACAGCAGTGGGGCCTCAGCTGCAGGGACAAGACCTCACTCTGAAGGACAAGAGTTCACATGTTACTGGGACAGCAGTGGGGCCTCAGCCTCAGGGGCAAGGCCTCACTCTGAAGGACAAGAGTTCACATGTTACTGGGACAGCGGTGGGGCCTCAGCTGCAGGGACAAGGCCTCACTCTGAAGGACAAGAGATCATATAGTACTGGGACAGCGGTGGGGCCTCAGCTGCAGGGACAAGGCCACACTCTGAAGGACAAGAGTTCACATATTACTGCGACAGCGTTGAGGCCTCAGCTGCAGGGACAAGGCCTCACTCTGAAGGACAAGAGTCCACATATTACTGGGACAGCGGTGGGGCCTCAGCTGCAGGGACAAGGCCTCACTCTGAAGGACAAGAGTCCACATATTACTGGGACAGCGGTGGGGCCTCAGCTGCAGGGACAAGGCCTCACTCTGAAGGACAAGAGTTCACATAATACTGGGACAGCGGTGGGGCCTCAGCTGCAGGGACAAGGCCTCACTCTGAAGGACAAGAGTTCACATGTTACTGGGACAGCGGTGGGGCCTCAGCTGCAGGGACAAGGCCACACTCTGAAGGACAAGAGTTCACATGTTACTGGGACAGCGGTGGGGCCTCAGCTACAGGGACAAGGCCTCACTCTGAAGGACAAGAGTTCATATATTACTGGGACAGCGGTGGGGCCTCAGCTGCAGGGACGAGGCCTCACTCTGGAGGACAAGAGTTCATATATCTGGGACAGCGGTGGGGCCTCAGCTGCAGGGACAAGGCATCACTCTGAAGATCAAGAGTTCATATATTAGTGGGACAGCGGTGGGGTCTCAGCTGCAGGGACAAGGCCTCACTCTGAAGATCAAGAGTTCACATGTTACTGGGACAGCGGAGGGGCCAAGGCCTCACTCTGAAGGACAAGAGTTCACATATTACTGGGACAGCCGTGGGGCCTCAGCTGCATGGACAAGGCCTCACTCTGAAGATCGAGAGTTCATATATTACTGGGACAGCGGTGGGGCCTCAGCTGCAGGGACAAGGCCTCACTCTGAAGGACAAGAGTTCACATGTTACTGGGACAGCGGTGGGGCCTCAGCTGCAGGGACAAGGCCTCACTCTGAAGGACAGTAGCTCACATGTTACTGCAACAGCGGTGGGGCCTCAGCTGCAGGGACAAGGCCTCACTCTGAAGTACAAGAGTTCACATATTACTGGGACAGCGGTGGGGCCTCAGCTGCAGGGACGAAGCCTCACTCTGAAGTACAAGAGTTCAGAGGTGGGGCCTCAGCTGCAGGGACAAGGCCTCACTCTGAAGGACAGAAGTTCACATATTACTGGGACAGCATTGGGGCCTCAGCTGCAGGGACAAGGCATCACTCTGAAGGACAAGAGTTCACATGTTACTGGGACAGCGGTGAGGCCTCAGCTGGAGGGACAAGGCCTCACTCTGAAGGACAAGAGTTCACATATTACTGGGACAGCAGTGGGGCCTCAGCTGCAGGGACAAGGCCTCACTCTGAAGGACAAGAGTTCACATGTTACTGGGACAGCAGTGGGGCCTCAGCCTCAGGGGCAAGGCCTCACTCTGAAGGACAAGAGTTCACATGTTACTGGGACAGCGGTGAGGCCTCAGCTGCAAGGACAAGGCCTCACTCTGAAGGACAGTAGCTCTCATGTTACTGCGACAGTGGTGGGGCCTCAGCTGCAGGTACAAGGCCTCACTCTGAAGATCAAGAGTTCATATATGACTGGGACAGCGGTGGGGCCTCAGCTGCAGGGACAAGGCCTCACTCTGAAGATCAAGAGTTCATATATTACTAGGACAGCAGTGGGGCCTCAGCTGCAGGGACAAGGCCTCACTCTGAAGGACAAGAGTTCACATATTACTGGGACAGCGGGGGGGCCTCAGCAGCAGGGACAAGGCTTCACTCTGAAGATCAAGAGTTCATATATTAGTGGGACAGCGGTGGGGCCTCAGCTGCAGGGACAAGACCTCACTCTGAAGATCAAGAGTTCACATATTACTGGGACAGCGGTGAGTCCTCAGCTGCAGGGACAAGGCCTCACTCTGAAGATCAAGAATTCACATATTACTGGGACAGCGGTGAGTCCTCAGCTGCAGGGACAAGGCCTCACTCTGAAGGACAAGAGTTCACATATTACTGGGACAGCCGTGGGGCCTCAGCTGCAGGGACAAGGCCGCACTCTGAAGGACAAGAGTTCACATGTTACTGGGACAGCGGTGGGGCCTCAGCTGCAGGGACAAGGCCTCACTCTGAAGGACAAGAGTTCACATATTACTGGCAAAGCGGTGGGGCCTCAGCTGCAGGGACAAGGCCTCACTCTGAGGGACAAGAGTTCACATATTACTGGGACAGCGGTGGGGCCTCAGCTGCAGGGACAAGGCCTCACTCTAAAGGACAAGAGTTCACATGTTACTGGGACAGCAGTGAGGCCTCAGCTGCAGGTACAAGGCCTCACTCTGAACGACAAGAGTTCACATATTACTGGGACAGCGGTGGGGCCTCAGCTGCAGGTACAAGGCCTCACTCTGAAGGACAAGCGTTCACATGTTACTGGGACAGCGGTGAGGCCTCAGCTGGAGGGACAAGGCCTCACTCTGAAGGACAAGAGTTCCCATGTTACTGGGACAGCAGTGGGGCCTCAGCTGCAGGGACAAGGCCTCACTCTGAAGGACAAGAGTTCACATGTTACTGGGGCAGCGGTGGGGCCTCAGCTGCAGGGACAAGGCCTCACTCTGAAGATCAAGATTTCACATATTACTGGGACAGCGGTGGGGCCTCAGCTGCAGGGACAAGGCCTCCCTCTGAAGGACAAGAGTTCACATATTAGTGGGACACAGGTGGGGCCTCAGCTGCAGGGACAAGGCCTCACTCTGAAGGACAAGAGTTCACATATTAGTGGGACACAGGTGGGGCCTCAGTTGCAGGGACAAGGCCTCACTCTGAAGGACAAGAGTTCACATGTTACTGGGACAGCAGTGAGGCCTCAGCTGCAGGGACAAGGCCTCAGTCTGAAGGACAAGAATTCACATGTTACTGGGACAGCGGTGAGGCCTCAGCTGCAGGGACAAGGCCTCACTCTGAAGGACAAGAGTTCACATGTTACTGGGACAGCGGTGGGGCCTCAGCTGCAGGGACAAGGCCTCACTCTGAAGGACAAGAGTTCACATATTACTGGGACAGCGGTGGGGCCTCAGCTGCAGGGACAAGGCCTCACTCTGAAGATCAAGATTTCACATATTACTGGGACAGCGGTGAGGCCTCAGCTGCAGGGACAAGGCCACACTCTGAAGGACAGTAGCTCACATGTTACTGCGACAGCGGTGGGGCCTCAGCTGCAGGGACAAGGCCTCACTCTGAAGTACAAGAGTTCACATATTACTGGGACAGCGGTGGGGCCTCAGCTGCAGGGACGAAGCCTCACTCTGAAGGACAAGAGTTCACATGTTACTGGGACAGCGGGGGGGCCTCAGCAGCAGGGACAAGGCTTCACTCTGAAGGACAAGAGTTCACATATTACTGGGACAGCAATGAGGCCTCAGCTGCAGGGACAAGGCCTCACTCTGAAGTACAAGAGTTCAAATGTTACTGGGACAGCGGTGGGGCCTCAGCTGCAGGGACAAGGCCTCACTCTGAAGGACAAGAGTTCACATGTTACTGGGACAGCGGTGGGGCCTCAGCTGCAGGGACAAGGCCTCACTCTGAAGATCAAGAGTTCACATATTACTGGGACAGCGGTGAGGCCTCAGCTGGAGGGACAAGGCCTCACTCTGAAGGACAAGAGTTCACATATTACTGGGACAGCAGTGGGGCCTCAGCTGCAGGGACAAGGCCTCACTCTGAAGGACAAGAGTTCACATGTTACTGGGACAGCAGTGGGGCCTCAGCCTCAGGGGCAAGGCCTCACTCTGAAGTACAAGAGTTCAGAGGTGGGGCCTCAGCTGCAGGGACAAGGCCTCACTCTGAAGGACAGAAGTTCACATATTACTGGGACAGCATTGGGGCCTCAGCTGCAGGGACAAGGCATCACTCTGAAGGACAAGAGTTCACATGTTACTGGGACAGCGGTGAGGCCTCAGCTGGAGGGACAAGGCCTCACTCTGAAGGACAAGAGTTCACATATTACTGGGACAGCAGTGGGGCCTCAGCTGCAGGGACAAGGCCTCACTCTGAAGGACAAGAGTTCACATGTTACTGGGACAGCAGTGGGGCCTCAGCCTCAGGGGCAAGGCCTCACTCTGAAGGACAAGAGTTCACATGTTACTGGGACAGCGGTGAGGCCTCAGCTGCAAGGACAAGGCCTCACTCTGAAGGACAGTAGCTCTCATGTTACTGCGACAGTGGTGGGGCCTCAGCTGCAGGTACAAGGCCTCACTCTGAAGATCAAGAGTTCATATATGACTGGGACAGCGGTGGGGCCTCAGCTGCAGGGACAAGGCCTCACTCTGAAGATCAAGAGTTCATATATTACTAGGACAGCAGTGGGGCCTCAGCACAGGGACAAGGCCTCACTCTGAAGGACAAGAGTTCACATATTACTGGGACAGCGGGGGGGCCTCAGCAGCAGGGACAAGGCTTCACTCTGAAGATCAAGAGTTCATATATTAGTGGGACAGCGGTGGGGCCTCAGCTGCAGGGACAAGACCTCACTCTGAAGATCAAGAGTTCACATATTACTGGGACAGCGGTGAGTCCTCAGCTGCAGGGACAAGGCCTCACTCTGAAGATCAAGAATTCACATATTACTGGGACAGCGGTGAGTCCTCAGCTGCAGGGACAAGGCCTCACTCTGAAGGACAAGAGTTCACATATTACTGGGACAGCCGTGGGGCCTCAGCTGCAGGGACAAGGCCGCACTCTGAAGGACAAGAGTTCACATGTTACTGGGACAGCGGTGGGGCCTCAGCTGCAGGGACAAGGCCTCACTCTGAAGGACAAGAGTTCACATATTACTGGCAAAGCGGTGGGGCCTCAGCTGCAGGGACAAGGCCTCACTCTGAGGGACAAGAGTTCACATATTACTGGGACAGCGGTGGGGCCTCAGCTGCAGGGACAAGGCCTCACTCTAAAGGACAAGAGTTCACATGTTACTGGGACAGCAGTGAGGCCTCAGCTGCAGGTACAAGGCCTCACTCTGAAGGACAAGAGTTCACATATTACTGGGACAGCGGTGGGGCCTCAGCTGCAGGTACAAGGCCTCACTCTGAAGGACAAGCGTTCACATGTTACTGGGACAGCGGTGAGGCCTCAGCTGGAGGGACAAGGCCTCACTCTGAAGGACAAGAGTTCCCATGTTACTGGGACAGCAGTGGGGCCTCAGCTGCAGGGACAAGGCCTCACTCTGAAGGACAAGAGTTCACATGTTACTGGGGCAGCGGTGGGGCCTCAGCTGCAGGGACAAGGCCTCACTCTGAAGATCAAGATTTCACATATTACTGGGACAGCGGTGGGGCCTCAGCTGCAGGGACAAGGCCTCCCTCTGAAGGACAAGAGTTCACATATTAGTGGGACACAGGTGGGGCCTCAGCTGCAGGGACAAGGCCTCACTCTGAAGGACAAGAGTTCACATATTAGTGGGACACAGGTGGGGCCTCAGTTGCAGGGACAAGGCCTCACTCTGAAGGACAAGAGTTCACATGTTACTGGGACAGCAGTGAGGCCTCAGCTGCAGGGACAAGGCCTCAGTCTGAAGGACAAGAATTCACATGTTACTGGGACAGCGGTGAGGCCTCAGCTGCAGGGACAAGGCCTCACTCTGAAGGACAAGAGTTCACATGTTACTGGGACAGCGGTGGGGCCTCAGCTGCAGGGACAAGGCCTCACTCTGAAGGACAAGAGTTCACATATTACTGGGACAGCGGTGGGGCCTCAGCTGCAGGGACAAGGCCTCACTCTGAAGATCAAGATTTCACATATTACTGGGACAGCGGTGAGGCCTCAGCTGCAGGGACAAGGCCACACTCTGAAGGACAGTAGCTCACATGTTACTGCGACAGCGGTGGGGCCTCAGCTGCAGGGACAAGGCCTCACTCTGAAGTACAAGAGTTCACATATTACTGGGACAGCGGTGGGGCCTCAGCTGCAGGGACGAAGCCTCACTCTGAAGGACAAGAGTTCACATGTTACTGGGACAGCGGGGGGGCCTCAGCAGCAGGGACAAGGCTTCACTCTGAAGGACAAGAGTTCACATATTACTGGGACAGCAGTGAGGCCTCAGCTGCAGGGACAAGGCCTCACTCTGAAGGACAAGAGTTCACATGTTACTGGGACAGCGGTGGGGCCTCAGCTGCAGGGACAAGGCCTCACTCTGAAGGACAAGAGTTCACATGTTACTGGGACAGCGGTGGGGCCTCAGCTGCAGGGACAAGGCCTCACTCTGAAGATCAAGAGTTCACATATTACTGGGACGTCGGTGGGGCCTCAGCTGCAGGGACAAGGCCTCACTCTGAAGGACAGTAGTGCACATATTACTGGGACAGCATTGGGGCCTCAGCTGCAGGGACAAGGCCTCACTCTGAAGGACAAGAGTTCACATGTTACTGGGACAGCGGTGAGGCCTCAGCTGGAGGGACAAGGCCTCACTCTGAAGGACAAGAGTTCACATATTACTGGGACAGCAGTGGGGCCTCAGCTGCAGGGACAAGACCTCACTCTGAAGGACAAGAGTTCACATGTTACTGGGACAGCAGTGGGGCCTCAGCCTCAGGGGCAAGGCCTCACTCTGAAGGACAAGAGTTCACATGTTACTGGGACAGCGGTGGGGCCTCAGCTGCAGGGACAAGGCCTCACTCTGAAGGACAAGAGTTCATATAGTACTGGGACAGCGGTGAGGCCTCAGCTGCAAGGACAAGGCCTCACTCTGAAGGACAGTAGCTCACATGTTACTGCGACAGCGGTGGGGCCTCAGCTGCAGAGACAAGGCCTCACTCTGAAGGACAAGAGTTCACATATTACTGGGACACCGGTGGGGCCTCAGCTGCAGGGATGAAGCCTCACTCTGAAGGACAAGAGTTCACATGTTACTGGGACAGCGGTGGGGCCTCAGCTGCAGGGACAAGGCCTCACTCTGAAGTACAAGAGTTCACATATTACTGGGACAGCCGTGGGGCCTCAGCTGCAGGGACAAGGCCTCACTCTGAAGGACAAGAGTTCACATGTTAATGGGACAGCGGTGGGGCCTCAGCTGCAGGGACAAGGCCACACTCTGAAGGACAAGAGTTCACATATTACTGCGACAGCGTTGAGGCCTCAGCTGCAGGGACACGGCCTCACTCTGAAGGACAAGAGTCCACATATTACTGGGACAGCGGTGGGGCCTCAGCTGCAGGGACAAGGCCTCACTCTGAAGGACAAGAGTTCACATATTACTGGGACAGCCGTGGGGCCTCAGCTGCAGGGACAAGGCCTCACTCTGAAGGACAAGAGTTCACATGTTACTGGGACAGCGGTGGGGCCTCAGCTGCAGGGACAAGGCCACACTCTGAAGGACAAGAGTTCACATATTACTGCGACAGCGTTGAGGCCTCAGCTGCAGGGACAAGGCCTCACTCTGAAGGACAAGAGTCCACATATTACTGGGACAGCGGTGGGGCCTCAGCTGCAGGGACAAGGCCTCACTCTGAAGGACAAGAGTCCACATATTACTGGGACAGCGGTGGGGCCTCAGCTGCAGGGAAAAGGCCTCACTCTGAAGGACAAGAGTTCACATAATACTGGGACAGCGGTGGGGCCTCAGCTGCAGGGACAAGGCCTCACTCTGAAGGACAAGAGTTCACATGTTACTGGGACAGCGGTGGGGCCTCAGCTGCAGGGACAAGGCCACACTCTGAAGGACAAGAGTTCACATGTTACTGGGACAGCGGTGGGGCCTCAGCTACAGGGACAAGGCCTCACTCTGAAGGACAAGAGTTCACATATTACTGGGACAGCGGTGGGGTTTCAGCTGCAGGGACAAGGCCTCACTCTGAAGGACAAGAGTTCACATGTTACTGGGACAGAGGTGGGGCCTCAGCTGCAGGGACAAGGCCTCACTCTGAAGGACAAGAGTTCACATGTTACTGGGACAGCGGTGGGGCCTCAGCTGCAGGGACAAGGCATCACTCTGAAGACCAAGAGTTCACATATTACTGGGACAGCGGTGGGGCCTCAGCTGCAGGGACAAGGCATCACTCTGAAGACCAAGAGTTCACATATTACTGGGACAGCGGTGGGGCCTCAGCTGCAGGGACAAGGCCTCACTCTGAAGGACAGTAGCTCACATGTTACTGCGACAGCGGTGGGGCCTCAGCTGCAGTGACAAGGTCTCACTCTGAAGGACAAGAGTTCACATATTACTGGGACAGCGGTGGGGCCTCAGCTGCAGGGACAAGGCCTCACTCTGAAGGACAAGAGTTCACATATTACTGGGACAGCGGTGGGGCCTCAGCTGCAGGGACAAGGCCTCACTCTGAAGATCAAGAGTTCATATATTACTGGGAAAGCGGTGGGGCCTCAGCTGCAGGGACAAGGCCTCACTCTGAAGGACAGTAGTTCACATATTACTGGGACAGCAGTGGGGCCTCAGCTGCAGGGACAAGGCCTCACTCTGAAGGACAAGAGCTGCAGGGACAAGGCCTCACTCTGAAGGACAGTAGCTCACATGTTACTCGGACAGCGGTGGGGCCTCAGCTGCAGGGACAAGGCCTCACTCTGAAGGACAAGAGTTCATATATTACTGGGACAGCGGTGGGGCCTCAGCTGCAGGGACGAGGCCTCACTCTGAAGGACAAGAGTTCATATATTACTGGGACAGCGGTGGGGCCTCAGCTGCAGGGACAAGGCCTCACTCTGAAGATCAAGAGTTCATATATTAGTGGGACAGCGGTGGGGCCTCAGCTGCAGGGACACGGCCTCACTCTGAAGATCAAGAGTTCATATATTAGTGGGACAGCGGTGGGGCCTCAGCTGCAGGGACAAGGCCTCACTCTGAAGATCAAGAGTTCATATGTTACTGGGACAGCGGAGGGGCCAAGGCCTCACTCTGAAGGACAAGAGTTCACATATTACTGGGACAGCCGTGGGGCCTCAGCTGCAGGGACAAGGCCTCACTCTGAAGATCAAGAGTTCATATATTACTGGGACAGCGGTGGGGCCTCAGCTGCAGGGATGAGGCCTCACTCTGAAGGACAAGAGTTCACATGTTACTGGGACAGCAGTGGGGCCTCAGCTGCAGGGACACGGCCTCACTCTGAAGATCAAGAGTTCATATATTAGTGGGACAGCGGTGGGGCCTCAGCTGCAGGGACAAGGCCTCACTCTGAAGGACAAGAGTTCACATGTTACTGGGACAGCGGTGAGGCCTCAGCTGCAGGTACAAGGCCTCACTCTGAAGTACAAGAGTTCACATATTACTGGGACAGCGGTGGGGCCTCAGCTGCAGGGACAAGGCCTCACTCTGAAGGACAGTAGCTCACATGTTACTGGGACAGCGGTGGGGCCTCAGCTGCAGGGACAAGGCCTCACTCTGAAGTACAAGAGTTCACATATTACTGCGACAGCGGTGGGGCATCAGCTGCAGGGACGAAGCCTCACTCTGAAGTACAAGAGTTCACATATTACTCGGACAGCGGTGGGGCCTCAGCTGCAGGGATGAGGCCTCACTCTGAAGGACAAGAGTTCACATGTTACTGGGACAGCGGTGGGGCCTCAGCTGCAGGGACAAGGCCTCACTCTGAAGATCAAGAGTTCACATATTACTGGGACAGCGGTGGGGCCTCAACTGCAGGGACAAGGCCTCACTCTGAAGATCAAGAGTTCATATATTACTGGGAAAGCGGTGGGGCCTCAGCTGCAGGGACAAGGCCTCACTCTGAAGGACAGTAGTTCACATATCACTGGGACAGCGGTGGGGCCTCAGCTGCAGGGACAAGGCCTCACTCTGAAGGACAGTAGCTCACATGTTACTCGGACAGCGGTGGGGCCTCAGATGCAGGGACAAGGCCTCACTCTGAAGGACAAGAGCTGCAGGGACAAGGCATCACTCTGAAGATCAAGAGTTCATATATTAGTGGGACAGCGGTGGGGCCTCAGCTGCAGGGACAAGGCCTCACTCTGAAGATCAAGAGTTCACATATTACTCGGACAGCGGTGGGGCCTCAGCTGCAGGGACGAAGCCTCACTCTGAAGTACAAGAGTTCACATGTTACTGGGACAGCGGTGAGGCCTCAGCTGCAGGGACAAGGCCTCACTCTGAAGGACAAGAGTTCACATATTACTCGGACAGCGGTGGGGCCTCAGCTGCAGGGACGAAGCCTCACTCTGAAGTACAAGAGTTCACATGTTACTGGGACAGCGGTGAGGCCTCAGCTGCAGGGACAAGGTCTCACTCTGAAGGACAAGAGCTGCAGGGACAAGGCATCACTCTGAAGATCAAGAGTTCATATATTAGTGGGACAGCGGTGGGGCCTCAGCTGCAGGGACACGGCCTCACTCTGAAGATCAAGAGTTCATATATTAGTGGGACAGCGGTGGGGCCTCAGCTGCAGGGACAAGGCCTCACTCTGAAGATCAAGAGTTCACATGTTACTGGGACAGCGGAGGGGCCAAGGCCTCACTCTGAAGGACAAGAGTTCACATATTACTGGGACAGCCGTGGGGCCTCAGCTGCAGGGACAAGGCCTCACTCTGAAGGACAAGAGTTCACATGTTACTGGGACAGCGGTGGGGCCTCAGCTGCAGGGACAAGGCCTCACTCTGAAGGACAAGAGTTCACATATTACTGGGACAGCGGGGAGGCCTCAGCTGCAGGGACAAGGCCTCACTCTGAAGGACAGTAGCTCACATGTTACTGCGACAGCGGTGGGGCCTCAGCTGCAGGGACAAGGCCTCACTCTGAAGTACAAGAGTTCACATATTACTGGAACAGCGGTGGGGCCTCAGCTGCAGGGACAAGGCCTCACTCTGAAGGACAAGAGTTCACATATTACTGGGACAGCGGTGGGGCCTCAGCTGCAGGGACAAGGCCTCACTCTGAAGGACAAGAGTTCACATGTTACTGGGACAGCGGTGGGGCCTCAGCTGCAGGGACAAGGCCTCACTCTGAAGATCAAGAGTTCACATATTACTGGGACAGAGGTGGGGCCTCAGCTGCAGGGACAATGCCTCACTCTGAAGGACAGTAGTTCACATATTACTGGGACAGCATTGGGGCCTCAGCTGCAGGGACAAGGCCTCACTCTGAAGGACAAGAGTTCACATGTTACTGGGACAGCGGTGAGGCCTCAGCTGGAGGGACAAGGCCTCACTCTGAAGGACAAGAGTTCACATATTACTGGGACAGCAGTGGGGCCTCAGCTGCAGGGACAAGACCTCACTCTGAAGGACAAGAGTTCACATGTTACTGGGACAGCAGTGGGGCCTCAGCCTCAGGGGCAAGGCCTCACTCTGAAGGACAAGAGTTCACATGTTACTGGGACAGCGGTGGGGCCTCAGCTGCAGGGACAAGCCCTCACTCTGAAGGACAAGAGTTCATATAGTACTGGGACAGCGGTGAGGCCTCAGCTGCAAGGACAAGGCCTCACTCTGAAGGACAGTAGCTCACATGTGACAGCCGTGGGGCCTCAGCTGCAGGGACAAGGCCTCACTCTGAAGGACAAGAGTTCACATGTTAATGGGACAGCGGTGGGGCCTCAGCTGCAGGGACAAGGCCACACTCTGAAGGACAAGAGTTCACATATTACTGCGACAGCGTTGAGGCCTCAGCTGCAGGGACACGGCCTCACTCTGAAGGACAAGAGTCCACATATTACTGGGACAGCGGTGGGGCCTCAGCTGCAGGGACAAGGCCTCACTCTGAAGGACAAGAGTTCACATATTACTGGGACAGCCGTGGGGCCTCAGCTGCAGGGACAAGGCCTCACTCTGAAGGACAAGAGTTCACATGTTACTGGGACAGCGGTGGGGCCTCAGCTGCAGGGACAAGGCCACACTCTGAAGGACAAGAGTTCACATATTACTGCGACAGCGTTGAGGCCTCAGCTGCAGGGACAAGGCCTCACTCTGAAGGACAAGAGTCCACATATTACTGGGACAGCGGTGGGGCCTCAGCTGCAGGGACAAGGCCTCACTCTGAAGGACAAGAGTCCACATATTACTGGGACAGCGGTGGGGCCTCAGCTGCAGGGACAAGGCCTCACTCTGAAGGACAAGAGTTCACATAATACTGGGACAGCGGTGGGGCCTCAGCTGCAGGGACAAGGCCTCACTCTGAAGGACAAGAGTTCACATGTTACTGGGACAGCGGTGGGGCCTCAGCTGCAGGGACAAGGCCACACTCTGAAGGACAAGAGTTCACATGTTACTGGGACAGCGGTGGGGCCTCAGCTACAGGGACAAGGCCTCACTCTGAAGGACAAGAGTTCATATATTACTGGGACAGCGGTGGGGCCTCAGCTGCAGGGACGAGGCCTCACTCTGGAGGACAAGAGTTCATATATCTGGGACAGCGGTGGGGCCTCAGCTGCAGGGACAAGGCATCACTCTGAAGATCAAGAGTTCATATATTAGTGGGACAGCGGTGGGGCCTCAGCTGCAGGGACAAGGCCTCACTCTGAAGATCAAGAGTTCACATGTTACTGGGACAGCGGAGGGGCCAAGGCCTCACTCTGAAGGACAAGAGTTCACATATTACTGGGACAGCCGTGGGGCCTCAGCTGCATGGACAAGGCCTCACTCTGAAGATCGAGAGTTCATATATTACTGGGACAGCGGTGGGGCCTCAGCTGCAGGGACAAGGCCTCACTCTGAAGGACAAGAGTTCACATGTTACTGGGACAGCGGTGGGGCCTCAGCTGCAGGGACAAGGCCTCACTCTGAAGGACAGTAGCTCACATGTTACTGCAACAGCGGTGGGGCCTCAGCTGCAGGGACAAGGCCTCACTCTGAAGTACAAGAGTTCACATATTACTGGGACAGCGGTGGGGCCTCAGCTGCAGGGACGAAGCCTCACTCTGAAGTACAAGAGTTCAGAGGTGGGGCCTCAGCTGCAGGGACAAGGCCTCACTCTGAAGGACAGAAGTTCACATATTACTGGGACAGCATTGGGGCCTCAGCTGCAGGGACAAGGCATCACTCTGAAGGACAAGAGTTCACATGTTACTGGGACAGCGGTGAGGCCTCAGCTGGAGGGACAAGGCCTCACTCTGAAGGACAAGAGTTCACATATTACTGGGACAGCAGTGGGGCCTCAGCTGCAGGGACAAGGCCTCACTCTGAAGGACAAGAGTTCACATGTTACTGGGACAGCAGTGGGGCCTCAGCCTCAGGGGCAAGGCCTCACTCTGAAGGACAAGAGTTCACATGTTACTGGGACAGCGGTGAGGCCTCAGCTGCAAGGACAAGGCCTCACTCTGAAGGACAGTAGCTCTCATGTTACTGCGACAGTGGTGGGGCCTCAGCTGCAGGTACAAGGCCTCACTCTGAAGATCAAGAGTTCATATATGACTGGGACAGCGGTGGGGCCTCAGCTGCAGGGACAAGGCCTCACTCTGAAGATCAAGAGTTCATATATTACTAGGACAGCAGTGGGGCCTCAGCTGCAGGGACAAGGCCTCACTCTGAAGGACAAGAGTTCACATATTACTGGGACAGCGGGGGGGCCTCAGCAGCAGGGACAAGGCTTCACTCTGAAGATCAAGAGTTCATATATTAGTGGGACAGCGGTGGGGCCTCAGCTGCAGGGACAAGACCTCACTCTGAAGATCAAGAGTTCACATATTACTGGGACAGCAGTGAGTCCTCAGCTGCAGGGACAAGGCCTCACTCTGAAGATCAAGAATTCACATATTACTGGGACAGCGGTGAGTCCTCAGCTGCAGGGACAAGGCCTCACTCTGAAGGACAAGAGTTCACATATTACTGGGACAGCCGTGGGGCCTCAGCTGCAGGGACAAGGCCGCACTCTGAAGGACAAGAGTTCACATGTTACTGGGACAGCGGTGGGGCCTCAGCTGCAGGGACAAGGCCTCACTCTGAAGGACAAGAGTTCACATATTACTGGCAAAGCGGTGGGGCCTCAGCTGCAGGGACAAGGCCTCACTCTGAGGGACAAGAGTTCACATATTACTGGGACAGCGGTGGGGCCTCAGCTGCAGGGACAAGGCCTCACTCTAAAGGACAAGAGTTCACATGTTACTGGGACAGCAGTGAGGCCTCAGCTGCAGGTACAAGGCCTCACTCTGAAGGACAAGAGTTCACATATTACTGGGACAGCGGTGGGGCCTCAGCTGCAGGTACAAGGCCTCACTCTGAAGGACAAGCGTTCACATGTTACTGGGACAGCGGTGAGGCCTCAGCTGGAGGGACAAGGCCTCACTCTGAAGGACAAGAGTTCCCATGTTACTGGGACAGCAGTGGGGCCTCAGCTGCAGGGACAAGGCCTCACTCTGAAGGACAAGAGTTCACATGTTACTGGGGCAGCGGTGGGGCCTCAGCTGCAGGGACAAGGCCTCACTCTGAAGATCAAGATTTCACATATTACTGGGACAGCGGTGGGGCCTCAGCTGCAGGGACAAGGCCTCCCTCTGAAGGACAAGAGTTCACATATTAGTGGGACACAGGTGGGGCCTCAGCTGCAGGGACAAGGCCTCACTCTGAAGGACAAGAGTTCACATGTTACTGGGACAGCAGTGAGGCCTCAGCTGCAGGGACAAGGCCTCAGTCTGAAGGACAAGAATTCACATGTTACTGGGACAGCGGTGAGGCCTCAGCTGCAGGGACAAGGCCTCACTCTGAAGGACAAGAGTTCACATGTTACTGGGACAGCGGTGGGGCCTCAGCTGCAGGGACAAGGCCTCACTCTGAAGGACAAGAGTTCACATATTACTGGGACAGCGGTGGGGCCTCAGCTGCAGGGACAAGGCCTCACTCTGAAGATCAAGATTTCACATATTACTGGGACAGCGGTGAGGCCTCAGCTGCAGGGACAAGGCCACACTCTGAAGGACAGTAGCTCACATGTTACTGCGACAGCGGTGGGGCCTCAGCTGCAGGGACAAGGCCTCACTCTGAAGTACAAGAGTTCACATATTACTGGGACAGCGGTGGGGCCTCAGCTGCAGGGACGAAGCCTCACTCTGAAGGACAAGAGTTCACATGTTACTGGGACAGCGGGGGGGCCTCAGCAGCAGGGACAAGGCTTCACTCTGAAGGACAAGAGTTCACATATTACTGGGACAGCAGTGAGGCCTCAGCTGCAGGGACAAGGCCTCACTCTGAAGGACAAGAGTTCACATGTTACTGGGACAGCGGTGGGGCCTCAGCTGCAGGGACAAGGCCTCACTCTGAAGGACAAGAGTTCACATGTTACTGGGACAGCGGTGGGGCCTCAGCTGCAGGGACAAGGCCTCACTCTGAAGATCAAGAGTTCACATATTACTGGGACAGCGGTGAGGCCTCAGCTGGAGGGACAAGGCCTCACTCTGAAGGACAAGAGTTCACATATTACTGGGACAGCAGTGGGGCCTCAGCTGCAGGGACAAGGCCTCACTCTGAAGGACAAGAGTTCACATGTTACTGGGACAGCAGTGGGGCCTCAGCCTCAGGGGCAAGGCCTCACTCTGAAGTACAAGAGTTCAGAGGTGGGGCCTCAGCTGCAGGGACAAGGCCTCACTCTGAAGGACAGAAGTTCACATATTACTGGGACAGCATTGGGGCCTCAGCTGCAGGGACAAGGCATCACTCTGAAGGACAAGAGTTCACATGTTACTGGGACAGCGGTGAGGCCTCAGCTGGAGGGACAAGGCCTCACTCTGAAGGACAAGAGTTCACATATTACTGGGACAGCAGTGGGGCCTCAGCTGCAGGGACAAGGCCTCACTCTGAAGGACAAGAGTTCACATGTTACTGGGACAGCAGTGGGGCCTCAGCCTCAGGGGCAAGGCCTCACTCTGAAGGACAAGAGTTCACATGTTACTGGGACAGCGGTGAGGCCTCAGCTGCAAGGACAAGGCCTCACTCTGAAGGACAGTAGCTCTCATGTTACTGCGACAGTGGTGGGGCCTCAGCTGCAGGTACAAGGCCTCACTCTGAAGATCAAGAGTTCATATATGACTGGGACAGCGGTGGGGCCTCAGCTGCAGGGACAAGGCCTCACTCTGAAGATCAAGAGTTCATATATTACTAGGACAGCAGTGGGGCCTCAGCTGCAGGGACAAGGCCTCACTCTGAAGGACAAGAGTTCACATATTACTGGGACAGCGGGGGGGCCTCAGCAGCAGGGACAAGGCTTCACTCTGAAGATCAAGAGTTCATATATTAGTGGGACAGCGGTGGGGCCTCAGCTGCAGGGACAAGACCTCACTCTGAAGATCAAGAGTTCACATATTACTGGGACAGCGGTGAGTCCTCAGCTGCAGGGACAAGGCCTCACTCTGAAGATCAAGAATTCACATATTACTGGGACAGCGGTGAGTCCTCAGCTGCAGGGACAAGGCCTCACTCTGAAGGACAAGAGTTCACATATTACTGGGACAGCCGTGGGGCCTCAGCTGCAGGGACAAGGCCGCACTCTGAAGGACAAGAGTTCACATGTTACTGGGACAGCGGTGGGGCCTCAGCTGCAGGGACAAGGCCTCACTCTGAAGGACAAGAGTTCACATATTACTGGCAAAGCGGTGGGGCCTCAGCTGCAGGGACAAGGCCTCACTCTGAGGGACAAGAGTTCACATATTACTGGGACAGCGGTGGGGCCTCAGCTGCAGGGACAAGGCCTCACTCTAAAGGACAAGAGTTCACATGTTACTGGGACAGCAGTGAGGCCTCAGCTGCAGGTACAAGGCCTCACTCTGAAGGACAAGAGTTCACATATTACTGGGACAGCGGTGGGGCCTCAGCTGCAGGTACAAGGCCTCACTCTGAAGGACAAGCGTTCACATGTTACTGGGACAGCGGTGAGGCCTCAGCTGGAGGGACAAGGCCTCACTCTGAAGGACAAGAGTTCCCATGTTACTGGGACAGCAGTGGGGCCTCAGCTGCAGGGACAAGGCCTCACTCTGAAGGACAAGAGTTCACATGTTACTGGGGCAGCGGTGGGGCCTCAGCTGCAGGGACAAGGCCTCACTCTGAAGATCAAGATTTCACATATTACTGGGACAGCGGTGGGGCCTCAGCTGCAGGGACAAGGCCTCCCTCTGAAGGACAAGAGTTCACATATTAGTGGGACACAGGTGGGGCCTCAGCTGCAGGGACAAGGCCTCACTCTGAAGGACAAGAGTTCACATATTAGTGGGACACAGGTGGGGCCTCAGTTGCAGGGACAAGGCCTCACTCTGAAGGACAAGAGTTCACATGTTACTGGGACAGCAGTGAGGCCTCAGCTGCAGGGACAAGGCCTCAGTCTGAAGGACAAGAATTCACATGTTACTGGGACAGCGGTGAGGCCTCAGCTGCAGGGACAAGGCCTCACTCTGAAGGACAAGAGTTCACATGTTACTGGGACAGCGGTGGGGCCTCAGCTGCAGGGACAAGGCCTCACTCTGAAGGACAAGAGTTCACATATTACTGGGACAGCGGTGGGGCCTCAGCTGCAGGGACAAGGCCTCACTCTGAAGATCAAGATTTCACATATTACTGGGACAGCGGTGAGGCCTCAGCTGCAGGGACAAGGCCACACTCTGAAGGACAGTAGCTCACATGTTACTGCGACAGCGGTGGGGCCTCAGCTGCAGGGACAAGGCCTCACTCTGAAGTACAAGAGTTCACATATTACTGGGACAGCGGTGGGGCCTCAGCTGCAGGGACGAAGCCTCACTCTGAAGGACAAGAGTTCACATGTTACTGGGACAGCGGGGGGGCCTCAGCAGCAGGGACAAGGCTTCACTCTGAAGGACAAGAGTTCACATATTACTGGGACAGCAGTGAGGCCTCAGCTGCAGGGACAAGGCCTCACTCTGAAGGACAAGAGTTCACATGTTACTGGGACAGCGGTGGGGCCTCAGCTGCAGGGACAAGGCCTCACTCTGAAGGACAAGAGTTCACATGTTACTGGGACAGCGGTGGGGCCTCAGCTGCAGGGACAAGGCCTCACTCTGAAGATCAAGAGTTCACATATTACTGGGACAGAGGTGGGGCCTCAGCTGCAGGGACAAGGCCTCACTCTGAAGGACAGTAGTGCACATATTACTGGGACAGCATTGGGGCCTCAGCTGCAGGGACAAGGCCTCACTCTGAAGGACAAGAGTTCACATGTTACTGGGACAGCGGTGAGGCCTCAGCTGGAGGGACAAGGCCTCACTCTGAAGGACAAGAGTTCACATATTACTGGGACAGCAGTGGGGCCTCAGCTGCAGGGACAAGACCTCACTCTGAAGGACAAGAGTTCACATGTTACTGGGACAGCAGTGGGGCCTCAGCCTCAGGGGCAAGGCCTCACTCTGAAGGACAAGAGTTCACATGTTACTGGGACAGCGGTGGGGCCTCAGCTGCAGGGACAAGGCCTCACTCTGAAGGACAAGAGTTCATATAGTACTGGGACAGCGGTGAGGCCTCAGCTGCAAGGACAAGGCCTCACTCTGAAGGACAGTGGCTCACATGTTACTGCGACAGCGGTGGGGCCTCAGCTGCAGAGACAAGGCCTCACTCTGAAGGACAAGAGTTCACATATTACTGGGACACCGGTGGGGCCTCAGCTGCAGGGATGAAGCCTCACTCTGAAGGACAAGAGTTCACATGTTACTGGGACAGCGGTGGGGCCTCAGCTGCAGGGACAAGGCCTCACTCTGAAGTACAAGAGTTCACATATTACTGGGACAGCCGTGGGGCCTCAGCTGCAGGGACAAGGCCTCACTCTGAAGGACAAGAGTTCACATGTTAATGGGACAGCGGTGGGGCCTCAGCTGCAGGGACAAGGCCACACTCTGAAGGACAAGAGTTCACATATTACTGCGACAGCGTTGAGGCCTCAGCTGCAGGGACACGGCCTCACTCTGAAGGACAAGAGTCCACATATTACTGGGACAGCGGTGGGGCCTCAGCTGCAGGGACAAGGCCTCACTCTGAAGGACAAGAGTTCACATATTACTGGGACAGCCGTGGGGCCTCAGCTGCAGGGACAAGGCCTCACTCTGAAGGACAAGAGTTCACATGTTACTGGGACAGCGGTGGGGCCTCAGCTGCAGGGACAAGGCCACACTCTGAAGGACAAGAGTTCACATATTACTGCGACAGCGTTGAGGCCTCAGCTGCAGGGACAAGGCCTCACTCTGAAGGACAAGAGTCCACATATTACTGGGACAGCGGTGGGGCCTCAGCTGCAGGGACAAGGCCTCACTCTGAAGGACAAGAGTCCACATATTACTGGGACAGCGGTGGGGCCTCAGCTGCAGGGAAAAGGCCTCACTCTGAAGGACAAGAGTTCACATAATACTGGGACAGCGGTGGGGCCTCAGCTGCAGGGACAAGGCCTCACTCTGAAGGACAAGAGTTCACATGTTACTGGGACAGCGGTGGGGCCTCAGCTGCAGGGACAAGCCGACACTCTGAAGGACAAGAGTTCACATGTTACTGGGACAGCGGTGGGGCCTCAGCTACAGGGACAAGGCCTCACTCTGAAGGACAAGAGTTCACATATTACTGGGACAGCGGTGGGGTTTCAGCTGCAGGGACAAGGCCTCACTCTGAAGGACAAGAGTTCACATGTTACTGGGACAGAGGTGGGGCCTCAGCTGCAGGGACAAGGCCTCACTCTGAAGGACAAGAGTTCACATGTTACTGGGACAGCGGTGGGGCCTCAGCTGCAGGGACAAGGCATCACTCTGAAGACCAAGAGTTCACATATTACTGGGACAGAGGTGGGGCCTCAGCTGCAGGGACAAGGCCTCACTCTGAAGATCAAGAGTTCATATATTACTAGGACAGCAGTGGGGCCTCAGCTGCAGGGACAAGGCCTCACTCTGAAGGACAAGAGTTCACATATTACTGGGACAGCGGGGGGGCCTCAGCAGCAGGGACAAGGCTTCACTCTGAAGATCAAGAGTTCATATATTAGTGGGACAGCGGTGGGGCCTCAGCTGCAGGGACAAGACCTCACTCTGAAGATCAAGAGTTCACATATTACTGGGACAGCGGTGAGTCCTCAGCTGCAGGGACAAGGCCTCACTCTGAAGATCAAGAATTCACATATTACTGGGACAGCGGTGAGTCCTCAGCTGCAGGGACAAGGCCTCACTCTGAAGGACAAGAGTTCACATATTACTGGGACAGCCGTGGGGCCTCAGCTGCAGGGACAAGGCCGCACTCTGAAGGACAAGAGTTCACATGTTACTGGGACAGCGGTGGGGCCTCAGCTGCAGGGACAAGGCCTCACTCTGAAGGACAAGAGTTCACATATTACTGGCAAAGCGGTGGGGCCTCAGCTGCAGGGACAAGGCCTCACTCTGAGGGACAAGAGTTCACATATTACTGGGACAGCGGTGGGGCCTCAGCTGCAGGGACAAGGCCTCACTCTAAAGGACAAGAGTTCACATGTTACTGGGACAGCAGTGAGGCCTCAGCTGCAGGTACAAGGCCTCACTCTGAAGGACAAGAGTTCACATATTACTGGGACAGCGGTGGGGCCTCAGCTGCAGGTACAAGGCCTCACTCTGAAGGACAAGCGTTCACATGTTACTGGGACAGCGGTGAGGCCTCAGCTGGAGGGACAAGGCCTCACTCTGAAGGACAAGAGTTCCCATGTTACTGGGACAGCAGTGGGGCCTCAGCTGCAGGGACAAGGCCTCACTCTGAAGGACAAGAGTTCACATGTTACTGGGGCAGCGGTGGGGCCTCAGCTGCAGGGACAAGGCCTCACTCTGAAGATCAAGATTTCACATATTACTGGGACAGCGGTGGGGCCTCAGCTGCAGGGACAAGGCCTCCCTCTGAAGGACAAGAGTTCACATATTAGTGGGACACAGGTGGGGCCTCAGCTGCAGGGACAAGGCCTCACTCTGAAGGACAAGAGTTCACATATTAGTGGGACACAGGTGGGGCCTCAGTTGCAGGGACAAGGCCTCACTCTGAAGGACAAGAGTTCACATGTTACTGGGACAGCAGTGAGGCCTCAGCTGCAGGGACAAGGCCTCAGTCTGAAGGACAAGAATTCACATGTTACTGGGACAGCGGTGAGGCCTCAGCTGCAGGGACAAGGCCTCACTCTGAAGGACAAGAGTTCACATGTTACTGGGACAGCGGTGGGGCCTCAGCTGCAGGGACAAGGCCTCACTCTGAAGGACAAGAGTTCACATATTACTGGGACAGCGGTGGGGCCTCAGCTGCAGGGACAAGGCCTCACTCTGAAGATCAAGATTTCACATATTACTGGGACAGCGGTGAGGCCTCAGCTGCAGGGACAAGGCCACACTCTGAAGGACAGTAGCTCACATGTTACTGCGACAGCGGTGGGGCCTCAGCTGCAGGGACAAGGCCTCACTCTGAAGTACAAGAGTTCACATATTACTGGGACAGCGGTGGGGCCTCAGCTGCAGGGACGAAGCCTCACTCTGAAGGACAAGAGTTCACATGTTACTGGGACAGCGGGGGGGCCTCAGCAGCAGGGACAAGGCTTCACTCTGAAGGACAAGAGTTCACATATTACTGGGACAGCAGTGAGGCCTCAGCTGCAGGGACAAGGCCTCACTCTGAAGGACAAGAGTTCACATGTTACTGGGACAGCGGTGGGGCCTCAGCTGCAGGGACAAGGCCTCACTCTGAAGGACAAGAGTTCACATGTTACTGGGACAGCGGTGGGGCCTCAGCTGCAGGGACAAGGCCTCACTCTGAAGATCAAGAGTTCACATATTACTGGGACAGAGGTGGGGCCTCAGCTGCAGGGACAAGGCCTCACTCTGAAGGACAGTAGTGCACATATTACTGGGACAGCATTGGGGCCTCAGCTGCAGGGACAAGGCCTCACTCTGAAGGACAAGAGTTCACATGTTACTGGGACAGCGGTGAGGCCTCAGCTGGAGGGACAAGGCCTCACTCTGAAGGACAAGAGTTCACATATTACTGGGACAGCAGTGGGGCCTCAGCTGCAGGGACAAGACCTCACTCTGAAGGACAAGAGTTCACATGTTACTGGGACAGCAGTGGGGCCTCAGCCTCAGGGGCAAGGCCTCACTCTGAAGGACAAGAGTTCACATGTTACTGGGACAGCGGTGGGGCCTCAGCTGCAGGGACAAGGCCTCACTCTGAAGGACAAGAGTTCATATAGTACTGGGACAGCGGTGAGGCCTCAGCTGCAAGGACAAGGCCTCACTCTGAAGGACAGTGGCTCACATGTTACTGCGACAGCGGTGGGGCCTCAGCTGCAGAGACAAGGCCTCACTCTGAAGGACAAGAGTTCACATATTACTGGGACACCGGTGGGGCCTCAGCTGCAGGGATGAAGCCTCACTCTGAAGGACAAGAGTTCACATGTTACTGGGACAGCGGTGGGGCCTCAGCTGCAGGGACAAGGCCTCACTCTGAAGTACAAGAGTTCACATATTACTGGGACAGCCGTGGGGCCTCAGCTGCAGGGACAAGGCCTCACTCTGAAGGACAAGAGTTCACATGTTAATGGGACAGCGGTGGGGCCTCAGCTGCAGGGACAAGGCCACACTCTGAAGGACAAGAGTTCACATATTACTGCGACAGCGTTGAGGCCTCAGCTGCAGGGACACGGCCTCACTCTGAAGGACAAGAGTCCACATATTACTGGGACAGCGGTGGGGCCTCAGCTGCAGGGACAAGGCCTCACTCTGAAGGACAAGAGTTCACATATTACTGGGACAGCCGTGGGGCCTCAGCTGCAGGGACAAGGCCTCACTCTGAAGGACAAGAGTTCACATGTTACTGGGACAGCGGTGGGGCCTCAGCTGCAGGGACAAGGCCACACTCTGAAGGACAAGAGTTCACATATTACTGCGACAGCGTTGAGGCCTCAGCTGCAGGGACAAGGCCTCACTCTGAAGGACAAGAGTCCACATATTACTGGGACAGCGGTGGGGCCTCAGCTGCAGGGACAAGGCCTCACTCTGAAGGACAAGAGTCCACATATTACTGGGACAGCGGTGGGGCCTCAGCTGCAGGGAAAAGGCCTCACTCTGAAGGACAAGAGTTCACATAATACTGGGACAGCGGTGGGGCCTCAGCTGCAGGGACAAGGCCTCACTCTGAAGGACAAGAGTTCACATGTTACTGGGACAGCGGTGGGGCCTCAGCTGCAGGGACAAGGCCACACTCTGAAGGACAAGAGTTCACATGTTACTGGGACAGCGGTGGGGCCTCAGCTACAGGGACAAGGCCTCACTCTGAAGGACAAGAGTTCACATATTACTGGGACAGCGGTGGGGTTTCAGCTGCAGGGACAAGGCCTCACTCTGAAGGACAAGAGTTCACATGTTACTGGGACAGAGGTGGGGCCTCAGCTGCAGGGACAAGGCCTCACTCTGAAGGACAAGAGTTCACATGTTACTGGGACAGCGGTGGGGCCTCAGCTGCAGGGACAAGGCATCACTCTGAAGACCAAGAGTTCACATATTACTGGGACAGCGGTGGGGCCTCAGCTGCAGGGACAAGGCATCACTCTGAAGACCAAGAGTTCACATATTACTGGGACAGCGGTGGGGCCTCAGCTGCAGGGACAAGGCCTCACTCTGAAGGACAGTAGCTCACATGTTACTGCGACAGCGGTGGGGCCTCAGCTGCAGGGACAAGGTCTCACTCTGAAGGACAAGAGTTCACATATTACTGGGACAGCGGTGGGGCCTCAGCTGCAGGGACAAGGCCTCACTCTGAAGATCAAGAGTTCATATATTACTGGGAAAGCGGTGGGGCCTCAGCTGCAGGGACAAGGCCTCACTCTGAAGGACAGTAGTTCACATATTACTGGGACAGCAGTGGGGCCTCAGCTGCAGGGACAAGGCCTCACTCTGAAGGACAAGAGCTGCAGGGACAAGGCCTCACTCTGAAGGACAGTAGCTCACATGTTACTCGGACAGCGGTGGGGCCTCAGCTGCAGGGACAAGGCCTCACTCTGAAGGACAAGAGTTCATATATTACTGGGACAGCGGTGGGGCCTCAGCTGCAGGGACGAGGCCTCACTCTGAAGGACAAGAGTTCATATATTACTGGGACAGCGGTGGGGCCTCAGCTGCAGGGACAAGGCCTCACTCTGAAGATCAAGAGTTCATATATTAGTGGGACAGCGGTGGGGCCTCAGCTGCAGGGACACGGCCTCACTCTGAAGATCAAGAGTTCATATATTAGTGGGATAGCGGTGGGGCCTCAGCTGCAGGGACAAGGCCTCACTCTGAAGATCAAGAGTTCATATGTTACTGGGACAGCGGAGGGGCCAAGGCCTCACTCTGAAGGACAAGAGTTCACATATTACTGGGACAGCCGTGGGGCCTCAGCTGCAGGGACAAGGCCTCACTCTGAAGATCAAGAGTTCATATATTACTGGGACAGCGGTGGGGCCTCAGCTGCAGGGATGAGGCCTCACTCTGAAGGACAAGAGTTCACATGTTACTGGGACAGCAGTGGGGCCTCAGCTGCAGGGACACGGCCTCACTCTGAAGATCAAGAGTTCATATATTAGTGGGACAGCGGTGGGGCCTCAGCTGCAGGGACAAGGCCTCACTCTGAAGGACAAGAGTTCACATGTTACTGGGACAGCGGTGAGGCCTCAGCTGCAGGTACAAGGCCTCACTCTGAAGTACAAGAGTTCACATATTACTGGGACAGCGGTGGGGCCTCAGCTGCAGGGACAAGGCCTCACTCTGAAGGACAGTAGCTCACATGTTACTGGGACAGCGGTGGGGCCTCAGCTGCAGGGACAAGGCCTCACTCTGAAGTACAAGAGTTCACATATTACTGCGACAGCGGTGGGGCATCAGCTGCAGGGACGAAGCCTCACTCTGAAGTACAAGAGTTCACATATTACTCGGACAGCGGTGGGGCCTCAGCTGCAGGGATGAGGCCTCACTCTGAAGGACAAGAGTTCACATGTTACTGGGACAGCGGTGGGGCCTCAGCTGCAGGGACAAGGCCTCACTCTGAAGATCAAGAGTTCACATATTACTGGGACAGCGGTGGGGCCTCAACTGCAGGGACAAGGCCTCACTCTGAAGATCAAGAGTTCATATATTACTGGGAAAGCGGTGGGGCCTCAGCTGCAGGGACAAGGCCTCACTCTGAAGGACAGTAGTTCACATATCACTGGGACAGCGGTGGGGCCTCAGCTGCAGGGACAAGGCCTCACTCTGAAGGACAGTAGCTCACATGTTACTCGGACAGCGGTGGGGCCTCAGATGCAGGGACAAGGCCTCACTCTGAAGGACAAGAGATGCAGGGACAAGGCATCACTCTGAAGATCAAGAGTTCATATATTAGTGGGACAGCGGTGGGGCCTCAGCTGCAGGGACAAGGCCTCACTCTGAAGATCAAGAGTTCACATATTACTCGGACAGCGGTGGGGCCTCAGCTGCAGGGACGAAGCCTCACTCTGAAGTACAAGAGTTCACATGTTACTGGGACAGCGGTGAGGCCTCAGCTGCAGGGACAAGGCCTCACTCTGAAGGACAAGAGTTCACATATTACTCGGACAGCGGTGGGGCCTCAGCTGCAGGGACGAAGCCTCACTCTGAAGTACAAGAGTTCACATGTTACTGGGACAGCGGTGAGGCCTCAGCTGCAGGGACAAGGTCTCACTCTGAAGGACAAGAGCTGCAGGGACAAGGCATCACTCTGAAGATCAAGAGTTCATATATTAGTGGGACAGCGGTGGGGCCTCAGCTGCAGGGACACGGCCTCACTCTGAAGATCAAGAGTTCATATATTAGTGGGACAGCGGTGGGGCCTCAGCTGCAGGGACAAGGCCTCACTCTGAAGATCAAGAGTTCACATGTTACTGGGACAGCGGAGGGGCCAAGGCCTCACTCTGAAGGACAAGAGTTCACATATTACTGGGACAGCCGTGGGGCCTCAGCTGCAGGGACAAGGCCTCACTCTGAAGGACAAGAGTTCACATGTTACTGGGACAGCGGTGGGGCCTCAGCTGCAGGGACAAGGCCTCACTCTGAAGGACAAGAGTTCACATATTACTGGGACAGCGGCGAGGCCTCAGCTGCAGGGACAAGGCCTCACTCTGAAGGACAGTAGCTCACATGTTACTGCGACAGCGGTGGGGCCTCAGCTGCAGGGACAAGGCCTCACTCTGAAGTACAAGAGTTCACATATTACTGGAACAGCGGTGGGGCCTCAGCTGCAGGGACAAGGCCTCACTCTGAAGGACAAGAGTTCACATATTACTGGGACAGCGGTGGGGCCTCAGCTGCAGGGACAAGGCCTCACTCTGAAGGACAAGAGTTCACATGTTACTGGGACAGCGGTGGGGCCTCAGCTGCAGGGACAAGGCCTCACTCTGAAGATCAAGAGTTCACATATTACTGGGACAGAGGTGGGGCCTCAGCTGCAGGGACAACGCCTCACTCTGAAGGACAGTAGTTCACATATTACTGGGACAGCATTGGGGCCTCAGCTGCAGGGACAAGGCCTCACTCTGAAGGACAAGAGTTCACATGTTACTGGGACAGCGGTGAGGCCTCAGCTGGAGGGACAAGGCCTCACTCTGAAGGACAAGAGTTCACATATTACTGGGACAGCAGTGGGGCCTCAGCTGCAGGGACAAGACCTCACTCTGAAGGACAAGAGTTCACATGTTACTGGGACAGCAGTGGGGCCTCAGCCTCAGGGGCAAGGCCTCACTCTGAAGGACAAGAGTTCACATGTTACTGGGACAGCGGTGGGGCCTCAGCTGCAGGGACAAGCCCTCACTCTGAAGGACAAGAGTTCATATAGTACTGGGACAGCGGTGAGGCCTCAGCTGCAAGGACAAGGCCTCACTCTGAAGGACAGTAGCTCACATGTGACAGCCGTGGGGCCTCAGCTGCAGGGACAAGGCCTCACTCTGAAGGACAAGAGTTCACATGTTAATGGGACAGCGGTGGGGCCTCAGCTGCAGGGACAAGGCCACACTCTGAAGGACAAGAGTTCACATATTACTGCGACAGCGTTGAGGCCTCAGCTGCAGGGACACGGCCTCACTCTGAAGGACAAGAGTCCACATATTACTGGGACAGCGGTGGGGCCTCAGCTGCAGGGACAAGGCCTCACTCTGAAGGACAAGAGTTCACATATTACTGGGACAGCCGTGGGGCCTCAGCTGCAGGGACAAGGCCTCACTCTGAAGGACAAGAGTTCACATGTTACTGGGACAGCGGTGGGGCCTCAGCTGCAGGGACAAGGCCACACTCTGAAGGACAAGAGTTCACATATTACTGCGACAGCGTTGAGGCCTCAGCTGCAGGGACAAGGCCTCACTCTGAAGGACAAGAGTCCACATATTACTGGGACAGCGGTGGGGCCTCAGCTGCAGGGACAAGGCCTCACTCTGAAGGACAAGAGTCCACATATTACTGGGACAGCGGTGGGGCCTCAGCTGCAGGGAAAAGGCCTCACTCTGAAGGACAAGAGTTCACATAATACTGGGACAGCGGTGGGGCCTCAGCTGCAGGGACAAGGCCTCACTCTGAAGGACAAGAGTTCACATGTTACTGGGACAGCGGTGGGGCCTCAGCTACAGGGACAAGGCCTCACTCTGAAGGACAAGAGTTCACATATTACTGGGACAGCGGTGGGGTTTCAGCTGCAGGGACAAGGCCTCACTCTGAAGGACAAGAGTTCACATGTTACTGGGACAGAGGTGGGGCCTCAGCTGCAGGGACAAGGCCTCACTCTGAAGGACAAGAGTTCACATGTTACTGGGACAGCGGTGGGGCCTCAGCTGCAGGGACAAGGCATCACTCTGAAGACCAAGAGTTCACATATTACTGGGACAGCGGTGGGGCCTCAGCTGCAGGGACAAGGCATCACTCTGAAGACCAAGAGTTCACATATTACTGGGACAGCGGTGGGGCCTCAGCTGCAGGGACAAGGCCTCACTCTGAAGGACAGTAGCTCACATGTTACTGCGACAGCGGTGGGGCCTCAGCTGCAGGGACAAGGTCTCACTCTGAAGGACAAGAGTTCACATATTACTGGGACAGCGGTGGGGCCTCAGCTGCAGGGACAAGGCCTCACTCTGAAGGACAAGAGTTCACATATTACTGGGACAGCGGTGGGGCCTCAGCTGCAGGGACAAGGCCTCACTCTGAAGATCAAGAGTTCATATATTACTGGGAAAGCGGTGGGGCCTCAGCTGCAGGGACAAGGCCTCACTCTGAAGGACAGTAGTTCACATATTACTGGGACAGCAGTGGGGCCTCAGCTGCAGGGACAAGGCCTCACTCTGAAGGACAAGAGCTGCAGGGACAAGGCCTCACTCTGAAGGACAGTAGCTCACATGTTACTCGAACAGCGGTGGGGCCTCAGCTGCAGGGACAAGGCCTCACTCTGAAGGACAAGAGTTCATATATTACTGGGACAGCAGTGGGGCCTCAGCTGCAGGGACGAGGCCTCACTCTGAAGGACAAGAGTTCATATATTACTGGGACAGCGGTGGGGCCTCAGCTGCAGGGACAAGGCCTCACTCTGAAGATCAAGAGTTCATATATTAGTGGGACAGCGGTGGGGCCTCAGCTGCAGGGACACGGCCTCACTCTGAAGATCAAGAGTTCATATATTAGTGGGACAGCGGTGGGGCCTCAGCTGCAGGGACAAGGCCTCACTCTGAAGATCAAGAGTTCACATGTTACTGGGACAGCGGAGGGGCCAAGGCCTCACTCTGAAGGACAAGAGTTCACATATTACTGGGACAGCCGTGGGGCCTCAGCTGCAGGGACAAGGCCTCACTCTGAAGATCAAGAGTTCATATATTACTGGGACAGCGGTGGGGCCTCAGCTGCAGGGATGAGGCCTCACTCTGAAGGACAAGAGTTCACATGTTACTGGGACAGCAGTGGGGCCTCAGCTGCAGGGACACGGCCTCACTCTGAAGATCAAGAGTTCATATATTAGTGGGACAGCGGTGGGGCCTCAGCTGCAGGGACAAGGCCTCACTCTGAAGGACAAGAGTTCACATGTTACTGGGACAGCGGTGAGGCCTCAGCTGCAGGTACAAGGCCTCACTCTGAAGTACAAGAGTTCACATATTACTGGGACAGCGGTGGGGCCTCAGCTGCAGGGACAAGGCCTCACTCTGAAGGACAGTAGCTCACATGTTACTGGGACAGCGGTGGGGCCTCAGCTGCAGGGACAAGGCCTCACTCTGAAGTACAAGAGTTCACATATTACTGCGACAGCGGTGGGGCATCAGCTGCAGGGACGAAGCCTCACTCTGAAGTACAAGAGTTCACATATTACTCGGACAGCGGTGGGGCCTCAGCTGCAGGGATGAGGCCTCACTCTGAAGGACAAGAGTTCACATGTTACTGGGACAGCGGTGGGGCCTCAACTGCAGGGACAAGGCCTCACTCTGAAGATCAAGAGTTCATATATTACTGGGAAAGCGGTGGGGCCTCAGCTGCAGGGACAAGGCCTCACTCTGAAGGACAGTAGTTCACATATCACTGGGACAGCGGTGGGGCCTCAGCTGCAGGGACAAGACCTCACTCTGAAGGACAGTAGCTCACATGTTACTCGGACAGCGGTGGGGCCTCAGATGCAGGGACAAGGCCTCACTCTGAAGGACAAGAGTTCATATATTAGTGGGACAGCGGTGGGGCCTCAGCTGCAGGGACAAGGCCTCACTCTGAAGATCAAGAGTTCACATATTACTCGGACAGCGGTGGGGCCTCAGCTGCAGGGACGAAGCCTCACTCTGAAGTACAAGAGTTCACATGTTACTGGGACAGCGGTGAGGCCTCAGCTGCAGGGACAAGGCCTCACTCTGAAGGACAAGAGTTCACATATTACTCGGACAGCGGTGGGGCCTCAGCTGCAGGGACGAAGCCTCACTCTGAAGTACAAGAGTTCACATGTTACTGGGACAGCGGTGAGGCCTCAGCTGCAGGGACACGGCCTCACTCTGAAGATCAAGAGTTCATATATTAGTGGGACAGCGGTGGGGCCTCAGCTGCAGGGACAAGGCCTCACTCTGAAGATCAAGAGTTCACATGTTACTGGGATGGCGGAGGGGCCAAGGCCTCACTCTGAAGGACAAGAGTTCACATATTACTGGGACAGCCGTGGGGCCTCAGCTGCAGGGACAAGGCCTCACTCTGAAGGACAAGAGTTCACATGTTACTGGGACAGCGGTGGGGCCTCAGCTGCAGGGACAAGGCCTCACTCTGAAGGACAAGAGTTCACATATTACTGGGACAGCGGCGAGGCCTCAGCTGCAGGGACAAGGCCTCACTCTGAAGGACAGTAGCTCACATGTTACTGCGACAGCGGTGGGGCCTCAGCTGCAGGGACAAGGCCTCACTCTGAAGTACAAGAGTTCACATATTACTGGAACAGCGGTGGGGCCTCAGCTGCAGGGACAAGGCCTCACTCTGAAGGACAAGAGTTCACATATTACTGGGACAGCGGTGGGGCCTCAGCTGCAGGGACAAGGCCTCACTCTGAAGATCAAGAGTTCATATATTACTGGGACAGCAGTGAGGCCTCAGCTGCAGGGACAAGGCCTCACTCTGAAGGACAAGAGTTCACATATTACTGGGACAGCAGTGGGGCCTCAGCTGCAGGGACAATGCCTCACTCTGAACGACAAGAGTTCACATGTTACTGGGGCAGCAGTGTGGCCTCAGCTGCAGGGACAAGGCCTCACTCTGAAGGACAAGAGTTCACATGTTACTGGGACAGCGGTGAGGCCTCAGCTGCAAGGACAAGCCTCACTCTGAAGGACAGTAGCTCACATGTTACTGCGACAGCGGTGGGGCCTCAGCTGCAGGGACAAGGCCTCACTCTGAAGGACAAGAGTTCACATATTACTGGGACAGCGGTGGGGCCTCAGCTGCAGGGACAAGGCCTCACTCTGAAGGACAGTAGCTCACATATTACTGGGACAGCGGTGGGGCCTCAGCTGCAGGGACAAGGTCTCACTCTGAAGGACAAGAGTTCATATTTTACTGGGACAGCAGTGGGGCCTCAGCTGCAGGGACAAGGCCTACACTCTGAAGGACAAGAGTTCACATGTTACTGGGACAGCGGTGGGGCCTCAGCTGCAGGGACAAGGCCTCACTCTGAAGGACAAGAGTTCACATGTTACTGGGACAGCGGTGGGGCCTCAGCTGCAGGGACAAGGCCTCACTCTGAAGATCAAGAGTTCACATATTACTGGGACAGAGGTGGGGCCTCAGCTGCAGGGACAAGGCCTCACTCTGAAGGACAGTAGTTCACATATTACTGGGACAGCATTGGGGCCTCAGCTGCAGGGACAAGGCCTCACTCTGAAGGACAAGAGTTCACATGTTACTGGGACAGCGGTGAGGCCTCAGCTGGAGGGACAAGGCCTCACTCTCAAGGACAAGAGTTCACATATTACTGGGACAGCAGTGGGGCCTCAGCTGCAGGGACAAGACCTCACTCTGAAGGACAAGAGTTCACATGTTACTGGGACAGCAGTGGGGCCTCAGCCTCAGGGGCAAGGCCTCACTCTGAAGGACAAGAGTTCACATGTTACTGGGACAGCGGTGGGGCCTCAGCTGCAGGGACAAGGCCTCACTCTGAAGGACAGTAGCTCACATGTTACTGCGACAGCGGTGGGGCCTCAGCTGCAGGGACAAGGCCTCACTCTGAAGGACAAGAGTTCATATATTACTGGGACAGCGGTGGGGCCTCAGCTGCAGGGACGAGGCCTCACTCTGGAGGACAAGAGTTCATATATCTGGGACAGCGGTGGGGCCTCAGCTGCAGGGACAAGGCATCACTCTGAAGATCAAGAGTTCATATATTAGTGGGACAGCGGTGGGGCCTCAGCTGCAGGGACAAGGCCTCACTCTGAAGATCAAGAGTTCACATGTTACTGGGACAGCGGAGGGGCCAAGGCCTCACTCTGAAGGACAAGAGTTCACATATTACTGGGACAGCCGTGGGGCCTCAGCTGCATGGACAAGGCCTCACTCTGAAGATCGAGAGTTCATATATGACTGGGACAGCGGTGGGGCCTCAGCTGCAGGGACAAGGCCTCACTCTGAAGGACAAGAGTTCACATGTTACTGGGACAGCGGTGGGGCCTCAGCTGCAGGGACAAGGCCTCACTCTGAAGGACAGTAGCTCACATGTTACTGCGACAGCGGTGGGGCCTCAGCTGCAGGGACGAAGCCTCACTCTGAAGTACAAGAGTTCAGAGGTGGGGCCTCAGCTGCAGGGACAAGGCCTCACTCTGAAGGACAGTAGTTCACATATTACTGGGACAGCATTGGGGCCTCAGCTGCAGGGACAAGGCATCACTCTGAAGGACAAGAGTTCACATGTTACTGGGACAGCGGTGAGGCCTCAGCTGGAGGGACAAGGCCTCACTCTGAAGGACAAGAGTTCACATATTACTTGGACAGCAGTGGGGCCTCAGCTGCAGGGACAAGGCCTCACTCTGAAGGACAAGAGTTCACATGTTACTGGGACAGCAGTGTGGCCTCAGCCTCAGGGGCAAGGCCTCACTCTGAAGGACAAGAGTTCACATGTTACTGGGACAGCAGTGGGGCCTCAGCTGCAGGGACAAGGCCTCACTCTGAAGGACAAGAGTTCATATATTACTGGGACAGCGGTGAGGCCTCAGCTGCAAGGACAAGGCCTCACTCTGAAGGACAGTAGCTCTCATGTTACTGCGACAGTGGTGGGGCCTCAGCTGCAGGTACAAGGCCTCACTCTGAAGATCAAGAGTTCATATATGACTGGGACAGCGGTGGGGCCTCAGCTGCAGGGACAAGGCCTCACTCTGAAGATCAAGAGTTCATATATTACTAGGACAGCAGTGGGGCCTCAGCTGCAGGGACAAGGCCTCACTCTGAAGGACAAGAGTTCACATATTACTGGGACAGCGGGGGGGCCTCAGCAGCAGGGACAAGGCTTCACTCTGAAGATCAAGAGTTCACATATTAGTGGGACAGCGGTGGGGCCTCAGCTGCAGGGACAAGACCTCACTCTGAAGATCAAGAGTTCACATATTACTGGGACAGCGGTGAGTCCTCAGCTGCAGGGACAAGGCCTCACTCTGAAGATCAAGAATTCACATATTACTGGGACAGCGGTGAGTCCTCAGCTGCAGGGACAAGGCCTCACTCTGAAGGACAAGAGTTCACATATTACTGGGACAGCCGTGGGGCCTCAGCTGCAGGGACAAGGCCGCACTCTGAAGGACAAGAGTTCACATGTTACTGGGACAGCGGTGGGGCCTCAGCTGCAGGGACAAGGCCTCACTCTGAAGGACAAGAGTTCACATATTACTGGCAAAGCGGTGGGGCCTCAGCTGCAGGGACAAGGCCTCACTCTGAGGGACAAGAGTTCACATATTACTGGGACAGCGGTGGGGCCTCAGCTGCAGGGACAAGGCCTCACTCTAAAGGACAAGAGTTCACATGTTACTGGGACAGCAGTGAGGCCTCAGCTGCAGGTACAAGGCCTCACTCTGAAGGACAAGAGTTCACATATTACTGGGACAGCGGTGGGGCCTCAGCTGCAGGTACAAGGCCTCACTCTGAAGGACAAGCGTTCACATGTTACTGGGACAGCGGTGAGGCCTCAGCTGGAGGGACAAGGCCTCACTCTGAAGGACAAGAGTTCCCATGTTACTGGGACAGCAGTGGGGCCTCAGCTGCAGGGACAAGGCCTCACTCTGAAGGACAAGAGTTCACATGTTACTGGGGCAGCGGTGGGGCCTCAGCTGCAGGGACAAGGCCTCACTCTGAAGATCAAGATTTCACATATTACTGGGACAGCGGTGGGGCCTCAGCTGCAGGGACAAGGCCTCACTCTGAAGGACAAGAGTTCACATATTAGTGGGACACAGGTGGGGCCTCAGCTGCAGGGACAAGGCCTCACTCTGAAGGACAAGAGTTCACATATTAGTGGGACACAGGTGGGGCCTCAGTTGCAGGGACAAGGCCTCACTCTGAAGGACAAGAGTTCACATGTTACTGGGACAGCAGTGAGGCCTCAGCTGCAGGGACAAGGCCTCAGTTTGAAGGACAAGAATTCACATGTTACTGGGACAGCGGTGAGGCCTCAGCTGCAGGGACAAGGCCTCACTCTGAAGGACAAGAGTTCACATGTTACTGGGACAGCGGTGGGGCCTCAGCTGCAGGGACAAGGCCTCACTCTGAAGGACAAGAGTTCACATATTACTGGGACAGCGGTGGGGCCTCAGCTGCAGGGACAAGGCCTCACTCTGAAGATCAAGAGTTCACATATTACTGGGACAGCGGTGAGGCCTCAGCTGCAGGGACAAGGCCACACTCTGAAGGACAGTAGCTCACATGTTACTGCGACAGCGGTGGGGCCTCAGCTGCAGGGACAAGGCCTCACTCTGAAGTACAAGAGTTCACATATTACTGGGACAGCGGTGGGGCCTCAGCTGCAGGGACGAAGCCTCACTCTGAAGGACAAGAGTTCACATGTTACTGGGACAGCGGGGGGGCCTCAGCAGCAGGGACAAGGCTTCACTCTGAAGGACAAGAGTTCACATATTACTGGGACAGCAGTGAGGCTTCAGCTGCAGGGACAAGGCCTCACTCTGAAGGACAAGAGTTCACATGTTACTGGGACAGCGGTGGGGCCTCAGCTGCAGGGACAAGGCCTCACTCTGAAGGACAAGAGTTCACATGTTACTGGGACAGCGGTGGGGCCTCAGCTGCAGGGACAAGGCCTCACTCTGAAGATCAAGAGTTCACATATTACTGGGACAGAGGTGGGGCCTCAGCTGCAGGGACAAGGCCTCACTCTGAAGGACAGTAGTTCACATATTACTGGGACAGCATTGGGGCCTCAGCTGCAGGGACAAGGCCTCACTCTGAAGGACAAGAGTTCACATGTTACTGGGACAGCGGTGAGGCCTCAGCTGGAGGGACAAGGCCTCACTCTGAAGGACAAGAGTTCACATATTACTGGGACAGCAGTGGGGCCTCAGCTGCAGGGACAAGACCTCACTCTGAAGGACAAGAGTTCACATGTTACTGGGACAGCAGTGGGGCCTCAGCCTCAGGGGCAAGGCCTCACTCTGAAGGACAAGAGTTCACATGTTACTGGGACAGCGGTGGGGCCTCAGCTGCAGGGACAAGGCCTCACTCTGAAGGACAAGAGTTCATATAGTACTGGGACAGCGGTGAGGCCTCAGCTGCAAGGACAAGGCCTCACTCTGAAGGACAGTAGCTCACATGTTACTGCGACAGCGGTGGGGCCTCAGCTGCAGAGACAAGGCCTCACTCTGAAGGACAAGAGTTCACATATTACTGGGACAGCGGTGGGGCCTCAGCTGCAGGGATGAAGCCTCACTCTGAAGGACAAGAGTTCACATGTTACTGGGACAGCGGTGGGGCCTCAGCTGCAGGGACAAGGCCTCACTCTGAAGGACAAGAGTTCACATGTTACTGGGACAGCGGTGGGGCCTCAGCTGCAGGGACAAGGCCTCACTCTGAAGGACAAGAGTTCACATGTTACTGGGACAGCGGTGGGGCCTCAGCTGCAGGGACAAGGCCTCACTCTGAAGGACAAGAGTTCACATGTTACTGGGACAGCGGTGGGGCCTCAGCTGCAGGGACGAGGCCTCGCTCTGAAGGACAAGAGTTCATATATCTGGGACAGCGGTGGGGCCTCAGCTGCAGGGACAAGGCATCACTCTGAAGATCAAGAGTTCATATATTAGTGGGACAGCGGTGGGGCCTCAGCTGCAGGGACACGGCCTCACTCTGAAGATCAAGAGTTCATATATTAGTGGGACAGCGGTGGGGCCTCAGCTGCAGGGACAAGGCCTCACTCTGAAGATCAAGAGTTCACATGTTACTGGGACAGCGGAGGGGCCAAGGCCTCACTCTGAAGGACAAGAGTTCACATATTACTGGGACAGCCGTGGGGCCTCAGCTACAGGGACAAGGCCTCACTCTGAAGATCAAGAGTTCATATATTACTGGGACAGCGGTGGGGCCTCAGCTGCAGGGACAAGGCCTCACTCTGAAGGACAAGAGTTCACATGTTACTGGGACAGCGGTGGGGCCTCAGCTGCAGGGACAAGGCCTCACTCTGAAGGACAAGAGTTCACATGTTACTGGGACAGCGGTGGGGCCTCAGCTGCAGGGACAAGGCCTCACTCTGAAGGACAAGAGTTCACATATTACTGGGACAGCGGTGAGGCCTCAGCTGCAGGGACAAGGCCTCACTCTGAAGGACAGTAGCTCACATGTTACTGCGACAGCGGTGGGGCCTTGGCTGCAGGGACAAGGCCTCACTCTGAAGTACAAGAGTTCAGAGGTGGGTGAGGTATGCCAGTCCACACAAGTTAAAATAAACAAAGTATGTTTATTTATAGATCACAGCCGGCGCCCTGCATGCCGCTCACAGTCTTCTCCTTATCTCTCTCTCTGGCCTCCGTTTCGTTTCCTCCTTTGAACAACAACATTCCCTAGCCTAACCTCGCGGCATGCAGGACGTCATAAAGGAACACATGGCATACTACACCACCTCCCCCTTTTCAGAGAAAAACACATTTTTAGGAATATGCCGTGAACAATCCATAAACATTACATTTTAAATAGTGTGAAAGAACCTAGAAACTTGGGAACCATGTGTGGCTGTGGATGGTGGTAAAAACTAACACCTATCCTTTCCCCCTTAAATTATTATTATTATAATTTTTTTTTTTTTTTTTTTTTTTTTTTTTTTTAACCAGAAGTGTGAAAGAAAACAACAAACATAAAAACAACATGTTGACAATGTAGGTTAACCCAACTGCTATGTATAAAACAAAATTGGTAGTGTGCAATATAATTAATTATTTTCCCATGACATAGTCTTTTGTCCAGAATGGCAATTTTCTATCTCTGTGGTTGTACATACTTCCACTAGCCACACAACCTTCTTGACTTCCCTCCATGTTTCTATCATCATTAGTAGCAGTGCCATTACTTTCTTGGACAGATTCAAACTCTAAATGAGTATCTTCTTGACCCTTGCTTCTCAATATTTGACTATCCGCTCTGGCAACTTGGTCCTCTCTTACATGCATGTGTCTCTCCCTAACTTGAGGTCTGACGTTAGTATCTGAATTCAATATGTCTCTTATGTTATATTGAAAACCTATATCATTTCCAAACCAATTACTTTGATCCTGCCTGTGATTTTGCCTGGGATAAAATCTTTTATTATCCTTAAAATCCCAATTCCATTTGCTTACTCTATTCATATTCCATACTGATCCACCCGTTACTCTTATGGCTTTGCCTAGGACTTGTATAACTTTAACTGGTCTGCTGTATTTGGACTCACCCTTTCTAACAGCACGCCCTAGTTTTATCCTTACCATGTCTCCTGGTACAATTCCAACTTTACATTTATAACTATTATTCCAATTAATTTTGCTTTCAGAGTATTTACAATGCTTTCCTTTATCTCTATGCTCTGATGTCCTTTTGTAATTCACCCACTCTGGAGTAAGTAATGTGTTAGGGGCTCTGCCTCTCATCAATTCAAACGGAGATACTCCTAGATCTCTTTTGACTGACATTCTTGTGCTCCATAACCTATCTTTAAGTGCCTCTTCCACAGACATGTTATTCCTCAATGCCAACTCTACTGTCTCTACAACCATTCTGTTACATCTCTCGACTAGACCATTTGTTTGGGGATGATACAAAGCAGAATATTTCCATAAAATCCCAGATGTGACGGCAAACTCTCTTATTTCTTTGCTTTTGAATTGAACACCATTATCACTGATAATGGATTTGGGAAAACCCTCTCTCCCGAAGATTTCACTAAGGAATTTAATAATTTCTCTTGAATCAATATTTTTAACAGCTTTCAATTCTACCCAACTTGAATAGTAATCAATCAATACAATTAAAAACCTTTTATCCCCAATTAGTCTCTGATATGGTCCGACAATATCAATTCCAAGTTTCATCCAGGGAGCTTCTCCTTTATCTATAACAAGCGGCTCTGACTTAAAACTTTTACAACTTTTGTCGCTGTTTTGACAAGGCCAGCAGTTTCTAACAAATCTTTCAATCAAAATATCCATTCCTGGCCACCAATATACAGATCGCACATTGCATTTGGTACCAGTAATCCCCGGATGACCCTGATGCGCTTTTTCTATGAGCTCATTATATAATGCTTTTGGAGGTATCAATTTATTCCCCCTCATCAAAAATCCTTCCTCCATGGACAATTCATCTTTCACTTCCCAAAACTTCATGCATTCTCCATCAATTGATCTCTTATCAGACCAACCTAACATTGTAAAATTTGCAATCTTATTTAACGTCTCATCTTTAGAGATCTCATCTAACCATTTTTCCTTCGAGGTTACTTCAAGAATGGCTGCCACCATCTCCTCAATACTTTCAGATTCTACACTCACACTCTTTAATGGCAGCCGTGACAAATAATCTGCAACAACATTCCTCTTACCTGGAACATACTTTGTCACAAAATGATAATCTTGTAATTTAATGCTTAATCTGGCTAACCTAGGTGAAGCCCTACACATGCCTTTAACTGTCAAAACTTCTACAAGTGGTTTATGATCTGTTTGTATAACAAACTTGCAACCCCACAAATACTTTCTAAAATAGTTTACTGCCCATGAGCATGCCAAAAGTTCTTTTTCAATTACGGAATACCTGCTTTCTGTATCTGAAATTGCCCTGGAGGCGTAACATATTGTCTTTTCCTTACCACCTTCTTCAATCTGAGAAAGTACCGCTCCCAAACCATTTCCACTCGCATCCACTGTAACCTTGGTTGACCTCCCAAACACATAACCGCCCAATTCTGTGGAGTCACATATTTCTCTCTTTATGCAATTCACTGCTTCATCACACTTGTCATTCCATTCAAATTTGGCATCTTTCTTTAACAATTTCCTTAAAGGTTCTGTTATGTTAGCAAACTTCTTGACAAATTTGTTATAGTATTCACACAGGCCCAAAAACGACCTAAGTTCATCCTTATTAGAGGGATTAGGCGATTCTCTGATTGCTTTCATTGCATCACTTTTGGGTTTGTAACCATTGCCATTTACCGTGTGTCCCAAATAATCAACTTCATACATGCCAAATTTACATTTACTCTTTTCAATTTCCAAACCAACACTCTCCAACTTTAGTAAAACATCTTTCAATCTCATGTCATGTTCATCTCGACCTTTACCAAATACTATGATGTCATCTTGATACACAAAAATGCCTTTCAACCCTTTCAAAACGTGTTCCATGACCCTTTGAAAAACAGCCGCAGCCGATGCCAAGCCAAATGGCATGCGTTTGTACCTATATAAACCATGTGGAGTTATAAATGCAGTGATGTCTCTGCAGTCTTCCGTTAAAGCTATCTGATGATATGCACTGGAAAGATCTAAAGTTGAAAATACATTTGCATCACCTATGCGATTCAGCATTTCTGATATGACTGGAAGTGGAAAGATGTCAACAATAATGTTTTTGTTAACATCTCTAAGATCTACGCAAATCCTGACTTTCCCACATTTTTTCATTACAACTACAATGGGGCTTGACCACTCCGAGGACTCAATCTTTTCGATCACTCCTTCAGACTCCAATTTAGTTAATTCTTGTTCCACTTTGTCTGCTATGGCGAAAGGTATAGGTCTTGACTTGACATGTCTGACAGGTATTGCTCCATCTTTCAATCGAATTCTGTGTGAAAAGTCTTTCAACAGTCCTAATTTCTTGTTTCTTTTATCTTCTAGGGCTTTTGATTCTCCTTTCTGTTTATGACTGGAGTTTACTATCAGAACCTGTTCAGATTCACAAGGATCCAATCTGATTCGTAAACCAGCTTGATCTCTCCAACCAATGACGTTAACTCCTTTTTCTGCAACATATATCTTCACTTCCGCTCGCCTGTCTTTGAATTCTATGATGCTTGAAAACCAACCAATTAACTTAATTGTCGAGCCTTCAAATCCACCCGGGTTTTTAATATCAGGTTCAAATAATTTACTTTTTAGACCACATGCCAATAAGTTGTTCCATGTTTTCTTCGTTATGATCGTCCATGGTGAACAGCTGTCTACTTTTACTTTGAGTTTCCAGTTGTCAATTATTATGACACAACTTGGGCATTTGAAATCTCCCTCAGGTGGTTCACGAATGGCAAAAACCCTGTCTTCGTCCGAATCTTCCTCTTCCTCCTGTATGGCCGAGATTCTCTTTTTCCGTCTACAAACGACAGCAAAATGTCCCTTGCCTCCACAATTGCCACATTTTTGTCCAATTGCAGGACAATGCTTGGCATAAGCAAAATGTCCTAATCTTCCACAGTTGAAGCATCTATCAGCTTCTCTAGATTGTGCTGGAGCTGATTTATTTTCGGGTCTCACCCATCCTCTTCCTCTCATTGACTGGCCTCTATTATCAAATCCTCTTGTCCTATTGGTCTTGACCAGGTGATTTTCCGTACGTTCTTTTGTTCTTATTGCATTGACTATATTTTGATCTCCAGATTCCAATGAGAATTTATCATTCTGTAATTGCATGTTTATGACAGTTTCTTGTTTCTTATTTTTTATCTCTTTAGAGCACAATTGACTGTGTTCTATTCGCTTGGCAATGGCCATTGTTTCTGGCAGAGATGGGTTTCCTACCATCCAAAGTCTGTCTTGAAGTAGACTATCTTTGGCATGTATGATAATTTGATCTCGTATGAGTTCATCTAGTGTGATCCCAATGCCAAATCTGCATGTGCGTGATAGTACCCTTAGAGCTGATACATAGTCTTCAATAGATTCATGTTCTTTTTGAGTTCTGGTATAGAAATTATACCTGTTTATGGCTACATTGGTCTCAGGAGTATAATATTTGTCTAGTTGCCTTATGGCCTTTTCGTGTTCATCAATATCTCCAGCTTCATCCACAGGCAAATCCGGTAATTCCCTGTATTTTCTCTGTCCTTCTAGGCCCAAAGCATGAAGCAGTAGTGATTTCTTTTTATGAGCAGACAAACCTTCTTGATCAATGGTCTGAACATAGTTTAGCCAAAACTCTTTCCATTCTAGCCAGTTTACAACAGGCTGTCCAGGTGTTGGAAGAAAACATGCCGGGGGTTGTATGCTAATACCTTGCATACTTCTTCTGTATTATGTCAGTATGAGAGGAAACCAGAATACTATTTATCCTGAATTGCGTTTTGATCTGCTTCTTAATATGTACTGTGAAGAGGATGAGGAGTCTATTCTTTACTCCTCATTCTGCCTAAGTCCAAAGGGTGAGTCATGCAGTCGGCGGTCCTTTACTCTGAAGCGGAGTGGTGTGGCCAATGGGATCGTGTCTAACAAACTCGAGTTAGACAGACAAGAAGAAAAAAAAAATCATCACAATGATGAAATATCAGCACAAACCAACGTTTGATTAACGTCAGTTCGGAGCATCTGCTCTTCCTCCCTCTTCTTATCATGCAGCACAAGCCAGGCACAGTGTTGCACAGCGGCTCGGAGCTCCGCTCTGGATTAAATCCTTCCTGGTTTCTGTGGGTTCTGGGACGCCGGCTGTCCTCGTCGCCAAAATGAGGTATGCCAGTCCACACAAGTTAAAATAAACAAAGTATGTTTATTTATAGATCACAGCCGGCGCCCTGCATGCCGCTCACAGTCTTCTCCTTATCTCTCTCTCTGGCCTCCGTTTCGTTTCCTCCTTTGAACAACAACATTCCCTAGCCTAACCTCGCGGCATGCAGGACGTCATAAAGGAACACATGGCATACTACAGTGGGGCCTCAGCTGCAGGGACAAGGCCTCACTCTGAAGGACAAGAGTTCACATGTTACTGGGACAGCGGTGAGGCCTCAGCTGGAGGGACAAGGCCTCACTCTGAAGGACAAGAGTTCACATGTTACTGGGACAGCAGTGGGGCCTCAGCTGCAGGGACAAGGCCTCACTCTGAAGGACAAGAGTTCACATGTTACTGGGACAGCAGTGGGGCCTCAGCCTCAGGGGCAAGGCCTCACTCTGAAGGACAAGAGTTCACATGTTACTGGGACAGCAGTGGGGCCTCAGCTGCAGGGACAAGGCCTCACTCTGAAGGACAAGAGTTCATATATTACTGGGACAGCGGTGAGGCCTCAGCTGCAAGGACAAGGCCTCACTCTGAAGGACAGTAGCTCTCATGTTACTGCGACAGTGGTGGGGCCTCAGCTGCAGGTACAAGGCCTCACTCTGAAGATCAAGAGTTCATATATGACTGGGACAGCGGTGGGGCCTCAGCTGCAGGGACAAGGCCTCACTCTGAAGATCAAGAGTTCATATATTACTAGGACAGCAGTGGGGCCTCAGCTGCAGGGACAAGGCCTCACTCTGAAGGACAAGAGTTCACATATTACTGGGACAGCGGTGGGGCCTCAGCTGCAGGGACAACGCCTCACTCTGAAGGACAGTAGCTCACATATTACTGGGACAGCGGTGGGGCCTCAGCTGCAGGGACAAGGCCTCACTCTGAAGGACAAGAGTTCACATATTACTGGGACAGCGGTGGGGCCTTAGCTGCAGGGACAAGGCCTCACTCTGAAGATCAAGAATTCACATATTACTGGGACAGCGGTGAGGCCTCAGCTGCAGGGACAAGGCCGCACTCTGAAGGACAAGAGTTCACATGTTACTGGGACAGCGGTGGGGCCTCAGCTGCAGGGACAAGGCCTCACTCTGAAGGACAAGAGTTCACATATTACTGGCAAAGCGGTGGGGCCTCAGCTGCAGGGACAAGGCCTCACTCTGAAGGACAAGAGTTCACATATTACTGGGACAGCGGTGGGGCCTCAGCTGCAGGGACAAGGCCTCACTCTGAAGGACAAGAGTTCACATGTTACTGGGACAGCAGTGAGGCCTCAGCTGCAGGTACAAGGCCTCACTCTGAAGGACAAGCGTTCACATGTTACTGGGACAGCGGTGAGGCCTCAGCTGGAGGGACAAGGCCTCACTCTGAAGGACAAGAGTTCCCATGTTACTGGGACAGCAGTGGGGCCTCAGCTGCAGGGACAAGGCCTCACTCTGAAGGACAAGAGTTCACATGTTACTGGGGCAGCGGTGGGGCCTCAGCTGCAGGGACAAGGCCTCACTCTGAAGATCAAGATTTCACATATTACTGGGACAGCGGTGGGGCCTCAGCTGCAGGGACAAGGCCTCACTCTGAAGGACAAGAGTTCACATATTAGTGGGACACAGGTGGGGCCTCAGTTGCAGGGACAAGGCCTCACTCTGAAGGACAAGAGCTCACATATTAGTGGGACACAGGTGGGGCCACAGCTGCAGGGACAAGGCCTCACTCTGAAGGACAAGAGTTCACATGTTACTGGGACAGCAGTGAGGCCTCAGCTGCAGGGACAAGGCCTCAGTCTGAAGGACAAGAATTCACATGTTACTGGGACAGCGGTGAGGCCTCAGCTGCAGGGACAATGCCTCACTCTGAACGACAAGAGTTCACATGTTACTGGGGCAGCAGTGTGGCCTCAGCTGCAGGGACAAGGCCTCACTCTGAAGGACAAGAGTTCACATGTTACTGGGACAGCGGTGAGGCCTCAGCTGCAAGGACAAGCCTCACTCTGAAGGACAGTAGCTCACATGTTACTGCGACAGCGGTGGGGCCTCAGCTGCAGGGACAAGGCCTCACTCTGAAGGACAAGAGTTCACATATTACTGGGACAGCGGTGGGGCCTCAGCTGCAGGGACAAGGCCTCACTCTGAAGGACAGTAGCTCACATATTACTGGGACAGCGGTGGGGCCTCAGCTGCAGGGACAAGGTCTCACTCTGAAGGACAAGAGTTCATATTTTACTGGGACAGCAGTGGGGCCTCAGCTGCAGGGACAAGGCCTACACTCTGAAGGACAAGAGTTCACATGTTACTGGGACAGCGGTGGGGCCTCAGCTGCAGGGACAAGGCCTCACTCTGAAGGACAAGAGTTCACATGTTACTGGGACAGCGGTGGGGCCTCAGCTGCAGGGACAAGGCCTCACTCTGAAGATCAAGAGTTCACATATTACTGGGACAGAGGTGGGGCCTCAGCTGCAGGGACAAGGCCTCACTCTGAAGGACAGTAGTTCACATATTACTGGGACAGCATTGGGGCCTCAGCTGCAGGGACAAGGCCTCACTCTGAAGGACAAGAGTTCACATGTTACTGGGACAGCGGTGAGGCCTCAGCTGGAGGGACAAGGCCTCACTCTGAAGGACAAGAGTTCACATATTACTGGGACAGCAGTGGGGCCTCAGCTGCAGGGACAAGACCTCACTCTGAAGGACAACAGTTCACATGTTACTGGGACAGCAGTGGGGCCTCAGCCTCAGGGGCAAGGCCTCACTCTGAAGGACAAGAGTTCACATGTTACTGGGACAGCGGTGGGGCCTCAGCTGCAGGGACAAGGCCTCACTCTGAAGGACAGTAGCTCACATGTTACTGCGACAGCGGAGGGGCCTCAGCTGCAGGGACAAGGCCTCACTCTGAAGGACAAGAGTTCATATATTACTGGGACAGCCGTGGGGCCTCAGCTGCAGGGACGAGGCCTCACTCTGGAGGACAAGAGTTCATATATCTGGGACAGCGGTGGGGCCTCAGCTGCAGGGACAAGGCATCACTCTGAAGATCAAGAGTTCATATATTAGTGGGACAGCGGTGGGGCCTCAGCTGCAGGGACAAGGCCTCACTCTGAAGATCAAGAGTTCACATGTTACTGGGACAGCGGAGGGGCCAAGGCCTCACTCTGAAGGACAAGAGTTCACATATTACTGGGACAGCCGTGGGGCCTCAGCTGCATGGACAAGGCCTCACTCTGAAGATCGAGAGTTCATATATTACTGGGACAGCGGTGGGGCCTCAGCTGCAGGGACAAGGCCTCACTCTGAAGGACAAGAGTTCACATGTTACTGGGACAGCGGTGGGGCCTCAGCTGCAGGGACAAGGCCTCACTCTGAAGGACAGTAGCTCACATGTTACTGCGACAGCGGTGGGGCCTCAGCTGCAGGGACAAGGCCTCACTCTGAAGTACAAGAGTTCACATATTACTGGGACAGCGGTGGGGCCTCAGCTGCAGGGACGAAGCCTCACTCTGAAATACAAGAGTTCAGAGGTGGGGCCTCAGCTGCAGGGACAAGGCCTCACTCTGAAGGACAGTAGTTCACATATTACTGGGACAGCATTGGGGCCTCAGCTGCAGGGACAAGGCATCACTCTGAAGGACAAGAGTTCACATGTTACTGGGACAGCGGTGAGGCCTCAGCTGGAGGGACAAGGCCTCACTCTGAAGGACAAGAGTTCACATATTACTGGAACAGCAGTGGGGCCTCAGCTGCAGGGACAAGGCCTCACTCTGAAGGACAAGAGTTCACATGTTACTGGGACAGCAGTGGGGCCTCAGCCTCAGGGGCAAGGCCTCACTCTGAAGGACAAGAGTTCACATGTTACTGGGACAGCAGTGGGGCCTCAGCTGCAGGGACAAGGCCTCACTCTGAAGGACAAGAGTTCATATATTACTGGGACAGCGGTGAGGCCTCAGCTGCAAGGACAAGGCCTCACTCTGAAGGACAGTAGCTCTCATGTTACTGCGACAGTGGTGGGGCCTCAGCTGCAGGTACAAGGCCTCACTCTGAAGATCAAGAGTTCATATATGACTGGGACAGCGGTGGGGCCTCAGCTGCAGGGACAAGGCCTCACTCTGAAGATCAAGAGTTCATATATTACTAGGACAGCAGTGGGGCCTCAGCTGCAGGGACAAGGCCTCACTCTGAAGGACAAGAGTTCACATATTACTGGGACAGCGGGGGGGCCTCAGCAGCAGGGACAAGGCTTCACTCTGAAGATCAAGAGTTCATATATTAGTGGGACAGCGGTGGGGCCTCAGCTGCAGGGACAAGACCTCACTCTGAAGATCAAGAGTTCACATATTACTGGGACAGCGGTGAGTCCTCAGCTGCAGGGACAAGGCCTCACTCTGAAGATCAGGAATTCACATATTACTGGGACAGCGGTGAGTCCTCAGCTGCAGGGACAAGGCCTCACTCTGAAGGACAAGAGTTCACATATTACTGGGACAGCCGTGGGGCCTCAGCTGCAGGGACAAGGCCGCACTCTGAAGGACAAGAGTTCACATGTTACTGGGACAGCCGTGGGGCCTCAGCTGCAGGGACAAGGCCTCACTCTGAAGGACAAGAGTTCACATATTACTGGCAAAGCGGTGGGGCCTCAGCTGCAGGGACAAGGCCTCACTCTGAGGGACAAGAGTTCACATATTACTGGGACAGCGGTGGGGCCTCAGCTGCAGGGACAAGGCCTCACTCTAAAGGACAAGAGTTCACATATTACTGGGACAGCGGTGGGGCCTCAGCTGCAGGTACAAGGCCTCACTCTGAAGGACAAGCGTTCACATGTTACTGGGACAGCGGTGAGGCCTCAGCTGGAGGGACAAGGCCTCACTCTGAAGGACAAGAGTTCCCATGTTACTGGGACAGCAGTGGGGTCTCAGCTGCAGGGACAAGGCCTCACTCTGAAGGACAAGAGTTCACATGTTACTGGGGCAGCGGTGGGGCCTCAGCTGCAGGGACAAGGCCTCACTCTGAAGATCAAGATTTCACATATTACTGGGACAGCGGTGGGGCCTCAGCTGCAGGGACAAGGCCTCACTCTGAAGGACAAGAGTTCACATATTAGTGGGACACAGGTGGGGCCTCAGCTGCAGGGACAAGGCCTCACTCTGAAGGACAAGAGGTCACATATTAGTGGGACACAGGTGGGGCCTCAGTTGCAGGGACAAGGCCTCACTCTGAAGGACAAGAGTTCACATGTTACTGGGACAGCAGTGAGGCCTCAGCTGCAGGGACAAGGCCTCAGTCTGAAGGACAAGAATTCACATGTTACTGGGACAGCGGTGAGGCCTCAGCTGCAGGGACAAGGCCTCACTCTGAAGGACAAGAGTTCACATGTTACTGGGACAGCGGTGGGGCCTCAGCTGCAGGGACAAGGCCTCACTCTGAAGGACAAGAGTTCACATATTACTGGGACAGCGGTGGGGCCTCAGCTGCAGGGACAAGGCCTCACTCCGAAGATCAAGAGTTCACATATTACTGGGACAGCGGTGAGGCCTCAGCTGCAGGGACAAGGCCACACTCTGAAGGACAGTAGCTCACATGTTACTGCGACAGCGGTGGGGCCTCAGCTGCAGGGACAAGGCCTCAGTCTGAAGTACAAGAGTTCACATATTACTGGGACAGCGGTGGGGCCTCAGCTGCAGGGACGAAGCCTCACTCTGAAGGACAAGAGTTCACATGTTACTGGGACAGCGGGGGGGCCTCAGCAGCAGGGACAAGGCTTCACTCTGAAGGACAAGAGTTCACATATTACTGGGACAGCAGTGAGGCCTCAGCTGCAGGGACAAGGCCTCACTCTGAAGGACAAGAGTTCACATGTTACTGGGACAGCGGTGGGGCCTCAGCTGCAGGGACAAGGCCTCACTCTGAAGGACAAGAGTTCACATGTTACTGGGACAGCGGTGGGGCCTCAGCTGCAGGGATGAAGCCTCACTCTGAAGGACAAGAGTTCACATGTTACTGGGACAGCGGTGGGGCCTTGCAGGGACAAGGCCTCACTCTGAAGTACAAGAGTTCACATATTACTGGGACAGCCGTGGGGCCTCAGCTGCAGGGACAAGGCCTCACTCTGAAGGACAAGAGTTCACATGTTACTGGGACAGCGGTGAGGCCTCAGCTGGAGGGACAAGGCCTCACTCTGAAGGACAAGAGTTCACATATTACTGGGACAGCAGTGGGGCCTCAGCTGCAGGGACAAGACCTCACTCTGAAGGACAAGAGTTCACATGTTACTGGGACAGCAGTGGGGCCTCAGCCTCAGGGGCAAGGCCTCACTCTGAAGGACAAGAGTTCACATGTTACTGGGACAGCGGTGGGGCCTCAGCTGCAGGGACAAGGCCTCACTCTGAAGGACAAGAGTTCATATAGTACTGGGACAGCGGTGGGGCCTCAGCTGCAGGGACAAGGCCACACTCTGAAGGACAAGAGTTCACATATTACTGCGACAGCGTTGAGGCCTCAGCTGCAGGGACAAGGCCTCACTCTGAAGGACAAGAGTCCACATATTACTGGGACAGCGGTGGGGCCTCAGCTGCAGGGACAAGGCCTCACTCTGAAGGACAAGAGTCCACATATTACTGGGACAGCGGTGGGGCCTCAGCTGCAGGGACAAGGCCTCACTCTGAAGGACAAGAGTTCACATAATACTGGGACAGCGGTGGGGCCTCAGCTGCAGGGACAAGGCCTCACTCTGAAGGACAAGAGTTCACATGTTACTGGGACAGCGGTGGGGCCTCAGCTGCAGGGACAAGGCCACACTCTGAAGGACAAGAGTTCACATGTTACTGGGACAGCGGTGGGGCCTCAGCTACAGGGACAAGGCCTCACTCTGAAGGACAAGAGTTCATATATTACTGGGACAGCGGTGGGGCCTCAGCTGCAGGGACGAGGCCTCACTCTGGAGGACAAGAGTTCATATATCTGGGACAGCGGTGGGGCCTCAGCTGCAGGGACAAGGCATCACTCTGAAGATCAAGAGTTCATATATTAGTGGGACAGCGGTGGGGCCTCAGCTGCAGGGACAAGGCCTCACTCTGAAGATCAAGAGTTCACATGTTACTGGGACAGCGGAGGGGCCAAGGCCTCACTCTGAAGGACAAGAGTTCACATATTACTGGGACAGCCGTGGGGCCTCAGCTGCATGGACAAGGCCTCACTCTGAAGATCGAGAGTTCATATATTACTGGGACAGCGGTGGGGCCTCAGCTGCAGGGACAAGGCGTCACTCTGAAGGACAAGAGTTCACATGTTACTGGGACAGCGGTGGGGCCTCAGCTGCAGGGACAAGGCCTCACTCTGAAGGACAGTAGCTCACATGTTACTGCAACAGCGGTGGGGCCTCAGCTGCAGGGACAAGGCCTCACTCTGAAGTACAAGAGTTCACATATTACTGGGACAGCGGTGGGGCCTCAGCTGCAGGGACGAAGCCTCACTCTGAAGTACAAGAGTTCAGAGGTGGGGCCTCAGCTGCAGGGACAAGGCCTCACTCTGAAGGACAGTAGTTCACATATTACTGGGACAGCATTGGGGCCTCAGCTGCAGGGACAAGGCATCACTCTGAAGGACAAGAGTTCACATGTTACTGGGACAGCGGTGAGGCCTCAGCTGGAGGGACAAGGCCTCACTCTGAAGGACAAGAGTTCACATATTACTGGGACAGCAGTGGGGCCTCAGCTGCAGGGACAAGGCCTCACTCTGAAGGACAAGAGTTCACATGTTACTGGGACAGCAGTGGGGCCTCAGCCTCAGGGGCAAGGCCTCACTCTGAAGGACAAGAGTTCACATGTTACTGGGACAGCAGTGGGGCCTCAGCTGCAGGGACAAGGCCTCACTCTGAAGGACAAGAGTTCATATATTACTGGGACAGCGGTGAGGCCTCAGCTGCAAGGACAAGGCCTCACTCTGAAGGACAGTAGCTCTCATGTTACTGCGACAGTGGTGGGGCCTCAGCTGCAGGTACAAGGCCTCACTCTGAAGATCAAGAGTTCATATATGACTGGGACAGCGGTGGGGCCTCAGCTGCAGGGACAAGGCCTCACTCTGAAGATCAAGAGTTCATATATTACTAGGACAGCAGTGGGGCCTCAGCTGCAGGGACAAGGCCTCACTCTGAAGGACAAGAGTTCATATATTACTGGGACAGCGGGGGGGCCTCAGCAGCAGGGACAAGGCTTCACTCTGAAGATCAAGAGTTCATATATTAGTGGGACAGCGGTGGGGCCTCAGCTGCAGGGACAAGACCTCACTCTGAAGATCAAGAGTTCACATATTACTGGGACAGCGGTGAGTCCTCAGCTGCAGGGACAAGGCCTCACTCTGAAGATCAAGAATTCACATATTACTGGGACAGCGGTGAGTCCTCAGCTGCAGGGACAAGGCCTCACTCTGAAGGACAAGAGTTCACATATTACTGGGACAGCCGTGGGGCCTCAGCTGCAGGGACAAGGCCGCACTCTGAAGGACAAGAGTTCACATGTTACTGGGACAGCGGTGGGGCCTCAGCTGCAGGGACAAGGCCTCACTCTGAAGGACAAGAGTTCACATATTACTGGCAAAGCGGTGGGGCCTCAGCTGCAGGGACAAGGCCTCACTCTGAGGGACAAGAGTTCACATATTACTGGGACAGCGGTGGGGCCTCAGCTGCAGGGACAAGGCCTCACTCTAAAGGACAAGAGTTCACATGTTACTGGGACAGCAGTGAGGCCTCAGCTGCAGGGACAAGGCCTCACTCTGAAGGACAAGAGTTCACATATTACTGGGACAGCGGTGGGGCCTCAGCTGCAGGGACAAGGCCTCACTCTGAAGATCAAGAGTTCACATATTACTGGGACAGCGGTGAGGCCTCAGCTGCAGGGACAAGGCCACACTCTGAAGGACAGTAGCTCACATGTTACTGCGACAGCGGTGGGGCCTCAGCTGCAGGGACAAGGCCTCACTCTGAAGTACAAGAGTTCACATATTACTGGGACAGCGGTGGGGCCTCAGCTGCAGGGACGAAGCCTCACTCTGAAGGACAAGAGTTCACATGTTACTGGGACAGCGGTGGGCCTCAGCTGCAGGGACAAGGCCTCACTCTGAAGGACAAGAGTTCATATAGTACTGGGACAGCGGTGGGGCCTCAGCTGCAGGGACAAGGCCACACTCTGAAGGACAAGAGTTCACATATTACTGCGACAGCGTTGAGGCCTCAGCTGCAGGGACAAGGCCTCACTCTGAAGGACAAGAGTTCACATGTTACTGGGACAGCGGTGGGGCCTCAGCTGCAGGGACAAGGCCTCACTCTGAAGATCAAGAGTTCACATATTACTGGGACAGAGGTGGGGCCTCAGCTGCAGGGACAAGGCCTCACTCTGAAGGACAGTAGTTCACATATTACTGGGACAGCATTGGGGCCTCAGCTGCAGGGACAAGGCCTCACTCTGAAGGACAAGAGTTCACATGTTACTGGGACAGCGGTGAGGCCTCAGCTGGAGGGACAAGGCCTCACTCTGAAGGACAAGAGTTCACATATTACTGGGACAGCAGTGGGGCCTCAGCTGCAGGGACAAGACCTCACTCTGAAGGACAAGAGTTCACATGTTACTGGGACAGCAGTGGGGCCTCAGCCTCAGGGGCAAGGCCTCACTCTGAAGGACAAGAGTTCACATGTTACTGGGACAGCGGTGGGGCCTCAGCTGCAGGGACAAGGCCTCACTCTGAAGGACAAGAGTTCATATAGTACTGGGACAGCGGTGAGGCCTCAGCTGCAAGGACAAGGCCTCACTCTGAAGGACAGTAGCTCACATGTTACTGCGACAGCGGTGGGGCCTCAGCTGCAGAGACAAGGCCTCACTCTGAAGGACAAGAGTTCACATATTACTGGGACAGCGGTGGGGCCTCAGCTGCAGGGATGAAGCCTCACTCTGAAGGACAAGAGTTCACATGTTACTGGGACAGCGGTGGGGCCTCAGCTGCAGGGACAAGGCCTCACTCTGAAGTACAAGAGTTCACATATTACTGGGACAGCCGTGGGGCCTCAGCTGCAGGGACAAGGCCTCACTCTGAAGGACAAGAGTTCACATGTTAATGGGACAGCGGTGGGGCCTCAGCTGCAGGGACAAGGCCACACTCTGAAGGACAAGAGTTCACATATTACTGCGACAGCGTTGAGGCCTCAGCTGCAGGGACACGGCCTCACTCTGAAGGACAAGAGTCCACATATTACTGGGACAGCGGTGGGGCCTCAGCTGCAGGGACAAGGCCTCACTCTGAAGGACAAGAGTTCACATATTACTGGGACAGCCGTGCGGCCTCAGCTGCAGGGACAAGGCCTCACTCTGAAGGACAAGAGTTCACATGTTACTGGGACAGCGGTGGGGCCTCAGCTGCAGGGACAAGGCCACACTCTGAAGGACAAGAGTTCACATATTACTGCGACAGCGTTGAGGCCTCAGCTGCAGGGACAAGGCCTCACTCTGAAGGACAAGAGTCCACATATTACTGGGACAGCGGTGGGGCCTCAGCTGCAGGGACAAGGCCTCACTCTGAAGGACAAGAGTCCACATATTACTGGGACAGCGGTGGGGCCTCAGCTGCAGGGACAAGGCCTCACTCTGAAGGACAAGAGTTCACATGTTACTGGGACAGCGGTGAGGCCTCAGCTGGAGGGACAAGGCCTCACTCTGAAGGACAAGAGTTCACATATTACTGGGACAGCAGTGGGGCCTCAGCTGCAGGGACAAGACCTCACTCTGAAGGACAAGAGTTCACATGTTACTGGGACAGCAGTGGGGCCTCAGCCTCAGGGGCAAGGCCTCACTCTGAAGGACAAGAGTTCACATGTTACTGGGACAGCGGTGGGGCCTCAGCTGCAGGGACAAGGCCTCACTCTGAAGGACAAGAGATCATATAGTACTGGGACAGCGGTGGGGCCTCAGCTGCAGGGACAAGGCCACACTCTGAAGGACAAGAGTTCACATATTACTGCGACAGCGTTGAGGCCTCAGCTGCAGGGACAAGGCCTCACTCTGAAGGACAAGAGTCCACATATTACTGGGACAGCGGTGGGGCCTCAGCTGCAGGGACAAGGCCTCACTCTGAAGGACAAGAGTCCACATATTACTGGGACAGCGGTGGGGCCTCAGCTGCAGGGACAAGGCCTCACTCTGAAGGACAAGAGTTCACATAATACTGGGACAGCGGTGGGGCCTCAGCTGCAGGGACAAGGCCTCACTCTGAAGGACAAGAGTTCACATGTTACTGGGACAGCGGTGGGGCCTCAGCTGCAGGGACAAGGCCACACTCTGAAGGACAAGAGTTCACATGTTACTGGGACAGCGGTGGGGCCTCAGCTACAGGGACAAGGCCTCACTCTGAAGGACAAGAGTTCATATATTACTGGGACAGCGGTGGGGCCTCAGCTGCAGGGACGAGGCCTCACTCTGGAGGACAAGAGTTCATATATCTGGGACAGCGGTGGGGCCTCAGCTGCAGGGACAAGGCATCACTCTGAAGATCAAGAGTTCATATATTAGTGGGACAGCGGTGGGGTCTCAGCTGCAGGGACAAGGCCTCACTCTGAAGATCAAGAGTTCACATGTTACTGGGACAGCGGAGGGGCCAAGGCCTCACTCTGAAGGACAAGAGTTCACATATTACTGGGACAGCCGTGGGGCCTCAGCTGCATGGACAAGGCCTCACTCTGAAGATCGAGAGTTCATATATTACTGGGACAGCGGTGGGGCCTCAGCTGCAGGGACAAGGCCTCACTCTGAAGGACAAGAGTTCACATGTTACTGGGACAGCGGTGGGGCCTCAGCTGCAGGGACAAGGCCTCACTCTGAAGGACAGTAGCTCACATGTTACTGCAACAGCGGTGGGGCCTCAGCTGCAGGGACAAGGCCTCACTCTGAAGTACAAGAGTTCACATATTACTGGGACAGCGGTGGGGCCTCAGCTGCAGGGACGAAGCCTCACTCTGAAGTACAAGAGTTCAGAGGTGGGGCCTCAGCTGCAGGGACAAGGCCTCACTCTGAAGGACAGAAGTTCACATATTACTGGGACAGCATTGGGGCCTCAGCTGCAGGGACAAGGCATCACTCTGAAGGACAAGAGTTCACATGTTACTGGGACAGCGGTGAGGCCTCAGCTGGAGGGACAAGGCCTCACTCTGAAGGACAAGAGTTCACATATTACTGGGACAGCAGTGGGGCCTCAGCTGCAGGGACAAGGCCTCACTCTGAAGGACAAGAGTTCACATGTTACTGGGACAGCAGTGGGGCCTCAGCCTCAGGGGCAAGGCCTCACTCTGAAGGACAAGAGTTCACATGTTACTGGGACAGCGGTGAGGCCTCAGCTGCAAGGACAAGGCCTCACTCTGAAGGACAGTAGCTCTCATGTTACTGCGACAGTGGTGGGGCCTCAGCTGCAGGTACAAGGCCTCACTCTGAAGATCAAGAGTTCATATATGACTGGGACAGCGGTGGGGCCTCAGCTGCAGGGACAAGGCCTCACTCTGAAGATCAAGAGTTCATATATTACTAGGACAGCAGTGGGGCCTCAGCTGCAGGGACAAGGCCTCACTCTGAAGGACAAGAGTTCACATATTACTGGGACAGCGGGGGGGCCTCAGCAGCAGGGACAAGGCTTCACTCTGAAGATCAAGAGTTCATATATTAGTGGGACAGCGGTGGGGCCTCAGCTGCAGGGACAAGACCTCACTCTGAAGATCAAGAGTTCACATATTACTGGGACAGCGGTGAGTCCTCAGCTGCAGGGACAAGGCCTCACTCTGAAGATCAAGAATTCACATATTACTGGGACAGCGGTGAGTCCTCAGCTGCAGGGACAAGGCCTCACTCTGAAGGACAAGAGTTCACATATTACTGGGACAGCCGTGGGGCCTCAGCTGCAGGGACAAGGCCGCACTCTGAAGGACAAGAGTTCACATGTTACTGGGACAGCGGTGGGGCCTCAGCTGCAGGGACAAGGCCTCACTCTGAAGGACAAGAGTTCACATATTACTGGCAAAGCGGTGGGGCCTCAGCTGCAGGGACAAGGCCTCACTCTGAGGGACAAGAGTTCACATATTACTGGGACAGCGGTGGGGCCTCAGCTGCAGGGACAAGGCCTCACTCTAAAGGACAAGAGTTCACATGTTACTGGGACAGCAGTGAGGCCTCAGCTGCAGGTACAAGGCCTCACTCTGAAGGACAAGAGTTCACATATTACTGGGACAGCGGTGGGGCCTCAGCTGCAGGTACAAGGCCTCACTCTGAAGGACAAGCGTTCACATGTTACTGGGACAGCGGTGAGGCCTCAGCTGGAGGGACAAGGCCTCACTCTGAAGGACAAGAGTTCCCATGTTACTGGGACAGCAGTGGGGCCTCAGCTGCAGGGACAAGGCCTCACTCTGAAGGACAAGAGTTCACATGTTACTGGGGCAGCGGTGGGGCCTCAGCTGCAGGGACAAGGCCTCACTCTGAAGATCAAGATTTCACATATTACTGGGACAGCGGTGGGGCCTCAGCTGCAGGGACAAGGCCTCCCTCTGAAGGACAAGAGTTCACATATTAGTGGGACACAGGTGGGGCCTCAGCTGCAGGGACAAGGCCTCACTCTGAAGGACAAGAGTTCACATATTAGTGGGACACAGGTGGGGCCTCAGTTGCAGGGACAAGGCCTCACTCTGAAGGACAAGAGTTCACATGTTACTGGGACAGCAGTGAGGCCTCAGCTGCAGGGACAAGGCCTCAGTCTGAAGGACAAGAATTCACATGTTACTGGGACAGCGGTGAGGCCTCAGCTGCAGGGACAAGGCCTCACTCTGAAGGACAAGAGTTCACATGTTACTGGGACAGCGGTGGGGCCTCAGCTGCAGGGACAAGGCCTCACTCTGAAGGACAAGAGTTCACATATTACTGGGACAGCGGTGGGGCCTCAGCTGCAGGGACAAGGCCTCACTCTGAAGATCAAGATTTCACATATTACTGGGACAGCGGTGAGGCCTCAGCTGCAGGGACAAGGCCACACTCTGAAGGACAGTAGCTCACATGTTACTGCGACAGCGGTGGGGCCTCAGCTGCAGGGACAAGGCCTCACTCTGAAGTACAAGAGTTCACATATTACTGGGACAGCGGTGGGGCCTCAGCTGCAGGGACGAAGCCTCACTCTGAAGGACAAGAGTTCACATGTTACTGGGACAGCGGGGGGGCCTCAGCAGCAGGGACAAGGCTTCACTCTGAAGGACAAGAGTTCACATATTACTGGGACAGCAATGAGGCCTCAGCTGCAGGGACAAGGCCTCACTCTGAAGTACAAGAGTTCAAATGTTACTGGGACAGCGGTGGGGCCTCAGCTGCAGGGACAAGGCCTCACTCTGAAGGACAAGAGTTCACATGTTACTGGGACAGCGGTGGGGCCTCAGCTGCAGGGACAAGGCCTCACTCTGAAGATCAAGAGTTCACATATTACTGGGACAGCGGTGAGGCCTCAGCTGGAGGGACAAGGCCTCACTCTGAAGGACAAGAGTTCACATATTACTGGGACAGCAGTGGGGCCTCAGCTGCAGGGACAAGGCCTCACTCTGAAGGACAAGAGTTCACATGTTACTGGGACAGCAGTGGGGCCTCAGCCTCAGGGGCAAGGCCTCACTCTGAAGTACAAGAGTTCAGAGGTGGGGCCTCAGCTGCAGGGACAAGGCCTCACTCTGAAGGACAGAAGTTCACATATTACTGGGACAGCATTGGGGCCTCAGCTGCAGGGACAAGGCATCACTCTGAAGGACAAGAGTTCACATGTTACTGGGACAGCGGTGAGGCCTCAGCTGGAGGGACAAGGCCTCACTCTGAAGGACAAGAGTTCACATATTACTGGGACAGCAGTGGGGCCTCAGCTGCAGGGACAAGGCCTCACTCTGAAGGACAAGAGTTCACATGTTACTGGGACAGCAGTGGGGCCTCAGCCTCAGGGGCAAGGCCTCACTCTGAAGGACAAGAGTTCACATGTTACTGGGACAGCGGTGAGGCCTCAGCTGCAAGGACAAGGCCTCACTCTGAAGGACAGTAGCTCTCATGTTACTGCGACAGTGGTGGGGCCTCAGCTGCAGGTACAAGGCCTCACTCTGAAGATCAAGAGTTCATATATGACTGGGACAGCGGTGGGGCCTCAGCTGCAGGGACAAGGCCTCACTCTGAAGATCAAGAGTTCATATATTACTAGGACAGCAGTGGGGCCTCAGCACAGGGACAAGGCCTCACTCTGAAGGACAAGAGTTCACATATTACTGGGACAGCGGGGGGGCCTCAGCAGCAGGGACAAGGCTTCACTCTGAAGATCAAGAGTTCATATATTAGTGGGACAGCGGTGGGGCCTCAGCTGCAGGGACAAGACCTCACTCTGAAGATCAAGAGTTCACATATTACTGGGACAGCGGTGAGTCCTCAGCTGCAGGGACAAGGCCTCACTCTGAAGATCAAGAATTCACATATTACTGGGACAGCGGTGAGTCCTCAGCTGCAGGGACAAGGCCTCACTCTGAAGGACAAGAGTTCACATATTACTGGGACAGCCGTGGGGCCTCAGCTGCAGGGACAAGGCCGCACTCTGAAGGACAAGAGTTCACATGTTACTGGGACAGCGGTGGGGCCTCAGCTGCAGGGACAAGGCCTCACTCTGAAGGACAAGAGTTCACATATTACTGGCAAAGCGGTGGGGCCTCAGCTGCAGGGACAAGGCCTCACTCTGAGGGACAAGAGTTCACATATTACTGGGACAGCGGTGGGGCCTCAGCTGCAGGGACAAGGCCTCACTCTAAAGGACAAGAGTTCACATGTTACTGGGACAGCAGTGAGGCCTCAGCTGCAGGTACAAGGCCTCACTCTGAAGGACAAGAGTTCACATATTACTGGGACAGCGGTGGGGCCTCAGCTGCAGGTACAAGGCCTCACTCTGAAGGACAAGCGTTCACATGTTACTGGGACAGCGGTGAGGCCTCAGCTGGAGGGACAAGGCCTCACTCTGAAGGACAAGAGTTCCCATGTTACTGGGACAGCAGTGGGGCCTCAGCTGCAGGGACAAGGCCTCACTCTGAAGGACAAGAGTTCACATGTTACTGGGGCAGCGGTGGGGCCTCAGCTGCAGGGACAAGGCCTCACTCTGAAGATCAAGATTTCACATATTACTGGGACAGCGGTGGGGCCTCAGCTGCAGGGACAAGGCCTCCCTCTGAAGGACAAGAGTTCACATATTAGTGGGACACAGGTGGGGCCTCAGCTGCAGGGACAAGGCCTCACTCTGAAGGACAAGAGTTCACATATTAGTGGGACACAGGTGGGGCCTCAGTTGCAGGGACAAGGCCTCACTCTGAAGGACAAGAGTTCACATGTTACTGGGACAGCAGTGAGGCCTCAGCTGCAGGGACAAGGCCTCAGTCTGAAGGACAAGAATTCACATGTTACTGGGACAGCGGTGAGGCCTCAGCTGCAGGGACAAGGCCTCACTCTGAAGGACAAGAGTTCACATGTTACTGGGACAGCGGTGGGGCCTCAGCTGCAGGGACAAGGCCTCACTCTGAAGGACAAGAGTTCACATATTACTGGGACAGCGGTGGGGCCTCAGCTGCAGGGACAAGGCCTCACTCTGAAGATCAAGATTTCACATATTACTGGGACAGCGGTGAGGCCTCAGCTGCAGGGACAAGGCCACACTCTGAAGGACAGTAGCTCACATGTTACTGCGACAGCGGTGGGGCCTCAGCTGCAGGGACAAGGCCTCACTCTGAAGTACAAGAGTTCACATATTACTGGGACAGCGGTGGGGCCTCAGCTGCAGGGACGAAGCCTCACTCTGAAGGACAAGAGTTCACATGTTACTGGGACAGCGGGGGGGCCTCAGCAGCAGGGACAAGGCTTCACTCTGAAGGACAAGAGTTCACATATTACTGGGACAGCAGTGAGGCCTCAGCTGCAGGGACAAGGCCTCACTCTGAAGGACAAGAGTTCACATGTTACTGGGACAGCGGTGGGGCCTCAGCTGCAGGGACAAGGCCTCACTCTGAAGGACAAGAGTTCACATGTTACTGGGACAGCGGTGGGGCCTCAGCTGCAGGGACAAGGCCTCACTCTGAAGATCAAGAGTTCACATATTACTGGGACGTCGGTGGGGCCTCAGCTGCAGGGACAAGGCCTCACTCTGAAGGACAGTAGTGCACATATTACTGGGACAGCATTGGGGCCTCAGCTGCAGGGACAAGGCCTCACTCTGAAGGACAAGAGTTCACATGTTACTGGGACAGCGGTGAGGCCTCAGCTGGAGGGACAAGGCCTCACTCTGAAGGACAAGAGTTCACATATTACTGGGACAGCAGTGGGGCCTCAGCTGCAGGGACAAGACCTCACTCTGAAGGACAAGAGTTCACATGTTACTGGGACAGCAGTGGGGCCTCAGCCTCAGGGGCAAGGCCTCACTCTGAAGGACAAGAGTTCACATGTTACTGGGACAGCGGTGGGGCCTCAGCTGCAGGGACAAGGCCTCACTCTGAAGGACAAGAGTTCATATAGTACTGGGACAGCGGTGAGGCCTCAGCTGCAAGGACAAGGCCTCACTCTGAAGGACAGTAGCTCACATGTTACTGCGACAGCGGTGGGGCCTCAGCTGCAGAGACAAGGCCTCACTCTGAAGGACAAGAGTTCACATATTACTGGGACACCGGTGGGGCCTCAGCTGCAGGGATGAAGCCTCACTCTGAAGGACAAGAGTTCACATGTTACTGGGACAGCGGTGGGGCCTCAGCTGCAGGGACAAGGCCTCACTCTGAAGTACAAGAGTTCACATATTACTGGGACAGCCGTGGGGCCTCAGCTGCAGGGACAAGGCCTCACTCTGAAGGACAAGAGTTCACATGTTAATGGGACAGCGGTGGGGCCTCAGCTGCAGGGACAAGGCCACACTCTGAAGGACAAGAGTTCACATATTACTGCGACAGCGTTGAGGCCTCAGCTGCAGGGACACGGCCTCACTCTGAAGGACAAGAGTCCACAAATTACTGGGACAGCGGTGGGGCCTCAGCTGCAGGGACAAGGCCTCACTCTGAAGGACAAGAGTTCACATATTACTGGGACAGCCGTGGGGCCTCAGCTGCAGGGACAAGGCCTCACTCTGAAGGACAAGAGTTCACATGTTACTGGGACAGCGGTGGGGCCTCAGCTGCAGGGACAAGGCCACACTCTGAAGGACAAGAGTTCACATATTACTGCGACAGCGTTGAGGCCTCAGCTGCAGGGACAAGGCCTCACTCTGAAGGACAAGAGTCCACATATTACTGGGACAGCGGTGGGGCCTCAGCTGCAGGGACAAGGCCTCACTCTGAAGGACAAGAGTCCACATATTACTGGGACAGCGGTGGGGCCTCAGCTGCAGGGAAAAGGCCTCACTCTGAAGGACAAGAGTTCACATAATACTGGGACAGCGGTGGGGCCTCAGCTGCAGGGACAAGGCCTCACTCTGAAGGACAAGAGTTCACATGTTACTGGGACAGCGGTGGGGCCTCAGCTGCAGGGACAAGGCCACACTCTGAAGGACAAGAGTTCACATGTTACTGGGACAGCGGTGGGGCCTCAGCTACAGGGACAAGGCCTCACTCTGAAGGACAAGAGTTCACATATTACTGGGACAGCGGTGGGGTTTCAGCTGCAGGGACAAGGCCTCACTCTGAAGGACAAGAGTTCACATGTTACTGGGACAGAGGTGGGGCCTCAGCTGCAGGGACAAGGCCTCACTCTGAAGGACAAGAGTTCACATGTTACTGGGACAGCGGTGGGGCCTCAGCTGCAGGGACAAGGCATCACTCTGAAGACCAAGAGTTCACATATTACTGGGACAGCGGTGGGGCCTCAGCTGCAGGGACAAGGCATCACTCTGAAGACCAAGAGTTCACATATTACTGGGACAGCGGTGGGGCCTCAGCTGCAGGGACAAGGCCTCACTCTGAAGGACAGTAGCTCACATGTTACTGCGACAGCGGTGGGGCCTCAGCTGCAGGGACAAGGTCTCACTCTGAAGGACAAGAGTTCACATATTACTGGGACAGCGGTGGGGCCTCAGCTGCAGGGACAAGGCCTCACTCTGAAGGACAAGAGTTCACATATTACTGGGACAGCGGTGGGGCCTCAGCTGCAGGGACAAGGCCTCACTCTGAAGATCAAGAGTTCATATATTACTGGGAAAGCGGTGGGGCCTCAGCTGCAGGGACAAGGCCTCACTCTGAAGGACAGTAGTTCACATATTACTGGGACAGCAGTGGGGCCTCAGCTGCAGGGACAAGGCCTCACTCTGAAGGACAAGAGCTGCAGGGACAAGGCCTCACTCTGAAGGACAGTAGCTCACATGTTACTCGGACAGCGGTGGGGCCTCAGCTGCAGGGACAAGGCCTCACTCTGAAGGACAAGAGTTCATATATTACTGGGACAGCGGTGGGGCCTCAGCTGCAGGGACGAGGCCTCACTCTGAAGGACAAGAGTTCATATATTACTGGGACAGCGGTGGGGCCTCAGCTGCAGGGACAAGGCCTCACTCTGAAGATCAAGAGTTCATATATTAGTGGGACAGCGGTGGGGCCTCAGCTGCAGGGACACGGCCTCACTCTGAAGATCAAGAGTTCATATATTAGTGGGACAGCGGTGGGGCCTCAGCTGCAGGGACAAGGCCTCACTCTGAAGATCAAGAGTTCATATGTTACTGGGACAGCGGAGGGGCCAAGGCCTCACTCTGAAGGACAAGAGTTCACATATTACTGGGACAGCCGTGGGGCCTCAGCTGCAGGGACAAGGCCTCACTCTGAAGATCAAGAGTTCATATATTACTGGGACAGCGGTGGGGCCTCAGCTGCAGGGATGAGGCCTCACTCTGAAGGACAAGAGTTCACATGTTACTGGGACAGCAGTGGGGCCTCAGCTGCAGGGACACGGCCTCACTCTGAAGATCAAGAGTTCATATATTAGTGGGACAGCGGTGGGGCCTCAGCTGCAGGGACAAGGCCTCACTCTGAAGGACAAGAGTTCACATGTTACTGGGACAGCGGTGAGGCCTCAGCTGCAGGTACAAGGCCTCACTCTGAAGTACAAGAGTTCACATATTACTGGGACAGCGGTGGGGCCTCAGCTGCAGGGACAAGGCCTCACTCTGAAGGACAGTAGCTCACATGTTACTGGGACAGCGGTGGGGCCTCAGCTGCAGGGACAAGGCCTCACTCTGAAGTACAAGAGTTCACATATTACTGCGACAGCGGTGGGGCATCAGCTGCAGGGACGAAGCCTCACTCTGAAGTACAAGAGTTCACATATTACTCGGACAGCGGTGGGGCCTCAGCTGCAGGGATGAGGCCTCACTCTGAAGGACAAGAGTTCACATGTTACTGGGACAGCGGTGGGGCCTCAGCTGCAGGGACAAGGCCTCACTCTGAAGATCAAGAGTTCACATATTACTGGGACAGCGGTGGGGCCTCAACTGCAGGGACAAGGCCTCACTCTGAAGATCAAGAGTTCATATATTACTGGGAAAGCGGTGGGGCCTCAGCTGCAGGGACAAGGCCTCACTCTGAAGGACAGTAGTTCACATATCACTGGGACAGCGGTGGGGCCTCAGCTGCAGGGACAAGGCCTCACTCTGAAGGACAGTAGCTCACATGTTACTCGGACAGCGGTGGGGCCTCAGATGCAGGGACAAGGCCTCACTCTGAAGGACAAGAGCTGCAGGGACAAGGCATCACTCTGAAGATCAAGAGTTCATATATTAGTGGGACAGCGGTGGGGCCTCAGCTGCAGGGACAAGGCCTCACTCTGAAGATCAAGAGTTCACATATTACTCGGACAGCGGTGGGGCCTCAGCTGCAGGGACGAAGCCTCACTCTGAAGTACAAGAGTTCACATGTTACTGGGACAGCGGTGAGGCCTCAGCTGCAGGGACAAGGCCTCACTCTGAAGGACAAGAGTTCACATATTACTCGGACAGCGGTGGGGCCTCAGCTGCAGGGACGAAGCCTCACTCTGAAGTACAAGAGTTCACATGTTACTGGGACAGCGGTGAGGCCTCAGCTGCAGGGACAAGGTCTCACTCTGAAGGACAAGAGCTGCAGGGACAAGGCATCACTCTGAAGATCAAGAGTTCATATATTAGTGGGACAGCGGTGGGGCCTCAGCTGCAGGGACACGGCCTCACTCTGAAGATCAAGAGTTCATATATTAGTGGGACAGCGGTGGGGCCTCAGCTGCAGGGACAAGGCCTCACTCTGAAGATCAAGAGTTCACATGTTACTGGGACAGCGGAGGGGCCAAGGCCTCACTCTGAAGGACAAGAGTTCACATATTACTGGGACAGCCGTGGGGCCTCAGCTGCAGGGACAAGGCCTCACTCTGAAGGACAAGAGTTCACATGTTACTGGGACAGCGGTGGGGCCTCAGCTGCAGGGACAAGGCCTCACTCTGAAGGACAAGAGTTCACATATTACTGGGACAGCGGGGAGGCCTCAGCTGCAGGGACAAGGCCTCACTCTGAAGGACAGTAGCTCACATGTTACTGCGACAGCGGTGGGGCCTCAGCTGCAGGGACAAGGCCTCACTCTGAAGTACAAGAGTTCACATATTACTGGAACAGCGGTGGGGCCTCAGCTGCAGGGACAAGGCCTCACTCTGAAGGACAAGAGTTCACATATTACTGGGACAGCGGTGGGGCCTCAGCTGCAGGGACAAGGCCTCACTCTGAAGGACAAGAGTTCACATGTTACTGGGACAGCGGTGGGGCCTCAGCTGCAGGGACAAGGCCTCACTCTGAAGATCAAGAGTTCACATATTACTGGGACAGAGGTGGGGCCTCAGCTGCAGGGACAATGCCTCACTCTGAAGGACAGTAGTTCACATATTACTGGGACAGCATTGGGGCCTCAGCTGCAGGGACAAGGCCTCACTCTGAAGGACAAGAGTTCACATGTTACTGGGACAGCGGTGAGGCCTCAGCTGGAGGGACAAGGCCTCACTCTGAAGGACAAGAGTTCACATATTACTGGGACAGCAGTGGGGCCTCAGCTGCAGGGACAAGACCTCACTCTGAAGGACAAGAGTTCACATGTTACTGGGACAGCAGTGGGGCCTCAGCCTCAGGGGCAAGGCCTCACTCTGAAGGACAAGAGTTCACATGTTACTGGGACAGCGGTGGGGCCTCAGCTGCAGGGACAAGCCCTCACTCTGAAGGACAAGAGTTCATATAGTACTGGGACAGCGGTGAGGCCTCAGCTGCAAGGACAAGGCCTCACTCTGAAGGACAGTAGCTCACATGTGACAGCCGTGGGGCCTCAGCTGCAGGGACAAGGCCTCACTCTGAAGGACAAGAGTTCACATGTTAATGGGACAGCGGTGGGGCCTCAGCTGCAGGGACAAGGCCACACTCTGAAGGACAAGAGTTCACATATTACTGCGACAGCGTTGAGGCCTCAGCTGCAGGGACACGGCCTCACTCTGAAGGACAAGAGTCCACATATTACTGGGACAGCGGTGGGGCCTCAGCTGCAGGGACAAGGCCTCACTCTGAAGGACAAGAGTTCACATATTACTGGGACAGCCGTGGGGCCTCAGCTGCAGGGACAAGGCCTCACTCTGAAGGACAAGAGTTCACATGTTACTGGGACAGCGGTGGGGCCTCAGCTGCAGGGACAAGGCCACACTCTGAAGGACAAGAGTTCACATATTACTGCGACAGCGTTGAGGCCTCAGCTGCAGGGACAAGGCCTCACTCTGAAGGACAAGAGTCCACATATTACTGGGACAGCGGTGGGGCCTCAGCTGCAGGGACAAGGCCTCACTCTGAAGGACAAGAGTCCACATATTACTGGGACAGCGGTGGGGCCTCAGCTGCAGGGACAAGGCCTCACTCTGAAGGACAAGAGTTCACATAATACTGGGACAGCGGTGGGGCCTCAGCTGCAGGGACAAGGCCTCACTCTGAAGGACAAGAGTTCACATGTTACTGGGACAGCGGTGGGGCCTCAGCTGCAGGGACAAGGCCACACTCTGAAGGACAAGAGTTCACATGTTACTGGGACAGCGGTGGGGCCTCAGCTACAGGGACAAGGCCTCACTCTGAAGGACAAGAGTTCATATATTACTGGGACAGCGGTGGGGCCTCAGCTGCAGGGACGAGGCCTCACTCTGGAGGACAAGAGTTCATATATCTGGGACAGCGGTGGGGCCTCAGCTGCAGGGACAAGGCATCACTCTGAAGATCAAGAGTTCATATATTAGTGGGACAGCGGTGGGGCCTCAGCTGCAGGGACAAGGCCTCACTCTGAAGATCAAGAGTTCACATGTTACTGGGACAGCGGAGGGGCCAAGGCCTCACTCTGAAGGACAAGAGTTCACATATTACTGGGACAGCCGTGGGGCCTCAGCTGCATGGACAAGGCCTCACTCTGAAGATCGAGAGTTCATATATTACTGGGACAGCGGTGGGGCCTCAGCTGCAGGGACAAGGCCTCACTCTGAAGGACAAGAGTTCACATGTTACTGGGACAGCGGTGGGGCCTCAGCTGCAGGGACAAGGCCTCACTCTGAAGGACAGTAGCTCACATGTTACTGCAACAGCGGTGGGGCCTCAGCTGCAGGGACAAGGCCTCACTCTGAAGTACAAGAGTTCACATATTACTGGGACAGCGGTGGGGCCTCAGCTGCAGGGACGAAGCCTCACTCTGAAGTACAAGAGTTCAGAGGTGGGGCCTCAGCTGCAGGGACAAGGCCTCACTCTGAAGGACAGAAGTTCACATATTACTGGGACAGCATTGGGGCCTCAGCTGCAGGGACAAGGCATCACTCTGAAGGACAAGAGTTCACATGTTACTGGGACAGCGGTGAGGCCTCAGCTGGAGGGACAAGGCCTCACTCTGAAGGACAAGAGTTCACATATTACTGGGACAGCAGTGGGGCCTCAGCTGCAGGGACAAGGCCTCACTCTGAAGGACAGTAGTGCACATATTACTGGGACAGCATTGGGGCCTCAGCTGCAGGGACAAGGCCTCACTCTGAAGGACAAGAGTTCACATGTTACTGGGACAGCGGTGAGGCCTCAGCTGGAGGGACAAGGCCTCACTCTGAAGGACAAGAGTTCACATATTACTGGGACAGCAGTGGGGCCTCAGCTGCAGGGACAAGACCTCACTCTGAAGGACAAGAGTTCACATGTTACTGGGACAGCAGTGGGGCCTCAGCCTCAGGGGCAAGGCCTCACTCTGAAGGACAAGAGTTCACATGTTACTGGGACAGCGGTGAGGCCTCAGCTGGAGGGACAAGGCCTCACTCTGAAGGACAAGAGTTCACATATTACTGGGACAGCAGTGGGGCCTCAGCTGCAGGGACAAGACCTCACTCTGAAGGACAAGAGTTCACATGTTACTGGGACAGCAGTGGGGCCTCAGCCTCAGGGGCAAGGCCTCACTCTGAAGGACAAGAGTTCACATGTTACTGGGACAGCGGTGGGGCCTCAGCTGCAGGGACAAGCCCTCACTCTGAAGGACAAGAGTTCATATAGTACTGGGACAGCGGTGAGGCCTCAGCTGCAAGGACAAGGCCTCACTCTGAAGGACAGTAGCTCACATGTGACAGCCGTGGGGCCTCAGCTGCAGGGACAAGGCCTCACTCTGAAGGACAAGAGTTCACATGTTAATGGGACAGCGGTGGGGCCTCAGCTGCAGGGACAAGGCCACACTCTGAAGGACAAGAGTTCACATATTACTGCGACAGCGTTGAGGCCTCAGCTGCAGGGACACGGCCTCAATCTGAAGGACAAGAGTCCACATATTACTGGGACAGCGGTGGGGCCTCAGCTGCAGGGACAAGGCCTCACTCTGAAGGACAAGAGTTCACATATTACTGGGACAGCCGTGGGGCCTCAGCTGCAGGGACAAGGCCTCACTCTGAAGGACAAGAGTTCACATGTTACTGGGACAGCGGTGGGGCCTCAGCTGCAGGGACAAGGCCACACTCTGAAGGACAAGAGTTCACATATTACTGCGACAGCGTTGAGGCCTCAGCTGCAGGGACAAGGCCTCACTCTGAAGGACAAGAGTCCACATATTACTGGGACAGCGGTGGGGCCTCAGCTGCAGGGACAAGGCCTCACTCTGAAGGACAAGAGTCCACATATTACTGGGACAGCGGTGGGGCCTCAGCTGCAGGGAAAAGGCCTCACTCTGAAGGACAAGAGTTCACATAATACTGGGACAGCGGTGGGGCCTCAGCTGCAGGGACAAGGCCTCACTCTGAAGGACAAGAGTTCACATGTTACTGGGACAGCGGTGGGGCCTCAGCTACAGGGACAAGGCCTCACTCTGAAGGACAAGAGTTCACATATTACTGGGACAGCGGTGGGGTTTCAGCTGCAGGGACAAGGCCTCACTCTGAAGGACAAGAGTTCACATGTTACTGGGACAGAGGTGGGGCCTCAGCTGCAGGGACAAGGCCTCACTCTGAAGGACAAGAGTTCACATGTTACTGGGACAGCGGTGGGGCCTCAGCTGCAGGGACAAGGCATCACTCTGAAGACCAAGAGTTCACATATTACTGGGACAGCGGTGGGGCCTCAGCTGCAGGGACAAGGCATCACTCTGAAGACCAAGAGTTCACATATTACTGGGACAGCGGTGGGGCCTCAGCTGCAGGGACAAGGCCTCACTCTGAAGGACAGTAGCTCACATGTTACTGCGACAGCGGTGGGGCCTCAGCTGCAGGGACAAGGTCTCACTCTGAAGGACAAGAGTTCACATATTACTGGGACAGCGGTGGGGCCTCAGCTGCAGGGACAAGGCCTCACTCTGAAGGACAAGAGTTCACATATTACTGGGACAGCGGTGGGGCCTCAGCTGCAGGGACAAGGCCTCACTCTGAAGATCAAGAGTTCATATATTACTGGGAAAGCGGTGGGGCCTCAGCTGCAGGGACAAGGCCTCACTCTGAAGGACAGTAGTTCACATATTACTGGGACAGCAGTGGGGCCTCAGCTGCAGGGACAAGGCCTCACTCTGAAGGACAAGAGCTGCAGGGACAAGGCCTCACTCTGAAGGACAGTAGCTCACATGTTACTCGAACAGCGGTGGGGCCTCAGCTGCAGGGACAAGGCCTCACTCTGAAGGACAAGAGTTCATATATTACTGGGACAGCAGTGGGGCCTCAGCTGCAGGGACGAGGCCTCACTCTGAAGGACAAGAGTTCATATATTACTGGGACAGCGGTGGGGCCTCAGCTGCAGGGACAAGGCCTCACTCTGAAGATCAAGAGTTCATATATTAGTGGGACAGCGGTGGGGCCTCAGCTGCAGGGACACGGCCTCACTCTGAAGATCAAGAGTTCATATATTAGTGGGACAGCGGTGGGGCCTCAGCTGCAGGGACAAGGCCTCACTCTGAAGATCAAGAGTTCACATGTTACTGGGACAGCGGAGGGGCCAAGGCCTCACTCTGAAGGACAAGAGTTCACATATTACTGGGACAGCCGTGGGGCCTCAGCTGCAGGGACAAGGCCTCACTCTGAAGATCAAGAGTTCATATATTACTGGGACAGCGGTGGGGCCTCAGCTGCAGGGATGAGGCCTCACTCTGAAGGACAAGAGTTCACATGTTACTGGGACAGCAGTGGGGCCTCAGCTGCAGGGACACGGCCTCACTCTGAAGATCAAGAGTTCATATATTAGTGGGACAGCGGTGGGGCCTCAGCTGCAGGGACAAGGCCTCACTCTGAAGGACAAGAGTTCACATGTTACTGGGACAGCGGTGAGGCCTCAGCTGCAGGTACAAGGCCTCACTCTGAAGTACAAGAGTTCACATATTACTGGGACAGCGGTGGGGCCTCAGCTGCAGGGACAAGGCCTCACTCTGAAGGACAGTAGCTCACATGTTACTGGGACAGCGGTGGGGCCTCAGCTGCAGGGACAAGGCCTCACTCTGAAGTACAAGAGTTCACATATTACTGCGACAGCGGTGGGGCATCAGCTGCAGGGACGAAGCCTCACTCTGAAGTACAAGAGTTCACATATTACTCGGACAGCGGTGGGGCCTCAGCTGCAGGGATGAGGCCTCACTCTGAAGGACAAGAGTTCACATGTTACTGGGACAGCGGTGGGGCCTCAACTGCAGGGACAAGGCCTCACTCTGAAGATCAAGAGTTCATATATTACTGGGAAAGCGGTGGGGCCTCAGCTGCAGGGACAAGGCCTCACTCTGAAGGACAGTAGTTCACATATCACTGGGACAGCGGTGGGGCCTCAGCTGCAGGGACAAGGCCTCACTCTGAAGGACAGTAGCTCACATGTTACTCGGACAGCGGTGGGGCCTCAGATGCAGGGACAAGGCCTCACTCTGAAGGACAAGAGTTCATATATTAGTGGGACAGCGGTGGGGCCTCAGCTGCAGGGACAAGGCCTCACTCTGAAGATCAAGAGTTCACATATTACTCGGACAGCGGTGGGGCCTCAGCTGCAGGGACGAAGCCTCACTCTGAAGTACAAGAGTTCACATGTTACTGGGACAGCGGTGAGGCCTCAGCTGCAGGGACAAGGCCTCACTCTGAAGGACAAGAGTTCACATATTACTCGGACAGCGGTGGGGCCTCAGCTGCAGGGACGAAGCCTCACTCTGAAGTACAAGAGTTCACATGTTACTGGGACAGCGGTGAGGCCTCAGCTGCAGGGACACGGCCTCACTCTGAAGATCAAGAGTTCATATATTAGTGGGACAGCGGTGGGGCCTCAGCTGCAGGGACAAGGCCTCACTCTGAAGATCAAGAGTTCACATGTTACTGGGACGGCGGAGGGGCCAAGGCCTCACTCTGAAGGACAAGAGTTCACATATTACTGGGACAGCCGTGGGGCCTCAGCTGCAGGGACAAGGCCTCACTCTGAAGGACAAGAGTTCACATGTTACTGGGACAGCGGTGGGGCCTCAGCTGCAGGGACAAGGCCTCACTCTGAAGGACAAGAGTTCACATATTACTGGGACAGCGGCGAGGCCTCAGCTGCAGGGACAAGGCCTCACTCTGAAGGACAGTAGCTCACATGTTACTGCGACAGCGGTGGGGCCTCAGCTGCAGGGACAAGGCCTCACTCTGAAGTACAAGAGTTCACATATTACTGGAACAGCGGTGGGGCCTCAGCTGCAGGGACAAGGCCTCACTCTGAAGGACAAGAGTTCACATATTACTGGGACAGCGGTGGGGCCTCAGCTGCAGGGACAAGGCCTCACTCTGAAGATCAAGAGTTCATATATTACTGGGACAGCAGTGAGGCCTCAGCTGCAGGGACAAGGCCTCACTCTGAAGGACAAGAGTTCACATATTACTGGGACAGCAGTGGGGCCTCAGCTGCAGGGACAATGCCTCACTCTGAACGACAAGAGTTCACATGTTACTGGGGCAGCAGTGTGGCCTCAGCTGCAGGGACAAGGCCTCACTCTGAAGGACAAGAGTTCACATGTTACTGGGACAGCGGTGAGGCCTCAGCTGCAAGGACAAGCCTCACTCTGAAGGACAGTAGCTCACATGTTACTGCGACAGCGGTGGGGCCTCAGCTGCAGGGACAAGGCCTCACTCTGAAGGACAAGAGTTCACATATTACTGGGACAGCGGTGGGGCCTCAGCTGCAGGGACAAGGCCTCACTCTGAAGGACAGTAGCTCACATATTACTGGGACAGCGGTGGGGCCTCAGCTGCAGGGACAAGGTCTCACTCTGAAGGACAAGAGTTCATATTTTACTGGGACAGCAGTGGGGCCTCAGCTGCAGGGACAAGGCCTACACTCTGAAGGACAAGAGTTCACATGTTACTGGGACAGCGGTGGGGCCTCAGCTGCAGGGACAAGGCCTCACTCTGAAGGACAAGAGTTCACATGTTACTGGGACAGCGGTGGGGCCTCAGCTGCAGGGACAAGGCCTCACTCTGAAGATCAAGAGTTCACATATTACTGGGACAGAGGTGGGGCCTCAGCTGCAGGGACAAGGCCTCACTCTGAAGGACAGTAGTTCACATATTACTGGGACAGCATTGGGGCCTCAGCTGCAGGGACAAGGCCTCACTCTGAAGGACAAGAGTTCACATGTTACTGGGACAGCGGTGAGGCCTCAGCTGGAGGGACAAGGCCTCACTCTCAAGGACAAGAGTTCACATATTACTGGGACAGCAGTGGGGCCTCAGCTGCAGGGACAAGACCTCACTCTGAAGGACAAGAGTTCACATGTTACTGGGACAGCAGTGGGGCCTCAGCCTCAGGGGCAAGGCCTCACTCTGAAGGACAAGAGTTCACATGTTACTGGGACAGCGGTGGGGCCTCAGCTGCAGGGACAAGGCCTCACTCTGAAGGACAGTAGCTCACATGTTACTGCGACAGCGGTGGGGCCTCAGCTGCAGGGACAAGGCCTCACTCTGAAGGACAAGAGTTCATATATTACTGGGACAGCGGTGGGGCCTCAGCTGCAGGGACGAGGCCTCACTCTGGAGGACAAGAGTTCATATATCTGGGACAGCGGTGGGGCCTCAGCTGCAGGGACAAGGCATCACTCTGAAGATCAAGAGTTCATATATTAGTGGGACAGCGGTGGGGCCTCAGCTGCAGGGACAAGGCCTCACTCTGAAGATCAAGAGTTCACATGTTACTGGGACAGCGGAGGGGCCAAGGCCTCACTCTGAAGGACAAGAGTTCACATATTACTGGGACAGCCGTGGGGCCTCAGCTGCATGGACAAGGCCTCACTCTGAAGATCGAGAGTTCATATATGACTGGGACAGCGGTGGGGCCTCAGCTGCAGGGACAAGGCCTCACTCTGAAGGACAAGAGTTCACATGTTACTGGGACAGCGGTGGGGCCTCAGCTGCAGGGACAAGGCCTCACTCTGAAGGACAGTAGCTCACATGTTACTGCGACAGCGGTGGGGCCTCAGCTGCAGGGACGAAGCCTCACTCTGAAGTACAAGAGTTCAGAGGTGGGGCCTCAGCTGCAGGGACAAGGCCTCACTCTGAAGGACAGTAGTTCACATATTACTGGGACAGCATTGGGGCCTCAGCTGCAGGGACAAGGCATCACTCTGAAGGACAAGAGTTCACATGTTACTGGGACAGCGGTGAGGCCTCAGCTGGAGGGACAAGGCCTCACTCTGAAGGACAAGAGTTCACATATTACTTGGACAGCAGTGGGGCCTCAGCTGCAGGGACAAGGCCTCACTCTGAAGGACAAGAGTTCACATGTTACTGGGACAGCAGTGTGGCCTCAGCCTCAGGGGCAAGGCCTCACTCTGAAGGACAAGAGTTCACATGTTACTGGGACAGCAGTGGGGCCTCAGCTGCAGGGACAAGGCCTCACTCTGAAGGACAAGAGTTCATATATTACTGGGACAGCGGTGAGGCCTCAGCTGCAAGGACAAGGCCTCACTCTGAAGGACAGTAGCTCTCATGTTACTGCGACAGTGGTGGGGCCTCAGCTGCAGGTACAAGGCCTCACTCTGAAGATCAAGAGTTCATATATGACTGGGACAGCGGTGGGGCCTCAGCTGCAGGGACAAGGCCTCACTCTGAAGATCAAGAGTTCATATATTACTAGGACAGCAGTGGGGCCTCAGCTGCAGGGACAAGGCCTCACTCTGAAGGACAAGAGTTCACATATTACTGGGACAGCGGGGGGGCCTCAGCAGCAGGGACAAGGCTTCACTCTGAAGATCAAGAGTTCACATATTAGTGGGACAGCGGTGGGGCCTCAGCTGCAGGGACAAGACCTCACTCTGAAGATCAAGAGTTCACATATTACTGGGACAGCGGTGAGTCCTCAGCTGCAGGGACAAGGCCTCACTCTGAAGATCAAGAATTCACATATTACTGGGACAGCGGTGAGTCCTCAGCTGCAGGGACAAGGCCTCACTCTGAAGGACAAGAGTTCACATATTACTGGGACAGCCGTGGGGCCTCAGCTGCAGGGACAAGGCCGCACTCTGAAGGACAAGAGTTCACATGTTACTGGGACAGCGGTGGGGCCTCAGCTGCAGGGACAAGGCCTCACTCTGAAGGACAAGAGTTCACATATTACTGGCAAAGCGGTGGGGCCTCAGCTGCAGGGACAAGGCCTCACTCTGAGGGACAAGAGTTCACATATTACTGGGACAGCGGTGGGGCCTCAGCTGCAGGGACAAGGCCTCACTCTAAAGGACAAGAGTTCACATGTTACTGGGACAGCAGTGAGGCCTCAGCTGCAGGTACAAGGCCTCACTCTGAAGGACAAGAGTTCACATATTACTGGGACAGCGGTGGGGCCTCAGCTGCAGGTACAAGGCCTCACTCTGAAGGACAAGCGTTCACATGTTACTGGGACAGCGGTGAGGCCTCAGCTGGAGGGACAAGGCCTCACTCTGAAGGACAAGAGTTCCCATGTTACTGGGACAGCAGTGGGGCCTCAGCTGCAGGGACAAGGCCTCACTCTGAAGGACAAGAGTTCACATGTTACTGGGGCAGCGGTGGGGCCTCAGCTGCAGGGACAAGGCCTCACTCTGAAGATCAAGATTTCACATATTACTGGGACAGCGGTGGGGCCTCAGCTGCAGGGACAAGGCCTCACTCTGAAGGACAAGAGTTCACATATTAGTGGGACACAGGTGGGGCCTCAGCTGCAGGGACAAGGCCTCACTCTGAAGGACAAGAGTTCACATATTAGTGGGACACAGGTGGGGCCTCAGTTGCAGGGACAAGGCCTCACTCTGAAGGACAAGAGTTCACATGTTACTGGGACAGCAGTGAGGCCTCAGCTGCAGGGACAAGGCCTCAGTTTGAAGGACAAGAATTCACATGTTACTGGGACAGCGGTGAGGCCTCAGCTGCAGGGACAAGGCCTCACTCTGAAGGACAAGAGTTCACATGTTACTGGGACAGCGGTGGGGCCTCAGCTGCAGGGACAAGGCCTCACTCTGAAGGACAAGAGTTCACATATTACTGGGACAGCGGTGGGGCCTCAGCTGCAGGGACAAGGCCTCACTCTGAAGATCAAGAGTTCACATATTACTGGGACAGCGGTGAGGCCTCAGCTGCAGGGACAAGGCCACACTCTGAAGGACAGTAGCTCACATGTTACTGCGACAGCGGTGGGGCCTCAGCTGCAGAGACAAGGCCTCACTCTGAAGGACAAGAGTTCACATATTACTGGGACACCGGTGGGGCCTCAGCTGCAGGGATGAAGCCTCACTCTGAAGGACAAGAGTTCACATGTTACTGGGACAGCGGTGGGGCCTCAGCTGCAGGGACAAGGCCTCACTCTGAAGGACAGTAGCTCACATGTTACTGCGACAGCGGTGGGGCCTCAGCTGCAGAGACAAGGCCTCACTCTGAAGGACAAGAGTTCACATATTACTGGGACACCGGTGGGGCCTCAGCTGCAGGGATGAAGCCTCACTCTGAAGGACAAGAGTTCACATGTTACTGGGACAGCGGTGGGGCCTCAGCTGCAGGGACAAGGCCTCACTCTGAAGTACAAGAGTTCACATATTACTGGGACAGCCGTGGGGCCTCAGCTGCAGGGACAAGGCCTCACTCTGAAGGACAAGAGTTCACATGTTAATGGGACAGCGGTGGGGCCTCAGCTGCAGGGACAAGGCCACACTCTGAAGGACAAGAGTTCACATATTACTGCGACAGCGTTGAGGCCTCAGCTGCAGGGACACGGCCTCACTCTGAAGGACAAGAGTCCACATATTACTGGGACAGCGGTGGGGCCTCAGCTGCAGGGACAAGGCCTCACTCTGAAGGACAAGAGTTCACATATTACTGGGACAGCCGTGGGGCCTCAGCTGCAGGGACAAGGCCTCACTCTGAAGGACAAGAGTTCACATGTTACTGGGACAGCGGTGGGGCCTCAGCTGCAGGGACAAGGCCACACTCTGAAGGACAAGAGTTCACATATTACTGCGACAGCGTTGAGGCCTCAGCTGCAGGGACAAGGCCTCACTCTGAAGGACAAGAGTCCACATATTACTGGGACAGCGGTGGGGCCTCAGCTGCAGGGACAAGGCCTCACTCTGAAGGACAAGAGTCCACATATTACTGGGACAGCGGTGGGGCCTCAGCTGCAGGGAAAAGGCCTCACTCTGAAGGACAAGAGTTCACATAATACTGGGACAGCGGTGGGGCCTCAGCTGCAGGGACAAGGCCTCACTCTGAAGGACAAGAGTTCACATGTTACTGGGACAGCGGTGGGGCCTCAGCTGCAGGGACAAGGCCACACTCTGAAGGACAAGAGTTCACATGTTACTGGGACAGCGGTGGGGCCTCAGCTACAGGGACAAGGCCTCACTCTGAAGGACAAGAGTTCACATATTACTGGGACAGCGGTGGGGTTTCAGCTGCAGGGACAAGGCCTCACTCTGAAGGACAAGAGTTCACATGTTACTGGGACAGAGGTGGGGCCTCAGCTGCAGGGACAAGGCCTCACTCTGAAGGACAAGAGTTCACATGTTACTGGGACAGCGGTGGGGCCTCAGCTGCAGGGACAAGGCATCACTCTGAAGACCAAGAGTTCACATATTACTGGGACAGCGGTGGGGCCTCAGCTGCAGGGACAAGGCATCACTCTGAAGACCAAGAGTTCACATATTACTGGGACAGCGGTGGGGCCTCAGCTGCAGGGACAAGGCCTCACTCTGAAGGACAGTAGCTCACATGTTACTGCGACAGCGGTGGGGCCTCAGCTGCAGGGACAAGGTCTCACTCTGAAGGACAAGAGTTCACATATTACTGGGACAGCGGTGGGGCCTCAGCTGCAGGGACAAGGCCTCACTCTGAAGGACAAGAGTTCACATATTACTGGGACAGCGGTGGGGCCTCAGCTGCAGGGACAAGGCCTCACTCTGAAGATCAAGAGTTCATATATTACTGGGAAAGCGGTGGGGCCTCAGCTGCAGGGACAAGGCCTCACTCTGAAGGACAGTAGTTCACATATTACTGGGACAGCAGTGGGGCCTCAGCTGCAGGGACAAGGCCTCACTCTGAAGGACAAGAGCTGCAGGGACAAGGCCTCACTCTGAAGGACAGTAGCTCACATGTTACTCGGACAGCGGTGGGGCCTCAGCTGCAGGGACAAGGCCTCACTCTGAAGGACAAGAGTTCATATATTACTGGGACAGCGGTGGGGCCTCAGCTGCAGGGACGAGGCCTCACTCTGAAGGACAAGAGTTCATATATTACTGGGACAGCGGTGGGGCCTCAGCTGCAGGGACAAGGCCTCACTCTGAAGATCAAGAGTTCATATATTAGTGGGACAGCGGTGGGGCCTCAGCTGCAGGGACACGGCCTCACTCTGAAGATCAAGAGTTCATATATTAGTGGGATAGCGGTGGGGCCTCAGCTGCAGGGACAAGGCCTCACTCTGAAGATCAAGAGTTCATATGTTACTGGGACAGCGGAGGGGCCAAGGCCTCACTCTGAAGGACAAGAGTTCACATATTACTGGGACAGCCGTGGGGCCTCAGCTGCAGGGACAAGGCCTCACTCTGAAGATCAAGAGTTCATATATTACTGGGACAGCGGTGGGGCCTCAGCTGCAGGGATGAGGCCTCACTCTGAAGGACAAGAGTTCACATGTTACTGGGACAGCAGTGGGGCCTCAGCTGCAGGGACACGGCCTCACTCTGAAGATCAAGAGTTCATATATTAGTGGGACAGCGGTGGGGCCTCAGCTGCAGGGACAAGGCCTCACTCTGAAGGACAAGAGTTCACATGTTACTGGGACAGCGGTGAGGCCTCAGCTGCAGGTACAAGGCCTCACTCTGAAGTACAAGAGTTCACATATTACTGGGACAGCGGTGGGGCCTCAGCTGCAGGGACAAGGCCTCACTCTGAAGGACAGTAGCTCACATGTTACTGGGACAGCGGTGGGGCCTCAGCTGCAGGGACAAGGCCTCACTCTGAAGTACAAGAGTTCACATATTACTGCGACAGCGGTGGGGCATCAGCTGCAGGGACGAAGCCTCACTCTGAAGTACAAGAGTTCACATATTACTCGGACAGCGGTGGGGCCTCAGCTGCAGGGATGAGGCCTCACTCTGAAGGACAAGAGTTCACATGTTACTGGGACAGCGGTGGGGCCTCAGCTGCAGGGACAAGGCCTCACTCTGAAGATCAAGAGTTCACATATTACTGGGACAGCGGTGGGGCCTCAACTGCAGGGACAAGGCCTCACTCTGAAGATCAAGAGTTCATATATTACTGGGAAAGCGGTGGGGCCTCAGCTGCAGGGACAAGGCCTCACTCTGAAGGACAGTAGTTCACATATCACTGGGACAGCGGTGGGGCCTCAGCTGCAGGGACAAGGCCTCACTCTGAAGGACAGTAGCTCACATGTTACTCGGACAGCGGTGGGGCCTCAGATGCAGGGACAAGGCCTCACTCTGAAGGACAAGAGATGCAGGGACAAGGCATCACTCTGAAGATCAAGAGTTCATATATTAGTGGGACAGCGGTGGGGCCTCAGCTGCAGGGACAAGGCCTCACTCTGAAGATCAAGAGTTCACATATTACTCGGACAGCGGTGGGGCCTCAGCTGCAGGGACGAAGCCTCACTCTGAAGTACAAGAGTTCACATGTTACTGGGACAGCGGTGAGGCCTCAGCTGCAGGGACAAGGCCTCACTCTGAAGGACAAGAGTTCACATATTACTCGGACAGCGGTGGGGCCTCAGCTGCAGGGACGAAGCCTCACTCTGAAGTACAAGAGTTCACATGTTACTGGGACAGCGGTGAGGCCTCAGCTGCAGGGACAAGGTCTCACTCTGAAGGACAAGAGCTGCAGGGACAAGGCATCACTCTGAAGATCAAGAGTTCATATATTAGTGGGACAGCGGTGGGGCCTCAGCTGCAGGGACACGGCCTCACTCTGAAGATCAAGAGTTCATATATTAGTGGGACAGCGGTGGGGCCTCAGCTGCAGGGACAAGGCCTCACTCTGAAGATCAAGAGTTCACATGTTACTGGGACAGCGGAGGGGCCAAGGCCTCACTCTGAAGGACAAGAGTTCACATATTACTGGGACAGCCGTGGGGCCTCAGCTGCAGGGACAAGGCCTCACTCTGAAGGACAAGAGTTCACATGTTACTGGGACAGCGGTGGGGCCTCAGCTGCAGGGACAAGGCCTCACTCTGAAGGACAAGAGTTCACATATTACTGGGACAGCGGCGAGGCCTCAGCTGCAGGGACAAGGCCTCACTCTGAAGGACAGTAGCTCACATGTTACTGCGACAGCGGTGGGGCCTCAGCTGCAGGGACAAGGCCTCACTCTGAAGTACAAGAGTTCACATATTACTGGAACAGCGGTGGGGCCTCAGCTGCAGGGACAAGGCCTCACTCTGAAGGACAAGAGTTCACATATTACTGGGACAGCGGTGGGGCCTCAGCTGCAGGGACAAGGCCTCACTCTGAAGGACAAGAGTTCACATGTTACTGGGACAGCGGTGGGGCCTCAGCTGCAGGGACAAGGCCTCACTCTGAAGATCAAGAGTTCACATATTACTGGGACAGAGGTGGGGCCTCAGCTGCAGGGACAATGCCTCACTCTGAAGGACAGTAGTTCACATATTACTGGGACAGCATTGGGGCCTCAGCTGCAGGGACAAGGCCTCACTCTGAAGGACAAGAGTTCACATGTTACTGGGACAGCGGTGAGGCCTCAGCTGGAGGGACAAGGCCTCACTCTGAAGGACAAGAGTTCACATATTACTGGGACAGCAGTGGGGCCTCAGCTGCAGGGACAAGACCTCACTCTGAAGGACAAGAGTTCACATGTTACTGGGACAGCAGTGGGGCCTCAGCCTCAGGGGCAAGGCCTCACTCTGAAGGACAAGAGTTCACATGTTACTGGGACAGCGGTGGGGCCTCAGCTGCAGGGACAAGCCCTCACTCTGAAGGACAAGAGTTCATATAGTACTGGGACAGCGGTGAGGCCTCAGCTGCAAGGACAAGGCCTCACTCTGAAGGACAGTAGCTCACATGTGACAGCCGTGGGGCCTCAGCTGCAGGGACAAGGCCTCACTCTGAAGGACAAGAGTTCACATGTTAATGGGACAGCGGTGGGGCCTCAGCTGCAGGGACAAGGCCACACTCTGAAGGACAAGAGTTCACATATTACTGCGACAGCGTTGAGGCCTCAGCTGCAGGGACACGGCCTCAATCTGAAGGACAAGAGTCCACATATTACTGGGACAGCGGTGGGGCCTCAGCTGCAGGGACAAGGCCTCACTCTGAAGGACAAGAGTTCACATATTACTGGGACAGCCGTGGGGCCTCAGCTGCAGGGACAAGGCCTCACTCTGAAGGACAAGAGTTCACATGTTACTGGGACAGCGGTGGGGCCTCAGCTGCAGGGACAAGGCCACACTCTGAAGGACAAGAGTTCACATATTACTGCGACAGCGTTGAGGCCTCAGCTGCAGGGACAAGGCCTCACTCTGAAGGACAAGAGTCCACATATTACTGGGACAGCGGTGGGGCCTCAGCTGCAGGGACAAGGCCTCACTCTGAAGGACAAGAGTCCACATATTACTGGGACAGCGGTGGGGCCTCAGCTGCAGGGAAAAGGCCTCACTCTGAAGGACAAGAGTTCACATAATACTGGGACAGCGGTGGGGCCTCAGCTGCAGGGACAAGGCCTCACTCTGAAGGACAAGAGTTCACATGTTACTGGGACAGCGGTGGGGCCTCAGCTACAGGGACAAGGCCTCACTCTGAAGGACAAGAGTTCACATATTACTGGGACAGCGGTGGGGTTTCAGCTGCAGGGACAAGGCCTCACTCTGAAGGACAAGAGTTCACATGTTACTGGGACAGAGGTGGGGCCTCAGCTGCAGGGACAAGGCCTCACTCTGAAGGACAAGAGTTCACATGTTACTGGGACAGCGGTGGGGCCTCAGCTGCAGGGACAAGGCATCACTCTGAAGACCAAGAGTTCACATATTACTGGGACAGCGGTGGGGCCTCAGCTGCAGGGACAAGGCATCACTCTGAAGACCAAGAGTTCACATATTACTGGGACAGCGGTGGGGCCTCAGCTGCAGGGACAAGGCCTCACTCTGAAGGACAGTAGCTCACATGTTACTGCGACAGCGGTGGGGCCTCAGCTGCAGGGACAAGGTCTCACTCTGAAGGACAAGAGTTCACATATTACTGGGACAGCGGTGGGGCCTCAGCTGCAGGGACAAGGCCTCACTCTGAAGGACAAGAGTTCACATATTACTGGGACAGCGGTGGGGCCTCAGCTGCAGGGACAAGGCCTCACTCTGAAGATCAAGAGTTCATATATTACTGGGAAAGCGGTGGGGCCTCAGCTGCAGGGACAAGGCCTCACTCTGAAGGACAGTAGTTCACATATTACTGGGACAGCAGTGGGGCCTCAGCTGCAGGGACAAGGCCTCACTCTGAAGGACAAGAGCTGCAGGGACAAGGCCTCACTCTGAAGGACAGTAGCTCACATGTTACTCGAACAGCGGTGGGGCCTCAGCTGCAGGGACAAGGCCTCACTCTGAAGGACAAGAGTTCATATATTACTGGGACAGCAGTGGGGCCTCAGCTGCAGGGACGAGGCCTCACTCTGAAGGACAAGAGTTCATATATTACTGGGACAGCGGTGGGGCCTCAGCTGCAGGGACAAGGCCTCACTCTGAAGATCAAGAGTTCATATATTAGTGGGACAGCGGTGGGGCCTCAGCTGCAGGGACACGGCCTCACTCTGAAGATCAAGAGTTCATATATTAGTGGGACAGCGGTGGGGCCTCAGCTGCAGGGACAAGGCCTCACTCTGAAGATCAAGAGTTCACATGTTACTGGGACAGCGGAGGGGCCAAGGCCTCACTCTGAAGGACAAGAGTTCACATATTACTGGGACAGCCGTGGGGCCTCAGCTGCAGGGACAAGGCCTCACTCTGAAGATCAAGAGTTCATATATTACTGGGACAGCGGTGGGGCCTCAGCTGCAGGGATGAGGCCTCACTCTGAAGGACAAGAGTTCACATGTTACTGGGACAGCAGTGGGGCCTCAGCTGCAGGGACACGGCCTCACTCTGAAGATCAAGAGTTCATATATTAGTGGGACAGCGGTGGGGCCTCAGCTGCAGGGACAAGGCCTCACTCTGAAGGACAAGAGTTCACATGTTACTGGGACAGCGGTGAGGCCTCAGCTGCAGGTACAAGGCCTCACTCTGAAGTACAAGAGTTCACATATTACTGGGACAGCGGTGGGGCCTCAGCTGCAGGGACAAGGCCTCACTCTGAAGGACAGTAGCTCACATGTTACTGGGACAGCGGTGGGGCCTCAGCTGCAGGGACAAGGCCTCACTCTGAAGTACAAGAGTTCACATATTACTGCGACAGCGGTGGGGCATCAGCTGCAGGGACGAAGCCTCACTCTGAAGTACAAGAGTTCACATATTACTCGGACAGCGGTGGGGCCTCAGCTGCAGGGATGAGGCCTCACTCTGAAGGACAAGAGTTCACATGTTACTGGGACAGCGGTGGGGCCTCAACTGCAGGGACAAGGCCTCACTCTGAAGATCAAGAGTTCATATATTACTGGGAAAGCGGTGGGGCCTCAGCTGCAGGGACAAGGCCTCACTCTGAAGGACAGTAGTTCACATATCACTGGGACAGCGGTGGGGCCTCAGCTGCAGGGACAAGGCCTCACTCTGAAGGACAGTAGCTCACATGTTACTCGGACAGCGGTGGGGCCTCAGATGCAGGGACAAGGCCTCACTCTGAAGGACAAGAGTTCATATATTAGTGGGACAGCGGTGGGGCCTCAGCTGCAGGGACAAGGCCTCACTCTGAAGATCAAGAGTTCACATATTACTCGGACAGCGGTGGGGCCTCAGCTGCAGGGACGAAGCCTCACTCTGAAGTACAAGAGTTCACATGTTACTGGGACAGCGGTGAGGCCTCAGCTGCAGGGACAAGGCCTCACTCTGAAGGACAAGAGTTCACATATTACTCGGACAGCGGTGGGGCCTCAGCTGCAGGGACGAAGCCTCACTCTGAAGTACAAGAGTTCACATGTTACTGGGACAGCGGTGAGGCCTCAGCTGCAGGGACACGGCCTCACTCTGAAGATCAAGAGTTCATATATTAGTGGGACAGCGGTGGGGCCTCAGCTGCAGGGACAAGGCCTCACTCTGAAGATCAAGAGTTCACATGTTACTGGGACGGCGGAGGGGCCAAGGCCTCACTCTGAAGGACAAGAGTTCACATATTACTGGGACAGCCGTGGGGCCTCAGCTGCAGGGACAAGGCCTCACTCTGAAGGACAAGAGTTCACATGTTACTGGGACAGCGGTGGGGCCTCAGCTGCAGGGACAAGGCCTCACTCTGAAGGACAAGAGTTCACATATTACTGGGACAGCGGCGAGGCCTCAGCTGCAGGGACAAGGCCTCACTCTGAAGGACAGTAGCTCACATGTTACTGCGACAGCGGTGGGGCCTCAGCTGCAGGGACAAGGCCTCACTCTGAAGTACAAGAGTTCACATATTACTGGAACAGCGGTGGGGCCTCAGCTGCAGGGACAAGGCCTCACTCTGAAGGACAAGAGTTCACATATTACTGGGACAGCGGTGGGGCCTCAGCTGCAGGGACAAGGCCTCACTCTGAAGATCAAGAGTTCATATATTACTGGGACAGCAGTGAGGCCTCAGCTGCAGGGACAAGGCCTCACTCTGAAGGACAAGAGTTCACATATTACTGGGACAGCAGTGGGGCCTCAGCTGCAGGGACAATGCCTCACTCTGAACGACAAGAGTTCACATGTTACTGGGGCAGCAGTGTGGCCTCAGCTGCAGGGACAAGGCCTCACTCTGAAGGACAAGAGTTCACATGTTACTGGGACAGCGGTGAGGCCTCAGCTGCAAGGACAAGCCTCACTCTGAAGGACAGTAGCTCACATGTTACTGCGACAGCGGTGGGGCCTCAGCTGCAGGGACAAGGCCTCACTCTGAAGGACAAGAGTTCACATATTACTGGGACAGCGGTGGGGCCTCAGCTGCAGGGACAAGGCCTCACTCTGAAGGACAGTAGCTCACATATTACTGGGACAGCGGTGGGGCCTCAGCTGCAGGGACAAGGTCTCACTCTGAAGGACAAGAGTTCATATTTTACTGGGACAGCAGTGGGGCCTCAGCTGCAGGGACAAGGCCTACACTCTGAAGGACAAGAGTTCACATGTTACTGGGACAGCGGTGGGGCCTCAGCTGCAGGGACAAGGCCTCACTCTGAAGGACAAGAGTTCACATGTTACTGGGACAGCGGTGGGGCCTCAGCTGCAGGGACAAGGCCTCACTCTGAAGATCAAGAGTTCACATATTACTGGGACAGAGGTGGGGCCTCAGCTGCAGGGACAAGGCCTCACTCTGAAGGACAGTAGTTCACATATTACTGGGACAGCATTGGGGCCTCAGCTGCAGGGACAAGGCCTCACTCTGAAGGACAAGAGTTCACATGTTACTGGGACAGCGGTGAGGCCTCAGCTGGAGGGACAAGGCCTCACTCTCAAGGACAAGAGTTCACATATTACTGGGACAGCAGTGGGGCCTCAGCTGCAGGGACAAGACCTCACTCTGAAGGACAAGAGTTCACATGTTACTGGGACAGCAGTGGGGCCTCAGCCTCAGGGGCAAGGCCTCACTCTGAAGGACAAGAGTTCACATGTTACTGGGACAGCGGTGGGGCCTCAGCTGCAGGGACAAGGCCTCACTCTGAAGGACAGTAGCTCACATGTTACTGCGACAGCGGTGGGGCCTCAGCTGCAGGGACAAGGCCTCACTCTGAAGGACAAGAGTTCATATATTACTGGGACAGCGGTGGGGCCTCAGCTGCAGGGACGAGGCCTCACTCTGGAGGACAAGAGTTCATATATCTGGGACAGCGGTGGGGCCTCAGCTGCAGGGACAAGGCATCACTCTGAAGATCAAGAGTTCATATATTAGTGGGACAGCGGTGGGGCCTCAGCTGCAGGGACAAGGCCTCACTCTGAAGATCAAGAGTTCACATGTTACTGGGACAGCGGAGGGGCCAAGGCCTCACTCTGAAGGACAAGAGTTCACATATTACTGGGACAGCCGTGGGGCCTCAGCTGCATGGACAAGGCCTCACTCTGAAGATCGAGAGTTCATATATGACTGGGACAGCGGTGGGGCCTCAGCTGCAGGGACAAGGCCTCACTCTGAAGGACAAGAGTTCACATGTTACTGGGACAGCGGTGGGGCCTCAGCTGCAGGGACAAGGCCTCACTCTGAAGGACAGTAGCTCACATGTTACTGCGACAGCGGTGGGGCCTCAGCTGCAGGGACGAAGCCTCACTCTGAAGTACAAGAGTTCAGAGGTGGGGCCTCAGCTGCAGGGACAAGGCCTCACTCTGAAGGACAGTAGTTCACATATTACTGGGACAGCATTGGGGCCTCAGCTGCAGGGACAAGGCATCACTCTGAAGGACAAGAGTTCACATGTTACTGGGACAGCGGTGAGGCCTCAGCTGGAGGGACAAGGCCTCACTCTGAAGGACAAGAGTTCACATATTACTTGGACAGCAGTGGGGCCTCAGCTGCAGGGACAAGGCCTCACTCTGAAGGACAAGAGTTCACATGTTACTGGGACAGCAGTGTGGCCTCAGCCTCAGGGGCAAGGCCTCACTCTGAAGGACAAGAGTTCACATGTTACTGGGACAGCAGTGGGGCCTCAGCTGCAGGGACAAGGCCTCACTCTGAAGGACAAGAGTTCATATATTACTGGGACAGCGGTGAGGCCTCAGCTGCAAGGACAAGGCCTCACTCTGAAGGACAGTAGCTCTCATGTTACTGCGACAGTGGTGGGGCCTCAGCTGCAGGTACAAGGCCTCACTCTGAAGATCAAGAGTTCATATATGACTGGGACAGCGGTGGGGCCTCAGCTGCAGGGACAAGGCCTCACTCTGAAGATCAAGAGTTCATATATTACTAGGACAGCAGTGGGGCCTCAGCTGCAGGGACAAGGCCTCACTCTGAAGGACAAGAGTTCACATATTACTGGGACAGCGGGGGGGCCTCAGCAGCAGGGACAAGGCTTCACTCTGAAGATCAAGAGTTCACATATTAGTGGGACAGCGGTGGGGCCTCAGCTGCAGGGACAAGACCTCACTCTGAAGATCAAGAGTTCACATATTACTGGGACAGCGGTGAGTCCTCAGCTGCAGGGACAAGGCCTCACTCTGAAGATCAAGAATTCACATATTACTGGGACAGCGGTGAGTCCTCAGCTGCAGGGACAAGGCCTCACTCTGAAGGACAAGAGTTCACATATTACTGGGACAGCCGTGGGGCCTCAGCTGCAGGGACAAGGCCGCACTCTGAAGGACAAGAGTTCACATGTTACTGGGACAGCGGTGGGGCCTCAGCTGCAGGGACAAGGCCTCACTCTGAAGGACAAGAGTTCACATATTACTGGCAAAGCGGTGGGGCCTCAGCTGCAGGGACAAGGCCTCACTCTGAGGGACAAGAGTTCACATATTACTGGGACAGCGGTGGGGCCTCAGCTGCAGGGACAAGGCCTCACTCTAAAGGACAAGAGTTCACATGTTACTGGGACAGCAGTGAGGCCTCAGCTGCAGGTACAAGGCCTCACTCTGAAGGACAAGAGTTCACATATTACTGGGACAGCGGTGGGGCCTCAGCTGCAGGTACAAGGCCTCACTCTGAAGGACAAGCGTTCACATGTTACTGGGACAGCGGTGAGGCCTCAGCTGGAGGGACAAGGCCTCACTCTGAAGGACAAGAGTTCCCATGTTACTGGGACAGCAGTGGGGCCTCAGCTGCAGGGACAAGGCCTCACTCTGAAGGACAAGAGTTCACATGTTACTGGGGCAGCGGTGGGGCCTCAGCTGCAGGGACAAGGCCTCACTCTGAAGATCAAGATTTCACATATTACTGGGACAGCGGTGGGGCCTCAGCTGCAGGGACAAGGCCTCACTCTGAAGGACAAGAGTTCACATATTAGTGGGACACAGGTGGGGCCTCAGCTGCAGGGACAAGGCCTCACTCTGAAGGACAAGAGTTCACATATTAGTGGGACACAGGTGGGGCCTCAGTTGCAGGGACAAGGCCTCACTCTGAAGGACAAGAGTTCACATGTTACTGGGACAGCAGTGAGGCCTCAGCTGCAGGGACAAGGCCTCAGTTTGAAGGACAAGAATTCACATGTTACTGGGACAGCGGTGAGGCCTCAGCTGCAGGGACAAGGCCTCACTCTGAAGGACAAGAGTTCACATGTTACTGGGACAGCGGTGGGGCCTCAGCTGCAGGGACAAGGCCTCACTCTGAAGGACAAGAGTTCACATATTACTGGGACAGCGGTGGGGCCTCAGCTGCAGGGACAAGGCCTCACTCTGAAGATCAAGAGTTCACATATTACTGGGACAGCGGTGAGGCCTCAGCTGCAGGGACAAGGCCACACTCTGAAGGACAGTAGCTCACATGTTACTGCGACAGCGGTGGGGCCTCAGCTGCAGAGACAAGGCCTCACTCTGAAGGACAAGAGTTCACATATTACTGGGACACCGGTGGGGCCTCAGCTGCAGGGATGAAGCCTCACTCTGAAGGACAAGAGTTCACATGTTACTGGGACAGCGGTGGGGCCTCAGCTGCAGGGACAAGGCCTCACTCTGAAGGACAGTAGCTCACATGTTACTGCGACAGCGGTGGGGCCTCAGCTGCAGAGACAAGGCCTCACTCTGAAGGACAAGAGTTCACATATTACTGGGACACCGGTGGGGCCTCAGCTGCAGGGATGAAGCCTCACTCTGAAGGACAAGAGTTCACATGTTACTGGGACAGCGGTGGGGCCTCAGCTGCAGGGACAAGGCCTCACTCTGAAGTACAAGAGTTCACATATTACTGGGACAGCCGTGGGGCCTCAGCTGCAGGGACAAGGCCTCACTCTGAAGGACAAGAGTTCACATGTTAATGGGACAGCGGTGGGGCCTCAGCTGCAGGGACAAGGCCACACTCTGAAGGACAAGAGTTCACATATTACTGCGACAGCGTTGAGGCCTCAGCTGCAGGGACACGGCCTCACTCTGAAGGACAAGAGTCCACATATTACTGGGACAGCGGTGGGGCCTCAGCTGCAGGGACAAGGCCTCACTCTGAAGGACAAGAGTTCACATATTACTGGGACAGCCGTGGGGCCTCAGCTGCAGGGACAAGGCCTCACTCTGAAGGACAAGAGTTCACATGTTACTGGGACAGCGGTGGGGCCTCAGCTGCAGGGACAAGGCCACACTCTGAAGGACAAGAGTTCACATATTACTGCGACAGCGTTGAGGCCTCAGCTGCAGGGACAAGGCCTCACTCTGAAGGACAAGAGTCCACATATTACTGGGACAGCGGTGGGGCCTCAGCTGCAGGGACAAGGCCTCACTCTGAAGGACAAGAGTCCACATATTACTGGGACAGCGGTGGGGCCTCAGCTGCAGGGAAAAGGCCTCACTCTGAAGGACAAGAGTTCACATAATACTGGGACAGCGGTGGGGCCTCAGCTGCAGGGACAAGGCCTCACTCTGAAGGACAAGAGTTCACATGTTACTGGGACAGCGGTGGGGCCTCAGCTGCAGGGACAAGGCCACACTCTGAAGGACAAGAGTTCACATGTTACTGGGACAGCGGTGGGGCCTCAGCTACAGGGACAAGGCCTCACTCTGAAGGACAAGAGTTCACATATTACTGGGACAGCGGTGGGGTTTCAGCTGCAGGGACAAGGCCTCACTCTGAAGGACAAGAGTTCACATGTTACTGGGACAGAGGTGGGGCCTCAGCTGCAGGGACAAGGCCTCACTCTGAAGGACAAGAGTTCACATGTTACTGGGACAGCGGTGGGGCCTCAGCTGCAGGGACAAGGCATCACTCTGAAGACCAAGAGTTCACATATTACTGGGACAGCGGTGGGGCCTCAGCTGCAGGGACAAGGCATCACTCTGAAGACCAAGAGTTCACATATTACTGGGACAGCGGTGGGGCCTCAGCTGCAGGGACAAGGCCTCACTCTGAAGGACAGTAGCTCACATGTTACTGCGACAGCGGTGGGGCCTCAGCTGCAGGGACAAGGTCTCACTCTGAAGGACAAGAGTTCACATATTACTGGGACAGCGGTGGGGCCTCAGCTGCAGGGACAAGGCCTCACTCTGAAGGACAAGAGTTCACATATTACTGGGACAGCGGTGGGGCCTCAGCTGCAGGGACAAGGCCTCACTCTGAAGATCAAGAGTTCATATATTACTGGGAAAGCGGTGGGGCCTCAGCTGCAGGGACAAGGCCTCACTCTGAAGGACAGTAGTTCACATATTACTGGGACAGCAGTGGGGCCTCAGCTGCAGGGACAAGGCCTCACTCTGAAGGACAAGAGCTGCAGGGACAAGGCCTCACTCTGAAGGACAGTAGCTCACATGTTACTCGGACAGCGGTGGGGCCTCAGCTGCAGGGACAAGGCCTCACTCTGAAGGACAAGAGTTCATATATTACTGGGACAGCGGTGGGGCCTCAGCTGCAGGGACGAGGCCTCACTCTGAAGGACAAGAGTTCATATATTACTGGGACAGCGGTGGGGCCTCAGCTGCAGGGACAAGGCCTCACTCTGAAGATCAAGAGTTCATATATTAGTGGGACAGCGGTGGGGCCTCCAGCTGCAGGGACACGGCCTCACTCTGAAGATCAAGAGTTCATATATTAGTGGGATAGCGGTGGGGCCTCAGCTGCAGGGACAAGGCCTCACTCTGAAGATCAAGAGTTCATATGTTACTGGGACAGCGGAGGGGCCAAGGCCTCACTCTGAAGGACAAGAGTTCACATATTACTGGGACAGCCGTGGGGCCTCAGCTGCAGGGACAAGGCCTCACTCTGAAGATCAAGAGTTCATATATTACTGGGACAGCGGTGGGGCCTCAGCTGCAGGGATGAGGCCTCACTCTGAAGGACAAGAGTTCACATGTTACTGGGACAGCAGTGGGGCCTCAGCTGCAGGGACACGGCCTCACTCTGAAGATCAAGAGTTCATATATTAGTGGGACAGCGGTGGGGCCTCAGCTGCAGGGACAAGGCCTCACTCTGAAGGACAAGAGTTCACATGTTACTGGGACAGCGGTGAGGCCTCAGCTGCAGGTACAAGGCCTCACTCTGAAGTACAAGAGTTCACATATTACTGGGACAGCGGTGGGGCCTCAGCTGCAGGACAAGGCCTCACTCTGAAGGACAGTAGCTCACATGTTACTGGGACAGCGGTGGGGCCTCAGCTGCAGGGACAAGGCCTCACTCTGAAGTACAAGAGTTCACATATTACTGCGACAGCGGTGGGGCATCAGCTGCAGGGACGAAGCCTCACTCTGAAGTACAAGAGTTCACATATTACTCGGACAGCGGTGGGGCCTCAGCTGCAGGGATGAGGCCTCACTCTGAAGGACAAGAGTTCACATGTTACTGGGACAGCGGTGGGGCCTCAGCTGCAGGGACAAGGCCTCACTCTGAAGATCAAGAGTTCACATATTACTGGGACAGCGGTGGGGCCTCAACTGCAGGGACAAGGCCTCACTCTGAAGATCAAGAGTTCATATATTACTGGGAAAGCGGTGGGGCCTCAGCTGCAGGGACAAGGCCTCACTCTGAAGGACAGTAGTTCACATATCACTGGGACAGCGGTGGGGCCTCAGCTGCAGGGACAAGGCCTCACTCTGAAGGACAGTAGCTCACATGTTACTCGGACAGCGGTGGGGCCTCAGATGCAGGGACAAGGCCTCACTCTGAAGGACAAGAGATGCAGGGACAAGGCATCACTCTGAAGATCAAGAGTTCATATATTAGTGGGACAGCGGTGGGGCCTCAGCTGCAGGGACAAGGCCTCACTCTGAAGATCAAGAGTTCACATATTACTCGGACAGCGGTGGGGCCTCAGCTGCAGGGACGAAGCCTCACTCTGAAGTACAAGAGTTCACATGTTACTGGGACAGCGGTGAGGCCTCAGCTGCAGGGACAAGGCCTCACTCTGAAGGACAAGAGTTCACATATTACTCGGACAGCGGTGGGGCCTCAGCTGCAGGGACGAAGCCTCACTCTGAAGTACAAGAGTTCACATGTTACTGGGACAGCGGTGAGGCCTCAGCTGCAGGGACAAGGTCTCACTCTGAAGGACAAGAGCTGCAGGGACAAGGCATCACTCTGAAGATCAAGAGTTCATATATTAGTGGGACAGCGGTGGGGCCTCAGCTGCAGGGACACGGCCTCACTCTGAAGATCAAGAGTTCATATATTAGTGGGACAGCGGTGGGGCCTCAGCTGCAGGGACAAGGCCTCACTCTGAAGATCAAGAGTTCACATGTTACTGGGACAGCGGAGGGGCCAAGGCCTCACTCTGAAGGACAAGAGTTCACATATTACTGGGACAGCCGTGGGGCCTCAGCTGCAGGGACAAGGCCTCACTCTGAAGGACAAGAGTTCACATGTTACTGGGACAGCGGTGGGGCCTCAGCTGCAGGGACAAGGCCTCACTCTGAAGGACAAGAGTTCACATATTACTGGGACAGCGGCGAGGCCTCAGCTGCAGGGACAAGGCCTCACTCTGAAGGACAGTAGCTCACATGTTACTGCGACAGCGGTGGGGCCTCAGCTGCAGGGACAAGGCCTCACTCTGAAGTACAAGAGTTCACATATTACTGGAACAGCGGTGGGGCCTCAGCTGCAGGGACAAGGCCTCACTCTGAAGGACAAGAGTTCACATATTACTGGGACAGCGGTGGGGCCTCAGCTGCAGGGACAAGGCCTCACTCTGAAGGACAAGAGTTCACATGTTACTGGGACAGCGGTGGGGCCTCAGCTGCAGGGACAAGGCCTCACTCTGAAGATCAAGAGTTCACATATTACTGGGACAGAGGTGGGGCCTCAGCTGCAGGGACAATGCCTCACTCTGAAGGACAGTAGTTCACATATTACTGGGACAGCATTGGGGCCTCAGCTGCAGGGACAAGGCCTCACTCTGAAGGACAAGAGTTCACATGTTACTGGGACAGCGGTGAGGCCTCAGCTGGAGGGACAAGGCCTCACTCTGAAGGACAAGAGTTCACATATTACTGGGACAGCAGTGGGGCCTCAGCTGCAGGGACAAGACCTCACTCTGAAGGACAAGAGTTCACATGTTACTGGGACAGCAGTGGGGCCTCAGCCTCAGGGGCAAGGCCTCACTCTGAAGGACAAGAGTTCACATGTTACTGGGACAGCGGTGGGGCCTCAGCTGCAGGGACAAGCCCTCACTCTGAAGGACAAGAGTTCATATAGTACTGGGACAGCGGTGAGGCCTCAGCTGCAAGGACAAGGCCTCACTCTGAAGGACAGTAGCTCACATGTGACAGCCGTGGGGCCTCAGCTGCAGGGACAAGGCCTCACTCTGAAGGACAAGAGTTCACATGTTAATGGGACAGCGGTGGGGCCTCAGCTGCAGGGACAAGGCCACACTCTGAAGGACAAGAGTTCACATATTACTGCGACAGCGTTGAGGCCTCAGCTGCAGGGACACGGCCTCAATCTGAAGGACAAGAGTCCACATATTACTGGGACAGCGGTGGGGCCTCAGCTGCAGGGACAAGGCCTCACTCTGAAGGACAAGAGTTCACATATTACTGGGACAGCCGTGGGGCCTCAGCTGCAGGGACAAGGCCTCACTCTGAAGGACAAGAGTTCACATGTTACTGGGACAGCGGTGGGGCCTCAGCTGCAGGGACAAGGCCACACTCTGAAGGACAAGAGTTCACATATTACTGCGACAGCGTTGAGGCCTCAGCTGCAGGGACAAGGCCTCACTCTGAAGGACAAGAGTCCACATATTACTGGGACAGCGGTGGGGCCTCAGCTGCAGGGACAAGGCCTCACTCTGAAGGACAAGAGTCCACATATTACTGGGACAGCGGTGGGGCCTCAGCTGCAGGGAAAAGGCCTCACTCTGAAGGACAAGAGTTCACATAATACTGGGACAGCGGTGGGGCCTCAGCTGCAGGGACAAGGCCTCACTCTGAAGGACAAGAGTTCACATGTTACTGGGACAGCGGTGGGGCCTCAGCTACAGGGACAAGGCCTCACTCTGAAGGACAAGAGTTCACATATTACTGGGACAGCGGTGGGGTTTCAGCTGCAGGGACAAGGCCTCACTCTGAAGGACAAGAGTTCACATGTTACTGGGACAGAGGTGGGGCCTCAGCTGCAGGGACAAGGCCTCACTCTGAAGGACAAGAGTTCACATGTTACTGGGACAGCGGTGGGGCCTCAGCTGCAGGGACAAGGCATCACTCTGAAGACCAAGAGTTCACATATTACTGGGACAGCGGTGGGGCCTCAGCTGCAGGGACAAGGCATCACTCTGAAGACCAAGAGTTCACATATTACTGGGACAGCGGTGGGGCCTCAGCTGCAGGGACAAGGCCTCACTCTGAAGGACAGTAGCTCACATGTTACTGCGACAGCGGTGGGGCCTCAGCTGCAGGGACAAGGTCTCACTCTGAAGGACAAGAGTTCACATATTACTGGGACAGCGGTGGGGCCTCAGCTGCAGGGACAAGGCCTCACTCTGAAGGACAAGAGTTCACATATTACTGGGACAGCGGTGGGGCCTCAGCTGCAGGGACAAGGCCTCACTCTGAAGATCAAGAGTTCATATATTACTGGGAAAGCGGTGGGGCCTCAGCTGCAGGGACAAGGCCTCACTCTGAAGGACAGTAGTTCACATATTACTGGGACAGCAGTGGGGCCTCAGCTGCAGGGACAAGGCCTCACTCTGAAGGACAAGAGCTGCAGGGACAAGGCCTCACTCTGAAGGACAGTAGCTCACATGTTACTCGAACAGCGGTGGGGCCTCAGCTGCAGGGACAAGGCCTCACTCTGAAGGACAAGAGTTCATATATTACTGGGACAGCAGTGGGGCCTCAGCTGCAGGGACGAGGCCTCACTCTGAAGGACAAGAGTTCATATATTACTGGGACAGCGGTGGGGCCTCAGCTGCAGGGACAAGGCCTCACTCTGAAGATCAAGAGTTCATATATTAGTGGGACAGCGGTGGGGCCTCAGCTGCAGGGACACGGCCTCACTCTGAAGATCAAGAGTTCATATATTAGTGGGACAGCGGTGGGGCCTCAGCTGCAGGGACAAGGCCTCACTCTGAAGATCAAGAGTTCACATGTTACTGGGACAGCGGAGGGGCCAAGGCCTCACTCTGAAGGACAAGAGTTCACATATTACTGGGACAGCCGTGGGGCCTCAGCTGCAGGGACAAGGCCTCACTCTGAAGATCAAGAGTTCATATATTACTGGGACAGCGGTGGGGCCTCAGCTGCAGGGATGAGGCCTCACTCTGAAGGACAAGAGTTCACATGTTACTGGGACAGCAGTGGGGCCTCAGCTGCAGGGACACGGCCTCACTCTGAAGATCAAGAGTTCATATATTAGTGGGACAGCGGTGGGGCCTCAGCTGCAGGGACAAGGCCTCACTCTGAAGGACAAGAGTTCACATGTTACTGGGACAGCGGTGAGGCCTCAGCTGCAGGTACAAGGCCTCACTCTGAAGTACAAGAGTTCACATATTACTGGGACAGCGGTGGGGCCTCAGCTGCAGGGACAAGGCCTCACTCTGAAGGACAGTAGCTCACATGTTACTGGGACAGCGGGTGGGGCCTCAGCTGAGGGACAAGGCCTCACTCTGAAGTACAAGAGTTCACATATTACTGCGACAGCGGTGGGGCATCAGCTGCAGGGACGAAGCCTCACTCTGAAGTACAAGAGTTCACATATTACTCGGACAGCGGTGGGGCCTCAGCTGCAGGGATGAGGCCTCACTCTGAAGGACAAGAGTTCACATGTTACTGGGACAGCGGTGGGGCCTCAACTGCAGGGACAAGGCCTCACTCTGAAGATCAAGAGTTCATATATTACTGGGAAAGCGGTGGGGCCTCAGCTGCAGGGACAAGGCCTCACTCTGAAGGACAGTAGTTCACATATCACTGGGACAGCGGTGGGGCCTCAGCTGCAGGGACAAGGCCTCACTCTGAAGGACAGTAGCTCACATGTTACTCGGACAGCGGTGGGGCCTCAGATGCAGGGACAAGGCCTCACTCTGAAGGACAAGAGTTCATATATTAGTGGGACAGCGGTGGGGCCTCAGCTGCAGGGACAAGGCCTCACTCTGAAGATCAAGAGTTCACATATTACTCGGACAGCGGTGGGGCCTCAGCTGCAGGGACGAAGCCTCACTCTGAAGTACAAGAGTTCACATGTTACTGGGACAGCGGTGAGGCCTCAGCTGCAGGGACAAGGCCTCACTCTGAAGGACAAGAGTTCACATATTACTCGGACAGCGGTGGGGCCTCAGCTGCAGGGACGAAGCCTCACTCTGAAGTACAAGAGTTCACATGTTACTGGGACAGCGGTGAGGCCTCAGCTGCAGGGACACGGCCTCACTCTGAAGATCAAGAGTTCATATATTAGTGGGACAGCGGTGGGGCCTCAGCTGCAGGGACAAGGCCTCACTCTGAAGATCAAGAGTTCACATGTTACTGGGACGGCGGAGGGGCCAAGGCCTCACTCTGAAGGACAAGAGTTCACATATTACTGGGACAGCCGTGGGGCCTCAGCTGCAGGGACAAGGCCTCACTCTGAAGGACAAGAGTTCACATGTTACTGGGACAGCGGTGGGGCCTCAGCTGCAGGGACAAGGCCTCACTCTGAAGGACAAGAGTTCACATATTACTGGGACAGCGGCGAGGCCTCAGCTGCAGGGACAAGGCCTCACTCTGAAGGACAGTAGCTCACATGTTACTGCGACAGCGGTGGGGCCTCAGCTGCAGGGACAAGGCCTCACTCTGAAGTACAAGAGTTCACATATTACTGGAACAGCGGTGGGGCCTCAGCTGCAGGGACAAGGCCTCACTCTGAAGGACAAGAGTTCACATATTACTGGGACAGCGGTGGGGCCTCAGCTGCAGGGACAAGGCCTCACTCTGAAGATCAAGAGTTCATATATTACTGGGACAGCAGTGAGGCCTCAGCTGCAGGGACAAGGCCTCACTCTGAAGGACAAGAGTTCACATATTACTGGGACAGCAGTGGGGCCTCAGCTGCAGGGACAATGCCTCACTCTGAACGACAAGAGTTCACATGTTACTGGGGCAGCAGTGTGGCCTCAGCTGCAGGGACAAGGCCTCACTCTGAAGGACAAGAGTTCACATGTTACTGGGACAGCGGTGAGGCCTCAGCTGCAAGGACAAGCCTCACTCTGAAGGACAGTAGCTCACATGTTACTGCGACAGCGGTGGGGCCTCAGCTGCAGGGACAAGGCCTCACTCTGAAGGACAAGAGTTCACATATTACTGGGACAGCGGTGGGGCCTCAGCTGCAGGGACAAGGCCTCACTCTGAAGGACAGTAGCTCACATATTACTGGGACAGCGGTGGGGCCTCAGCTGCAGGGACAAGGTCTCACTCTGAAGGACAAGAGTTCATATTTTACTGGGACAGCAGTGGGGCCTCAGCTGCAGGGACAAGGCCTACACTCTGAAGGACAAGAGTTCACATGTTACTGGGACAGCGGTGGGGCCTCAGCTGCAGGGACAAGGCCTCACTCTGAAGGACAAGAGTTCACATGTTACTGGGACAGCGGTGGGGCCTCAGCTGCAGGGACAAGGCCTCACTCTGAAGATCAAGAGTTCACATATTACTGGGACAGAGGTGGGGCCTCAGCTGCAGGGACAAGGCCTCACTCTGAAGGACAGTAGTTCACATATTACTGGGACAGCATTGGGGCCTCAGCTGCAGGGACAAGGCCTCACTCTGAAGGACAAGAGTTCACATGTTACTGGGACAGCGGTGAGGCCTCAGCTGGAGGGACAAGGCCTCACTCTCAAGGACAAGAGTTCACATATTACTGGGACAGCAGTGGGGCCTCAGCTGCAGGGACAAGACCTCACTCTGAAGGACAAGAGTTCACATGTTACTGGGACAGCAGTGGGGCCTCAGCCTCAGGGGCAAGGCCTCACTCTGAAGGACAAGAGTTCACATGTTACTGGGACAGCGGTGGGGCCTCAGCTGCAGGGACAAGGCCTCACTCTGAAGGACAGTAGCTCACATGTTACTGCGACAGCGGTGGGGCCTCAGCTGCAGGGACAAGGCCTCACTCTGAAGGACAAGAGTTCATATATTACTGGGACAGCGGTGGGGCCTCAGCTGCAGGGACGAGGCCTCACTCTGGAGGACAAGAGTTCATATATCTGGGACAGCGGTGGGGCCTCAGCTGCAGGGACAAGGCATCACTCTGAAGATCAAGAGTTCATATATTAGTGGGACAGCGGTGGGGCCTCAGCTGCAGGGACAAGGCCTCACTCTGAAGATCAAGAGTTCACATGTTACTGGGACAGCGGAGGGGCCAAGGCCTCACTCTGAAGGACAAGAGTTCACATATTACTGGGACAGCCGTGGGGCCTCAGCTGCATGGACAAGGCCTCACTCTGAAGATCGAGAGTTCATATATGACTGGGACAGCGGTGGGGCCTCAGCTGCAGGGACAAGGCCTCACTCTGAAGGACAAGAGTTCACATGTTACTGGGACAGCGGTGGGGCCTCAGCTGCAGGGACAAGGCCTCACTCTGAAGGACAGTAGCTCACATGTTACTGCGACAGCGGTGGGGCCTCAGCTGCAGGGACGAAGCCTCACTCTGAAGTACAAGAGTTCAGAGGTGGGGCCTCAGCTGCAGGGACAAGGCCTCACTCTGAAGGACAGTAGTTCACATATTACTGGGACAGCATTGGGGCCTCAGCTGCAGGGACAAGGCATCACTCTGAAGGACAAGAGTTCACATGTTACTGGGACAGCGGTGAGGCCTCAGCTGGAGGGACAAGGCCTCACTCTGAAGGACAAGAGTTCACATATTACTTGGACAGCAGTGGGGCCTCAGCTGCAGGGACAAGGCCTCACTCTGAAGGACAAGAGTTCACATGTTACTGGGACAGCAGTGTGGCCTCAGCCTCAGGGGCAAGGCCTCACTCTGAAGGACAAGAGTTCACATGTTACTGGGACAGCAGTGGGGCCTCAGCTGCAGGGACAAGGCCTCACTCTGAAGGACAAGAGTTCATATATTACTGGGACAGCGGTGAGGCCTCAGCTGCAAGGACAAGGCCTCACTCTGAAGGACAGTAGCTCTCATGTTACTGCGACAGTGGTGGGGCCTCAGCTGCAGGTACAAGGCCTCACTCTGAAGATCAAGAGTTCATATATGACTGGGACAGCGGTGGGGCCTCAGCTGCAGGGACAAGGCCTCACTCTGAAGATCAAGAGTTCATATATTACTAGGACAGCAGTGGGGCCTCAGCTGCAGGGACAAGGCCTCACTCTGAAGGACAAGAGTTCACATATTACTGGGACAGCGGGGGGGCCTCAGCAGCAGGGACAAGGCTTCACTCTGAAGATCAAGAGTTCACATATTAGTGGGACAGCGGTGGGGCCTCAGCTGCAGGGACAAGACCTCACTCTGAAGATCAAGAGTTCACATATTACTGGGACAGCGGTGAGTCCTCAGCTGCAGGGACAAGGCCTCACTCTGAAGATCAAGAATTCACATATTACTGGGACAGCGGTGAGTCCTCAGCTGCAGGGACAAGGCCTCACTCTGAAGGACAAGAGTTCACATATTACTGGGACAGCCGTGGGGCCTCAGCTGCAGGGACAAGGCCGCACTCTGAAGGACAAGAGTTCACATGTTACTGGGACAGCGGTGGGGCCTCAGCTGCAGGGACAAGGCCTCACTCTGAAGGACAAGAGTTCACATATTACTGGCAAAGCGGTGGGGCCTCAGCTGCAGGGACAAGGCCTCACTCTGAGGGACAAGAGTTCACATATTACTGGGACAGCGGTGGGGCCTCAGCTGCAGGGACAAGGCCTCACTCTAAAGGACAAGAGTTCACATGTTACTGGGACAGCAGTGAGGCCTCAGCTGCAGGTACAAGGCCTCACTCTGAAGGACAAGAGTTCACATATTACTGGGACAGCGGTGGGGCCTCAGCTGCAGGTACAAGGCCTCACTCTGAAGGACAAGCGTTCACATGTTACTGGGACAGCGGTGAGGCCTCAGCTGGAGGGACAAGGCCTCACTCTGAAGGACAAGAGTTCCCATGTTACTGGGACAGCAGTGGGGCCTCAGCTGCAGGGACAAGGCCTCACTCTGAAGGACAAGAGTTCACATGTTACTGGGGCAGCGGTGGGGCCTCAGCTGCAGGGACAAGGCCTCACTCTGAAGATCAAGATTTCACATATTACTGGGACAGCGGTGGGGCCTCAGCTGCAGGGACAAGGCCTCACTCTGAAGGACAAGAGTTCACATATTAGTGGGACACAGGTGGGGCCTCAGCTGCAGGGACAAGGCCTCACTCTGAAGGACAAGAGTTCACATATTAGTGGGACACAGGTGGGGCCTCAGTTGCAGGGACAAGGCCTCACTCTGAAGGACAAGAGTTCACATGTTACTGGGACAGCAGTGAGGCCTCAGCTGCAGGGACAAGGCCTCAGTTTGAAGGACAAGAATTCACATGTTACTGGGACAGCGGTGAGGCCTCAGCTGCAGGGACAAGGCCTCACTCTGAAGGACAAGAGTTCACATGTTACTGGGACAGCGGTGGGGCCTCAGCTGCAGGGACAAGGCCTCACTCTGAAGGACAAGAGTTCACATATTACTGGGACAGCGGTGGGGCCTCAGCTGCAGGGACAAGGCCTCACTCTGAAGATCAAGAGTTCACATATTACTGGGACAGCGGTGAGGCCTCAGCTGCAGGGACAAGGCCACACTCTGAAGGACAGTAGCTCACATGTTACTGCGACAGCGGTGGGGCCTCAGCTGCAGGGACAAGGCCTCACTCTGAAGTACAAGAGTTCACATATTACTGGGACAGCGGTGGGGCCTCAGCTGCAGGGACGAAGCCTCACTCTGAAGGACAAGAGTTCACATGTTACTGGGACAGCGGGGGGGCCTCAGCAGCAGGGACAAGGCTTCACTCTGAAGGACAAGAGTTCACATATTACTGGGACAGCAGTGAGGCTTCAGCTGCAGGGACAAGGCCTCACTCTGAAGGACAAGAGTTCACATGTTACTGGGACAGCGGTGGGGCCTCAGCTGCAGGGACAAGGCCTCACTCTGAAGGACAAGAGTTCACATGTTACTGGGACAGCGGTGGGGCCTCAGCTGCAGGGACAAGGCCTCACTCTGAAGATCAAGAGTTCACATATTACTGGGACAGAGGTGGGGCCTCAGCTGCAGGGACAAGGCCTCACTCTGAAGGACAGTAGTTCACATATTACTGGGACAGCATTGGGGCCTCAGCTGCAGGGACAAGGCCTCACTCTGAAGGACAAGAGTTCACATGTTACTGGGACAGCGGTGAGGCCTCAGCTGGAGGGACAAGGCCTCACTCTGAAGGACAAGAGTTCACATATTACTGGGACAGCAGTGGGGCCTCAGCTGCAGGGACAAGACCTCACTCTGAAGGACAAGAGTTCACATGTTACTGGGACAGCAGTGGGGCCTCAGCCTCAGGGGCAAGGCCTCACTCTGAAGGACAAGAGTTCACATGTTACTGGGACAGCGGTGGGGCCTCAGCTGCAGGGACAAGGCCTCACTCTGAAGGACAAGAGTTCATATAGTACTGGGACAGCGGTGAGGCCTCAGCTGCAAGGACAAGGCCTCACTCTGAAGGACAGTAGCTCACATGTTACTGCGACAGCGGTGGGGCCTCAGCTGCAGAGACAAGGCCTCACTCTGAAGGACAAGAGTTCACATATTACTGGGACAGCGGTGGGGCCTCAGCTGCAGGGATGAAGCCTCACTCTGAAGGACAAGAGTTCACATGTTACTGGGACAGCGGTGGGGCCTCAGCTGCAGGGACAAGGCCTCACTCTGAAGGACAAGAGTTCACATGTTACTGGGACAGCGGTGGGGCCTCAGCTGCAGGGACAAGGCCTCACTCTGAAGGACAAGAGTTCACATGTTACTGGGACAGCGGTGGGGCCTCAGCTGCAGGGACAAGGCCTCACTCTGAAGGACAAGAGTTCACATGTTACTGGGACAGCGGTGGGGCCTCAGCTGCAGGGACGAGGCCTCGCTCTGAAGGACAAGAGTTCATATATCTGGGACAGCGGTGGGGCCTCAGCTGCAGGGACAAGGCATCACTCTGAAGATCAAGAGTTCATATATTAGTGGGACAGCGGTGGGGCCTCAGCTGCAGGGACACGGCCTCACTCTGAAGATCAAGAGTTCATATATTAGTGGGACAGCGGTGGGGCCTCAGCTGCAGGGACAAGGCCTCACTCTGAAGATCAAGAGTTCACATGTTACTGGGACAGCGGAGGGGCCAAGGCCTCACTCTGAAGGACAAGAGTTCACATATTACTGGGACAGCCGTGGGGCCTCAGCTACAGGGACAAGGCCTCACTCTGAAGATCAAGAGTTCATATATTACTGGGACAGCGGTGGGGCCTCAGCTGCAGGGACAAGGCCTCACTCTGAAGGACAAGAGTTCACATGTTACTGGGACAGCGGTGGGGCCTCAGCTGCAGGGACAAGGCCTCACTCTGAAGGACAAGAGTTCACATGTTACTGGGACAGCGGTGGGGCCTCAGCTGCAGGGACAAGGCCTCACTCTGAAGGACAAGAGTTCACATATTACTGGGACAGCGGTGAGGCCTCAGCTGCAGGGACAAGGCCTCACTCTGAAGGACAGTAGCTCACATGTTACTGCGACAGCGGTGGGGCCTTGGCTGCAGGGACAAGGCCTCACTCTGAAGTACAAGAGTTCAGAGGTGGGGCCTCAGCTGCAGGGACAAGGCCTCACTCTGAAGGACAAGAGTTCACATGTTACTGGGACAGCGGTGAGGCCTCAGCTGGAGGGACAAGGCCTCACTCTGAAGGACAAGAGTTCACATGTTACTGGGACAGCAGTGGGGCCTCAGCTGCAGGGACAAGGCCTCACTCTGAAGGACAAGAGTTCACATGTTACTGGGACAGCAGTGGGGCCTCAGCCTCAGGGGCAAGGCCTCACTCTGAAGGACAAGAGTTCACATGTTACTGGGACAGCAGTGGGGCCTCAGCTGCAGGGACAAGGCCTCACTCTGAAGGACAAGAGTTCATATATTACTGGGACAGCGGTGAGGCCTCAGCTGCAAGGACAAGGCCTCACTCTGAAGGACAGTAGCTCTCATGTTACTGCGACAGTGGTGGGGCCTCAGCTGCAGGTACAAGGCCTCACTCTGAAGATCAAGAGTTCATATATGACTGGGACAGCGGTGGGGCCTCAGCTGCAGGGACAAGGCCTCACTCTGAAGATCAAGAGTTCATATATTACTAGGACAGCAGTGGGGCCTCAGCTGCAGGGACAAGGCCTCACTCTGAAGGACAAGAGTTCACATATTACTGGGACAGCGGTGGGGCCTCAGCTGCAGGGACAACGCCTCACTCTGAAGGACAGTAGCTCACATATTACTGGGACAGCGGTGGGGCCTCAGCTGCAGGGACAAGGCCTCACTCTGAAGGACAAGAGTTCACATATTACTGGGACAGCGGTGGGGCCTTAGCTGCAGGGACAAGGCCTCACTCTGAAGATCAAGAATTCACATATTACTGGGACAGCGGTGAGGCCTCAGCTGCAGGGACAAGGCCGCACTCTGAAGGACAAGAGTTCACATGTTACTGGGACAGCGGTGGGGCCTCAGCTGCAGGGACAAGGCCTCACTCTGAAGGACAAGAGTTCACATATTACTGGCAAAGCGGTGGGGCCTCAGCTGCAGGGACAAGGCCTCACTCTGAAGGACAAGAGTTCACATATTACTGGGACAGCGGTGGGGCCTCAGCTGCAGGGACAAGGCCTCACTCTGAAGGACAAGAGTTCACATGTTACTGGGACAGCAGTGAGGCCTCAGCTGCAGGTACAAGGCCTCACTCTGAAGGACAAGCGTTCACATGTTACTGGGACAGCGGTGAGGCCTCAGCTGGAGGGACAAGGCCTCACTCTGAAGGACAAGAGTTCCCATGTTACTGGGACAGCAGTGGGGCCTCAGCTGCAGGGACAAGGCCTCACTCTGAAGGACAAGAGTTCACATGTTACTGGGGCAGCGGTGGGGCCTCAGCTGCAGGGACAAGGCCTCACTCTGAAGATCAAGATTTCACATATTACTGGGACAGCGGTGGGGCCTCAGCTGCAGGGACAAGGCCTCACTCTGAAGGACAAGAGTTCACATATTAGTGGGACACAGGTGGGGCCTCAGTTGCAGGGACAAGGCCTCACTCTGAAGGACAAGAGCTCACATATTAGTGGGACACAGGTGGGGCCACAGCTGCAGGGACAAGGCCTCACTCTGAAGGACAAGAGTTCACATGTTACTGGGACAGCAGTGAGGCCTCAGCTGCAGGGACAAGGCCTCAGTCTGAAGGACAAGAATTCACATGTTACTGGGACAGCGGTGAGGCCTCAGCTGCAGGGACAAGGCCTCACTCTGAAGGACAAGAGTTCACATGTTACTGGGACAGCGGTGGGGCCTCAGCTGCAGGGACAAGGCCTCACTCTGAAGGACAAGAGTTCACATATTACTGGGACAGCGGTGGGGCCTCAGCTGCAGGGACAAGGCCTCACTCTGAAGGACAAGAGTTCACATATTACTGGGACAGCGGTGGGGCCTCAGCTGCAGGGACAAGGCCTCACTCTGAAGATCAAGAGTTCACATATTATTGGGACAGCGGTGAGGCCACAGCTGCAGGGACAAGGCCTCACTCTGAAGCACAAGAGTTCACATGTGACTGGGACAGCAGTGGGGCCTCAGCTGCAGGGACAAGGCCTCATTCTGAAGGACAAGAGTTCACATATTACTGGGACAGCGGTGGGGCCTCAGCTGCAGGGACAAGGCCTCACTCTGAAGGACAAGAGTTCACATATTACTGGGACAGCGGTGGGGCCTCAGCTGCAGGGACAAGGCCTCACTCTGAAGGACAAGAGTTCACATATTACTGGGACAGCCGTGGGGCCTCAGCTGCAGGGACAAGGCCTCACTCTGAAGATCAAGAGTTCACATATTACAGGGACAGCGGTGGGGCCTCAGCTGCAGGGACAAGGCCTCACTCTGAAGGACAAGAGTTCCCATATTACTGGGACAGCAGTGAGGCCTCAGCTGCAGGCACAAGGCCTCACTCTGAAGGACAAGAGTTCATATATTACTGGGACAGCGGTGAGGCCTCAGCTGCAGGGACGAGGCCTCAATCTGAAGGACAAGAGTTCACATGTTACTGGGACAGCAGTGAGGCCTCAGCTGCAGGGACAAGGCCTCACTCTGAAGGATAAGAGTTCACATATTACTGGGACAACAGTGGGGCCTCAGCTGCAGGGACAAGGCCTCACTCTGAAGGACAAGAGTTCACATGTTACTGGGACAGCGGTGGGGCCTCAGCTGCAGGGACAAGGCCTCACTCTGAAGGACAAGAGTTCACATGTTACTGGGACAGCGGTGGGGCCTCAGCTGCAGGGACAAGGCCTCACTCTGAAGGACAAGAGTTCACATGTTACTGGGACAGCGGTGGGGCCTCAGCTGCAGGGACAAGGCCTCACTCTGAAGATCAAGAGTTCACATGTTACTGGGACAGCGGTGAGGCCACAGCTGCAGGGACAAGGCCTCACTCTGAAGCACAAGAGTTCACATGTTACTGGGACAGCGGTGGGGCCTCAGCTGCAGGGACAAGGCCTCACTCTGAAGGACAAGAGTTCACATGTGACTGGGACAGCGGTGGGGCCTCAGCTGCAGGGACAAGGCCTCACTCTGAAGGACAAGAGTTCACATATTACTGGGACAGCGGTGGGGCCTCAGCTGCAGGGACAAGGCCTCACTCTGAAGGACAAGAGTTCACATATTACTGGGACAGCGGTGGGGCCTCAGCTGCAGGGAAAAGGCCTCACTCTGAAGGACAAGAGTTCACATATTACTGGGACAGCGGTGGGGCCTCAGCTGCAGGGACAAGGCCTCACTCTGAAGGACAAGAGTTCACATATTACTGGGACAACAGTGGGGCCTCAGCTGCAGGGACAAGGCCTCACTCTGAAGGACAAGAGTTCACATGTTACTGGGACAACAGTGGGGCCTCAGCTGCAGGGACAAGGCCTCACTCTGAAGGACAAGAGTTCACATATTACTGGGACAGCATTGGGGCCTCAGCTGCAGGGACAAGGCCTCACTCTGAAGGACAAGAGTTCACATGTTACTGGGACAGCAGTGGGGCCTCAGCCTCAGGGACAAGGCCTCACTCTGAAGGACAAGAGTTCACATGTTACTGGGACAGCGGTGGGCCCTTAGCTGCAGGGACAAGGCCTCACTCTGAAGGACAAGAGTTCATATATTACTGGGACAGCGGTGAGGCCTCAGCTGCAAGTACAAGGCCTCACTCTGAAGGACAGTAGCTCACATGTTACTGCGACAGCGGTGGGGCCTCAGCTGCAGGGACAAGGCCTCACTCTGAAGGACAAGAGTTCACATATTACTGGGACAGCGGTGGGGCCACAGCTGCAGGGACGAAGCCTCACTCTGAAGGACAAGAGTTCACATGTTACTGGGACAGCGGTGGGGCCTCAGCTGCAGGGACAAGGCCTCACTCTGAAGGACAAGAGTTCATATATTACTGGGACAGCGGTGAGGCCTCAGCTGCAGGGACAAGGCCTCACTCTGAAGGGCAGTAGCTCTCATGTTACTGCGACAGCGGTGGGGCCTCAGCTGCAGGGACAAGGCCTCACTCTGAAGATCAAGAGTTCACATATTACTGGGACAGAGGTGGGGCCTCAGCTGCAGGGACAAGGCCTCACTCTGAAGGACAGTAGTTCACATATTACTGGGACAGCATTGGGGCCTCAGCTGCAGGGACAAGGCCTCACTCTGAAGGACAAGAGTTCACATGTTACTGGGACAGCGGTGAGGCCTCAGCTGGAGGGACAAGGCCTCACTCTGAAGGACAAGAGTTCACATATTACTGGGACAGCAGTGGGGCCTCAGCTGCAGGGACAAGACCTCACTCTGAAGGACAAGAGTTCACATGTTACTGGGACAGCAGTGGGGCCTCAGCCTCAGGGGCAAGGCCTCACTCTGAAGGACAAGAGTTCACATGTTACTGGGACAGCGGTGGGGCCTCAGCTGCAGGGACAAGGCCTCACTCTGAAGGACAAGAGTTCATATAGTACTGGGACAGTGGTGAGGCCTCAGCTGCAAGGACAAGGCCTCACTCTGAAGGACAGTAGCTCACATGTTACTGCGACAGCGGTGGGGCCTCAGCTGCAGAGACAAGGCCTCACTCTGAAGGACAAGAGTTCACATATTACTGGGACGTCGGTGGGGCCTCAGCTGCAGGGATGAAGCCTCACTCTGAAGGACAAGAGTTCACATGTTACTGGGACAGCGGTGGGGCCTCAGCTGCAGGGACAAGGCCTCACTCTGAAGGACAAGAGTTCACATGTTACTGGGACAGCGGTGGGGCCTCAGCTGCAGGGACAAGGCCTCACTCTGAAGGACAAGAGTTCACATGTTACTGGGACAGCGGTGGGGCCTCAGCTGCAGGGACAAGGCCTCACTCTGAAGGACAAGAGTTCACATGTTACTGGGACAGCGGTGGGGCCTCAGCTGCAGGGACGAGGCCTCGCTCTGAAGGACAAGAGTTCATATATCTGGGACAGCGGTGGGGCCTCAGCTGCAGGGACAAGGCATCACTCTGAAGATCAAGAGTTCATATATTAGTGGGACAGCGGTGGGGCCTCAGCTGCAGGGACACGGCCTCACTCTGAAGATCAAGAGTTCATATATTAGTGGGACAGCGGTGGGGCCTCAGCTGCAGGGACAAGGCCTCACTCTGAAGATCAAGAGTTCACATGTTACTGGGACAGCGGAGGGGCCAAGGCCTCACTCTGAAGGACAAGAGTTCACATATAACTGGGACAGCCGTGGGGCCTCAGCTACAGGGACAAGGCCTCACTCTGAAGATCAAGAGTTCATATATTACTGGGACAGCGGTGGGGCCTCAGCTGCAGGGACAAGGCCTCACTCTGAAGGACAAGAGTTCACATGTTACTGGGACAGCGGTGGGGCCTCAGCTGCAGGGACAAGGCCTCACTCTGAAGGACAAGAGTTCACATGTTACTGGGACAGCGGTGGGGCCTCAGCTGCAGGGACAAGGCCTCACTCTGAAGGACAAGAGTTCACATATTACTGGGACAGCGGTGAGGCCTCAGCTGCAGGGACAAGGCCTCACTCTGAAGGACAGTAGCTCACATGTTACTGCGACAGCGGTGGGGCCTCAGCTGCAGGGACAAGGCCTCACTCTGAAGTACAAGAGTTCAGAGGTGGGGCCTCAGCTGCAGGGACAAGGCCTCACTCTGAAGGACAAGAGTTCACATGTTACTGGGACAGCGGTGAGGCCTCAGCTGGAGGGACAAGGCCTCACTCTGAAGGACAAGAGTTCACATGTTACTGGGACAGCAGTGGGGCCTCAGCTGCAGGGACAAGGCCTCACTCTGAAGGACAAGAGTTCACATGTTACTGGGACAGCAGTGGGGCCTCAGCCTCAGGGGCAAGGCCTCACTCTGAAGGACAAGAGTTCACATGTTACTGGGACAGCAGTGGGGCCTCAGCTGCAGGGACAAGGCCTCACTCTGAAGGACAAGAGTTCATATATTACTGGGACAGCGGTGAGGCCTCAGCTGCAAGGACAAGGCCTCACTCTGAAGGACAGTAGCTCTCATGTTACTGCGACAGTGGTGGGGCCTCAGCTGCAGGTACAAGGCCTCACTCTGAAGATCAAGAGTTCATATATGACTGGGACAGCGGTGGGGCCTCAGCTGCAGGGACAAGGCCTCACTCTGAAGATCAAGAGTTCATATATTACTAGGACAGCAGTGGGGCCTCAGCTGCAGGGACAAGGCCTCACTCTGAAGGACAAGAGTTCACATATTACTGGGAAAGCGGTGGGGCCTCAGCTGCAGGGACAACGCCTCACTCTGAAGGACAGTAGCTCACATATTACTGGGACAGCGGTGGGGCCTCAGCTGCAGGGACAAGGCCTCACTCTGAAGGACAAGAGTTCACATATTACTGGGACAGCGGTGGGGCCTTAGCTGCAGGGACAAGGCCTCACTCTGAAGATCAAGAATTCACATATTACTGGGACAGCGGTGAGGCCTCAGCTGCAGGGACAAGGCCGCACTCTGAAGGACAAGAGTTCACATGTTACTGGGACAGCGGTGGGGCCTCAGCTGCAGGGACAAGGCCTCACTCTGAAGGACAAGAGTTCACATATTACTGGCAAAGCGGTGGGGCCTCAGCTGCAGGGACAAGGCCTCACTCTGAAGGACAAGAGTTCACATATTACTGGGACAGCGGTGGGGCCTCAGCTGCAGGGACAAGGCCTCACTCTGAAGGACAAGAGTTCACATGTTACTGGGACAGCAGTGAGGCCTCAGCTGCAGGTACAAGGCCTCACTCTGAAGGACAAGCGTTCACATGTTACTGGGACAGCGGTGAGGCCTCAGCTGGAGGGACAAGGCCTCACTCTGAAGGACAAGAGTTCCCATGTTACTGGGACAGCAGTGGGGCCTCAGCTGCAGGGACAAGGCCTCACTCTGAAGGACAAGAGTTCACATGTTACTGGGGCAGCGGTGGGGCCTCAGCTGCAGGGACAAGGCCTCACTCTGAAGATCAAGATTTCACATATTACTGGGACAGCGGTGGGGCCTCAGCTGCAGGGACAAGGCCTCACTCTGAAGGACAAGAGTTCACATATTAGTGGGACACAGGTGGGGCCTCAGTTGCAGGGACAAGGCCTCACTCTGAAGGACAAGAGCTCACATATTAGTGGGACACAGGTGGGGCCACAACTGCAGGGACAAGGCCTCACTCTGAAGGACAAGAGTTCACATGTTACTGGGACAGCAGTGAGGCCTCAGCTGCAGGGACAAGGCCTCAGTCTGAAGGACAAGAATTCACATGTTACTGGGACAGCGGTGAGGCCTCAGCTGCAGGGACAAGGCCTCACTCTGAAGGACAAGAGTTCACATGTTACTGGGACAGCGGTGGGGCCTCAGCTGCAGGGACAAGGCCTCACTCTGAAGGACAAGAGTTCACATATTACTGGGACAGCGGTGGGGCCTCAGCTGCAGGGACAAGGCCTCACTCTGAAGGACAAGAGTTCACATATTACTGGGACAGTGGTGGGGCCTCAGCTGCAGGGACAAGGCCTCACTCTGAAGATCAAGAGTTCACATATTACTGGGACAGCGGTGAGGCCACAGCTGCAGGGACAAGGCCTCACTCTGAAGCACAAGAGTTCACATGTGACTGGGACAGCAGTGGGGCCTCAGCTGCAGGGACAAGGCCTCACTCTGAAGGACAAGAGTTCACATATTACTGGGACAGCGGTGGGGCCTCAGCTGCAGGGACAAGGCCTCACTCTGAAGGACAAGAGTTCACATATTACTGGGACAGCGGTGGGGCCTCAGCTGCAGGGACAAGGCCTCACTCTGAAGGACAAGAGTTCACATATTACTGGGACAGCCGTGGGGCCTCAGCTGCAGGGACAAGGCCTCACTCTGAAGATCAAGAGTTCACATATTACAGGGACAGCGGTGGGGCCTCAGCTGCAGGGACAAGGCCTCACTCTGAAGGACAAGAGTTCCCATATTACTGGGACAGCAGTGAGGCCTCAGCTGCAGGCACAAGGCCTCACTCTGAAGGACAAGAGTTCATATATTACTGGGACAGCGGTGAGGCCTCAGATGCAGGGACGAGGCCTCAATCTGAAGGACAAGAGTTCACATGTTACTGGGACAGCAGTGAGGCCTCAGCTGCAGGGACAAGGCCTCACTGTGAAGGACAAGAGTTCACATATTACTGGGACAACAGTGGGGCCTCAGCTGCAGGGACAAGGCCTCACTCTGAAGGACAAGAGTTCACATGTTACTGGGACAGCGGTGGGGCCTCAGCTGCAGGGACAAGGCCTCACTCTGAAGGACAAGAGTTCACATGTTACTGGGACAGCGGTGGGGCCTCAGCTGCAGGGACAAGGCCTCACTCTGAAGGACAAGAGTTCACATGTTACTGGGACAGCGGTGGGGCCTCAGCTGCAGGGACAAGGCCTCACTCTGAAGATCAAGAGTTCACATGTTACTGGGACAGCGGTGAGGCCACAGCTGCAGGGACAAGGCCTCACTCTGAAGCACAAGAGTTCACATGTTACTGGGACAGCGGTGGGGCCTCAGCTGCAGGGACAAGGCCTCACTCTGAAGGACAAGAGTTCACATGTGACTGGGACAGCGGTGGGGCCTCAGCTGCAGGGACAAGGCCTCACTCTGAAGGACAAGAGTTCACATATTACTGGGACAGCGGTGGGGCCTCAGCTGCAGGGACAAGGCCTCACTCTGAAGGACAAGAGTTCACATATTACTGGGACAGCGGTGGGGCCTCAGCTGCAGGGACAAGGCCTCACTCTGAAGGACAAGAGTTCACATATTACTGGGACAGCGGTGGGGCCTCAGCTGCAGGGAAAAGGCCTCACTCTGAAGGACAAGAGTTCACATATTACTGGGACAGCGGTGGGGCCTCAGCTGCAGGGACAAGGCCTCACTCTGAAGGACAAGAGTTCACATATTACTGGGACAACAGTGGGGCCTCAGCTGCAGGGACAAGGCCTCACTCTGAAGGACAAGAGTTCACATGTTACTGGGACAACAGTGGGGCCTCAGCTGCAGGGACAAGGCCTCACTCTGAAGGACAAGAGTTCACATATTACTGGGACAGCATTGGGGCCTCAGCTGCAGGGACAAGGCCTCACTCTGAAGGACAAGAGTTCACATGTTACTGGGACAGCAGTGGGGCCTCAGCCTCAGGGACAAGGCCTCACTCTGAAGGACAAGAGTTCACATGTTACTGGGACAGCGGTGGGCCCTTAGCTGCAGGGACAAGGCCTCACTCTGAAGGACAAGAGTTCATATATTACTGGGACAGCGGTTAGGCCTCAGCTGCAAGTACAAGGCCTCACTCTGAAGGACAGTAGCTCACATGTTACTGCGACAGCGGTGGGGCCTCAGCTGCAGGGACAAGGCCTCACTCTGAAGGACAAGAGTTCACATATTACTGGGACAGCGGTGGGGCCACAGCTGCAGGGACGAAGCCTCACTCTGAAGGACAAGAGTTCACATGTTACTGGGACAGCGGTGGGGCCTCAGCTGCAGGGACAAGGCCTCACTCTGAAGGACAAGAGTTCATATATTACTGGGACAGCGGTGAGGCCTCAGCTGCAGGGACAAGGCCTCACTCTGAAGGGCAGTAGCTCTCATGTTACTGCGACAGCGGTGGGGCCTCAGCTGCAGGGACAAGGCCTCACTCTGAAGATCAAGAGTTCATATATGACTGGGACAGCGGTGGGGCCTCAGATGCAGGGACAAGGCCTCACTCTGAAGGACAAGAGTTCATATATTACTGGGACAGCGGTGAGGCCTCAGCTGCAGGGACAAGGCCTCACTCTGAAGGACAGTAGCTCTCATGTTACTGCGACAGCGGTGGGGCCTCAGCTGCAGGGACAAGGCCTCACTCTGAAGATCAACAGTTCATATATGACTGGGACAGCGGTGGGGCCTCAGATGCAGGGACAAGGCCTCACTCTGAAGGACAAGAGTTCACATATTACTGGGACAGCCATGGGGCCTCAGCTGCAGGGACAAGGCCTTACTCTGAAGGACAGTAGCTCATATATTACTGGGACAGCGGTGGGGCCTCAACTGCAGGGACAAGGCCTCACTCTGAAGGACAAGAATTCACATGTTACTGGGACAGCGGTGGGCCTCAGCTGCAGGGACAAGGCCTCACTCTGAAGGACAAGAGTTCACATGTTACTGGGACAGCGGTGGGGCCTCAGCTGCAGGGACAAGGCCTCACTCTGAAGGACAAGAGTTCACATGTTACTGGGACAGCGGTGGGGCCTCAGCTGCAGGGACAAGGCCTCACTCTGAAGATCAAGAGTTCACATGTTACTGGGACAGCGGTGAGGCCACAGCTGCAGGGACAAGGCCTCACTCTGAAGCACAAGAGTTCACATGTTACTGGGACAGCGGTGGGGCCTCAGCTGCAGGGACAAGGCCTCACTCTGAAGGACAAGAGTTCACATGTGACTGGGACAGCGGTGGGGCCTCAGCTGCAGGGACAAGGCCTCACTCTGAAGGACAAGAGTTCACATATTACTGGGACAGCGGTGGGGCCTCAGCTGCAGGGACAAGGCCTCACTCTGAAGGACAAGAGTTCACATATTACTGGGACAGCGGTGGGGCCTCAGCTGCAGGGACAAGGCCTCACTCTGAAGGACAAGAGTTCACATATTACTGGGACAGCGGTGGGGCCTCAGCTGCAGGGAAAAGGCCTCACTCTGAAGGACAAGAGTTCACATATTACTGGGACAGCGGTGGGGCCTCAGCTGCAGGGACAAGGCCTCACTCTGAAGGACAAGAGTTCACATATTACTGGGACAACAGTGGGGCCTCAGCTGCAGGGACAAGGCCTCACTCTGAAGGACAAGAGTTCACATGTTACTGGGACAACAGTGGGGCCTCAGCTGCAGGGACAAGGCCTCACTCTGAAGGACAAGAGTTCACATATTACTGGGACAGCATTGGGGCCTCAGCTGCAGGGACAAGGCCTCACTCTGAAGGACAAGAGTTCACATGTTACTGGGACAGCAGTGGGGCCTCAGCCTCAGGGACAAGGCCTCACTCTGAAGGACAAGAGTTCACATGTTACTGGGACAGCGGTGGGCCCTTAGCTGCAGGGACAAGGCCTCACTCTGAAGGACAAGAGTTCATATATTACTGGGACAGCGGTTAGGCCTCAGCTGCAAGTACAAGGCCTCACTCTGAAGGACAGTAGCTCACATGTTACTGCGACAGCGGTGGGGCCTCAGCTGCAGGGACAAGGCCTCACTCTGAAGGACAAGAGTTCACATATTACTGGGACAGCGGTGGGGCCACAGCTGCAGGGACGAAGCCTCACTCTGAAGGACAAGAGTTCACATGTTACTGGGACAGCGGTGGGGCCTCAGCTGCAGGGACAAGGCCTCACTCTGAAGGACAAGAGTTCATATATTACTGGGACAGCGGTGAGGCCTCAGCTGCAGGGACAAGGCCTCACTCTGAAGGGCAGTAGCTCTCATGTTACTGCGACAGCGGTGGGGCCTCAGCTGCAGGGACAAGGCCTCACTCTGAAGATCAAGAGTTCATATATGACTGGGACAGCGGTGGGGCCTCAGATGCAGGGACAAGGCCTCACTCTGAAGGACAAGAGTTCATATATTACTGGGACAGCGGTGAGGCCTCAGCTGCAGGGACAAGGCCTCACTCTGAAGGACAGTAGCTCTCATGTTACTGCGACAGCGGTGGGGCCTCAGCTGCAGGGACAAGGCCTCACTCTGAAGATCAACAGTTCATATATGACTGGGACAGCGGTGGGGCCTCAGATGCAGGGACAAGGCCTCACTCTGAAGGACAAGAGTTCACATATTACTGGGACAGCCATGGGGCCTCAGCTGCAGGGTCAAGGCCTTACTCTGAAGGACAGTAGCTCACATATTACTGGGACAGCGGTGGGGCCTCAACTGCAGGGACAAGGCCTCACTCTGAAGGACAGTAGCTCACATATTACTGGGACAGCGGTGGGGCCTCAACTGCAGGGACAAGGCCTCACTCTGAAGATCAAGAGTTCACATATTACTGGGACAGCCATGGGGCCTCAGCTGCAGGGACAAGGCCTTACTCTGAAGGACAAGAGTTCACATGTTACTGGGACAGCAGTGGGGCCTTAGCTGCAGGGACAAGGCCTCACTCTGAAGGACAAGAGTTCACATGTTACTGGGACAGTGGTGGGGCCTCAGCTGCAGGGACAAGGCCTCACTCTGAAGGACAAGAGTTCACATATTACTTGGACAGTGGTGGGGTCTCAGCTGCAGGGACAAGGCCTCACTCTGAAGATCAAGAGTTCACATGTTACTGGGACAGCGGTGAGTCCTCAGCTGCAGGGACAAGGCCTCACTCTGAAGGACAAGAGTTCACATGTTACTGGGACAGCGGTGGGTCTCAGCTGCAGGGACAAGGCCTCACTCTGAAGGACAAGAGTTCACATATTACTGGGACAGCGGTGGGGCCTCAGCTGCAGGGACAAGGCCTCACTCTGAAGGACAAGAGTTCACATATTACTGGGACAACAGTGGGGCCTCAGCTGCAGGGACAAGGCCTCACTCTGAAGGACAAGAGTTCACATGTTACTGGGACAACAGTGGGGCCTCAGCTGCAGGGACAAGGCCTCACTCTGAAGGACAAGAGTTCACATATTACTGGGACAGCATTGGGGCCTCAGCTGCAGGGACAAGGCCTCACTCTGAAGGACAAGAGTTCACATGTTACTGGGACAGCAGTGGGGCCTCAGCCTCAGGGACAAGGCCTCACTCTGAAGGACAAGAGTTCACATGTTACTGGGACAGCGGTGGGCCCTTAGCTGCAGGGACAAGGCCTCACTCTGAAGGACAAGAGTTCATATATTACTGGGACAGCGGTGAGGCCTCAGCTGCAAGTACAAGGCCTCACTCTGAAGGACAGTAGCTCACATGTTACTGCGACAGCGGTGGGGCCTCAGCTGCAGGGACAAGGCCTCACTCTGAAGGACAAGAGTTCACATATTACTGGGACAGCGGTGGGGCCACAGCTGCAGGGACGAAGCCTCACTCTGAAGGACAAGAGTTCACATGTTACTGGGACAGCGGTGGGGCCTCAGCTGCAGGGACAAGGCCTCACTCTGAAGGACAAGAGTTCATATATTACTGGGACAGCGGTGAGGCCTCAGCTGCAGGGACAAGGCCTCACTCTGAAGGGCAGTAGCTCTCATGTTACTGCGACAGCGGTGGGGCCTCAGCTGCAGGGACAAGGCCTCACTCTGAAGATCAAGAGTTCATATATGACTGGGACAGCGGTGGGGCCTCAGATGCAGGGACAAGGCCTCACTCTGAAGGACAAGAGTTCATATATTACTGGGACAGCGGTGAGGCCTCAGCTGCAGGGACAAGGCCTCACTCTGAAGGACAGTAGCTCTCATGTTACTGCGACAGCGGTGGGGCCTCAGCTGCAGGGACAAGGCCTCACTCTGAAGATCAAGAGTTCATATATGACTGGGACAGCGGTGGGGCCTCAGATGCAGGGACAAGGCCTCACTCTGAAGGACAAGAGTTCACATATTACTGGGACAGCCATGGGGCCTCAGCTGCAGGGACAAGGCCTTACTCTGAAGGACAGTAGCTCACATATTACTGGGACAGCGGTGGGGCCTCAACTGCAGGGACAAGGCCTCACTCTAAAGGACAGTAGCTCACATATTACTGGGACAGCGGTGGGGCCTCAACTGCAGGGACAAGGCCTCACTCTGAAGATCAAGAGTTCACATATTACTGGGACAGCCATGGGGCCTCAGCTGCAGGGACAAGGCCTTACTCTGAAGGACAAGAGTTCACATGTTACTGGGACAGCGGTGGGGCCTTAGCTGCAGGGACAAGGCCTCACTCTGAAGGACAAGAGTTCACATGTTACTGGGACAGTGGTGGGGCCTCAGCTGCAGGGACAAGGCCTCACTCTGAAGGACAAGAGTTCACATATTACTTGGACAGCGGTGGGGCCTCAGCTGCAGGGACAAGGCCTCACTCTGAAGATCAAGAGTTCACATGTTACTGGGACAGCGGTGAGTCCTCAGCTGCAGGGACAAGGCCTCACTCTGAAGGACAAGAGTTCACATGTTACTGGGACAGCGGTGGGTCTCAGCTGCAGGGACAAGGCCTCACTCTGAAGGACAAGTGTTCACATGTTACTGGGACAGCGGTGGGGCCTCAGCTGCAGGGACAAGGCCTCACTCTGAAGGACAAGAGTTCACCTATTAGTGGGACACAGGTGGGGCCTCAGCCGCAGGGACAAGGCCTCACTCTGAAGGACACGAGTTCACATATTAGTGGGACACAGGTGGGGCCACAGCTGCAGGGACAAGGCCTCACTCTGAAGGACAAGAGTTCACATGTTACTGGGACAGTGGTGGGGCCTCAGCTGCAGGGACAAGGCCTCACTCTGAAGGACAAGAGTTCACATATTACTTGGACAGTGGTGGGGTCTCAGCTGCAGGGACAAGGCCTCACTCTGAAGATCAAGAGTTCACATGTTACTGGGACAGCGGTGAGTCCTCAGCTGCAGGGACAAGGCCTCACTCTGAAGGACAAGAGTTCACATGTTACTGGGACAGCGGTGGGTCTCAGCTGCAGGGACAAGGCCTCACTCTGAAGGACAAGAGTTCACATATTACTGGGACAGCGGTGGGGCCTCAGCTGCAGGGACAAGGCCTCACTCTGAAGGACAAGAGTTCACATATTACTGGGACAACAGTGGGGCCTCAGCTGCAGGGACAAGGCCTCACTCTGAAGGACAAGAGTTCACATGTTACTGGGACAACAGTGGGGCCTCAGCTGCAGGGACAAGGCCTCACTCTGAAGGACAAGAGTTCACATATTACTGGGACAGCATTGGGGCCTCAGCTGCAGGGACAAGGCCTCACTCTGAAGGACAAGAGTTCACATGTTACTGGGACAGCAGTGGGGCCTCAGCCTCAGGGACAAGGCCTCACTCTGAAGGACAAGAGTTCACATGTTACTGGGACAGCGGTGGGCCCTTAGCTGCAGGGACAAGGCCTCACTCTGAAGGACAAGAGTTCATATATTACTGGGACAGCGGTGAGGCCTCAGCTGCAAGTACAAGGCCTCACTCTGAAGGACAGTAGCTCACATGTTACTGCGACAGCGGTGGGGCCTCAGCTGCAGGGACAAGGCCTCACTCTGAAGGACAAGAGTTCACATATTACTGGGACAGCGGTGGGGCCACAGCTGCAGGGACGAAGCCTCACTCTGAAGGACAAGAGTTCACATGTTACTGGGACAGCGGTGGGGCCTCAGCTGCAGGGACAAGGCCTCACTCTGAAGGACAAGAGTTCATATATTACTGGGACAGCGGTGAGGCCTCAGCTGCAGGGACAAGGCCTCACTCTGAAGGGCAGTAGCTCTCATGTTACTGCGACAGCGGTGGGGCCTCAGCTGCAGGGACAAGGCCTCACTCTGAAGATCAAGAGTTCATATATGACTGGGACAGCGGTGGGGCCTCAGATGCAGGGACAAGGCCTCACTCTGAAGGACAAGAGTTCATATATTACTGGGACAGCGGTGAGGCCTCAGCTGCAGGGACAAGGCCTCACTCTGAAGGACAGTAGCTCTCATGTTACTGCGACAGCGGTGGGGCCTCAGCTGCAGGGACAAGGCCTCACTCTGAAGATCAAGAGTTCATATATGACTGGGACAGCGGTGGGGCCTCAGATGCAGGGACAAGGCCTCACTCTGAAGGACAAGAGTTCACATATTACTGGGACAGCCATGGGGCCTCAGCTGCAGGGACAAGGCCTTACTCTGAAGGACAGTAGCTCACATATTACTGGGACAGCGGTGGGGCCTCAACTGCAGGGACAAGGCCTCACTCTAAAGGACAGTAGCTCACATATTACTGGGACAGCGGTGGGGCCTCAACTGCAGGGACAAGGCCTCACTCTGAAGATCAAGAGTTCACATATTACTGGGACAGCCATGGGGCCTCAGCTGCAGGGACAAGGCCTTACTCTGAAGGACAAGAGTTCACATGTTACTGGGACAGCGGTGGGGCCTTAGCTGCAGGGACAAGGCCTCACTCTGAAGGACAAGAGTTCACATGTTACTGGGACAGTGGTGGGGCCTCAGCTGCAGGGACAAGGCCTCACTCTGAAGGACAAGAGTTCACATATTACTTGGACAGCGGTGGGGCCTCAGCTGCAGGGACAAGGCCTCACTCTGAAGATCAAGAGTTCACATGTTACTGGGACAGCGGTGAGTCCTCAGCTGCAGGGACAAGGCCTCACTCTGAAGGACAAGAGTTCACATGTTACTGGGACAGCGGTGGGTCTCAGCTGCAGGGACAAGGCCTCACTCTGAAGGACAAGTGTTCACATGTTACTGGGACAGCGGTGGGGCCTCAGCTGCAGGGACAAGGCCTCACTCTGAAGGACAAGAGTTCACCTATTAGTGGGACACAGGTGGGGCCTCAGCCGCAGGGACAAGGCCTCACTCTGAAGGACACGAGTTCACATATTAGTGGGACACAGGTGGGGCCACAGCTGCAGGGACAAGGCCTCACTCTGAAGGACAAGAGTTCACATATTACTGGGACAGCGGTGGGGCCACAGCTGTAGGGACAAGGCCTCACGCTGAACGACAGTAGTTCACATGTTACTGGGACAGCGGTGAGGCCTCAGCTGCAGGGACAAGGCCTCAGTCTGAAGGACAAGAATTCACATGTTACTGGGACAGCGGTGGGTCTCAGCTGCAGGGACAAGGCCTCACTCTGAAGGACAAGAGTTCACATGTTACTGGGACAGCGGTGAGTCCTCAGCTGCAGGGACAAGGCCTCACTCTGAAGATCAAGAGTTCACATATTACTGGGACAGCGGTGAGGCCTCAGCTGCAGGGACAAGGCCGCACTCTGAAGGACAAGAGTTCACATGTTACTGGGACAGCGGTGGGGCCTCAGCTGCAGGGACAAGGCCTCACTCTGAAGGACAAGAGTTCACATATTACTGGGACAGCCGTGGGGCCTCAGCTGCAGGGACAAGGCCTCACTCTGAAGATCAAGAGTTCATATGTTACTGGGACAGCGGTGGGGCCTCATCTGCAGGGACAAGGCCTCACTCTGAAGGACAAGAATTCACATGTTACTGGGACGCCGGTGGGGCCTCAGCTGCAGGGACAAGGCCTCACTCTGAAGGACAAGAGTTCACATGTTACTGGGACAGCGGTGGGTCTCAGCTGCAGGGACAAGGCCTCAGTCTGAAGGACAAGAGTTCACATGTTACTGGGACAGCGGTGGGTCTCAGCTGCAGGGACAAGGCCTCACTCTGAAGGACAAGAGTTCACATGTTACTGGGACAGTGGTGGGGCCTCAGCTGCAGGGACAAGGCCTCACTCTGAAGGACAAGAGTTCACATATTACTTGGACAGCGGTGGGGCCTCAGCTGCAGGGACAAGGCCTCACTCTGAAGATCAAGAGTTCACATATTACTGGGACAGCGGTGAGTCCTCAGCTGCAGGGACAAGGCCTCACTCTGAAGATCAAGAGTTCACATATTACTGGGACAGCGGTGAGGCCTCAGCTGCAGGGACAAGGCCTCAGTCTGAAGGACAAGAGTTCACATGTTACTGGGACAGCGGTGGGGCCTCAGCTGCAGGGACAAGGCCTCACTCTGAAGGACAAGAGTTCACATGTTACTGGGACAGCCATGGCGCCTCAGCTGCAGGGACAAGGCCTTACTCTGAAGGACAAGAGTTCACATGTTACTGGGACAGCAGTGGGGCCTTAGCTGCAGGGACAAGGCCTCACTCTGAAGGACAGTAATTCACATATTACTGGGACAGCATTGGGGCCTCAGCTGCAGGGACAAGGCCTCACTCTGAAGGACAAGCGTTCACATGTTATTCTATGACAAGACAGGAGGCTCATATTATGCATTACAATCTTTACTCTGAAACCACAGCAGCAAAGAAAATACTTTTACAAACAAAAAAAAAAGTTTCCACAACACAACTAGATAGAGTTCAATGTCAATGTATGGGGAACTCCCCAATCCATCATGGAGGACAGGTCATGCCCTGCAGGGGACCAATGAGCAGGGACCCTCTTCTATATATGTCCATTACTCTAACCCCAACCCCTCTTTCTTTGCTGCTGAAATCCACAAGCTAAGTCACTCCTCCTAGTTCTTGACTTCGTGTTGAATTTATGGAGTTTAGAGTGCTATTTATTTATGTTATTAATGTTATTTTGATGAGTTTGGGGTTTTATTACACTGTACTGTGGAAATGGTCATGTATTTTTCATGTTCCGTTGGTAACTGGCTGAGTGCCGTGTTCGTGTGCGAACGCTGACCTGCAGGTCACATTCATGCTTTGTAATGCTCCGCTGGGAGCCTTCTGCTTCTGCAGTGTTTGTTTATATTTCTTCAGCCCTGAGAGGCCTTCTAATCAGGCTGCGGCTATGTGTGAAATTCTTTCCCTCCAGGCAGTGTTATTTTTAGCAGCTGCCCCAGCCCCAGAGCCAGCGCACGTTTCCCACAGGTGGTTTGGGAACGCTTGAAATTCTTTTCACTTGAGAGGAAGTTTTGTTTTTGTTTTTCTACAAGTTCATTATGTAAGCGGCAGTAGGAACCTGCGCGCATTTTTTCCATGACTGTAAAGGCTGCAGTTTCTTTTACTCATTAACTTCCCGCACGTCGCGTGTGTGTGTTTTTATGTTTACATGCGCATTGTCATTAGTTGCATACAGGCTAAGCCTGTCCTGGGGATCCGGCTGGGGGGGGGGGCAGTTTGCTAGGCCCTCCTTTGATGGGAGTAACTTCCATGAGCATTCCTGAAAAGGGCAGCTGTGTCCTCTTTTTAGAGTGAAACGCTTGTATTTCTACATTTAATTTATATAGTTCTATGGTGGTGAGGGATGTTTCAGCCCACAAGAGGCATAGCTCAAGGAGAGGTTTGCAGGTTTACCAGGCCGAGGGGCCTCGGTTCGCTGCCCGCCTTTGGCGGTATACACATGTGGATACGAATGTGTATTTATTTATAGGTATTCACATTAATGTTTATATTTATTCATATGATATATATATATTTAAAATTGATATTTTATTTTGTGTTTAAATTGATATTTTCAGTATATATTAACACCAGTTCGCCTACTGAAGGGTGCTTTGCCTTCTTGGTAAGTGCTATACCCGGTTTAGCTTCAGGTACTCTGGTGGTGCTCTGGAATGGTACCGTCACCTGCTCGGTGGCAGGATTGGCTTGTGTTTCTGCGAGGTGATCCCTCGTATACTGATGGTTCCACACCCTGCTAGGGTGAGCAGTTGAGGTACACTTCATCAGTGTATTCCTCACTTAAAGTTGGCAACTTTGTCGGTGTGCTGCATATGGCGTTGGTGATTACCTTAACGGTTTGTGTGCCATAACCTGTTTGGTTTCAGGTTTTCTACCTCAGTTCTAATGCAAGGTTACACCTCGTGTACTGCTGGTTATCACGCCCTGCTCGGGCAAACAGTTGAAGGCACAATTGCTCAGGGTATTCCTCCCTTATGGTTAGCAGTCTGTTTAGATGCTGCATATGGCAGATGTCATTATTTCGGTAAGCACACCGTAGCCTGCTTGGTTTCAGGCTTTGCCTGGATTCTGCGGCGAGGGACCCCCTCGTGTACTGCTGGTTGCCACACCCTGCTAGGGTGAGCAGTTAAGGTGCACTTGCCCAGTGCTCTCTTTTGCTAAACATTATGTTTAAGTGATGAATGGAACACATTGGAGTGTTCAGAATTGTCAGTGGCCCGGATAGCTCGGTAAGTAGCAGCTTATAGAAGGGCCGGGGGGGTTTGGACCCCTGTGAGGGCGTAACCCCTCTTCTTTGGATATTTTATATGTCTATTTTATATAATTTATTAAGTACTTTAAAGAAAAGAGTGTGTGGAGGTTGTGGTAAAACAGACCCATGTGGGGGGTTGTACCTTCCTCTATAGACACTGGTGTTAACCTTCGTCTTTTAGTTAAACTTCTGTCGCCCTTTACCGTAGTTAGTTTCAGGACAACTCAGTCCTTCCTTAGGTCTTGCTTTCCCCGATATCAATTGCTCCACCCAACACCTGTGCTGATTAAGCTTCTGTATTTTCTCCCATCATGAGGAAGAAACAGATGATGCGTTATGCCTCTGTTGAGGTCTGCAGGGCTGGAGGCTCTCTATAGTGGGGACGGGGTTTCCCTTACTATTTGTCCCATTGGACATTCTTTTTACTATTGAACTGTTGGTGGAGACAGGGTCAGCTCGTGGATAACTGTTCAGTTTTGTTGCATGGCAAATTGAGCAACCGTGTTCTACTTGGAGAAAGTGTTTGGGAAACACTTGATGATATCAGATATACGAGTTGCCAAACAATAACTTTAGGGCGCTTGCCCCATGGGTTTTCCTCCCAAATCTTGGCCCGTGGTTCAACTAACCGTCTGGCAGTGTGTTGCACTTTCTCCTCTGCTTGAGGAGTTCAGGCAGGCTTTTGTACCCTCAAGAGCGTTGCTTAATCTCTTTTGTTGTGTATATATATATAGACATATACATTTTCTACAGTGCACCGATTAGGGTGCTGTTTTTTTTTCTCATCCGTACTGACCCTACTGATACAGGTTCCTAATTTTGGAGAGGTCTAAATAAGTATTTTATCCTGCTGAGATCGATAAGTGAACACTTCACGTCACACACCGTTCGTAATAGTGATATGCACCACTCATATACCTGAGGGTTCGTAGTACTGTATAAGTACTGTTTGCTATGGACAATGTGTTTCATTTTCTTTTTTCCCTGATTCCCTTAGTGGCCAGTCAGCCTCACACGAATACAGAGACTCAGATCTCGGGTTGGAGGGGACAGTGGTCCCAGATTTCTTTCACAACCTGTATTTACGAGGCATTGATCATTTTTCCCTGAGATCTTTCCCCCTCATTCCCATGCTCGTCATCCTTGGGGGATATTGTATCATGATATACACCACGTGGAGTATCGCCCGATGGTTTTTCCGGTTTTTCTTTTACAGGAGTTCAGACTCAGGGCCAGTGCAGACTCGCACTAAGCATTTCCCTCCCGTCAGTTACTTTCCTTTGCACTATTCCTGGTATTTCAACAGGTTAAGCGGAGCCTGTCCACGGTCAGGGGGTTGGTTAGAGTGTATTTATTTCTCTTAAGGGTGTTAAAAGCGGAGTTGTAATGTGGTCCTCAGGGTAGCCTTCTTCTGGGTTGCAAGGTTTTTCCTTGGTTAAGTTGGGGAAGGTTCTCCTCATTTGTGAAGGCTCAATATTCCCCTTGGTGAGATAGAGGGGTCTGGGAGTGATACTAATCTCCCTTCCAAGTTATTATGACCCTCTATCACAATGTGTTCCAGCGTCTCTACATTAACTGTCAGAAGGTGTCTGCCAGTACGATTCCCAGAGGGCTGGGATATTTATATTCAGTTAATGACTTGCTTCTCCTAGTCACCTGCATGGCAGGTGGACCTTTGGGTTTTCACAAGAGTTTGTTTTTACAATAAGGTGCCACCTCAGGGTGCTGTGAGCTTCAAGGCTCTCCAATTTGACTGAAATAGAGGTTAGTCCTCTTCTGGTGTGCAGCTTCAGTTTAACTATTTAGTGATCGCTTCTTTGCAGTTTAGAGTCTTGCTAAGACTTGGAATTGGATGTCACTATGATGGTAGCGATTGGATGTAAGATACATTTTTTCTCCTTGCCAGGTTTGGCCTCTTAAGGATCAGGTTTGTAAATATCTGCTTCTTGTCATGGTTGCAGAGTTCTTCTTCAAGTGTTCGGAAGGTCTGACGGTCTCCGGTTGGCGGTTTGACAGGTTTAGCTTCTCAGGGGGGCCCCTCTCTTCCATTCTGCTTCGGCCTCCAGAGGACATCCCTCCTTAATATACACATATGTCTGAAGACAATTGTGGGTTAAGTCTATGGTTTTTCAGCTCTGCTCAGGATGGGTCATCCTGTTACAAATTTATAAAATGATTTTTACTCCCATTTTACCTTTTGAAGATTTGTCTTTCCCTCTTGGTTCCCCAGTGTAGTTATGTGACATGCCCTGATCCTAATGCAATATCTTCCTTTAATGCATGGGATGGAACCTAAAAGACTTTCCCCCTTTGGGGTACTTTTTCTTTATCTCCAGGAGAGCTCTGTGCTTATTTTCTTTGGTTTGCTTTCTAGGTTCCCAAAGATGATATTAATTTAAATGTTTTAAATGTTTTATTGGACAACAGAGGCGTTTTTTTACAGAGGAGTTTTTGTCCTATCCTATTAGTAGGAAAACTTTGTTTAAGGGTTTTTTCCCCTCTTTAACCAGTTGGTTTTGGCGGCCTGTAAAGAACACTGGAATTGGCACAATTTCCTGTTTTCTTGCATTTGACGATGCCTTATAAGACAGTTTTCGGGCAAACTAGTCTTGGTCAATTCTCTTGCGATCAGCTGATTGATTTCATGAAGGCATAAAAATGTTTTTTCCTTTCCTATTATTTTATTATATTTTATTATATTGGCTCTATTGTATGGATCATGTTGTACTAATAAGATGCAAGGGCTTTGAACTTGCATAATATGAGCCTCCTGTCTTGTCATAGAATAACTAATCCCCCACACTAACGTGAGATGGGGGTTTAGATTCTATTAAAGACAAGGAGGCGATTATTATCCCACCCACCCACCCTGGATATGATGTGATATGACAATTGTGACACGCATGTACACAGGTGGTTCAAGAGAGAACATTCTTTGGTTTGTTGTTTTTCCCAACCACCCACCCTTCTTGTTTGTTGTTCTTACAGCCACGAGTTGAGGTTCTCATCAGGAGTGTGGCTCGCAGTAACAAGTTGTGGAGTGCGTGATTTTGGATGAGAAGTCCTCTCCAGAAGAACTTCGGCATAGATTCAGGCTGCGAGAAGGTGGAGATCTCCAGTTTCGTTGGATTCTTTCTCTGCGCTACGCAGTTCAACCGTTTCATTGGACTTCTGGTGCAAGACAGCTGCAGAAAGAGGGGTTGGGGTTAGAGTAATGGACATATATAGAAGAGGGTCCCTGCTCATTGGTCCCCTGCAGGGCATGACCTGTCCTCCATGATGGATTGGGGAGTTCCCCATACATTGACATTGAACTCTATCTAGTTGTGTTGTGGAAACTTTTTTTTTTGTTTGTAAAAGTATTTTCTTTGCTGCTGTGGTTTCAGAGTAAAGATTGTAATGCATAATAATCGCCTCCTTGTCTTTAATAGAATCTAAACCCCCATCTCACGTTAGTGTGGGGGATTAGTTATTGGGACAGTGGTGAGGCCTCAGCTCGAGGAACAAGGCCTCACTCTGAAGGACAAGCGTTCACATATTACTGGGACAGCAGTGGGGCCTCAGCTGCAGGGACAAGGCCTCACTCTGAAGGACAAGAGTTCACATGTTACTAGGACAGCAGTGGGGCCTCAGCCTCAGGGGCAAGGCCTCACTCTGAAGGACAAGAGTTCACATGTTACTGGGACAGCGGTGGGGCCTCAGCTGCATGGACAAGGCCTCACTCTGAAGGACAAGAGTTCACATGTTACTGGGACAGCGGTGGGGCCTCAGCTGCATGGACAAGGCCTCACTCTGAAGGACAAGAGTTCACATATTACTGGGACAGCGGTGGGGCCTCAGCCTCAGGGACAAGGCCTCACTCTGAAGGACAAGAGTTCACATGTTACTGGGACAGCGGTGGGGCCTTAGCTGCAGGGACAAGGCCTAACTCTGAAGGACAAGAGTTCATATATTACTGGGACAGCGGTGAGGCTTCAGCTGCAAGGACAAGGCCTCACTCTGAAGGACAGTAGCTCACATGTTACTGCGACAGCGGTGGGGCCTCAGCTGCAGGGACAAGGCCTCACTCTGAAGGACAAGAGTTCACATATTACTGGGACAGTGGTGGGGCCTCAGCTGCAGGGACGAAGCCTCACTCTGAAGATCAAGAGTTCATATATTACTAGGACAGCAGTGGGGCCTCAGCTGCAGGGACAAGGCCTCACTCTGAAGGACAAGAGTTCACATATTACTGGGACAGCGGTGGGGCCTCAGCTTCAGGGACAAGGCCTCTCTCTGAAGGACAGTAGCTCACATATTACTGGGACAGCGGTGGGGCCTCAACTGCAGGGACAAGGCCTCGCTCTGAAGGACAAGAGTTCATATATTACTGGGAAAGCGGTGGGGCCTCAGCAGCAGGGACAAGGCTTCACTCTGAAGATCAAGAGTTCACATATTACTGGGACAGCGGTGAGTCCTCAGCTGCAGGGACAAGGCCTCACTCTGAAGATCAAGAGTTCACATATTACTTGGACAGCGGTGAGGCCTCAGCTGCAGGGACAAGGCCGCACTCTGAAGGACAAGAGTTCACATGTTTCTGGGACAGCGGTGGGGCCTCAGCTGCAGGGACAAGGCCTCACTCTGAAGGACAAGAGTTCACATATTACTGGGACAGCCGTGGGGCCTCAGCTGCAGGGACAAGGCCTCACTCTGAAGGACAAGAGTTCACATGTTACTGGGACAGCGGTGAGGCCTCAGCTGCAGGGACAAGGCCTCACTCTGAAGGACAAGAGTTCACACGTGACTGGGACAGCGGTGGAGCCTCAGCTGCAGGGACAAGGCCTCACTCTGAAGGACAAGAGTTCACATATTACTGGGACAGCGGTGGGGCCTCAGCTGCAGGGACAAGGCCTCACTCTGAAGGACAAGAGTTCACATGTTACTGGGACAGCGGTGGGGCCTCAGCTGCAGGGACAAGGCCTCACTCTGAAGGACAAGCGTTCACATGTTACTGGGACAGCAGTGAGGCCTCAGCTGGAGGGACAAGGCCTCACTCTGAAGGACAAGAGTTCACATGTTACTGGGACAGCAGTGGGGCCTCAGCTGCAGGGACAAGGCCTCACTCTGAAGGACAAGAGTTCACATGTTACTGGGACAGCGGTGGGGCCTCAGCTGCAGGGACAAGGCCTCACTCTGAAGGACAAGAGTTCACATATTACTGGGACAGCGGTGGGGCCTCAGCTGCAGGGACAAGGCCTCACGCTGAAGGACAAGCGTTCACATGTTACTGGGACAGCGGTGAGGCCTCAGCTGCAGGGACAAGGCCTCACTCTGAAGGACAAGAGTTCACATATTAGTGGGACACAGGTGGGGCCTCAGCTGCAGGGACAAGGCCTCACTCTGAAGGACAAGAGTTCACATATTAGTGGGACACAGGTGGGGCCACAGCTGCAGGGACAAGGCCTCACTCTGAAGGACAAGAGTTCACATATTACTGGGACAGCGGTGGGGCCACAGCTGTAGGGACAAGGCCTCACGCTGAAGGACAGTTCACATGTTACTGGGACAGCGGTGAGGCCTCAGCTGCAGGGACAAGGCCTCAGTCTGAAGGACAAGAATTCACATGTTACTGGGACAGCGGTGGGTCTCAGCTGCAGGGACAAGGCCTCACTCTGAAGGACAAGAGTTCACATGTTACTGGGACAGCGGTGAGTCCTCAGCTGCAGGGACAAGGCCTCACTCTGAAGATCAAGAGTTCACATATTACTGGGACAGCGGTGAGGCCTCAGCCTCAGGGACAAGGCCGCACTCTGAAGGACAAGAGTTCACATGTTACTGGGACAGCGGTGGGGCCTCAGCTGCAGGGACAAGGCCTCACTCTGAAGGACAAGAGTTCACATATTACTGGGACAGCCGTGGGGCCTCAGCTGCAGGGACAAGGCCTCACTCTGAAGGACAAGAGTTCACATGTTACTGGGACAGCGGTGAGGCCTCAGCTGCAGGGACAAGGCCTCACTCTCAAGGACAAGAGTTCACACGTGACTGGGACAGCGGTGGAGCCTCAGCTGCAGGGACAAGGCCTCACTCTGAAGGACAAGAGTTCACATATTACTGGGACAGCGGTGGGGCCTCAGCTGCAGGGACAAGGCCTCACTCTGAAGGACAAGAGTTCACATATTACTGGGACAGCGGTGGGGCCTCAGCTGCAGGGACAAGGCCTCACTCTGAAGGACAAGCGTTCACATGTTACTGGGACAGCAGTGAGGCCTCAGCTGGAGGGACAAGGCCTCACTCTGAAGGACAAGAGTTCACATGTTACTGGGACAGCAGTGGGGCCTCAGCTGCAGGGACAAGGCCTCACTCTGAAGGACAAGAGTTCACATGTTACTGGGACAGCGGTGGGGCCTCAGCTGCAGGGACAAGGCCTCACTCTGAAGGACAAGAGTTCACATATTACTGGGACAGCGGTGGGGCCTCAGCTGCAGGGACAAGGCCTCACTCTGAAGGACAAGCGTTCACATGTTACTGGGACAGCGGTGAGGCCTCAGCTACAGGGACAAGGCCTCACTCTGAAGGACAAGAGTTCACATATTAGTGGGACACAGGTGGGGCCTCAGCTGCAGGGACAAGGCCTCACTCTGAAGGACAAGAGTTCACATATTAGTGGGACACAGGTGGGGCCACAGCTGCAGGGACAAGGCCTCACTCTGAAGGACAAGAGTTCACATATTACTGGGACAGCGGTGGGGCCACAGCTGTAGGGACAAGGCCTCACTCTGAAGGACAAGAATTCACATGTTACTGGGACAGCGGTGGGGCCTCAGCTGCAGGGACAAGGCCTCAGTCTGAAGGACAAGAATTCACATGTTACTGGGACAGCTGTGGGTCTCAGCTGCAGGGACAAGGCCTCACTCTGAAGGACAAGAGTTCACATGTTACTGGGACAGCGGTGAGTCCTCAGCTGCAGGGACAAGGCCTCACTCTGAAGATCAAGAGTTCACATATTACTGGGACAGCGGTGAGTCCTCAGCTGCAGGGACAAGGCCTCACTCTGAAGATCAAGAGTTCACATATTACTGGGACAGCGGTGAGGCCTCAGCTGCAGGGACAAGGCCGCACTCTGAAGGACAAGAGTTCACATGTTACTGGGACAGCGGTGGGGCCTCAGCTGCAGGGACAAGGCCTCACTCTGAAGGACAAGAGTTCACATATTACTGGGACAGCCGTGGGGCCTCAGCTGCAGCGACAAGGCCTCACTCTGAAGATCAAGAGTTCATATGTTACTGGGACAGCGGTGGGGCCTCATCTGCAGGGACAAGGCCTCACTCTGAAGGACAAGAATTCACATGTTACTGGGACAGCGGTGGGGCCTCAGCTGCAGGGACAAGGCCTCAGTCTGAAGGACAAGAGTTCACATGTTACTGGGACAGCGGTGGGGCCTCAGCTGCAGGGACAAGGCCTCAGTCTGAAGGACAAGAGTTCACATGTTACTGGGACAGCGGTGGGGCCTCAGCTGCAGGGACAAGGCCTCACTCTGAAGATCAAGAGTTCACATATTACTGGGACAGCGGTGAGTCCTCAGCTGCAGGGACAAGGCCTCACTCTGAAGATCAAGAGTTCACATATTACTGGGACAGCGGTGAGGCCTCAGCTGCAGGGACAAGGCCGCACTCTGAAGGACAAGAGTTCACATGTTACTGGGACAGCGGTGGGGCCTCAGCTGCAGGGACAAGGCCTCACTCTGAAGGACAAGAGTTCACATGTTACTGGGACAGCCATGGGGCCTCAGCTGCAGGGACAAGGCCTTACTCTGAAGGACAAGAGTTCACATGTTACTGGGACAGCAGTGGGGCCTTAGCTGCAGGGACAAGGCCTCACTCTGAAGGACAGTAGTTCACATATTACTGGGACAGCATTGGGGCCTCAGCTGCAGGGACAAGGCCTCACTCTGAAGGACAAGCGTTCACATGTTACTAGGACAGCAGTGGGGCCTCAGCCTCAGGAACAAGGCCTCACTCTGAAGGACAAGAGTTCACATGTTACTGGGACAGCAGTGGGGCCTCAGCTGCAGGGACAAGGCCTCACTCTGAAGGACAAGAGTTCATATATTACTGGGACAGCGGTGAGGCCTCAGCTGCAAGGACAAGGCCTCACTCTGAAGGACAGTAGCTCACATGTTACTGCGACAGCGGTGGGGCCTCAGCTGCAGGGACAAGGCCTCACTCTGAAGGACAAGAGTTCACATATTACTGGGACAGCGGTGGGGCCTCAGCTGCAGGGACAAGGCCTCACTCTGAAGATCAAGAGTTCATATATGACTGGGACAGCGGTGGGGCCTCAGCTGCAGGGACAAGGCCTCTCTCTGAAGGACAGTAGCTCACATATTACTGGGACAGCGGTGGGGCCTCAGCTGCAGGGACAAGGCCTCACTCTGAAGATCAAGAGTTCACATATTACTGGGACAGCGGTGAGTCCTCAGCTGCAGGGACAAGGCCTCACTCTGAAGATCAAGAGTTCACATATTACTTGGACAGCGGTGAGGCCTCAGCTGCAGGGACAAGGCCGCACTCTGAAGGACAAGAGTTCACATGTTACTGGGACAGCGGTGGGGCCTCAGCTGCAGGGACAAGGCCTCACTCTGAAGGACAGTAGCTCACATATTACTGGGACAGCGGTGGGGCCTCAGCTGCAGGGACAAGGCCTCACTCTGAAGATCAAGGGTTCATATGTTACTGGGACAGCGGTGGGGCCTCATCTGCAGGGACAAGGCCTCACTCTGAAGGACAAGAGTTCACACGTGACTGGGACAGCGGTGGAGCCTCAGCTGCAGGGACAAGGCCTCACTCTGAAGGACAAGAGTTCACATATTACTGGGACAGCGGTGGGGCCTCAGCTGCAGGGACAAGGCCTCACTCTGAAGGACAAGAGTTCACATATTACTGGGACAGCGGTGGGGCCTCAGCTGCAGGGACAAGGCCTCACTCTGAAGGACAAGAGTTCACATGTTACTGGGACAGCAGTGAGGTCTCAGCTGCAGGGACAAGGCCTCACTCTGAAGGACAAGAGTTCACATGTTACTGGGACAGCGGTGGGGCCTCAGCTGCAGGGACAAAGCCTCACTCTGAAGGACAAGCGTTCACATGTTACTGGGACAGCGGTGAGGCCTCAGCTGGAGGGACAAGGCCTCACTCTGAAGGACAAGAGTTCACATGTTACTGGGACAGCGGTGGGGCCTCAGCCTCAGGGGCAAGGCCTCAGTCTGAAGGACAAGAGTTCACATGTTACTGGGACAGCGGTGGGGCCTCAGCTGCAGGGACAAAGCCTCACTCTGAAGGACAAGCGTTCACATGTTACTGGGACAGCGGTGAGGCCTCATCTGGAGGGACAAGGCCTCACTCTGAGGACAAGAGTTCACATGTTACTGGGACAGCAGTGGGGCCTCAGCTGCAGGGACAAGGCCTCACTCTGAAGGACAAGAGTTCACATGTTACTGGGGCAGCGGTGGGGCCTCAGCTGCAGGGACAAGGCCTCACTCTGAAGATCAAGATTTCACATATTACTGGGACAGCGGTGGGGCCTCAGCTGCATGGACAAGGCCTCACTCTGAAGGACAAGAGTTCACATATTAGTGGGACACAGGTGGGGCCTCAGCTGCAGGGACAAGGCCTCACTCTGAAGGACAAGAGTTCACATATTAGTGGGACACAGGTGGGGCCTCAGCTGCAGGGACAAGGCCTCACTCTGAAGGACAAGAGTTCACATATTAGTGGGACACAGGTGGGGCCACAGCTGCAGGGACAAGGCCTCACTCTGAAGGACAAGAGTTCACATATTACTGGGACAGCGGTGGGGCCACAGCTGTAGGGACAAGGCCTCACGCTGAAGGACAAGAGTTCACATATTACTGGGACAGCGGTGGGGCCTCAGCTGTAGGGACAAGGCCTCACGCTGAAGGACAGTAGTTCACATGTTACTGGGACAGCGGTGAGGCCTCAGCTGCAGGGACAAGGCCTCAGTCTGAAGGACAAGAATTCACATGTTACTGGGACAGCGGTGAGGCCTCAGCTGCAGGGACAAGGCCTCACTCTGAAGGACAAGAATTCACATGTTACTGGGACAGCGGTGGGTCTCAGCTGCAGGGACAAGGCCTCACTCTGAAGGACAAGAGTTCACATGTTACTGGGACAGCGGTGGGGCTTCAGCTGCAGGGACAAGGCCTCACTCTGAAGGACAAGAGTTCACATATTACTGGGACAGCGGTGGGGCCACAGCTGTAGGGACAAGGCCTCACGCTGAAGGACAGTAGTTCACATGTTACTGGGACAGCGGTGGGTCTCAGCTGCAGGGACAAGGCCTCACTCTGAAGGACAAGAGTTCACATGTTACTGGGACAGCGGTGAGTCCTCAGCTGCAGGGACAAGGCCTCACTCTGAAGATCAAGAGTTCACATGTTACTGCGACAGCGGTAAGGCCTCAGCTGCAGGGACAAGGCCGCACTCTGAAGGACAAGAGTTCACATGTTACTGGGACAGCGGTGGGGCCTCAGCTGCAGGGAGAAGGCCTCACTCTGAAGGACAAGAGTTCACATATTACTGGGACAGCCGTGGGGCCTCAGCTGCAGGGACAAGGCCTCACTCTGAAGATCAAGAGTTCATAAGTTACTGGGACAGCGGTGGGGCCTCATCTGCAGGGACAAGGCCTCACTCTGAAGGACAAGAATTCACATGTTACTGGGACAGCGGTGAGGCCTCAGCTGCAGGGACAAGGCCTCACTCTGAAGGACAAGAGTTCACATGTGACTGGGACAGCGGTGGAGCCTCAGCTGCAGGGACAAGGCCTCACTCTGAAGGACAAGAGTTCACATATTACTGGGACAGCGGTGGGGCCTCATGTGCAGGGACAAGGCCTCACTCTGAAGGACAAGAGTTCACATATTACTGGGACAGCGGTGGGGCCTCAGCTGCAGGGACAAGGCCTCACTCTGAAGGACAAGAGTTCACATGTTACTGGGACAGCAGTGAGGCCTCAGCTGCAGGGACAAGGCCTCACTCTGAAGGACAAGAGTTCACATATTACTGGGACAGCGGTGGGGCCTCAGCTGCAGGGACAAGGCCTCACTCTGAAGGACGAGCGTTCACATGTTACAGGCACAGCGGTGAGGCCTCAGCTGGAGGGACAAGGCCTCACTCTGAAGGACAAGAGTTCACATGTTACTGGGACAGCAGTGGGGCCTCAGCTGCAGGGACAAGGCCTCACTCTGAAGGACAAGAGTTCACATGTTACTGGGGCAGCGGTGGGGCCTCAGCTGCAGGGACAAGGCCTCACTTTGAAGATCAAGATTTCACATATTACTGGGACAGCGGTGGGGCCTCAGCTGCAGGGACAAGGCCTCACTCTGAAGGACAAGAGTTCACATATTAGTGGGACACAGGTGGGGCCACAGCTGCAGGGACAAGGCCTCACTCTGAAGGACAAGAGTTCACATGTTACTGGGACAGCGGTGGGGCCTCAGCTGCAGGGACAAGGCCTCACTCTGAAGATCAAGAGTTCATATATTACTGGGACAGCGGTGAGGCCTCAGCTGCAGGGACAAGGCCTCACTCTGAAGGACAAGAGTTCACATGTTACTGGGACAGCGGTGGGGCCTCAGCTGCATGGACAAGGCCTCACTCTGAAGGACAAGAGTTCACATGTTACTGGGACAGCGGTGGGGCCTCAGCTGCATGGACAAGACCTCACTCTGAAGGACAAGAGTTCACATGTTACTGGGACAGCGGTGGGGCCTCAGCTGCAGGGACAAGGCCTCACTCTGAAGGACAAGAGTTCACATATTACTGGGACAGCGGTGGGGCCTCAGCTGCAGGGACAAGACCTCACTCTGAAGGACAAGAGTTCACATATTACTGGGACAGCGGTGGGGCCTCAGCTGCAGGGACAAGGCCTCACTCTGAAGATCAAGAGTTCATATATTACTGGGACAGCGGTGAGGCCTCAGCTGCATGGACAAGGCCTCACTCTGAAGGACAAGAGTTAACATGTTACTGGGACAGTGGTGGGGCCTCAGCTGCATGGACAAGACCTCACTCTGAAGGACAAGAGTTCACATGTTACTGGGACAGCGGTGGGGCCTCAGCTGCAGGGACAAGGCCTCACTCTGAAGATCAAGAGTTCACATATTACTGGGACAGCGGTGGGGCCTCAGCTGCAGGGACAAGGCCTCACTCTGAAGATCAAGAGTTCACATGTTACTGGGGCAGCGGTGAGGCCTCCGCTGCCGGGACAAGGCCTCACTCTGAAGATCAAGAGTTCATATATTACTGGGACAGCCGTGAGGCCTCAGCTGCAGGGACCAGGCCTCACTCTGAAGGACAAGAGTCCACATGTTACTGGGACAGCGGTGGGCCTCAGCTGCAGGGACAACTCCTCACTCTGAAGATCAAGAGTTCATATATTACTGGGACAGCGGTGAGGCCTCAGCTGCAGGGACCAGGCCTCAGTCTGAAGGAAAAGAGTTCACATATTACTGGGACAGCGGTGGGGCCTCAGCTGCAGGGACAAGGCCTCACTCTGAAGGACAAGAGTCCACATGTTACTGGGACAGCGGTGAGGCCTCAGCTGGAGGGACAAGGTCTCACTCTGAAGGACAAGAGTCCACATGTTACTGGGACAGCGGTGGGGCCTCAGCTGCAGGGACAAGGCCTCACTCTGAAGGACAAGAGTTCACATGTTACTGGGACAGCAGTGGGGCCTCAGCCTCAGGGACAAGGCCTCACTCTGAAGGACAAGAGTTCACATGTTACTGGGACAGCGGTGTGGCCTCAGCTGCAGGGACAAGGCCTCACTCTGAAGGACAAGAGTTCATATATTACTGGGACAGCGGTGAGGCCTCAGCTGCAAGGACAAGGCCTCACTCTGAAGGACAGTAGCTCACATGTTACTGCGACAGCGGTGGGGCCTCAGCTGCAGGGACAAGGCCTTACTCTGAAGGACAAGAGTTCACATATTACTGGGACAGCGGTGGGGCCTCAGCTGTAGGGACAAGGCCTCACTCTGAAGATCAAGAGTTCATATGTAACTGGGACAGCGGTGGGGCCTCAGCTGCAGGGACGAAGCCTCACTCTGAAGGACAAGAGTTCACATGTTACTGGGATAGCGGTGGGGCCTCAGCTGCAGGGACAAGGCCTCACTCTGAAGGACAAGAGTTCATATATTACTGGGACAGTGGTGAGGCCTCAGCTGCAGGGACAAGGCCTCACTCTGAAGGACAGTAGCTCTCATGTTACTGCGACAGCTGTGGGGCCTCAGCTGCAGGGACAAGGCCTCACTCTGAAGATCAAGAGTTCATATATTAGTGGGACAGCGGTGGGGCCTCAGCTGCAGGGACAAGGCCTCACTCTGAAGATCAAGAGTTCATATATTACTGGGAAAGCAGTGGGGCCTCAGCTGCAGGGACAAGGCCTCACTCTGAAGGACAAGAGTTCACATATTACTGGGACAGCGGTGGGGCCTCAGCTGCAGGGACAAGGCCTCACTCTGAAGATCAAGAGTTCATAATTGACTGGGACAGCGGTGGGGCCTCAGCTGCAGGGACAAGGCCTCACTCTGAAGGACAAGAGTTCACATGTTACTGGGACACAGGTGGGGCCTCAGCTGCAGGGACAAGGCATCACTCTGAAGGACAAGAGTCCACATATTACTGGGACAGCGGTGGGGCCTCAGCTGCAGGGACAAGGCCTCACTCTGATGAAGGACAGTAGCTCATATGTTACTGGGACAGCGGTGGGGCCTCAGCTGCAGGGACAAGGCCTCACTCTGAAGGACAAGAGTTCACATATTACTGGGACAGCGGTGGGGCCTCAGCTGCAGGGACGAGGCCTCACTCTGAAGGACAAGAGTTCATATATTACTGGGACAGCGGTGGGGCCTCAGCTGCAGGGACAAGGCCTCGCTCTGAAGGACAAGAGTTCATATATTACTGGGACAGCGGTGGAGCCTAAGCAGCAGGGACAAGGCTTCACTCTGAAGACCAAGAGTTCAAATATTAGTGGGACAGCGGTGGGGCCTCAGCTGCAGGGACAAGGCCTCAATCAGAAGATCAGGTGTTCACATATTACTGGGACAGCGGTGAGTCCTCAGCTGCAGGGACAAGGCCTCACTCTGAAGATCAAGAGTTCACATATTACTGGGACAGCGGTGGGGCTCAGCTGCAGGGACAAGGCCGCACTCTGAAGGACAAGAGTTCACATGTTACTGGGACAGCGGTGGGGCCTCAGCTGCAGGGACAAGGCCTCACTCTGAAGGACAAGAGTTCACATGTTACTGGGACAGCTGTGGGGCCTCAGCTGCAGGGACAAGGCCTCACTCTGAAGGACAAGAGTTCACATATTACTGGGACAGCCGTGGGGCCTCAGCTGCAGGGACAAGGCCTCACTCTGAAGATCAAGAGTTCATATATTACTGGGACAGCGGTGGGGCCTCAGCTGCAGGGACAAGGCCTCACTCTGAAGGACAAGAGTTCACATGTTACTGGGACAGCGGTGGGGCCTCAGCTGCAGGGACAAGGCCTCACTCTGAAGGACAAGAGTTCATATATTACTGGGACATCGGTGAGGCCTCAGCTGCAGGGACAAGGCCTCACTCTGAAGGACAAGAGTTCACATGTTACTGGGACAGCGGTGGGGCCTCAGCTGCAGGGACAAGGCCTCACTCTGAAGGACAAGAGTTCACATATTACTGGGACAGCGGTGGGGCCTCAGCTGCAGGGACAAGGCCTCACTCTGAAGGACAAGAGTTCACATATTACTGGGACAGCGGTGGGGCCTCAGCTGCAGGGACAAGGCCTCACTCTGAAGGACAAGAGTTCATATGTTACTGGGACAGCGGTGGGGCCTCAGCTGCAGGGACAAGGCCTCACTCTGAACGACAAGATTTCACATGTTACTGGGACAGCGTTGGGGCCTCAGCTGCAGGGACAAGGCCATACTCTGAAGATCAATCAAGAGTTCACATATTACTGGGACAGCGGTGGGGCCTCAGCTGCAGGGACAAGGCCTCACTCTGAAGGACAAGAGTTCACATATTAGTGGGACACAGGTGGGGCCTCAGCTGCAGGGACAAGGCCTCACTCTGAAGGACAAGAGTTCACATATTACTGGGACAGCGGTGGGACCACAGCTGCAGGGACAAGGCCTCACGCTGAAGGACAGTAGTTCACATGTTACTGGGACAGCGGTGAGGCCTCAGCTGCAGGGACAAGGCCTCAGTCTGAAGGACAAGAGTTCACATGTTACTGGGAGAGCGGTGAGTCCTCAGCTGCAGGGACAAGGCCTCACTCTGAAGATCAAGAGTTCGCATATTACTGGGACAGCGGTGGGGCTCAGCTGCAGGGACAAGGCCTCACTCTGAAGGACAAGAGTTCACATGTTACTGGGACAGCTGTGGGGCCTCAGCTGCAGGGACAAGGCCTCACTCTGAAGGACAAGAGTTCACATATTACTGGGACAGCGGTGGGGCCTCAGCTGCAGGGACAAGGCCTCACTCTGAAGGACAAGAGTTCACATGTTACTGGGACAGCGGTGAGTCCTCAGCTGCAGGGACAAGGCCTCACTCTGAAGATCAAGAGTTCACATATTACTGGGACAGCGGTGGGGCTCAGCTGCAGGGACAAGGCCTCACTCTGAAGGACAAGAGTTCACATGTTACTGGGACAGCCGTTGGGCCTCAGCTGCAGGGACAAGGCCTCACTCTGAAGATCAAGAGTTCATATATTACTGGGACAGCGGTGGGGCCTCAGCTGCAGGGACAAGGCCTCACTCTGAAGGACAAGAGTTCACATGTTACTGGGACAGCGGTGGGGCCTCAGCTGCAGGGACAAGGCCTCAGTCTGAAGGACAAGAGTTCACATATTACTGGGACAGCGGTGGGGCCTCAGCTGCAGGTACAAGGCCTCACTCTGAAGGACAAGAGTTCATATATTACTGGGACATCGGTGAGGCCTCAGCTGCAGGGACAAGGCCTCACTCTGAGGACAAGAGTTCACATGTTACTGGGACAGCAGTGGGGCCTCAGCTGCAGGGACAAGGCCTCACTCTGAAGGACAAGAGTTCACATGTTACTGGGGCAGCGGTGGGGCCTCAGCTGCAGGGACAATGCCTCACTCTGAAGGACAAGAGTTCACATATTAGTGGGACACAGGTGGGGCCTCAGCTGCAGGGACAAGGCCTCACTCTGAAGGACAAGAGTTCACATATTACTGGGACAGCGGTGGGACCACAGCTGCAGGGACAAGGCCTCACGCTGAAGGACAGTAGTTCACATGTTACTGGGACAGCGGTGAGGCCTCAGCTGCAGGGACAAGGCCTCACTCTGAGGACAAGAGTTCACATGTTAGTGGGACACAGGTGGGGCCTCAGCTGCAGGGACAAGGCCTCACTCTGAAGGACAAGATTTCACATATTAGTGGGACACAGGTGGGGCCACAGCTGCAGGGACAAGGCCCCACTCTGAAGGACAAGAGTTCACATATTACTGGGACAGCGGTGGGGCCACAGCTGTAGGGACAAGGCCTCACTCTGAAGGACAGTAGTTCACATGTTACTGGGACAGCGGTGAGGCCTCAGCTGCAGGGACAAGGCCTCAGTCTGAAGGACAAGAATTCACATGTTACTGGGACAGCGGTGAGGCCTCAGCTGCAGGGACAAGGCCTCAGTCTGAAGGACAAGAATTCACATGTTACTGGGACAGCGGTGGGTCTCAGCTGCAGGGACAAGGCCTCACTCTGAAGGACAAGAGTTCACATGTTACTGGGACAGCGGTGGGTCTCAGCTGCAGGGACAAGGCCTCACTCTGAAGGACAAGAGTTCACATATTACTGGGACAGCGGTGGGGCCTCAGCTGCAGGGACAAGGCCTCACGCTGAAGGACAGTAGTTCACATGTTACTGGGACAGCGGTGAGGCCTCAGCTGCAGGGACAAGGCCTCAGTCTGAAGGACAAGAATTCACATGTTACTGGGACAGCGGTGAGGCCTCAGCTGCAGGGACAAGGCCTCAGTCTGAAGGACAAGAATTCACATGTTACTGGGACAGCGGTGGGTCTCAGCTGCAGGGACAAGGCCTCACTCTGAAGGACAAGAGTTCACATGTTACTGGGACAGCAGTGAGTCCTCAGCTGCAGGGACAAGGCCTCACTCTGAAGATCAAGAGTTCACATGTTACTGGGACAGCGGTGAGGCCTCAGCTGCAGGGACAAGGCCGCACTCTGAAGGACAAGAGTTCACATGTTACTGGGACAGCGGTGGGGCCTCAGCTGCAGGGACAAGGCCTCACTCTGAAGATCAAGAGTTCACATATTACTGGGACAGCGGTGGGGCCTCATCTGCAGGGACAAGGCCTCACTCTGAAGATCAAGAGTTCACATGTTACTGGGACAGCGGTGGGGCCTCATCTGCAGGGACAAGGCCTCACTCTGAAGGACAAGAATTCACATGTTACTGGGACAGCGGTGAGGCCTCAGCTGCAGGGACAAGGCCTCACTCTGAAGGACAAGAGTTCACATGTGACTGGGACAGCGGTGGAGCCTCAGCTGCAGGGACAAGGCCTCACTCTGAAGGACAAGAGTTCACATATTACTGGGACAGCGGTGGGGCCTCATCTGCAGGGACAAGGCCTCACTCTGAAGGACAAGAGTTCACATATTACTGGGACAGCGGTGGGGCCTCAGCTGCAGGGACAAGGCCTCACTCTGAAGGACAAGAGTTCACATGTTACTGGGACAGCAGTGAGGCCTCAGCTGCAGGGACAAGGCCTCACTCTGAAGGACAAGAGTTCACATATTACTGGGACAGCGGTGGGGCCACAGCTGCAGGGACAAGGCCTCACTCTGAAGGACAAGAGTTCACATGTTACTGGGACAGCAGTGGGGCCTCAGCTGCAGGGACAAGGCCTCACTCTGAAGATCAAGAGTTCACATATTACTGGGACAGCGGTGGGGCCACAGCTGCAGGGACAAGGCCTCACTCTGAAGGACAAGAGTTCACATGTTACTGGGACAGCGGTGGGGCCACAGCTGCAGGGACAAGGCCTCACTCTGAAGGACAAGAGTTCACATGTTACTGGGACAGCGGTGGGGCCTCAGATGCAGGGACAAGGCCTCACTCTGAAGGACAAGAGTTCACATATTACTGAGACAGCGGTGAGGCCTCAGCTGGAGGGACAAGGCCTCACTCTGAAGGACAAGAGTTCACATATTACTGGGACAGCGGTGAGGCCTCAGCTGCAGGGACAAGGCCTCACTCTGAAGATCAAGAGTTCATATATTACTGGGACAGCGGTGGGGCCTCAGCTGCAGGGACAAGGCCTCACTCTGAAGGACAGTAGCTCACATGTTACTGCGACAGCGGTGGGGCCTCAGCTGCAGGGACAAGGCCTTACTCGGAAGGACAAGAGTTCACATATTACTGGGACAGCGGTGGGGCCTCAGCTGTAGGGACAAGGCCTCACTCTGAAGATCAAGAGTTCATATGTAACTGGGACAGCGGTGGGGCCTCAGCTGCAGGGACGAAGCCTCACTCTGAAGGACAAGAGTTTACATGTTACTGGGATAGCGGTGGGGCCTCAGCTGCAGGGACAAGGCCTCACTCTGAAGGACAAGAGTTCATATATTACTGGGACAGTGGTGAGGCCTCAGCTGCAGGGACAAGGCCTCACTCTGAAGGACAGTAGCTCTCATGTTACTGCGACAGCTGTGGGGCCTCAGCTGCAGGGACAAGGCCTCACTCTGAAGATCAAGAGTTCATATATTAGTGGGACAGCGGTGGGGCCTCAGCTGCAGGGACAAGGCCTCACTCTGAAGATCAAGAGTTCATATATTACTGGGAAAGCAGTGGGGCCTCAGCTGCAGGGACAAGGCCTCACTCTGAAGGACAAGAGTTCACATATTACTGGGACAGCGGTGGGGCCTCAGCTGCAGGGACAAGGCCTCACTCTGAAGATCAAGAGTTCATAATTGACTGGGACAGCGGTGGGGCCTCAGCTGCAGGGACAAGGCCTCACTCTGAAGGACAAGAGTTCACATGTTACTGGGACACAGGTGGGGCCTCAGCTGCAGGGACAAGGCATCACTCTGAAGGACAAGAGTCCACATATTACTGGGACAGCGGTGGGGCCTCAGCTGCAGGGACAAGGCCTCACTCTGATGAAGGACAGTAGCTCATATGTTACTGGGACAGCGGTGGGGCCTCAGCTGCAGGGACAAGGCCTCACTCTGAAGGACAAGAGTTCACATATTACTGGGACAGCGGTGGGGCCTCAGCTGCAGGGACGAGGCCTCACTCTGAAGGACAAGAGTTCATATATTACTGGGACAGCGGTGGGGCCTCAGCTGCAGGGACAAGGCCTCGCTCTGAAGGACAAGAGTTCATATATTACTGGGACAGCGGTGGGGCCTAAGCAGCAGGGACAAGGCTTCACTCTGAAGACCAAGAGTTCAAATATTAGTGGGACAGCGGTGGGGCCTCAGCTGCAGGGACAAGGCCTCAATCAGAAGATCAAGAGTTCACATATTACTGGGACAGCGGTGAGTCCTCAGCTGCAGGGACAAGGCCTCACTCTGAAGATCAAGAGTTCACATATTACTGGGACAGCGGTGGGGCTCAGCTGCAGGGACAAGGCCGCACTCTGAAGGACAAGAGTTCACATGTTACTGGGACAGCGGTGGGGCCTCAGCTGCAGGGACAAGGCCTCACTCTGAAGGACAAGAGTTCACATGTTACTGGGACAGCTGTGGGGCCTCAGCTGCAGGGACAAGGCCTCACTCTGAAGGACAAGAGTTCACATATTACTGGGACAGCCGTGGGGCCTCAGCTGCAGGGACAAGGCTTCACTCTGAAGATCAAGAGTTCATATATTACTGGGACAGCGGTGGGGCCTCAGCTGCAGGGACAAGGCCTCACTCTGAAGGACAAGAGTTCACATGTTACTGGGACAGCGGTGGGGCCTCAGCTGCAGGGACAAGGCCTCACTCTGAAGGACAAGAGTTCATATATTACTGGGACATCGGTGAGGCCTCAGCTGCAGGGACAAGGCCTCACTCTGAAGGACAAGAGTTCACATGTTACTGGGACAGCGGTGGGGCCTCAGCTGCAGGGACAAGGCCTCACTCTGAAGGACAAGAGTTCACATGTTACTGGGACAGCGGTGGGGCCTCAGCTGCAGGGACAAGGCCTCACTCTGAACGACAAGATTTCACATGTTACTGGGACAGCGTTGGGGCCTCAGCTGCAGGGACAAGGCCGTACTCTGAAGATCAAGAGTTCACATATTACTGGGACAGCGGTGGGGCCTCAGCTGCAGGGACAAGGCCTCACTCTGAAGGACAAGAGTTCACATATTAGTGGGACACAGGTGGGGCCTCAGCTGCAGGGACAAGGCCTCACTCTGAAGGACAAGAGTTCACATATTACTGGGACAGCGGTGGGACCACAGCTGCAGGGACAAGGCCTCACGCTGAAGGACAGTAGTTCACATGTTACTGGGACAGCGGTGAGGCCTCAGCTGCAGGGACAAGGCCTCAGTCTGAAGGACAAGAGTTCACATGTTACTGGGACAGCGGTGAGTCCTCAGCTGCAGGGACAAGGCCTCACTCTGAAGATCAAGAGTTCACATATTACTGGGACAGCGGTGGGGCTCAGCTGCAGGGACAAGGCCGCACTCTGAAGGACAAGAGTTCACATGTTACTGGGACAGCGGTGGGGCCTCAGCTGCAGGGACAAGGCCTCACTCTGAAGGACAAGAGTTCACATGTTACTGGGACAGCTGTGGGGCCTCAGCTGCAGGGACAAGGCCTCACTCTGAAGGACAAGAGTTCACATATTACTGGGACAGCCGTTGGGCCTCAGCTGCAGGGACAAGGCCTCACTCTGAAGATCAAGAGTTCATATATTACTGGGACAGCGGTGGGGCCTCAGCTGCAGGGACAAGGCCTCACTCTGAAGGACAAGAGTTCACATGTTACTGGGACAGCGGTGGGGCCTCAGCTGCAGGGACAAGGCCTCACTCTGAAGGACAAGAGTTCATATATTACGGGGACATCGGTGAGGCCTCAGCTGCAGGGACACGGCCTCACTCTGAAGGACAAGAGTTCACATGTTACTGGGACAGCGGTGGGGCCTCAGCTGCAGGGACAAGGCCTCACTCTGAAAGACAAGAGTTCACATATTACTGGGACAGCGGTGGGGCCTCAGCTGCAGGGACAAGGCCTCACTCTGAAGGACAAGAGTTCATATGTTACTGGGACAGCGGTGGGGCCTCAGCTGCAGGGACAAGGCCTCACTCTGAAGGACAAGATTTCACATGTTACTGGGACAGCGTTGGGGCCTCAGCTGCAGGGACAAGGCCATACTCTGAAGATCAAGAGTTCACATATTACTGGGACAGCGGTGGGGCCTCAGCTGCAGGGACAAGGCCTCACTCTGAAGGACAAGAGTTCACATATTAGTGGGACACAGGTGGGGCCTCAGCTGCAGGGACAAGGCCTCACTCTGAAGGACAAGAGTTCACATATTACTGGGACAGCGGTGGGACCACAGCTGCAGGGACAAGGCCTCACGCTGAAGGACAGTAGTTCACATGTTACTGGGACAGCGGTGAGGCCTCAGCTGCAGGGACAAGGCCTCAGTCTGAAGGACAAGAGTTCACATGTTACTGGGACAGCGGTGGGTCTCAGCTGCAGGGACAAGGCCTCACTCTGAAGGACAAGAGTTCACATGTTACTGGGACAGCGGTGGGGCCTCAGCTGCAGGGACAAGGCCTCACTCTGAAGGACAAGAGTTGACATATTACTTGGACAGCGGTGGGGCCTCAGCTGCAGGGACAAGGCCTCACTCTGAAGGACAAGAGTTGACATATTACTGGGACAGCGGTGGGGCCTCAGCTGCAGGGACAAGGCCTCACTCTGAAGGACAAGAGTTCACATATTACTGGGAAACAGGTGGGGCCTCAGCTGAAGGGACAAAGCCTCACTCTGAAGGACAAGAGTTCACATATTACTGGGACAGCGGTGGGGCCTCAGCTGCAGGGACAAGGCCTTACTCTGAAGGACAAGAGTTCACATATTACTGGGACAGCGGTGGGGCCTCAGCTGCAGGGACAAGGCCTCACTCTGAAGATCAAGAGTTCATATATGACTGGGACAGCGGTGGGGCCTCAGCTGCAGGGACAAGGCCTCACTCTGAAGATCAAGAGTTCATATATTACTGGGAAAGCGGTGGGGCCTCAGCTGCAGGGACAAGGCCTCACTCTGAAGGACAAGAGTTCACATATTACTGGGACAGCGGTGGGGCCTCAGCTGCAGGTACAAGGCCTCACTCTGAAGATCAAGAGTTCATATATGACTGGGACAGCGGTGGGGCCTCAGCTGCAGGGACAAGGCCTCACTCTGAAGGACAAGAGTTCACATGTTGCTGGGACAGCAGTGGGGCCTCAGCTGCAGGGACAAGGCCTCACTCTGAAGGACAAGAGTCCACATATTACTGGGACAGCGGTGGGGCCTCAGCTGCAGGGACAAGGCCTCACTCTGAAGGACAAGAGTCCACATATTACTGGGACAGCGGTGGGGCCTCAGCTGCAGGGACAAGGCCTCACTCTGAAGATCAAAAGTTCATATATGACTGGGACAGCGGTGGGGCCTCAGCTGCAGGGACAAGGCATCTCTCTCAAGGACAAGAGTCCACATATTACTGGGACAGCAGTGGGGCCTCAGCTGCAGGGACAAGGCCTCACTCTGATGAAGGACAGTAGCTCACATGTTACTGGGACAGCGGTGGGGCCTCAGCTGCAGGGACAAGGCCTCACTCTGAAGGACAAGAGTTCACATATTACTGGGACAGCGGTGGGGCCTCAGCTGCAGGGACGAGGCCTCACTCTGAAGGACAAGAGTTCATATATTACTGGGTCAGCGGTGGGGCCTCAGCTGCAGGGACAAGGCCTCGCTCTGAAGGACAAGAGTTCATATATTACTGGGACAGCGGTGGGGCCTCAGGAGCAGGGACAAGGCTTCACTCTGAAGATCAAGAGTTCAAATATTAGTGGGACAGTGATGGGGCCTCAGCTGCAGGGACAAATTCTCAATCTGAAGATCAAGAGTTCACATATTACTGCGACAGCGGTGAGTCCTCAGCTGCAGGGACAAGGCCTCACTCTGAAGATCAAGAGTTCACATATTACTGGGACAGCAGCGGTGGGGCTCAGCTGCAGGGACAAGGCCGCACTCTGAAGGACAAGAGTTCACATGTTACTGGGACAGCGGTGGGGCCTCAGCTGCAGGGACAAGGCCTCACTCTGAAGGACAAGAGTTCACATATTACTGGGACAGCCGTGGGGCCTCAGCTGCAGGGACAAGGCCTCACTCTGAACATCAAGAGTTCACATATTACTGGGACAGCGGTGGGGCCTCAGCTGCAGGGACAAGGCCTCACTCTGAAGGACAAGAGTTCACATGTTACTGGGACAGCGGTGGGGCCTCAGCTGCAGGGACAAGGCCTCACTCTGAAGGACAAGAGTTCATATATTACTGGGACAGCGGTGAGGCCTCAGCTGCAGGGACAAGGCCTCACTCTGAAGGACAAGAGTTCACATGTTACTGGGACAGTGGTGGGGCCTCAGCTGCAGGGACAAGGCCTCACTCTGAACGACAAGAGTTCACATATTACTGGGACAGCAGCGGTGGGGCTCAGCTGCAGGGACAAGGCCGCACTCTGAAGGACAAGAGTTCACATGTTACTGGGACAGCGGTGGGGCCTCAGCTGCAGGGACAAGGCCTCACTCTGAAGGACAAGAGTTCACATATTACTGGGACAGCAGTGGGGCCTCAGCTGCAGGGACAAGGCCTCACTCTGAACATCAAGAGTTCACATATTACTGGGACAGCGGTGGGGCCTCAGCTGCAGGGACAAGGCCTCACTCTGAAGGACAAGAGTTCACATGTTACTGGGACAGCGGTGGGGCCTCAGCTGCAGGGACAAGGCCTCACTCTGAAGGACAAGAGTTCATATATTACTGGGACAGCGGTGAGGCCTCAGCTGCAGGGACAAGGCCTCACTCTGAAGGACAAGAGTTCACTTGTTACTGGGACAGTGGTGGGGCCTCAGCTGCAGGGACAAGGCCTCACTCTGAAGGACAAGAGTTCACATATTACTGGGACAGCGGTGGGGCCTCAGCTGCAGGGACGAGGCCTCACTCTGAAGGACAAGAGTTCACATATTACTGGGACAGCGGTGGGGCCTCAGCTGCAGGGACAAGGCCTCACTCTGAAGGACAAGAGTTCACATGTTACTGGGACAGCGGTGGGGCCTCAGCTGCAGGGACAAGGCCTCACTCTGAAGGACAAGAGTTCACATATTACTGGGACAGCGGTGGGGCCTCAGCTGCAGGGACAAGGCCTCACTCTGAAGGACAAGAGTTCATATATTACTGGGACAGCGGTGGGGCCTCAGCTGCAGGGACAAGGCCTCACTCTGAAGGACAAGAGTTCATATATTACTGGGACAGCGGTGGGGCCTCAGCTGCAGGGACAAGGCCTCACTCTGAAGGACAAGAGTTCATATATTACTGGGACAGCGGTGAGGCCTCAGCTGCAGGGACAAGGCCTCACTCTGAAGGACAAGATTTCACATGTTACTGGGACAGCGTTGGGGCCTCAGCTGCAGGGACAAGGCCGTACTCTGAAGGACAAGAGTTCACATATTAGTGGGACACAGGTGGGGCCTCAGCTGCAGGGACAAGGCCTCACTCTGAAGGACAAGAGTTCACATATTAGTGGGACACAGGTGGGGCCTCAGCTGCAGGGACAAGGCCTCACTCTGAAGGACAAGAGTTCACATATTACTGGGACAGCGGTGGGGCCTCAGCTGCAGGGACAAGGCCTCACTCTGAACATCAAGAGTTCACATATTACTGGGACAGCGGTGGGGCCACAGCTGCAGGGACAAGGCCTCACGCTGAAGGACAGTAGTTCACATGTTACTGGGACAGCGATGAGGCCTCAGCTGCAGGGACAAGGCCTCACTCTGAAGGACAAGTGTTCACATGTTACTTGGACAGCGGTGGGGCCTCAGCTGCAGGGACAAGGCCTCACTCTGAAGGACAAGAGTTCACATGTTACTGGGACAGCGGTGAGGCCTCAGCTGCAGGGACAAGGCCTCACTCTGAAGGACAAGAGTTCACATATTACTGGGACAGCGGTGGGGCCTCAGCTGCAGGGACAAGGCCTCACTCTGAAGGACAAGAGTTCACATATTACTGGGAAACAGGTGGGGCCTCAGCTGAAGGGACAAAGCCTCACTCTGAAGGACAAGAGTTCACACATTACTGGGACAGCGGTGGGGCCTCAGCTGCAGAGACAAGGCCTCACTCTGAAGGACAAGAGTTCACATATTACTGGGACAGCGGTGGGGCCTCAGCTGCAGGGAAAAGGCCTCACTCTGAAGGACAAGAGTTCACCTGTTACTGGGACAGCGGTGGGGCCTCAGCCTCAGGGACAAGGCCTCACTCTGAAGGACAAGAGTTCACATATTACTGGGACAGCGGTGGGGCCTCAGCTGTAGGGACAAGGCCTCACTCTGAAGATCAAGAGTTCATATGTAACTGGGACAGCGGTGGGGCCTCAGCTGCAGGGACAAGGCCTCACTCTGAAGGACAAGAGTTCACATATTACTGGGACAGCGGTGGGGCCTCAGCTGTAGGGACAAGGCCTCACTCTGAAGATCAAGAGTTCATATGTAACTGGGACAGCGGTGGGGCCTCAGCTGCAGGGACAAGGCCTCACTCTGAAGATCAAGAGTTCACATGTTACTGGGACAGCGGTGGGGCCTCAGCTGCAGGGACAAGGCCTCACTCTGAAGGACAGTAGTTCACATATTACTGGGACAGCGGTGGGGCCTCAGCTGCAGGGACAAGGCCTCACTCTGAAGGACAAGAGTTCACATGTTACTGGGACAGCGGTGGGGCCTCAGCTGCAGGGACAAGGCCTCACTCTGAAGGACAAGAGTTCATATGTTACTGGGACAGCGGTGAGGCCTCAGCTGGAGGGACAAGGCCTCACTCTGAAGGACAAGAGTTCACATATTACTGGGACAGCGGTGGGGCCTCAGCCTCAGGGACAAGGCCTCACTCTGAAGGACAAGAGTTCACATATTACTGGGACAGCGGTGGGGCCTCAGCTGCAGGGCCAAGGCCTCACTCTGAAGATCAAGAGTTCATATATTACTGGGACAGCGTTGGGGCCTCAGCAGCAGGGACAAGGCCTCACTCTGAAGATCAAGAGTTCATATATTACTTTGACAGTGGTGGGGCCTCAGCTGCAGGAACAAGGCCTCACTCTGAAGATCAAGAGTTCACATATTACTGGGACAGCGGTGAGGCCTCAGCTGCAGGGACAAGGCCTCACTCTGAAGGACAAGAGTTCACATATTACTGGGACAGCGGTGGGGCCTAAGCTGCAGGGACAAGGCCTCACTCTGAAGGACAAGAGTTCAAGGCCACATGAGGCAACAATGAGCACATGGTCTGCGGAAATGAAGAAACAGCCTGAAGGGACGAGCCATCAGCTTGCAGGACAAGAATATAGACCAGCCTCTTGTGGCGGAAGAGACACGCAGCCAGCAGAAATGAGGCCTCAGCCTGTAGCCAGGGATGTCATTTGGAGTTTACCAGGGGTCACGGGCGGGACCCCTGCAGTCGCAGCCGCAACCCCTGCTGTCTCCCTTGCAACTCTCATATACAAACAAAAAAGAAAGTTATTTTTAATTTTTTTTAAACGAAACCACCATCATAAAATGGATACAATGAGCTTCCAGAAGAAGGGAGCATCTCCCCACTATTTGCACAGCTCTAGTTTTAAACATTGCATTGCCACGCTTGCTGCGTGTGACATAATCGCACACTATGCGCCTCCTCTAGACCATTGTTACTGTACTTTTCCAATATAGAAATTTCCTGCAAAAAGAACAGCAGGGCAGGAGGGTGGCATCACCTTCACGTCCACTCTTGTCTGTACCCGGTGTGGGTGCCAGGGAGCTACATTTGCTGGGCCCTTTAAGAGGCTGAGTGGCGGGGCCTCAGTTCTCCTACAGGTGCGCCATGCTCCTGGTTCCCCTGCAGGGATTGGGCGCCTGTTGAGTGTTTTACTTTGCCTTCCTCTCTTGTTGTGTTCTTGTAAAAGTGTTGGGACCTGTTTCAATTCATTCTCTGCTTTTCTTTTAAAAAACGAATTATTAGGGTGCCATCTACGTTAAGCGCTCACCGCTGTCTGAAAATAAGTGAGGCTTTACTTAAGACTTGTCTAATATTCTTCTAAGGGAGTGTATGGGCCTCATTACACGGATGGCGGTAGGGGTTTACCGGTACCGGTATTTTACCGTTACCGGTAAATCCTTACCGCCTTACTACGAGGTCCCTTTGCGGGTTGGGGAATTTAACGCCTGCTTTTTGCAGGCATTAAAAACCAACCTGCAAAGGGACCAGGGAGCTAATGACGGTACCGCAATTTGCGGTACCGTAATTAGCGCCTTCCCCATTCCCATAGAGCCCTATGGGGCAAAAATGGGAATGGGGAAGGGCTATGCTGGAAGGGGGAATTACCGCCCCGCCAACCTTGGAATAGGGCGGTAATTCCCCTTTCCACCAAGGCGGTGCCGGTATTTTACTGGCATGAACCATGGCGCTAATAGCTAATAGCGCCATGGTTCACCGCCATCCGTGTAATAAGGCCCTATATCTTTTAGTGACCGTGTTTTTGAATTGCTTACTATTAGTGCCTGTGTGTTTTTCTAGATTTGGTTTTAAATAAATAATTATATCTCTTTTACACCAAGCCCTGGTCAGTGTTTACTTGTTCTATTGTGTTCTTTTGACCTATTGTGAATACTCTGTCTACTGCCTAACTCTTCTTGACGGAAGTCTGACTGCTCAGCCACAGCTACCAAGTGAATCTGTGTGGTACAAACTGCTACCAAGTGGGTTTACTGCCAAACACCTGTAGTCCTAAATCTTTTGCAGTGGTCCCAGAGGGAACTGCACAGGTTTCTGCCTAACAGCAGGGAACCTGTTATTTAGGTATCCTGTTACCTGGGGTGTTTATAGCTAGTACAAAAGAAGTTTCGAAGGCTCGTCTACGACGGGATGAGAATGGTGACACCCCGGCACAAGTATTGGGAGATATAGCAAAATCAGTTGTGCCATTTTGGGGGCAGATAGCGAATTCAGAAGATATCAGAAAACTAGCAAGAGTACTGGAGAGAACCATCAACCGGACTACGGACATACTCTATAATATGACGTTAGAACAAAAGGCGATAAGATTAGTAGCGCTTAAAAATCGAATGGCATTTGGTGTCATTCTAGCTGAGCGTGGTGGAGTATGCAAATTAGTGGGGTCCGCTTGCTGTGTTTTCGTACCAGATTCCTCCCCAACTATCTTCAAGGCAATACAAAATCTGCACGTCCTTAGTTCTGAAGTGAATGTTCCCGAGGGAAACTGGGATATAAGCGCTTGTTTCTGGGACTTCTTGCGGTCTTGGGGTTGGAAGGTGCTTTCGGTCTTATTGATTATTTTGGGAATACTGTTGTTTCTTTGTTGTTGTATTCAGTGTCTGCCTGGTATGTGTTCGATACTAGGGTGATGTTGCGCACAAGCGATAGGTTTGATAGGATATAAAGTATATGCCCCAGATAAGACTGCCAAAGAATACGTATTGAAGGATATTTTAGCAAAAGACCTAACGGCAATAGATATTTCTGATAGTGATTCAAGGTGCATGGACGATGATGGATTGAGTTATTTGCAAGGAGATCCAAAATAGTTTTAGCATTTGGCATAAGCCAAAAGGAGGGTTTGTCGAAATAGAAAGTAAATCATGCCTCCTATTGTAATAAATATATTTAATATTGGCCTACGCCAAGCTGCTCGAAAGTCGCTTGCAAAAGAAATCTGTGTTGCAAGGTCCTGACCTTAAATCCATGTAAGCCGCCATTTTAGGTCAAACCGCCATTTTAGGATTCGTTGTGTAAAAGTCACCCTGTGAGTTAAAATGGTGGACGATGTCATTCCAGAATATAACATGGCCGTCTTGACCTCTGTACATAGCTAATATGTAACTTGCCTGCAGGCCACTTGTTGAGGTCGTGAACTGAGACCTTGTCCTTCGTTGACCTATGTGTAGAAGGATTACTCGTGCAATGAAAACTAATCCAGGGGCATATGTCGAGACAATGTATTCAAATACTGAACAAAGAACATCTGTTTAACTGCATTGTATTAATGTTTAAGAAGGCCTGCATGGAAAACTTTAAAATACACAGCTATTGCATACGCTTGTTGATACATGTATTAAAGGCAAACCAGTTATATGCGGTTATTTGAAACTTATCACGAACCCTAGATCGGTGATATTTTAAAAGGAATATTAACCCGAAGCGGGGCTGGGCATCGCGTCCACAAAATGTATGAAAAGCGAATGCATTCTAATGTACAGTGTCTCTCACTGAACACACTGAACCACACTGGAGTTTGTTGTGTTGTACTGAGGGCCGATAGCCATCTGATTTTGCTCTGTTTTTGTAATTGGATTCAGTATAGAATAAAGTACTTTGTATGTTCCTTTGTAACCCGTGTCTGGTGTATTTTTCTTTTGGGGTACACAGCCTTGATATTCTTTTTCTGTTTTCACATCCTCTGCTCACCCACTGGCTCCTGGCTTCTCAGCCTTACAAGGCCTTGATCCTGGCGTCGCCTGCTCTGAGGGCCGATTTGATGTGGTGTTTGTGGGTTCAGAATCTCCAGGCGGGGGTGTCCCTGGTCCACCCCCTTTGACCACTCTAACTACAGACGCCAGCGGATGGGATTGGGATGCCACATTGAGCGTCCTCTCGGCCCAGGGCTTATGGGCTTCGGAGGAGGTTCATCGCTCATCCAATTGGAGAGAGTTGTGTGCCATTCTCCGGGTCTTGTTGTACTTCAGGATGACTCTGGAGGGCCGAGCGGTGTTGGTCCGGATTGATAATACCACGGCTTTGGCATATGTCAACCGTCAGCCAGGGGGGGTCTGGCCGCTTCTTGAATGCTCTGACGGCTCAGATACGTTCATGGAGGGAGTCACACATGTTGTCCCTGGTGGCCTCTCATGTCAGGTGGGTGGACAATGCTCGGGCGGATCTACTCAGCCGTCGGTTCCCCTCCTCTTCGGAACTGATTCTGTCAGACAGGGTGTTTGCGGAGATCTCTGTCAGGTACATTCTCCCGGTTCTGGATCTCTTTGCCTCTCTGGCCTCTGTGAAGGTTCCTCTCTTCCGCTCCCAGTTCCCAGCTGAAAGGGTTTGGGGGTGGATGCCCTCACTGTGGAGTGGCTTTGTGGTCTTCTTTATGCGTTCCCTCCTCTCCCCCTTCATCCCTGGGTGTTTCAGCGCATCAGGGAAAGCAGGGCTGTAGAGGAGCAGCTGCATGCCTCTGCAGGAAGTCCCGCCCCCCTACCTCCTGTATGTTGGAAGCCTGAGACAGTGGTGTAGAGGAGCAGCTGCATGCCTCTGCAGGAAGTCCCACTCCCCTACCTCCCATATGATGGAAGCCTGAGATTGTGCCGTGTTTGATACCAACAGTTGTGCCAAAACCGCAACGTATGTTCAAAAGAAAAAACCCATTGAGACAACCCTATCGAATGTATCCCCGAAGGGACAACAATATGAGGGAGGAACTCTATGAAGGAATATGAGGAAAAGCAAAGAAAGAAGCCTGTGACGTCATAGGAGAGTATGAACGGCGTCTCAGGATACTAGCTGATGAGGATGTATGGATCCTACAGAAACTAATGACAGAGTGAAGAATCAAGTGAACTTTTAAATACCAAAATTAATATTACACGTGCACAAAGTGCTAAAGATAATCAACCGTTCAATAACTGTACAGACGCTGAAACGCAAGTAGACTAAGTCAACATAGAAGCTGGCTATATGTAGTGAATAGAATACAGGCAAAGCCGCCATTGTATAGAAGCTGGACATCGGTATCACAAATTTAGTAAGACAGGACCCATGAAGAGGGAAGAGAAAAACTATGTTGCAGCAAGAATAAGATGAGATAGTGGAAATGAATGGTGAGGCTGTCTGGCCTGAAGTCAAGATTGAAGCTGCCAAGATCAGCTATCTGTTCTGGAAAGGAACGAATGTACAAAGGATGAATCATCCCTTGTTAAGGTGCAAAGAAAGAACGCCCAGAGTGGCAAGTTTAATTCATTTAAGATATTTAAAAGCTACAGAATGGACCAAATCGTGATCTCCTGCCATGTGAGCCAAGGATGAAACTAGAGTCCTAGAACAACGATAGTGAGTGCTCGCACTCCAGTGTATTCTCAGAGACAAGGATACTTTGCAAGGCCAAGTTCAAAGACAATCTTCATGGCAGAAAGCATGGGCGATGAGAGATGTTGGGCTAATTGGGTGGGGAGGTAGAGTCTGGCCCACCTCCTTGCACCTGGGTCTGGGCTTATGTGCTGTTAAGTGAACCAAATGTTCCAGACATGGCATAAGCGTGCCAACCAATTGCAGTGGTCCATATAACAAAGGACCTTATAGTTTGAGAAACCAATAACTAACTGTGTACCTCAATTTTTTGAAGATGACATGTTTTAGAGGTAGGCATATGTGGTCCTCCTGACCGTGGACAGCCAATTACAATCCCATTTCCTACAGATAGTATCCTTAGATGTTCCCCTTAAGCCTATCCCGATCCACAGTAGGTTTTGCATTATTTGCCACGTAGTATGACGTCACCTCTGATGTATTTTTAATATAAAGTCTATGCTGTGTGAAAAGATCTCTGAGAGAAATGGAGCGTATGTCTGTTGATATTTTGTTGTAACTCCCTATTTAAGATACTTGTTAATAAAACAGTACTTTGACATTTTCCAGGGTTGGTTCAGTTAATTGGACTCAGAGTTATTCTGTGTAAACACATCCATTGCATGCACGTTCCTAAAGATCAGGGCGACTGTGCTGTTGATGGCTCCATTCTGGCCCCGTGAGTTGGTTTCCCTCCCCGTAGGAACTGCAGTCCCAGGAGCCTTGGTTGATTCCGAGTTGGCCTTGTCCTCTGCAGGTGCCTCAGGGGTTCAGGGTCGGACAGATTCAATGGGCGGTTTGGCTATTGCATGGTCTTGGTTAGTCTCCCAGGGTTTCTCGGGTCTTGTGATCCAGTCTATCCTAAATGATCATAGGCCATCTACTCTGAAGGTGTATGACAGGCACTGGGGTCACTTTCGGGCTCGGTGTGGGTGGTCTGGGATCTCCCCTAGGATCCGGTCTGCCCGCTATTCTCCAGTTCCTCCAGGAGGGTTTTGACAAGGCCCTGGCAATCTCCACGCTTCGCTCACAGTAGGCCTCCATTAAAATCCTCTTGGGGGACTCTGATGGCCACCTGGATGGGGAGGTCTTAGTGGGGATGTTTCTTCGGGGTCTCTGTTCTTCCTGTCCTTGTACTTATAAGGGGCTTTCCCCTTGGGATCTCCTGCTTGTCTTGAGGATTTTTCAGGGGTCTCCCTTTGAGCCTATGTCAGAAATTGATTTCAAGCACCTTACACTAAAGGCTGCTTTCCTGATCGCTATCACATCTGCCCGTAGGCTGGGGGAGGTTGGGGCTCTGTTGTGTCGACCCCCTTTTTTGAGAGTTCTCCCTCCGTTTTTCCAGGATCCGCAGACTCCGGATGAGATGGCTTGGCATGCCATTGATGTGCGGCGGGCGGTTCTGGAATATTTGGCTCGGACTGCCCCTTTCCGGCAGTCTGATAGACTCTTGGTTACCTTTGGCCCTGCTGGTGCGGGGACGGAAGGCCTCAGTGGTTTCCTTTAGCCAGTGGATCCGTACTGTTGTCTCCATGGCTTATGTGGCTTCTGGCCTGCCTGTGCCTGACCACGTTCAGGGTCGCTCCACCATGGCTTTCGCTGCTTCCTGGGCAGATGCTCGGGGGGGTTTCTCTACAGGAGATTTGTAGGGCCCCACCTGGGCGGATCAAAGCACCTTTGTCAATCGCTATCGGTTGAATGTCTCCCACTCCGGGGATGGATCCTTCGGGGTTGGTTTTTGTCTGTTGGGATATAATTTTGCAGTCATTAAAGATGTGCTTTTTTGTTGCTGCACTTTCTGTCTCTGTGTCTCATTGGGACCCCTCCCCGTTGCTGCTATGGTATGCCCCATGAAGTAAGTACTAGGACGAGGAAAAGTGGGTGTGGAGGTAATGCGCTGAGCCCTTACTGATAATCTTCATTACTCCTAGTCCTACTCTTCCTCGCCGCAGTACTGGCAACCCTCCTCTCCCCTGAGGGGTGGAGGAGGTCCCATGCTGCAGCTTGGATATCTTAAAATGGATGCTGAGGTTAAGGGGAGGAGTTATACAAAACAAAAGAAATAGAAGAAGGTCCTGTGTCAGAGTCAGCAGCCTCATGAAGCATTGTGACGGGGAAGAGTAGGACTAGGAGTAATGAAGATTATCAGTAAGTAATCCGAGCAGTAACCCTGTGTGACGCCATTGGAGGCGGTATCTGGAGTGCTTGACAGGAATGGCTAGGTGAATTCAATACGCAGTGATGTCCTGTTGGTGAATGCAATGTAGAGGGTGGGGTGAGCAATCTGCAAACGTCACTGCAAGTGGTTCAGAGTTTAAGAGGCGTGTCCAACAGTGTCTGGGGTAGATTTAATGTTGAATGTGTCATTTTGGGCGTGACTGGCCGTAGCTCGCAAGGAGACTCATGGCTGCGGTAGCGGCTGTCACCAGAAGAGGAAGACAGAAGCCGACAGGGGGCCGGATGAGTCTACGGAGATTAATACAAGGACATATATAACTCTTCTTGTTTAGAAGGGCCTTTCTGTATTTTTCAAGTTGTTAATTGGTATATTGTGTTGCAAATGTCAGTCCTTAAAAGATCGATCTCTCCTGTGCAAGCCAGTGGCCAGTCATTTAATTTGATTATGTGTAATTGCTGCCAACAGTTATCTTCTCTTTCTCAGGGTATAATGCTATCACGATGTTGCCACATGTCTTGTGCGCATGCAGTGAATGTGGTAGTGCATGTTTTGAGAGTTTGGGGATATGAATGATAAGCACCACACGGTGTGAGGGTGGGGTGCACATTGGCAGAGGCACGTTGCTAGTGAAGGCACACCACTGAACGCTCACGCCAGAAAACAATACAACCTGCTAGGGAAAAAGGCCAAGAGATTTCTTGCAAGGATAACAAGTTTAATCACACAAAAATGAGGGTACGCAAATAATGCTCGAGAACATTCTGCTGAAAAATGTGTACAAGCAGAAGCTTATAAGGCAACACATTTTCATCGCTGTACAGAAGGAACCTGCGTGGCTGGTTGGTGAGACCCTATACATTGGAATGCTCCATAGAGATCCCAGCCTCGTCCGTCCGTCTTCCATCATGTGGGGTCAGCTTGGCTCATCTCTCCAGGGACTGAAGGTCATGCTTCTTGTACATTGCTATTACAGAGTTACTATTGCAAGATAACACTACTACATCATTGTGGAGTGCACCTGTGAAACTCGGGGACTGACACAGGGGGAGGAACATGATCAGGCAGGCCCACATCGCACTCTCCGCACCCAAGGCTTCCACCCTTGCATAGGACTATAATGTATTCCTCCCCGTACCTCGTAATACAAAGTGTGTTGTTTGTGGGATGAGGTGAAATGGTCGTGTTCGTTCAGATCTTTTATGACCACTGGTTTTATGGCTGGTGCTCTGAGGTCACCTATCTCAGTGTAGGGTGCAGTGAGCTAAGACGTGACTGTAGAACTTCCTGGGTGGAACGAATCCCAAAGAACAGGTTATTTGAAGCAGGTCCGTTCTCAGTAGTTGTGCTCCTACAATCCTGCATAACCAATGGCCAAGCATTCTGTGCCATGGTAACTAAAGGCTGGCCAGGCATTTCATGGCATTGTAACTGATGCCCAGCCACTCCGTGGCATTATCGCGCATGATCATATGTGCTATTCTATGGTAATTGATGTCTGACCAGGAATTCAGTGGCATGCTAACTTATGGCGAGATATGCCGTGGCATGGTAATTGATGTCTAACCAGGAATTCCGTGGCATGCTAACTTATGGCGAGATATGCCGTGGCATGGTAATTGATGTCTAACCAGGAATTCCGTGGCATGCTAACTTATGGCGAGATATGCCGTGGCGTGGTAATTGATGTTTGGCCAGGAATTCCGTGGCATGCTAAGTTATGGCCAGATATGCCGTGGCGTGGTAATTGGTGGCAGGCAGGGGTGGACTGGCCATTAGGGAACTCTTGAGATTTCCCGGTAGGCCTCGGCACCCTGGGCTTCTTTTGTTTGGCAACCTATTTTATTTCCACATGGTGTTATACGAAAAGGGTTGGGCTTGCTTAAAATATATAAAATGGAGCGACTTTGAACATTATTTCCAGGGCCTCTTTTGGTTCCAGCCCATACCTGATGGCAGGCTCTACAGCTAGAGCACCACATATAGCCTTTTATCTGCTTCTGTAAAAGGTGTTACCTTCTGTGTGATAGAGTGTGTGCTCATGTCTGTACTCTTTGTGGCCTTGGGGAAATGGTGCCAGTGGAAAGGCGTGTGAATTAGCGGCAATAAAGCCCCTGGGCATTCATGTGGCCCCAGGGACCACTGATCAAGGCGGCCATACAGCACTTCCGTGGAGGCCCCTCAGCTCCAGGGTCAGAAGAAGCAACGCACCTGTAAACAAGATGGCGTCGCTGCGCGATGAGACGGGCGAGGTCCTCCAGGATGCTCTGGCAGTAGATGGAGACAGCACGCTCCACATCAGGCCCAATGACCACCAACATCTGGAGGACGTCCACTGAGGGAGGGGTTTGGAAGAATGTCCCGCTGAAAATGCACGGTCCAGTAAGAGCTGGGAGAACCTGCACCTGGAGAAACGAAGAGAAAAATGTTAGCGGGTGAGTGAGCAGGAGAACAGCGGTGCAGAGGTTTGGTATGGGGGCTGTGTACAGAGATCTGCTAAGGATGGGCCTTGAGAACCAGAGAGAAGAATGCTAGTGTGTGATTGGCCAGGAGAACGGTGGTGCAGAGGTTGAGGATTGAGGCTGTATATAGAGTGTTAGGGAGAATTCTCTCTTTAGGCTGAATTTCCTAACCTAGTGAGTCCCCCAGCAGCTTTGCTGGATTCCTGGAGTTTGTTTTCTTCTCCTGCCAAGAGTGAGACTCTTTTTCTCCCACTCTTGGACATGATTTAAGGTGTTCCTTTGACTGGTAATGTGTTTATGGGCTATGGGGTCCTTTACTCCATAGGGTCTCATGTGTTTTTACTATGTGTGTTACACAGCACCCTTCGTGCCGTAACACCGGGGTGTCATAGTGACGCCCCACCATAGACTCCATACCCTGGGACTGACTACTGTCTCCCAGGGCATGTAAAGTCACCATTGGCTTTACTAGTCCCAAATTATGAACAGAAACCAGTGCAAACCATCATATTGTGGACGTACTGGTCGGGGCAATTCAATTGCCCCGGGGTCTGTTAGTCGAGGGGACACGTCTCCGTCCCCCCATATCGAGTTTTGGCTGGTGGCAGTTGAAACTACTTTTTATATTCGACCGCAAATATTTTCCTATGGGATTTTCCCATTGTTCGAGGCTACCAACTTTAATTATTTAATTCTCATAGCCTTGAACATACCGCCGGTTTATTTAATTAATATTAATTCGCCGGTTGGTATTTTTTGCCAGGACTCGATTTTAAAATGGCGTTTGTGTTCTCTTCTGTGACTCCAATCCAAGTCGAGCCCTTTGTTCCACTTTTTGGCTGGCTTCTCCACAGAAGCCTCCAAAAGTGGTGCCACTCTGTCTGGGTACCACAGGGGGTGTGGGAGGGGGTTTAGGCACCCTGGACTGAGTTACCTTGGTAACTCAAGTCGCACTCTTGTGTGATTGGCCCAAGTCGTGAGCCGGCCAGCTCACCACTTAGCATGTTCGATTGACAGCTAGGCTGAGTGAATGGGGGTGTGCTGCATAAAAGCAGGGCTTTGGGGACTGGAACTTCAGAAGTCGCCACAGTACCTGAGAATCTGACGAGGGAGAAGCTGAGCCGGCCTACCACGACGACACTACCGGTGGAGCCCTGCGGAACCGACTCACCACTTCCCGACGAGCGAGAAGATCTCCCGGCTGGAGAGGCTTCTTCCCCTGACTGGTGGGCACAACCAGTTTTACTTCTTTCTTCGCACCCCAGACCGGTTTGTGGTCGAACTGCCCGTGCCAAGCACCCCGACGGTCAGATAGCCACTCACCACTGAACAGCAAATCAACAGACCGCTCCTTGTACCTGAGAAACTCCGCGGCTGGTTTCTTCCCTGGCAGTGCAACGGACTCCTGTCTTCCTCCACAACGAGATCCTCTCTTCCCCGGACGAAGCACCGGCTTGCATCTGCTGCCAGGAACAACTGCCCCCGCTGGAGTATTCTCACCACTTAAGGTACCGTGTCCGCCAGGCCTCCCTTTCTAAAGATTGCTACAAGGTAATAATAACCCCTTAACCTTCTGGACTGGGCTGGCCGCCTTGACCCTCTATTTGGTCCCTTTCTTTGGTCCAACTCCTTTTTGAACCGTTACAAGACTTTTGTGCACTGCAACCGTGTGACCTTGGACACATTTCATTTTGATCCTCTTAAAGTAGACCCGGCCTATTGAACTCTAACTTCATGGTTTTACTTTGCCTTCCTCTCTTGTGATGTTCTTGTAAAAGTGTTGGGATCTGTTTCACTTATTCTCTGTTTTTCTCTCCCTTTTTAAAACAAACTATTAGAGTGCCATCTACGTTAAGCGCTCACCGCTGTCTGAAAATAAGTGGGGCTTTACTTAAGACTTGTCTAATATTCTTTTAAGGGAGTGTATATCTTTTAGTGACCGTGTTTTTGAATTGCTTACTATTAGTGCCTGTGTGTTTTTCTAGATGTGGTTTTAAATAAATAATTATATCTCTTTTACACCAAGTCCTGGTCAGTGTTTACTTGTTCTACTGTGTTCTCCTGACCTATTTTGAATACTCTGTATACTGCCTATCTCTTCTTGAGGGAAGTCTGACTGCTCAGACACAGCTACCAAGTGAATCTGTGTGGTACAGACTGCTACCAAGTGGGTTTACTGCCAAACACCTGTAGTCTTAAATCTTTTGCAGTGGTCCCAGAGGGAACTGCACAGGTTTCTGCCTAACAGCCAGGAACACACCATAGCCAGGAACAAACCATTGCCAGGAACACATCATAGCCAGGAACACACCATTGCCAGGAACACACCATTGCCAGGAACACACTATAGCCAGGAACACACCATTGCCAGGAACACACCATTGCCAGGAACACACCATAACCAGGAACACACCATTGCCAGGAACACACCATAGCCAGGAACACACTGTCAAACCGGATATTAAATTATGCCTCCTATTATAACGATTTGTATGTATATTGGCCTACGCTAAGTTGCTTAAAATTGTACGCAAATAACTCTCTATGGCAAGGTCTTGACCTTAGAAATTGATGTAAGCCGCCATCTTGAATCAAGCCTCCATTTTAGGTTAGAACCGCCATTTTGGGGTTTTTCTACAAAGTCACCCTGTAATCTAAAATGGCCGTCTCGTGTGCCCTTGTTCTTGCCTTAACCTCTCCAACCTTTGTAAGAGAGTTAATGCCCAACCTGCCTTCAGGCTACATGTTAGGGCCATGTAGACCTTGTCCTTTGTTGACCTCGGGAGCAGGGGATTACTTGAATTAGCAATGATTAAAGAATAATGGAGTGTGTTAGTAAATATATTCTAAAGTAAACCCCATGCACGAGATATGTAAATTAGGAAAGTGAACCTGGCACGGCCCTAGCACAGTGTATGATTAACCTGTAAGAGGGCTGGAAATCATTTTACAAATTGTATAAATGTGTCGATGTCCAGCTAGGAAATTCTGTTCACTGCTCACATTGAACACTGCTGGTGGTCTCTGTGATGTATTGACGGCCAAATAGCTATTTGTGTACTTTGTTGAATACTGTTCAGTTTTGTAATAAAGATTCTGGGAATCTTTACAAGCCCGTGTCGGTGTATTTTCCTTTGCTTGGTGTAACAGCCATAATATTGTATTTTTTCTGATTCCACAGATGGCGCCCGAATAGGGACCCTCAAGATTGACTTTATCTCGTTGAAGGTTGGCTCGGCTATCGGACCGGGATCGGACGGTGCCAATAGAAACGGCCACTCTAGACGAGAAGCGAATTCCTCGACGAAACTGCACGATCCAATCCCTGGACGGTGAGCTGTAGCCCGAAACAACGTCTTGACGAGGGTCCATATATTTGAGGTGGGTAAATTTGCTGAAAATCACCAGACACGTGGGTCCTTAGCATTGTCCTTAGTAACCCGATCGGGCCTCCCAGTCCTTTGGTCAGGTGAATCGTGTCCCGATTCTTAATCTAACCCTGACAATTTGAATTTGGCGCATTGTACTCGCGAGCAGATTTATTTAACCAGGTAACACCAGAACTTTGACATGCCTGGGAAATTGTCTGCCTGCTTTAGGGCATTGTTCCGCAGCGATAGACAATCTTTGGAAGATAGCTGTCCCGCACCACAGGCGGGGTCGCCGGCATGTACTATGTACTGTAAGAAAGGCTTTGGTAGTATAGCATTTAATGACATTTGGCACAGACAGACCAGACATAATTCTAATCTTCGGTGGCCAACCAATGATAGTTTTGAAATCCCTCCTATACAATATTTACAGTCTGTATTAGTAAAGAAAAAGGCTAGACCTGCAGCATTTGACGCGTTGCACAGTTGGAAAACAGAAGCTTTGCAGCAACAAAAGAGTAGAGAGAAACACATGCGTACACATATGACAAGTGTCGACAAGGCACGGTTATATGATCAAAATAAACAATTGGAGTCAGTTAGGAACACGGACAGGGCATTTCAATTAGGCATTCAGAAAATCTACCCTTCAAAAGATTTTCATACGTCAGATGAATTGATTAATAAACTTTTGCATGAACGAAGGCCCGATGCCTCTGCGCCACCTCCATACGTCCCTCCTCCTGGCATTTTGCCCCTTCCTGTTGTAGTTCCCCCTCCTATAGTTCCTCCGGTCCTCCCTGCTGTTCTTCCTGTTGTTCTTCCAGCCGTTGCTCCTTTGCCTGCTCCCTTGCCTTCACCTGTTGTTATTCAGAATGTGCCTACTCTTCCTCTTCCAAGTGATCCTGCATCGCTTGTAGTAGACCAGGGAGCAAGACCAAAGGTTGTGACTCGTAATAGTGTGTCCCCAGACAAAAAGAGTGAATTGACTGCTTGGGCTAAACATTGTATGGAGAAGGGTGAACAGGCTGATGTTTTTTCCACACTCGAAAATTTAAAAGATATTCCTGAGAAAAATGTTTTTATCGAAGGATTAGGGACTCATTTGAGTATAATGTGGAATAGACTAAATGATGTAGATTTCCCACAAGGGTTACGGGATTTGAACGCCTTAGCGTTGTCCAGAGATACTGCGGAGAAGGTATATGAGCATGTTGAGAGGATTTTTGAGTATAGGAAGGAGTTGTAAGGGATACAGAATGAGGAAGCAGATGGTGATAGTTTAGGTACTATGTTCTTACAGAAACGGTTTTCTCCTCTCCAAGAATTAAAAGGTGAGGAAGCGCGAATTTGTACAAAGGATGCGATAAGATGGATTTCGGATATGTCGATAACTCCAGATGAAGTATATGACACATATAGGGCCTCATTACACGGATGGCGGAGAACCATGGCGCTATTAGCGCCATGGTTCATGCCGGTAAAATACCGGCACCGCCTTGGCGGAAAAGGGAATTACCGTCCCATTCCAAGGTTGGCAGGGCGGTAATTCCCCCTTCCACCATTGCCCTTCCCCATTCCCATTTTTGCCCCATAGTGCTCAATGGGAATGGGGAAGGTGCTAATTACGGTACCGCAAATTGCGGTACCGTAATTAGCTCCCTGGGTCGCTTTGCGGGTTGGTTTTTAACGGCTGCAAAAAGCAGGCGTTAAATCCCCCAACTCGCAAAGGGACCTCGTAGTAAGGTGGTAAGGATTTACCGGTACCGGTAATTCCTTACCCCCATCCGTGTAATGAGGCCCATAGTCAGTATACGTTAGAAATGCAAAAGAAAGTGATACAGGTGATGGTAGAGCACCTGCAGAATGAGTGTGTAAGAAGAAAGATTTGTTGTCCCGCAGAATTGTTGAGTGTTTATAAGAGAGCCTTTTCGATTGATACTTCTTCGACTGCCTTAGCTCTTGATTTGGCTCTGTTGCTTAGTAAGCGTTCGGAGCTGCCTACTTCTCAGTTGCCGATGAGGGAGGTCCCTCCGACATTTGTCCCGAAAGTTGAGATTGCGGCCGATGCTGGACGAGGAATAGTCACCGGAGAAATTCCTGCACATTACGTTTCACAGTTTGTTCACGTCCCGTTTTCAAGACAGGAAGTGAACACCATAAAGCAATCTATTCCCGATATAAGAAAGAATCCGACCGGATTCTATAAAGAAATAGAGTCGGTCTTACAGTCGTCGGTATTCACTTTAAGTGATATTGGCCTATTATTTCCCGTACTCCTGCCAGTTGATTTGTGGAAACAGATTAGGACTATAGATGACATACCTGGGTTGGGAGATACATGGGATAACATGGTTAGGCTAGACAGAGAAAGACCAGCTGGCGAACGACCGCCTCAAGTGATATTAACCTTGCCTGATAGAATTATTGTAAAATTAAAACTATGGTTCCAGAAAAAAGAATCATTTGGGACAATCTTACGGCCTGTGTCCAAGGAAAGTCTGAGGGTGCTACCGATTTCTTCAATCGGTTCGAGCAGGTATTCTAAGATTTCAGTGGACAAGACTTAGGCACAGAGTCAGGGAAAAGGTTGTTTGTCGACAAATTTGTACGTGGATTGCTGCCTAACATCCAGTTACAGATTATGTCTTCTGAAAGCGCTTGGCAGGCGAAGTCTCAATCAGAAGTACTGCATATGGCTCAGTACTATGAAAATCGTGTAAATACTGAAAAGGAAAAACTTGAGAAAAAAAAGGGTGACCTGAAAACTAAAGTTTTATTACAACAGATTGTTAGAAACCCTAGAGGGGGTAATCAATTTAGAGGTCAGTACATTCCACAGGGAAGTGCGCCCTTGGCTCCGGTAACCATTAACCAGTGTGCCTATTGCCGGCAGGAAGGCCACTGGCGCGCAAAATGTCTGACCTTGCAGCAAAGGTTATTTGGGAACATGGGTAGACGATCCAAAGGTCGCCCAGGTGCAGGGGGCCCTGGCAGAGGTCAGTTTGCACCAGAATCACTGCAACCTCCTTCACAGGATAAGCAAGTTTTGAATGTGGATAACAGAAACATTTTTGATCACTCTTCTGCCGTGTACCTCTCTGAAGAGCTTCCTTTTGATGATATTCTGTTTCGCTAGGATTGCCCGATGCAGGATTTGGAACCTACACCTATTCCCGTTCATCAGAAAGGCCCCTACCTTGAGATGGTGGTGGGAAACAGGAAGCATCTATTTTTAGTAGATACGGGAGCACAGAAATGTTCCATTGATCATTCACGGGTTCCAAATATTCCCCTGTCAGGGCAGTCCAACGTTTCCGTAGGGTTTTCAGGCACACCTGTAGTTTGCCCGGTTTCTTTGCCGGTACTGATAACACTGGGTCCCTTCGCGGAGCAGTGTCCATTTTTACTTACCACAAACTGTGGGGAGAACTTGCTGGGACTAAATTTGTTGAAGGCATTGCATGCAGTAATACATTGTTCTCCGGACGGAATTCGGCTAACAATTTCACCTCAGCAATCACTCGCCTCTCAGTTTTTGACTCAACCTTTACCGCCAGAATTTATTAATGTTCCAGAATGCTTATGGGCAATTGATGATAATGATGAATTATTTTGAAACATGGAGTAAAATTGCCTCGCATCCCGCAATATAAGATCTCAGTTGAAGGCGAACAGGCTTTGAAATGTGTAGTTTCTGATTTTGTACATCGTGGAGTAATTGAGGAGATTACGGGCCTATGTAACAGCCCCATTTTGCCAGTATACAAAAAAGGTGATAATGCGATTCCCTTTCGTTTTATAATTGATTTACACGCTATTAACAAAATTGTGGTTCCTCAATTTCCTATCGTACCTGACGTTACAACGATACTAACCATGATTCCGGCTTCTGCCACTCATTTTAGCGTTGTTGATCTTAAAAACGCGTTTTTCAGTATTCCCATGCACAAGGATAGCAGGTACTTGTTTGCGTTTACCCTAGGTGGACGCTCCTTTACATTCACTCGTGCACCACAAGGGTACACTGAGAGTCCAAGTATTTATAGTAGGGCATTGGAAGAGCAGCTTGATACCCTCGAGTTGCCTACTACTTGCATGTTACTGCAGTACGTAGATGATCTCCTCTTGGCTGCTGATTCTGAGAGCGCCTGTAAAGAAGGCACCGTGTTGTTGCTTTGTCATCTAGCAAAACATGGCGACAAAGCTTCACTTAAAAAAATCCAATATTGTTGTCAGGAGGTCGCCTATTTAGGCTACCTCCTGTCAAAGGAGGGAAGACGGTTGACACCTGAACGAATAAAGACCATTTCTGACATGTCTGTCCCAAATACGCAAAAGGAAGTTAGAGCCTTGATAGGTATGGCTTCTTATTGTAGATTGTGGATCCCTAACTTTTCATTAATGATTAAACCAATGTTGGCTTTGACAAAGAAGGGCATTTCTTTGCCATCGCCATGGACTTTGGAACACCAAACAGCATTTGATTTGCTCAAATCCACGCTGTGTTCAGCGCCAGTTTTAGGAACTCCGAATTATGACAAGGCCTTTGTATTGTTTGTGCATGAACGTGATGGATGTGCTTTGGCTGTGTTAACGCAGGAACATGGTGGGAAGAATAGGCCGTGCGGCTACTATTCCTCCGCTCTTGATCCTGTAGCATGCGCTTTGCCGAGATGTTTGAGAGCTGCTGCTGCTGCGTCTGTAAAACAGAGTGACCCAGGACCATTCGGTCCTGGGTAATGCGTTAACCCTAATGGTACCTCACTCTGTAGATATTCTATTGAACAGAACTCAAACGCAACACCTCACTTCTGCACGATTGACAAGATATGAACTGATCTTGTTTGCTCCCCACATTCAAATTCAGAGGTGTTGCGTATTAAATCCGGCTGAACTTTTACCTGTCTCGCAAGATACTGTTGATGGTGATGATACGTCACACGATTGCCTTTATATGACAGAACAAGAGACTAAAGGCAGAATTGATCTGAAAGACACGCCTTTGCATAGCCCACAAGGAGAGCTATTTTGTGATGGCTCTTGTTTTAAACTTCCAGACGGTACATCCACGGCTGCTTATGCTGTTACTACTTTAAGCACGGTTGTGGAAACTAAAAGAATTATGCATAACTCTGCACAGGCCGCAGAAATTATAGCGTTAACTCGAGCTTGTGAACTTTCTGAAGGGCTTACAGTGAATATATATACTGATAGTCAGTATGCCTTTGGGGTGGCCCACAATTTCGGTAGACTTTGGAAAGAACGAGGTTTCTTGACCTCACACGGAACGAAAATCCAGCATGGCACTTTAATAATGTGATTACCTTCAGCACTTGCACTCCCTGGTCAGTTAGCTATCATAAAATGTTCAGCACATCAAAAGGTTACAGATATTGTAGGAAAAGGGAATGCTTTCGCCGATCAGATAGCTAAACAGACTGCCACTGATTTCAGTTCAGAAATGTATGCTGTAAAAGAAATTGTAAATGTTTGAACTTTGGGTGAAAGTATCGATGCTGTAAAAGATATTCAAGCAGATGCTACCATAGAGGAAACTAATAGATGGATCGAGGGTGCAGGGAGATTGGATGACGATGGGTGTTGGGTAGACAATATTGTAGGGAAATGGTTACTCCCTGACGCCTACATTACAATGATGGTTATTATGGCTCATGGTCCGACACATGTTTGTGCGCGAAAATTGACAAAAATGCTACACAGTGTATGGGCCAATGATAAGATTTTCTAAACTGCGGAGCGTTTTGTCCAGAACTGCATGGTTTGCTTACAGCACAATGTAGGAAAAGGTACCTCGACTCCTAGAGGAAGTTTCGCTCCACCTTCTGTCCCGTTTGAGGTTACTCACTTTGATTTTATTGAAATGGAACGGTGTAACAATCTTAAATATGTATTGGTTGTTATTTGTGCCTTTAGTAAGTGGTTTGAGGCCTTCCCGGTTAGAGATGCAACGGCCATAACCACGGCAAAAACTCTGTTGAAAGAGTTTTTTCCTAGGTTCGTGCTGCCGAGAGTCATCTGGTCAGATAATGGGCCACACTTTATTGCCACTGTAATCCTACAAATTTGCAAAGGATTACAGATTGACAAGCAGTTCCATGCAACTAGACATGCCCAAAGTGCCGGATTAGTGGAAAGGCACAACTGCATTATAAAGAACAAACTCGCTAAGACGTGTGCTGGCACCAAGCTAAAATGGCCGGACGCCTTACCGGTCGTGTTATTGTCGATGAGAACAACCCCTCAAACTAAGACTGGGCTCTCTCCCTTTGAGGTGGTAATGGGGAGACCTGCTAATATTTGGGGAATGGCAAAAAAGTTGCTCATTACGGGATATAGAAAATGTGCTTCTTTCAGATTACTGTAAACAGTTGACTAAAAATCTGTTTTCAATTTATCACCAGGTGCGAGAGGCATTACCTGTGCACTACGAGGGTCCTGGTCACAGTCTACAACCGGGGGACTGGATCCTCACGAAGTTTTTTGAGAGGTCGTCTTGCCTTGCACCTCGGTGGAGGGGTCCCTACCAAGTCCTGCTAGTCACCCAGACTGCCGTGCGGGTAGCGGGTCGTAAACACTGGATCCATGCGACGCACATCAAACGGATCCCACAGCCGTGCCATACGAAACAGAAGACACAGAATCCCTTCCCACTGCTGTAACTAGCGTGCCTGAAACAGCAACAACCAACAAGGGAGAATCGGAGACCGTTTCAGAATCCGCAAGGCCAGACAAAACGGCAATCTTGTCTCCGCACGCCCCAACAGTGGAACTTCCGGATCAATCCTTTTCTGATCCCATTTCCGTCCATTCGCCACTTCCAGGAGGAAGTGACGACACTTTGTTCTCACCAGAAACTGCAAAATATAATTTGCGCCCAAGGAAGTAAACGTACAGCATGGTCTGACTGTGCGATTGAAAAAATCATTTGAGGGCTTGCCTTTTTGGCCCGACTGTACGGGAAGATTCTGTCGGCTAAGAGTTGTGGGAAAGACATTAAGAAGACGCGCGACTGGAGTCGCCAGCAAACGAACAATTGGTGTTTTTGCAGTTGAAGACTACAATGCCTGCACCCGCTACCGCTCGTACCAAATTTTTAGATAAACATTTGACTAGCAGAGACAATGATCAAGCATGTAATGGGACCCCCAAAGTATATTGTTGCCTTTTTGTAATAATCACTGGATTTTTAGTAACTGTTGGGTTTGGGTTATGGTATCTGGAGGAAGCATATCTGCTAGAGGATTTTTTACCTATTGAAAATGTATCTGTTATTCCCACTTCTTCTGTGCAATTGCATACTTTGTTGCCTAGGGATTCTTTGCATAGACGGAACTATCAGAATAATACCCTTTTGTTAATAATGAATGCCACTGATGCAATTTTTAATAAGACCAATTGCTGGATCTGTAAACATCTACCGCAACATGGGTATAAATGGCTAGGTTGGTATATTTATGCCTTACCTTTGACAACTGCCTGTTACGCCTCTCTTAGAGCACTATTTTTTGGTCGATGGAATGACAGCATCTCAGGGAACTTTGATGGTACAAATTTAAATAGTTTTGAAAAGAATGTTTTGATGCCCCTGGGATGCTCGCTTTTTGCAAATAGAAGTAAGCCAAACGTTGCTTCTGTTAGGCCCTCTGATAGATTGTCTCGTCCCTTTCAGTCTTTAATCTCTTTCAAAATGGCTCCTATAGGCAATAAGGATGCCACGCCTCCATTTTATTCTGTTAATCATAGCCCCAATTCAGTATCCTTCTGCATACAGAGGAATGGAACACGGTCAATGGGTAATTTTCGAAAGTGCGCCAACGTTGCGAATTTGACTAGTGAAAACAGACCTCTGTACGTAGGCGAACTTGTATATTTTTTTTGCGGTAATGTGGCATTTCCGTGGTTGCCCAGGGATTGGCAAGGAACCTGTTGTTTAGGGATTCTATTACCTGGGGTATTTATTGCCAGTACTGTAGAAATTTCGAAGACTCGTCCCCGAAGAGGTGTAAAAGGGGATACTCCAGCACATAACTCTAGGAGATATTATGAAATCCTTTGTGCCATTTTTTGGACAAATTACGAATTCAGAAGATATCAGGGGACTAGCGAGAGTATTGGAGAGAACCATCAACCGGAGCACTGACATACTCTATAATATGACGTTAGAGCAGAGAGCGATAAGATTAGTGGCTCTTCAGAACCAGATGGCATTAGATGTCATCCTGGCAGAGCGAGGAGGAGTATGTAAATTAGTGGGGTCCGCTTGCTGCGTTTACCTACCAGACTCCTCTCTGACGATCTTTAGGGCTATCCAAAATCTACATGTTCTTAGTTCAGAAGTACATGTTCCTGAGGGAAACTGGGAACTTGGCACGTGGTTTTGGGACCTCCTATGGTCATGGGGATGGAAGTTGTTTTCGGCCCTGCTGATTATCTTGGGAAGTTTTCTGTTTCTTTGTTGTTGTATACAGTGTCTCCCTGGTATATGCTCAGTGTTAGGGGGATGTTGTGCGCAAGCAACAAGTGTATTAGGGCATAAAATATACACCCCAAAGAAGGTTTCCAAAGAGTATGTGTTGAACGAAACTCTGGTGTCAGATCTAATGGCAATAGATATGTCCGACAATGATTCAAGGTGTATGGACAATGACATATGGAGTTACTTGTAAGCAGATCAGAAGTAGTGTTAGCACTTGGCATAGGCCAAAAGGAGGGTTTCTCAAACCGGATATTAAATTATGCCTCCTATTATAACGATTTGTATGCATATTGGCCTACGGCAAGTTGCTTAAAATTGTACACAAATAACTCTCTACGGCAAGGTCTTGAACTTAGAAATTGATGTAAGCTGCCATCTTGAATCAAGCCTCCATTTTAGGTTAGAACCGCCATTTTGGGTTTTTTGTACAAAGTCACCCTGTAATCTAAAATGGCTGTCTTGTGTGCCCTTGTTCTTGCCTTAACCTCTCCAACCTCTGTAGGAGAGTTAATGTCCAACCTGCCTTCAGGCTACATGTTAGGGTCATGTAGACCTTGTTCTTTGTTGACCTTGGGAGCAGGGGATTACTTGATTTAGCAATGTTAAACTACAAGTATACAAGAACAGTAATGCTATCCGAATATAACATGTAAAACATTTGTTTGGTCTGTATTAAAACCGTATATAAAGAGTGTAAATGTTAAATTAAAGAATAATGGAGTGTGTTAGTAAATATATTCTTAAGTAAACCGCATGCACGAGATATGTAAATTAGGAAAGTGAACCTGGCGCGACCCTAGCCCAGTGTTTGATTAACCTGTAAGAGGGCAGGACATCATTTTACAAATTGTATAAATGCGTCGATGTCCAGCTAGGAAATTCTGTTCACTGCTCACATTGAACCCTGCTGGTGGTCTCTGTGATGTATTGACGGCCAAATAGCTATTCGTGTACTTTGTTGAATACTGTTCAGTTTTGTAATAAAGATTCTGGGAATCTTTACAAGCCCGTGTCGGTGTATTTTCCTTTGCTTGGTGTAACAGCCGTAATATTGTATTTTTTCTGATTCCACAACACCATTGCTAGGAACACACCATAGTCAGGAACAAAACATAGCCAGGAACACACCATAGCCAGGAACACACCATTGCCAGGAACACACCATAGCCATGAACACACCATTGCCAGGAACACACCATTGCCAGGAACACACCATAGCCAGGAACACACCATTGCCAGGAACACACCATAGCCAGGAACACACCATAGCCAGGAACACACCATTGACAGCAACACACCATAGCCAGGAACACACCATTGCTAGGAACACACCATAGCCAGGAAAACACCATAGCCAGGAACACACCATTGCCAGGAACACACCATAGCCAGGAACACACCATAGCCAGGAACACACAATTGCCAGGAACACACCATAGCCAGGAACACACCATAGCCATCCATGGACTTTGACACTGATTGACCATGGACTCATGGTTTGTCCATGAACTTAAAAACTGGGCGGCTAACAGGTGATAAATGGACAGAGCGGGGGGAGGCCAAGCAAGTGATGATGGGTCAGAGCAGGACAAGCAAGTGATAGAGCGACGGAGCGTGATGAGGCCAAACAAGTGATGATGGGTCAGAGCAGGACAAGCAGGTGATAAAGGGACAGAGCTAGAGAAGGCCAAGCAAGTGATGATGGGTCAGAGCAGGATAAGCAGGTGAGAAATGGACAGAGTGGGGGGAGGCCAAGCAAGTGATGATGGGTCAGAGCAGGACAAGCAGGTGATAAAGGGACAAAGCAGGAGGGGACAACGCAAGTGATGATGGGTCAGAGATGTACAAGCAGGTGATAAATGGACAGAGCGTGAGGAGGCCAAGCAAGAGATGATGGGTCAGATCAAGACAAGCAGGGGATAAAGGGACAGAGCAGGAGGAGGAAATGCAAGTGATGATGGGTCAGAGCAGGACAAGCAGGTCATAAAGGGACAGAGCAGGAGGAAGGAGGCCAAGCAAGTGATGATGGGTCAGATCAGGACAAGCAAGTGATAAAGGGACAGAGCAGGAGGAGGCAATGCAAATGATGATCGGTCAGAGCAGGACAAGCAGGTAATAGAGGGATGGAGCGTGATGAGGCAAGGCAAGTGATGATGAGTCAAAGCAGGACAAGCAAGTGAGAAATGGACAGAGTGTGAGGAGGCCAAGCAAGTGATGATGGGTCGGAGCAGGACAAGCAGGTGATAAATGGACAGAGCGTGAGGAGGCCAAGCAATTGATGATGGGTCAGATCAGGACAATCAGGTGATAAATGGACAGAGCGTGAGGAGGCCAAGCAAGTGATGATGGGTCAGAGCAGGACACGCAGGTCATAAAGGGACAGAGCAGGAGGAGGCAATGCAAGTGATGATGGGTCAGAGCAGGACAAGCAAGTGATAAAGGGACAGAGCTGGAGAAGGCAATGCAAGTGATGATGGGTCAGAGCAGGACAAGCAAGTGATAAAGGGACAGAGCAGGAGGAGGCAATGCAAGTGATGATGGGTCAGAGCAGGACAAGCAGGTGATAAAGGGACAGAGCAGGAGGAGGAAAAGCAAGTGATGATGGGTCAGAGCAGGACAAGCCGGTGATAAAGGGACAGAGCGTGAGGTGGCCAAGCAAGTGATGATGGGTCAGAGCAGGACAAGCAAGTGATAAAGGGACAGAGCAGAAGGAGGCAATGCAAGTGATGATGGTTCAGAGCAGGACAAGCAGGTGATAAAGGGACAGAGCAGGAGGAGGCAATGCAAGTGATGATGGGTCAGAGGAGGACAAGCAGGTGATAAAGGGACAGAGCGTGAGGTGGGCAAGCAAGTGATGATGGGTCAGAGCAGGACAAGCAGGTGATAAATGAACAGAGCGTGAGGAGGCCAAGCAAGTGATGATGGGTCAGATCAGGACACGCAGGTGATAAAGGGACAGAGCAGGAGGAGGCAATGCAAGTGATGATGGATCAGAGCAGGACAAGCAGGTCATAAAGGGACAGAGCAGGAGGAAGGTGGCCAAGCAAGTGATGATGGGTCAGAGCAGGAAAAGCAGGTTATAAATGGACAGAGAGTGAGGAGGCCAAGCAAGTGATGATGGGTCAGATCAGGACAAGCAGGTGATAAAGGGACAGAGCAGGAGGAGGCAATGCAAGTGATGATGGATCAGAGCAGGACAAGCAGGTCATAAAGGGACAGAGCAGGAGGAGGCAATGCAAGCGATGATGGGTCAGAACAAGACAAGCAGGTGATAAAGGGACAGAGCAGGAGGAGGCAATGCAAGTGATGATGGGTCAGAGCAGAACAATCAGGTGATAAAGGGACAGAGCAGGAGGAGGCAAAGCAAGTGATGATGGGTCAGAGCAGGACAAGCAGGTGATAAAGGGACAGAGCGTGAGGTGGCCAAGCAAGTGAAGATGGGTCAGAGCAGGACAAGCAAGTGATAAAGGGACAGAGCAGGAGGAGGCAATGCAAGTGATGATGGGTCAGAGCAGGACAAGCAGGTGATAAAGGGACAGAGCGTGAGGTGGGCAAGCAAGTGATGATGGGTCAGAGCAGGACAAGCAGGTGATAAATGAACAGAGCGTGAGGAGGCCAAGCAAGTGATGATGGGTCAGATCAGGACACGCAGGTGATAAAGGGACAGAGCAGGAGGAGGCAATGCAAGTGATGATGGGTCAGAGCAGGACAAGCAGGTCATAAAGGGACAGAGCAGGAGGAAGGAGGCAAAGCAAGTGATGATGGGTCAGAGCAGGAAAAGCAGGTGATAAATGGACAGAGAGTGAGGAGGCCAAGCAAGTGATGATGGGTCAGATCAGGACAAGCAGGTGATAAAGGGGCAGAGCAGGAGGAGGCAATGCAAGCGATGATGGGTCAGAACAAGACAAGCAGGTGATAAAGGGACAGAGCAGGAGGAGGCAATGCAAGTGATGATGGGTCAGAGCAGAACAATCAGGTGATAAAGGGACAGAGCAGGAGGAGGCAAAGCAAGTGATGATGGGTCAGAGCAGGACAAGCAGGTGATAAAGGGACAGAGCGTGAGGTGGCCAAGCAAGTGAAGATGGGTCAGAGCAGGACAAGCAAGTGATAAAGGGACAGAGCAGGAGGAGGCAATGCAAGTGATGATGGGTCAGAGCAGGACAAGCAGGTGATAAAGGGACAGAGCGTGAGGTGGGCAAGCAAGTGATGATGGGTCAGAGCAGGACAAGCAGGTGATAAATGAACAGAGCGTGAGGAGGCCAAGCAAGTGATGATGGGTCAGATCAGGACACGCAGGTGATAAAGGGACAGAGCAGGAGGAGGCAATGCAAGTGATGATGGGTCAGAGCAGGACAAGCAGGTCATAAAGGGACAGAGCAGGAGGAAGGAGGCCAAGCAAGTGATGATGGGTCAGAGCAGGAAAAGCAGGTGATAAATGGACAGAGAGTGAGGAGGCCAAGCAAGTGATGATGGGTCAGATCAGGACAAGCAGGTGATAAAGGGGCAGAGCAGGAGGAGGCAATGCAAGCGATGATGGGTCAGAACAGGACAAGCAGGTGATAAAGGGACAGAGCAGGAGGAGGCAATGCAAGTGATGATGGGTCAGAGCAGAACAAGCAGGTGATAAAGGGACAGAGCAGGAGGAGGCAAAGCAAGTGATGATGGGTCAGAGCAGGACAAGCAGGTGATAAAGGGACAGAGCGTGAGGTGGCCAAGCAAGTGAAGATGGGTCAGAGCAGGACAAGCAAGTGATAAAGGGACAGAGCAGGAGGAGGCAATGCAAGTGATGATGGGTCAGAGCAGGACAAGCAGGTGATAAAGGGACAGAGCAGGAGGAGGCAATGCAAGTGATGATGGGTCAGAGCAGGAAAAGCAGGTGATAAAGGGACAGAGCGTGAGGTGGCCAAGCAAGTGATGATGGGTCAGAGCAGGACAAGCATGTGATAAAGGGACAGAGCGTGAGGTGGCCAAGCAAGTGATGATGGGTCAGAGCAGGACAAGCAAGTGATAAAGGGACAGAGCTGGAGAAGGCCAAGCAAGTGATGATGGGTCAGAGCAGGACAAGCAGGTGAGAAAGGGACAGAGCGTGAGGTGGCCAAGCAAGTGATGATGGGTCAGAGCAGGACAAGCAGGTGATAAAGGGACAGAGCAGGAGGAGGCAAGGCAAGTGATGATGGGTCAGAGCAGGACAAGCAAGTGATAAAGGGACAGAGCTGGAGAAGGCCAAGCAAGTGATGATGGGTCAGAGCAGGACAAGCAGGTGATAAAGGGACAGAGCGTGAGGTGGCCAAGCAAGTGATGATAGGTCAGAGCAGGACAAGCACGTGATAAAGGGACAGAGCTGGAGAAGGCCAAGCAAGTGATGATGATGATGAGTCAGAGCAGGACAAGCAGGTGATAAATGGACAGAGCGTGAGGAGGCTAAGCAAGTGATGATGGATCAGAGCAGGACAAGCAGGTGATAAAGAGACAGAGCAGGAGGGGGCAATGTAAGTGATGATGGGTCAGAGCAGAACAGGCAGGTGATAAAGGGACAGAGTGTGAGGTGGCTAAGCAAGTGATGATGGGTCAGAGCAGGACAAGCAATTGATAACGGGGACGGAGCTGGAGAAGGCCAAGCAAGTGATGATGGGTCAGAGCAGGACAAGCAGGTGATAAAGGTACAGATCGTGAGTAGGCCAAGCAACTGATGATGGGTCAGAGCAGGACAAGCAGGTGATAAAGGGACAGAGTGTGAGGTGGCTAAGCAAGTGATGATGGGTCAGAGCAGGACAAGCAATTGATAACAGGGACGGAGCTGGAGAAGGCCAAGCAAGTGATGATGGGTCAGAGCAGGACAAGCAGGTGATAAAGGTACAGATCGTGAGTAGGCCAAGCAACTGATGATGGGTCAGAGCAGGACAAGCAGGTGATAAAGGGACAGAGCAGGAGGAGGCAGTGCAAGTGATGATGGATCAGAGCAGGACAAGCAGGTCATAAAGGGACAGAGCAGGAGGAGGCAATGCAAGCGATGATGGGTCAGAACAGGACAAGCAAGTGATAAAGGGACAGAGCTGGAGAAGGCAATGCAAGTGATGATGGGTCAGAGCAGGACAAGCAAGTGATAAAGGGACAGAGCAGGAGGAGGCAATGCAAGTGATGATGGGTCAGAGCAGGACAAGCAGGTGATAAAGGGACAGAGCAGGAGGAGGCAATGCAAGTGATGATGGGTCAGAGCAGGACAAGCAGGTGATAAAGGGACAGAGCGTGAGGTGGCCAAGCAAGTGATGATGGGTCAGAGCAGGACAAGCATGTGATAAAGGGACAGAGCGTGAGGTGGCCAAGCAAGTGATGATGGGTCAGAGAAGGACAAGCAAGTGATAAAGGGACAGAGCTGGAGAAGGCCAAGCAAGTGATGATGGGTCAGAGCAGGACAAGCATGTGAGAAAGGGACAGAGCGTGAGGTGGCCAAGCAAGTGATGATTGGTCAGAGCAGGACAAGCAAGTGATAAAGGGACAGAGCTGGAGAAGGCCAAGCAAGTGATGATGGGTCAGAGCAGGACAAGCAGGTGATAAAGGGACAGAGCGTGAGGTGGCCAAGCAAGTGATGATGGGTCAGAGCAGGACAAGCAAGTGATAAAGGGACAGAGCTGGAGAAGGCCAAGCAAGTGATGATGATGATGAGTCAGAGCAGGACAAGCAGGTGATAAATGGACAGAGCGTGAGGAGGCTAAGCAAGTGATGATGGGTCAGAGCAGGAAAAGCAGGTGATAAAGGGACAGAGCAGAAGAGGGCAATGTAAGTGATGATGGGTCAAAGCAGGACACGCAGGCGATAAAGGGACAGAGTGTGAGGTGGCCAAGCAAGTGATGATGGGTCAGAGCAGGACAAGCAAGTGATAACGGGACAGAGCTGGAGAAGGCCAAGCAAGTGATGATGGGTCAGAGCAGGACAAGCAGGTGATAAAGGTACAGAGCGTGAGTAGGCCAAGCAAGTGATGATGGGTCAGAGCAGGACAAGCAGGTGATAAAGGGACAGAGCAGGAGGAGGCAATGCAAGTGACGATGGGTCAGAGCAGGACAAGCAGGTGTCAAAGGGACAGAATGGGAGGAGGCAACACAAGCGATGGTGGGTTAGAGCAGGACAAGCAGGTGATAAAGGTACAGAGCCTGAAGAGGCCAAGCAAGATATGGAGAGCCAGACTACGATGAGGGCACACAAGGTTGATTGAGGGACACAGCAGGTGGAAGCCAAGCAGGTGATTGAAGGCTAGAACAATTGGAGGCCAAGCAAGTGAGGTGAGAACAGACCAGGAGGACACCAAGCAAGTGAAGGGTCAGAGCAGGGTCGGCAGGTGATGGGGGGAGGGACACAGCAGGTAGAGGACAAGCAAGTGAGAAGGGACAGAGAAGGAGAGGGCCAAACAGGTAATGGCTGGATTGTAGCAGGGCTCAGCTTCTTACTCACTGTGTAGGGCCTGGCATTCCGGAAGGAGGACAATGGTAACGTCACATCATTGATAAGCCAGGTGTACTGTGCCACTGACTCTGGGCAGACACAGCGCAGGAGTGAAGGGAGACCCCAGACTGATGAGAAGGCCCCAGCACCTGAGGGAAAGAGTCATGTAAGACATCAGAAGCATTGAACCAAAGGGTTCACAAGACAGAGATCATATCATAAAACAGAGGAGAAACCGCTCACCTCACAGGTCAGGAGTAAGGCGATACCCCAGAACTCCCAGGATGGAAGGTAGCGCCTTACACCGCACAGGATAGGACAGCGCAACTATCCCAATATTCACAGGATAGAAGGGAGGCCTCATGCCTCACAGGATAGGACATGAAGATATCCCAACACTCACAGGACAGAGGGAAAGCCTCATACCTCACAGGATAGGACATGAAGATATCCCAACACTCACAGTACTGAGGGGATGCCTCATGCCTCACAGGATAGGACATGAAGATATCCCAACACTCACAGTACTGAGGGGATGCCTCATGCCTCACAGGATAGGACATGAAGATATCCCAACACTCACGGGACAGAGTGGAGGCTTCACACCTCACAGGAAAGGACAGTGAACAAATCCCAAGACTCAAAGGCCAGAGCGGAGGCCTCATACCTCACAGGTCAGGAGTAAGGTGATACCCCAGAACTCCCAGGGCAGAAGGTAGAGCGTCACAACTCACAGAATAGGATATGAAGATATCCCGACATTCACAGGGCAGAGGGGAGGCCCCATGCCTCACAAGACACAGGATAGGACAGTGAATATATCCTAGCACTCACAGGACAGGGGGAGGCCTCACACCTCACAGGAAAGGACGGAGAAGATATCCCAATATTCACAGGATAGAAGGGAGGCCTCATGCCTCATAGGGTAGGACATGTAGTTATCCAAAGACTCACATGACAGAGGGGAGGCCTCAGACCTCACAGGTCAGGAGTAAGGTGATATCCCAGAACTCCCAGGGCAGAAGGTAGAGCCTCACAACTCACAGGATAGGGCAGCAAAACTATCCCAACATTCACAGGACAGAGGGTGGCCCCACACCTCACAGCAAAGGACAGTGACGATACCCCAACACTCATAGGACAGAGGGAAAGCCTCATGCCTCACAGGATAGGACATGAAGATATCTCAACACTCACAGGACAGAGGGTGGCCCCACGCCTCACAGCAAAGGACAGTGAAGATATCCCAACACTCACAGGACAGAGGGTGGTCCCACACCTCACAGCAAAGGACAGTGAAGATATCTCAACACTTACAGGACAGAGGGAAAGCCTCATGCCTCACAGGATAGGACATGAAGATATCCCAACACTCACAAAACAGAGGGAAAGCCTCATACCTCACAGGATAGGACATGAAGATATTGCAACATTCACAGGACAGAGGGGAGGCCCCACACCTCACAGGAAAGGACAGTGAAGATATCCCAACACTCACAGGACAGAGGGGAGGCCTCATACCTCACAGGATAGGACATGAAGATATCCCAACATTTACAGGACAGAGGGGAGGCCCCACACCTCACAGCAAAGGACAGTGAAGATATCCCAATATTCACAGGACAGAGGGGAGGCCCCACACCTCACAGGAAAGGACAGTACAAACATTGCAACACTGAAAAGACAGAGGGGAGGCCTCATACCTCACAGGATAGGACATGAAGATATCCCAAAATTCACAGGACAGAGGGGAGGCCTCATACCTCACAGGAAAGGACAGTGAAGATATCCCAAGGCTCACAGTGGAGCATGGGTGTGGGGGGGGGGTCCTATGCCACACAGGACATGACATGAAAATATTCCAGTGTAGAGGAACATCTGAAGGCCTCTGCAGCAAGTCCCGCCCCCATCATTCCTATATGTTGGAAGCCACATATCGCGACATGCAAAATACCAGTGACCGTGCCTATCTCACGAAGAGTCTTTGAGAAAAGGTATCCATTGAGAAGACCCCATCTGATGCATCCCCGTAGAGATTACAATCTCTTGGAGGAGATCCCCGAAGGAATATGAAGAAGAGAGAGAAGGAGAAGTAGGTGATGTCACAAGAATTAAGTGTGGCGCGCTGAGAACAGTGGCTGAAGACGAGAATATGTAGTCCTTATAGAATTATAGAATCCGATGATGAAATGAAGAAGCGAGTAAGCTTTCATATGCGGAATGAAGATGCACGTGTGAAGAACCTGCAGAAAATGCAAGCCGTTTTATAACTGTACAGATGCAGCAACGCAAGTAATCGAGAAGGCTGGCTTTACGTAGTGAATAGACTGCAGGTGGTACCGCCGTAATATAGATGCCATTATATAGAATCTGGACATTCAATGTCACAATTCTAGTAAGCTCAGACCCACGGAGAAAGATGGATCGAAAGCTATGTCGAAGCAAGAAAGCAGCTGAAGATCGAGGAAAGACCAAGAAGGCTGTCTGGCCTGGTGTCAAAGGCTGGAGCGGCCAAGAACTGGTTATCTATCCTTAAAGAACAGTGAACGTGAGAAGTCGAAATCATCCCTTGTTAAGGTGCAAGAAAAGAACACCATGAGTGCCAAGTTTTATTCATTTAATACAATTAAATACGAGAGAAGGATCCGAAATACGGTCTCCTAGCACTTGGGGTATGGATAGAAATAGAAATTGGGCATGCTGCACCAGACTTGAGATAAAAATGTGCTCACTCTCCTGTATATTCTCAGGAGCAAGGATACTTTGCAAGGCCAAGTTCAAAGAAAATCTGCATGTCAAAAGACATGAGTGGTGATGGATATGGAGCTAATTGGGTGGGGAGGCATGGTCAAGTCCACCCACTGGCACCTGGGGTGCTAACTTACGTGCTGCTAGTGAGTGGAATGTTCCAGAAGGGCACACGCATGCCAACCAATTATAGGAGGTCACATAACAAAAGGCATTATAGTTTTATAGCCAATGATATATCATTTGTCAAATAACTGTTGAAGATGACTTGCACTAGGGGTGAGGATGACTTGCACTAGGGGTGGGCATAGGTTATCCACCTGACTGTAGAGACCCAATCACAAACCAATCCCTCATAGAAAGTTTACTTAGATGTTCCCCTTAAGCCTATCACAACTCCCTGTTTTAGACAATTGATGATAAAACAGTCGTATAAGACTTTGTCAACTTCCTGAGTCGGTCTTATTATTTGGAGTAAGAGTTATTCTGCATCCCATCCATGCATGATACTGATTTAAGGACCCCTGGGTTCACGTGGTAGCCGAGGATGGTTGATAAAGACCCATCGATCTGTTGACTCCAGTGTTTCGGACAATCGGACATCCTCTGCCATCTATCCAAAAGATTGCGGGTTTCCTGTGGAGAGCGGCCGAATAGAAATCTTGCAAGAAAATTGAGACGGTGGGCAGGGTCCCTCTTTGACGAAATCCCTACCTGATTTCCACAGGCGCTTTGTGGACAGAAGGCGAAAGTGTCCGTTTGGAGGAGGAAATCGATACCGAAGGCCTCGAGCTAAACGAGTGAATGGCGAGTAGACTAAGGGGAATGGCAAACTAAGGGGACAGGGTTGTGATAATATTTAAGTAATTAAAGTAACAAAAGTAACAGGAGTAACAGGAAATATTGTATAGAGATAGAGAGAGATTTAGCACCCAGAATCCTGACCCAAGGCGGTCTAGAAGAGGTTGTCTCACAATCCAGTTGGAGTAAACTAGGCTACGTGCAGGACAGGTCCGCATAAGGAGACAATCTAAACTCTGTGATCAGAGTATTGATTAGGAGCGAGAGGAACAAAGGATCACCGTGGTTTTTAGTTGTGAAGGAATTAAGAGAAAAAGTCAAGGAGTTATATTGTCTATGTAGGGTGGTGGTTGGCACCAATCCAGAGGTAGACTGAGATCATTGAAAAACAGAGGGTTTGAGCAGTGATTGTTGGAGCGCGCTCATATTTGTTGTTTTTTAAGGTATTTTATAAAGCTCGGTAAGTATTGACAGTCAATTGAGACTTGTCACATTGGGAGATATCACCCCCCTGATGCACTTATGTAAGATATTACGAAAGCACATGCCCAAGCTCAAACAATATAGTGCGGACTGGGTGAAAGGTACGCCATATACGATGTTCATGTCAATGCCACAAGGGGGATCATTGTCAAAAGCGGTATTGCAACACATGACCACACACTTGCACGCTGCATACAGAGGGAAGAAATTGGAGAAAAGGTTAGCTTTTCTAGAGCTTTGGAAGATGTACCAGGAAGAGAGAGAGGATCTGCCACCTGAGGAGCGGATGCTTAACCAGTGTAAAGAGGAAGGTGTTGAGTCTTCTGCTCCCCGTACCTCACTGGAAGTAAAAGACGATAGCACGGAAGAAATAGGATTGTATCCTTTAAAGGAACTGAAAGCGGCAACGGGGTATAGTAATCCGATATGCGAATCGCCCACTTATAGCAGTGACGATAGCCCAGAGGAGAGTAGGAGAAAAGAGGAGATCTTTAAGATCTTGCAGAACAAGGAAGAGAAAAGTGAGCGAACAAATGTATCGACAGACATAGAACAAGAGATTAAGAGATGGAAAGGAGAAAAAGATAAAGCTGATGAGGTAACGCTTGTACAGAAGAATGGATGGGAGGATAGATATTACTAAAGCTAGATGGGAAAAGCATCGAGAAAGTTAGGCAAAAGGAAGATAAGGACGAACAGGATAGAAAAGACAAGGAAAGAGAGAAGTGGTTGAAGGAAGATGAGTATAACAGAAAGAGCAGACAGCAGCGAGAACAGATGAAACAGGAGGAGCAACAGTAGAAGGGGAACAGGCAGAGGAGCAAGGAAAGTGTGACAACAAGCAGAGAACAATAGAAGAACGGGACAGACAAGAAAGCAAAAGAGAAGAGGAGGCAGCACAAAAATTAGGGGATAGAAGAATACAGAGATGAAGAGAAGAGGAAGAAAGGAGAGCAGGAGTGAGGAGGGAACAGATAAGACAAGAAGAGGAGAGAGTCAGATGGGAAGCGAGAAAACAAAGACAATTAGATGAAGAATTACAACGTAAAAGGAGACAGTGAGAGCTTGATGTTGACCTCATTCAAAAGGAGTTAATGTAGCCAAGTCCAACAATACGATGGAATAGAATGGAAGAGCTCCTTCTATTAAAGGGAGTAACATCAGGGCCACCTAGGGTAGACATAGAAGAGAACTTTGATATAGAAAGTATCAGAGATACGATTGGTAAAGCCTATCAAGAATTAAAGGAAGGTAGCAAATCGGGAAGCCGAGGGAAGGGAGATCAAACTCTGGTTTTCCAATCAGGAAGCGAAGAGGAAAATCTGTTTAGTCTTGAACATCGAGCCTTATCCTTAAGCAGACTGACCTTAAATAGCGGTGAAGCGGAGGAGCGTCACACGAGTTGGGGACTAGACATGTTAGACGAAGAGAGAGAATCCTTCCGTGGGGAAGAGGGAGAAGGTGCATGTGCCCCTGAGGGAAGCCTGCAGGCGGACAAAGAAGCAAGATGGTCCGGTCTAGAACAACCTACGGATAGAACGCCAGATCTTATAGCATATCCAGAGCGTCCCTGAGGATGATCATATAGTGTGAAGGGAGTATCACTGACATATGTGAGCAGGTTAAGGTCACTACCGGGGAGGTGACGGTCATGGACCATTGTCCCCACAATGGAAAGGGAAACAATGGGAGCCGACTTCGGATTAGGGTTTACGCAGTTTCCCTTATTGGAAAAAGGGGGAGCAAGACCACAGTATATTCCATGGCCGCAGATGGAGGAGGATAATTTAAGGTGCAAACTCCCGAGTTTCCTGTGGGTGCAGGAAAATGGATTTATGAATTAGAAAAAATGACAGGAGGAAATACCTTGGCAATAGGGGACATTAAGGGTGTCCTAGCAGTCATTCTTGGGGAAAGAGCTGATGTCATATGGAGGAGAACAGGCTTCAAGTGTGACAGCACAGAACACAGCGCACGATGGAGCACCATTTAATAATTGCAGAGCAGTTGTCTGGAGGGCTCTCAGAGTGCAGTATCCTGACACATCAGACATGGGTGCAAACATGACACATAAGATGAAAGAAGACGTTGATCATCCTGCTTACATTCATGACATTCAAGAGAGGTGGACCCTTGAAACGAGAGAACCATAGGAAAAAATTGTGGCAGTTTTTTACCACATTTTTTGTCAGGGGTTGCCCGAGCAAGTACAGAGGCAACTGAAAAAGCAAGCAGGAATGGAAGCGAAGCCATGTGCAGAAATACAGTTGACAATATTGCATCACTGTCGGCTGTTGCAGGAGAAAAACAAGAAGAAAGATGAGGCTATAAAACTTGAGAAAGCCAAGTTAGTTCAGAGAAAACTGTCAAAATATACCATATAAGGGGCGGTATTGACAAGCGGAGAAGAGTTTGGAATTCAGCAAGCAGTGGGTGCATCACAGGCGAATAACCAACGCCCGATGAACCAAGGAGGAAACGAGTTTGTGCCAAGGGGTAGAGGAATGGGCTATAGAGGCACGGGTGGTTTCCAGAACAGTCAAGGTGGGTTTCAGAACGCACAGATTGTGCAAGGAGTATTCAACCAAGGGGGACTAGTTAAACAGGCTCTATTTTGCTTACAGCTGATGCCCGGGCGTCATTTCTGCTGACCTGAGATTCATGTCATTCCGCTTACAGCTGATGCCCGGGCGTCATTTCGGCTGACCTGTGACTCATGGCATTCTGCTTGCAGCTGATGCCCGGGCGTCATTTCTGCTGACCTGGGATTCATGGTATTCCGCTTACAGCTGATGCCCATGCGTCATTTCAGCTGACCTGTGATTCAGGGCATTCCGCTTACAGCTGATACCCGGGCGTTATTTCTGCTGGCCTGTGATTCATGGCATTCTGCTTACAATTGATGCTCGGGCGTCATTTCTGCTGACCTGGGATTCATGGCATTCCGCTTACAGCTGATGCCCGGGCGTCATTTCTGCTGACCTGGGATTCATGGCATTCCGCTTACAGCTAATGCCCGGGCATCATTTCTGCTGACCTGAGATTCATGTCATTCCGCTTACAGCTGATGCCCAGGCGTCATTTCTGCTGACCTGTGATTCATGGCATTCCGCTTACAGCTGATGCCCGGGCGTAATTTCTGCTGACCTGAGATTCATGGCATTCCGCTTACAGCTAATGCTCGGGCGTCATTTCTGCTGGCCTGTGATTCATGGCATTCTGCTTACAATTGATGCTCGGGCGTCATTTCTGCTGACCTGTGATTCATGGCATTCCGCTTACAGCTGATGCCCGGGCGTAATTTCTGCTGACCTGAGATTCATGGCATTCCGCTTACAGCTGATGCTCGGGCGTCATTTCTGCTGACCTGTGATTCAGGGCATTCCGCTTACAGCTGATGCTCGGGCGTCATTTCGGCTGACCTGTGATTCAGGGCATTCCGCTTACAGCTGATGCTCGGGCGTCATTTCTGCTGACCTGAGATTCATGTCATTCCGCTTACAGCTGATGCCCATGCGTCATTTCAGCTGACCTGTGATTCAGGGCATTCCGCTTACAGCTGATACCCAGGCGTCATTTCTGCTGGCCTGTGATTCATGGCATTCTGCTTACAATTGATGCTCGGGCATCATTTCTGCAGGCCTGTGATTCATGTCATTCCGCTTACAGCTGATGCCCGGGCGTCATTTCTGCTGACCTGGGATTCATGGCATTCCGCTTACAGCTGATGCTCGGGTGTCATTTCTGCTGACCTGGGATTCATGGCATTCCGCTTACAGCTGATGCCCGGGCGTAATTTCTGCTGACCTGAGATTCATGCCAATCCGCTTACAGCTGATGCCCGGGTGTCATTTCATCTGACCTGCGATTGATGGCATTCTGCTTCCAGCTGATGCCCAGGCGTCATTTCTGCTGACCTGAGATTCATGTAATTCCGCTTACAGCTGATGCTCGGGCTTCATTTCTGCTGACCTGTGATTCAGGGCATTCTGCTTACAGCTGATGCCCGGGCGTCATTTCAGCTGACCTGTGATTCAGGGCATTCCGCTTACAGCTGATACCCGGGCGTCATTTCTGCTGGGCTGTGATTCATGGCATTCTGCTTACAATTGATGCTCGGGCGTCATTTCTGCTGACCTGGGATTCATGGCATTCCGCTTACAGCTGATGCCCGGGCGTCATTTCTGCTGACCTGGGATTCATGGCATTCCGCTTACAGCTGATGCCCGGGCGTCATTTTTGCTGACCTGAGATTCATGTCATTCCGCTTACACCTGATGCCCGGGCGTCATTTCTGCTGACCTGTGATTCAAAGCATTCCGCTTACAGCTGATGCCTGGGCTTCATTTCTGCTGACCTGGGATTCATGGCATTCCGCTTACAGCTGATGCCCGGGCGTCATTTCTGCTGACCTGAGATTCATGTCATTCCATTTACAGCTGATGCCCGAGCATCATTTCTGCTGACCTGTGATTCATGGCATTCCGCTTACAGCTGATGCTCGGGCGTCATTTCTGCTGACCTGTGATTCATGGCATTCCGCTTACAGCTGATGCTCGGGCGTCATTTCTGCTGACCTGAGATTCATGTCATTCCGCTTGCAGCTGATGCCCGGGCGTCATTTCTGCTGACCTGTGATTCAAAGCATTCTGCTTACAGCTGATGCCTGGGCTTCATTTCTGCTGACCTGGGATTCATGGCATTCCGCTTACAGCTGATGCCTGGGCTTCATTTTTGCTGACCTGAGATTCATGTCATTCCATTTACAGCTGATGCCCGGGCGTCATTTCTGCTGACCTGAGATTCATGTCATTCCATTTACAGCTGATGCCCGAGAGTAATTTCTGCTGACCTGTGATTCATGGCATTCCGCTTACAGCTGATGCCTGGGTGTCATTTCTGCTGACCTGTGATTCAGGGCATTCCGCTTACAGCTGATGCCCGGGTGTCATCTCATCTGACCTGCGATTCATGGCATTCTGCGTACAGCTGATGCCCGGGCGTCATTTCTGCTGACCTGAGATTCATGTAATTCCGCTTACAGCTGATGCTCGGGCGTCATTTCTGCTGACCTGTGATTCAGGGCATTCCGCTTACAGCTGATGCCCGGGCGTCGTTTCTGCGGACTTGTGATTCAGGGCATTCCGTTTACAGCTGATGCCCGGGCGTCATTTCTGCTGACCTGAGATTCATGTCATTCCGCTTACAGCTGATGCCGGGCGTCATTTCTGCTGACCTGTGATTCATGTCATTCCGCTTGCAGCTGATGCCGGGCGTCATTTCTGCTGATTTGTGATTCATGGCATTCTGCTTACAGCTGATGCCGGTCGTCATTTCTGCTGACCTGTGATTCATGGCATTCTGCTTACAGCTGATGCTCGGGCGTCATTTCGGCTGACCTGTGATTCGGGGCATTCCGCTTACAGCTGATGCTCGGGCGTCATTTCTGCTGACCTGAGATTCATGCCATTCCGCTTACAGCTGATGCCCGGGCGTAATTTCATCTGACCTGCGATTCATGGCATTCTGCTTACAGCTGATGCCCGGGCGTCATTTCTGCTGACCTGAGATTCATGTAATTCCGCTTACAGCTAATGCTCGGGCGTCATTTCTGCTGACCTGTGATTCAGGACATTCTGCTTACAGCTGATGCCCGGGAGTCATTTCTGCTGACCTGAGATTCATGTCATTCCGCTTACAGCTGATGCTCGGGCGTCATTTCTGCTGATCTAAGATTCATGCCATTCCGCTTACAGCTGATGCCCGGGCGTCATTTCTGCGGACTTGTGATTCAGGGCATTCCGTTTACAGCTGATGCCCGGGCGTCATTTCTGCTGACCTGAGATTCATGTCATTCCGCTTACAGCTGATGCCGGGCATCATTTCTGCTGACCTGTTATTCAGGGCATTCTGCTTACAGCTGATGCCCGGGCGTCATTTCGGCTGACCTGTGATTCGGGGCATTCCGCTTACAGGTGAGGCCCGGGCGTTATTTCTGCTTGATCTGTGATTCAGGGCATTCTGCTTACAGCTGATGCCCGGGCGTCATTTCTGCGGACTTGTGATTCAGAGCATTCCGTTTACAGCTTATGCCCGGGCGTCATTTCTGCTGACCTGTGATTCATGGCATTCTGCTTACAGTTGATGCCCCCAGGCGTCAGAAGTATTAGAATTTTTAATGTGTTTCCAACAGAATTGCTTGCTGTAAAAATGCACATTTATTGCCTCCCCAGGGCCACTTTGGACTACTTTGCCCACGTCAATTTGGGAAAAGTCAGCACATTGCCCTTTCATGGACGCCCCCCCCTACTTTTGTCTGTGGCTTTCATCCCTCTGTGTTCAAGGCAAGTCACCACACACGATAGATATGCCAGACACGAGGTTGTATTCCCAAAGCTAGGGTTTATTGCTCAGTTGGCCAACTCCGTCTCACGCCCCGCGACGTGTATCTCTAGACCTCGAGGGACGCAAGAGAGCGAATTACGTACATCAATTACATATATACAAAATGCATATCATACAATCAGCTGTGACATGTTTAACACCCCCCTTTATTGGGTTTCTTTGAACTCGGTGTGATGATGGACACTTTCGACAAATATGACACCTTCAAATATCTATTCTAGTAACAATATGCAATTTTGCAAGTGCGGAGACATCTTTTACTTGTTGAACAGAACACAGTGCTTCTGTTCTTGGAAGCAAGCTACATACAGGGGAAGAGTCACATTCCAGACCTTGCTATCTATGATGTGCTATTCGTGTCCTGGGTGCCGACACGCTCTACAAGGCTCGGTAAAGGGGGGCCATAAGAAGAGCATAATTCAAGCCTTTAGCTCCTTTATTCTAACATATTCTACCATATAACGAGACTGGCTGGCAGCTGTGAAATGATTAAATGCCCTGCGGCTCTGCTTCAAGGCTACATTCGGGAGGGAGCCGGGCATTCCTTCCCGGCGCTGCCTACGTTGTGTTTCAACGAACTCTTATTAGCCTTGCGGCCCTGCGGCCTTGTCCTTTCACGTTCAGACAACAATATTAACAGTCGAGCAGTGTAAGCAGAACATGTGCTGCAAAGCAATTTGAACAGAAAGCAATGAGCAATTGTTAGAAAACAAAATGGCGATCCTTGTTACATCAAAATGGCCGTTCATTGGTAAACTCGGAAACCTGTATTTCTATCGTATCATGCATGAGACGATTGGCCCACGGCCACCAAAATACATTTACCGTCAATCATGAGAGGTATCCATTTTTCTAGACTGACAAACCCTCCTTTGGCTGTATGCCAAACGTCTCATTCATTTATTGTATCCTCCTCTGATGACGATAAGTCTAAAGGACTTATGTCTGAGTTTTGCATGCTACTATAAGCATCATCATCTTCATTAATATCTATAGCCATTAATTCTTTCACTGTTTTCATTTCATTTGTGTCTCTGTCATCCCGGCCATAAGTTTGTTTTCTTTTTGTTATCATATGCATACATCCCTTCGTACATCCCTCAGTTACCTCAGTGAAAACTAACGGTAGGCAGTGTATGCAACAACAACACGTTATGAATATTCCAAACACCACTACTAATATCGAGATCAACTTCCATCCCCAAGAACGCAGTATTCCCCAAAACCAGGACTCTATTCCCCAGCCCCCTTCTCCAGTAGGGAGTTCGGAGCTTAGGACATGCATTTTCTTTATTGCTTCAAAAATCGTAGGGGAATAGTCACCTACAAATACACAGCACGCTGATCCCACAATCTTGCAAATTCCCCCACGATCAACCAGGATCAGATCGAGAGCCATTCTATTTTGCAGCATCATTAACCTGATTCCTTTTTCTTCCAACGTCATGTTAAATAGTATATCTGTCGTTGTGTTTATGGTATCTTTTAGTATTCTGGACAGCTGCCTTATGTTATAGGAGTTCACTATCTGGGACAATAATGGAATGAATGATTTTGCTACGTCAGTTGCTATCAAAACACCTTCGCTACTCCTTTTGGTTCTAGATCTAGATAGTCTGGCCATGTCTGGTGTTTCTAAGAGGAACACTCCCGGGAACAGTAGACCTAGGTAACATGTACCTCCCCAGTTTCTAGGCAACCAAGGATATGCTTTCTCTCCACATATAAAATAGACTGGATCTCCCACATATACTGGTTCTATTTCCCATTTTAATACCACTGTATTCATGCATGCAGTAAATGTTCCTACCGAATAGGAGCCTTTCTTTTTTAAACAAAAAGGGGCAGTTCTCGGGTTATAATTCACCGTGTAAGAAGGTGGAACTGCATCTTTGTTCCCGTCTGTTCTTACACGAAACGTCATCACAGATGTTTTAACTGGTGGGGACAATCTATCTTGTCTATTTTGTCGTGTTATTTTTCGCGTACTTTTAGCCGTAGGTTCTGGGATCATCACTCGCGCTTTATGGAATATGGAACAACCCACAGGCCTCATAATTATTTCCTCAAACTCATTCATGTTTGTTCTGTCTAATTGACCCGTACCACTCTTATTCCACTTTCAATAGAACATTGCACTTAAAGATGCACTGCATGCAGAACTTAATGGCAATGGTTGTACATACCAGCCTATTCCTTTCCCTGCATGCTGCGGTAAATGGGCACATACCCAGCAATTAGTTTTCTTTAGAATTGCATGCATCATATTCATAATCAGTAACAGCTTATTGTTCCCATACCCTTCCCTGTGCCTTTCTTCCATTGGGGACAAGGTATAAGTAATCACCTGAACCGGGCTTTCTGTAGTGGATATATTAACTATTGATAAAAACATTCCCAATGGTTGTATAGATTCCACATACCATAACACCAACACTGTCATTATTGGTGCTACCACACTCATGAAGCACATGATTATTGTCAGTGCCAGCATACAATTTACAGTTTAAGTTTACAGTCTTTATAATGAACTCATTCTCAGCAGCGGTGCAGGAGGAGGCTGAAACCGGTCCCGACATGCTTCTCATCGTCCTTCTTCTTCCTTATTACAGTTCGCCGTGGATATCTCTCTTCGTTGCACTTGCTCTGATGTCAATAAGTTCAACGGAATTTTTCACAGTTCAGTCTGCCAGCACTTTATAGCATGGATTTGCTTATTTGTTTAAGGCAAGATCACTTGTCCTTTCTCATACTGCTCAGAGGACTTCTGATCAGTTATCTATTGCCTTAGTACCATGTGCACCCAGCTTGTCCGCTCTGGTTCCGGACACATGTACTTTTTATGATTGCGCCGAGGAGCCACGAGTCTTTAATTGTCTGATTTGCACAATTCTCACGCTTCTCTCCTCTACACCTCTTATTCCTTCTCCGTCCATGAGCGGAACCAGAGGTTAGCATACACACCAAAGATCTGTGGATCACTCTGTCTTTCGAGGCCGCAAATCATATCGCCTCACTTCCAGATCCAGGCTCAAAGTCAGCCTGTGGCGCTACGGCAGGTGCTGGTGTGCGCCGCTCCAGTGATGCAGATTCAGTCTTTGGCGTGCTGGCAAGTGCTGGTGGGCGCCAAAGGGGTACACGTTTAGTGTCTGCTGGTATTTGCAATACTGATTTTGTGTCAGCCAACAGTGATGTAGATTCTGCTGGGCAACGTTGGGGCACTCTTTGCCCTTCCTCCTTTTTGGCAATCTTTTCAGGCTTTTTTGGCAGTTTCGATATTCACTTCTCCCTCGGGCAGATTTGGTGGCAGTTTACTGGCAACAGTTTCTTTAGTTTCTGGGACCGGTGTCTCTTTCCGGTCGTCTGGGTCAGGCAAGTCTTTCAGCGATGATGGGATCTTTTTGGCATGGGTGGCATGGACCCACGCCTTCCGTCCATCCACCCGTATCGCCGTCTGCATTGCCAAGAGTACTTGATAGGGCCCGCGCCACCTGGGCGCTAACAATGATTTTCTTTCAAAATTCTTAAGCAGCACCCAGTCGCCTGGCTCCAGCGCGTGCCTCGGACCGGTGTATCTCACTGGTAGAGCCTCCTGCACCCGCTGATGAATCAAACACAATTTCTGCATTAAAAGGCCACAATAAGTACTAAGCACAGGATGTTCTACCTCGCTAAGTCATTTTGGCTGAGGTGCGCACCAAACATTTGCCAGCCTCCCCATTACGATTTTGTACGGGGAGAGGCCAGTTCTAGCCTGTACAGACGTACGCATGCATAATAGTGCTATTGGTAATGCATCCACCCAACTCAACTTGCTTCCTGCACATATCCTGCTTATTTTTGACTTGAGGATCCCGTTGTGCCTCTCCACAAGACCGGCTGAACTCGGATGTCTTGAACTATGAAATCTCTTATTAATCTGGAGACCTGCACATATCTGTAATATCACTGCGCCCACAAAGTGTGGACCGTTGTCTGACCATAGGACACGGGGCAAGCCAAAACGGGAAAAATATTCTTAAAGCATTACTTTTGCCGTACTCATCGCTGTGCAGTCTTTTAAGGGATATGCCTCCACCCACTTGCTGAATGCACAGATCACCACTAAGACATATTTTAAGTTTTGGCATCCCTCCATCTCTATGAAATCAAAATGGATTACCTCAAAAGGCATAGAGGGCGGGCCAAAACTGCCTATTGGAGTCACTGTTCCCTTTCCTACATTGTGCTGCAAACACGTGATACAGTTCTGCACCAACCTCTCTGCATTCTTCTTTATGTTTACATTCTTCCATACCGTGGATAGGTGCTGGATTATTTTCTTGGCACAGATGTGGGTAGGGCTGTGAGCCATCGTGACCATTGCAGTTACATAGGAATTTGGCAACATCCAGTTTTTAGTTTCCTTGTCAACCCAACAACCCTCCAAATCTAACACAGCAGAGCCCACAGCCCACCCTTGTATCTCATCGGCCGTGGCTTCGGCCTGCATTTCTTTGACAGTGGCAATTCCATCTTCTATCATACAGGGTACTTCCTCAGTCTGAACTGTCATCATCTTAGTATTTTTAATCAGTGGCAGTTTGTTTTGCAATTCTGTCTGCAAACGCGCTTCCCTCTCCTACTTTGCATATTACCTTTTTATGTGCCTCGCATTTCACTATTGCTATGGGCTTTGGAAACGTGAGTGCAGACAGCAATCGTACAATCAAAGGGCCATGTTGAATTCTGGCACCATGTGATGTCAAGAAACCTCTCTCAGCCCAGAGTCGACCAAAGTTATGAACCACCCCAAAAGCATACTGACTATCAGTACATTTATTCACATTCAAATTTTCAGAAATCTCGCAGGCTCTGGTCAATGCTATTATTTCTGTGGCTTGTGCCGAGTTGTAGGGGATTCTTTTGCTTTCTACAACGCTCTCTAGGGTAGTGATAGCGTAGGCGGCAGTTGTCGTGCCATCAGGTAATTTGAAACAAGAGCCGTCACAAAATAACTCACCATCTGGCTCTTTCTGTGGAATATCACTTAAATCAACTCTCCACTTGGTTTCTTCCTCAGTGACCATTATGGGGTGGTGATTCGTTGTCACCAATTTCTTCTGTGGGCAGTGGCATTAATTCTGGAGGATTCAAAGCGCTACACCTCATAATTTAGATGTGGGGTGCAAACAAGATGAGCTCATATCTTGTCAGTCTATCAGAGATGAGGTGTTGCGTCTGTGTCCTATTTAATAGAACGTCTATGGCATGTGGCACCATCAGAATTAAAGTATGCCCCAATACCATCCCTTCCGTTTGTTTCACCGACGCAGCAGCCGCCGCGACAGATCGCAAACTTCGTGGTTTTGCGCGTGCTACAGGGTCCAGCACGGAAGAGAAATAGCTGCACGGCCTATTTCTTCCACCTTGTTCCTCTGTCAAAACCGCCAATGCACATCCTTCACTTTCACACACAAACAGTCTAAAAACCTTTTCATAATTTGGTGTGCCCAAAACTGGAGCAGAACACAATGCAGTTTTCAATTGATCAAACGCTCTCTGACATTCCTCATCCCACTGTAAAGGCATGACCGCATCCTTTCTAGTCAAGTTCACCATCGGTTTCACAATTAACGCAAAATTACTGATCCATTGTCGGCAATATGAAGCCATGCCTATTATGGCTCTGACTCCTTTCTGTGTCTTTGGAATAGGCATACAAGAAATACTGTCTATGTGTTCTGGCGTTAGCCTTCTCCCCTCTTTCGAAAGTAGGTAGCCCAAATAAGCTACCTCCTTTTGATTATATTGAAACTTCTTCAAACTAGCTTTATGGCCATGTGCCGCTAGGTGTGACAGTAGTAATACAGTGCTTTCTTTACAAATCCCCTCTGTGTCAGCAGCTAACAACAGATCATCTATGTATTGCAAGAGTACGCAACCCACTGGTAATTCTAGCATGTCTAGCTGCTCTTTCAATGCTCTACTGTAAATACTCAGACTTTCCGTGTATCCTTGCGGAATCCGCGTAAATTTAAATGATCGTCCTCCTAATGGGAACGCAAACAAATATCTGCTGTCCTTGTCCACCGCAATTCTAAAGAAAGCATTTTTAGATCAATTACACTAAAGTATTCTGCTGAGACAGGCATCATTGTCAATATTGCAGTGACGTCTGGGACCAAAGGAAATTGTGGATCTACTACTTTGTTCAGCGCGCGCAAATCAATTATGAAACAGTATGTTACTTCATTGCCTCCTTTTTTATAAACTGGAAGAATCGGGCTGTTGCATGTACTGCCTGTAATTTCTTCAATCACCCCTAATTTCACCAAATCTGTAACAATACTTTTGAATCCTTTCTCACCATCAGCCGAAATTCTGTATTGGGGAATTCGCGGTAGTGTAACACCCTCTTTCAGAATGATCTTTACTGGCTCTATTTTCAAGCATCCTTCATCGTTGTCATGCATTGCCCATATACAGGTTGGCACTTTACTTAACTCTCCTGGTAAGGCTTCAGACATGAATTCTGACACAGGGGCATCTTGTGGCCAAATCATCAGGAACACCCCGTCTGCCGTATAATGTATAACTGCACCTAACTTTTTCAATAAATTTAATCCGAACAGGTTCTCCCCACAATTTTCTGTTAAAAGGAAAGGACAATGTTCAGTGAATGGTCCTGTGGTAACTGGGACTGGTTGGGACACTGGGTTTATGACTGGTGTACCTGCGAACCCTACGGAAACATTCTTTTGCCCTGACAGTGGTATATCCGAAACCAAGTGATGGTCTATTGAACACTTTTGCGCTCCTGTATCTACAAGGAAGCGGTGCTCCTCATTCCCGACTCTCATTTCTACGTAGGGTCCTCTCTGATCCACGGGAATAGACACTGGTTCCGACCCCTGCCCTGGTCTGTCCTATTGGGGAAATAACACATCGTCCGATGTGTAATCACTACTATTACTGTAATACGTATTTGGCTGTGTATCGAAAACGTTCCCACTCTTCCCTCTATTTCCCCCGCTCTGGTTTCCATATTGTTGGTTTTGCCGGCCCTGATTCTGGTTAGGAGCACTTTGGTTTTGGGCTTGGTTTTGATTACCTCCATTATTGTGGTGCTGCTGCATACTATTCCTATTTGGTCCATTCGCTCCTTGGTGCCTCTATGCTGACTTCTCTGACCACACCCATTTCTAATCTGCTGATGTGGACAATGCACTCGACAGTGTCCTTCCTCCTTACAGTATGCACACTGATTTGGTCCCAATGGCCCCCCATGCATATTCGAATTACTCCTTCCTTGTGCATTCCCTCTCCCTCTATTATGTCCTGCTACTTGCTGCAGTAGCACCCGTGTCTTCAGATTTACCCTATCCTTCTCCTCTTTCTCTTTCTCCGCAGTCACTCTGTTCTCATAATGTTCTCATAATATTGGGCCATGTGTAATACTTCGCCCAGCGTTTTTGCTTGCCATGCACTGATGTCATTATTAGGTTCTGGATTGGAAGTTTTAACCCCCTCACATATTTGTCAACAAATAGCCTCTTCCCCGCTTCCGAGCTCACATCCTGCCCACTGAAGTCTGTAAATACTTCTTCAAACCTATCAAAATAATCTGTAGCTAACTCATCCTTGCCTTGTACACATGCAGTCAATTTGTCCCATTGAATTCTTTTCTCTGGGACAATTTCTTTTCATTTCTGTACTATACGTGCTGGTAATGCCACCAGGTTCGGTCCCGGTGTTCCTCCAACCGCTTCATTTCTGTCTTCTATTACCAAATCCGCCCATGTGGCGCCAAAGGTCGTTACGTCATCCACCTTTCTTATTTGCTTCCATATGTCTGTTGGCAGGATCACTGGGAATATCAGGTCTATGTCACCCATGCTAAGCACGGATGACTGTAGGCAGGACTCTACTTCCTTGTAAAAGCCTGCAGGATTCTTTCTTATATCCGGAATCGTCTGCTTTATGTTGTTCACCTCCTGTCTGGAAAAGGGGACATGCACATATTGGGCGGTATAATGGGCTGGTGTTACCTGCGCCGCTGCAGCGCCCACTGCGGGAACCTCTGTTTTTGGCACAAAGGTAGGTGGGACCTCTCTCATAGGAAATGCCGCACTTACTGTCCCTCCCCCTTCTCTCATGTACAACAATATTCCCAGATCAAGCGATAGGGCTGTTTCTCCTGTCCCTCGTTCTAGTGCTCTCTTATATACTGCCATTATTTCCGGTGGGCTGGCTTTGTCGTTTTTTATATCTTTGTCTAGTAAATGTTCAGCCATCGACTGCAGTGCTTTTCTTTTCATGGGCATGGAATATTCATCAAATATCTCATGTATCTCCATTGTGGGAATACTGGGATCCGACATCCATCTGAACGCTTCTCGTATATATACTTTCAATTTGTTGACCATCTGTACTGACGACATTGAATGTCGTCGTTGTATATTTGGCTCTACCGCTTCCTTCCTATCTCTCCCGATATCCTTACCCCTGTACCCAGGTGCAGTAAACATTTCAGCATATTCATTATCCAATTCATTTTTAAGTTCAGAAAGTCCATATACATTTTCCCTCACTTCTTCATCTCTTTCTCTACAGCGTGCTAATGCATTCAAATCTAGCAATCGCTGCGGTGGTAATTTCCCAATTAACTGTTTCCATCTCTCCACCAAATATTCACCCATACATTCCAACACTACCTGTCTTTCGTTGCTTCTTCGGAAGTCATACATCAAAGCCAATGCTGCCGTCCCATCATTCCCGTCTATATACATTTCTGCCTGTTGCTGCAATTCCACCTTTCTTTCTTTGCTGATCGCACTGCGAGTTACCCTCGTGCATCTACTTTGTTCAGTCCCGCCTCTCGCCCCCGTGGTTTCAACTTCAACCCCGGGAGGGACGGACGATACCGAGTCTGTATCTAAGGCGAGAGGTGCGGATGGGACAACAGGAGCGGGGAGTGTCTGCTGTGGGCCTGGTTGGCTAATAGGAAGTGTTACGTGTGCGGTCTGTGGCTGTGGGAGGGCTTCAGCTACGGGAGGGAGTGTTTGTACTTCGGGAGGGGTTTGGGCAATAGTTACTGACATGTTTGGCCTCGCTTCTGATCTTGGGCCTTGTTTTGTATGGATCAATGGGCCTCATTACGACTCAGGCGGTAAGGGTTTTACGACGGCGTAAACAGCGCCGACCCTTACCGCCTGAGTACGAGGTCCCTTAGCGCCATGGCGGATTTAACACCTGCTTTTAGCAGGTGCTAAAATCCATGGCGCTAAGGGACCATGGAGTTAATTACGCCACCGTAATTTACGGTGGCGTAATTAACGCCTTCCCCACTCCCATTATGCCCTATGGGGCAAAAATGGGAATGGGGAAGGGTAAATGGGGATTGGGGACTTACCGCCCCGCCAAGGTCGGAATGGGGCGGTAAGTCCGCCAACCACCATGGTGTAAACGTAGTTTACGCCATGGTGGTAAAGTCACGGCCCAGGCGGTAACTTACCGCCTGGGTCGTAATGAGGCCCAATATGTTTTCTATCAATTCATCTGCTATGTGCAATTCTCGTTGTGGGTATATTTTTTCTATATTCAACTGGTCACGTCTACCTGACCTCCTTAGACTCTCAGTCCACTCCTCCTCCTTTTCTTCCACTACTTCACCTTTCGATTTATGCCTGCGGGCATGCTTAACTCTACTTCTAAGTCGGCGCATTGCTTCCCTTCTCCAGTCCATAACGATATCAAATGCTGCAGGGCACGCTTTCTTTCTTATCAACACCCTTTCCAGGTTATCTATTCTCGCTATCTCAAAACTACCATTTATCGGCCACTGATGGTCTTGTTGCTTTCTGGTTTGCCTATGCCAAGTCTCACAGAATATTATTGCACCCACTCCATACTTCACATACATCTCATATGCTGGCGTTCCCCCAGGTGGTGCAATTTGGCCATCTTCCAAAGATTGTCTACCACAGCGGAAAAACCCTGCTAGGGTGGACAATACCCCAGGCATGTTCCAACCTTCCCCCAGGTTAATAAACCTTACTTAGGGTGTTTGATTTTGCAAAGTCAACACTCACCCAATATCAGGATTACTTTGAATCGGGGTATGACTCACCTGATAAATCAATTTGTCCTCTAGGACACAATTCGTCTGTATACTGACGCAACCAATGACGTTGTGTCTGTGTTTCTTGGCTTCCGCCTCGTTTCGGGACCCTCGCCTCCTTGTTCTCTAGCCGGGTACGTCGATCAGGGATCAGATGTGTGCAGATCTGCAAAGGAATCTCTCATCACTTCTACAGGGTGCCCCAAACACCTCTTGATCCCGGCTCGATCGTTCCGTCCTCGCCGTTCTCCGCCTTTACTCAATTACAACGTACATGATGGAACAAGTGGGGGAGGGTCCCTATTCGGGCACCATCTTGAAGGGGCCCCTAGGGGTCCCTCACGTCTATGGAAACAAGGCAAGTCACCACACACAATAGATACGCCAGACACGAGGTTGTATTCCCAAAGCTAGGGTTTATTGCAAAGCAAATAGTCTCAGTTGGCCAACTCTGTCTCACGCCCCGCAACGTGTATCTCTATACCTCGAGGGACGCAAGAGAGTGAATTACGTACATCAGTTACATATATACAAAATGCATATCATACAATCAGCTGTGACATGTTTAACACCCCCCCTTTATTGGGTTTCTTTGAACTCGGTGTGATGATGTACACTTTCGACAAATATGACACCTTCAAATATGTATTCTAGTAACAATATGCAATTTTGCAAGTGCGGGGACATCTTTTACTTGTTGAACAGAACGCAGTGCTTCTGTTCTTGGAAGCAAGCTACATACGGGGGAAGAGTCACATTTCAGTCCTTGCTATCTATGAGGTGCTATTCGTGTCCTGGGAGCCGACACGCTCTACAGGGCTCGGTAAAGGGGGGCCATAAGAAGAGCATAATTCAAGACTTTAGCTGCTTTATTCTAACTTATTCTACCATATAACGAGACTGGCTAGCAGCTGTGAAATGATTAAATGCCCTGCGGCTCTGCTTCAAGGCTACATTCGGGAGGGAGCCGGGCATTCCTTCCCGGCGCTGCCTACGTTGTGTTTCAACGAACTCTTATTAGCCTCGTGGCCTTGTCCTTTCACGTTCAGACAACAATATTAACAGTCGAGCAGTGTAAGCAGAAAATGTGCTGCGAAACAATTTGAACAGAAAGCAATGAGCAATTGTTAGAACACAAAATGGCGATCCTTATTACATCAAAATGGCCGTTCATTGGTAAACTTGTAAACCTGTATTTCTATCGTATCGTGCATGAGACGGTTGGCCCACGGCCACCAAAATACGTTTGCCGTCAATCATGAGAGATATCCATTTTTCTAGATTGACAATACAAAGAAAGGTTTTTGCAGAACAGAAGATTTCTTTTTTAATTTTCTCTCTAGGGCGAACGCAGGAATGGTAAGGGCAATGGATTAAAAAGAAACAATCACAAGCAGATTCACAAAAGATTTCTCCAGGAACAAAACAAGTGCAATTAATATAGCTTGCACACCTCTACCCTGCCAGAGAAGCCAGCTAAGCACCTAGATATTTTCCTGATGGGAGGGTTACAGGAGTTGCTGCACCCCAGGCCAACTGCTCTGGAGGGCAGGGAGCGGTTGGCGATTGGGGGAACTCAGAGGGGAGCGCAGATGCCTCTGACCACTGAACACACTGTTAGCTGCACTCACCTGCAATGGCCCACGTAATTCGTTGATGGGATGAGGCGTTGAGATTACCGACCAATCCCTGGACAGAGGAATAACCTTCCAAAAGGGTCCTGAGCAAACCAGAAAGAGAAAGGGTGACCAATCAGAGGCAAATAGAAAAGATGCCGTCATTATGGGGGATGAGGGGACAGGGTGGAAGGAAGCGAAGGGTCCATCAGTCCAGCTGGATTCCAACCATGCAGGAAAGACTTCCTTCTTAAACTGTTATTTTATTTTTATAAAGTTGCTTCAGAGCGTGAGGGCGGGGGAGGGAGAAGGGCACCGGGTGAGTAAGTGCATGGAAACATTGGAACTGGAGGACTTACAATGGAAAGGGGGGATTGCAGGATATACTCACACTACCATTGAGATAAACATTACATCAGAACTCACATGGGGAACATTACTGTACAGTCACTTACCTAAGGAGAACCATAGAGTTAACGGGTGATCCTGGGGGTGGTAAATGAGGGGGAAGCTAAATATGAGAGTGTAGCCCAAGGTTATTCGGGTTTTGGGCGGGAGTGGCTCAGAGTACGTGAGGAAGGGATGCTTAAAGGGGCAAGGATAGGAACTGTGGGAGGTCTATCTGAGCTTGAATCATTAGACGTTGAGGCTGTTCTGAAACTACCCCTTCAAGGGGCCTTTGACAATGAAATCCCAACTTGAGTGCTAGGGACTCGGAGGGACACCCTACACTGCATGCCTTCTGGCTTTTGGCAGCCTTTCATTTAGTTTTAGATTTTGATCCTGGCATCAATGGGCAGCCACTTTAATGCTTCAGACCTGAGGCTACTGAGTCTCTGCTCTTAAGGCCCAGGGATAGTCTGGCCACTCTGCTCTGATGTTGCAGGTGGCGGAGGACAGACATGTTTACTCTTAAGTAGAGGCTGCTGCAGTACTCCGAGCTGGGATCTGGCATAGATACAACCAAGAGAGATGTCAAGCAGCTTAGGAAGATGTCACACATCCAGGCTTGGGGAAATATCTACAACCCTTAGGGAGATCTCAAACATACCAAGGGGGATGTCTTCCCTTCTGATGCACTCTCAACCATCCGGGGGTTAGGGGATATATCCTCCACTCCACGGGAGATGGCAACCAGCTGAAGGAGATGATAACCAGATCAAGGAAGATGGTCACCATTCAGGGAAGCTTTCAATCAGCTTGTGGGAGTGTTGAGCCAGCCCGGCCCCAACGGGCTATCGTTCAGCCTGGAGGTGTTTTCAAACTTCTGAGGGAAAGGTCATTAGTCTGGCCAGATGTCAACCATCGTAGGAGAGATGTCAACAACGGGAGAAGATATCAGCCATCTGGAGCACTGCCAACCACCCTGTGGCATTTAGATGTGATTGGAAAGTACTCTGTTGCTTCCTGAAGCTAGGTCTGTGCTCAATAAATATCCTAATCATAATAATAATATAAGATATCTATTGGAAATGTCATCGGCATGAAGGAGATGCCAACCAGATGGAGGTTCTATGAACCTTCTGGAGAAGATGTCAACCATGCTGCACAAGATTTCTGAAATCTGGGGGATATAGCGAGCAGCCCATGGACATGTCAACAGCGACACATTAAAATCTCAACCTCCGGACATATGTGAACCAGCATGGGGGGGATATCATTGAGTCAGGAAATGTATGAGACATCCCAAGGAGATGTACAATGTCCGAGGGAGATGTCAAGCAGCGACGGGAGATGAGGGAGAACATGTGAGTAATTGGGGGGTTATGAGGGAAAGGTGAATGACAGGGGAGGAGACAGATGTGAATAGGGTTCTCAACATGGGTAGCGGGAGTCAGGCCGCATGTGGAGCAACTCACCTTTGGCCTTGCTGGCGGAGATGCTGCACAAAGCCTGGGTATGGGTTGCGTGGTATTCGTGGAGTGCTCAGCAGCCGCTGGCAGAGTGTCTCCATGTGTTTCTGCAGCCCCAGCTTTGCCAGATATTTCAATCGACAGTTCAAGTACCGCGCACCCTCTGGGTCGTTGGTCTGTGGCACCCGGGGTCGCTCTATGCCCACTGCTGGCATTTCTTAGGCCTGAAGTGAAAGAGTAGAGTACATGTTAATGTGATTGGCACAACCAACTGTTAGCATGTCCTGAGAAAGCAGTAATCAGCAACCAAACTACATGGTGAGGTCAATAACCACAAGGCAGCACAACATGCACCAGTCAGCAAATCACACTCATATAAACAGGGCGAGATCAAGAATCTTACGCCAGTGAAGCAGACCAAAAGAGGTGAACAATCCCTAAGGAAACAAACGGAGAGCGATCAATGGTCACGAGCCAGTGAAGCAAGACAAAAGAGGAGAACAATCATTAAGCAAACAAATAGAGAACAACGGTCACCAGCCAGTGAAGCAGACCAAAAGAGGTGAACAATCACTTAGCAAACAGAGAGAGATCAAAGGTCACCAGCCAGTGGAGCAGACCAAAAGAGGTGAACAATCACTTAGCAAACAGAGAGAGATCAAAGGTCACCAGCCAGTGGAGCAGACCAAAAGAGGTGAACAATCACTTAGCAAACGGAGAGAGATCAAAGGTCACCAGCCAGTGAAGCAGACCAAAAGAGGTGAACAATCACTTAGCAAACAGAGAGAGATCAAAGGTCACCAGCCAGTGGAGCAGACCAAAAGAGGTGAACAATCACTTAGCAAACGGAGAGAGATCAAAGGTCACCAGCCAGTGAAGCAGACCAAAAGAGGTGAACAATCACTTAGCAAACAGAGAGAGATCAAAGGTCACCAGCCAGTGGAGCAGACCAAAAGAGGTGAACAATCACTTAGCAAACGGAGAGAGATCAAAGGTCACCAGCCAGTGAAGCAGACCAAAAGAGGTGAACAATCACTTAGCAAACAGAGAGAGATCAAAGGTCACCAGCCAGTGAAGCAGACCAAAAGAGGTGAACAATCATTAAGCAAACAGAGACATAGAGACATCAACAATCACCAGCCAGTGAAGCAGACCAAAAGAGGTGACCAATCACTAAGCAAACAAACAGAGACAGATCAACGGTCACTAGCCAGAGAAGCAGACCAAAAGAGGTGAACAATCATTAAGCAAACAAACAGAGAGACATCAACAGTCACCAGCCAGTGAAGCAGACCAAAAGAGGTGAACAATCGCTAAGGAAACAAGCAGAGAGAGATCAATGGTCACACGCTAGTGAAGTAGACCAAAAGAGGTGAATAATCACTAAGCAAACAAACAGAGAGACATCAACAGTCACCAGCCGGTGAAGTAGACCAAAAGAGGTGACCAATCACTAAGCAAACAAACAGAGACAGATCAACGGTCACCAGCCAGAGAAGCAGACCAAAAGAGGTGAACAATCATTAAGCAAACAAACAGAGAGACATCAACATCACCAGCCAGTGAAGCAGACCAAAAGAGGTGAACAATCGCTAAGGAAACAAGCAGAGAGAGATCAATGGTCACACGCTAGTGAAGTAGACCAAAAGAGGTGAATAATCACTAAGCAAACAAACAGAGAGACATCAACAGTCACCAGCCGGTGAAGAGGACCAAAAGAGGTGACCAATCACTAAGTAAACAGACAGAGAGAGATCAACAGTCACCAGCCAGTGAAGAAGACCAAAAGAGGTGAACAATCAGTAAGCAAACAAGCAGAGATAGATCAGTGAAGCAGACCAAAAGAAGTGAACAATCACTAAGGAAACACACAGAGTGAGATCAACGGTCACCAGCCAGTGAAGTAGACCAAAAGTGGTGAACAATCACTAAACAAAGAAACAGAGAGATATCAACTGTCACCAGCCAGTGAAGCAGACGCAAAGAGCTGAACAAACACTAAGCAAACAAACAGAGTGAGATCAATGGTCACCAGCCAGTAAAGTAGACCAAAAGAGGTGAACAATCCCTAAGGAAACAGAGAGAGATCAATGGTCACCAGCAAGTGAAGCAAGACAAACGAGGAGAACAATCATTAACCAAACAAAGAGAGAACAACCGTCACCAGCCAGTGAAGCAGACCAAAGGAGGTGAACAATCACTAAGCAAACAGACAGAGAGAGAACAATGGTCACCAGCCAGTGAAGTAGACCAAAGGAAGTGAACAATCACTAAGCAAACAGACAGAGAGAGATCAACGGTCGCCAGCCAGTGAAGCAGACCAAAGGAGGTGAACAATCACTAAGCAAACAGACAGAGAGAGATCAACGGTCACCAGCCAGTGAAGCAGACCAAAAGAGGTGAACAATTACTAAGGAAACAAACAGAGAAAGCTCAACGGTCAACAGCCAATGAAGCAGACCAGACGAGCTGAACCATCACTAAGCAAACAAACAGAGAGAGATCAGCGGTCAACAGCCAGTGAAGCAGACCAAAAAAGGTGAACAATCACTAAGCAAACAAACAGAGACAGATCAACGGTCACTAGCCAGAGAAGCAGACCAAAAGAGGTGAACAATCATTAAGCAAACAAACAGAGAGACATCAACAGTCACCAGCCAGTGAAGCAGACCAAAAGAGGTGAACAATCGCTAAGGAAACAAGCAGAGAGAAATCAATGGTCACACGCTAGTGAAGTAGACCAAAAGAGGTGAATAATCACTAAGCAAACAAACAGAGAGACATCAACAGTCACCAGCCGGTGAAGTAGACCAAAAGAGGTGACCAATCACTAAGCAAACAAACAGAGACAGATCAACGGTCACCAGCCAGAGAAGCAGACCAAAAGAGGTGAACAATCATTAAGCAAACAAACAGAGAGACATCAACATCACCAGCCAGTGAAGCAGACCAAAAGAGGTGAACAATCGCTAAGGAAACAAGCAGAGAGAGATCAATGGTCACACGCTAGTGAAGTAGACCAAAAGAGGTGAATAATCACTAAGCAAACAAACAGAGAGACATCAACAGTCACCAGCCGGTGAAGAGGACCAAAAGAGGTGACCAATCACTAAGTAAACAGACAGAGAGAGATCAACAGTCACCAGCCAGTGAAGAAGACCAAAAGAGGTGAACAATCAGTAAGCAAACAAGCAGAGAGAGATCAGTGAAGCAGACCAAAAGAAGTGAACAATCACTAAGGAAACACACAGAGGGAGATCAACGGTCACCAGCCAGTGAAGTAGACCAAAAGTGGTGAACAATCACTAAACAAAGAAACAGAGAGATATCAACTGTCACCAGCCAGTGAAGCAGACGCAAAGAGCTGAACAAACACTAAGCAAACAAACAGAGTGAGATCAATGGTCACCAGCCAGTAAAGTAGACCAAAAGAGGTGAACAATCCCTAAGGAAACAGAGAGAGATCAATGGTCACCAGCAAGTGAAGCAAGACAAACGAGGAGAACAATCATTAACCAAACAAAGAGAGAACAACCGTCACCAGCCAGTGAAGCAGACCAAAGGAGGTGAACAATCACTAAGCAAACAGACAGAGAGAGAACAATGGTCACCAGCCAGTGAAGTAGACCAAAGGAAGTGAACAATCACTAAGCAAACAGACAGAGAGAGATCAACGGTCGCCAGCCAGTGAAGCAGACCAAAGGAGGTGAACAATCACTAAGCAAACAGACAGAGAGAGATCAACGGTCACCAGCCAGTGAAGCAGACCAAAAGAGGTGAACAATTACTAAGGAAACAAACAGAGAGAGCTCAACGGTCAACAGCCAATGAAGCAGACCAGACGAGCTGAACCATCACTAAGCAAACAAACAGAGAGAGATCAGCGGTCAACAGCCAGTGAAGCAGACCAAAAAAGGTGAACAATCACTAAGGAAACAAACAGAGAGAGATCCACGGTCACCAGCCAGTGAAGCAGACCAGACGAGGTGAACAATCACTAAGCAAACAAATAGAGAGAGATCAACGGTCAACAGCCAGTGAAGCAGACCAGACGAGGTGAACAATCACTAAGCAAACAAATAGAGAGAGATCAACGGTCAACAGCCAGTGAAGCAAACCAAAAGAGGTGAACAGTCACAAGGAAAAAAGAGAGTGGTCAACAGTCACCAGCCAGTGATGCAGGCAAAAAGAGGAGAGCATTTATGGAGCAAACAGAGAGAGATCAACAGTCACCAGCCAGTGAAGCAGACCAAAAGAGGTGAACAATAACTAAGCAAACACACAGAGAGAGATCAACGGTCACCAGCCAGTGAAGAAGACCAAAAGAGGTGTACAATCCCTAAGGAAACAAACAGAGAGAGATTAATGGCCACCAGCCAGTGAAGCAGACCAAAAGAGGTGAACAATCACTAAGCTAACAGAGAGAGATCAACCGTCTGTTAGGCAGAAACCTGTGCAGTTCCCTCTGGGACCACTGCAAAAGATTTAGGACTACAGGTGTTTGGCAGTAAACCCACTTGGTAGCAGTCTGTACCACACAGATTCACTTGGTAGCTGTGGCTGAGCAGTCAGACTTCCCTCAAGAAGAGTATTCACAATAGGTCAAGAGCACACAATAGAACAAGTAAACACTGACCAGGGCTTGGTGTAAAAGAGATATAATTATTTATTTAAAACCACATCTAGAAAAACACACAGGCACTAATAGTAAGCAATTCAAAAACATGGTCACTTAAAGATATACACTCCCTTAAAAGAATATTAGACAAGTCTTAAGTAAAGCCCCACTTATTTTCAGACAACGGTGAGCGCTTAACATAGATGGCACTCTAATAGTTCGTTTTTAAAAAGGGAGAGAAAAGCAGAGAACAAATTGAAACAGATCCCAACACTTTTACAAGAACATAGCTAGACAGGAAGGCAAAGGAAACCGTGAATTCAGAGTCAGTAGGCCGGATCCGCTTTAAGAGGATCAAAACGAAATGTGTCCAAGGTCACACGGTTGCAGTGCACAAAAGTCTTGTAAGGGTTCAAAAAGGAGTTGGATCAGAGAAAGGGACCAGTTAGAGGGTCAAGGCGGCCAGCCCAATTCAGAAGGTTAAGGAGTTATTATTACCTTGTTGCAGAAAGGGAGGCATGGCGGACACGGTACCTTAAAGTGGTGAAAACGCTCCAGCGGGGGCAGTTGTTCCTGGCAGCGAATGCAAGTCAGTGCTTCGTCCGGGGGAAGAGAGGATCTCGTCGTGGAGGAAGACAGGAGTCCGTTGCACTGCCAGGGAAGAAACCAGCCGCAGAGTTTCTCAGGTACAAGGAGCGGTCCGGTGGTTCACGGTTCAGTGGTGAGTGGCTATCCGGCTACCGGGGTGCTTGGCACGGGCAGTTCGACCACAAACCGGGCTGGGGTGCGAAGAAAGAAAGGTGAACTGGTTGTGCCCACCAGTCAGGGGAAGAAGCCTCTCCAGCCGGGAGATCTTCTCTGTCGTCGGGAAGTGGTGAGTCGGTTCTGCAGGGCTCCACCGGTGGTGTCGTCGTGGTAGGCCGGCTCAGCTTCTCCCTCGTCGGAATTCTCAGGTCCTGTGGCGACTTCTGAAGTTCCAGTCCCCAAAGCCCTGCTTTTATGCAGAAAACCCCCATTCACTCAGCCTAGCTGTCACTCAAACATGCTAAGTGGTGAGCCGGCCGGCTCACCACTTGGGCCAATCACACCAGAGTACGACTTGAGTTACCAAGGTAACTCAGTCCAGGGTGCCTAAACCCCCTCCTGCACCCACTGTGGTACCCAGACAGAGTGGCACCCCCTCCTGCACCCACTGTGGAGAAGCCCGTCAAAAAGTGGAACAAAGGGCTCGACTTGGGTTGGAGTCACAGAAGAGAACACAAACGCCATTTTAGAATCGAGTCTTGGCAAAAAATACCAACCGGAGAATGAATATTAATTAAATAAACCGGCGGTATGTTCGAGGCTATGAGAATTAAATAATTAAAATTGGTAGCCTCGAACAATGGGAAAATCCCATAGGAAAATATTTGCGGTCGAATATAAAAAGTAGTTTCCACTGCCACCAGCCAAAACTCGATCAGGGGGGACGGAGACGTGCCCCCTCGACTAACAGACCCCGGGGCAATCGAATTGCCCCGACCAGTATGTCCACAATATGATGGTTTGTACTGGTTTCTGTTAATAATTTGGGACTAGTAAAGCCAATGGTGACTTTACATGCCCTGGGAGACAGTAGTCAGTCCCAGGGTATGGAGTCTATGGTGGGGTGTCATTATGACACCCCTGTGTTACGGCACGGAGGGTGCTGTGTAACACACATAGGAAAAAAGCATGAGACCCTATGGAGTAAAGGACCACATAGCCCACAAAACACATTAACAGTCAAAGGAACACCATAAATCATGTCCAAGAGTGGGAGAAAAAGAGTCTCACTCTTGGCAGGAGAAAAAAAACAAACTCCAGAAATCCAGCAAAGCTGCTGGGGGACTCACTAGGTTAGGAAATTCAGCTTAAAAGGAGAATTCTCCCTAACACCGTCACCAGCCAGTGAAGCAGACCAAAAGAGGTGAACAATCCCTAAGCAAACAAACAGAGAGAGATCAAGGGACAGCAGCCAGTGAAGCAGACAAAAAGAGGTGAACAATCACTAAGCAAACACAGAGAGAGAGATCAACGGTCACCAGCCAGTGAAGCAGACCAGACGATGTGAACAATCACTAAGCAAACAAACAGAGAGAGATCAAGGGACACCAGCCAGTGAAGCAGACCAAAAGAGGTGAACAATCCCTAAGTAAACTAACAAAGAGAGATCAACGGACAGCAGCCAGTGAAGCAGACAAAAAGAGGTGAACAATCACTAAGCAAACACAGAGAGCGAGATCAACGGTCACCAGCCAGTGAAGCAGACCAGACGATGTGAACAATCACTAAGCAAACAAACAGAGAGAGATCAACGGTCACCAGCCGGTGAAGCAGACCAAAAGAGGCGAACAATCACAAGGAAAAAAGAGAATGATCAACAGTCACCAGCCAGTGATGCAGGCACAAAGAGGAGAGCATTCATGGAGCAAACAGAGAGAGACCAACAGTCACCAGCCAGTGAAGCAGATCAAAAGAGGTGAACAATCACTAAGCAAACAAACGGAGAGAGATCAACGGTCACCTGTCATGACCCTTGCCCCTGGCCCTCACTGGCAAGTCAGCCTTCCAGTTAGGGCCAGGTCAAAGGCCTTAAAACCTCATCCAAGACTCTCTTGGAGCCAGTCCTGGCGCCTTTGGCGCCACGCTCATAACCACCATGAAGACCAACATTAGAATGGGACTATTTACTTGGGACTATTTAACTTGAGGGGGTTCAACCAATATGGAGGCACACACATAGCTCAGTTACAAGGAACTGAGCTATGCGGTCTAGTCTTTTGGGTGTGGCAGGCCTGGGACTACTTTACCTGGACTACTTTGGGTGTGGCAGGCCTGGGACTATTTTACCTGGACTACTTTTGGTCTGCTTGACTGGCTGGTGACTGTTGATCTCTCTCTGTTTGCTTAGTGATTGTTCACCTCTTTTGGTCTGCTTCACTGGCTGGTGACTGTTCATCTCTCTCTGATTGTTCCCTTAGGGATTGTTCAATTCTTTTGGTATGCTTCACTGGCTGGTCACCGTTGATCTCCCTCTGTTTGTTTGCTTAGTGATTGTTCACCTCGTCTGGTCTGCTTCACTGGCTGGTGTCCCTTGATCTCTCTCTGTTTGTTTGCTTAGGGATTGTTCACCTCTTTTGGTCTGCTTGACTGGCTGGTGACTGTTGATCTCTCTCTGTTTGCTTAGTGATTGTTCACCTCTTTTGGTCTGCTTCACTGGCTGGCCACTGTTGATCTCTCGCTGTTTTCTCATTAATGCTCTCCTCTTTTTGCCTGCTTCGCTGGCTGGTGACTGTTGATCGCTCTCTTTTTTCCTTGTGACTGTTCGCCTATTTTAGTCTGCTTTACCGGCTGTGACCGTTGATCTCTCTCTGTTTGTTTGCTTAGTGATTGTTCACCTTTTTTGATCTGCTTCACTGGCTGGTGAATATTGATCTCTCTCTGTTTCTGTATTTGGTTAGTGTTCACCTCTTTTGGTCTGCTTCACTGGCTGGTGACTGTTGATCTCTCTCTGTTTGTTTGCTTAGTGATTGTTCACATCGTCTGGTCTGCTTCACTGGCTGGTGACTGTTGATCTCTCTCTCTGTGTTTGCTTAGTGATTGTCCACCTTTTTTGGTCTGCTTCAATGGATGGTGGCCGTTGATCTCTCTCTGCTTGTTTCCTTAGGGACTGTACACCTCTTTTGGTCTGCTTCACTGGCTGGTGATGTTACGCTCACCTGGTATCCACAGGGACACCACCCAGCCCTGGTTGGATGATTTGAACTCTCGAACCGTCTCCCGGTCCCTTGGTAATTCCTCTGGTTAAAGATGGGTCTGCAATATAGGAGAGCTGGATTCAATACCGGATTGTCTTTATGTTTTTCCACCTCCCTTGGCCTCAACTCCTTCCTCCCCCTTGGGCCATCCCCTCACCTTAATATTGTAAAAGGTGGATTCTCCGTACTGCTCCCCGCAGTGACCAAGTTCCTTCACTGGTGCAAGCCCCCCCTGTGGAAATCCAGGCCTGCTGCGACTCCGTAGGTTTGTTGCTTTACAGTCTTTATATGCAGTTCTTATGTTCCTCTTAGTTCGAATAATAATGTCTTGCTTCTTTCCTTTTAGGTATGGAAAGATATTTTGGTGTTGTAATGCAGTTTGAATGTGAGCATGGGCCGGAAGGCGAAAGCTCAGTGTGCGCGATGCTGGCCGGTGAGTAATGCGCGATGCGCGGCACTGTTTCGCCTTTTATATTGCTAACCTGTGTCTTTTCTCTCCTTGCAGGCTGCGATGTTCCTCGCCAAGCGCAGTAATGTTCCAGTAATGACACTGACCAGGAGATGACTACCCAGGTAAGAATTGTGTGGCTTTCTTCATTCGGAAGGAAACGTGAGTAAACGCTTACTAATGCTGTCTTTCTTTCTCCTCTTTCCAGGTTATGGTATTTCAGGATGCATGCAGTGCCGGATGATGGAGTTCGTACCTTCAGGTGAGTAGAACTGAAGTCAGTGAAGCAGAACAAAAGTGGTGAACAATCCCTGAGGAAACAAACAGAGAGATCAACGGTTACCAGCCAGTGAAGAAGATTAAAAGAGGAGAACAGTTGCTAGGCAAACAAGCATAGAGAGATTAATGAATGATCACCAGCCAGGGAATCAAACTGCAAGGAGATGTCAGTAACCACAAGGCTTCAAAACAGTCAGAGATCAGCAACCCCCACCCAAATAAACAGAGAGAGATCAACAATCCTCTGCCAATGAAGCAGAGAAAAATAGGAGAACAATCACTCGGCAAACAAGCAGAGAGAGATGAACAATCACCATCCAGTTACACATGCCCAGAGAGGAAAACAATCACTAGGCAAAAAAAGCAAAGACATAAACAATTACCAACCAATGAAGCAGGCCAAAAGAGGAGAACAATCACTAGGCAAACAACAGAGAGAAATAAACAATCACCTGCCAGTGACGCAAGCCCAAAGGGCAAAACAATCACTAGGGAAAACAACAAAGAGATAAACAATTACCAGCCAACAAAGCAGACCAAAAGAGGAGAGCAATCTCTAGGCAAACAAGCAGATAGAAATAAACAATCACCAGCCAGTGTAGCAGACCGAAAGAGGAGCACAATCACTAGGCAAACAAGCAGAGAGAGATGAACAATCACCAGCCAGTGTAGCTGACCGAAAGAGGAGAGCAATCACTAGGCAAACAAGCCGAGAGAGATGAACAATCACCAGCCAGTGTAGCTGACCTAAAGAGGAGCACAATCACTAGGCAAACAAGCAGAGAGAGATGAACAATCACCAGCCAGCGTAGCTGACTGAAAGAGGAGAACAATCACAAGTGTGAAGGCATCATGAAGTAAAACACAGACAACAGATTCACTTTTCTAAAAATAAGATGGTTTATTATTCTTTATATCAGGATGAGGAAGGCCTAACTTGCCTTATACTAAGGTCGGATTTCCCTACTTATAGAAACGAAGAAACGTCTGTGACATTAAGTTCAACTCAAAAGTCTGTGTCCAAAACCTATGCTTGCCCTCCCAACTAAAGACATACAATGTGTAGGGATGTCAGTACCAAAAGAAACAGTGTTCAAAATAAAGCCAAGATTCTTACTGCTCCTGGCTTGCTGTTCAACTTCCCCTTCCCCGAGTGCAAAACAGTTCCAAAAAGGCCTTGGGGTTCCCTTCCCCAAGAAGGCAGCTCCTCCAGCTTCAAAACTACAATCAGTTCAAAACCTCTTGGCTTTCAATAACAATTCCAGCTTAACTTCATAATCATCCAGGCTCTTCAATAGTTCCTACAGATTGTTCCTTTCTTCAATCACTTCGGCACTTGTTATGCGACACAGCTTCAGTCTCTTGACTTTCCTTGCTCTTTCCAAGTAGAGGTCATTCAGTCTGGGCACAGTTGTCAGACCACACAGTCGACCCATTGCAGGTCACGCAACCGATAACCCTTGGTACTTTGTTAGACTTATTTGTTCTCTTTAGGCTTTCTTGCCAATACAGGTTTTCTCTCTCTGTACCTGTGTCATTAATCAACATTCAATATTGTTTCTTTTTGTCTGTCACTTGACTTTATCACAATGTGTATTTCACACAATTCACTGCATGGTGTTCATCCTTTTCTACCACCTTACTTTCACGTTGCCCATTAGTGCTCATCACTTGCTTTCATGTTGCCCATCAGTGGTCATCAATTGCTTTCACATTGCCCATCAGTGCACATCACTTGCTTTCACATTGCCCATTAGTGTTCATCACTCGCTTTCACATTGCCCATTAGTGATCATCACTTGCTTTCACATTAGTCATTAGTGTACATCACTTGCTTTCACATTGCCCATTAATGCACATCACTTCCTTTCACATTGCCCGTTAGTGTTCATCCCTTGCTTTCACATTGCTCATTAGTGATCATCACTTGCTTTCATGTTGCCCATCAGTGCACATCACTTGCTTTCACATTGCCCATTAGTACTCATCACTCTCTTTCACATTGCCCTTTAGTGATCATCACTTGCTTTCACATTTTCCATTAGTGCACATCACTTGCTTTCAATTGCCTACTAGTGATCATCACTCGCTTTCACATTGGCCATTAGTGCTCATCACTTTCTTTCACATTTCCCATTAGTGCTCATCACTTGCTTTCACATTGCCCATTAGTGACCATCACTCTCTTTCACATTGCCCCTAATTGCTCATCACTTGCTTTCATATTTGTCATTAGTGCTCCTCACCTGCTTTCACATTGGCCATTAGTGCTCATCACTCGCTTTCACGTTGCCCATTAGTGCTCATCACTTGCTTTTACGTTGCCCATTAGTGCTCATCACTTGCTTTCACGTCGCCCATTAGTGCTCATCACTTGCTTTCACGTTGCCCATTAGTGCTCATCACTTGCTTTCACATTGCCCATTAGTACTCATCACTCGCTTTCACATAGCCCATTAGTGCTCATAACTTGCTTTCACATTGCACATTAGTGCTCATCACTCGCTTTCACATTGCCCATTAGTACTCATCACTCGTTTTCACATAGCCCATTAGTGTTCATCACTTGCTTTCACGTTGCCCATTAGTGCTCATCACTTGCTTTCACATTGCCCATTAGTACTCATCACTCGCTTTCACATAGCCCATTAGTGCTCATCACTTGCTTTCACGTTGCCCATTAGTGCTCATCACTTGCTTTCACGTTGCCCATTAGTGCTCATCACTTGCTTTCACATTGCCCATTAGTACTCATCACTCGCTTTCACATAGCCCATTAGTGCTCATCACTTGCTTTCACGTTGCCCATTAGTGCTCATCACTCGCTTTCACGTTGACCATTAGTGCTCATCACTCGCTTTCACGTTGCCCATTAGTGCTCATCACTTGCTTTCACGTTGCCCATTAGTACTCATCACTCGCTTTCACATAGCCCATTAGTGCTCACCACTCGCTTTCACGTTGCCCATTAGTGCTCATCACTTGCTTTCACGTTGCCCATTAGTGCTCATCACTTGCTTTCACATTGCCCATTAGTGCTCACCACTTGCTTTTCACTCTGGTCATAAGTGTTCATCACTTTACTTTCTTTCATACTGTAATTTCCTACACTTTTCATATCTTTCTTTTGTGTTCAGTATTCAGTAAATTTGGCTGAAATCTTAAATTTGCTTTGCAGCTTCCTCGGTATTCACAATTCCTCAATGTGCTTTCCAAATATAATTAACATCATTTTCAGTTCGTTCGGCATTTTCATGTGCCCCTCTCCAGCCCCTGGACCGCCCCGGTATGAATGTTCACTTTCTCTCACTCACCGATGTACGGCTGCTACTCCGGGCTTCTTCCTTCCGTTCGGCTTCTTTCTCTGCTTGTGCTCTTTGGGAGCCCCAGCGAGCAGAGCTTGCTGCCTTCGAACCTTGCTGCAGCGGCCTGCGGCAGTCTGGAGCCCACAGCGCCCCACAGCTCCGGCTGTGGACACAAGGCACAGGAGAATGCAGGGGACATAACCCTGTTGTGGCCCGCTCCAGCCCTGGCATCTCTCTCACCCCTCTGCAACACACACCATCCTTTTCACTGGACCCTCGCCAGCCTGCTCCATGTCGCCAGCCGCGTTGGCCTCTCCAGGCAGGTTTTTCCTTCTCTCCTGCTGGTCTCTCATTTATACACCTGTGGGCCCTTAACAGGTTGCAGGTGTAAGTCCTTTGCCTGACCATAGTTGAATCTATTACCAGGACATGCCTGACCATTCCAATGGTATTCCTCCACAATCCTCTTCCTCGTCCCAGTACCAAAATGGTGTGAATGAATGGACGTGCGGATAACTATCGGCTGCCTCTTCCTCCTCCCAGTCTTAAGGGAAAGCTTTGTGAGATTGATAGTATGTGTGAAAGAGGTAAAGGCTGCCAATAACCTACAAAGGTCAGGGGAGGGAAGGGTTCAGTCTTACAAGGGAAAGGGGGAAACCATGTCTCTCCCAAAGACATCCTCTACCCACTCCCCAAGGTCCCTCCATCCGGGTGATCCTCCCTCGCGTATCCACCCCCAGGGTCAGGATCCAAGAGCCATGGACTTTCCCTGGCCACCCGAGATGAAGATCCGGAGGGAGTAGATGGGAGGATGCCCTCAGGTTCCTCACACTAGGAAAACAAACAGTGATCAACAATCACCAGGTAGCTACGCAGTCCAAACAAGGAGAATGGGCACTATGCAAACAAAGAGAGAGACACACAATTACTAGCCAGTGAAGCAGACCAAAGGAGGAGCATAATCGCAAGGCAAACAGATAGAGAGTAATCAACAACCACCAGCCAGAGAAGAGGAATAAAAGAGGAGAACAATAACTAGGCAAATAATCAAAATTTGCACCCGGGAAAGGGCGCTCAGCCAATCAGGTGGCTGGAACAGCAGGTGAGAATACACAACTCTCGCCCACTGTCCCAGCCATACGAGGCCCTTCCCTGGGTGGCGCCTTATTTTTTCTTTCAATGCGTTGAGGAAATAGGGAGTCTCTCCCTGTTGCCGCCCCCTCTCCCAAAATGACCTGATTCTCCTCCCCACCAGCTCCACAAACCTGCAGGACCGGTGCATTGCACTCCCGTGCCGGCGCTCCTCCGTTCTAGCCGCCGCCATAGAAATGCAAATGGGACTTAGTCCCTTTTCCATATGGTGGCGACCATCATAGTGCAGAACTCCCGATCAAAAAACGGAAAGCCATTTGCACCCCGGACGAACCCCGGGGTGCGAATGGCTTTCATGCCCTGCCAGGACGGTGGACACAGCTTTTAACGGCCGCCAGCCCGTGCTTAGCCTTAGCTCAGGCTGGCGGGCCGTTAAAGGCCATGTCCGCCCTCCTGGCATTAAAAGATCAACAATCACCAGCCAGTGAAGTAGACCATAAGAAGAGAGCAAAGACTAGGCAAAAAAACGGGTAAATCAACAATTACATTCCAATGAAGCAGGCCCAAAGAGGCCAACACTAGGCCAACAAAGAGAGTGAGATCTGCAATCGCCAGCCAGTGAAGCAGGTCAACAGAGGTGAACAGTTCCTAGGGAAACTGTGACGAATTGACCTCTGCCCTTCAGGAGTTAAAGGTTTAGTAGAGGCTAAATCGCCCACTCAGCCCTCACACTTCTACAAACCAAGAGCCAACACAATCATAAAGGTAAAACAGGCACAGTCAACAGATATACCTCCCTCGCCTTTTGTGGTAACGTGCACCGAGGGAAGACTATACTCTTAAGAAGGGTTTGCATGTGGTTCAGTAGAAGCCCAAACAGTGAAGTATAACAGTCCAAAAAAAAGAACATCCAATCAAAGGTTCTATAAAATGCACTTTAATTAAGCACTCATTGTACAATAATAACTAACTAGAAACTACACAAACCCACCCCCGAGGAAAAAACACAGAATAAGCAAATACTGTATATGCGACACTCTGGGTAATGAATCAGGGGTGAAAGGCAAGCGAAAGTTCTTGAAAATGTAAATGTACTTGTGAGCAAAAAGGGTTCAAAGTGGCCTAACCAGTCTCTAGGGCCCACAAATTGACCAAGGGGGCAGTTAGAAGTCTATAGTACTTTCTTTGCAGTTCTTGGTGGTTGAGCAGTACCGCACCAGACTTCTTGGCATTGATCACAGTGTCAGCTCGGGTCGAGGATGCAGTAGTCGCAATGGTCCAGCAGCAAGCTGGCATCAAGTTGGGGTAGAACGGAAGGTGGCTGCAGCCTCGAATCGTCTACTCGCACTGTGTGGATAGGGTGGTCCCCAGGTTCAGTTATCAGTCACAGTTCAACGGCAGTGAGCTGGTTCCAGGATTCGCAGGTGAGGGGATTCTTTGCAGAGGCTTAGAGGTTGCTGTTCAGGCAACGCCTGGATTGGGCCGATTGACTTACAGGAGCGGTGATGAAGAAGCAAGGCAGCAGAACTTTGTGACTCGAGCCGAGGCAACACATCGCTTTTGCTGGCTTGGTGGGCAGAAATCAGTTGAACAGCGGATGGCAGTTCAGAGAACAATGGACACCAAAGGGCAGTATCGAAAGGTCCTGCTAGATAGTTTATTGCATATTTAAGTAACTTTGGGACTCACCCTAAGTTACTAGGGGAATCCAGACGTGGACCCCTTGATCACTATTCTTAGAGAGGCACAGCTCCTCCCTACTGATGAGGTCCAACCAGACCGAAACATGTGTCTGCGGTAGCTGTTGGCACTCTTGTTCAGAGGAGAATTGCTTAGCATTTCGGTGCTGGACTGCCCTAGGGCAGGACAAAGACTGATATGTTTAGGATATTTCTCCTCTGTGTAAGATAGTGAGCTAAAGACTCTGGATAAGGCTCTCGTAACCGGGACTAATATCCGGCAGAGGGACTCCCAGGACCCCCCTTGTTTTTTGCCTGCTAGATAGCTCGGCATCGAGCGCACTTGAGTCATGTCTCAGAGCGGGTCATTGTCGGCAACAGGGATCTTGGCTGTTCTGTCTTCCAGGTGCTGTGAGTCCCACCCAGGGGTCTCAAACGTTAATGTCAGTGCTTTTCTCAGACTCCTAAACATGGGGAAGGCTGGCACGCACCTTCAGGGAACCCGAAACATGGTAAACCTAGGCAACAGGGTGGCTGGCAGAGTGGCAGGGTTATGGTCCAGCAGCAGAGTCCCCCCGCCACCCAATGGTCGATGGGAGTGGTAAGATGACAGGGCTGGTCTCTGCCTTGGAACACCCACCCCCACCTCACAATTTGAGGACTTTAGAGAGGATTGCTCTCTCAGCAGGGTCCAGCGAAATCCTCTCAAGTGATGATCCAAAATTCTCCCTGTTAAAGACAGTATCACCTTCAAAACTCTAACCCTTACTCCTAAATGCATATCACTTACAGCCCCCACTTACTTATCAGAGAAATTTGTTAGAGTCCCCTCCTCCCGACTAAAGAGAATTCAGCACACCAACCAGCAACACATTCCTACCATAGAAAGAGCCAATGCAGGCGGGGCTATCTTCCCCTACATTGCCCCTAAACTTTGGAATGCCTTACCAAGCACCCTTAGGGCTGAGACCTCACACTGGTCCTTTCGGAAAACACTGAAAACCTTTCTCTGTAACTAACCCTTTCCGACCTCTGCCATCAGGGCCATCTTAAGAACTTTTGGGGCCCTAGTCACGGACATCTTTGGGGCCCCCCTCCACCAAACCAAAGGAATTAAGGGATCAAGAATGCTGGTTGCGCCCCCCGCCCGCCACCCGTTGCGCTGACAACCTATAGGTTGATATGCTGTAATAAGTCCTCTTACCCCCTTCATCTTTGCTCTAATCAGAATGATGACCAAATAGCATTTGAAGACCAACATTAGCAGTCTACGAAGAGGTTATTGTTCTAGTACATACAGGATCATTTGTATCAATAACATCAGGAAGGTATGCAGCCTGTAGTATTAATGCAGGACCGTATGTAAAAGGTACATGTAACCCATAATAGACAGAGAACTCTCGGTAGCTGCCTCACAGAATGCAAAGGTACTCATGCATGGATAGTGGAGACCAATTGGAAGGAATGAGAAAGCTACGCATACCATAGCATGGATAGTGGAGACCAATTGGAAGGAAGGAGAAAGCTACACATTCCGTAGCATGGATAGTGGATGCAGATTAGAAGCTACCAGGAAGGTGTCTTTATCCAGACAGACTGAGATTAGAAATGGGACATGGTTTTCAAACAGTGTTGCCATTAGAGATCAAAGGAACAAGTGCCTGTGGTGTTCGATATAAATATGCTTACTATTAAAGTGGAAGCAACTCTATAGCCAGTGAAACCATGAATAAGTATGTTATGAAGGTCATACCATGAGAAGGAAACCACTCTGAAGGGCTGACCATTTTGAAAGGTTTAGGGACTGGCAATATTGAGAGGTTAAGCAATACAAGATTAAATGAGATGCCCACAATCACACATTGGTTAAGGGTTGAAGGGGTGAAGCTGGAATTTGTGCCAACTCTGCAATTTCTGCATTTGAACACTTTCCTTTCCAGTTCTTGCCATGAACTAAAACAATCACATTTTTATAAAGTCTGACTTGGAAAGTACAGAAATCACATTACCAAACATGACCATTTTTAAACAAAATATTATGTAAGGGTGTTCTGCAAAATGGCAATGGTTCTAGCTTAATTCTCTCCATCAAGGGAAGTATATAAGTACCAGCCTACCAATCAATGTATTTAATCTGGATTTGTCTTTTGTATTTTAAAGCTTTAAATACTTCCAAAACAATGGCTTGTGACATTTTCATTTTTAAAAAAGTGAATAAAAACCTTTGACACAAAGAACGGTTTACTTTTTGGTAAAAGTCAAACACGCAGACCTTAAAATATGCTTGCCTGAGGCCTGCAACTTCTGGTCCACTCACTTCTTTCTACCAACCCTTCCACCCAAATGGGCTACATAAGAAGAAAGATCAAGTAATGGCCTAACGATAACAGCAGCATGGAAGAAGGCAAACCTCACAGAAGACAGCACTGTAATGTAAGATATATTAAATGATGTGACCAGGATCACTGTATCAACTGCTGGCAAATCCAGGATACAAACACAAACCCTTTTGTTCCATAGTCTTGAATTTGGATACTTATTCACCTTTTGGACTAACAGTTTATGCCGGCGTTGCAGGCAATTGCCTAGGTTTTACAACACCTCATCTGAACAAACCAATTTCTAGAACTGTTAGGGTTTTTATAGCAACTCCTATATGGTACAGGTACATTGCTGTTAATAGCAGATGTTGTTCTGCAAAACCAAGTACATATGTAGGCAGGTTTATAAACTCCAAACATAGGAAAGGCTCAGCCAGCCTTGCTGGAATGTGATATTCTAATTGTGCATATGAACACATATCTCTGCAATGGGTGCTTAACACACTGAGCTAACTTCTGAACCATTGTGGCGCTCAGTTTATCAATCTGCATTTCACCATCGCCTGTTGCACATGATCAACATAATTCCCACAGGAAGGAAAGAATGCACAGAGTTGTGCCGTAAGGAGCACACAAACTAGTATAACATGGTGAACACAGAAAGCAATACATGATGAATTGATCAAGGCAGAATGCACCTGCCAAAACAGAAAGGCAATGGGTTTAGAGCCTCAGCAGCACCCCATAGTGTGCTATTTAAGACTGGTGAGCAATGGAATCTTACTACTTCAGATCAGACAGCCTTGTGCTGCCCCCCTCCATGGTGGGGGCCCTGGGCAAGTGACCCTTTTGCCCACCCATAAAAACGTCTCTGCCATGAAAGGTGTGACCTGTCCGTTCACAGGTCCTCTCCGTCACTTTCTTTATCCTGTCTCTTTGCTCGTCACTGTTTCTTTACGTTACGCTACTTCACTGCTAGCAGATTCACTGTAACCAGGAACCACAGTAAGGCTGCTATATATGTCTAGGTGGGACGGCAAACCTGTGGATGATATCGGGCGCTGGGGGGATTCAATAATCCAAGAGTTTAGCCGATTTGCTTATGGTTTAGGTTCATGGTCAGGTCATAAGAATCATGTTGGTGCTTGTAAATTGTTGCTTTATTATTGTTTTCAACAAAACACCAGAGCAATTGGAAAACATTAAAGTGGCAGATAATGCCAGTTGTTCAACATAGGTGAGTGCACACAGCCGACGCGCGTTTCGACCTAAGTCTTTTTCAGGGCGCGTTTCGACCTAAGTCTTTTTCAGGGCCAATTGAGTGGAAATGGGGCTCTGGATAGAGCTGATAGCTGGTCCTCCCGAGTTGGGGGGCCAGTGTGGCTGGATAGCCCGTTCTAGTACCGGAGTCGGCGGAAGGGAATGTTTTCCAATTGCTCTGGTGTTTTGTTGAAAACAATAATAAATCAACAATTTACAATCACCAACATGATTCTTCTGACCTGACCATGAACCTAAACCATAAGCAAATCGGCTAAATTCTTGGATTATTGTAGCCCCCCCAGTGCCCATCAGCATCCACAGGTTGGCCGTCCCACCTACTCATTCAGCCAATTGGGGAACCCCGGAGGTGGTCCCCAGACAAACCAGGAGCCAGGCTCCGGGCTAACACACAATTGTTCATAAACAAGGTGCGCGGTGGACAGGGAGTCCCGCCCAGATAACTCCAACCAACTGTAGCCTGTTATATATGTCTCCTGTTCGTCTGGTAACTAAGGAAGCCTTCTTGTAACAGCGCCACAATGCCCCTGGGCTGCGTGTGCACCATACAAATGTAAAAAGAACATGTCAAATAACATAACATGGATATGCAGTCTGGCACTCCTTCCGGAGGGGTGGGGGCGGGGGGGCAATTTCTTCACAGCCTCTCACAGTCCAGGTGTTTTGGGTGTCCCCAGCACTTATTTATTCCCCTCCCGGTCACCTGTATCTCTCCCTTGGGGTCACCGCTTCTGTTTCCGAGGCCTCCAGGTCCTGTGCCTGCACAGGGTAGGCACTGCAGGGGTTGGTTACTGGGGCCCGGAAGGAAAGCAAGACTCCATAACTCCCACCAGGGAACGGGTGACCTTTCCCATTCTACCAGTCTCTTCATTCTTTCGTTATTTCATTCGTTCGTTCGTTCCTTCAGTCTTTCTCCCTACCCCCAGTGCGCTAGTTTGATGGCCGGAAACCCGGACCTTGTCTACATCCTGGAGGGTTCCCAATGGTCTCATTCCTAGGGGGGCCTCTCTCCTGAGCTCCCCCTGGTTCCTTATACTGCCACTCTATCACCTACCCTGCCATACACTTCCTGCCCTCCGCCTCGGTTGGAACTGCTGTGGTGCCTGCGGTTCCTGCCCACAACCCCAGCAATGCCACCCGCTGCTCATGCCTCAGGGGGCCCCGGTCCTGTGACCCTCCCTGCACGAAGCAGCAACCCAGTGAAAATGCAGCAATGCAGGAAATGGCTTCTAATCTTGGTGGATACAAAAAATGAACAGGGTGAGGAATCCAGCAATCAGCTCCTTGCTAGCATGCCACCCTGGGATGTGCCCTGCTGCTGCTCTGCCAGGCAAGCATGTACTTACCACCTGCAACCTGGACATGGATATACCAACCATGACCCCATCCAGGCCACCATACTGACACCAGCACTGGTCAGAGTGCCAAGCTTCTGCCCCACCCGCTCACTCCAGAATATCCTCGCCCAGGGTCATGGCACCACGTTTAAAATCCAGAGCCAGGTTCTTGATGTCATGCTCTGACATGTCAGGCTCCTCATAGAGTTCAGAAAAGCACAACGCACCACCAATTCCATCAGCACAGGTTCTGCATATAACTGGCTTCCCCAATGTCACTGGCGCACATGACGCACCCCTGTACCCACCAAAGGCGAGGGGGTGGGTATACAGGAACTGGAGCCTGCCACACAGCTTCAACATACAGACCCACAGTTCACTTATATATGTACCCAATACCCCACAAGTGCATGATTCTGAAAAGCAGCTGCCAGCCCAAGATCATTCAGATCCAAACTGTATGGCAGACCTGGCTCCTGTGTAGGCCTAGAGCAAATCAAAACAGTATCCCACACACGTCTGGACTCTGCCCATGTGCCGCGCCAAGCCTGTTACAGGTCCACGCTGTGTCTTAATCATACAAATGTACACTAGTAGGCCCCACGTGCCAATGCTAGGCTGACCCGCAGACATCGTGTAAAGGGGTTTGGGCAGCAACACAGCGAGCAAACATTTCCCGCCCACTGAAGTGTGCCCACACAAAGCACAGCACTGAGGTTTGCATATTCAGTTCTAGAGGGCACAGGGGATATCCCCAGGAACCCATCACGACTCATGGCAGAGAGACATCAGTTTATAAACACGCACAGGAAACAGGCCTTTGCTAGGCGGTAGGCTACTCCCACAGGCCCATCTTCTGCTAGGAGGTGAACATGCCAAAGGCAACTTCACAGTCATGGGAAAAGGTGCCACAAGGTAGAGCTGCCAGCCGTGAGCCAAACGAACAGGTTAACACCATTCCAGCAAACTGAAACATTCGCAGCTTTGCAGTCAGCAGTCACTAGCCAAGGAAGCAGCACTAAAGGGCCAGGCATTGCCATCCAAGCCGCCTCAAATATGTGAGCAAACTCCAGCCAATAAAGAAGAATGACAACGTTCAGCAATTACCAGCCAAACAGCCCCTGAGAGGTCAGCAATCACCAGCCAAAGAAGCAGAACGAGAGGGGTCAGCAGTCACCGGCCAAACAGCCCCTGAGAGGTCAGAAATCACCAGCCAAAGAAGCAGAACGAGAGGGTTCAGCAATGACCAGCCAAACAGCACAAGAGATGTCAGCAATCACCATCCAAGGAAGCAGAACGAGAGGGGTCAGCAGTCACCAGCCAAACAGCTCCTGAGAGGTCAGCAATCACCAGCCAAGGAATCAGCACTAAAGGGCCAGGCTTTGCCATCCAAGCCGCCTCAAATATGTGAGCAAACTCCAGCCAATAAAGAGGAATGACAACGTTCAGCAATTACCAGGCAGGCAGCCCCAGAGATGTCAGCAATCACCAGCCAAAGAAGCAGAACAAGAGGGGTCAGCAGTCACCAGCCAAACAGCCCCTGAGAGGTCAGCAATCACCAGCCAAAGAAGCAGAACGAGAGGGTTCAGCAATCACCAGCCAAACAGCACAAGAGATGTCAGCAATCACCAGCCAAGGAAGCAGAACGAGAGGGGTCAGCAGTCACCGGCCAAAGAAGCAGAACGAGAGGGTTCAGCAATCACCAGCCAAACAGCCCCTGAGAGGTCAGCAATCACCAGCCAAGGAAGGAGACTGGATGGGTCGGAATGTACGAGCCAAACAGCCCCTGAGAGGTCAACAATCACCAGCCAAGGAAGTAGCACTAAAGGGCCAGACATTGCCACCCAAGCAGCCTTAAACATGTGGGCAAACTCCAGCCAAGGAAGGAGAACGAGAGGGGTCAGCAATCACCAGCTGCACTGAGCTCTGGAGATTTCCCGGGAGACCTCTGCACCAGGGGTGGACTGGCCTATAGGGAACTCTGGAGATTTCCTGGTAGGCCTCTGCACCCTGGAGTCACCCACTTAATCAGTCCAGTGATAACTGAGTGACTCACATTTGCACTCACTCCTGTGAGGCTCAAGGGACTCACATCTGCACTCACTCCGGCGATACCAGGGCGACTACCAGCTCCTGATATCTGGCCACCCCAGAGATACGCACAGCTGCACTCACTCTAATGATACCAGAGTGACTCCTAGCATTCCCTCTAGTGATAGTGAGTGGCTCACAACTGCACTCACTATAGTTGCACCCGAGTGATGCACAGAGGCACTCACTGCAGTGATACCAGAGTGACTCACAGCTGCATTCCCTCTAGTGACAGTGAGTGGCTCACAACTGCACTCACTACAGTCGCACTCGAGTAACACACAGGTGTGATCACTCCAATGATACCCAAGTAACTCACAGCTGCATTCCCTTTCGTGATAGTGAGTGGCTCACAACTTCACTCACTCCAATGATACCCGAGTGACTCCAGGCTGCCTTGCCTTTAGTGATAGTGAGTGGCTCACAACTGCACTCACTACAGTGGCACTCGAGTGACTCACAGCTGCACTCACTACAATGATACCAGAGTGACTCACAGCTGCATTCAGTCCATTAATACCCAAGTAACACACAGCTGCACTCACTCGATTGACTCACAGCTGTACTCACTCAAGTGATACCTGAGTTGCTCAGATCTGCACTCACCACAGTGGTACCCTAGTGACGCCTAGCTGCACTCACACCGTGATGCAGGGGTGACTCACAGGTGCATTTACTCCAGTGCTCCAGTTTTCCATGGCCATGCGTGAGAAGACAGCCCAGACCTGTTTTTACTTGGACTTCTGGGGATTGTAGTTTTCTATCTTTCAAATCCGAAATACAAAATGATAAGTTCCAGAACTCCAAGGGAACAAAAAGGGGCTGGGTGTCGCCAGGGGGACCTTGCGAGCTCTGGGTACTGCAGTGATGTCCGAATAACTGCAAACTCACTGGATGAGTGAAGTCACAGGTGATCACACCACTAACACACACGTGACTGTGACCCACACATGCTCACACTAGTGCCCCCCCTCCTCGCCTCATAGCTGCGCTCACTCGTCCCAGTGTTTCTGAGGGGACTCGAGGCTTCTCACACTGCAGTGATTTACAGCAGTTATACCAGCGGCCCCAAACTGCCCCCCTCACCCCCGCCCCCCATGCATCCCACGCTGGCATATGAGGGCACATTTCTATATAGCAGTTCCCGTCAGATTCCTTCCACCTCTAAGCGCTTTGGCATTACATGATGTAATAGTTCTCAGTCTCCCAGTTCCAACCCGCCCTGTACAGACTAAATCCTGTGGCTGTGTCTGAACGTGCGGATCCCTGAAGCGAGCGCCTAACTCAATGAGCAATCGCATTGCCTTCACCCCAGCTGTAACATTGCTTTCTCTCACTCACCTGAGTGTCTCGGAGTGAGTGTCGGGAGTCAGCTGGTCTCACCCACCCTAGTACCGCAAACAGCCTGGAAGTCCACAGCTAGGGCACAGCACTGGCGAGGAACATGTGTGACGGTTAAAGCTGACACCCGAGGCGTCCTCGGCACCATGGCAACGGAGCACACTCACCCACACAGGACAGGCAGCAAACAGGAAACGGCCGGGCGGGAGCAGGCACTCACAGGAGCAAAGCAGGAGGATCAGGCGCAGGGACTCCCTCAGGAGCAGAGCTGCAGGGTCATGCACAGGGACACCCGCAGGAGCAGAGCTGCAGGATCAGGTGCAGGGACTCTCACAGAAGCAGAGCACGAGGATCAGGCGCAGGGACACCCGCAGGAGCAGAGCTGCAGGATCAGGCGCAGGGACAGAAGCAGAGCGCGAGGATCAGGCGCACAGACTCCCCCAGGAGCAGAGCACGAGGATCAGGAGCAGGGACTCTCACAGGAGCAGAGATGCAGAATCAGGCGCAGGGACTCTCACAGGAGCAGAGCACGATCGGATCAGGCACATGGACACCCGCAGGAGCAGAGCTGCAGGATCAGGCGCAGGGACACCCGCAGGAGCAGAGCTGCAGGATCAGGCGCAGGGACACCCGCAGGAACAGAGCTGCAGGATCAGGTGCAGGGACACTCGCAGGAGCAGAGCTGCAGGATCAGGCGCAGGGACACCCGCAGGAGCAGAGCTGCAGCAGCAGAAACAGGGACTCTGACAGGAGCAGAGCTTCAGGATCAGGCATAGGGACAGAAGCAGAGCGCGAGGATCAGGCGCAGGGACTCCCTCAGGAGCAAAGCACGAGGATCAGGCACAGGGACTCCCTGAGGAGCAGAGCAGGAGGATCAGGAGCAGGGACTCTCACAGGAGCAGAGCACGAGGATCAGGCGCAGGGACTCTAACAGGAGCAGAGCACGAGGATCAGGCGCAAGGACAGTAGCAGAGCTGCAGGATCAGGTGCAGGGACACCTGCAGGAGCAGAGCTGCAGGAGCAGAAATAGGGACTCTGACAGGAGCAGAGCTTCAGGAGCAGAAACAGGGACTCCCACCGGAGCAGAGAACGAGGATCAGGCGCAGGGACTCTCACAGGAGCAGAGCACGAGGATCAGGTGCAGGGACTCCCACAGGACAGAGCACGAGGATCAGGTGCAGGGACTCTCACAGGAGCAGAGCACGAGGATCAGGCGCAGGGACAGGAGCAGAGCACGAGGATCAGGCGCAGGGACTCCCACAGGAGCAGAGCGCGAGGATCAGGCGCAGGGACTCTCACAGGAGCAGAGCTTCCGGATCAGGTGCAGGGACTCCCACAGGAGCAGAGCGCGAGGATCAGGCGCAGGGACTCTCACAGGAGCAGAGCTTCCGGATCAGGCGCAGGGACTCCCACAGGAGCAGAGCGCGAGGATCAGGCGCAGGGACTCTCACAGGAGCAGAGCACGAGGAACAGGCGCAGGGACTCTCACAGAATCAGAGCTGCAGGATCAGGCGCAGGGACTCTCACAGGAGCAGAGCACGAGGAACAGGCGCAGGGACTCCCTGAGGAGCAGAGCACGAGGATCAGGTGCAGGGACTCCCTCAGGAGCAGAGCACCAGGATCAGGTGCACGGATACCCTCAGGAGCAGAGCACCATGATCAGGCGCAGGGACTCTCACAGGAGCAGAGCACGAGGATCAGGCGCAGCGACTCTCAAAGGAGCAGAGCTTCAGGATCAGGCGCAGGGACTCCCTCAGGAGCAGAGCTGCAGAAACAGGGACTCTCGCAGGAGCAGAGCTGCAGGATAGGGTGCAGGGACAGGAGCAGAGTGCGAGGATCAGGCGCAGGGACAGGAGCAGAGCTGCAGGATCAGGTGCAGGTACACCCGCAGGAGCACAGCTGCAGGAGCAGAAACAGGAACTCTGACAGGAGCAGAGCTTCAGGAGCAGAAACAGGGACTCCCACAGGAGCAGAGAACGAGGATCAGGTGCAAGGATTCTCACAGGAGCAGAGCGCGAGGATCAGGCACAGGGACACCCGCAGGAGCAGAGCTGCAGGAGCAGAAACAGGGACTCTGACAGGAGCAGAGCTTCAGGAGCAGAAACAGGGACTCCCACAGGAGCAGAGAACGAGGATCAGGTGCAAGGATTCTCACAGGAGCAGAGCGCGAGGATCAGGCACAGAGACTCTCACAGGTGCAGAATTGCAGGATCAGGTGCAGGGACTCTCACAGGAGCAGAGCACGAGGATCAGGCGCAGGGACTCCCAAAGGAGCAGAGCTGCAGGAGCAGAAACAGGGACTCTGACAGGAGCAGAGCTTCAGGAGCAGAAACAGGGACTCCCACAGGAGCAGAGAACGAGGATCAGGCGCAGGGACTCTCACAGGAGTAGAGCATGAGAGTCAGGCGCATGGACTCTCACAGGAGCAGAGCACGAGGATCAGGCGCAGGAACTCTCACAGAATCAGAGCTGCAGGGACTCTCACAGGAGCAGAGCACGAGGATCAGGCACATGGACACCTGCAGGAGCAGAGCTGCAGGATCAGGTGCGGGGACACCCACAGGAGAAGAGCTGCAGGAGCAGAAACAGGTACTCTGACAGGAGCAGAGCTTCAGGATCAGGCACAGGGACAGGAGCAGAGCACAAGGATCAGGCGCAGGGACTCCCACAGGAGCAGAGCACGAGGATCAGGCGCAGGGACACTCACAGGAGCAGAGCACGAGGATCAGGCGCAGGGACTCCCTCAGGAGCAGAGCACAAGGATCAGGTGCAGGGACTCCCTCAGGAGCAGAGCACCAGGATCAGGCGCACGGACACCCTCAGGAGCAGAGCACCATGATCAGGTGCAGGGACTCTCACAGGAGCAGAGCACGAGGATCAGGCCCAGGGACAGGAGCAGAGCGGAAGGATCAGGCGCAGGGACTCCCACAGGAGCAGAGCACGAGGATCAGGCGCAGCGACTCTCAAAGGAGCAGAGCTTCAGGATCAGTCGCAGGGACTCCCTCAGGAGCAGAGCTGCAGGAGCAGAAACAGGGACTCTCGCAGGAGCAGAGCTGCAGGATCAGGCGCAGGGACAGGAGCAGAGCGCGAGGATCAGGCGCAGGGACAGGAGCAGAACTGCAGGATCAGGCGCAGGTACACCTGCAGGAGCACATATGCAGGAGCAGAAACAGGGACTCTGACAGGAGCAGAGCTTCAGGAGCAGAAACAGGGACTCCCACAGGAGCAGAGAACGAGGATCAGGTGCAAGGACTCTCACAGGAGCAGAGCACGAGGATCAGGTGCAGGGACTCTCACAGAATCAGAGCTGCAGGGACTCTCACAAGAGCAGAGCATGAGGATCAGGCACATGGACAGCTGCAGGATCAGGTGCAGGGACACCCACAGGAGCAGAGCTGCAGGAGCAGAAACAGGGACTCTGACAGGAGCAGAGCTTCCGGATCAGGCGCAGGGACAGGAGCAGAGCGCAAGGATCAGGCGCAGGGACTCCCACAGGAGCAGAGCACGAGGATCAGGTGCAGGGACTCTCACAGGAGCAGAGCACGAGGATCAGGCACATGGACTCCCACATGAGCAGAGCTGCAGGATCAGGCGCAGGGACTCCCTCAGGAGCAGAGCTGCAGAAACAGGGACTCTCGCAGGAGCAGAGCTGCAGGATCAGGTGCAGGGACAGAAGCAAGAGTGCGAGGATCAGGTGCAGGGACAGGAGCAGAGCTGCAGGATAAGGCGCAGGGACACCCACAGGAGCAGAGAACGAGGATCAGGCACAGGGACTCTCACAGGAGTAGAGCATGAGAGTCAGGCGCATGGACTCTCACAGGAGCAGAGCACGAGGATCAGGCGCAGGGACACCCGCAGGAGCAGAGCTGCAGGATCAGGCGCAGGGACACCTGCAGGAGCAGAGCTGCAGGAGCAGAAACAGGGACTCTGACAGGAGCAGAGCTTCAGGATCAGGTGCAGGGACAGGAGCAGAGTGCAAGGATCAGGCGCAGGGACTCTCACAGGAGCAGAGCACGAGGATCAGCCGCAGGGACTCCCTCAGGAGCAGAGCACAAGGATCAGGCGCATGGACTCCCACAGGAGCAGAGCTGCAGGATCAGGCGCAGGGACACCTGCAGGAGCAGAGCTGCAGAAACAGGGACCCTCATAGGAGCAGAGCTTCAGGAGCAGAAACAGGGACTCTCACAGGAGCAGAGCACGAGGATCAGGCGCAGGGACTCCCTCAGGAGCAGAGCACAAGGATCAGGCGCAGGGACACCTGCAGGAGCAGAGCTGCAGAAACAGGGACCCTCATAGGAGCAGAGCTTCAGGAGCAGAAACAGGGGCTCTCACAGGAGCAGAGCACAAGGATCAGGCGCAGGGACTCCCACAGGAGCAGAACACGAGGATCAGGCGCAGGGACTCTCATAGGAGCAGAGCACGAGGATCAGGCGCAGGGACTCCCTCAGGAGCAGAGCACAAGGATCAGGTGCATGGACTCCCACAGGAGCAGAGCTGCAGGATCAGGCGCAGGGACATCTGCAGGAGCAGAGCTGCAGAAACAGGGACCCTCATAGGAGCAGAGCTTCAGGAGCAGAAACAGGGACTCTCACAGGAGCAGAGCACAAGGATCAGGTGCAGGGACAGGAGCAGAGCGCGAGGATCAGGCGCAGGGACTCCCACAGGAGCAGAGCACGAGGATCAGGCGCAGGGACTCTCACAGGAGCAGAGCTGCAGGATCAGGCTCAGGGACAGGAGAAGAGCGTGAGGATCAGGCGCAGGGACTCCCACAGGAGCAGAGCACAAGGATCAGGCGCATGGACTCTCACAGGAGCAGAGCACGAGGATCAGGTGCAGGGACTCTCACAGGAGCAGAGCACGAGGATCAGGCACATGGTCTCTCACAGAATCAGACCTGTAGGATCAGGCAAAGGGATTCTCACAGGAGCAGAGCTTCAGGATCAGGCGCAGGGACTCCCTCAGGAGCAGAGCTGCAGGAGCAGAAACAGGGACTCTCGCAGGAGCAGAGCACGAGGATCAGGCGCAGGGACAGGTGCAGAGCACGAGGATCAGGCGCAGGGACTCGCACAGGAGCAGAGCACGAGGATCAGGTGCAGGGACTCTCACAGGATCAGAGCTGCAGGATCAGGCGCAGGGACAGGAGCAGAGCATGAGGATCAGGCGCAGGGACTCCCACATGAGCAGAGCACGAGGATCAGGTGCAGGGACTCTCACAGGAGCAGAGCACGAGGATCAGGTGCGGGGACTCTCACAGAATCAGAGCTGGAGGATCTGACGCAGGGACTCTCGCAGGAGCAGAGCTTCAGGATCAGGCACAGGGACTCCCTCAGGAGCAGAGCACGAGGATCAGGTGCAGGGACTCTCACAGGAGCAGAGCACGAGGATCAGGCGCTGGGACTCTCACAGGAGCAGAGCACAAGGATCAGGCCCAGGGAAAGGAGCAGAGCACGAGGATCAGGCTCAGGGACTCTCACAGAATCAGAGCTGCAGGATCAGGCGCAGGGACTCTCACAGGAGCAGAGCTGCAGGATCAGGCGCAGGGACTCTCACAGGAGCAGAGCACGAGGATCAGGCACAGGGACTCCCACAGAAGCAGAGAATGAGGATCAGGCGCAGGGACTCTCACAGGAGTAGAGCATGAGAGTCAGGCGCAGGGACTCTCACAGGAGCAGAGCACGAGGATCAGGCGCAGGGACTCTCACAGAATTAGAGCTGCAGGGACTCTCACAGGAGCAGAGATGCAGGATCAGGCGCAGGGACTCTCACAGGAGCAGAGCACAAGGATCAGGCACATGGACACCCGCAGGAGCAGAGCTGCAGGATCAGGCGCAGGGACACCCACAGGAGCAGAGCTGCAGCAGTAGATACAGGGACTCTGACAGGAGCAGAGCTTCAGGATCAGGCGCAGGGACAGGAGCAGAGCATGAGGATCAGGCGCATGGAATCCCACAGTAGCAGAGCACGAGGATCAGGCACAGGGACTCTCACAGGAGCAGAGCACGAGGATCAGGCGCAGGGACTCTCACGGGAGCAGAGCACGAGGATCAGGCTCAGGGACTCTCACAGAATCAGAGCTGCAGGATCAGGCGCAGGGACTCTCACAGGAGCAGAGCTGCAGGATCAGGCGCAGGGACTCTCAGAGGAGCAGAACATGAGGATCAGGTGCAGGGACTCCCACAGAAGCAGAGAATGAGGATCAGGTGCAGGGACTCTCACAGGAGTAGAGCATGAGAGTCAGGTGCAGGGACTCTCACAGGAGAGGAGCACGAGGATCAGGCGCAGGGACTCTCACAGAATCAGAGCTGCAGGAACTCTCACAGGAGCAGAGATGAAGGATCAGGCGCAGGGACTCTCACAGGAGCAGAGCATGAGGATCAGGCACATGGACACCCGCAGGAGCAGAGCTGCAGGATCAGGCGCAGGGACACCCACAGGAGCAGAGCTGCAGGAGTAGATACAGGGACTCTGACAGGAGCAGAGCTTCAGGATCAGGCGCAGGGACAGGAGCAGAGCGCGAGGATCAGGTGCAGGGACTCCCACAGGAGCAGAGCACGAGGATCAGGCACAGGGACTCTCACAGGAGCAGAGCACGAGGATCAGGCGCTGGGACTCCCTCAGGAGCAGAGCACAAGGATCAGGCGCATGGACTCCCACAGGAGCAGAGCTGCAGGATCAGGTGCAGGGACACCTGCAGGAGCAGAGCTGCAGAAACAGGGACTCTCATAGGAACAGAGCTTCAGGAGCAGAAACAGGGACTCTCACAGGAGCAGAGCACAAGGATCAGGTGCAGGGACAGGAGCAGAGCGTGAGGATCAAGCGCAGGGACTCCCACAGGAGCAGAGCACGAGGATCAGGCGCAGGGACTCTCACAGGAGCAGAGCATGAGGATCAGACACAAGGACTCTCACAGGAGCAGAGCACGAGGATCAGGCGCAGGGACTCTCACAGGAGCAGAGCTTCAAGATCAGGCGCATGGACTCCCTCAGGAGCAGAGCTGCAGGAACAGAAACAGGGACTCTCGCAGGAGCAGAGCTGCAGGATCAGGCTCAGGGACAGGAGCAGAGCACGAGGATCAGGCGAAGGGACTCCCACAGGAGCAGAGGACGAGGATCAGGTGCAGGGACTCCCACAGGAGCAGAGCACGAGGATCAGGCACAGGGACTCTCACAGGAGCAGAGTACGAGGATCAGGCGCAGGGACCCTCACAGAATCAGAGCTGCAGGATCAGGCAAAGGGATTCTCACAGGAGCTGAGCTTCAGGATCAGGCGCAGGGACTTCCTCAGGAGCAGAGCTGCAGGAGCAAAATCAAGGACTCTCGCAGGAGCAGAGCTGCAGGATCAGGCACAGGGACAGGAGCAGAGCACGAGGAGCAGAGCACGAGGATCAGATGCAGGCACTCTCACAGGAGAAGAGCACGAGGATCAGGTGCAGGGACTCTCACAGGAGCAGAGTATGAGGATCAGGCGCGGGGACTCTCACAGAATCAGAGCTGAAGGATCAGACGCAGGGACTCTCACAGGAGCAGAGCTGCAGGATTAGGCGCAGGGGCTCTCACAGGAGCAGAGCACGAGGATCAGGCGCAGGGACTCTCACAGGAGCAGAGCACGAGGATCAGGCGCAGGGACAGGTGCAGAGCATGAGGATCAGGCGCAGGGACTCGCACAGGAGCAGAGCACGAGGATCAGGCGCAGGGACTCTCACAGGATCAGAGCTGCAGGATCAGGCGCAGGGACAGGAGCAGAGCGTGAGGATCAGGCGCAGGGACTCCCACATGAGCAGAGCACGAGGATCAGGTGCAGGGACTCTCACAGGAGCAGAGCATGAGGATCAGGTGCGGGGACTCTCACAGAATCAGAGCTGGAGGATCTGACACAGGGACTCTCACAGGAGCACAGCTTCAGGATCAGGCGCAGGGACTCCCTCAGGAGCAGAGCACGAGGATCAGGCGCAGGGACTCTCACAGGAGCAGAGCACGAGGATCAGGCGCTGGGACTTTCACAGGAGCAGAGCACGAGGATCAGACCCGGGGACAGGAGCAGAGCACGAGGATCAGGCTCAGGGACTCTCACAGAATCAGAGCTGCAGGATCAGGCGCAGGGACTATCACAGGAGCAGAGCTTCAGGATCAGGTGCAGGGACAGGAGCAGAGCGTGAGGATCAGGCGCAGGGTCTCCCACAGGAGCAGAGCACGAGGATCAGGCACAGGGACTCTCACAGGAGCAGAGCACGAGGATCAGGCGCAGGGACTCTCACAGGAGCAGAGCACGAGGATCAGGCTCAGGGACTCTCACAGAATCAGAGCTGCAGGATCAGGCGGAGGGACTCTCACAGGAGCAGAGCTGCAGGATCAGGCGCAGGGACTCTCACAGGAGCAGAGCATGAGGATCAGGTGCAGGGACTCCCACAGAAGCAGAGAATGAGGATCAGGCGCAGGGACTCTCACAGGAGTAGAGCATGAGAGTCAGGCACAGGGACTCTCACAGGAGCAGAGCACGAGGATCAGGCGCAGGGACTCTCACAGAATCTGAGCTGCAGGAACTCTCACAGGAGCAGAGATGAAGGATCAGGTGCAGGGACTCTCACAGGAGCAGAGCATGAGGATCAGGCACATGGACACCCGCAGGAGCAGAGCTGCAGGATCAGGCGCAGGGACACCCACAGGAGCAGAGCTGCAGGAGTAGATACAGGGACTCTGACAGGAGCAGTGCTTCAGGATCAGATGCAGGGACAGGAGCAGAGCGCGAGGATCAGGCGCAGGGACTCCCACAGGAGCAGAGCACGAGGATCAGGCACAGGGACTCTCACAGGAGCAGAGCACGAGGATCAGGCGCTGGCACTCCCTCAGGAGCAGAGCACGAGGATCAGGCACATGGACTTCCACCGGAGCAGAGCTGCAGGATCAGGCGCAGGGACACCTGCAGGAGCAGAGCTGCAGGAACAGGGACTCTCATAGGAACAGAGCTTCAGGAGCAGAAACAGGGACTCTCACAGGAGCAGAGCACAAGGACCAGAAGCAGGGACAGGACCAAAGCGTGAGGATCAAGCGCAGGGACTCCCACAGGAGCAGAGCACGAGGATCAGGCGCAGGGACTCTCACAGGAGCAGAGCACGAGGATCAGACACAAGGACTCTCACAGGAGCAGAGCACGAGGATCAGGCGCAGGGACTCTCACAGGAGCAGAGCTTCAGGATCAGGCGCAGGGACTCCCTCAGGAGCAGAGCTGCAGGAACAGAAACAGGGACTCTCGCAGGAGCAGAGCTGCAGGATCAGGCTCAGGGACAGGAGCAGAGCGCGAGGATCAGGCAAAGGGACTCCCACAGGAACAGAGCACAAGGATCAGGCACAGGGACTCTCACAGGAGCAGAGCACGAGGATCAGGCGCAGGGACCCTCACAGAATCAGAGCTGCAGGATCAGGCAAAGGGATTCTCACAGGAGCTGAGCTTCAGGATCAGGCGCAGGGACTTCCTCAGGAGCAGAGCTGCAGGAGCAAAAACAGGGACTCTCGCAGGAGCAGAGCTGCAGGATCAGGCACAGGGACAGGGGCAGAGCACAAGGATCAGGTGCAGGGACTCCCACAGGAGCAGAGCACGAGGATCAGATGCAGGCACTCTCACAGGAGAAGAGCACGAGGATCAGGTGCAGGGACTCTCACAGGAGCAGAGCGTGAGGATCAGGCGTGGGGACTCTCACAGAATCAGAGCTGAAGGATCAGACGCAGGGACTCTCACAGGAGCAGAGCTGCAGGATCAGGCGCAGGGGCTCTCACAGGAGCAGAGCACGAGGATCAGGCGCACGGACTCTCACAGGAGCAGAGCACGAGGATCAGGCGCAGGGACAGGTGCAGAGCGTGAGGATCAGGCGCAGGGACTCGCACAGGAGCAGAGCACGAGGATCAGGCGCAGGGACTCTCACAGGATCAGAGCTGCAGGATCAGGCGAAGAGATTCTCACAGGAGCAGAGCTTCAGGATCAGGCGCAGGGACTCCCACAGGAGCAGAGCACGAGGATCAGGCGCAGGGACAGGAGCAGAGCTTGAGGATCAGGGGCAGGGACTTGCACAGGAGCAGAGCATGAGGATCAGGTGCAGGGACCCTCAGCTGCAGGATCAGGCAAAGGGATTCTCACAGGAGCTGAGCTTCAGGATCAGGCACAGGGACTCCCTCAGGAGCAGAGCATGAGAGTCAGGCGCAGGGACTCTCACAGGAGCAGAGCACGAGGATCAGGCGCAGGGACTCTCACAGAATCAGAGCTGCAGGAACTCTCACAGGAGCAGAGATGAAGGATCAGGCGCAGGGACTCTCACAGGAGCAGAGCACGAGGATCAGGCACATGGACACCCGCAGGAGCAGAGCTGCAGGATCAGGCCCAGGGACACCCACAGGAGCAGAGCTGCAGGAGTAGATACAGGGACTCTGACAGGAGCAGAGCTTCAGGATCAGGCGCAGGCACAGGAGCAGAGCGCGAGGATCAGGCGCAGGGACTCCCACAGGAGCAGAGCACGAGGATCAGGCACAGGGACTCTCACAGGAGCAGAGCACGAGGATCAGGCGCTGGGACTCCCTCAGGAGCAGAGCACGAGGATCAGGCGCATGGACTCCCACAGGAGCAGAGTTGCAGGATCAGGCGCAGGGACACCTGCAGGAGCAGAGCTGCAGAAACAGGGACTCTCATAGGAACAGAGCTTCAGGAGCAGAAACAGGGACTCTCACAGGAGCAGAGCACAAGGATCAGGCGCAGGGACAGGAGCAGACTGTGAGGATCAAGCGCAGGGACTCCCACAGGAGCAGAGCACGAGGATCAGGCGCAGGGACTCTCACAGGAGCAGAGCTTCAGGATCAGGCGCAGGGACTCCCTCAGGAGCAGAGCTGCAGGAACAGAAACAGGGACCCTCGCAGGAGCAGAGCTGCAGGATCAGGCTCAGGGACAGGAGCAGAGCGCGAGGATCAGGCGCAGGGACTCCCACAGGAGCAGCGGACGAGGATCAGGTGCAGGTACTACCACAGGATCAGAGCTGCAGCATCAGGCAAAGAGATTCTCACAGGAGCAGTGCTTCAGGATCAGGCGCAGGGACTTCCACAGGAGCAGAGCACGAGGATCAGGTGCAGGGACTCTCACAGGAGCAGAGCGCAAGGATCAGGCACAGGGACAGGAGCAGAGCGTGAGGATCAGGTGCAGGGACTCGCACAGGAGCAGAGCACGAGGATCAGGCGCAGGGACCCTCACAGAATCAGAGCTGCAGGATCAGGCAAAGGGATTCTCACAGGAGCTGAGCTTCAGGATCAGGCGCAGGGACTCCCTCAGGAGCAGAGCTGCAGGAGCAAATAGAGGGACTCTCGCAGGAGCAGAGCTGCAGGATCAGGCGCAGGGACAGGAGCAGAGCACGAGGATCAGGCGCAGGGACTCTCACAGGAGCAGAGCACGAGGATCAGGTGCAGGGACTCTCACAGGAGCAGAGCATGAGGATCAGGCGCAGGGACTCTCACAGAGTCAGAGCTGAAGGATCAGACACAGGGACTCTCACAGGAGCAGAGCTGCAGGATCAGGCGCAGGGGCTCTCACAGGAGCAGAGCACGAGGATCAGGCGCAGGGACTCTCACAGGAGCAGATCACGAGGATCAGGCGCAGGGACAGGAGCAGAGCGTGAGGATCAGGCGCAGGGACTCACACAGGAGCAGAGCACGAGGATCAGGTGCTGGGACTCTCACAGGATCAGAGCTGCAGGATCAGGTGAAGAGATTCTCACAGGAGCAGAGCTTCAGGATCAGGCGCAGGGACTCCCACAGGAGCAGAGCACGAGGATCAGGTGCAGGGACTCTCACAGGAGCAGAGCACGAGGATCAGGCGCAGGGACTCTCACAGGAGCAGAGCTTCAGGATCAGGCGCAGGGACTCCCTCAGGAGCATAGCTGCAGGAGCAGAAACAGGGACTCTCGCATTAGCAGAGCTGCAGGATCAGGCGCAGGGACTCTCACAGGAGCAGAGCTTCAGGATCAGGCGCAGGGACTCCCTCAGGAGCAGAGCTGCAGGAGCAGAAACAGGGGCTCTCGCAGGAGCAGAGCTGCAGGATCAGGCACAGGGACAGGAGCAGAGCGTGAGGATCAGGCGCAGGGACTCCCTCAGGAGCAGAGCTGCTGGAGCAGAAACAGGGACTCTCGCAGGAGCAGAGCTTCAGGATCAGGCGCAGGGACAGGAGCAGAGCGCGATCATCAGGCGCAGGGACTCCCGCAGGAGCAGAGCACGAGGGTCAGGTGCAGGGACTCCCTCAGGAGCAGAGCACGAGGATCAGGCACATGGACTCCCACAGGAGCAGAGCTGCAGGATCAGGTGCAGGGACTCCCGCAGGAGCAGAGCCGCAGGAGCAGAAACAGGGACTCTGACAGGAGCAGAGCTTCAGGATCAGGCGCAGGGACAGGAGCAGAGCGCGAGGATCAGGCGCAGGGACTCGCACAGGAGCAGAGCATGAGAATCAGGCGCAAGGACTCTCACAGGTGCAGAGCATGAGGATCAGGCGCAGGGACTCCCTCAGGAGCAGAGCTGCAGGATCAGGTGCAGGGACACCCACAGGAGCAGAGCTGCAGGAGCAGAAACAGGGACTCTCACAGGAGCAGAGCACGAGGATCAGGTGCAGGGACAGGAGCACAGCGCGAGGATCAGGGCAGGGACTCCCACAGGAGCAGAGCATGAGGATCAGGTGCAGGGACTCTCACAGGAGCAGAGCATGAGGATCGGGCACAAGGACTCTCACAGGAGCAGAGCACGAGGATTAGGCACAGGGACTCTCACAGGAGAAGAGCTTCAGGATCAGGTGCAGGGACTCCCTCAGGAGCAGAGCTGCAGGAGCAGAAACAGGGACTCTCGAAGGAGCAGAGCTGCAGGATCAGGCTCAGGGACAGGAGCAGAGCGCGAGGATCAGGCAAAGGGACTCCCACAGGAGCAGAGCACGAGGATCAGGCGCAGGGACTCCACAGGAGCAGAGCACGATGATCAGGCGCAGGGACGCTCACAGGAGCAGAGCATGAGGATCAGGCGCAGGGACTCTCACAGGAGCAGAGCACGAGGATCAGGCGCAGGGACCCTCACAGAATCAGAGCTGCAGGATCAGGCAAAGGGATTCTCACAGGAGCAGAGCTTCAGGATCAGGCGCTGGGACTCCCTCAGGAGCAGAGCTGCAGGAGCAGAAACAGGGACTCTCGTAGGAGCAGAGCTGCAGGATCAGGTGCAGGGAAAGGAGCAGGGCGCGAGGATCAGGTGCAGGGATTCCCACAGGAGCAGAGCATGAGGATCAGGTGCATGGACTCTCACAGGAGCAGAGCACGAGGATCAGGTGCAGGGACTCTCACAGGAGCAGAGCACGAGGATCAGGCGTGGGGACTCTCACAGAATCAGAGCTGCAGGATCAGACGCAGGGACTCGCACAGGAGCAGAGCTTCAGGATCAGGCGCAGGGACTCCCTCAGGAGCAGAGCACAAGGATCAGGTGCAGGGACTCCCTCAGGAGCAGAGCACGAGGATCAGGTGCAGGGACTCCCTCAGGAGCAGAGCTGCAGGATCAGGTGCAGGGACTCTCACAGGAGCAGAGCACAAGGATCAGGCACAGGGACTCTCACAGGAGCAGAGCACGATGATCAGGCACAGGGACAGGAGCAGAGCATGAGGATCAGGCGCAGGGACTCTCACAGAATCAGAGCTGCAGGATCAGGCGCAGGGACTCTCACAGGAGCAGAGATGCAGGATCAGGCACAGGGAATCTCACAGGAGCAGAGCACGAGGATCAGGCACATGGACACCCCCAGGAGCAGAGCTGCAGGTTCAGGCGCAGGGACACCCACAGGAGCAGAGCTGCAGGAGCAGAGACAGGGACTCTGACAGGAGCAGAGATTCAGGATCAGGCACAGGGACAGGAGCAGAGCGCGAGAATCAGGCACAGGGACTTCCACAGGAGCAGAGCATGAGGATCAGGCACAGGGACTCTCACAGGAGCAGAGCACGTGGATCAGGCGCAGGGACTCCGTCAGGAGCATATCACGAGGATCAGGCGCATGGACTCCCACAGGAGCAGAGCTGCAGGATCAGGCGCAGGGACACCCGCAGGAGCAGAGCTGCAGGAGCAGAAACAGGGACTCTCACAGGAGCAGAGCTTCTGGAGCAGAAACAGGGACTATCACAGGAGCAGAGCACGAGGATCAGGCGCAGGAAGAGGAGCAGAGCGCAAGGATCAGGCAAAGGGACTCCCACAGGAGCAGAGCACGAGGATCAGGTGCAGGGACTCTCACAGGAGCAGAGCACGAGGATCAGGCGTGGGGACTCTCACAGAATCAGAGCTGCAGGATCAGACGCAGGGACTCGCACAGGAGCAGAGCTTCAGGATCAGGCGCAGGGACTCCCTCAGGAGCAGAGCACAAGGATCAGGCGCAGGGACTCCCTCAGGAGCAGAGCACGAGGATCAGGTGCAGGGACTCCCTCAGGAGCAGAGCTGCAGGATCAGGTGCAGGGACTCTCACAGGAGCAGAGCACAAGGATCAGGCACAGGGACTCTCACAGGAGCAGAGCACGATGATCAGGCACAGGGACAGGAGCAGAGCATGAGGATCAGGCGCAGGGACTCTCACAGAATCAGAGCTGCAGGATCAGGCGCAGGGACTCTCACAGGAGCAGAGATGCAGGATCAGGCACAGGGAATCTCACAGGAGCAGAGCACGAGGATCAGGCACATGGACACCCCCAGGAGCAGAGCTGCAGGTTCAGGCGCAGGGACACCCACAGGAGCAGAGCTGCAGGAGCAGAGACAGGGACTCTGACAGGAGCAGAGATTCAGGATCAGGCACAGGGACAGGAGCAGAGCGCGAGAATCAGGCACAGGGACTTCCACAGGAGCAGAGCATGAGGATCAGGCACAGGGACTCTCACAGGAGCAGAGCACGTGGATCAGGCGCAGGGACTCCGTCAGGAGCATATCACGAGGATCAGGCGCATGGACTCCCACAGGAGCAGAGCTGCAGGATCAGGTGCAGGGACACCCGCAGGAGCAGAGCTGCAGGAGCAGAAACAGGGACTCTCACAGGAGCAGAGCTTCTGGAGCAGAAACAGGGACTATCACAGGAGCAGAGCACGAGGATCAGGCGCAGGAACAGGAGCAGAGCGCAAGGATCAGGCACAGGGACTCCCACAGGAGCAGAGCACGAGGATCAGGTGCAGGGACTCTCACAGGAGCAGCGCACGAGGATCAGGCACAGGGACTCTCACAGGAGCAGAGCTTCAGGATCAGGCGCAGGGACTCCCTCAGGAGCAGAGCTGCTGGAGCAGAAACAGGGACTCTAGCAGGAGCAGAGCTTCAGGATCAGGCGCAGGGACAGGAGCAGAGCGTGAGCATCAGGCGCAGGGACTCCCACAGCAGCAGAGCACGAGGATCAGGCGCAGGGACTCCCACAGGAGCAGAGCACGAGGATCAGGCGCAGGGACTCCCTCAGGAGCAGAGCCGCAGGAGCAGAAACAGGGACTCTCACAGGAGCAGAGCTTGAGGATCAGGCGCAGGGACTCTCACAGGAGCAGAGCACGAGGATCAGGCACAGCGTCTCCCTCAGGAGCAGAGCACGAGGATCAGGCGCATGGACTCCACAGGAGCAGAGCTGCAGGATCAGGCGCAGGGACACCCGCAGGAGCAGAACCGCAGGAGCAGAAACAGGGACTCTATCAGGAGCAGAGCATAAGGGTCAGGCGCAGGGACTCTCACAGGAGCAGAGAATGAGGATCAGGCGTAGGGACTCTCACAGAATCAGAGTTGCAGGATCAGGCGCAGGGACTCTCACACGAGCAGAGATGCAGGATCAGGCACAGGGAATCTCACTGGAGCAGAAACAGGGACTCTGACAGGAGCATAGCTTCAGGATCAGGAGCAGGGACAGGAGCAGAGTGCGAGGATCAGGCGCAGGGACTCCCACAGGAGCAGAGCACGACGATCAGGCGCAAGGACTCTCACAGGAGCAGAGCACGAGGATCAGGCACAGGGACTCCCTCAGGAGCAGAGCAGGAGGATCAGGTGCGTGGACTCCCACAGGAGCAGAGCTGCAGGGTCAGGCGCAGGGACACCCGCAGGAGCAGAGCTGCAGGAGCAGAAACAGGGACTCTCACAGGAGCAGAGCTTCAGGAGCAGAAACAGGGACTCTCACAGGAGCAGAGCACGAGGATCAGGCGCAGGGACAGGAGCAGAGCGCGAGGATCAGGTGCAGGGACTTCCACAGGAGCAGAGCACGAGGATCGGGTGCAGGGACTCTCACAGGAGCAGAGCACGAGGATCAGGCACAAGGACTCTCACAGGAGCAGAGCACAAGGATCAGGCGCAGGGACTCTCACAGGAGCAGAGCTTCAGGAACAGGCGCAGGGAATCCCTCAGGAGCAGAGCTTTCAGGAGCAGAAACAGGGACTCTCGCAGGAGCAGAGCTTCAGGATCAGGCGCAGGGACAGGAGCAGAACGCAAGCATCAGCCGCAGGGACTCCCACAGGAGCAGAGCACGAGGATCAGGCGCAGGGACTCTCACAGGAGCAGAGCACGAGGATCAGGCGCATGGACTCCCACAGGAGCAGAGCTGCAGGATCAGGTGCAGGGACACCCGCAGGAGCAGAGCCGCAGGAGCAGAAACAGGGACTCTCACAGGAGCAGAGCTTCAGGAGCAGAAACAGGGACTCTCGGAGGAGCAGAGCACGAGGATCAGGCTCAGGGACAGGAGCAGAGCGCGAGGATCAGGCGCAGGGACTCCCACAGGAGCAGAGCACGAGGATCAGGTGCACAGACTCTCACAGGAGCAGAGCTTCAGGATCAGGCACAGGGACTCCCTCAGGAGCAGAGCACAAGGATCAGGCGCAGGGACTCCCTCAGGAGCAGAGCACCAGGATCAGGCGCAGGGACTCTCACCGGAGCAGAGCTGCAGGATCAGGCGCAGGGACTCTCACAGGAGCAGAGCACGAGGACCAGGCGCAGGGACAGGAGTAGAGCATGAGGATCAGGCGCAGGGACTCGCACAGGAGCAGAGCATGAGGATCAGGCGCAGGGACTCTCACAGGATCAGAGCTGCAGGATCAGGCGAAGGGATTCTCACAGAATCAGAGCTGCAGGATCAGGCGAAGGGATTCTCACAGGAGCAGGGCTTCAGGATCAGGCGCAGGGACTCCCTCAGGAGCAGAGCTGCAGGAGCAGAAACAGGGACTCTCGCAGGAGCAGAGCTGCAGGATCAGGCGCAGGGACAGGAGCAGAGCACGAGGATCAGGCGCAGGGACTCCCACAGGAGCAGAGCACGAGGATCAGGCGCAGGGACTCTCACAGGAGCAGAGCACGAGGATCAGGCGCGAGTGCACAAGAGCAGAGCACGAGGATCAGGCGCGGGGACTCTCACAGAATCAGAGCTGCAGGATCAGACGCAGGGACTCTCACAGGAGCAGAGCTTCAGGATCAGGCGCAGGGACTCCCTCAGGAGCAGAGCACGAGGATCAGGCGCAGGGACTCCCTCAGGAGCAGAGCACCAGGATCAGGCGCAGGGACTCTCACAGGAGTAGAGCTGCAGGATCACGTGCAAGGACTCTCACAGGAGCAGTGCACCAGGATCAGGCGCGGGGACAGGAGCAGAGCGCGAGGATCAGGCGCATGGACTCCCACAGGAGCAGAGCACGAGGATCAGGCGCAGGGACTCTCACAGGAGCAGAGCACGAGGATCAGGTGCAGGGAGTCTCACAGGAGCAGAGAACAAGAATCAGGCGCAGGGACTCTCACAGAATCAGAGCTGCAGGATCAGGTGCAGGGACTCCCACAGGAGCAGAGCACGAGGATCAGGCGCAGGGACTCCCACAGGAGCAGAGCACGAGGATCAGGCGCAGGGACTCTCACAGAATCAGAGCTTCAGGATCAGGTGCAGGGACTCCCTCAGGAGCAAAGCACGAGGATCAGGTGCAGGGGATCCCTCAGGAGCAGAGCACCAGGATCAAGCGCAGGGACTCTCACAGAAGGAGAGCACGAGGATCAGGGGCATGGACTCTCACAGAAGCAGAGCACGAGGATCAGGCGCAGGGACTCTCACAGGAGCAGAGCACGAGGATCAGGTGCAGAGACTCTCACAGGAGCAGAGCTGCAGGTTCAGGCGCAGGCACTCTCACAGGAGCAGAGCTGCATGATCAGGCGCAGGGACTCTCACAGGAGCAGAGCCCCAGGATCAGGCGCATGGACTCTCACAGGAACAGAGCACGAGGATCAGGAGCAGGGACTCTCACAGGAGCAGAGCTGCAGGATCAGGTGCAGGGACTCCCACAGGAGCAGAGCTGCATGATCAGGCGCAGGGACTCTCACAGGAGCAGAGCCCCAGGATCAGGCGCATGGACTCTCACAGGAACAGAGCACGAGGATCAGGAGCAGGGACTCTCACAGGAGCAGAGCTGCAGGATCAGGTGCAGGGACTCCCACAGGAGCAGAGCTGCAGGATCAGGCGCAGGGACTCTCACAAGAGCAGAGCTGCAGGATCAGGCAGAGGGACGCACTCAGGCGCAGGGACTCTCATAGGAGTGCTTTCTGAGTATGGAGGGCTTTCTGAATGTGGAGGGCTTTCTGGATTTGGAGGTCTTTCTGGATGTGGAGGGCTTTCGGAATGTGGAGGGCTTTCTCAATGTGGAGGGTTTTCTGAATGTGGAGGATTTTCTGGATGTGGAGGGCTTTCGGAATGTGGAGGGCTTTCTCAATGTGGAGGGTTTTCTGAATGTGGAGGATTTTCTGAATGCGGAGTACTTTCTGAATGTGGAGGGCTTTCTGGATGTGGAGGATTATCTGAATGTGGAGGGCTTTCGGAATGTGAAGTGCTTTCTGAATGTGGAGGATTATCTGAATGTGGAGGATTTTCTGGATGTGGAGGGCTTTCTGGATGTGGAGTGCTTTCTGAATGTGGAGGGCTTTCTGATTGTGGAGGGCTTTCTGGATGTGGAGTGCTTTCTGAATGTGAAGTGCTTTCTGAATGTGGAGGATTATCTGAATGTGGAGGGCTTTCGGAATGTGGAGGGCTTTCTGAATGTGGAGGGTTTTCTGAATGTGGAGGATTTTCTGAATGTGGAGTACTTTCTGAATGTGGAGGGCTTTCTGATTGTGGAGGGCTTTCTGGATGTGGAGTGCTTTCTGAATGTGAAGTGCTTTCTGAATGTGGAGGATTATCTGAATGTGGAGGGCTTTCTGAATGTGGAGGGCTTTCTGAATGTGGAGGATTTTCTGAATGTGGAGGATTTTCTGAATGTGGAGTCCTTTCTGAATGTGGAGGGCATTCTGAATGTGGAGGCTTTTCTGAATGTGGAGGGATTTCTGAATGTGGAGGATTTTCTGGATGTGGAGGTCTTTCTGACTGTGGAGTGCTTTCTGAATGTGGAGGGCTTTCTGAATGTGGAGGGCTTTCTGGATGTGGAGGGCTTTCTGAATGTGGAGGGCTTTCTGAATGTGGAGGGCTTTCTGGATGTGGAGGATTTTCTGAATGTGTAGGGCTTTCTGAATGTGGAGTACTTTCTGAATGTGGAGGGCTTTCTGAATGAGGAGGGCTTTCTGAATGTGGAGGGCTTTCTGAATGTGGAGGGCTTTCTGTATGTGGAGTGCTTTCTGAGTATAGAGGGCTTTCTGAATGTGGAGGGTTTGCTGAATATGAAGAGCATTCTGAATGTGGAGGTCTTTCTGGATTTGGAGGGCTTTCTGAATGTGGAGGGCTTTCTGAATGGGGAGGATTTTCTGGATGTGGAGGATTTTCTGGATGTGGAGGGCTTTCTGAATGTGGAGGGCTTTCTGGATTTGGAGGTCTTTCTGAATGTGGAGGGCTTTCTGAATGTGGAGGTCTTTCTGGATTTGGAGGTCTTTCTGAATGTAGAGGGCTTTCTGAATGTGGAGGGCTTCCTGGATTTGGAGGGCTTTCTGGATGTGGAGGGCTTTCTGAATTTGGAGGCTTTTCTGAATGTGGAGGGCATTCTGAATGTGTAGTACTTTCTGAATGTGGAGGGCTTTCTGAATGTGGAGGTCTTTCTGAATGAGGAGGGCTTTCTGAATGTGGAGACTTTTCTGAATGTGGAGGGCTTTCTGAATGTGTAGTACTTTCTGAATGTAGAGGGCTTTCTGAATGTGGAGGGCTTTCTGAATGTGGAGGGCTTTCTGAATGTGGAGGATTTTCTGAATGTGGAGGGCTTTCTGAATGTGGAGGGCTTTCTGAATGTGGAGGCTTTTCTGAATGTGGAGGGCTTTCTGAATGTGGAGGATTTTCTGAATGTGGAGGGCTTTCTGAATGTGGAGGATTTTCTGAATGTGGAGAGATTTCTGGATGTGGAGGGCTTTCTGAATGTGGAGTGCTTTCTGAATGTGGAGGGCTTTCTGGATGTGGAGGATTTTCTGGATGTGGAGGGCTTTCTGAATGTGGAGTACTTTCTGAATGTGGAGGGCTTTCTGAATGAGGAGTGCTTTCTGAGTATGTAGGGCGTTCTGAATGTGGAGGGCTTGCTGAATATGAAGAGCATTCTGAATGTGGAGTACTTTCTGAATGTGGAGGGCTTTCTGAATGAGGAGGGCTTTCTGAATGTGGAGAGCTTTCTGAATGTGGAGGTCTTTCTGGATTTGGAGGTCTTTCTGGATGTGGAGGGATTTCTGGATGTGGAGGATTTTCTAGATGTGGAGGGCTTTCTGAATGTGGAGGGCTTTCTGAATGTGGAGGATTTTCTGGATGTGGAGGGCTTTCTGAATGTGGAGGGCATTCTGATTGTGGAGGATGTTCTGGATGTGGAGGATTTTCTGAATGTGGAGGTCTTTCTGGATGTGGAGGTCTTTCTGAATGTGGAGGGATTTCTGGATGTGGAGGATTTTCTAGATGTGGAGGGCTTTCTGAATGTGGAGTACTTTCTGAATGTGGAGGGCTTTCTGAATGTGGAGGGCTTTCTGAATGTGGAGGATTTTCAGGATGTGGAGGTCTTTCTGAATGTGGAGGTCTTTCTGGATGTGGAGGGCTTTCTGATTGTAGAGGGATTTCTGGATGTGGAGGGCTTTCTGAATGTGGAGTGCTTTCTGAATGTGGAGGGCTTTCTGAATGTGGAGGGCTTTCTGGATGTGGAGTGCTTTCTGAATGTGGAGGGCTTTCTGAATGTGGAGGGCTTTCTGGATGTGGAGGATTTTCTGAATGTGGAGGGTTTTCTGAATGTGGAGGGCTTTCTGAATGTGGAGGATTTTCTGAATGTGGAGGGCTTTCTGAATGTGGAGGATTTTCTGAATGTGGAGAAATTTCTGGATGTGGAGGGCTTTCTGAATGTGGAGTGCTTTCTGAATGTGGAGGGCTTTCTGGATGTGGACGATTTTCTGGATGGGGAGGGCTTTCTGAATGTGGAGTACTTTCTGAATGTGGAGGGCTTTCTGAATGTGGAGGATTTTCTGGATGTGGAGGGCTTTCTGGATGTGGAGGGCTTTCTGAATGTGGAGGGCTTTCTGATTGTGGAGGGCTTTCTGGATGTGGAGTGCTTTCTGAATGTGAAGTGCTTTCTGAATGTGGAGGATTATCTGAATGTGGAGGGCTTTCGGAATGTGGACTGCTTTCTGAATGTGGAGGGCTTTCTGAATGTGGAGGGTTTTCTGAATGTGGAGGATTTTCTGAATGTGGAGTACTTTCTGAATATGGAGGGCTTTCTGAATGTGGAGGCTTTTCTGAATGTGGAGGGCTTTCTGAATGTGGAGGATTTTCTGGATGTGGAGGTCTTTCTGAATGTGGAGTGCTTTCTGAATGTGGACGGCTTTCTGAATGTGGAGGGCTTTCTGGATGTGGAGGGCTTTCTGAATGTGGAGGGCTTTCTGGATGTGGAGGATTTTCTGAATGTGTAGGGCTTTCTGAATGTGGAGTACTTTCTGAATGTGGTGGGCTTTCTGAATGAGGAGGGCTTTCTGAATGTGGAGAGATTTCTGGATGTGGAGGGCTTTCTGAATGTGGAGTGCTTTCTGAATGTGGAGGGCTTTCTGGATGTGGAGGATTTTCTGGATGTGGAGGGCTTTATGAATGTGGAGTACTTTCTGAATGTGGAGGATTTTCTGAATGTGGAGGGCTTTCTGAATGTGGAGCGCTTGCTGAATATGAAGAGCATTCTGAATGTGGAGTACTTTCTGAATGTGGAGGGCTTTCTGAATGATGAGGGCTTTCTGAATGTGGAGAGCTTTCTGAATGTGGAGGTCTTTCTGGATTTGGACGTCTTTCTGGATGTGGAGGGATTTCTGGATGTGGAGGATTTTCTAGATGTTGAGGGCTTTCTGAATGTGGAGGGCTTTCTGAATGTGGAGGATTTTCTGGATGTGGAGGGCTTTCTGAATGTGGAGGGCTTTCTGATTGTGGAGGATGTTCTGGATGTGGAGGATTTTCTGAATGTGGAGGTCTTTCTGGATGTGGAGGTCTTTCTGAATGTGGAGGGATTTCTGGATGTGGAGGATTTTCTAGATGAAGAGGGCTTTCTGAATGTGGAGTACTTTCTGAATGTGGAGGGCTTTCTGAATGTGGAGGGCTTTCTGAATGTGGAGGATTTTCTGAATGTGGAGTACTTTCTGAATGTGGAGGGCTTTCTGAATGTGGAGGGCTTTCTGAATGTGGAGGGCTTTCTGAATGTGGAGGATTTTCTGGATGTGGAGGTATTTCTGAATGTGGAGGTCTTTCTGGATGTGGAGGGCTTTCTGATTGTGGAGGGCTTTCTGGATGTGGAGGGCTTTCTGAATGTGGAGTGCTTTCTGAATGTGGAGGGCTTTCTGAATGTGGAGGGCGTTCTGGATGTGGAGTGCTTTCTAAATGTGGAGGGCTTTCTGAATGTGGAGGGCTTTCTGGATGTGGAGGATTTTCTGAATGTGGAGGGCTTTCTGAATGTGGAGGATTTTCTGAATGTGGAGGGCTTTCTGAATGTGGAGGGCTTTAGGAATGTGGAGGCTTTTCTGAATGTGGAGGGCTTTCTGAATGTGGAGGATTTTCTGAATGTGGAGGGCTTTCTGAATGTGGAGGATTTTCTGAATGTGGAGAGATGTCTGGATGTGGATGGCTTTCTGAATGTGGAGTGCTTTCTGAATGTGGAGGGCTTTCTGGATGTGGAGGATTTTCTGGATGTGGAGGGCTTTCTGAATGTGGAGGGCTTTCTGAATGTGGAGGGCTTTCTGAATGTGGAGGCTTTTCTGAATGTGGAGGGCTTTCTGAATGTGGAGGATTTTCTGAATGTGGAGGGCTTTCTGAATGTGGAGGATTTTCTGAATGTGGAGAGATTTCTGGATGTGGAGGGCTTTCTGAATGTGGAGTGCTTTCTGAATGTGGAGGGCTTTCTGGATGTGGAGGATTTTCTGGATGTGGAGGGCTTTCTGAATGTGGAGTACTTTCTGAATGTGGAGGGCTTTCTGAATGTGGAGGATTTTCTGAATGTGGAGAAATTTCTGGATGTGGAGGGCTTTCTGAATGTGGAGTGCTTTCTGAATGTGGAGGGCTTTCTGGATGTGGACGATTTTCTGGATGGGGAGGGCTTTCTGAATGTGGAGTACTTTCTGAATGTGGAGGGCTTTCTGAATGTGGAGGATTTTCTGGATGTGGAGGGCTTTCTGGATGTGGAGGGCTTTCTGAATGTGGAGGGCTTTCTGATTGTGGAGGGCTTTCTGGATGTGGAGTGCTTTCTGAATGTGAAGTGCTTTCTGAATGTGGAGGATTATCTGAATGTGGAGGGCTTTCGGAATGTGGACTGCTTTCTGAATGTGGAGGGCTTTCTGAATGTGGAGGGTTTTCTCAATGTGGAGGATTTTCTCAATGTGGAGTACTTTCTGAATGTGGAGGGCTTTCTGAATGTGGAGGCTTTTCTGAATGTGGAGGATTTTCTGGATGTGGAGGTCTTTCTGAATGTGGAGTGCTTTCTGAATGTGGACGGCTTTCTGAATGTGGAGGGCTTTCTGGATGTGGAGGGCTTTCTGAATGTGGAGGGCTTTCTGAATGTGGAGGGCTTTCTGGATGTGGAGGATTTTCTGAATGTGTAGGGCTTTCTGAATGTGGAGAGATTTCTGGATGTGGAGGGCTTTCTGAATGTGGAGTGCTTTCTGAATGTGGAGGGCTTTCTGGATGTGGAGGATTTTCTGGATGTGGAGGGCTTTATGAATGTGGAGTACTTTCTGAATGTGGAGGATTTTCTGAATGTGGAGGGCTTTCTGAATGTGGAGCGCTTGCTGAATATGAAGAGCATTCTGAATGTGGAGTACTTTCTGAATGTGGAGGGCTTTCTGAATGAGGAGGGCTTTCTGAATGTGGAGAGCTTTCTGAATGTGGAGGTCTTTCTGGATTTGGAGGTCTTTCTGGATGTGGAGGGATTTCTGGATGTGGAGGATTTTCTAGATGTTGAGGGCTTTCTGAATGTGGAGGGCTTTCTGAATGTGGAGGATTTTCTGGATGTGGAGGGCTTTCTGAATGTGGAGGGCTTTCTGATTGTGGAGGATGTTCTGGATGTGGAGGATTTTCTGAATGTGGAGGTCTTTCTGGATGTGGAGGTCTTTCTGAATGTGGAGGGATTTCTGGATGTGGAGGATTTTCTAGATGAGGAGGGCTTTCTGAATGTGGAGTACTTTCTGAATGTGGAGGGCTTTCTGAATGTGGAGGGCTTTCTGAATGTGGAGGATTTTCTGAATGTGGAGTACTTTCTGAATGTGGAGGGCTTTCTGAATGTGGAGGGCTTTCTGAATGTGGAGGTCTTTCTGGATGTGGAGGGCTTTCTGATTGTGGAGGGCTTTCTGGATGTGGAGGGCTTTCTGAATGTGGAGTGCTTTCTGAATGTGGAGGGCTTTCTGAATGTGGAGGGCGTTGTGGATGTGGAGTGCTTTCTGAATGTGGAGGGCTTTCTGAATGTGGAGGGCTTTCTGGATGTGGAGGATTTTCTGAATGTGGAGGGCTTTCTGAATGTGGAGGATTTTCTGAATGTGGAGGGCTTTCTGAATGTGGAGGGCTTTAGGAATGTGGAGGCTTTTCTGAATGTGGAGGGCTTTCTGAATGTGGAGGATTTTCTGAATGTGGAGGGCTTTCTGAATGTGGAGGATTTTCCGAATGTGGAGAGATGTCTGGATGTGGATGGCTTTCTGAATGTGGAGTGCTTTCTGAATGTGGAGGGCTTTCTGGATGTGGAGGATTTTCTGGATGTGGAGGGCTTTCTGAATGTGGAGGGCTTTCTGAATGTGGAGGGCTTTCTGAATGTGGAGGCTTTTCTGAATGTGGAGGGCTTTCTGAATGTGGAGGATTTTCTGAATGTGGAGGGCTTTCTGAATGTGGAGGATTTTCTGAATGTGGAGAGATTTCTGGATGTGGAGGGCTTTCTGAATGTGGAGTGCTTTCTGAATGTGGAGGGCTTTCTGGATGTGGAGGATTTTCTGGATGTGGAGGGCTTTCTGAATGTGGAGTACTTTCTGAATGTGGAGGGCTTTCTGAATGAGGAGTGCTTTCTGAGTATGTAGGGCTTTCTGAATGTGGAGGGCTTGCTGAATATGAAGAGCATTCTGAATGTGGAGTACTTTCTGAATGTGGAGGGCTTTCTGAATGAGGAGGGCTTTCTGAATGTGGAGAGCTTTCTGAATGTGGAGGTCTTTCTGGATTTGGAGGTCTTTCTGGATGTGGAGGGATTTCTGGATGTGGAGGATTTTCTTGATGTTGAGGGCTTTCTGAATGTGGAGGGCTTTCTGAATGTGGAGGATTTTCTGGATCTGGAGGGCTTTCTGAATGTGGAGGGCTTTCTGATTGTGGAGGATGTTCTGGATGTGGAGGATTTTCTGAATGTGGAGGTCTTTCTGGATGTGGAGGTCTTTCTGAATGTGGAAGGATTTCTGGATGTGGAGGATTTTCTAGATGTGGAGGGCTTTCTGAATGTGGAGTACTTTCTGAATGTGGAGGGCTTTCTGAATGTGGAGGGCTTTCTGAATGTGGAGGATTTTCTGAATGTGGAGTACTTTCTGAATGTGGAGGGCTTTCTGAATGTGGAGGGCTTTCTGAATGTGGAGGGCTTTCTGAATGTGGAATACTTTCTGAATGTGGAGGGCTTTCTGAATGTGGAGGGTTTTCTGAATGTGGAGGGCTTTCTGAATGTGGAGGATTTTGTGAATGTGGAGAGCTTTCTGAATGTGGAGGGCTTTAGGAACGTGGAGGCTTTTCTGAATGTGGAGGACTTTGTGAATGTGGAGGATTTTCTGAATGTGGAGGGCTTTCTGAATGTGGAGGATTTTCTGAATGTGGAGAGATTTCTGGATGTGGAGGGCTTTCTGAATGTGGAGTGCTTTCTGAATTTGGAGGGCTTTCTGGATGTGGATGATTTTCTGGATGTGGAGGGCTTTCTGAATGTGGAGTGCTTTCTGAATGAGGAGGGATTTCTGGATGTGGAGGATTTTCTGGATGTGGAGGACTTTCTGAATGTGGAGGGCTTTCTGAATGAGGAGGGCTTTCTGAATGTGGAGGGCTTTCTAAATGTGGAGGGCTTTCTGTATATGGATAGCTTTCTGAATGTGGAGGTCTTTCTGGATGTGGAGGGATTTCTGGATGTGGAGGATTTTCTAGATGTGGAGGGCTTTCTGAATGTGGAGGGCTTTCTGAATGTGGAGGGCTTTCTGAATGTGGACGGCTTTCTGATTGTGGAGGGCTTTCTGAATGTGGAGGGTTTGCTGAATGTGGAGTACTTTCTGAATGTGGAGGGCTTTCTGAGTATGGAGGGCTTTCTGAATGTGGAGGGTTTGCTGAATATGAAGAGCATTCTGAATGCGGAGTACTTTCTGAATGTGGAGGGCTTTCTGAATGAGGAGGGCTTTCTGAATGTGGAGAGATTTCTGAATGTGGAGGTCTTTCTGGATTTGGAGGTCTTTCTTGATGTGGAGGGATTTCTGGATGTGGAGGGATTTCTAGATGTGGAGGGCTTTCTGAATGTGGAGGGCTTTCTGAATGTGGAGGATTTTCTGGATGTGGAGGGCTTTCTGAATGTGGAGGGCTTTCTGATTGTGGAGGGCTTTCTGGATGTGGAGGATTTTCTGAATGTGGAGGTCTTTCTGAATGTGGAGGGCTTTCTGAATGTGGAGGATTTTCTGAATGTGGAGGGCTTTCTGAAGAATGTGTAGTACTTTCTGAATGTGGAGGGCTTTCTGAATGTGGAGGGCTTTCTGAATGTGGAGGCTTTTCTGAATGTGGAGGGCTTTCTGAATGTAGGAGGATTTTCTGAATGTGGAGGGCTTTCTGAATGTGGAGGATTTTCTGAATGTGGAGAGATTTCTGGATGTGGAGGGCTTTCTGAATGTTGAGTGCTTTCTGAATGTGGAGGGTTTTCTGGATGTGGAGGATTTTCTGGATGTGGAGGGCTTTCTGAATGTGGAGGGCTTTCTGAATGTGGAGGGCTTTCTGAATGTGGAGGGCTTTCTGAATGTGGAGGCTTTTCTGAATGTGGAGGGCTTTCTGAATGTGGAGGATTTTCTGAATGTGGAGGGCTTTCTGAATGTGTAGTACTTTCTGAATGTGGAGGGCTTTCTGAATGTGGAGGGCTTTCTGAATGTGGAGGCTTTTCTGAATGTGGAGGGCTTTCTGAATGTGGAGGATTTTCTGAATGTGGAGGGCTTTCTGAATGTGGAGGATTTTCTGAATGTGGAGAGATTTCTGGATGTGGAGGGCTTTCTGAATGTGGAGTGCTTTCTGAATGTGGAGGGCTTTCTGGATGTGGAGGCTTTTCTGGATGTGGATGGCTTTATGAATGTGGAGTACTTTCTGAATGTGGAGGATTTTCTGAATGTGGAGGGCTTTCTGAATGTGGAGCGCTTGCTGAATATGAAGAGCATTCTGAATGTGGAGTACTTTCTGAATGTGGAGGGCTTTCTGAATGAGGAGGTCTTTCTGGATTTGGAGGTCTTTCTGGATGTGGAGGGATTTCTGGATGTGGAGGATTTTCTAGATGTTGAGGGCTTTCTGAATGTGGAGGGCTTTCTGAATGTGGAGGATTTTCTGGATGTGGAGGGCTTTCTGAATGTGGAGGGCTTTCTGATTGTGGAGGATGTTCTGGATGTGGAGGATTTTCTGAATGTGGAGGTCTTTCTGGATGTGGAGGTCTTTCTGAATGTGGAGGGATTTCTGGATGTGGAGGATTTTCTAGATGAGGAGGGCTTTCTGAATGTGGAGTACTTTCTGAATGTGGAGGGCTTTCTGAATGTGGAGGGCTTTCTGAATGGGGAGGATTTTCTGGATGTGGAGGATTTTCTGGATGTGGAGGGCTTTCTGAATGTGGAGGGCTTTCTGGATTTGGAGGTCTTTCTGAATGTGGAGGGCTTTCTGAATCTGGAGGTCTTTCTGGATTTGGAGGTCTTTCTGAATGTGGAGGGCTTTCTGAATGTAGAGGGCTTCCTGAATTTGGAGGGCTTTCTGGATGTGGAGGGCTTTCTGGATGTGGAGGGCTTTCTGAATTTGGAGGCTTTTCTGAATGTGGAGGGCATTCTGAATGTGTAGTACTTTCTGAATGTGGAGGGCTTTCTGAATGTGGAGGTCTTTCTGAATGAGGAGGGCTTTCTGAATGTGGAGGCTTTTCTGAATGTGGAGGGCTTTCTGAATGTGTAGTACTTTCTGAATGTAGAGGGCTTTCTGAATGTGGAGGGCTTTCTGAATGCGGAGGGCTTTCTGAATGTGGAGGATTTTCTGAATGTGGAGGGCTTTCTGAATGTGGAGGGCTTTCTGAATGTGGAGGCTTTTCTGAATGTGGAGGGCTTTCTGAATGTGGAGGATTTTCTGAATGTGGAGGGCTTTCTGAATGTGGAGGATTTTCTGAATGTGGAGAGATTTCTGGATGTGGAGGGCTTTCTGAATGTGGAGTGCTTTCTGAATGTGGAGGGCTTTCTGGATGTGGAGGATTTTCTGGATGTGGAGGGCTTTCTGAATGTGGAGTACTTTCTGAATGTGGAGGGCTTTCTGAATGAGGAGTGCTTTCTGAGTATGTAGGGCTTTCTGAATGTGGAGGGCTTGCTGAATATGAAGAGCATTCTGAATGTGGAGTACTTTCTGAATGTGGAGGGCTTTCTGAATGAGGAGGGCTTTCTGAATGTGGAGAGCTTTCTGAATGTGGAGGTCTTTCTGGATTTGGAGGTCTTTCTGGATGTGGAGGGATTTCTGGATGTGGAGGATTTTCTAGATGTGGAGGGCTTTCTGAATGTGGAGGGCTTTCTGAATGTGGAGGATTTTCTGGATGTGGAGGGCTTTCTGAATGTGGAGGGCATTCTGATTGTGGAGGATGTTCTGGATGTGGAGGATTTTCTGAATGTGGAGGTCTTTCTGGATGTGGAGGTCTTTCTGAATGTGGAGGGATTTCTGGATGTGGAGGATTTTCTAGATGTGGAGGGCTTTCTGAATGTGGAGTACTTTCTGAATGTGGAGGGCTTTCTGAATGTGGAGGGCTTTCTGAATGTGGAGGATTTTCAGGATGTGGAGGTCTTTCTGAATGTGGAGGTCTTTCTGGATGTGGAGGGCTTTCTGATTGTAGAGGGATTTCTGGATGTGGAGGGCTTTCTGAATGTGGAGTGCTTTCTGAATGTGGAGGGCTTTCTGAATGTGGAGGGCTTTCTGGATGTGGAGTGCTTTCTGAATGTGGAGGGCTTTCTGAATGTGGAGGGCTTTCTGGATGTGGAGGATTTTCTGAATGTGGAGGGTTTTCTGAATGTGGAGGGCTTTCTGAATGTGGAGGATTTTCTGAATGTGGAGGGCTTTCTGAATGTGGAGGATTTTCTGAATGTGGAGAAATTTCTGGTTGTGGAGGGCTTTCTGAATGTGGAGTGCTTTCTGAATGTGGAGGGCTTTCTGGATGTGGACGATTTTCTGGATGGGGAGGGCTTTCTGAATGTGGAGTACTTTCTGAATGTGGAGGGCTTTCTGAATGTGGAGGATTTTCTGGATGTGGAGGGCTTTCTGGATGTGGAGGGCTTTCTGAATGTGGAGGGCTTTCTGATTGTGGAGGGCTTTCTGGATGTGGAGTGCTTTCTGAATGTGAAGTGCTTTCTGAATGTGGAGGATTATCTGAATGTGGAGGGCTTTCGGAATGTGGACTGCTTTCTGAATGTGGAGGGCTTTCTGAATGTGGAGGGTTTTCTGAATGTGGAGGATTTTCTGAATGTGGAGTACTTTCTGAATGTGGAGGGCTTTCTGAATGTGGAGGCTTTTCTGAATGTGGAGGGCTTTCTGAATGTGGAGGATTTTCTGGATGTGGAGGTCTTTCTGAATGTGGAGTGCTTTCTGAATGTGGAGGGCTTTCTGGATGTGGAGGGCTTTCTGGATGTGGAGGGCTTTCTGAATGTGGAGGGCTTTCTGAATGTGGAGGGCTTTCTGGATGTGGAGGATTTTCTGAATGTGTAGGGCTTTCTGAATGTGGAGTACTTTCTGAATGTGGTGGGCTTTCTGAATGAGGAGGGCTTTCTGAATGTGGAGAGATTTCTGGATGTGGAGGGCTTTCTGAATGTGGAGTGCTTTCTGAATGTGGAGGGCTTTCTGGATGTGGAGGATTTTCTGGATGTGGAGGGCTTTATGAATGTGGAGTACTTTCTGAATGTGGAGGATTTTCTGAATGTGGAGGGCTTTCTGAATGTGGAGCGCTTGCTGAATATGAAGAGCATTCTGAATGTGGAGTACTTTCTGAATGTGGAGGGCTTTCTGAATGATGAGGGCTTTCTGAATGTGGAGAGCTTTCTGAATGTGGAGGTCTTTCTGGATTTGGACGTCTTTCTGGATGTGGAGGGATTTCTGGATGTGGAGGATTTTCCAGATGTTGAGGGCTTTCTGAATGTGGAGGGCTTTCTGAATGTGGAGGATTTTCTGGATGTGGAGGGCTTTCTGAATGTGGAGGGCTTTCTGATTGTGGATGATGTTCTGGATGTGGAGGATTTTCTGAATGTGGAGGTCTTTCTGGATGTGGAGGTCTTTCTGAATGTGGAGGGATTTCTGGATGTGGAGGATTTTATAGATGAAGAGGGCTTTCTGAATGTGGAGTACTTTCTGAATGTGGAGGGCTTTCTGAATGTGGAGGGCTTTCTGAATGTGGAGGATTTTCTGAATGTGGAGTACTTTCTGAATGTGGAGGGCTTTCTGAATGTGGAGGGCTTTCTGAATGTGGAGGGCTTTCTGAATGTGGAGGATTTTCTGGATGTGGAGGTCTTTCTGAATGTGGAGGTCTTTCTGGATGTGGAGGGCTTTCTGATTGTGGAGGGCTTTCTGGATGTGGAGGGCTTTCTGAATGTGGAGTGCTTTCTGAATGTGGAGGGCTTTCTGAATGTGGAGGGCGTTCTGGATGTGGAGTGCTTTCTGAATGTGGAGGGCTTTCTGAATGTGGAGGGCTTTCTGGATGTGGAGGATTTTCTGAATGTGGAGGGCTTTCTGAATGTGGAGGATTTTCTGAATGTGGAGGGCTTTGTGAATGTGGAGGGCTTTAGGAATGTGGAGGCTTTTCTGAATGTGGAGGGCTTTCTGAATGTGGAGGATTTTCTGAATGTGGAGGGCTTTCTGAATGTGGAGGATTTTCTGAATGTGGAGAGATGTCTGGATGTGGATGGCTTTCTGAATGTGGAGTGCTTTCTGAATGTGGAGGGCTTTCTGGATGTGGAGGATTTTCTGGATGTGGAGGGCTTTCTGAATGTGGAGGGCTTTCTGAATGTGGAGGGCTTTCTGAATGTGGAGGCTTTTCTGAATGTGGAGGGCTTTCTGAATGTGGAGGATTTTCTGAATGTGGAGGGCTTTCTGAATGTGGAGGATTTTCTGAATGTGGAGAGATTTCTGGATGTGGAGGGCTTTCTGAATGTGGAGTGCTTTCTGAATGTGGAGGGCTTTCTGGATGTGGAGGATTTTCTGGATGTGGAGGGCTTTCTGAATGTGGAGTACTTTCTGAATGTGGAGGGCTTTCTGAATGTGGAGGATTTTCTGAATGTGGAGAAATTTCTGGATGTGGAGGGCTTTCTGAATGTGGAGTGCTTTCTGAATGTGGAGGGCTTTCTGGATGTGGAGGATTTTCTGGATGTGGAGGGCTTTCTGGATGTGGAGGGCTTTCTGAATGTGGAGGGCTTTCTGATTGTGGAGGGCTTTCTGGATGTGGAGTGCTTTCTGAATGTGGAGTACTTTCTGAATGTGGAGGGCTTTCTGAATGTGGAGGATTTTCTGGATGTGGAGGGCTTTCTGGATGTGGAGGGCTTTCTGAATGTGGAGGGCTTTCTGATTGTGGAGGGCTTTCTGGATGTGGAGTGCTTTCTGAATGTGAAGTGCTTTCTGAATGTGGAGGATTATCTGAATGTGGAGGGCTTTCGGAATGTGGACTGCTTTCTGAATGTGGAGGGCTTTCTGAATGTGGAGGGTTTTCTGAATGTGGAGGATTTTCTCAATGTGGAGTACTTTCTGAATGTGGAGGGCTTTCTGAATGTGGAGGCTTTTCTGAATGTGGAGGGCTTTCTGAATGTGGAGGATTTTCTGGATGTGGAGGTCTTTCTGAATGTGGAGTGCTTTCTGAATGTGGACGGCTTTCTGAATGTGGAGGGCTTTCTGGATGTGGAGGTCTTTCTGAATGTGGAGGGCTTTCTGAATGTGGAGGGCTTTCTGGATGTGGAGGATTTTCTGAATGTGTAGGGCTTTCTGAATGTGGAGAGATTTCTGGATGTGGAGGGCTTTCTGAATGTGGAGTGCTTTCTGAATGTGGAGGGCTTTCTGGATGTGGAGGATTTTCTGGATGTGGAGGGCTTTATGAATGTGGAGTACTTTCTGAATGTGGAGGATTTTCTGAATGTGGAGGGCTTTCTGAATGTGGAGCGCTTGCTGAATATGAAGAGCATTCTGAATGTGGAGTACTTTCTGAATGTGGAGGGCTTTCTGAATGAGGAGGGCTTTCTGAATGTGGAGAGCTTTCTGAATGTGGAGGTCTTTCTGGATTTGGAGGTCTTTCTGGATGTGGAGGGATTTCTGGATGTGGAGGATTTTCTAGATGTTGAGGGCTTTCTGAATGTGGAGGGCTTTCTGAATGTGGAGGATTTTCTGGATGTGGAGGGCTTTCTGAATGTGGAGGGCTTTCTGATTGTGGAGGATGTTCTGGATGTGGAGGATTTTCTGAATGTGGAGGTCTTTCTGGATGTGGAGGTCTTTCTGAATGTGGAGGGATTTCTGGATGTGGAGGATTTTCTAGATGAGGAGGGCTTTCTGAATGTGGAGTACTTTCTGAATGTGGAGGGCTTTCTGAATGTGGAGGGCTTTCTGAATGTGGAGGATTTTCTGAATGTGGAGTACTTTCTGAATGTGGAGGGCTTTCTGAATGTGGAGGGCTTTCTGAATGTGGAGGGCTTTCTGAATGTGGAGGTCTTTCTGGATGTGGAGGGCTTTCTGATTGTGGAGGGCTTTCTGGATGTGGAGGGCTTTCTGAATGTGGAGTGCTTTCTGAATGTGGAGGGCTTTCTGAATATGGAGGGCGTTCTGGATGTGGAGTGCTTTCTGAATGTGGAGGGCTTTCTGAATGTGGAGGGCTTTCTGGATGTGGAGGATTTTCTGAATGTGGAGGGCTTTCTGAATGTGGAGGATTTTCTGAATGTGGAGGGCTTTCTGAATGTGGAGGGCTTTAGGAATGTGGAGGCTTTTCTGAATGTGGAGGGCTTTCTGAATGTGGAGGATTTTCTGAATGTGGAGGGCTTTCTGAATGTGGAGGATTTTCTGAATGTGGAGAGATGTCTGGATGTGGATGGCTTTCTGAATGTGGAGTGCTTTCTGAATGTCGAGGGCTTTCTGGATATGGAGGATTTTCTGGATGTGGAGGGCTTTCTGAATGTGGAGGGCTTTCTGAATGTGGAGGGCTTTCTGAATGTGGAGGCTTTTCTGAATGTGGAGGGCTTTCTGAATGTGGAGGATTTTCTGAATGTGGAGGGCTTTCTGAATGTGGAGGATTTTCTGAATGTGGAGAGATTTCTGGATGTGGAGGGCTTTCTGAATGTGGAGTGCTTTCTGAATGTGGAGGGCTTTCTGGATGTGGAGGATTTTCTGGATGTGGAGGGCTTTCTGAATGTGGAGTACTTTCTGAATGTGGAGGGCTTTCTGAATGAGGAGTGCTTTCTGAGTATGTAGGGCTTTCTGAATGTGGAGGGCTTGCTGAATATGAAGAGCATTCTGAATGTGGAGTACTTTCTGAATGTGGAGGGCTTTCTGAATGAGGAGGGCTTTCTGAATGTGGAGAGCTTTCTGGATGTGGAGGGATTTCTGGATGTGGAGGATTTTCTTGATGTTGAGGGCTTTCTGAATGTGGAGGGCTTTCTGAATGTGGAGGATTTTCTGGATCTGGAGGGCTTTCTGAATGTGGAGGGCTTTCTGATTGTGGAGGATGTTCTGGATGTGGAGGATTTTCTGAATGTGGAGGTCTTTCTGGATGTGGAGGTCTTTCTGAATGTGGAAGGATTTCTGGATGTGGAGGATTTTCTAGATGTGGAGGGCTTTCTGAATGTGGAGTACTTTCTGAATGTGGAGGGCTTTCTGAATGTGGAGGGCTTTCTGAATGTGGAGGATTTTCTGAATGTGGAGTACTTTCTGAATGTGGAGGGCTTTCTGAATGTGGAGGGCTTTCTGAATGTGGAATACTTTCTGAATGTGGAGGGCTTTCTGAATGTGGAGGGTTTTCTGAATGTGGAGGGCTTTCTGAATGTGGAGGATTTTGTGAATGTGGAGGGCTTTCTGAATGTGGAGGGCTTTAGGAACGTGGAGGCTTTTCTGAATGTGGAGGACTTTGTGAATGTGGAGGATTTTCTGAATGTGGAGGGCTTTCTGAATGTGGAGGATTTTCTGAATGTGGAGAGATTTCTGGATGTGGAGGGCTTTCTGAATGTGGAGTGCTTTCTGAATTTGGAGGGCTTTCTGGATGTGGATGATTTTCTGGATGTGGAGGGCTTTCTGAATGTGGAGTGCTTTCTGAATGAGGAGGGATTTCTGGATGTGGAGGATTTTCTGGATGTGGAGGACTTTCTGAATGTGGAGGGCTTTCTGAATGAGGAGGGCTTTCTGAATGTGGAGGGCTTTCTAAATGTGGAGGGCTTTCTGTATGTGGAGAGCTTTCTGAATGTGGAGGTCTTTCTGGATGTGGAGGGATTTCTGGATGTGGAGGATTTTCTAGATGTGGAGGGCTTTCTGAATGTGGAGGGCTTTCTGAATGTGGAGGATTTTCTGGGTGTGAAGGTCTTTCTGAATGTGGACGGCTTTCTGATTGTGGAGGGCTTTCTGAATGTGGAGGGTTTGCTGAATGTGGAGTACTTTCTGAATGTGGAGGGCTTTCTGAGTATGGAGGGCTTTCTGAATGTGGAGGGTTTGCTGAATATGAAGAGCATTCTGAATGCGGAGTACTTTCTGAATGTGGAGGGCTTTCTGAATGAGGAGGGCTTTCTGAATGTGGAGAGATTTCTGAGTGTGGAGGTCTTTCTGGATTTGGAGGTCTTTCTTGATGTGGAGGGATTTCTGGATGTGGAGGGATTTCTAGATGTGGAGGGCTTTCTGAATGTGGAGGGCTTTCTGAATGTGGAGGATTTTCTGGATGTGGAGGGCTTTCTGAATGTGGAGGGCTTTCTGATTGTGGAGGGCTTTCTGGATGTGGAGGATTTTCTGAATGTGGAGGTCTTTCTGAATGTGGAGGGCTTTCTGAATGTGGAGGATTTTCTGAATGTGGAGGGCTTTCTGAAGAATGTGTAGTACTTTCTGAATGTGGAGGGCTTTCTGAATGTGGAGGGCTTTCTGAATGTGGAGGCTTTTCTGAATGTGGAGGGCTTTCTGAATGTGGAGGATTTTCTGAATGTGGAGGGCTTTCTGAATGTGGAGGATTTTCTGAATGTGGAGAGATTTCTGGATGTGGAGGGTTTTCTGGATGTGGAGGATTTTCTGGATGTGGAGGGCTTTCTGAATGTGGAGGGCTTTCTGAATGTGGAGGGCTTTCTGAATGTGGAGGCTTTTCTGAATGTGGAGGGCTTTCTGAATGTGGAGGATTTTCTGAATGTGGAGGGCTTTCTGAATGTGTAGTACTTTCTGAATGTGGAGGGCTTTCTGAATGTGGAGGGCTTTCTGAATGTGGAGGCTTTTCTGAATGTGGAGGGCTTTCTGAATGTGGAGGATTTTCTGAATGTGGGGGGCTTTCTGAATGTGGAGGATTTTCTGAATGTGGAGAGATTTCTGGATGTGGAGGGCTTTCTGAATGTGGAGTGCTTTCTGAATGTGGAGGGCTTTCTGGATGTGGAGGCTTTTCTGGATGTGGAGGGCTTTATGAATGTGGAGTACTTTCTGAATGTGGAGGATTTTCTGAATGTGGAGGGCTTTCTGAATGTGGAGCGCTTGCTGAATATGAAGAGCATTCTGAATGTGGAGTACTTTCTGAATGTGGAGGGCTTTCTGAATGTGGAGGATTTTCTGGATGTGGAGGGCTTTCTGAATGTGGAGGATTTTCTAGATGAGGAGGGCTTTCTGAATGTGGAGTACTTTCTGAATGTGGAGGGCTTTCTGAATGTGGAGGGCTTTCTGAATGTGGAGGCTTTTCTGAATGTGGAGGGCTTTCTGAATGTGGAGGATTTTCTGAATGTGGAGGGCTTTCTGAATGTGTAGTACTTTCTGAATGTGGAGGGCTTTCTGAATGTGGAGGGCTTTCTGAATGTGGAGGCTTTTCTGAATGTGGAGGGCTTTCTGAATGTGGAGGATTTTCTGAATGTGGAGGGCTTTCTGAATGTGGAGGATTTTCTGAATGTGGAGAGATTTCTGGATGTGGAGGGCTTTCTGAATGTGGAGTGCTTTCTGAATGTGGAGGGCTTTCTGGATGTGGAGGATTTTCTGGATGTGGAGGGCTTTATGAATGTGGAGTGCTTTCTGAATGTGGAGGGCTTTCTGGATGTGGAGGATTTTCTGGATGTGGAGGGCTTTCTGAATGTGGAGTACTTTCTGAATGTGGAGGGCTTTCTGAATAAGGAGTGCTTTCTGAGTATGTAGGGCTTTCTGAATGTGGAGGGCTTGCTGAATATGAAGAGCATTCTGAATGTTGAGTACTTTCTGAATGTGGAGGGCTTTCTGAATGAGGAGGGCTTTCTGAATGTGGAGAGCTTTCTGAATGTGGAGGTCTTTCTGGATTTGGAGGTCTTTCTGGATGTGGAGGGATTTCTGGATGTGGAGGATTTTCTTGATGTTGAGGGCTTTCTGAATGTGGAGGGCTTTCTGAATGTGGAGGATTTTCTGGATCTGGAGGGCTTTCTGAATGTGGAGGGCTTTCTGATTGTGGAGGATGTTCTGGATGTGGAGGATTTTCTGAATGTGGAGGTCTTTCTGGATGTGGAGGTCTTTCTGAATGTGGAAGGATTTCTGGATGTGGAGGATTTTCTAGATGTGGAGGGCTTTCTGAATGTGGAGTACTTTCTGAATGTGGAGGGCTTTCTGAATGTGGAGGGCTTTCTGAATGTGGAGGATTTTCTGAATGTGGAGTACTTTCTGAATGTGGAGGGCTTTCTGAATGTGGAGGGCTTTCTGAATGTGGAGGGCTTTCTGAATGTGGAATACTTTCTGAATGTGGAGGGCTTTCTGAATGTGGAGGGTTTTCTGAATGTGGAGGGCTTTCTGAATGTGGAGGATTTTGTGAATGTGGAGGGCTTTCTGAATGTGGAGGGCTTTAGGAACGTGGAGGCTTTTCTGAATGTGGAGGACTTTGTGAATGTGGAGGATTTTCTGAATGTGGAGGGCTTTCTGAATGTGGAGGATTTTCTGAATGTGGAGAGATTTCTGGATGTGGAGGGCTTTCTGAATGTGGAGTGCTTTCTGAATTTGGAGGGCTTTCTGGATGTGGATGATTTTCTGGATGTGGAGGGCTTTCTGAATGTGGAGTGCTTTCTGAATGAGGAGGGATTTCTGGATGTGGAGGATTTTCTGGATGTGGAGGACTTTCTGAATGTGGAGGGCTTTCTGAATGAGGAGGGCTTTCTGAATGTGGAGGGCTTTCTAAATGTGGAGGGCTTTCTGTATGTGGAGAGCTTTCTGAATGTGGAGGTCTTTCTGGATGTGGAGGGATTTCTGGATGTGGAGGATTTTCTAGATGTGGAGGGCTTTCTGAATGTGGAGGGCTTTCTGAATGTGGAGGATTTTCTGGGTGTGAAGGTCTTTCTGAATGTGGACGGCTTTCTGATTGTGGAGGGCTTTCTGAATGTGGAGGGTTTGCTGAATGTGGAGTACTTTCTGAATGTGGAGGGCTTTCTGAGTATGGAGGGCTTTCTGAATGTGGAGGGTTTGCTGAATATGAAGAGCATTCTGAATGCGGAGTACTTTCTGAATGTGGAGGGCTTTCTGAATGAGGAGGGCTTTCTGAATGTGGAGAGATTTCTGAGTGTGGAGGTCTTTCTGGATTTGGAGGTCTTTCTTGATGTGGAGGGATTTCTGGATGTGGAGGGATTTCTAGATGTGGAGGGCTTTCTGAATGTGGAGGGCTTTCTGAATGTGGAGGATTTTCTGGATGTGGAGGGCTTTCTGAATGTGGAGGGCTTTCTGATTGTGGAGGGCTTTCTGGATGTGGAGGATTTTCTGAATGTGGAGGTCTTTCTGAATGTGGAGGGCTTTCTGAATGTGGAGGATTTTCTGAATGTGGAGGGCTTTCTGAAGAATGTGTAGTACTTTCTGAATGTGGAGGGCTTTCTGAATGTGGAGGGCTTTCTGAATGTGGAGGCTTTTCTGAATGTGGAGGGCTTTCTGAATGTGGAGGATTTTCTGAATGTGGAGGGCTTTCTGAATGTGGAGGATTTTCTGAATGTGGAGAGATTTCTGGATGTGGAGGGCTTTCTGAATGTTGAGTGCTTTCTGAATGTGGAGGGTTTTCTGGATGTGGAGGATTTTCTGGATGTGGAGGGCTTTCTGAATGTGGAGGGCTTTCTGAATGTGGAGGGCTTTCTGAATGTGGAGGCTTTTCTGAATGTGGAGGGCTTTCTGAATGTGGAGGATTTTCTGAATGTGGAGGGCTTTCTGAATGTGGAGGGCTTGCTGGATATGAAGAGCATTCTGAATGTGGAGGGCTTTCTGGATGTGGAGTACTTTCTGAATGTGAAGGGCTTTCTGAATGAGGAGGGCTTTCTGAATGTGGAGAGCTTTCTGAATGTGGAGGTCTTTCTGGATGTGGAGGGATTTCTGGATGTGGAGGATTTTCTAGATGTGGAGTGCTTTCTGAATGTGGAGGGCTTTCTGAATGTGGAGGGCTTTCTGGATGTGGAGGGCTTTCTGATTGTGGAGGGCTTTCTGGATGTGGAGGATTTTCTGAATGTGGAGAGCTTTCTGAATGTGGAGGTCTTTCTGGATGTGGAGGGATTTCTGCATGTGGAGGATTTTCTAGATGTGGAGGGCTTTCTGAATGTGGAGCGCTTTCTGAATGTGGAGAATTTTCTGAATGTGGAGGGCTTTCTGAATGTGGAGGATTTTCTGAATGTGGAGGGCTTTCTGAATGTGGAGGGCTTTCTGAATGTGGAGGATTTTCTGAATGTGGAGTACTTTCTGGATGTGGAGGGCTTTCTGGATGTGGAGGGTTTTCTGAATGTGGAGAGCTGTCTGAATGTGGAGGGTGGCTGATTGTGGAGGGCTTTCTGCATGTGGAGTGCTTTCTGAATGTGGAGGGCTTTCTGGATGTGGAGGGCTTTCTTGATGTGGAGTGCTTTCTGAATGTGTAGGGCTCTCTGAATGCGGAGGGCTTCCTGAATGTGGAGGGCTTCCTGAATGTGGAGGGCTTTCTGAATGTGGAGGATTTTCTGAATGTGGAGGATTTTCTGAATGTGGAGGGCTTTCTGAATGTGGAGGGCTCTCTGGATGTGGAGGATTTTCTGAATATGAAGGGCTTTCTGAATGTGGAGGGCTTTCTGGATGTGGAGGGCTTCCTGAATGTGGAGGGCTTTCTGAATGTGGAGGATTTTCTGAATGTGGAGGATTTTCTGAATGTGGAGGGCTTTCTGAATGTGGAGGGCTCTCTGGATGTGGAGGATTTTCTGAATATGAAGGGCTTTCTGAATGTGGAGTGCTTTCTGAATGTGGAGGGCTTTCAGAATGTGGAGGGTTTTCTGAATGTGGAGGATTTTCTGAATGTGGAGGATTTTCTGAATGTGGAGTGCTTTCTGAATGTGGAGGGCTTTCAGAATGTGGAGGGCTTTCTGGATGTGGAGGATTTTCTGAATGTGGAGGATTTTCTGAATGTGGTGGGCTTTCTGAATGTGGAGGGCTTTCAGAATGTGGAGGGCTTTCTGAATGTGGAGGATTTTCTGAATGTGGAGTGCTTTCTGAATGTGGAGGGCTTTCAGAATGTGGAGGGCTTTCTGAATGTGGAGGATTTTCTGAATGTGGAGGATTTTCTGAATGTGGAGGGCTTTCAGAATGTGGAGGGTTTTCTGAATGTGGAGGATTTTCTGAATGTGGAGGGTTTTCTGAATGTCGTGGGATTTGTGAAACTAGAGAAATGTCCTAATGTGGATGAATTTGCCCGTCTTTTTGGTATGTACCACACATGGCCTGTACATGCAACAAGGGCTCTGATCTCATGTGGGTGCAGGGCTGATTACTGCACTTGTTTAACATCTTCAGGGTGGGTGTGTTTTTCCTAAACTTTGTAAGCCCTGGGTGTTGATGCAGGATGCTTCCCCCTAGGTGGGCCTAAAATGTCACTAATGGGATTTGTGGAGGTGTTTTAAAAATGAGAACATTGTAAACATTTTTATTTAATTCCAAGACATGTGTCAACTACTGTCTCCTGCATGTTACATGCTACACATGTGTCATCTTTGCCAGTCCCTGCTGCCCACGCATGCTCCGCTCTTTCTCTTCTCTTAGTAGTCCACCTGCCACGGCCCCCCTGACTCATCGACTGCGGGGGTCCAGTCTTTAGCATGTTTTCTATGTGTACTTTAAGCATGTGGGATTACCACGGAGCTTTTGCAACTCTGCGAATGTGTTGTCGATCTGTGTGTGCATGTGGCCGCACCACGCAGGGTGTGGCACCTATTGTACCATCCCATTTCCATTGCCACTATTGTTATGAGGAGCCGAGTCTCCTTTCTGTTGTTCTGGTTCTCGGTGGGCTGCAACCCATGTGTTAGAAGTGGGTGGGGCCTGATTAAGTAAAGAGTTGGAAGCACAGCTCATAGGCTCCATGTTTTATTTAAAGACCTGCATTTTTTTTTCTGTCACCATGGAAATTAGGATTTAAGAATGGTAAAAGTAAAAGTTTTCAAAAAGTTTGTAAAAAGTAAATTGCCCTTTTAAGATGGGCCATGACTTTGTTATGGCCCAAGCTAATAAAAGGGAGCCCTGCAGGCACGTGTGTTAGAACGGCTGCAGACTCCAGAAGAGGAACTCCTGAGTCTGTGTCTTATTACCATGTAGGCTACAGGCCTACACGTGGAGGCCCAGGCCTGCAGGCGCCGATGCTGTGGGACTCTCGTGCCAGGACAGTGGCAGAAGTCTGCATGGTCAGGGGCCTGGCAGGCTGTGCCCCCACCCCCAATGGTGCTGATGTCCCATAGCGCCAGGGGTCCTGCCGGATGTTCATGGCAGGCAACCCCCAACACCCTCCACGCAGTGCTTTCTGGCATTTGTTGTGTGCTGAAGTGTCCTCGTGGTGATTAGATGCTAGCTAGGCATGTACCCATGCTGCCATGCCCCTGTGTAGTGATGGCACACTAGGCGATTGACACACATGTCATGCAGCGCGGAGTGGGCGGCGCTCTCTGGAGTCGCTCATGCTTGTGAAAAATGCATCCAGCTGATTCTGCAGAACTGGAGCCTGTCGCCGCCACTGCCAAGTTGACATATTTCTGGGCTTGCTCTAGGACGTATGATTCGATGAAAGCCTTGCAGGAGCGCCGGTCTCGCGAGAGGAACTGTACGATAGCCAGAGGCCTGCACTGAGCGAGAAACACTGGTGGAGCTGGTCTCAGACCAAAATCCAGTAGCAATCACTGTGGGAGATGAGATGGAACCCTACCAGCAGGCTGAGAAGTACAACTTCAGAAGAGCTGAACAGCAAGTTCACACCTAACCCCCTGAGCACCAAGGAAACATCGACAAGGCTGTGAAAGACTTCACAATAGCAGTCCAGCAGGCAATCAAGAGAAGCGTTCCGAAGCAGAAGACAAAGCGATGTTCTATCACCTACCGAGAGACATCCCACAGTCAATCGCCGTCAAGAACCGGGCCCGACGCCAGTGGCAGAAGTTCTGCACGCCTGATCTCCTGCAGAGGTACAACACGCTCACAAGACTCCTGCAGGAACAGATCCGACAGCACCGTCAAGAGAAGTGGGAGGCCACAACAGCCAAGCGAAAGGAGGCGGACAACTCAGAATGGAAAATGACTCGTCGCCTGGCGTGGGAGTGCCATCGGCCCAGTGCAGACGTGCTCATAAAGGAGAGGACCCGCTGGGACTGATACCCGCGGTTCGTTGGGTCTTGCGCCGGGCGAAACAGGCCCGAGACACGGCCCGGGAAGGGCGCACGCATATCGCCGCCGGAGGTGGAGGTCAGGCTTCAGGGCAGCGCTCTTTGGGCCGTTCTGCCAAGTAAGTGGGGGGAGTGGCAGGGGGGCAGAAGAGATCGAGTCAGAGTGAAGAGAGGGCCCGCCAAGCGCGCCCCCCCCTACCGCAGTGGAGACAGTTGGGTCTGTGGTGCCCGGTTGTTTGAATATTCATTGGGGGGTGCCCCCCCGGGGGAGTTGTGAGCAGACGGGGCCTTGGTGAGCGGGCCCCGCCACCCCCCCAACACCATTTTCATCTAGTCCTGGCCCCTGGGGGCATAACCCCGACGGGGGAGCAACATCAGGAAAATCAGGCGGGCCCGGACATTAAGGTGGACATTAAGGGGGGCACGGTCCTGGTGGCGAGATTGTCAACCAGCTCCTCTTAGGAAAACTGTGGAGCGCTCTGTCCACTGGGAGGACCCCTAACCCAGGCGGTATGTCGGGAAGTAAATCCAAAGACACCCCCGCCTCAACCAGGATGGCGAAAAAGCACCAGGAGGGGTCCTCCCCGGCCACCTCGGCCTCCACTCAGGAACCACAGGACCTGCCGGTTACTCCATCCCTACTCTGGTCCCTACTTGGGGAAATAGTGGAAAAGATCACAGAAGCAGGACAGAAGCAGATGGAGGCGCTAAGGGAAGATCTGGCAGAGGGCCTACAAGACATAAAAAGGGACCTCAACAAAATCGAAGAGAGGGTGGACACGAATGAGAGGGCCCTACAGGAGTTGGCGGAGTATTCACGAAAAGCAGACTCCCTCTTGGAGACCCTTGCGGCGGCAACTCATAACCTCGAATTGCGTGCAGAGGACAGAACAGATCCAGAAGGTCCAACGTACGGGTTAAATCCGTGCCAGAAGCAGTCCAGGAACAAGATCTGGCTGAAACAATGAAATCAATATTTGGAGTCCTCATGAAAGCGGATCAAAACGAGGTTATTAAGCTAGACAGGGTCCACCTTGTGGGTCCGAGGTGCCAGGAGACAGGAGCGCAGCCACTGGATGTACTCGTGGCGTTCCATAGTTATACCCAGAATGAGACCATCCTTCAGGCAGCCAGGAAGGCGGGACAGATAACCCACAACGGTTCAGAAATCCAGCTCTATCAGGACCTATCTCAATCTACCCTAAATAGGAGACGGCGCATGGGCCCGGTCTTGACTCATCTTAGAGAGAAGCAAGTGTGCTACAGGTGGCTCCACCCATTTGCTCTTAGCTTCCAGTAGCAGGGAAGCAACAAAGAATCACGACCTGCGACCAAGGAATGGCTCTACTAGGCTTCGAGAATGACCCACCTTTGTCAAGACCTTCCCCGCCCGGGAGGGAAGTATTTCGCAAACCTTGGGAATGGTCAGAAGTGGGCCCTAAGAAATCAAGGAGGGAGCATAAGCAACTCCAGCTTGGTTCTCTGGCCCAGCCCCAGACTCTGGAACAAGAGGACCCACCTGGGAAGAGGGGTCCACAAGGAAAACAAGTTGCACGTTCATAATCTCAGTACCAACCCTGGGGAGGGCACACAAAGATGTAACTTTAACGTGCGGATCAAATCATTAAAGGCGTTTGCCTGCATAGTCGCGGGATGCAAAGGGGACATGGAGGGGCCTGTCATCTCGGAATGGGAAGGGGATTTCCTGCTAATTCAGGGTGGGGAGTTCTAGGTTTGTTATTGAGTCCGGCTCTCGTAATTTTGCCGCAAGGGGGGCTTGGTGCCAGTCGGATTCGCCTAGACGGGGGGTGGGGAGGGGGAGATCCAAGGTCTTAGTTGAGAGGGGTCTCGTATGGCTCTGCGAGTGGGCTGCACACTCCAGGGAGGATTCGGCGAGGGGATCAGAGGGCAATCAGGCTTCACGACTTCTTTCCATATGGCTAACCCGAGGTACTTAAATGCTTTCATTAAATGTGAACGGCCTCAATTCCCCGGTAAAGAGGAAGATGGTTGAGAGTTTCCTGAGGCGGGAACATCCTCATGTGGTGGCTATGTAGCAGACGCACGTGCACACCAGGGACACACAAAGGATAAGATTCCGTGGGTACTCGCGGGTAGTACAGGTTACACAAGCCAGCAAGAAAGATGGAGTCCTCATAGCCTTGAGCGATGGGTTAGACCTGACTATCGGGAATACCCAAAAGGATAACCAAGGCAGATACCTTGCGGTGATACTTCAGGGAAAGGGGGAAGTCATCACAGTAGCAACTCTATATGCACCAAATCAAGCTCAGGACCCCTTTATACAAAATATAGTAACCCGCCTAGGGAAATTTGCACAGGCATATCCTCTTGTTAGGAGACTTTAATTTAGCCTGGGACCCCGCCAAAGACAGGTCTTCCGCCACATGGGGATCACAGAGAGGGCCTTCAGGGGATTTGGTTAAGAAAATGGAGGATCTGGCCCTGGTCGACGCCTGGTGACAGCTGTATGGCGATGCTCGGGGATACACATTTTACTCACATGCCCAAAGGTCACACTCGCGAATAGATTACGCCTGGATTTCAAAGCCGCTGTTGGGTAGGGCCTTATCATTGGAAGTAGGGACAATTGCCCTGGGGGACCACGCGCCACTTACCATCTCCATATCCAGGCCAAAGGGGTACCCAGGTATTTGGAAGTGGTGATACCAAATCTCACTGTTTAAGGACCCAGTCCTGGTCAAAGAGATAGAGGAGGGTATTATAGACTTCACTAACCATAACAACTGGGACGACACTAACCCCCAAAAATGGTGGGATGCCCTCAAAGCCACTGTAAGGGGAAGGATCATAGCAAGCAAGGCCAGAACGGAACGGGAGCTTAGATTGGAGGAGCTAACATTGGAAACCAGACTTAAGGAGATCATGTCTCGTATGGGTGGCAGGATGTCAGCAGCCACTAGAAGGGAATATAGGGCCGTTAGCAGTTGAACCTTATGAAGACAAGGGCGGCAGAGCGGAACCTCCTAGCTCTGCGTCAAAGGTTCTACACGAGAGGCAACAAGGCTGACCGACTGCTGGCCAGGAAGCTAAGGAAAGAGGCTGGGGACAGGACAATCTTGAAAATAAAGGGGCAGACAGGGGTCCTCCTTACTAATAATTCGAACATTGAAGGGGAATTTTGCAAATTATATTATTTTATGCCGATCTCTACAGATCAGGGGACCCTATGTCTATGGAACAGGACTCTTACCTTTCTCGGGTGAGATGCAGTAGGATTTTGCAGGAGGAGAGGGATGAGCTCGACGAGAGATTACAACGTACAAGGTTAGGTGGGCGATCAATCACCTACCGCTTGGTAAAGCTCCGGGCCTTGACGGGTTCAGATCTGAATTCAATAAGACGCATAAAGAAGCTTTGATTCCTATCCTTACCAAACTCTTCAACTGTGTAGGCTCAACAGGCATTCTCCCCAATTCGATGAATGAAGCCAAAGTCATTTTAATACATAAGAAGGGTAAAGACCCGACCGACTGCGCTTCATACCGCCCTATAGCTTTGATAAATGTAGATGCTAAAATTCAAACCAAGGTCTTGGCGAACCGTCTGAAAACAGTTCTCCCGAAGCTAATACATAGTGACCAGTCTGGATTTATTAAAGGGAGGCAAACTTCAGATAATGTTAGAAGATTGGCCCAACTGATTGAAAAGGCTCAGAAAAAGAATGTCCCGGCCCTTCTCATGGCGATTGATGCCGAGAAGGCATTTGACCGGGTGGAGTAAGGGTTCCTGTTTGCGGCTATGGCCAAAATGGGGTTCGGTCCGGGCTTCATTGCAAGGGTAAGGGCTAACTACTGTAACCCAGTTATCCGTCGAGCTATAAACGGCCACACATCAGCCCCAATTAAGGTGGGAAGGGGCACCAAGCAAGGTTGCCCGCTGTCTCCAGTACTCTATGCCCTCCACTTGGAACCCTTCCTGCAGACAGTAAGGTCCTATGAGGATATAGAGGGGCTCATGTTTGGTGGAGAGGTTCATAAGATAGCGGCCTTTGCAGATGACATGATATTGTCCCTGACCAAATCGATCACCTCCCTATCAGCGGTGGCTAGGGAATTACATAGATTCGGCCAAGTGGCAGGCCTAAAAATCAATGTCCACCAATCTGAAGAGCTACCCCTCACTCTGTCACCATCTGAAGTCCAGGATCTCAGGAAGGTTTATAAGTACAGGTGGGTTGACTCCTCAATAAACTATCTGGGAGTTTCCCTGACACGGTCCATGGGCGACCTCTATAAAGCAAATTTCTCTCCACTTCTACAGAAGGTGAAATCGAAATTGGTGGACTGGGGGCCCCTGGAAATTTCGTGGTTGGGGAGAATCAATGCCCTAAAAATTACAATCCTGCCCCTGCTCCTTTATCACTTCACGGCACTCCCTGTGAGAATCCCGTAGTCCTTTTTTAAGTCCCTACAAAGGATAACCACTAGGTTCGTTTGGAGTCAAAAGTGCCCGAGACTAGCAGCCGCCCTTATGAAAGCTTCTTCCGACAGGGGTGGGGTGGGTGAGCCGGACTTCAAGATTTACTATCTTGCGGCTCAGATTAGAGTCATTAGGGACTGGCAGAGAAACGATAGGGGGAAGGTGTGGAGACAGATGGATGGAGCGGTGGTGGGGAAGGACTTGGAGGGGGTTTTGTGGGTCCCGAGGCAGGACAGGCCTTCGCGAATGTACTGCAGTGCTATAACTTCACACACAGGTGAAGCATGGGATCAAGCCATTAGTAGAGCTCACGTCACTACCTTCCCCTCTCCGTATACGCCCATACATGGAAATCCACAATTCACTCCAGCACTCATCAACCCACTGGCTTTTCTTCCTTGGTTTCAGGGCGGCTGTCGGATGGTACCAGATATGTTGGAGGGGGGGGGGGTGAAATGATTTGAGCAATGTAAGAAGGACTTTGGCATTGGGGAAAAGCAAAGATATTCTTATCTCCAGATCAGTCATTGGGTCTCTCAGCGGGCGAGTTCTAGTTCTTTCACCGAATTCGAAAAAATACTTAGATACTAATTCTGGGGACAGGGGTGTGGTCTTGTCCATCTATAAAATGATTAAAGGCCAGGAAACGCTGCAAGTGAGGAAGTATATGGTCCATTGGGAGCAGGATGTGGGGGTGGCTATTGAGGAGCAGGAATGGGTGAAACTGTGGTCGCAGATCCCGAAACTCGCCAGATCGATTGGGAGCTATGGTTGAAGCTGATGATGAGGTGGCACTTAACCCCAATCAGGTTAAATAAAATATACCCCAATGTCTTGAGGATGTGTGGGAGGGAATGCGGTGCAGAGGGCTCCTGGGCTCATTTGTGGTGGGACTGTCCCAAAATGGACTCATTCTGGTCACGGGTCCATCATGCCGTTGCCCAGGTTCTGGGAATTCTGCCGATCCAGAACAGGGGCCTGGCCTTACTAGGCCTGAACGACATGCTAACAACTCCTTCCTCGAGAGGGGATCGCAAAATCTACGTAATAATGGTAATGGCGGCGGCAGAGTAATTGCCCGGAAGTGGAGGTCGAGGGAGCCTCCTCAGGAACACGAGTGGGTCGCTAAATTGTGATCTCTGGTGACTGTTGAATGTCTTACTTATTCTATTCAGGGCCAACACCTGCGATTTAAGTCGGACTGGGCTAACTTGCTAGTATACCTAAAAGCGGGAGCCCGTCGGGCCTGGTGGCCCAAAGCTATGGAACCATGGGCATTGTTAGCCCTCAGGACGAATCTGATTTGTGAAGAGTTGGGACACTTACAGCGAGGCTAAGACGAAGCCAGCGTGGGATCCTGATTCCTAGATTCGCCCTGGCTCTCTGGCCGAAAGACTTTATAGGGGAAAGAACTTTGTGTGCAGTTCATATATTAAGAGTTAAAATAGGGGAACTGTTGGATCGGGAGGTGGGCGGGTCAGAGGGGGTAGTTTGGGAAGGGGGGGTGTTTCTTTTGTTTTCGTTTACCATCAGTGATGCTGTTATTGAAAATGTTAAAAAAAATTTATGGTTAAAAAAAATTCTAATTTTAAAAAACAAAAAAAAGGCAGAGGTCCTCGCCTAGACACTAGAGGCTTTGTTCACCCCGAACAAGGCAAGTAGGCTCTCAGACGGAGTGGAGGAAGAAGTTGAGAAGCATCTAGCAGAAGGCCGAACCGAGATGGGAGCAGAATATATCAAGGAGTGCACAAGCTCTCAGGTAGCAGGACTTGCAGAAAAGCTGGCGAACAGCAAGCCACCAGGGAGCGACGGAATAACCAACCTGGCAATCAAGAACCTCGCACCAGCATCAATGGAACACCTCACAGAGATCTTCAATGCATGCATGCGGCTGCAGCACTTCACGAGTTCCTGGAAAGAAGCAAGGGTCATCGTTTTCCCAAAGGCCGGCAAACCACTGAGGGATACAGCGAACTACCGCCCCATCAGCCTGCTCTCTGGATTATCGAAGATCCTGGAGAAGGTACACCTTCGCTCGACTCAGCGACTTCACCTCTGAAAGAAATCTACTAGAAAAGGAAAAGTTTGGATTTCGAAAGGCGCATGCAACGACCCATCAGCTGCTGAGAGTGGTGGACACCATCAGCCACAGATTCAACTTGAAGAAGTCCACGTGAATCTTCTTCCTGGATGTTGCCAAAGCATTCGACCGAGTCTGGCACAAGGGACTGCTGCACAAGATGTTTGGCCTGGGATTTCCTAACTACCTGGTGAAGACGATTGCAAGCTACTTGGGAGGCTGCACCTTCCATGTCGTCATGTGGTCTGAGATGTCCTCATCACATCCCATCCGAGCAGGCGTGCCGCAAGGATCGAACCTCGGACCCTTACTGTTCAACCTCTGCACTAACGACATCCTGACAGACCGACCTGACGCTGTATGCAGACGATGTTGCAGTCATCTCCCAGTAATTCAGTGAAGAGGAAGTGGCGAAGAACCTGCAAGATTCATTGGATGCCATTGCAACGTGGTACAGCGACTGGCGGATACAACTCAACACCAGCAAGACAACAGCAACGCTGTTCACCAGAAAGAAGATCAAGGAGCACCCGCACATCAGCCTCAACGGAGAGACCATCAAGTGGGAGAGCAGCAGCCGCTACCTCGGTGTGACCCTGGACAGCAAATTGAACTGGGGAAGCCATTTCCAGAATACTCAGCAGAAGGCACCAGGAAAGATGGCAGCACTGTACCCACTCCTAAAGACCAAGTCCATGCCCCTCCGGACAAAGATCAACGTCTACAAGGTGATCATCAGACCTAGCCTGACGGATGCCTCCTCAGCATGGATGACCTGCCATGAGCGACACCGGAAGAGTCTTCAGATAGTACAGAACAAGGCCCTGCGGATATCGCCTGGAGCTCCACAAGGATAGCAGACCTTCGCAGAGACCTGGACATCGAGATGTTGGACGAACAACTAGCTAAACTGAGTAAGAACTTCTGCCAAGCACTGGATCAGAACCTGAACCCTCTGATCAGAAGACTCACTGCCACCACTGCAAACCCCTTCGACCGCTACCAGCGGCCCATCACTGTGAAGACCCTGTGACACCAGCCCTACTGTGACATGTCCACACAGACCAAGAAGAATCCTAACCCACGACTACATACTCAAGCCGAGAAGATGGAGTAATGAGGCTCAAGCCTTGGTATCCATGAATCACAGCTGATGGATAAAATCTAACAGCAAGAAGAAGAAGAAGCGCCGGGGGCCAAGCATGTCAACGGTCATTATGTGTCAATCAGATCACCACATAATGGGTGGCGAGCCTGGATCGACACTCGAATAGAGAATAGTCACCGATGCCAGGCAGGTCAGTAACGCAAGAGGCACAATGGCTACCTTTATGCACTATATCTGGGGAGGCTTTGAGAGGTGCAAGTTATGGTCTGTCCGGAAAGAGGCCATGCTTCTATACGCCGCGGGAGTGGAAGGGAAGAGAATATTTGCGGTATTGAACACGGAGCAAGCACTGACCGCAGATGATAACGAGATGACCATTAGGAAGCCATAAAAAGCACAGCTAAAAGATTCACAAATAAGGAGAAAGGGGTAGAGCATAGACTAAGATTTCACACCAGGAAACTAGATGGTTCACGACCGGAGAAGGACTATGCAGCAAGATTAAGGGGAATGGCAGCAAATTTAGAAACACTGCAGAAGCCGTCATGAGCGACATGCTCAGAGTGCACACAACTAAAAGGCTCAAGATCACTTCATCGATAAAGCATCAGAAGGGATGCAAATGTGGCGGAATGAAATGGCAGGAACATGCGTTGCAGGTAGGAAGGACACATGCAAAGAGAAGACCACACATGAACAATAAGTCACGTGTGCTCAGCAGAACTGAATCAGGAGAGTGCTCTCAGTCTGGAAGACGTAGACACAGGGGCACGTTCAGACTCTTTTGACTGGGGTGGCCCAAGGTGGGCACTGACTTATGCATCGGTAACATGAAGTACGAGTGCACACACACACATAATGATCATAGTTTAGGATAATGGGGTGTCACCTGGGGTGGCCAATCAGATTCCAGGGGTAGCAGTACCACCCCAGGCCATTACCTGGAGGTGCCACTGGTAATAACAGGCAGTGCCCAGAAAGGAAACTCAGTGTGAAAGTGAAAGATGTCCTGAAAGGGAACTCTGTGCAAGTGAAAGGTGCCCAGAAAGGGAACTCAGTCTAGGGAACTCTGTGTGGAAGTGAAAGATGCCCGGAAAGGAAACTCAGTGTGCAAGTGAAAGATGCCCTGAAAGTGAACTCAGTGTGCAAGTGAAAGATGCCCTGAAAGGGAACTCAGTGTGGAAGGGAAAGATGCCCAGAAAGGGAACTCAGTGTGTAGGTGAAAGATGCCCAGAAAGGGAACTGAGTGTGCAAGTGAAAGATGCCCAGAAAGGGAACTAACTGTGCAAGTGAAAGATGTCCAGAAAGGGAACTCAGTGTGCAAGTGAAAGATGCCCAGAAAGGGAACTCAGTGTGCAAGTGAAAGGTGCCCAGAAAGGGAACTCAGTGCGGAAGTGAAAGATGCCCAGAAAGGGAACTCAGTGTGCAAGTGAAAGATGCCCAGAAAGAGAACTCAGTGTGCAAGTGAAAGATGCCCAGAAAGGGAACTCAGTCTAGCGAACTCAGTGTGGAAGTGAAAGATGCCCAGAAAGGGAACTCAGTGTGCAAGTGAAAGATGCCCAGAAAGGGAACTCAGTATGCAAGGAAAGATGGCCAGAAAGGGAATTCAGTGTGCAAGTGAAAGATGCCCAGAAAGGGAATTCAGTGTGCAAGTGAAAGATGCCCAGAAAGGGAACTCAATGTGGAAGTGAAAGATGCCCAGAAAGGGAACTGAGTGTGCAAGTGAAAGATGCCCCGAAAGGGAACTAACTGTGCAAGTGAAAGATGCCCAGAAAGGGAATTCAGTGTGCAAGTGAAAGATGCCCAGAAAGGGAACACAGTGTGGGAGGGAAAGATGCCCAGAAAGGGAACTTAGTGTGCAAGGAAAGGTGCCCAGAAAGGGAACTCAGTGTGCAAGGAAAGATGCCCAGAAAGGGAACTCAGTGTACAAGTGAAAGATGCCCAGAAAGGGAACTTAGTGTGCAAGGAAAGGTGCCCAGAAAGGGAACTCAGTGTGCAAGGAAAGATGCCCAGAAAGGGAATTCAGTGTGCAAGTGAAAAATGCTCTGAAAGGGAACTCAGTCTAGGGAACTCAGTGTGGAAGTGAAAGATGCCCAGAAAGGCAACTCAGTGTGCAGGTGAAAGATGCCCAGAAAGGGATTTAACTGTGCAAGTGAAAGATTTCCAGAAACGGAACTCAGTGTGTGTTGGTCTAGAAAAATGGATACCTCTACTATGTGACCGCAAACATATTTTGATGGCCGTGGGCCAACCGTCTCATGCATGATGTGACAAAATATAGTTTTCCGAGTTTGCCATGAACGGCCATTTTGATGTAACAAGAATCACCATTTTGTTTTCTAACCATTGCTCATTGCTTTCTGTTCTTATTGCTTCGCAGTACATTTTTCTGCTTACACTGCTCGACTGTAAAACATTGTTGTCTGCACGTAAAAGGACAAGGCCGCAGGGCCGCGAGGATAACAAGAGTTTGTTGAAACACAACGTAGGCAGCGCCAGGAAGAATGCCCGGCTCCCTCCCGAATCTAGCCTTGAAGCAGAGCTACAGGGCATTTAATAATTTCGCAGCTGCCAGCCAGTCTCGTTATATGGTAGAATATGTTAGAATAAAGCAGATAAAGGCTGGAATTAAGCTCTTCTTACTACGGCCCCCCTTGGCTGAGTCCCGTTAGAGCATGTCGGCTCCCAGGACACGAATAGCACCTCATAGATAGCAAGGTCTGGAAAGCAACTCACCGCCTGTATGAAGCTCGCTTCCAAGAACAGAATCGCTGTGTTCTGTTCAACAACTGAAAGATGCCTCCGCACTCACAAATTGCAAATTGTTACTAGAATAGATGTTTGAAGGTGTCATAGTTGTCGAAAATGTCCATCATCACACCAAGTTCAAAGAAACCCAATAAAGGGGGGTGTTAAACATGTCATAGCTGATTGTTTGATATGCATTCTGTATATATGTAACTGATGTACGTAATTCACTTGCTTGCGTCCCTCGAGGTCTAGAGATACACGTCGCGGGGTGTGAGACCGAGTTAGCCAACTGAGACTTTTGCTTTGCAATAAACCCTAGCATTGGGAATACAACCTCGTGTCTGGCGTATCTATCGTGTGTAGTGATTCGCCTTTTTTCCATATGGGTAAGGGACCCCTAGCGTCCCCTTTCATGAGCAAGTGAAAGATGCCCAGAAGGGGAACTAACTGTGTAAGTGAAAGATGCCCAGAAAGGGAACTCAGTGTGCAAGTGAAAGATGCCCAGAAAGGGAACTCGGTGTGCAAGTGAAAGATGCCCAGAAAGGGAACTCAGTGTGCAAGTGAAAAATGCCCCGACAGGGAACTCAGTATGGAAGGGAAAGATGCCCAGAAGGGGAACACAGTGTGGAAGGGAAAGATGCCCAGAAAGGGAACTCAGTGTTCAAGTGAAAGATGCCCAGAAAGGGAACTCAATGTGCAAGTGAAAGATGCCCAGAAAGGGAACTCAGTGTGGAAGTGAAAGATGCCCAGAAAGGCAACTCAGTGTGCAAGTGAAAGATGGCCAGAAAGGGAACTCAGTGTGCAGGTGAAAGATGCCCAGAAAGGGAACTCAGTGCGGAAGTGAAAGATGCCCAATAAAGGGAACTCAGTGCGGAAGTGAAAGATGCCCAAAAAAGGGAACTCAGTGTGCAAGTGAAAGATGTCCAGAAAGTGAACTCAGTGTGCAAGTCAAAGATGCCCAGAAAGGGAACTCAGTGCGGAAGTGAAAGATGCCCAAAAAAGGGAACTCAGTGTGCAAGTGAAAGATGCCCAGAAAGGGAACTAACTGTGCAAGTGAAAGATTCCCAGAAAGGGAACTCAGTATGCAAGTGAAAGATGCCCAGAAAGGAAACTAACTATGTAAGTAAAAGATGCCCAGAAAGGGAACTCAGTGTGCAAGTGAAAGATGCCCAGAAAGGCAACTCAGTGCGGAAGTGAAAGATGCCCAGAAAGAGAACTCAATGTGCAAGTGAAACATGCCCAGAAAGGGAACTCAGTGTGCAGGTGAAAGATTCCCAGAAAGGCAACTCAGTGTGCAAGTCAAAGATGCCCAGAAAGGAAACTCAGTGCGGAAGTGAAAGATGCCCAGAAAGGGAACTAACTGTGCAAGTGAAAGATGCCCAGAAAGGGAACTAACTATGCAAGTGAAAGATGCCCAGAAAGGGAACTCAGTGTGCAAGTGAAAGATGCCCAGAAAGGGAACTCGGTGTGGAAGTGAAAGATGCCCAGCAACGGAACTCAGTGTGCAAGTGAAAGATGCCCAGAAAGAGAACTCAATGTGCAAGTGAAACATGCCCAGAAAGGGAACTCGGTGTGGAAGTGAAAGATGCCCAGAAAGGGAACTCGGTGTGGAAGTGAAAGATGCCCAGAAAGGCAACTCAGTGTGCAAGTGAAAGATGCCCAGAAAGAGAACTCAATGTGCAAGTGAAACATGCCCAGAAAGGGAACTCGGTGTGCAAGTGAAAGATGCCCAGAAAGGGAACTCGGTGTGGAAGTGAAAGATGCCCAGAAAGGCAACTCAGTGTGCAAGTGAAAGATGCCCAGAAAGAGAACTCAGTGAGGAAGTGAAAGATGCCCAGAAAGGGAACTAACTGTGTAAGTGAAAGATGCCCTGAAAGGGAACTCAGTGTGCAAGTGAAAGATGCCCAGAAAGGGAACTCAGTGCGGAAGTGAAAGATGCCCAGAAAGGGAACTCAGTGTGCAAGTGAAAGATGCCCAGAAAGGGAACTCAGTGCGGAAGTGAAAGATGTCCAGAAAGGGAACTAACTGTGTAAGTGAAAGATGCCCTGAAAGGGAACTCAGTGTGCAAGTGAAAGATGCCCAGAAAGGGAACTAACTGTGTAAGTGAAAGATGCCCTGAAAGGGAACTCAGTGTGCAAGTGAAAGATGCCCAGAAAGGGGACTCGGTGTGGAAGTGAAAGATGCCCAGAAAGGGAACTAACTTTGTAAGTGAAAGATGCTCAGAAAGGGAACTCAGTGTGCAAGTGAAAGATGCCCAGAAAGGGAACTCAGTGCGGAAGTGAAAGATGCTCAGAAAGGGAACTCAGTGTGCAAGTGAAAGATGCCCAGAAAGGGAACTCAGTGTGCAAGTGAAAGATGCCCAGAAAGGGAACTCGGTGTGGAAGTGAAAGATGCCCAGAAAGGGAACTAACTGTGTAAGTGAAAGATGCTCAGAAAGGGAACTCAGTGCGGAAGTGAAAGATGCTCAGAAAGGGAACTCAGTGCGGAAGTGAAAGATGCTCAGAAAGGGAACTCAGTGTGCAAGTGAAAGATGCCCAGAAAGGGAACTAACTGTGTAAGTGAAAGATGCCCAGAAAGGGAACTCAGTGCGGAAGTGAAAGATGCTCAGAAAGGGAACTCAGTGTGCAAGTGAAAGATGCCCAGAAAGGGAACTCAGTGCGGAAGTGAAAGATGCTCAGAAAGGGAACTCAGTGCGGAAGTGAAAGATGCTCAGAAAGGGAACTCAGTGTGGAAGTGAAAGATGCCCAGAAAGGGAACTCAGTGTGCAAGTGAAAGATGCCCAGAAAGGGAACTCAGTGTGCAAGTGAAAGATGCCCAGAAAGGGAACTCAGTGTGCAAGTGAAAGATGCCCAGAAAGGGAACTCAGTGCGGAAGTGAAAGATGCTCAGAAAGGGAACTCAGTGCGGAAGTGAAAGATGCCCAGAAAGGGAACTCAGTGTGCAAGTGAAAGATGCCCAGAAAGGGAACTCAGAGTGCAAGTGAAAGGTGCCCAGAAAGGGAACTCAGTGTGCAAGTGAAAGATGCCCAGAAAGGGAACTCAGTGCGGAAGTGAAAGATGCTCAGAAAGGGAACTCAGTGTGCAAGTGAAAGATGCCCAGAAAGGGAACTCAGTGCGGAAGTGAAAGATGCTCAGAAAGTGAACTCAGTGCGGAAGTGAAAGATGCTCAGAAAGGGAACTCAGTGTGCAAGTGAAAGATGCCCAGAAACGGAACTCAGTGTGCAAGTGAAAGATGCCCAGAAAGAGAACTCAGTGTGCAAGTGAAAGATGCCCAGAAAGGGAACTCAGTGCGGAAGTGAAAGATGCTCAGAAAGGGAACTCAGTGTGTAAGTGAAAGATGCCCAGAAAGGGAACTCAGTGTGCAAGTGAAAGATGCCCAGAAAGGGAACTCAGTGTGCAAGTGAAAGATGCCCAGAAAGGGAACTCAGTGCGGAAGTGAAAGATGCTCAGAAAGGGAACTCAGTGTGCAAGTGAAAGATGCCCAGAAAGGGAACTCAGTGTGCAAGTGAAAGATGCCCAGAAAGGGAACTCAGTGCGGAAGTGAAAGATGCTCAGAAAGGGAACTCAGTGTGTAAGTGAAAGATGCCCAGAAAGGGAACTCAGTGTGCAAGTGAAAGATGCCCAGAAAGGGAACTCAGTGTGCAAGTGAAAGATGCCCAGAAAGGGAACTCAGTGCGGAAGTGAAAGATGCTCAGAAAGGGAACTCAGTGTGCAAGTGAAAGATGCCCAGAAAGGGAACTCAGTGTGCAAGTGAAAGATGCCCAGAAAGGGAACTGAGTGTGCAAGTGAAAGATGCCCAGAAAGGGAACTCAGTGCGGAAGTGAAAGATGCTCAGAAAGGGAACTCAGTGTGTAAGTGAAAGATGCCCAGAAAGGGAACTCAGTGTGCAAGTGAAAGATGCCCAGAAAGGGAACTCAGTGTGCAAGTGAAAGATGCCCAGAAAGGGAACTCAGTGCGGAAGTGAAAGATGCCCAGAAAGGGAACTCAGTGTGCAAGTGAAAGATGCCCAGAAAGGGAACTGAGTGTGCAAGTGAAAGATGCCCAGAAAGGGAACTCAGTGTGCAAGTGAAAGATGCCCAGAAAGGGAACTCAGTGTGCAAGTGAAAGATGCCCAGAAAGGGAACTCAGTGTGCAAGTGAAAGATGCCCAGAAAGGGAACTGAGTGTGCAAGTGAAAGATGCCCAGAAAGGGAACTCAGTGCGGAAGTGAAAGATGCTCAGAAAGGGAACTCAGTGCGGAAGTGAAAGATGCTCAGAAAGGGAACTCAGTGCGGAAGTGAAAGATGCCCAGAAAGGGAACTCAGTGTGCAAGTGAAAGATGCCCAGAAAGGGAACTCAGTGCAGAAGTGAAAGATGCTCAGAAAGGGAACTCAGTGCGGAAGTGAAAGATGCCCAGAAAGGGAACTCAGTGTGCAAGTGAAAGATGCCCAGAAAGGGAACTCAGTGCGGAAGTGAAAGATGCCCAGAAAGGGAACTCAGTGTGCAAGTGAAAGATGCCCAGAAAGGGAACTCAGTGTGCAAGTGAAAGATGCCCAGAAAGGGAACTGAGTGTGCAAGTGAAAGATGCCCAGAAAGGGAACTCAGTGTGCAAGTGAAAGATGCCCAGAAAGGGAACTCAGTGTGCAAGTGAAAGATGCCCAGAAAGGGAACTCAGTGCGGAAGTGAAAGATGCCCAGAAAGGGAACTCAGTGTGCAAGTGAAAGATGCCCAGAAAGGGAACTCAGTGTGCAAGTGAAAGATGCCCAGAAAGGGAACTGAGTGTGCAAGTGAAAGATGCCCAGAAAGGGAACTCAGTGCGGAAGTGAAAGATGCTCAGAAAGGGAACTCAGTGCGGAAGTGAAAGATGCTCAGAAAGGGAACTCAGTGCGGAAGTGAAAGATGCCCAGAAAGGGAACTCAGTGTGCAAGTGAAAGATGCCCAGAAAGGGAACTCAGTGCGGAAGTGAAAGATGCTCAGAAAGGGAACTCAGTGCGGAAGTGAAAGATGCCCAGAAAGGGAACTCAGTGTGCAAGTGAAAGATGCCCAGAAAGGGAACTCAGTGCGGAAGTGAAAGATGCCCAGAAAGAGAACTCAGTGTGCAAGTGAAAGATGCCCAGAAAGGGAACTCAGTGCGGAAGTGAAAGATGCTCAGAAAGGGAACTCAGTGTGTAAGTGAAAGATGCCCAGAAAGGGAACTCAGTGTGCAAGTGAAAGATGCCCAGAAAGGGAACTCAGTGTGCAAGTGAAAGATGCCCAGAAAGGGAACTCAGTGCGGAAGTGAAAGATGCTCAGAAAGGGAACTCAGTGTGCAAGTGAAAGATGCCCAGAAAGGGAACTCAGTGTGCAAGTGAAAGATGCCCAGAAAGGGAACTCAGTGCGGAAGTGAAAGATGCTCAGAAAGGGAACTCAGTGTGTAAGTGAAAGATGCCCAGAAAGGGAACTCAGTGTGCAAGTGAAAGATGCCCAGAAAGGGAACTCAGTGTGCAAGTGAAAGATGCCCAGAAAGGGAACTCAGTGCGGAAGTGAAAGATGCTCAGAAAGGGAACTCAGTGTGCAAGTGAAAGATGCCCAGAAAGGGAACTCAGTGTGCAAGTGAAAGATGCCCAGAAAGGGAACTGAGTGTGCAAGTGAAAGATGCCCAGAAAGGGAACTCAGTGCGGAAGTGAAAGATGCCCAGAAAGGGAACTGAGTGTGCAAGTGAAAGATGCCCAGAAAGGGAACTCAGTGCGGAAGTGAAAGATGCTCAGAAAGGGAACTCAGTGTGTAAGTGAAAGATGCCCAGAAAGGGAACTCAGTGTGCAAGTGAAAGATGCCCAGAAAGGGAACTCAGTGTGCAAGTGAAAGATGCCCAGAAAGGGAACTCAGTGCAGAAGTGAAAGATGCTCAGAAAGGGAACTCAGTGTGTAAGTGAAAGATTCCCAGAAAGGGAACTCAGTGTGCAAGTGAAAGATGCCCAGAAAGGGAACTCAGTGTGCAAGTGAAAGATGCCCAGAAAGGGAACTCAGTGCGGAAGTGAAAGATGCCCAGAAAGGGAACTCAGTGTGCAAGTGAAAGATGCCCAGAAAGGGAACTGAGTGTGCAAGTGAAAGATGCCCAGAAAGGGAACTCAGTGTGCAAGTGAAAGATGCCCAGAAAGGGAACTCAGTGTGCAAGTGAAAGATGCCCAGAAAGGGAACTCAGTGCGGAAGTGAAAGATGCCCAGAAAGGGAACTCAGTGTGCAAGTGAAAGATGCCCAGAAAGGGAACTCAGTGTGCAAGTGAAAGATGCCCAGAAAGGGAACTGAGTGTGCAAGTGAAAGATGCCCAGAAAGGGAACTCAGTGCGGAAGTGAAAGATGCTCAGAAAGGGAACTCAGTGCGGAAGTGAAAGATGCTCAGAAAGGGAACTCAGTGCGGAAGTGAAAGATGCCCAGAAAGGGAACTCAGTGTGCAAGTGAAAGATGCCCAGAAAGGGGACTCAGTGTGCAAGTGAAAGATGCCCAGAAAGGGAACTCAGTGTGCAAGTGAAAGATGCCCAGAAAGGGGACTCAGTGTGCAAGTGAAAGATGCCCAGAAAGGGAACTCAGTGTGCAAGTGAAAGATGCCCAGAAAGGGAACTCAGTGTGCAAGTGAAAGATGCCCAGAAAGGGGACTCAGTGTTGAAGTGATGGACACCTGTCCAATAACGGCAGAACCCGGAAAGGAAAAGGGACTGCGGTAGCAGGGGGCAAGGCAGGCCATTTGGCAAAGGTGTGTGCAGGGAAAGAAAGGGGACGCAACAATATGAAGGTGTCCTCTAAACTTTGCCAGAGTGCCATTTCATCCCAAAGGCCTGGAGCTAGGCTACCTGAGCAGTCGCCAGGATCGAGAGGATAGCTCAGGGGCAACGTGCTCACCTTGGAAGCAAGACGACGTGGAGCAACACAGGTTCAATCCCCGGTTCCGTGCTTAGAAACCTCCGGGTATTAAGCGTGTTATAAATAACCTATGAAATCATATCCACAGTCACGTGCATGCAGGCTTTCTGGCCAAGCCAGAGGGAGTGCGCAAACTATGAGTTCCTTGCAGAAACAGCCCAAGCCTCACATCCCATGGACAAACTATCCACATGGGTATATGTGTCTTTAGATTCACCGGATTTTTCCTGTCAGGGTGAGTCCAATTTGCAGAACCTGCTTCAAAAGGGTTCCTGCTGCGTGGTGAAGGGTTCCTGCTGCGTGGTGAAGGGTTCCCGCTGCGTGGTGAAGGGTTCCTGCTGCGTGGTGAAGGGTTCCCGCTGCGTGGTGAAGGGTTCCTGCTGCGTGGCGAAGGGTTCCTGCTGCGTGGTGAAGGGTTCCTGCTGCGTGGTGAAGGGTTCCTGCTGCGTGGCGAAGTTCCTGCTGCGTGGCGAAGTTCCTGCTGCGTGGTGAAGGGTTCCTGCTGCGTGGTGAAGGGTTCCTGCTGCGTGGCGAAGGGTTCCTGCTGTGTGGTGAAGGGTTCCTGCTGCGTGGTGAAGGGTTCCTGCTGCGTGGCGAAGTTCCTGCTGCGTGGTGAAGGGTTCCTGCTGCGTGGTGAAGGATTCCTGCTGCATGGTGAAGGGTTCCTGCTGCGTGGTGAAGGGTTCCTGCTGCATGGTGAAGGGTTCCTGCTGCGTGGTGAAGGGTTCCTGCTGCGTGGCTATCACAGACATGTTCCACCTGTGAAATGTGATCCATCTTATTTTCCGAGAAAGGCTCTTTGTTTTTATGCAAACGACAGCATTGGGTTCCTTGAAGAGTTTGGGTGCTGTGCGTCCTGTGCTGGGGCTCTGCCCTTAGTCCCACCCACAATGCCCGCAAAGGGGTGTGGGGAGTTTTCAGAGTACATGTTTCCATTTCCAGCACTGCGTATGTCGCATGAAATGTCACAAGGCGGTTTCTCTCGCTCCACACCAGTGGAGGCAGAATAGAGGAGTCTCTGTCAGAAGAAGAGGAACTTAAAGGATTGGTAGTCCATGTGCGGATACAGCAACATGAAGCAAGATGGCCGCCTCACTGCAACACGAAGCAAGATGGCCACCTCACTGCAACACGAAGTAAGATGGCCGCCTCACTGCAACACCAAGCAAGATGGCCGCCTCACTGCAACACGAAGTAAGATGGCCGCCTCACTGCAACATGAAGTAAGATGGCCGCCAGACTCGTGTAATGGCTGGCTCGGTATCAGACCTCACCACATTACCCATAAGCACATACAAAGACATGCTGGGACAAGATACTGTCAGAGTAAAAAAACACGAAAAACCCAAAGTATTTGAAGGTACCGGCAGAGGCGTAGCCAGGATTGTCCAACAAGTGGGCCCTGAAGCTAATGTAGTTGGGCTCAACACAGTGGGCCTCATTAGGACCCTGGCGGAAAGGGATTTACGCCGGCGTAGAGCATGGCGTACCTTTCCGCCTGACTACGAGTTCCCGTAGCGCCATGGTGATATTTTACGCCTGCTTTTTGCAGGCGGAAAAATCCATGGCGCTACGGGACTTGTTGTTAATTACGCCACCGTAATTTACGGTGGCGTAATTAACGCCTTCCCCACTCCCATTATGCCCTATGGGGCAAGAATGGGAATGGGGAAGGGCAAAATGGGGATTGGGGACTTACCGCCCCGCCAAGGTCGGGATGGGGCGGTAAGTCCGCCAACCACCATGGCGGAATTGGCAGCTTAGCGCCATGGACCATGGTGCAAATTGCACCATGGTTCTCCGCCAGGGTCGTAATGAGGCCCAGTGACATTAACAACTGTAAAGGCCCACACTGTGCTGTTGAGTGGGCATTAACAGATTTTGGGTGGGCTTTGCCCGCTCAGGCCCTACGCTGTCTACGCCTCTGGGTACCAGCATATGCTTATTGGGGCACCAGAAGGGCTGCTCCAAGTTCTTAGGGAGAAGGGCCAGAACGAACATTTACTTTACAAAAAAGGTTTCTAGGCCTCACCTGTAATGCCCCGCAAACCACTGAAGAACACAAACCTCTCAATGAGTCTATGTTCCTGCTAATGGTACGCACTGGAAGACAAGCACGAGGCACAGGTAGGAGCGACGAGTTTCCAAATGACCCCCCCCCAGAATGCACAGCGGTCAGGGGCCCTGGGACGCAAAAGATGTGTGGGGCCCCCTAATTTGCAAAAAATTGTGACATCAGTGATGTCACAGAAAATGATATGAAAGAATGAGTCTTTAGTACACAAGGGCATCATGGGAAGTGACATTAAAAACAGCAGAGACATAAAGTGGCGCCCAGTATAGGAATTGGCACTGTGAATATTTGCCTCTGTGGAAATATCAGGAGTGAGGCTTTTTTGAAGTAGCAGACAGTGTGAGCTGAATATTTTGGCAGAGAAGGCCGAGTGAGCACACGCTTTGGATAAGTGGGATTTAAGACCAGTCTGCAATTCTCTTCCAAGATGTAATTGGTAGAAATATTGTTTATAAAAAGTCTTTTTGAAACTTTGCTTTGAAAACACCAGCTGACTGTGGAAGGCACTGCAGAAATATGGTGGCTGTGTTTTGCTATGCTATGATCTGGCATGTATAACGTGGCGCTACACAGGTGTTTCTAGGCGCCATAACTGAAGGTAACTGCTGTAGTTGCAGAAGTTTGGCGATTGTTATTTTTATTCTGTATATATTTGGCCGTAGTGTCCAAACTAGCAATATGCTTTTATTCCAGATGCTATAGAGAAGGATTATTCTGACTTTCAAAAGATATAAACTCCATCCCATGCATATATAGTGGCCCTGCAGTGCGATAGAGCCTGTGCACCTGGGAGGTCTTGAGGCACTCAGAGTCAGGGTCAAATCCTAAACAAAAGTGGGGGCCTCAATAATGTCCACACAGGAGCTGAGTACAGAGGGGCAGTTGCACCTGTTCTCCTTGAACAACGGGGGCAGCAGTGCCATTTTGCCCCAGAGGAGATTCAGCAAAGCATTATCATGGAGCGACCGAAAAGAAATCCGGCCTAATTGCGGCGCTCTTCTAAGCCACGGGCACCCCCTGTTCCGCGGGTCAGGCTTGGTAACGCGTTGGCACGCATCTTGCAAAATGCGAAGGAAGCCCCATCAATATACCCTCTGAGCCTTGGCTGGGGGGGCTCAGCAGGCAACAGCTGTTTGGTGGGTGCGGGAATAGCCCAGGGAAGGAAGCAGGGGCTTCTATAGTAGAATGTTGCAAAGGCAACTCAGCAGGTTACACGCGTGCCTTTCTGCATCGCTCCAGCGGCCTCTGTTTTCAGAGAATGATAATGGCTCTTACGTTCAGGATGATGGAGTGACGTCTGCAGCGTGCGCTGTAACCCATGGAGAGAGGCCTGCACGAGAGCTGCCGTTAAAAGATGGCAACATACATACATACATACATACATACATACATACATAAGCGGAAAACAAAAGAAAGGTGTATTCTAAACGGATGCTGTGGAGTGCTTGGGGTAAGCAGCAGCCTACTGGTAAAGATGGGCTCGGTTCATTTCCAGGAGCAGCAGAATGTTATAAAAGGTCTGATCCAGAGTTATCAGAAAAGGCGGCCAGTTGGTTGTTTTGACAGGCACGCAAGCGCCGCGTACAGCCCATGGGCATCGAGGAGCTACCATAGAAAGATACAGCCAATAAGAGCTTCGAAAGGGTAAGGGCCGATGGGCCGATGGGGAAAATTAGATGAAAACATGGGTTTTGAGTTTCTTTCGGAAGATGTTTCAAGACAGTTCATTTCGCAGGTGGCGGTCGTTCCAGAGGGTGTCAGTGCAAACCGGCAAGCTTGCCCCCTCCACCCTTTTGCGGTGGAATCTGGGTGTGGTGAGGCGATGCTTGTGGGCCGGTCTTAGGGCTCTTGCCGGGGTGTGTCTTTGGAGCTTTTGTGCCAGGTAAGAAGGGGCATCGTTCGATAAGCAGCCGTGGGCCATCGATAGGATCCTGAATTTAATCCGGTCTTTGACCGGGAGCCAGTGGGCGGGTTTCCTGCCCTTTGAGATGTGTTGTGTTTGCCAACGTCCACTGAAGCCTGGAGGGCACTGCTCTGCATAATGTGTAACTTGTCCAAGTTTTCTCCAGATGTGCGGCGCAGCACACAGTTACAATTTGGAGCCGAGGAGGTCACCTGCCATTTCATGTGGATCTAAGTGGATGAGAGCGGCGTGCTGGCATTAATGAGCTCCGTGGCGTGGCCGGACCAGGAGGCGATGTGGTTGGGATGAGTCCAGGTAAACCCCCAAAGCTTTTACAGATGTGGAGGCAAGGATTTTGTGGCTGTCGATGACAAAGGCCTCTATGCCTGGTCTAGTTTGACTTAAATCTCTTGAGATGGAGAAGTGTCACAATCGTAGTACACGGCTGATAAAGACAGCGCTAGGATACCCTCGGGCAAGCGGAGTGGTTGAGCGGGCCAACAGATTTATAAAGGGCTGCACCCAGTTGACACTGGCCTCAGGAACAGATCTAAATGGAATGACAATGGGAGCAGCAGCAGGCCACAGCTTTAGTCCCGATGCCATCTCAGGCGTGTCACCGTTACATATGTAAGGGGCAGCCAGGCGGCATCCATCGCAGTTCCTCTGTGCCAGTCCGAAGGGATAGTGGAGAGATGCAGTGCAGCACATACCCTCGGGTCTGGTGCGCCATACAAATGAATAAACAAACAAACAACAAACATAAGGACAGAAAAGGACAAACGGAACATCTGGCGCGATGGCAGGAGAGCCGCCACGAGACTGCATATCCAAGAAAGAGACTCTTTGAAAATAAAATTGCCTTATATATTCTATAGACCATGCCACCGGATACTGCTGGAGCACTCGCATAAGAGCCGTAGCCATGGGAACCAATCGTGTATATGGAGGATGGGCGTAAATGGAACCTTGCGCGAGCGCATTTTTTGCAAGAGGTAGTAGTGAGCCGCTGTCTGTGTAGGACTGTGTTCAGGTCGGTGCCACGGCACACGAGAGCACGAGGCAACAGCGGACAGAAGTTGCTGGGCAAGATGGAGGGCCTCCAGATGCTGAAGAGACAATGGAGTGCATGTTCCGTGAGCACGTACCGTAAATGAATGGCATAAAAGACTTGCGTAAGGCTTTTTACGCCATGCCTACATGCCACGCCACATATTCAAACATTTGGATGGCAGAGAGGACAGGCAGAATGCAACTTGTGTTTCTGCCACCTCATTCCTCTCCGCCCTACAAATGTTCCATTATCTGCGACGGCATGCTTTTCCATGCCGGCGCAGACGCTGGCGATGCCTATGAAGTCTGCCTGCTCTATGCACCAGCATAAAGCAGGCGTACCGCATAGGGATCCATTGCGCACGCTCCCTGTCTTGCGAGCATAGCAGGAATTGTGTACAATTACAATGAATCCCTCCCCGACATAGGGTTTCATTTCAATTGTGAGCGCCGTTTGCCATGCGACTATGAGTAGCAGCGCTCACAAACAAAAGTAAACGCTGCTTGCAATGCTGGGATATCAGGCAGCGTTTACTCACTTTGCACTGTGGAGTGCAAATGTGAATGGCAAAACACACCCTTCAGGGTCGGATTGACCCATCTTCCATGCGGCCCGTGGCCGGGCAAAAATCATGTGTAGTCCCTGTGGGCCAGTTTATGCCCATGCCTGGGCCAGTTTATGCCCATGCCTGGGCCAGTTTATGCCCATGCCTGGGCCGCGTTTAAAAAAAATAATAATAGAAAAGATTGAAAAAGAAAAAAACTCCTGCAGCGGCATAATTCACACATGTTACCTTGCTTTGATGATGTATGTGCATGCATGATGTGTGTATCCTAAATTATGATGCCTGCCTCATTCACGTGCTGCTGCAGCATGCGGCCATCTTTGCACCAGACCTGCAGATGAACTTAACTGGTCTGCTGTTAAAGCTCAGTTACCAGTTTAATGGTATCCACTACAGAGTAATTGCTTATTTTGCTCAGTGGGTTAAACGCTCGCTGCTACAATGTGTGTGTGATCTGCAGGTTCGAATCCCAGCAAGGCCATCTCAGCTTTTCTTCCTTCTTAGGTTGATAAATGAGTACCAACACAGGCTGGGTGATATTGTGTGCATATTTGTTCTATAAAAAAAGACCTTAGGCATAAGTGCTATACAATAACATATTATCATGTGGCCTTGGACGTTTTCTTGCATTCACTGCAATTTGACAATATGGATCTATACACACAGATATTAGTGATACGTATGGTGATCCATTCTTGTATGAAATGTAAATCACACTAGTGAAATCATAACCATATTTTTTGGAGTGTACTTAGGAACAATGCTATTTGATGCTGTCACGGGTGAGTGCCCTATAAGGCATCTCCCTCGTAGGGTGAACGTCACAGGCGGATGTGACGTGGAGTAGGAGGGAGGATTGCTGGGGGAGGCACTTCCGATTGTAACCTGAATAAAGAAGGTTATGTGTTCCTGTCGCTGGTGTCCTGCGTTTTGTTTGGGGCCTCGAAAACCCCAACATTTGGCAACGAGGACTCTCCATACACCAGCGGTCCTCCTTATCACCACGCCGGGGATCCCCCCGTGTGTGTCCACACAACGATGCCGGTGTTCCCACCGCCGAGCGGATCCCCGCTGCTACAGAGGGGGCGCAATCAGATAAGCGCCACCCTTTCATCCTCTCCTCCTCCTTCGCACGCAATCCCGCGGTGCCTTTCATCCCTGCAGTCCGTTGGTTTCCTCAGTGCACACGCGATCCCGCTGTGCCCACGTGTCCCGAAGCCGAAGGAGACACGTGCGTTGCTGCCGTACACCGGAAGATCTGCTGCACACAGCCATCCATCAGTGGGAGTGCCACCACAGGGCTCCCACACAACATCAAGTGCCTGGCAGCTATTGTGGAAGGCGAAGAAAAAAAAAAGGATTTTTTCATTTTCCCTCTCATATTACCAATCCTCATTCTGCTGCAACCTTCTCCTCGTCCCAGTACCAATTTTGAATAAGAGCAAACCAGCTCGGAAGACGACACTCATCACTCAACTTGCCGCTGCAGTCAAGTGCTGCACACCACCATGAGTACAGCAGCTGACCAGGCAACATCCAGCTCGACACCGCCACCAGCGCCAGCAATCACGCGATCTACCGCCACAGCATGGCGCATGCCACCCCCGTTTTCAATGACGCCCCAAGCAGACAAAGGTGCAAGGTGGGTGGAATGGCTGGAAGACATCAATAACTTCATTGATGCCGCGGGGGAAGAAATCTCCCCTCAATTACACAGCATGTTCATAAACACGGCGGGCGGAGAGATAAAAACATTAACCTCTTAAATGCCACCGACGAGCCGGCTCGTCGGTAAAAACCGCTCCAGGTTGCCACCGACGAGCCGGCTCGTCGGTGGCACTTAAGGGGTTAATGACGTGGGAGGGTTTTGCGGTGGGTACCGCGATTTTTTTTAAAAAAACGTGGCACTGGGGGGGACAACAATGGGTTAATCAAAACCATTCCATCAATGGAAATGGCTGACTTCGATGTCCTCATAGTTGCCCTAAACAAACGCCTCATCATCGCCCCCAACAGAGACTATGAAAGATATGTTTTCAACCAATGCTCACAGCGCAGCGATGAAACAGTGGATGAATTCCTCACGAGACTCCGCGTCAAAGGTGCACATTGCCAATTTGACGGGTTTTCGCTTGATGAAGCACTTCGACTCAGGGTAATTGAGGGCTGTGTGTCGTCGACATTACAGAAACAACTTCTAAAGAAACCAGTCACTATCGAAGTAGTGAGTGAAATGGCACGTATACTCGAAAGGGTGGAAAAGCAAGCTACGCACATAGCCAGCAATGCCACTGGGAAACGCGACAAAAGTGACACAATAGCTGCAATTCACGCTGGAAATAGAAACATCAATCCAAGTAACACATCGACCCCACGCATGCAGAGACAATGCTACAGGTATGGGATGTAATTTCCACACGCGGGATCCTGCCCAGCTCTCTCTCAAAAGTGTGGCAACTGCGGTAGGGAAGGCCATTTCCAATCTGTATGCAGGGAAGGAAAACCTTTTCCCACCCCACGTGGAGGTGCCAGTTCGCAAGTCAGGCCAGCTCAAAGGTTCTACACAAGCCCACCTCAACAGTCACGGTTCTACCAACAGAGTCCAAGGAGATATGTGCGAGTGGTAGAGGAAGTATACCCGGAAGATGTCAATCAAGAATACATGCCACAAGGACAAATTGCGCAAATAATTGATGAATATGATGGACCGCCAGTGGCACACCGCGAGTCGTCAATCGAATTTCAGAGAGACCATGACTATGACAACACATACGACCCACATGCACATGATGAGTTTGTCAATCTCATAATGGACGAACAGGAAGCCCAGGAAGCAGCCAGAATAGCCATAGACATTTGCGACAAACAATTCTGTTTTCTGATTGACTCAGGAGCGACAGTAAATGTCATGGGAGAAAAGGAATTTCAAACACTCTGCCATAAACCGAGGCTAAACTCGTCAATGTATAAAATCTACCAATGGGGTGCAGACACTCCGCTGCAGAGCATCGGATCGTTCAAAAGACGACTACCGTTTGCTGACAAAACCACCAATACCGTGATCCATGTCATCAGAAGACCCACCAAAGGTCGCTGCCTGCTGAGTTACAAGACGGCATCTTGTTTAGAACTAATTAACATTCTAGTTCGAGAGGGAGATGTCAGATCGTCAGATGGTCAAGTCACACAGCAAGGTCAAGTTCGCGCCGTGACGTCCCATGACACCTCAGTCATCACCAAGGATGACATTGTCCAAGAATTTCCGCAACTGTGTCAAGGTCTAGGGAAGCTGAAGGGCCCACCAATGAAGCTACACATAGACCCGGCGGTTCAACCGGTTCCACCACACCAATGCAGAGTAGGGTTTCACTTGCAAGAGGCAGTGTCCAAGGAACTAAACCAATTACTGCGAGATGACATTATTGAGCCTGCCACAGGGCCGACACTGTGGGCATCCCCTCTTGTAATTGTCCCAAAAGAAGGCGGCCGTCTGAGTTATGTGTAGACATGCGAATAGCCAACACCGCCATACAACGGGAGCGACACCCTGGACCCAAGATGGAGGACATGATAGTCCAACTGAACAAATCAGTTCTTTTCTCCAAATTAGACTTAAATCAGGGATACCATCAGCTGGTACTTCACCCGAGTCACGGCCAATTACCACATTTGCATCGCATGACGGATTATTCCGCTACAAGAGGTTAAATTTCGGTATCTCCTCGGCGGCCGAAATCTTTCACGAAACAATTCGACAAGTCATACGTCCCATAAAAGGAACTCTTAATTACAGCAACGACATCTTGGTCTTTGGGAAGTCTCGCAGTGAAAACGACGAAGCACTCTGTGCAGCATGCTGAGCAGTACAGGATGTGGGACTGACCCTCAATATTGACAAGTGTCGATTCAGCAAAACAAAGCTCAAGTTCTTTGACCATATCTTCTCAGCAGATGGCATGACTCCGGACCCGGCCAAAGTATCCACCATTTTCCACCTTGACAAACCTTCCCAGATCACCGATGTCAGGTCATTTCTAGGGATGGCTGGATACTGTGCTTGGTACACCCCACACTTTGCTTTCATCACTGAACCCCTCAGGCGTTTGCTCCAAAAAGATGCTCCTTTCATATGGTCTGAGGAGTGTCAGGGGGCGTTCGATAACATCAAACACTCTCTGACGGAGGCAAGGAAGTTGGCATACTTCGACCCTGAATGGCATACCGAGATAATGGTAGATGCTAGTCCGGTGGGCCTAGGTGCATTTCTAGCGCAAACCAGTGGCCAAGACACTCACCCGAGGCACATTGTAGCATACACCAGCAGGGCTCTAGCTCTGCCGGAATCTGCATATTCCCAGGCAGAAAAAGAAAGTCTGGCAGCCGTCTGGGAGTGCAAACATTTTCATAATTTCAACATTGGCAAAAAGTTCACACTAATCACGGATCATCAAGCCTTGTTATCGCTGTTTGGTAATCCTAGCACGAAAATACACCCCAGGATTGAGAGATGGGGCATCCGTCAACAAGAGTATGACTTTGACATCATCCATCGACCAGGGGGTGAGCACAACCCTGCAGATTATCTCTCCAGGCACCCTGCAGGCAACCACACTCCAAGACGGGGCGACGCGGAATACATAAGTTACATCACTGCCAACGCACTACCGCCCGCCATATCCATTGAAACCGTTGCTGTCGCGTCAGATGCAGATCCGTCGATGGCGCTAGCGATCAGTTTGAAGGAAAATAACAAGTGGAAAGATTCTCGCAGAGCAGTCCAGAGCCACCCAGGAGCTTGCCGGGATGAGATGGAGCATCTGGCGAGAATACACACGGAGCTAGCAGTTCAGGACAAGTCCATTTTGCTACGAGGATGTAAGATAGTCATTCCCGCCACACTGCGTGCAGAAGTCATCAAGACGGCGCATGAAGGACATCAGGGAGCGGAGAACACGAAACGCCAGCTAAGGTGCAATGTGTGGTTCCCCTTCATGGACGATATGGTCGACGGGTGGGTAAAGAACTGCACAGGCTGCCAGTGCACAGCAAAACCGGAACCACCGGTACCACTCAGAATAACCTCAATCCCTGAACATCCTTGGGAAAGAGTAGCGGTCGACTTTTACGGGCCACGAGAGGAAGGAGACTAATTACTGTTATTCATCGATGAACACTCACGGTTCCCCATTGTAAAACGCGTCAAGTCAACAGCCTTTGCCCATGTCGCGGCAACATTCTTCATCGAGTGGGGAATACCGGACACACTTAAATCAGACAATGGGGCCCCGTTCAGTGGTCATGAATTCGGGGTGTTCACAAAGCACATGGGATTCCGCACATGGGAGTAACACCAAGATGGCCGCAAGCAAACGGGATGGCGGAAAGGTTCATGGCGTCCATCAAGAAGACCATGCAAAGAGCACGCCTGGAAGGACCCGACCCCCATCAAGCGCTATGTAGAATGTTGCGTGACTATCGCAACACGCCTCACGAAGCCACCAACAGAACCCCAGCAGAGCTCATGATGAAATATCAAGTGAGAACCAGAGTCATCAACAACCCAGCAAGGAAGCCCAGAGTAGACCATGAAATCATCAGAAGAGACGAAGCGGTGAAGGAGAAAACTCGTGAACAGACCGACAGGAGAAGGAGAGCACGATCCAAGGAATTCCAAATTGGAGATGAAGTGTGGGTACAAAGGGCTGTAACAAAAAAAAACGGATTCGCAGTTCGCTCCCAAACCGCTCCAAGTAGTGGCGATCAAAGGAACAATGATAACTGCGACGAATGGAGAACAGGAAGTGACCCGCAACAGCTCAAGGTTCAAGCATGTCGTGCAAGGGACAGAAGAGAGACTACCTCAAGAAGAATGCGACCCAGAAGAAAGAGACATTCAAGATGAAGTGTGGGTTCCCCTCGGACCGCAGGTCCAACGCCATGTTTACCCCGAGGAAGACACTGGCGGTGGCTCCAACCCAGAGCCGCGAGGTAGACCCCAGAGGAATCTAAGGAGACCTCCCAGGTTAGTGGAGGAGGGTTAACTGTATTGCCATAAGGCCAAGTTTATGTTAGGTGAAGAAACCTCTGTGAACGTCACTTGAAAGGACATTTGTCCGGGGGTGGTGTCACGGGTGAGTGCCCTTTAAGGCATCTCCCTCGTAGGGTGAACGTCACAGGCGGATGTGACGTGGAGTAGGAGGGAGGATTGCCGGGGGAGGCACTTCCGGTTGTAACCGGAATAAAGAAGGTTATGTGTTCCTGTCGCTGGTGTCCTGTGTTTTATTTGGGGCCTCGAAACCCCCAACAGATGCCACTTCCTGTTTTGCCAAGGGGTGAAAGGTCGTGTTTCATCACTTCCATGGATGTCACTGTGGGTTGGGGGTCAAATGACATCACTTCCGGGGATGTCATCGGAGGTCAAGGGTCGTGAGGCGAGGGTGGGCCACTTTTTTTTGGGCGACCAGGCCTATTTCTTGTCCCAGTGCGACCCTGGCTGTGTGTCAGGCAGCTCACTGATACTACAAGGCACTTTTGGGGAACACAGGGATAGTTGCTTAGTACCGGAAGTGTCTCACTTGCTCTGAAGCACACATCACAGTGCAGGTGTCCATGTGGTAAACCTTAGATGGAAAGCGGGTTTCTCCGGTGAGGCGAAATCCCCCACCCACCCCCCACTAATCCAACCCCTCCCCAGGAACTCGAGTTCCATTCTCAAAAGCCGACCTGACAATCCCAGGAATCCTGGTGAACCGGTATTGCGGGCCCACATGGCATCCTGCACCCCCTGCCCAGCCCCTTCCTGCCGCACAGACGCAAGGACACGCAGGGGTAAAGCTGGAGACCACGCACGCCTCCGCGTCAAAGGCTGACGGGCATGGGCGGCTCTAAGGCCTTAAAAGGTGCTTCGGCTAATGATGTCTCTCCGCTGCTGGGAGCAGGAACCTGGCAGGAAGGGAGCCCCGCCCGCTGAGCTCACCACCGCCCCTGATCATTACTATGTGCACTGCAGCACACCTACCACCAACACACACACACACACACACACGGAAAAAAACACAGAAAGTAACAGAGTCATAGATTCAGACACACAAGAACACGCAAGAACACGCGGGTACACGCGCACACACACACGTGTGGATGCGCAGAGCCAAAGACAGGTGCTCTAGAAGACTTACCCCCCCCCCACGCCTCCGACCTACGCACACACATGCGCTAATGCACACACAAAGAAACATGCTCGGGATCACACTTCAACTGCCCATACACAAACACACGCACACACACACACAATAAAACGTCCCAGAAACAAAGAACCAACCAAATATACACAAAGGCAGCCGCATACAAAAAGAGACACACAGACATGCACAGAACAAACTACACCAATATGGCACAGACAGATCCACCCCAACACACACACACACACACACACACAAACACACACACACTGAAACACGTGACCCCACACAACAAAACACAAACACAGATAAACTAAATTATAAACACAAACACAAACACGCAGAGAGAGACATATGATATGATAGGGCATTTATAACGCGCCTATACGACGCAGCGAGGGAGGGGGAACAAGGGGGGACAGGCAACGATCCTACTAGGCCAGGTATCATTCAGATCGCGCGCAAGTGCGTGGGAAGGAGGGAAGGGGCAGTGCATGGGATGGGTGGAGGGGCAGTGCAGGGGATGGGGGGAGGGACAGTGCATGGGATGGGGGGAGGGGCCGTGCATGGGATGGGGGGAGGGGCCGTGCGATACATAGGATCAACAGTAGAATAAATAATATAAATAAGAATAATAGATAAAAAAGTGGCCAGCAAGTGCAGGGGTAAGTGCAGACATCAAGTGTCAAGAGCTGGTATGCGGGCTGTAGGGATACAGAAACAGCCCCCAAGTCCAGGTGTTGCCCGGGAGGCAGTGCAGGTGTGCAACTGGTGGGGGAGGGGACCTGGGCCTGAGATCAGAGGGAAGCCAGGTGACCAGTGCAGTTTCAGTTTCAGCCAGGGGGTAAGCAGGGGAGAGGAAGAGAGAAACCAGAAGAGAAAGGTCTTGAGGTTCTTCCGGAACTGGAGATGATTTTCCTCAAGTTTCAGGGAGGCAGGGAGGCAGGGAGGCTGTTCCAGGGGGCGGTCGCACCTGAAGAAGTAGATCTACCTCCAACCCGTTGCTTGGAGAAGCGGCTGACCCTGAGGAAGTTGGAGGCGGATGAGTGAAGAGTTTGAGAAGGAAGATATTTAGGGAGAGAGAGTTGAAGGTATTGAGGCCCCAGGGCACAGAAGGCCTTGTGGACAATGCAGAGGGTTTTGAACTTAATCCTTGCAGCCACTGGGAGCCAGTGCTGAGAGTTCACTCCTGCAGAGATACGATCCCTTGGCTTGAGGCCAAGGACAAGTCTCGCAGTCCTGTTCTGGATGAGGGTAGAGAGTAGAAGCAGGCAGACTTAGAAAGAGGCTGCTGCAGTAGTCTAGCCTAGAGAGAACCAGAGATATGAAGAGAGTGAGCTTCTGGGGGAAGGAGAGGAAAGGAAGAATACCTCTGAGGAGGTGTAGCTGGTAGTGTGACTTCTTAGAGACGTCAGAGATGTGAGGAAAGAAGGAGAGTGTGGAGTCAAATATGACACCGAGGTTTTTGGACTCACAGGTGGGAGCAGGAGGAGGGCCTAGAGAGGTCGGTCAGAGAGTGACAGGAAAGGAAGGAACAGGTGTGTGGATGAGGAGAATCACCGTCTTACTGGCATTAAGGCAGAGATCGTCGGCGGCACACCACTCCTGGATAGTAGACAGACAGACAGATGAGGGAAGGAGAGGAGGAGGAAGGGAGCCTGAAAATGAGTTGAGTGTCGTCCGCATAGCACTGTAAGTTTTGGCAGAGAGCAGCAATGCGGTGGGCAAGAAGTGCCAGGTATTGGTTGAACAGCCAAGGAAACAGGTTAGACCCCTGGGGAACATCACAGGTAGAGATAGAGGAGAGGAAAGACCCAAGTTGGATCTGGGAGGGTAGATCAGAGAGGAAAGAGTTCAGCCAAGCCAAGGCCTGATCAGTGATACCCAGGTTATCACAGAGACGGTTGAGCAGGATGGCATGGTTGACCGTGTCAAAGGCAGAAGAGAGATCAAGTAAGATGAAGACACAGGGGTTATTGGAATCGAGGTTTGAGAGCTCACTGATGTTCAGGAGAGCAGTTTCCGTGCTGCTGGCAGCTCTGAAGCAAGACTGGTGGTCATGGAGACAACCAACAGATTCAGTGTGGAGATTAAGCTGGGAGATGGCCAGTTTCTCCAGGAGCTTGCCCAGGAAGGCAGTGTTGGAGAGTGAGCTATAGTTAGCCGGTCAGGAGGGGATGGCTGAGGGTTTCTTAACAAGAGGGAGCACAAGGGAGTGCTTCGGGGAGGAAGGGAATACTCCAGTGGTGAAGAAGTGGTTGCATAAGTCGGCCAAAGCAGGAGCCAGGGTGTCAACATGGTCCTTGGTGGTTTTAGAGGAACAGGGGAGAACCAGTTTTGACGAAACTTTCATAGATCGGACTTGTCTAGAAACCTTGTCTGGGGAGAACAGAGGAAAGGCGGAGAAGGAGGGAGGAGAGGTGGTCACAGAAGGGCCAGAGGAAGAGCAGGGATTAGAGGAACGGGGTGGAGAGGAAGAGGGAGAGGAAACAATGTCCTGAGTTTTAGAGATGAAATGAGAATCCAGGGCCGTGCAGAGGTCCTGAGAGGGGACAGGAGAGGTAGAGACTGCAGCAGGATTGGCCAGCTCCTTGCAGATTTTAAAGAGTTCGGCCGAGTTGTTGGATGCAGCAGAGACACGACCTTGGATGAGGGCTCTGTCCTTAGTGTGGACAGAGAGCCATTATTGCCTTTGGAGCAGGCGGCAGGACAGTTTGTCAAAAGATGTACAGGAAGCACGCCATTTCCTCTCAGCCACCTTGCATTTGCATTCAAGGGTCACGAGGTCTGATTCGTACCAGGAGTTGTACTTGGCTTTAGGCTTCAAGCGGATCCTCATGACAGCGGCAATAACATCAAGAGTATCAGATACAGTAGAGTGAAGAATAGAAAGGGCTGTGTCAGGGTGTGAGTCAGCCAAAGCGGGGGCGGGGGCTGAGAAAGTGGTGGCGTAAGCTTCAACTGACACATGCTTCATGGGTCGGATAACCAAGAAGGTAGGTGGCAGTGCTGGAGTTGACTTGGTCTGAGTGGTGGAGAGAGTGAGCTGGGAGGAAAGGAGAAAGTGATCACTCCAGGAGAGAGGAGTGGTGAGGTGAATAGAGAAGGGGGAGGTCTGTAGAGATCAGAACATTCAGAGTGGGCCCTGCAGAGTGAGTCGGGCCAGAGGAGAAGATAGAAAGAGAGAGAGAGTCTCAGAGGTCATGAAAGAGTCTAGATGAGGGACAGGAAGCGTCCAGGTGGATGTTAAAGTCTCCAAGAAGGAGGAGTTGAGTGGTCGAGACCAGGAGGGAAGAGGAGGGGTACGCCCACTCAGAGAGGAAGGAGGAGATCAGACCAAGTGGCCGATAGATGGTAGCCACAGTAAGGGAATGGCTAGGAGAGGGAGAGAGCCTGCAGACGACATGTACACACCCCTCCATCTCCCACACACAAAAGTAAAAACACAAAGGCACAAAAACACAAGCACATACAAACAGGGCCGGCCCTGGGCATGGGTATTCTGTGCCATTGCTGAGGGACCGAGGATTGGTCACCAATAGATCTCAAACTAGTGTACAAACATATAGTATTGAAACCAACACTGCAAGGACATATGTTCCTGACCCATCTATATATAACTGTACAATAACCAACTAATATCCACTAGACTGTCCTGATTATGTTTCATTACAGCCTTATCCTAGTGGGGCATCTCTTGAAATTGATGAAAATGTACTCCTAACTATTGATGCTTATGTTGACCTCTGTATTCTTTTGTTCAAGTTATAATGTTATGTGAAAAATGTATGAATACAACTTAGTTGCTTCCTTCTCCTTTTCTGTTTCTTTGACTGCAGAATAGACTCGAGACCTAGGCTCTATTTCTATCTGCTTATTTATTAATATATCAGGACATCATATCTTGTGTTTTTGTTTTGATAAGAGAAGCTTTTTGTAATAAAATTGCATCACAAGAAGCTGCTTCTCCCATTTAGATTGAGTAAACTTGTACAATGCAAGATATTGATTAGGCTCGCCCTTTAGGGCTTACTAGACTGCATCACTAGTATAAACCATGGGTGATTCATTGAAAAACACCAGGTATTTAACTGTAAATAATTACATACTCAATCTATAGTATGTTCCAACGTTGTGTGGCGGCTACCCCTCTTGTGATACACTGATTGCTGAGGGACCAGCTGGCCCGTGATCCCAATAAAGAGTCCATTTAGACAGGCTGGGATGCCTGGCAGTGCAGTCACCTTCCAACCCACTGTGAGGGTGAGACACTTCAGACACAACCCCCGCCCTCAACCCAGTGGCCAAGCAAAAGTTGCACAGCAGGCCCCACTTGGGCCTGCAAATTGCTCAGTACTTAACCCTCTCTTTGTTACACTAGAGCATTTAAATACAAAGCTGTTCGTAGGTGACGGTTCTTTTGAATAGCCATTCATTTCAACAAGACTTCAAGTTTAAATGCGTATGGCATAAGAGAGGCAACCTGGGAGGGCACACATAGCACCAGTGTAGGGCATAAGAGCGGCAACCTGAGAGGGCACACGTAGCACCAGTGTAGGGCATAAGAGCGGCAAACCTGGGAGGGCACACATAGCACCAGTGTAGGGCATAAGAGCGGCAGCCTGGGAGGGCACAAATAGCAACAGTGTAGGGCATAAGAGCGGCAACCTGGGAGGGCACACATAGCACCAGAGTAGGGCATAAGAGCGGCAGCCTGGGAGGGCACACATAGCACCAGTGTAGGGCATAAGAGCTACAGCCTGGGAGGGCACACCTAGCACTAGTGTAGGGCATGAGAGCGGCAGCCTGGGAGGGCACACATAGCACCAGTGTAGGGCATGAGAGCGGCAACCTGGGAGGGCACACATAGCACCAGTGTAGGGCATGAGAGCGGCAGCCTGGGAGGGCACACATAGCACCAGTGTAGGGAATAAGAGCGGCAACCTGGGAGGGCACACATAGCACCAGTGTAGGGCATAAGAGCGGCAACCTGGGAGGGCACACATAGCACCAGTGTAGGGCATAAGAGCGGCAACCTGGGAGGGCACACATAGAACCAGTGTAGGGTGTAAGAGCGGCAGCCTGGGAGGGCACACACAGCACCAGTGTAGGGCATAAGAGCGGCAGTCTGGGAGGGCACACATAGTACCAGTGTAGGGCATGAGAGCGGCAGCCTGGGAGGGCACACATAGCACCAGTGTAGGGCATGAGAGCGGCAGCCTGGGAGGGCACACATAGCACCAGTGTAGGGTGTAAGAGCGGCAGCCAGGGAGGGCACACATAGCACCAGTGTAGGGCATAAGAGCGGCAGCCTGGGAGGGCACACATAGCACCAGTGTAGGGCGTAAGAGCGGCAGCCTGGGAGGGCACACATAGCACCAGTGTAGGGCGTAAGAGCGGCAGCCTGGGCGGGCACACACAGCACCAGTGTAGGGTATAAGAGCGGCAACCTGGGAGGGAACACATAGCACCAGTGTAGGGCATAAGAGCGGCAACCTGGGAGGGCACACATAGCACCAATGTAGGGCATAAGAGCGGCAGCCTGGGAGGGCACACATAGCACCAGTGTAGGGCATAAGAGCGGCAGCCTGGGAGGGCACACATAGCACCAGTGTAGGGCATAAGAGCTGCAGCCTGGGAGGGCACACATAGCACCAGCGTAGGTATAAGAGCGGCAACCTGGGAGGGCACACATAGCACCAGTGTAGGGCATAAGAGCGGCAACCTGGGAGGGCACACATAGCACCAGTGTAGGGCATAAGAGCGGCAACCTGGGAGGGCACACATAGCACCAGTGTAGGGCATAAGAGCGGCAACCTGGGAGGGCACACATAGAACCAGTGTAGGGCATAAGAGCGGCAGCCTGGGAGGGCACACACAGCACCAGTGTAGGGCATAAGAGCGGCAGCCTGGGAGGGCACACACAGTACCAGTGTAGGGCATGAGAGCGGCAGCCTGGGAGGGCACACATAGCACTAGTGTAGGGCGTAAGAGCGGCAGCCTGGGAGGGTACACATAGCACCAGTTTAGGGCATAAGAGCGGCAGCCTGGGAGGGTACACATAGCAGCAGTGTAGGGCATAAGAGCGGCAGCCTGGGAGGGCACACATAGCAGCAGTGTAGGGCATGAGAGCGGCAGCCTGGGAGGGCACACATAGCACCAGTGTAGGGCATAAGAGCGGCAGCCTGGGAGGGCACACATAGCACCAGTGTAGGGTATGAGAGCGGCAGCCTGGGAGGGCACACATAGCACCAGTGTAGGGCATGAGAGCGGCAGCCTGGGAGGGCACACATAGCACCAGTGTAGGGCATGAGAGCGGCAGCCTGGGAGGGCACACATAGCACCAGTGTAGGGCATGAGAGCGGCAGCCTGGGAGGGCACACATAGCACCAGTGTAGGGCATGAGAGGGGCAACCTGGGAGGGCACACATAGCACCAGTGTAGGGCATGAGAGCTGCAGCCTGGGAGGGCACACATAGCACCAGTGTAGGGCATGAGAGCGGCAGCCTGGGAGGGCACACATAGCACCAGTGTAGGGCATAAGAGCGGCAACCTGGGAGGGCACACATAGCACCAATGTAAGGCATAAGAGCGGCAACCTGGGAGGGCACACATAGCACCAGTGTCAGCCTGGGAGGGCACACATAGCACCAGCGTAGGCATAAGAGCGTCAACCTGGGAGGGCACACATAGCACCAGTGTAGGGCATAAGAGCGGCAACCTGGGAGGGCACACATAGCACCAGTGTAGGGCATAAGAGCGGCAACCTGGGAGGGCACACATAGCACCAGTGTAGGGCATAAGAGTGGCAACCTGGGAGGGCACACATAGCACCAGTGTAGGGCATAAGAGCGGCAACCTGGGAGGGCACACATAGCACCAGTGTAGGGCATAAGAGCGGCAACCTGGGAAGGCACACATAGAACCAGTGTAGGGCATAAGAGCGGCAGCCTGGGAGGGCACACACAGCACCAGTGTAGGGCATAAGAGCGGCAACCTGGGAGGGCACACACAGTACCAGTGTAGGGCATGAGAGCGGCAGCCTGGGAGGGCACACATAGCACTAGTGTAGGGCGTAAGAGCGGCAGCCTGGGAGGGTACACATAGCACCAGTTTAGGGCATAAGAGCGGCAGCCTGGGAGGGTACACATAGCAGCAGTGTAGGGCATAAGAGCGGCAGCCTGGGAGGGCACACATAGCACCAGTGTAGGGCATGAGAGCGGCAGCCTGGGAGGGCACACATAGCACCAGTGTAGGGCATAAGAGCGGCAGCCTGGGAGGGCACACATAGCACCAGTGTAGGGTATGAGAGCGGCAGCCTGGGAGGGCACACATAGCACCAGTGTAGGGCATGAGAGCGGCAGCCTGGGAGGGCACACATAGCACCAGTGTAGGGCATGAGAGCGGCAGCCTGGGAGGGCACACATAGCACCAGTGTAGGGCATGAGAGCGGCAGCCTGGGAGGGCACACATAGCACCAGTGTAGGGCATGAGAGGGGCAGCCTGGGAGGGCACACATAGCACCAGTGTAGGGCATGAGAGCTGCAGCCTGGGAGGGCACACATAGCACCAATGTAGGGCATGAGAGCGGCAGCCTGGGAGGGCACACATAGCACCAGTGTAGGGCATAAGAGCTGCAGCCTGGGAGGGCACATATAGCACCAGTGTAGGGCATAAGAGCGGCAGCCTGGGAGGGCACACATAGCACCAGTGTAGGGCATAAGAGCTGCAGCCTGGGAGGGCACACATAGCACCAGTGTAGGGCATAAGAGCGACAGCCTGGGAGGGCACACATAGCACCAGTGTAGGTATAAGAGCTGCAGCCTGGGAGGGCACACATAGCACCAGTGTAGATCATAAGAGCGGCAGCCTGGGAGGGCACACATAGCACCAGTGTAGGGCGTAAGAGCAGCAGCCTGGGAGGGCACACATAGCACTAGCGTAGGGCATAAGAGCGGCAGCCTGGGAGGGCACACATAGCACCAGTGTAGGGCATAAGAGCAGCAGCCTGGGAGGGCACACATAGCACCAGTGTAGGGCATAAGAGCTGCAGCCTGGGAGGGCACACATAGCACCAGTGTAGGGCATAAGAGCTGCAGCCTGGGAGGGCACACATAGCACCAGTGTAGGGCATAAGAGCTGCAGCCTGGGAGGGCACACATAGCACCAGTGTAGGTCATAAGAGCCGCAAGCTGGGAGGGCACACATAGCCCAGTGTAGGGCGTGAGAGCGGCAGCCTGGGAAAGCACACATAGCACAAGTGTAGGGCATAAGAGCGGCTGCCTGGGAGGGCACACATAGCACCAGTGTAGGGCATAAGAGCTGCAGCCTGGGAGGGCACACAGCACCAGTGTAGGGCATAAGAGCTGCAGCCTGGGAGGGCACACATAGCACCAGTGTAGGTCATAAGAGCGGCAGCCTGGGAGGGCACACATGGCACCAGTGTAAGGCATATGAGCGGCAGCCTGGGAGGGCACACATAGCACCAGTGTAGGTCATAAGAGCGGCAGCCTGGGAGGGCACACATAGCACCAGTGTAGGGCATAAGAGCTGCAGCCTGGGAGGGCAGACATAGCACCAGTGTAGGGCATAAGAGCGGCAGCCTAGGAGGGTACACATAGCACCAGTGTAGGGCATAAGAGCGGCAGCCTGGGAGGGCACACATAGCACCAGTGTAGGGCATAAGAGCGGCAGCCTGCGAGGGCACACATAGCACCAGTGTAGGGCATAAGAGCGGCAGCCTGGGAGGGCACACATAGCACCAGTGTAGGGCATAAGAGCGGCAGCCTGGGAGGGCACACATAGCACCAGTGTAGGGCGTAAGAGCGGCAGCCTAGGAGGGCACACATAGCACCAGTGTAGGGCATAAGAGCGGCAGCCTGGGAGGGCACACATAGCACCAGTGTAGGGCGTAAGAGCGGCAGCCTGGGAGGGCATACATAGCACCAGTGTAGGGCATAAGAGCGGCAGCCTGGGAGGGCACACATAGCACCAGTGTATGGCACGAGAGCTGCAGTGGGCTGGGGGGAGGGCACACATAGCACCAGTGTAATGCATAAGAGCGGCAGCCTGGGAGGGCACACATAGCACCAGTGTAGGGCACGAGAGCTGCAGTGGGCTGGGGGGGGAGGGCACACATAGCACCAGTGTAGGGCATAAGAGCGGCAGCCTGGCAGGGCACACATAGCACCAGTGTAGGGCACGAGAGCTGCAGTGGGCTGGGGGGGCACATATAGCACCAGTGTAGGGCATAAGAGCGGCAGCCTGGGAGGGCACACATAGCACCAGTGTAGGGCATAAGAGCGGCAGCCTGGGAGGGCACACATAGCACCAGTGTAGGGCGTAAGAGCGGTAGCCTGGGAGAGCACACATAGCACCAGTGTAGGGCATAAGAGCGGCAGCCTGGGAGGGCACACATAGCACTAGTGTAGGGCACGAGAGCTGCAGTGGGCTGGGGGTCGGGGAGGGCACACATAGCACCAGTGTAGGGCATAAGAGCGGCAGCCTGGGAGGGCACACATGGCACCAGTGTAGGGCACGAGAGCTGCAGTTTACACATAGCACCAGTGTAGGGCATAAGAGCGGCAGCCTGGGAGGGCACACATAGCACCAGTGTAGGGCACGAGAGCTGCAGTGGGCTTGGGGGGCACACATAGCACCAGTGTAGGGCATAAGAGCGGCAACCTGGGAGGGTACACATAGCACCAGTGTAGGGCATAAGTGCGGTAACCTGGGAGGGCACACATAGCACCAGTGTAGGGCATAAGAGCGGCAGCCTGGGAGGGCACACATAGCACCAGTGTAGGGCGTAAGAGCGGTAGCCTGGGAGGGCACACATAGCACCAGTGTAGGGCATAAGAGCGGCAGCCTGGGAGGGCACACATAGCACCAGTGTAGGGCACGAGAGCTGCAGTGGGCTGGGGGTCGGGGAGGGCACACATAGCACCAGTGTAGGGCATAAGAGCGGCAGCCTGGGAGGGCACACATAGCACCAGTGTAGGGCATAAGAGCGGCAAGCTGGGAGGGCACACATAGCACCAGTGTAGGGCATAAGAGCGGCAACCTGGGAGGGCACACATAGCACCAGTGTAGGGCATAAGAGCGGCAGCCTGGTAGGGCACACATAGCACCAGTGTAGGGCGTAAGAGCGGTAGCCTGGGAGAGCACACATAGCACCAGTGTAGGGCATAAGAGCGGCAGCCTGGGAGGGCACACATAGCACTAGTGTAGGGCACGAGAGCTGCAGTGGGCTGGGGGTCGGGGAGGACACACATAGCACCAGTGTAGGGCATAAGAGCGGCAGCCTGGGAGGGCACACATAGCACCAGTGTAGGGCACGAGAGCTGCAGTTTACACATAGCACCAGTGTAGGGTATAAGAGCGGCAGCCTGGGAGGGCACACATAGCACCAGTGTAGGGCAGGAGAGCTGCAGTGGGCTTGGGGGGCACACATAGCACCAGTGTAGGGCATAAGAGCGGCAACCTGGGAGGGTACACATAGCACCAGTGTAGGGCATAAGTGCGGTAACCTGGGAGGGCACACATAGCACCAGTGTAGGGCATAAGAGCGGCAGCCTGGGAGGGCACACATAGCACCAGTGTAGGGCGTAAGAGCGGTAGCCTGGGAGGGCACACATAGCACCAGTGTAGGGCATAAGAGCGGCAGCCTGGGAGGGCACACATAGCACCAGTGTAGGGCACGAGAGCTGCAGTGGGCTGGGGGTCGGGGAGGGCACACATAGCACCAGTGTAGGGCATAAGAGCGGCAGCCTGGGAGGGCACACATAGCACCAGTGTAGGGCATAAGAGCGGCAGCCTGGGAGGGCACACATAGCACCAGTGTAGGGCATAAGAGCTTCAGCCTGGGAGGGCACACATAGCACTAGTGTAGGGCATAAGAGCAGCAGCCTGGGAGGGCACACATAGCACCAGTGTAGGGCATAAGAGCGGCAGCCTGGGAGGGCACACATAGCACCAGTGTAGGGCATAAGAGCGGCAGCCATTGAGGGCACACATAGCATTAGTGTAGGGCATAAGAGCAGCAGCCTGGGAGGGCACACATAGCACCAGTGTAGGGCATAAGAGCTGCAGCCTGGGAGGGCACACATAGCACCAGTGTAGGGCATAAGAGCTGCAGCCTGGGAGGACAGACATAGCACCAGTGTAGGTCATAAGAGCCGCAAGCTGGGAGGGCACACATAGCACTAGTGTAGGGCATAAGAGCAGCAGCCTGGGAGGGCACACATAGCACCAGTGTAGGGCATAAGAGCGGCAGCCTGGGAGGGCACGCATAGCACCAGTGTAGGGCATAAGAGCTTCAGCCTGGGAGGGCACACATAGCACTAGTGTAGGGCATAAGAGCAGCAGCCTGGGAGGGCACACATAGCACCAGTGTAGGGCATAAGAGCTGCAGCCTGGGAGGGCAGACATAGCACCAGTGTAGGTCATAAGAGCCGCAAGCTGGGAGGGCACACATAGCCCAGTGTAGGGCATAAGAGCGGCAGCCTAGGAGGGTACACATAGCACCAGTGTAGGGCATAAGAGCAGCAGCCTGGGAGGGCACACATAGCACCAGTGTAGGGCATAAGAGCGGCAGCCTGGGAGGGCACACATAGCACCAGTGTAGGCCATAAGAGCGGCAGCCTGGGAGGGCACACATAGCACCAGTTTAGGGCATAAGAGCTGCAGCCTGGGAGGGCACACATAGCACCAGTGTAGGGCATAAGAGCGGCAGCCTGGGAGGGCACACATAGCACCAGTGTAGGCATAAGAGCTGCAGCCTGGGAGGGCACACATAGCACCAGTGTAGGGCATAAGAGCTGCAGCCTGGGAGGGCACACATAGCACCAGTGTAGATCATAAGAGCAGCAGCCTGGGAGGGCACACATAGCACCAGTGTAGGGCGTAAGAGCAGCAGCCTGGGAGGGCACACATAGCACTAGCGTAGGGCATGAGCGTGGCAGCCTGGGAGGGCACACATAGCACCAGTGTAGGGCATAAGAGCAGCAGCGTGGGAGTGCACACATAGCACCAGTGTAGGGCATAAGAGCTGCAGCCTGGGAGGGCACACATAGCACCAGTGTAGGGCATAAGAGCTGCAGACTGGGAGGGCACACATAGCACCAGTGTAGGGCATAAGAGCTGCAGCCTGGGAGGGCACACATAGCACCAGTGTAGGTCATAAGAGCCGCAAGCTGGGAGGGCACACATAGCCCAGTGTAGGGCGTGAGAGCGGCAGCCTGGGAAGGCACACATAGCACAAGTGTAGGGCATAAGAGCGGCTGCCTGGGAGGGCACACATAGCACCAGTGTAGGGCATAAGAGCTGCAGCCTGGGAGGGCACACAGCACCAGTGTATGGCATAAGAGCTGCAGCCTGGTAGGGCACACATAGCACCAGTGTAGGTCATAAGAGCGGCAGCCTGGGAGGGCACACATAGCACCAGTGTAGGGCATAAGAGCGGCAGCCTGACAGGGCACACATAGCACCAGTGTAGGGCATAAGAGCGGCAGCCTGGGAGGGCACACATAGAGCCAGTGTAGGGTACAAGAGCAGCAGCCTGGGAGGGCACACATAGCACCAGTGTAGATCATAGGAGCAGCAGCCTGGGAGGGTACACATAGCCCCGTGTAGGGCATAAGAGCTGCAGCCTGGGAGGGCACACATAGCACTAGTGTAGGGCATAAGAGCAGCAGCCTGGGAGGGCACACATAGCACCAGTGTAGGGCATAAGAGCTGCAGCCTGGGAGGGCACACATAGCACCAGTGTAGGGCATAAGAGCTGCAGCCTAGGAGGGCAGACATAGCACCAGTGTAGGTCATAGGAGCCGCAAGCTGGGAGGGCACACATAGCCCAGTGTAGGGCATAAGAGCGGCAGCCTAGGAGGGTACACATAGCACTAGTGTAGGGCATAAGAGCGGCAGCCTGGGAGGGCACACATAGCACCAGTGTAGGGCATAAGAGCACCAGCCTGGGAGGGCACACATAGCACCAGTGTAGGGCATAAGAGCGGCAGCCTGGGAGGGCACACATAGCACCAGTGTAGGGCATAAGAGCGGCAGCCTGGGAGGGCACACATAGCACCAGTGTAGGGCATAAGAGCGGCAGCCTGGCAGGGCACACATAGCACCAGTGTAGGGCATAAGAGCGGCAGCCTGGGAGGGCACACATAGCACCAGTGTAGGGCATACGAGCGGCAGCCTGGGAGGGCACACATAGCACCAGTGTAGGGCATAAGAGCGGCAGCCTGGGAGGGCACACATAGCACCAGTGTAGGGCATAAGAGCGGCAGCCTGGCAGGGCACACATAGCACCAGTGTAGGGCATAAGAGCGGTAGCCTGGGAGGGCACACATAGCACCAGTGTAGGGCATACGAGCGGCAGCCTGGGAGGGCACACATAGCACCAGTGTAGGGCATAAGAGCGGCAGCCTGGGAGGGCACACATAGCACCAGTGTAGGGCATAAGAGCGGCAACCTGGGAGGGCACACATAGCACCAGTGTAGGGCATAAGAGCGGCAACCTAGGAGGGCACACATAGCACCAGTGTAGGGCATAAGAGCGGCAGCCTGGGAGGGCACACATAGCACCAGTGTAGGGCGTAAGAGCGGTAGCCTGGGAGGGCACACATAGCACCAGTGGAGGGCATAAGAGCGGCAGCCTGGAAGGGCACACATAGCACCAGTGTAGGGCACGAGAGCTGCAGTGGGCTGGGGGTCGGGGAGGGCACACATAGCACCAGTGTAGGGCATAAGAGCGGCAGCCTGGGAGGGCACACATAGCACCAGTGTAGGGCATAAGAGCGGCAGCCTGGCAGGGCACACATAGCACCAGTGTAGGGCATAAGAGCGGCAGCCTGGGAGGGCACACATAGCACCAGTGTAGGGCATACGAGCGGCAGCCTGGGAGGGCACACATAGCACCAGTGTAGGGCATAAGAGCGGCAGCCTGGGAGGGCACACATAGCACCAGTGTAGGGCATAAGAGCGGCAACCTGGGAGGGCACACATAGCACCAGTGTAGGGAATAAGAGCGGCAACCTAGGAGGGCACACATAGCACCAGTGTAGGGCATAAGAGCGGCAGCCTGGGAGGGCACACATAGCACCAGTGTAGGGCGTAAGAGCGGTAGCCTGGGAGGGCACACATAGCACCAGTGTAGGGCATAAGAGCGGCAGCCTGGGAGGGCACACATAGCACCAGTGTAGGGCACGAGAGCTGCAGTGGGCTGGGGGTCGGGGAGGGCACACATAGCACCAGTGTAGGGCATAAGAGCGGCAGCCTGGGAGGGCACACATAGCACCCGTGTAGGGCACGAGAACTGCAGTGGGCTGGGGGGGGAGGGCACACATAGCACCAGTGTAGGGCATCAGAGCGGCAGCCTGGGAGGGCACACATAGCACCAGTGTAGGGCACGAGAGCTGCAGTGGGCTCGGGGGGCACACATAGCACCAGTGTAGGGCATAAGAGCGGCAACCTGGGAGGACACACATAGCACCAGTTTAGGGCATAAGAGCGGCAACCTGGGAGTGCACACATAGCACCAGTGTAGGGCATAAGAGCGGCAGCCTGGGAGGGCACACATACCACCAGTGTAGGGCGTAAGAGCGGTAGCCTGGGAGGGCACACAGCACCAGTGTATGGCATAAGAGCTGCAGCCTGGGAGGGCACACATAGCACCAGTGTAGGTCATAAGAGCGGCAGCCTGGGAGGGCACACATAGCACCAGTGTAGGGCATAAGAGCGGCAGCCTGGGAGGGCACACATAGCACCAGTGTAGGGCATAAGAGCGGCAGCCTGGGAGGGCACACATAGCACCAGTGTAGGGCACGAGAGCTGCAGTGGGCTGGGGGTCGGGTAGGGCACACATAGCACCAGTGTAGGGCATAAGAGCAGCAGCCTGGGAGGGCACACATAGCACCAGTGTAGGGCACGAGAGCTGCAGTGGGCTGGGGGGGAGGGAACACATAGCACCAGTGTAGGGCATCAGAGCGGCAGCCTGGGAGGGCACACATAGCACCAGTGTAGGGCACGAGAGCTGCAGTGGGCTCGGGGGGCACACATAGCACCAGTGTAGGGCATAAGAGCGGCAACCTGGGAGGGCACACATAGCACCAGTTTAGGGCATAAGAGCGGCAACCTGGGAGTGCACACATAGCACCAGTGTATGGCATAAGAGCTGCAGCCTGGGAGGGCACACATAGCACCAGTGTAGGTCATAAGAGCGGCAGCCTGGGAGGGCACACATAGCACCAGTGTAGGGCATAAGAGCAGCAGCCTGGGAGGGCACACATAGCACCAGTGTAGGGCATAAGAGCGGCAGCCTGGGAGGGCACACATAGAACCAGTGTAGGGTACAAGAGCAGCAGCCTGGGAGGGCACACATAGCACCAGTGTAGATCATAGGAGCAGCAGCCTGGGAGGGTACACATAGCCCAGTGTAGGGCGTAAGAGCTGCAGCCTGGGAGGGCACACATAGCACTAGTGTAGGGCATAAGAGCAGCAGCCTGGGAGGGCACACATAGCACCAGTGTAGGGCATAAGAGCTGCAGCCTGGGAGGGCACACATAGCACCAGTGTAGGGCATAAGAGCTGCAGCCTGGGAGGGCAGACATAGCACCAGTGTAGGTCATAGGAGCCGCAAGATGGGAGGGCACACATAGCCCAGTGTAGGGCATAAGAGCGGCAGCCTAGGAGGGTACACATAGCATTAGTGTAGGGCATAAGAGCTGCAGCCTGGGAGGGCACACATAGCACCAGTGTAGGGCATAAGAGCGGCAGCCTGGGAGGGCACACATAGCACCAGTGTAGGGCATAAGAGCGGCAGCCTGGGAGGGCAGACATAGCACCAGTGTAGGTCATAGGAGCCGCAAGATGGGAGGGCACACATAGCCCAGTGTAGGGCATAAGAGCGGCAGCCTAGGAGGGTACACATAGCATTAGTGTAGGGCATAAGAGCGGCAGCCTGGGAGGGCACACATAGCACCAGTGTAGGGCATAAGAGCGGCAGCCTGGGAGGGCACACATAGCACCAGTGTAGGGCATAAGAGTGGCAGCCTGGGAGGGCACACATAGCACCAGTGTAGGGCATAAGAGCGGCAGCCTGGGAGGGCACACATAGCACCAGTGTAGGGCATAAGAGCGGCAGCCTGGCAGGGCTCACATAGCACCAGTGTAGGGCATAAGAGTGGCAGCCTGGGAGGGCACACATAGCACCAGTGTAGGGCATAAGAGCGGCAGCCTGGGAGGGCACACATAGCACCAGTGTAGGGCATAAGAGCGGCAGCCTGGGAGGGCACACATAGCACCAGTGTAGGGCATAAGGGCGGCAACCTGGGAGGGCACACATAGCACCAGTGTAGGGCATAAGAGTGGCAACCTGGGGAGGGCACACATAGCACCAGTGTAGGGCATAAGAGCGGCAGCCTGGGAGGGCACACATAGCACCAGTGTAGGGCACGAGAGCTGCAGTGGGCTGGGGGTCGGGGAGGGCACACATAGCACCAGTGTAGGGCATAAGAGCGGCAGCCTGGGAGGGCACACATAGCACCAGTGTAGGGCACGAGAGCTGCAGTGGGCTGGGGGGGAGGGCACACATAGCACCAGTGTAGGGCATCAGAGTGGCAGCCTGGGAGGGCACACATAGCACCAGTGTAGGGCACGAGAGCTGCAGTGGGCTCGGGGGGCACACATAGCACCAGTGTAGGGCATAAGAGCGGCAACCTGGGAGGGCACACATAGCACCAGTTTAGGGCATAAGAGCGGCAACCTGGGAGTGCACACATAGCACCAGTGTAGGGCATAAGAGCGGCAGCCTGGGAGGGCACACATAGTACCAGTGTAGGGCACGAGAGCTGCAGTGGGCTGGGGGTCGGGGAGGGCACACATAGCACCAGTGTAGGGCATAAGAGGGGCAGCCTGGGAGGGCACACATAGCACCAGTGTAGGGCACAACAGCTGCAGTGGGCTGGGGCGGGGAGGGCACACATAGCACCAGTGTAGGGCACGAGAGCTGCAGTGGGCTCGGGGGGCACACATAGCACCAGTGTAGGGCATAAGAGCGGCTGCCTGGGAGGGCACACATAGCACCAGTGTAGGGCATAAGAGCTGCAGCCTGGGAGGGCACACATAGCACCAGTGTAGGGCATAAGAGCGGCAGCCTGGGAGGGCACACATAGCACCAGTGCAGGGCGTAAGATCGGCAGCCTGGGAGGGCACACATAGCACCAGTGTAGGGCATAAGAGCGGCCGCCTGGGAGGGCACACATAGCACCAGTGTAGGACACGAGAGCTGCAGTGGGCTGGGGGGTGGGGGAGGGCACACATAGCACCAGTGTAGGGCACGAGAGCTGCAGTGGGCTGGGGGGGGGCACACATAGCACCAGTGTAGGGCATAAGAGCAGCAGCCTGGGAGGGCACACATAGCACCAGTGTAGGGCACGAGAGCTGCAGTGGGCTGGGGGGGCACACATAGCACCAGTGTAGGGCATAAGAGCGGCAGCCTGGGAGGGCACACATAGCACCAGTGTAGGGCATAAGGGCGGCATCCTGGGAGAGCACCCATAGCACTAGTGTAGGGCATAAGAGCGGCAGCCTGGGAGGGCACACATAGCACCAGTGTAGGGCACGAGAGCTGCAGTGGGCTGGGGGGGAGGGCACACATAGCACCAGTGTAGGGCATAAGAGCGGCAGCCTGGGAGGGCACACATAGCACCAGTGTAGGGCATGAGAGCGGCAGCCTGGGAGGGCACACATAGTACCAGTGTAGGGCGTAAGAGCGGCAGCCTGGGAGGGCACACATAGCACCAGTGTAGATCATAAGAGCGGCAGCCTGGGAGGGCACACATAGCACCAGTGTAGGGCACGAGAGCTGCAGTGGGCTGGGGGGGGCACACATAGCACCAGTGTAGGGCATAAGAGCGGCAGCCTGGGAGGGCACACATAGCACCAGTGTAGGGCATAAGAGCGGCAGCCTGGGAGGGCACACATAGCACCAGTGTAGGGCGTAAGAGCGGCAGCCTGGGAGGGCACACATAGCACCAGTGTAGGGCACGAGAGCTGCAGTGGGCTGGGGGGGCACACATAGCACCAGTGTTGGGCATAAGAGCGGCAGCCTGGGAGGGCACACATAGCACCAGTGTAGGGCATACGAGCGGCAGCCTGGGAGGGCACACATAGCACCAGTGTAGGGCGTAAGAGCGGCAGCCTGGGAGGGCACACATAGCACCAGTGTAGATCATAAGAGCGGCTGCCTGGGAGGGCACACATAGCACCAGTGTAGGGCACGAGAGCTGCAGTGGGCTGGGGGGGAGGGCACACATAGCACCAGTGTAGGGCACGAGAGCTGCAGTGGGCTGGGGGGGGAGGGCACACATAGCACCAGTGTAGGGCACGAGAGCTGCAGTGGGCTGGGGGGTGGGGGAGGGCACACATAGCACCAGTGTAGGGCACGAGAGCTGCAGTGGGCTGGGGGGGAGGGCACACATAGCACCAGTGTAGGGCATAAGAGCAGCAGCCTGGGAGGGCACACATAGCACCAGTGTAGGGCATGAGAGCTGCAGTGGGCTTGGGGGGCACACATAGCACCAGTGTAGGGCATAAGAGCGGCAGCCTGGGAGGGCACACATAGCACCAGTGTAGGGCATAAGAGCGGCATCCTGGGAGAGCACACATAGCACCAGTGTAGGGCATAAGAGCGGCAGCCTGGGAGGGCACACATAGCACCAGTGTAGGGCACGAGAGCTGCAGTGGGCTGGGGGGGGAGGGCACACATAGCACCAGTGTAGGGCATAAGAGCGGCAGCCTGGGAGGGCACACATAGCACCAGTGTAGGGCATAAGAGCGGCAGCCTGGGAGGGCACACATAGCACCAGTGTAGGGCGTAAGAGCGGCAGCCTGGGAGGGCACACATAGCACCAGTGTAGATCATAAGAGCGGCAGCCTGGGAGGGCACACATAGCACCAGTGTAGGGCACGAGAGCTGCAGTGGGCTGGGGGGGGCACACATAGCACCAGTGTAGGGCATAAGAGCGGCAGCCTGGGAGGGCACACATAGCACCAGTGTAGGGCATAAGAGCGGCAGCCTGGGAGGGCACACATAGCACCAGTGTAGGGCGTAAGAGCGGCAGCCTGGGAGGGCACATATAGCACCAGTGTAGATCATAAGAGCGGCAGCCTTGGAGGGCACACATAGCACCAGTGTAGGGCACGAGAGCTGCAGTGGGCTGGGGGGGAGGGCACACATAGCACCAGTGTAGGGCACGAGAGCTGCAGTGCAGTGGGCTGGGGGGGGGAGGGCACACATAGCACCAGTGTAGGGCACGAGAGCTGCAGTGGGCTGGGGGGGGGCACACATAGCACCAGTTAGCCATCCAGATGTGTGTCTTCTTGCACAGCAATTCAAGTACGGAATGATCTGCCTTTTTTTTACACTTATTTGAAACTAAAAAGCGTGTATTGTTTGTAGAACATCGCGGTTTGCTCACATTTAGGAAGCACGCCATTGTCATCCAGGTCGCCTTTTTACACATCTTTTCTTGTGAGTCTTGGTATTGAAAGAGCATTTCAAAACAGACAGGACCATGTTTAGTCCCGATATATTGCAGGTCCTTTTTAGCACCATGCCGAACTGCATGTTGGTATTTGCGGTCGTATGTACTTTTCTCTATAAGACAGAGCACGTGGGGCAGGATGGGGCCAGCTAGGAGCGGGCAGGTGGGGGGGATGAGTGGCCATGTCCTTGGTACTGACCTTGTGCTGATCCTCTTAGTATCTAAAGACCTGTGCTGATGTCTTAGCCTCACAAGCTCCAGGCCTCCCTGGCACATAGGCACTGCTTCGGTGCCAGGCCCAGTCCCTCGGGCACAGCAGGAGACATTCTTCAGAGGTGCAGCTTATTTCATGGCTTAAAAATATAATAACACACGTGTATAGATTCATTTCCTTTGCCATCTGTAGCCTCTGATTAGATCGTGTTCCCCCGTCATTGCCAACTCAGATCATATTTTCAAACCAAAGTTGCAAAAGGACCCGCAAAAAACAATCTTTCTGTCAAATGAGACAGTGACGAGCACCTCACGCCAAAGAAAGGAGACGCCCAATTCACAAAGGGCATTTAAATGAGCTCGTTTAGATGCGCCTTTCCCCCCTAATAAGCAGGTGTTTCTGCACATTATAAAGCGCACCCCGAAGTCACAAATGGCAGGTGCTTTTAGGGGGGGGGGAGCGCATATCCTGGGGGGCTGTTTCTGAGGTACCCATGTATTTTTCTAGATGTGTGGCAGCCGAGGTTTAATCCGCGGATTTCTCACTCGCAAGTCCATCCCCCAATCAGGGCGGGAAATGCTTTCGTTTTGTTCGCCTGGTTCTTGGGGGTCTTAATAGCGACGGGGACTGCCCTGAAGACACTCTTCTCCATGTCATCGTCATACGACAGGGTGAGCAGGGAATCTCCTCGGCCTCCATCTTGAAATCAGCAGTAATTGCCTCTTTTGTATGAGAAGGTAGGTGACTCAAAAGAGGTACAAATGAAAAAGGAGTAACTTTCTACACAAAAATACAGAGACAATGGAGGTGCTAGAAGGGGCTAGAGAGGCAAGAGTCTATGCCCCATCCATATACTCACGCCCTCACTTCTACACTCCAGGAAAGCACACAAGACCCTTCTCTTCAAGGAATGGCTCCTTCCCAACACCTAGATCCTCACCCATCCACTCTCCACCATACCTGAGACTGGGTGATCTGATGCCCAGCGTTCCCTCCCCTGCTTGCTGGAGTTCCCTTGCTGCCAATTGCCCGCCCTCCCCTCTTGTTAGACCCTCACTCCCTCGTTTCTCTGCTTCCCTCAGTGTGTTCGTCCCCCTATCATTGGAAAGCACTCGGTTGCTTCCCGAAGCCGAGCCTGCACGCAATAAACACCCTGATGAGAATAATAATAGGCAGTAATGCAAGGGTGACACAAATCAAGGATCGGGAATAGAAATGAGATCGGGGAGATGAAGCAGCTGGGAACCAGAAGAGATGATCCTCAAGGGCTATCGACCCAAGAACAGTCCAAATGATTGATCCATGGGTTCCCATCGGTACCCACTAGATCCGCGGACTCCTCACAAACCCTCCGATACTTTATTAAGTATGTCAGGAAATGTAAACTCAAAAACCCTTTCCTCAGACACTCGTCCACATCCCTGTTAAACATGAAGAATCGGTCTCCACTTACCCTGCGGAGGATATTGATGACCTCAACCTTCTGGTGTCGCTCACTGAAGAGGAAAGACATAGCATACATAAAATCATATATATATATATAAATAAAATGCAGTAAGGACTGAGACAGCGGGGTACCGTCCGAGAATCATGCGGAGTCTTAAGGAAAAGCCCATGAGTGTTTATTACAATAAAAATGGTCCGAATGGCCTGTGATCTCAAGTTCATTGGCTTTCCGGGTCCTCTGGGGTTGGCGCTAGGGGGCCCTTTCCTCTCTCTGCTTCCCTGGGCCTGGGTCCCGCCTCCCAACACCAGACATCATTACCGGTCTGTTAGTAGCTCAATGATTGGTAACCCTATCTGTCTTTCACTTCTCTACACATCAGGTGTTTACTCCAAGACATTGGCTACCTGACTACATGATCTTGACCTACTAAGCATCACAGAAACATGGCTCAATGATGCTTCTTACCCAGCGATTGCACTTGCCCTTCCCCCAGGCTACACCATCATAAGACAAGATAGACAGGATAGGTCGCCCTCATCCACAAAGACTCATTATCCATCAGGCTATCAGACCCTAGCACATGGGATGGTAATGCGATATGCTCTCAGTTAAGCTCACGCTCTCCCCTAATAATGTTATCAATATCCACATCTTGTATAGACCTCCTGGACTCCCAGCGGACTTCCAAGACCACCCCTCTCACCGTCTCAGTAACAACATCACAAAATCCTCTAAGATCCTCCTGCTAGGAGACCTAAACCTAGGATATAATGACCCTAAAGATAAAGCTGCTGCAACCCTAGCAAAAGAACTAACAGACTTAGGATTCTCACAAGGAGTACTCACCCCAACCCACTCTAAGGGCCGCGCCCTTGATTGGGTCATGGATCACAACTGTGCCTCCAACATCTTCTCAAACACTGCCTATCCTTGGACAGACCACACCTGCATTGAATTCCTCATACCTGCTACCCCCAGCCCCAAACCTCTCACTCACGCACCACCTGCAACCACAAGAAGCTCAAAAAAACGTAATGCAGACAACCTCCGACCTCACCTCAATGCACCTTGCTTAACACCCCCTTTCTCCCAGGATCCCAATGTGCTATCAGACATCTTCAATGACACTCTCACCAATGCCATAAACTTAATAGCAACACTTGAAAGTAAGAAAGAAAAATAAGTCCTTTCACTGCAACTCTTGGTTCTCGGACAAACTCCAAACGTTACGCACACAAAAACGTCAACCTCAGAAAAACTGTCAAGCTGAGCCGAGCGACCTCACTAAGAGCCTCTTCAAACAGAAAGCTATCATCACAGCTAAATCAAACTATTTTAATGAGAGGATTGCAAAGGCCACCTCGCAAGCTAAAGAAATATTCACAATCTTCAACGAATTAGTCACACCCCGGCAACCACAGATGAGATCATTAAAGACAAGGCCTGGTGCGACAGCATCCAGTCGGCCATGCTCAATAAAATAAAGCTCCTCCAAAACAAAAGGCCAACCATCCATCGCAAGAAAAGAGGAGTAACCACAAACACCCCCAATTTTCCTTCAGCGATACTACCGAATCCGAGGTCATTTAACTTATCAAAAACCTCAAACCATCTCTATGCGAAGGAGACATATGTCCCCCTAAAATTATCAAGGAATGTGCCAACGAACTAGCCCCCTTGATTACTGCCTTCATTAACGCTTCATTAAAAACTGGATCTGTACCAAACAGTCTAAAAGAAGCGTGGGTGCGTCCCCGCCTCAAAGAAACAACTCTTGACCCAGCGCAGCCTAACAACTACCGGCCTATAACGACAGTTCTGTTCCTTCTGGAAATCCTGGATAAGGCAGCCCATAACCAGATCCAATCATACATTGAAGCCTATTCCATACTGGGCAAAAGGCAATCTGGTTTTCGAGTGGGACATGTAACTGAATCTGCCCTGCTCGACCTAGAAAATCAAATCTCACAGATCATGGACAAAGGTAACCCTGCACTGCTCCTCCTTCTCAATCTATCAGCAGCCTTTGACCTAGTAGACAACAAAACACTAACTACCCATCTCACTCAGGCAGCCCACTTCTCTAAACAAGCAGCGTTATGGATCACATCCTTCCTCGAAGGTAGAGCCATGAAGGTTTTCTCCAACACAGCTAACGCAGACCCTATTAACATCAGTTACGGTGTCCACCAAGGATCAAGCACAGCTCCCGCCATCTATAACCTCTTCACTAAACCTCTGTTCGACCTACTTGACGCACTGGGTGTTGCATATACTAATTATGCTGACAACACACAAGTACTCTTACCACTATCGGGCCTCTATCACCAAGAAGCCTCTGCCCTTCACGACATCTATGCGACTATCCAAGCCTGGATGGCGATCAATGGCCTCTGTCTTAACAGGGAAAAAAGTGCAATCCTTATCCTAGGTCAGAAGAACACAAAAACAAAGCTAAGCCCCAAATACGGAGATAACATAGATAACTCCACCATCAAAGTATCATCCTCCGTTAAGACCCTAGGTGTTTACATTGACGCTAACTTATCAATGAACAAACATGTCAGCGCCATACCCTCGGCGTTAGCCTACAGCACCAAACTTATCAATGCCATTAAACCATATCTGTCTACTCCCAACTGTCTAACAATAGCCAGAGCAACAATAGGCCCCAAACTCGACTATTGCAACGCCCTCCTAGCTGGCACCTCCACTAAAAACCTCCACAGACTACAAACCACACAGAACAATGCACTAAGAGCCGCTATGAGCATCCCCAGAAGAGACCATATATCCCATACTAGAAAAACAGCATGTTGGTTACAGGTCAAAGACTGAATTACCCTCAAAATCCTCACCATCACGCACAGATGCATCAATAACACTGCTCTCGCATACCTATCTGAAGCCATATCAAGAACTACCTCCACGCGCCCTACTAGAACTCCGTACTCCAACCAGCTACACACTCCATGCATTAAGAGAGCCACAGCGGGAGGGCTAGGCTTTTCTTACATTGCACCCAAACTATAGAACTCACTCCCGGCCACACTCAGAGCTGAAAACTCCATCTCTGTTTTCCGCAACAAACAAACTCAAGACCACTCTCCTTAACTAACACCTCTACCATTTCCTGTTCTCCTAACATGTAATTGTAATATAAACTCGCATTTAATATATTATAATGTCATCTTTGTATATATTCTGCACTTCTGCTCTCAATTGCTCATGATGTAACAATGTCTACTTCATATTGTATGTAACTAAGCTTTTTCCTGTAACAAGTGCCACGATGCTCGCGGGCTGTTGTGCACTATATAAATACGAATAAAACAAACAAACTCCCTAAATAACTTCTAGCTTTCCCTCTCCTATCCCCGGTTAGTAGTCTCAGGAAACAGGGAATGGTGCCTTCTATCTCCCAGTTTCAATCTCACTTCTTTCAAACCCTCTCACTCTTCACCCTTTGATATACTGGTCCCTTACGCTGTTATCCTCCCACCACATCACTGTCCCTCTAAACTCTCACTCCGCCTATCAGGTCCCAACGCTGAAATCCTGCAAGAACAGACGAATAGCACACCAGGTCCCCCAAACTGGTTCACCGAGCAATTAATTGAACAATTACTGAGTTGACCATACCAGGGGAAAAGGGGAAGTGGATAAAAAAATGAATGGACAGGATTCCTCTGGTTCCTTCGATTCCTGGTCGTCTCTGAATTCAGGGAAACCTGCAAATACACATCACTGTTTAGCATAAACATACACCCCTGCACCATCAATGATTGGCTCTCCTATGTTCCATTAATTGTTTGTTTGTTTGTTTGTTTATTTATTTATTGTGCGCACCAGACCCTGAGGTAGCAGGGCGCATAAGACAAGAAGACTTACAGCTTGGTTACAGAAGTTACAGATATACAGAGCATGGTACAAACAGTTTTCTTGGATCCACAGGGTGAAGTTAAGGCATTAAGGTGCATGTACAATATGGTGTGCAGAAAGCCGGTCATCATATAGCTGAAGTTTTACATGATAGCAAATCTATATAAGTACAGTACATGCAGGGGATACGTGGGGTGAATGCGGGTTACATAGCATTCTCGGTGAGCCATTTTATTGTGTTCTTTCTGAATTTGTTGAACGTTTGGTCGGATCTAAGAGCATGAGGTAGGGAGTTCCAAAGTTGAGCTGCCCTGACTGGGAAGCTGGACCCCCCAATAGTGGTCAGTTTAAATCTGGGCACTAGCAGGCAGTTGGGACTGGCTGTTCTTGATGGTCTAGTGGAGATTTGTCTAGTAAAACGTTCTGTTAGGTAACAGGGGGCTTTGTTATTTAAGCATTTGTGGATGAGGGAGGCAACTTTGAGGTTGATTTTTTCCTGGGTAGAGAGCCATTTGTGTTTCTGCCTTATTTCTGAAATATGTACTCCTCTGGGAATACCCAGGGCCGCTCTAAGTGCATTATTTTGGAGCACTTGTATTCTGTTGATGGTTTGTTTAGTTGCCCCTATGTAGAGGGAATTACAATAGGCTAATTACCTGATAACCTCTGCTTAATGCTTAGAGGCACTCGTGAAGTGTTACAAGTTCTTAGTCTGCTGATGTAATTTCTCTGTGGCTGTTTTGTAGATCTTCCTCACAATGGTAGTCCAAAGGAAAGTCCATATCTTTCATGCATTTTCTCCTACTTCTGCTACTCCTCTAGACTTATAGATTATTTTTAATTGAGTTGCTCATAGGAACAACATTTACATGGATTCTCTCTTGCTTCTCTTGTTGAATGTCTTAGCACTCCTGAGTTCAATCTTACTCTTTAAACTACTGTAGTTGCTTATGTTCTAAATTATTAAAAAATATAAATACACTAAACTCCATTTCTAGGCTGCCCTCCAACTGGAACTATTTCCTAGTCTCGTTTCCTGGATGCTTGCACTGCCCTTCTGTGCTTATAACTGTCAGGCTTTTGATCCAGTTCCTTGTTATCTTCTGTGTTTACGCTGTGCCTTTTCAAAGCCTCACTGAACCTGTTGCACGCGCACATTGATTTCTTTTGAAATATGTCACTCACCCGATACGGAAAGGAACAAACCTTGCACGCGTGTCTCTCTCAGAAGACGCACTGCCACTGCAAAACAACATGAACCTCCTCCTTTACCATGACGACTGTCAATAACCAAAGGGATGAAAGGGTGTCGACCCCCTCTCCCGAACCACAGAAGCCGAACAGTTCGACCCTCCGACCGTGGTTGGCACGGGCGCCTGGATATTGATAACACAGGAAATCACTTGGCAGGCAATGGGGGTAAGAAGGAGTTTAGGGAAAGTGTGTGGACCGATAAAGGAAAAGCATGGAAGAGAAATCATACATATACATCCTAACTAGCGTACTCCTAAACCTAACCTCCAACGCCCATTAATACTCCCTGTATTACGTAACTTAACAGCCTATAGCTGCTTAATCACCCTAGTTGAACATAAATGTACATGTAACAAAGTCTTAACACACAAACAACATGAAAGTCACATATCACGTGCAAAATAGGAAGCATACACAAAATCAAGCTTTATGGCACAAACAAGGGAAGCTCCCTATGGTGAAACAACAAAACACATGGCCCAAGGGCCTAGCAACATAAAACAATACATTTAGCATAAAACAATACATTTAGCAGCGCTCTTTAGTTTTGCCCTAAAAAGAGGCACCCTGCTCAGCATGTGATAATTACTGTAGCTGCACTGCCCAGGTGCTGGTAATCTCAAAGGAGCGTGGGTACCCCGTAAAGTTAACAGTTCATAGAAAATAGAAATACATGTCTGCAGTTTCTTTTATGCACACATGGCTTTGGTTAAAAAACCCAAAATGACATGAGCTCTATAGGAAACACTTGCCCCAAATGTTTGAAATGATATGTGCCATAATTCTTTCTTATCTGGCATGTAACAGTCTGAAAAGGGCACCTGTTGCCTTTATGTAAATTGCGCACGTGACCCACACAAAACAATGATACTATTTATAACTCGGAGAAACTACTCAGTACTTTTCTGAATGTCCGGGTGCCTCGCAGGAACACCCAGACGCCGTAGAATGAAGCGGAACCGCTGACAGTGCATTCACTGCACACCGCGGGCCGAGCCCTGCATTCGCACACCTCTGATAGAAGAAGGAAACGCGAGGGGTTGTTCATGAGCCGAAGCTCCTCACTACCGCGGCCCGGGAAACAGGATAACTCTTGTAGCTGCATCACGTAACTCCTGGAACTCCTTGCCCACGGCGTGACTGCCTGTGCTGCCATCATTAATTATGTTATGTTATTTTGTTTATAAGGCGCCAAAGCCCAAAGGCGTCCAGGCACCATAGAAGAAGAAAAGGGGAAAACACTATCTAAGCCAGGTGGCAGGTCAAAATCTAAATAAACAGAAATGTCTTCAACTGTTTCCGAAAGGCCAGGAGGCTGATTGTGTTATGTAGAGGAGACGGCAGGGCATTACAAGTCTGTGCGGCCAGCAAATGAAAAGCGTGACTGTTTCCACCAGCTCTTTTAAAACAATCTACTTGCAGGAGGCAGTCTTTGGCTGATCGAAGTGGTCTTCTAGGAATATAAAATCTCAGCTTGTTTTTGAGATATATAGGTGCGTCACCATAAACACATTTCTGACAAATGGTCAGAAGTTTGAATTGAATTCTGGCCGAGACTAGCAACCAGTGGAGAGTCCTCCTGGCTGCTGATGTAGGCTCAAGGCGCTTCATCTGGAAAACAATGCGTACTGCAGAGTTTTGAATCTTCTGAAGTGTCTGAAGATCCACCTTCTTGGCTCCTCCCAAGAGGGCATTGCAATAATCCACTCTTGGTAATATTACAGCCCGGACCAATTTTGTACGGTTTTCCTCTGAAACTAGAGGGGCCACTTGGCGGATTACTTTCAGGTGATAATTAGTACTTTTTATGATTGCATCTACGTGGGCGTTATTCTCTACATTGGCCTCCAAATAAGTGCCCAGAGTTTTGACCTTATGTACTATTGGTACCTGATTTCCATCAACCAGGAAGCTGCTGTACAGGGGTTTCAGTTTCTCTCTAACCTGTTTAGGGCCGTACAGCATTAGTTCTGGCTTTGTGGCATTAAGGCAGAGCCCGTTAGTTGTCATCCAGCTTTTCACCATTTGTTATGCCTGATCCAGGGTTTGTTAGTCTTTATTTTATTTTTTTATTTATTTATTTGTATATGGGTTTTTTCTTTGCATAAAAGAAAATCTTTACAAAATTTCACAAATTTAAAACAATAAGAATAATATTGAAAGAAACAAATTACATTCGCACAATTCAACAGTATACATAAAATAAACTAAAATCATTTCACAGAGTTCTCAAATAAGAGCATTCTATTAATACATTAAGTTCTAAAATAAACACCTATTTAACACCTATTTACCAAAAGAGACGGACTGAAGCTTACTTCATTCTTCATACAAAAGGGCAGGCAACTAGCAATTTTTAACCTTGACTCCTCTAAGCTATACCACATTCTATTTTCAAGAATCTCACTATCGCTATGTGTAAGGGAGTATATTTATCATACAACATACGCCTCCATACATAGTCAGAATTAATGCAATTTACATCTGCAGAAAAATGGCTAAAATAAGAAAGCCTGGGTAAAGACAGTGTAATGATGCCTACCCCCGTGGACCCAGACCACGTCCAGCAACCCCGGAAGCAGGCATCAAGTAATCCTAAGCAAGCCCAACAACCCCTGCTAGGGGCTATTTGGGTCCAGTCCTGGCGCCATAGGCGCCAGGCTCATAGATTAAAACCTATCTGATGCAAACCATGCTGCAAACTTACCTGATGCAGACCATGCTGCAAACTTACCTGATGCAGACCATGCTGCAAACTTACCTGATGCAGACCATGCTGCAAGAGCTCCAAGCCAACAGAGGCTTTGAAGGGACTACTTTACTTCGGGACTATTTTTTATTCAAGTGGGGCTGGGGAGGAATACTTACTCGGACTACTTTGGAGGCTATTTAAACCACGCCCGAAGAGCAGCACACGCTTCGCGTTATTCTGCATCCAGCAGCGTAACGCTCACCGTGCCTGCAGGTCTGCATCCAGCCTTCTGCCACGCCCGCCTCGAGTTTGGAGCTCCTAGAAAAAGGGATAAAGAAGGAGAAAAGGTTAGAACAAGAGCAATACCTTTAATCCTTACCTGAATTCCCGATCCATCGCGCCTTCGAGCTGGAAGAAAGAAGTTATTTTATGCGCGTCGCCTGCTGCAGCGCCGCGCTGAACTCACCGGCCTTCACAGCATATTCACATTCCACCGCATCCTCCTGCATGTTCCCGCCGCATTCCGGCACCTAAGGAGAAGACAAGAACAGCAAGGTGAGCCAAGGGAATACACAGAGGAATATTAGTTACCCCCCCATAGACTTACCTGATTTTACCACCGGGGGTACTATTCCTCTTCATGGGTTGGCGCAGCTTCCACTGCATCTTTGCCGAACCCCGGCTCCTAAAGGGAAACAAAAGGACAGCAAGGTGAAACAAAGGGACTTACAAGGGGAACCCTCCTCACCACAATAGACTTACCTGATTTTACCGCCGGAGGTATTATTCCCCAAGACTTCATACTTTCTCTCAGCGCCTGAATAAGGGAGAAAGCAACAGGTTACATATTGACATTATTTTATCGAACTGTGTTGGAAAATACAAATCCTTACCAGAATACTACCGGTTGCCACGAGGAACTCTTCCTTAGGGTCAAGCTGCAACCTGCAAGGAATCAGACAAGAGTGAAAGTCACGCATTTGAACTCTTATGAACCTTATACTTACGGTGCCTTGCCGGGCATCTCAGAGTCAATATTGTTCTGGAACTCACCAATTCCTTCGAGCCAGTGAAGCAACTGGTTATCAACGTGCCCCTGCGCTCAATGCAGGATGGAGAGCTCATCTTTTCAAACCATCAGGTGAGACTATAAGAGGGGACATCAAAGGCTATCTGTGGGGAGAATAGCAGGGGTGTGGGATTTACGCTCAACTCCACGGGTGGTTAATTCCCTTTCTCCATTTGCAGAAGAATATTCCTACGGGCCAAGCAAAGTCCGTTATCTCGGCCCTACGCGTCACATTGGTGGAGACCACAGCTGTCCAGTTCCGATCGACGCCTCTGTGGGAGCAGGTGAGCGTAACAGACAGTTCCGGGCAATCAATCAGAAGGTGTCTCAGTGTTTCTTTGATTTGATTGTTTTTACAGAAATTACATGGAATAACAGGATCCTTTACTTTATTTCTTGCTGCTATGATTTCTCCCGTGGCGAGAACGGTAAAGCGAAATCTCATAAAGATGTTTCTAGAGTTCCTATTTGGGAAACGAATGAGATAAGGTTCATTGTACCCATAGGTTTATAATAGGAAACCAAGTGAGAATATAAGCCATACTTTGTAAATGTTTGGGTTGTGTTTGCCCAATCTACATTTTGCAGTAATTGTTAAACTTTTTTTGGTTTGGGAGTTAATTTGTGCATGGTAGATGCTGCAGAATTTAGTCATTTTTTTGAAATTTCCGTTAATTTATTAAGAAAGACTGATCTGGTGATATCTGACTTCATATGATGGCCCAAGTCGGAGTATAGAGAGTTCACGCCTCCGCCGTCAGATTGAGAGAAAGGGAAAGACATTTCCATTTAATAACGCTTTGTAAAGATTGTAGGCCAAACTCATATCTCAGTGCGACCAAAGGGACGCATTTTGGTAGGCAGTGAGTCATTTCTCTTAGGATAATGGCTTCCTATGTACTTATATCAAGCTTACCAGCGATAAACGGGATTTCCAAACCATAAGACATGTTTGGTGTTAGTTTTTCTTTGTAATACTTTATCATTGGAGCACAGGAGAAAGCACCAAATTTGCGATGAACTGCTTCATTTGAGCGATACTTTGTTTGGCCTTCAAATTAAAGTGATTTTGTATCTGTAAATAACTTGGGTCATCATTAATCAGAAATTCCAGATATATCATAATGCGATTTGTTCCCAACTTGATCTGGTCCAGAAACCATTTATCCGTAATTTGTGTTCTAATTCGACTAAAGCGCATTACATGGGACTTGGATGGGTTGATAATTAGTCCATTTAGTGCCGTTAAGTTTGTTGGTCTTTATTATGGTCTCCACTAACCTCCAGTGCCAGCTGAAAGTCATCTGCATAATTGCAGAAAAAAAGATCTGAATTATCAAGATCCCTACATAGTGGGATAATATAAATGTTAAAAAGCAAAGGGGAAAGGCAAGCCCCCTGAGGAACTCCACAAATGGTAATCTCGGCATCAGAGGCACTGTCGCCCCAATGCACTCGGGAACTACGTCCCTCAAGAAACGAATTAAGCCAGGTTGTTGCCTCTTCTGAGAGACCTCCCACAGTAGACACCCGATGCAATAGGATCCCATGATCCAGCAAGTCGAAAGCTGCGATAGGTCTAATAACATCAGCAGCCACGACTTGCTAGATTACAAACCTGATAGCATATATGTCTGCAAATTCAATAAGGCACTCTCAGTGCCATGGAAACTACGAAACCCTGACTGTTTTTCGTGAAAAATACAATTTTCTAACACATGTGTCTGTAATTGTAGTGTTGCTACTTTATCCACAAGTTTTAGGAAAAAAAGAGTATTGGTAATCGGCCTAAGGTTAGCGGCATCATTCGGATCAAAGCCGACTTTTTTTAACAGTGGAGTGACAGCTACATGTTTTATAGAAGGGGGGATATGACTTGTGCGGAAAGAGGAGGTTACAAACCGACAGAGAAAGGGGGCGAAGGTGTCCTTATTTTCAAGTATGATTTTCGACGGTAAGAGTTCACCCGGGCAACTTGTGGGGTGCATGGCCCGCATGATGTTACAGATTTCTGACGTAGTGTGTTCTTTAAAGCTAAATTCAGCCTGAGGTAATTGAGAAGGTTGTTCTCCATCGACTGGAGGTTTAGTGGCAGTCTTAAGTTTAGACTGTGTCTTCTTGGTATTATTATGGCTGAAATCTTTATGAATAACAGTGGGGGTTATTTTAACTAGTTCTTGGAGAATTTTCTTTTGAGCCTTTTTTAATTCATCAGAAAATGCTTTTTGCACTTATTTACAATCATCATTAGTAGGTTTAATGACCGAACTTATGCTAGCAGGCACCAGGGCACAACACCAGGCGGTTTTATTAGGCCTTCAATCATACACAGCTGACTAGCCATGCAAAGCCCCAAAGAACTACACACGAGCCCAGAGGATGCTGGGAATTGTAGTTCACAACTGTTTCTTAACCTGAACTTGTCTTTTTCTTCCCCAAAACCAATTCCTGGCAGTACCCCATCTCTCAGGGCTCTTCCCAGGACCTGTCTGGTCCGAATGGCGTAAATGAAATTGTCTTACCAGGCGAGGTGCATGAACAGAACTAGCTGGTTCCCAAGAACAATCCTCAGGTCCATAACCATTCCATTGAATGAGATACCACAACCTTTGCTTTCTCCATCTTGAATCCAGTATCTTTTTAACCTCGTATTCCGTCTGACCTTCTTTGGTGATTGCTGGTGGTCTCTGCACACGCGTCCCAGGAGCTGGGGGTTTAAGCAAAGATACATGGAATAACGGATTTATCCTTAAAGTTGGAGGCAATCGTAATTTGACAGCCACTGTGGACACACACTTCAAAATCTCATATGGTCCAATAAACCTGGGTGTGAATTTCTGAGATCCTACCAAGGGCAAGTTTTGTGTAGACAACCATACTTTATCTCCCACCTTGTACTCAGGAGCTTCACGTTTTTGTTTGTCTGCATATTTCTTGTAAATTTCCTTAGCCTGCTCTAAATGAACGTGTGCCTTTTGTCTGATGGTCAGAAGCAACTGCTTTCTCTCTTGAAGAACTGGAATTCGTTCAACCTCTGGTAAATGTTCAGGCAACATATTTTGCACCTGTCCGTAAAAGCATTTGTTGAGTACCATCCCTAACGAGGCATGCTCTGTATTGTTATACTTAAACTCTGCTAGTCACAATGCTTGAACGCATGAGCCCATGCCATCATGCAAGTAACAAGGCAAATACTGTTCCAGAGTCTGATTGACGTGCTCAGTTTGTCCATCACTCTGGAGATGATAGCTAGTAGATAGAGCACAATTGATTCGTAACCAAAACTTAGAAGTAAATTGGGGTCCTCTATCTGATACAATACTTCGAGGTAACCCATGTAATTTGAATGTTGCAAAAATAATTCTGCCATCTTCCCTGCTCATCTGGAGGCAAATCAGTAATGAAGTCCATGGAAATATGAGTCCATACCTTCTCTGGGGTGGGCAGTGGCTGAAGCAATCCCACTTTTCGAGCATGGTCTGCCTTACTGCGTACATACGTTTCACATCTCTGTATGTATTTAGTAGTATCTGTCTCAAACTTGGCCATCAAAAATACCTCTCCAACATGTCTTGTGTCTTCTTACTATCGTAATGACCAGCCAATGGTGAATCATGACACCAAAACATAGCCTTTCCTTGTAAATCCTGAGTAGGCAAGTATAACTTCCCTGCATAGTAAGGGAGGCCTCCACGAAAAGTTTCTAAAGGGTCCTCCACCCCCCAATTCAACCTTTCCTGTTTTTTCATCTCCTGCTTCAGTTGTCTCAATAATCTTGTCGCAACTGCTACGACCACTCTTTCGGCAGGAATGATTGTTTTTACTTCTGACATTATATTCTCTAAATTGAGTTGCCTTCACAAAGTGTCAGCTTTCCCATTTTGCTTTCTTGGTCTAAAGATCACCATGAAATCAAATTCATTAAAATATTTAGACCAGCGTAATTGCCTTGGGCTTAAAGTGTGTGCTGTTTTAAAGTACTGCAGATGTTTATGATCAGTCACTACCATTGCCTGATGTTTAGCTCCCAACAAACAATGCCGCCATTCCAAAAATGCTGCGCAAATGTCTAACGGTTCTTTATTCGTAATAGTGTAGTTTTGTTCACAACTAGTGAGTTTACGAGAGTAGAAAGCCACTGGGTGCCAAATACCCTCTTCATCTTTTTGTGACAACACTGCTCCTACGGCTTCATTGGATGCATCAGTTTCCACTTGGAAAGGGTTTGCAGGGTCTGGATGTCTCAATACTTGAGCTGTTGTGAATGACCTTTTCAACTATTGGAAAGCTCTTTCTGCTTCCTATTTCCAACAAAAGTTAGTGGACTTCCTTAACGGTTTAGTTATTGGATCAACAATGTGTGAAAAAGTTTGAAATTAACCTTCTATAAAAGTTAGCAAATCTCAAAAAGGACTGGATATCCTTGATACATTGTGGTTCCGGCCACTCAGTGACTGCCTGTACTTTCGTTTTGTCCATCACTATACCTGACGGGGTGAAAATAAATCCAAGAAATTCTACCCGTGTAGTATGAAATGCACACTTTTCCAGTTTTGCATACAACTCATAATCTTGTAATTTCTACAAAACTGCCCTAACATGTTCTACGTATTGATCTGCTGAAGAAAAATACATCAAAATGTAATCTATGTAAATGATAACAAAAACATCCAGAAACTCGCCCAACACTTCCGGCATAAAATACTGGAATGCTGCAGGAGCATTACACAATCCAAAAGGCATAACTAAGCATTCAAACAATCTGAATTTTGTTCTAAAAGCAGTCTTCCGTTCATCCCCTTCCTTTACTAAAATCAAGTGATATGCCCCTCTTAAATCCAACTGAAATTAAAGGCAAGGGATCTCCATTATTGTCTGTCACCTTGTTCAAGGCCCGATAATCAATACAGGTTCTAAGTGTACCTTCCTTCTTTGGGACAAAAAACAAGGGCGATGATACTGGAGAGGTGGAATGTCTAATGAAGCCCTTTTCCAACATATTGTCCAAATATTCTCGTAAATGTTGATTCTCTGTTTCCGTCAATGCATATATCCTGCTACAAGGCAATTTGGCCCCTGGCTCCAGTTTATTCACACAATAATATGATCGATGGGGAGGTAATCTTTCAGCACCCCCTTTGTCAAAAATACTTGCAAAATCACCATACTGGACAGGTATCCCTGGCCCCAAGGCGCCCACCACTTGTGATTCGACTGCCTGATCCGCCAAGAACAAAGCAGGACTAATTTCCTCTTCCATATGACTCTCACACATCACTCCTTCAAAAAATGCTTCCCGTGGGCCCCAATAATCCTCGGGTTATGCTGGACTAACCATGGCATACCTAGAATGAGTCCAAGCTGAGGTGCTGCAATTAATTAAAAAATAATGTCCTCAAGGGGGCGTGGCCAACTGCGCAATGCAGTAGACGTGTGCCTCTGGAGCTCCCGCTGCCGCGGCTTAACATCCTGTTATAAACGACTACTTAAGGACATCTGGTGACCCCCAAAATACGTTCTCCGGTGCGTGATACACCAGGGCACATCTGGGGCGAATTCCAGCCTGAAACGCACCGGGGCTGCAGAGGTGGGAGCTGGGGAAAGAGACGCCGCTGCAGCCCGACGACGAACCAAGATGGCCGACGGAGCGCTGGGCGTGCTTTGAGCGGGGACCGGACCATCCACACACCCTGCAGTGGGTGCCAGCTTGAGTCGGGGACGGAGCTCCGGAGAACTGGTGGGGGCCGGGAGTGGAGGCGAGGCCCCGTGGGACTCTGACTGGCGGAATCAGTGTGCCGGACTCTGAGCTGCCCCGCCCGGATGAGGAGAGACGGGCACGGCCAGTTGGTCGCCACGGCGAAGACCCGTACACAGCGGTGAGTGCCCGGCAACGGACATGGGGAAAGACAAAACTAGGCGGCCCACCATGCAAAACAGAATCGAACAGTACACAAATCCTCCATCGCAACCCCCCGATTCCCAACCGTTGCTGTCAGTAGAGGAGGACTCGGCACCCGGACTCTCCTTGAGGGACGTCATGGCGGCTATAGCAGACTCCCGCACATCGATGGAGCAGAAGATGGACGGAATCAGCCTGGATGTGTCCCTCCTCCGACACGACTTGCAGAAATTGTCAGCACAAACGGATGAGGCGGAACAGCGTATTTCCAACACAGAGGATGGGTTGCACGCAGTGCAACAACAGCTTCAAGGAGTCTCCGCCAAACTCAAAACTCTGGAAGCCAGAGTCGAAGAAGGGGAGGGCTGGTCCAGACGCAACAACATTTTAATTCTAGGTATTCTCAAGAAGGCTGAAGGTCCCTGTATGGAGCTCTTCTTGGAGCAGTGGCTGATGGACCTGTTCAACCAGCAATCCTTTTCCAAATTCTTTTCTATAGAGAGGGCACACCGAATGCCCACTGGTACACCAGTGCCTGGTGCTTCCCCGCGAACGGTGATAGCAAGACTATTGAACTATCGGGATCGAGATGCGCTGGTGCACCTTGCACGAACCAAAGGCACGATCACTTTTAACGGCTCCAAGATAGCCTTCTTCCCAGACTACACGCGAGAGGTCCAGAAGGCAAGGCAATCCTTTGAAAAACTTAAAAGACAGTTGCAAGCGATGGGAGTCAAATATGGCCTGCTCTTCCCGGCTCAGCTGAAAATCTATCATAAGGGCACAACGGTCCACTTCAATGACCCAAAGGAGGCCTGGCGATGGGCAGAGCAGTATATCGAGGGAGACTGGTCGGCACCTCGAACCAAAAGTGGAGACCGCAGCTGTCCCAGAAATCCCAGACCACCGGCGGGCCACCCTCCGGAGCTGGACCTGCCACCCTTACTGAACCAACCGGCGGAGGCTGGGGACTGACTCTGGCGGGCCCCCCGCGGGGGGGTCTGATCCCACAAGTGGGTGTAAGACCGAATTGATACTACTGACTATGCTTGGTGGTGCCACGAAACTGCTGTAAGTCGTTTATGTCATTAATACTGTGGCTAGCGGTGGCGTACCTCCATCGCACCTGGGAAAAGGCTACGGGGGACCCCCCCTAACTTCTTTAGTTTTAACCTGAACAAGGGTTCGCAAGGTTGACACCCTACCTTTTTTGAGTGTCAGCGATGTTGGGGCTACAGGACCTTCGTGTTGGGGTGGAGTATGGGGAAGGGGAGGGAAGGGAAAGTTATAAGGAGTTTTCTGTTACACTGGGAGCAACGCATCACTGCAAACTCTAATGTTTGTTGAGGTTCATGGTAAGACGAGGCTACAGATGGTCCAGACAGTATAATACTCTTTACTCCAGGCAAGCACCGCAATACATCACCATTAACGGGGATACCCTCCTCGTGAAACACCCGCCCAACCCTTTATCCCGATTCTTGGATGGAATCCATACAACCCCAGTCGATCCTGACTGAACGCCCCAAGTCTTTCAAGGTGCTCACCTGGAATGTAAATGGGATGGGCTCCGCGATCAAAAGGCGCTTGGTTAAGCAACTACTCAGTAGACACTCCCCCGACATGGCCCTGCTATCCGAAACACACCTAGCGGGATCAAACTGTGCTAATTTCCAACGCACAAACTACAGGGCTGCCTTCCATGCGGGATACACAATGGGATCCAGGGGTACTCTCATTCTTATACACAAGTGCATTCCTCTTGCCATTCAAAGCCTCGAACAAGACCATAGGGGCCGTTATGTGCTGATCCTGGGAACGCTTTGGAATGAGAGGGTCGCTTTTGCTTCAATGTACTCCCCACCCGGACTGGGGCAGGAATTGCTGGAGGATTTGACTGCCCTCATAGGTAAACACCAACCTGATAGGTTGTTTCTGGGGGGAGATTTTAATGATATCAAGTGAAATACCACTGACCGTACACATCTCAGACAACACAACCCGGACACCCCTACGAAGCTGTTTAACTTTGCATCCGCCTTGGGTTTGGGTGATGTATGGCGAGAGTTACACCCGGACACCAAGGGGTACTCCTTCCACTCTGAAGCCCACGGCTCCCTCTCCAGGATTGACTATCTCTTTGTCCCACACACAGATCTCTACAGAGCACGGGCGGCCGACTTCCTTCCCCGGGGCATCTAAGACCACTCACCCCTACTTGTGAAAATTCGCACACAGGGTCCTCCCTCCCTCTAGAACATGGATATTAAACAATTACTACCTGGGTTTCCCCGAGCTAGTTGACCACCTTATGAAGTCTCCACTGAGTACTTTGAATTTAATGACAACAGAGAACAGGACCCGGTGGTGGTCTGGGAGGCCTATAAGACAGTCCTACGGGGCGCTTTAATCTCCTGGGTGGCGAACAGGAGGCGGGAGAGACTACAAGACATAGCAAAAGCAGAGGGCGAACTGACCCAACGCGAGAACGAACACATCCTTGACCCATCCCCACAGACCCAGCTCTCCCTTAAACGTGCCAGTGAGTGGCTCCAAACCTCTTATTGGACAATGCTAAACAAGCCCATTGGGACTCTCGAGCCAGAATCTATGAACATGGGGACAGAGCCGGCAGAATGCTAGCTTGGCTGGAGAAAAGGGATGAGGGACAACGCTGCGTTCACGAGATTGTCACCTCACGGGGTGAAAGGTGCACATTGGACGCAGAGATAGCCGAGGCCTTTGCCCAATTCTATGAAACACTCTATCGGGCACCGACCCCGCGGCTGGACCCAACCCTCCTTAATGACGTACTATTCCCAACTCTCTCAGTACAGCAAAGGGCGAGTCTGAACTCTGCCCTCTCGGAGACCGAGGTGACCGAAGCACTAGCCCAACTGCAGACCGGGAAAACACTGGGCCCGAATGGGTTCCCAGTTTAAACCTGGCTGAAGCTGGAGGGGGCCAACATTACATCTTCCCTCCATAAAATGTTTTTGACTGCCCGGGAACAGGGCACCCTCCCGCAGGACCTCTGTAAGGCCACCATCCTGGTCATCCCTAAATCTGATAAGCCCCAGGAGCAGTGCGCCTCCTATAGGCCAATCTTGCTAATCAATGGCGAGGCTAAGGTCCTCGCCAAACTCCTAGCCAACAGGTTACAACCGGTAGCTGATGCCCTAATACACCCGGATCAATGTGGCTTTATGCCACACAAATCGACCCGTATGAATCTGCGTCGACTTCACTTGGCGCTAGAGAGGGCTCCCACCATTAACAACCCGCTTGCTCTTCTAGCGATCGACTTTGTGAAGGCCTTCGATTCGGTCCGATAGAATGGCCTCTGGGAGATCATGGAACGCATGGGCTTCGGGGAGGGGTTCCTGGGATGGGTGAAACTGCTGTACACAAATATCCGGGCGGAGGTCAAGGTGAATGGGTGGACCTCTTGCTCTTTCCGATTGGGCACAGGTACACGGCAGGGGTGCCCCCTTTCCCCCCTTCTCTTCGCTCTCGCAATAGAGCCGTTGGCCATATGGCTTCGCCAGAGCACATCCTGGATGGGATTCAGATGGCCAGAGGGACACGAAGACTGGATATCCCTATAGGCGGACGACCTCCTGATATACCTGGGAGAGCCTGTCCGAACCTGCCCCATAGTGACCCGGATGCTTGTCCAATACGGGGAATTTAGCAGTCTAAAGATCAATTGGAAGAAATCCGTTTTCTTCCCAGTGAAAGGAGGGGGTCAGCCCGACCCATCTGACTGTCCATACCATATAGAACAGTTTGGCTTCCGATACCTTGGGATCAGGCTAACAACAGATTTTACCAGTTATAGCATGCACAATCTTAAACCGATCATGGACCGATTCTCCAATGATGTATAACATTGGAAGCTTCTCCCCCTGACCCTCATGGGTAGAGCCGCCCTTTTTAAAATGTTAGCTCTCCCGCGATTCCTTCATGTCCTTCAAAACGCCCCGTTGCGGATCCTGGGGGCTGGATTTGGCCAGGTGGAAACCCTCCTTAGAGAGCTCCTATGGGGCAGAGGACAAACACGTATAGCCCTGGCCACACTTCAGAGGTCGGTCTGGGAGGGTGGGATCAGAGTGCCTCGCCTTCAGACCTACTATTGGGCCTCCCAACTGGTGGTGGTCAATGACCTACTGCACGGAGACCGGGAACTACCCCATATCAAAGCCGAGGTGGGAACTATGCACGACACCGATCCATTGCAGCTATTGTACCAAACCCCCCCCAAAATCCTCCCCACTAACAATGAAGGCACAGATTATTACCATCTGGAGGAACCTACACAGGTTTGTGGGGTGGGGGAACAAAATATCAGCTGCGCAACCCCTATGGCGAAACGCCAATCTGAAGGAAATTGCGAAACTCAAGCCTTGGCCGTGCTGGGATCCAGAAAGTGGGGGATGTCTTGAAAGATGGGAATATTGCCCTGTTTGCGGACCTACAACACAGGTTCCAGCACCCAGAGAGATACCATCACATGCAAATGTCCCACGCCCTGAGAGTCGACAGAGGACAATATCCCGGCATGCTCACCTATTGAACACAACATTTTTCCTGAATATATCCCCTCCAAATGCAGATCCATTCTTTATAATGCTATCACTTCCTTCGCGACTCCTGAGTTGACCAGTCTAAAGGCCAAGTGGGAACTAGATGTAGGGGAGATCGACCCTGAGGACTGGATCCGGGTACTAATGCACCCACGGGAAGCCACCATCTCCTCGAGACAACTTAAAATACTGCATAGAGTGTGCTATCCTAGAACTGCACTGTTTGAGTGGGGGAAAGCAACGAACACGAACTGTCTCAGATGTGGGGATGAGGAGGGGACCTTCTTTCACAGTCTATGGTCCTGTCCCCGCATCCGAACTTTCTGGGAGGCCATTTGTCGGGAACTGGCCCGGATACTCTCCAAAACAATAGAAATGGACCCGAAGGTCCTAATCCTGGGAGCACCGGGGGAGCATGAATTGAATAAATGGGAAGAACTGCTCTTGCATACGGCGGCCACCCTAATCAAGCGCAATATTGCACAAAAATGGGGAGCCCGGACTCTCCGACACTGGAGCAATGGGCATTGGACATGCACACATGTGCTATGATCGAAAGAAGGATCTATAACGCAAGAGGCTGTCCCAACAAAGCTTCTAAAATATGGGCGGCATGGGAGGAGGGAGGGCCCTGATGTATATGGACTCAGGGGATGTTACTCGGAACACTTATAAGGTGAACTGTAATCGTATTCCATGAGAATGCTGATGGAAGACATATTACTACTGTAAGACGCGCCGTGTCAGCCCCATTGGATATAGCTGCCTCGTCTCTCTCTTGTTCCTCCCCCTTTGGTTTTGGTTGTTTTGTTTATGTTGTAACCAATTGATAATAAAAAATGTTTTATAAAACAAAAAAGAAAATGTCCTCCACATGCCCCGACCTCCACCTCATCTGAATTGGTTGAGTCTGTTGAAAAATGGGCCCAGAAATCAAAGGTGATCCATCCACTGACTGCACTCCTTCCACCTGTGCTTTGTCCCTTAAAGGCAACCCCAGTGTTTTGGCCATACTGCTATCAATGACATTTCCTGTGGCTCCTGAGTCCACCATGGCTAATACCACCTCTTTGGTACAGGCACAAAATAGTGTCACCAAAATGTACAAGTGGGACTGCCTGTTTTCTACCGTATTCGCTACCCAACTGGGGAACTTGTTTCCTGCTGGGCCTGACGCCTGAGTTCCCCTTAAGGCTGGACCAATCCTCTTCCGACTCCTTACATCCCTCATTCCTTGTTGCTTTCTTAGGAGTGTTAGGGCATGTCCTGATATAGTGTCCTGGTTGCCCACAATACAGACATAGATTATTCACCTTACGTTGCTCTTTCTCTGCTGCTGCTAAGGGGCTCCTTACGCCTCCAATCTGCATAGGCTCACCTTCTCCACCCCAACCTCCCCTGCCCTTGTCTAACTGCGCAAAAGGTACCCCCTCCGGTCTCCTCTTATCTCCTTTCCTCTCATTCATGCGGTGGTCCAATCTCAAAGCTAAATCAATCGTCGCCGCACACAAACTAGGTTGGGGTTCTACTTGTGCAATAGCATCCTTTCGCTCCTCTCTCAGCCCTTGATAGAACAAAGCAGTCTGTTTACTTTCCGGCCAATCTGTTTCAATAACCAATCTATTAAACTGAGTCACATATGAAGCCAAATCTCGGGTTCTCTGTCTTAAAGCTAACAATTCCTTGTCCTGTGCCAACGAAACCTCCCTACGGTCAAACAATCTTCCAAATTCTGCCAGGAAACCATCCCAATTATATAGTAAAGGGTCATCTTTTTTGTACTAAGGGCATTGCCCAAGCAGCGGCATTTCCGGTTAAGTATGAAATTACAAATGCTGTCCTGGCCTGAATACTTTCAAAAGCGGTAGGTTTACATAGGAAATGTAACCTACACTGATTCAAGAAGGTCATATATTTCTTTGGGTCCCCAGTAAATCCTTCTGGCGCTGCCAGCGGCACACTACTGGGAGGCTGCTCAATTACTGTAGATGGCCTTCCGGCTGCACTTCCTGTGGATGACCCAGCTCCCTCCAGAGGTATACCTTGCGCTAACCGCTGCACCTGAGCTTTAAGGGTACCTGATTCCGGTCTTGCGTGAGCTAATTCAGCTTGAATGTCCTGTAAAGCCTTTAGCAGTTCTGCTAAAGAGGGAGCAGTCGACTCCATTTGGCCTGGGCGGTTCACTTTACTCAACCACCTCCTGTTGTGCCTCCCGCTCTACCTCTCCTACCTCTGCTACTAGCACCACCTCTCTACTACCGCTGTCCTCCTCAAGGGAGTTGATGCCCTGCACACCCCTCTATTACCGACTACCACCCCACCAGCTCTATCCTTCTCTTACTACTCCCACCTCCTATCTTTACTTCCAACTACTTCTACTAACTTCGCCACTACCTCTGCTCCACTCCACTACTCCTACTCCCACTCTTCTCTCTCTCACACAAATACTCCACAGACCCTCTCACTAATAGTTTCTGCAATGTGTTCTGCTTTCGCCTCCTCCGGCCTCTTGGACGTCCTTCTCCAACGCTGGTCCTCACCCAACTAACCCACGCCACCCAAGTCACATTCACCTTCTTAAATAACCCACCCCCTCTTAGGATTGGATATTCACCCTTTCCAATCACTTACCTGGCTCATGGGGGTGTGACAGGGGGAGTGCTTATGGAGGCTTCAAAAAGGGCTTGTAAGCCCCGCCCCTTTTCTGCAAGCACCTCTCGCAAGTGAAAGTTGCTGAGGAACTGGAATCACTGTTTTATAAGGCGTTCTGATGGGTCTTTCAATCTTAATGTTTCTGGTAAGCTGGTGGGAGCCTCATTTATAAGGCCTCCTTTTCTGAATGGCGTGTAGATCCCTTGAGACTTTGCTGCACCCCTGTGCTCCATGGCCTGCATGTGTGATCCCGGATTGTTTCATATCCACGGCAATGAAGTCCATGTTTCCATTGAGAAGGGGCTACATTAAGCAACCTTGACAATTCTGTTTTCTACCAGAACCTACTGGATGGATTGTGTGTTGTGTTAAAGTGAACACTTGCTTTGGGTTACTAAATTGACTACCACACGGTAAATTGCTAATTTAGTATTTAGTGCATTGTGTCCTTGAACATTCTGCCGTGGGCGCACACGTGTGTGTGTGTGTTTGTGTAAATGTATATATATATATAGAGAGAGAGAGACTACATGGGTGCAGAGGGGGCAGTTGCCACTTTACTCCTATCTACCGGGGCAGGAGTGTCATTTTGCACCCTGTGGATATATGGCGTGGTCCATGAGTGATGGTCGCTTGGCGCGACATGGCTTCTGGCTCTTCTACTGCCTGAGGGTCAGTGGGTGTTCGCAGGCATCGTGAAGGATGCCTCATCAATGGACCCCTGAGCCTTAATTGCGGGATGGGGGGGGGGGCCTGGACCGGACAGAGCTGTTTGGCAGGCCCAGGAGAATTGGGGTGAGACGGAGCCCTAAAATCAGAATGCTGAGGGGAGACGGCTCAGCAGGTTAGGTGACTGTGTCCACATGTTGGGTCCGCTTGTAAATCCTATGGCTTTTTTCCAATTCTTACTGTAAAATATGCTGTGTAAGGTGGGGAATGGGTGCGGGTCCCTTTCACTTAGGGTAGGAATTCCTGCCCCTGTGTGGGTGGGTGTGTCCTTTAGTTAGTTTTGTCTCTGTATTGCTACTGCGCGTGCGTTCAGTGATGGGTGTGTAGTTTGCAGATGTGTGTATTTCAGGCACTATGACCTGCATTTCATATGACCCCCAGGGCCAAGTCCGGCCTTAGGGGCAGCAGCGCCCTGGGCGACGCTGGGCGAATTGGGCCCCCCTCCCGCCCCTGGTCAACAGGGGGGCAGAGCCAGAATGTGCCTAATTTATTTATTTATTTTTAACCTCCTCGCTCCCGCTAGGAGGTAATGGTATGAATAGGGCGCGTCAGGTCCCTATTGTCATTAAATGAGCCCGCCGCTGCGGGTGCATTCAATGACAATGAGGCGCCTGCCACCTCTAAGCCAGCTCTCAGGAGCCCTTGAAAGACTCCCCCCCCCCCAGCTGGCGTGGTGGGGGGCTAATGGCGCCCAGCGGGGCGTGGCGCACCCCCGCACCCCCTAAGGCCGGCTCTGCCCAGGGCCTACTGCACAAGCACACAAGTATCGGCAGTTTTGCAGCACCAACAGCTTCAGAGCAAGTCCTACTGAAGAGCCCAATTTCGAGATGTGTGGGGGCAGGGGGGGGGACCAAGCATGATACATCTGCCTCCCTTGGAAAGAGAGCGAGAAAGGGAGGGAGAGAGAAAGAGTGGGAGGGGAGAAGAGAAAAGGAGAGCGAGAAAGGGGGAGAGAAAGAGAGCAAGAAAGGGAGAGAAGGGGGGGGAGAGGAGAAGAGAGGGAAAGGGGAGAGAAAAATAAAATGAGACGCAGGGAGAGAGAGACAGGCTGAAAGAGGGTGAGAGGAGGACAGAGGGAGAGAACGAGAAAAAGACAGTGAGAAATAATGAAGAGGAGAGACAGAGAAAGAAAGAGAGAGAGAAAAGGGCGAGAGAGACATTCAGGGGAGGATATTTGGTCGTAGAGACTGCAAGGGTAAACGGGTGCCAGCCGATTTGGTGAAGACGCCTTTTGGTTGGCGGTACTAAGCTTATAGTGAAAGTGTGAGACCTCAATAGACAGGTCGAGGCCAGTGTCCGAGTTTCATGGAGGAAAGCATTGAAGGGGGGAGCGCTGCCTTTAGCATTCTTTCGAGGGTGTGAGGTCCCTGTAGTGCAGTAATCCCAGAAGAGGCTGGCCTGACAAAAGGTTGGCTTTAGGCAATATGTTATCCAATGCCGCTCCCTTGTGGGAAATCAGAGTACTACTAGCGATTAAAAAAAAAGACCGAAAAAAGAGACTTCGAGGTCAGGACGTCAGCAATGTGGGGGAGAGACGGTGGACGCCCCCACATGACAACGTTATGTTATGTTATGTTAGCGGTACTTATATAGCGCACCGTCACCAACGGAATTGGTCCCCTGGCGCTCTGACGGATCTGTAAACAGGAAGGGGGGCGGGTAGGGCTAGTCGGGAGGGGGGAGCAGGAAAGTGGGAGAAGCGGTGTGCTGTTGGCAGCTTCAGCTCGGTATACACTGAGTGATGGGCTTTGGTGCAAGTATCGGATCGGGCGAGGCCTTGAGTGCTGTAGGTGCTGTCTATGTGTTGTTAATGCAGTGTGGTAAAGTGCGTGCGGATTGCTGGTTGTGTGGGTGGAGTATACAGAAAGTCGAGGGTTGGGTTAGCAGGGTCTGTATCCTGGTTCAGGTGCCTCTGGTTCTGTTTGAGCTGTTTCCCTGTGGGTGGGGTTGTTGCTGGTTCCTTATGGGCCGTCTCGCTGTGGTGGCGCTGCGCGTGTCCAGCTGTGTCATAGTGAGCATTGTATGGGGTGGTGGGTGTGTCTGAACCATTTCTTCGGGTGAGGGACTGAGTTGGTACTATCTGTTCTCTTGTTATCTCATGTGACATTGGTCAGTTGAAGCTTTGAATGGTTCAGGGTAGAATGCTGTTGATGAGGCGTCCTAGTGCGTCCTTCTTGGTCAGCCTGTGTATTCCGTTGTTAGTTTCCTCCTATCATGACTGTCTTTCCGTTAGTTCTTTGGTTTCCGTGGGGTGACTTCCTTAGGGCTATTGTTTAGTTGTGGTTGGTGTGTGATGGTGTATTGTGCTTCCCGCTGTATCTTGGTGAGCATTGTGTAATGTGGGTGCTTATTCTGTTTCGCACCCTCTGGTTTGGAGCTAATGGTACAAGGTGTTCCTATTCCCTTGCTATCTGCCGTGATTAGGTCTATTGGGAATGGCTATAGTTTAGGGTCATGGTCCTATTGATGAGTCGTCCTGGTGTTTCTGTCTTCCTATTTCTATGTATTCAGTCTTTGGTCCTATTACGGGTGTCTCCCGGTAAATCATTTGGTATGTCGTGGGACATTTTTCTTAGGGTTTTTCCATCGATTGCTTGCTGTGGATCAGGGTCTGTCTCTTCGTTCATCGATGTTTGAGTTGTGTGTGGCCCTTTGGCCGGTCTTTCTAGTTATGATGCAAAGAGCCAAGTTTTGAGTAGTTTCCTGAATAGTAGGTGGTTTCTTGTGTTACGTATGTACTTTGGAAGGTCGTTCCAGGTTTTCGGCGCTTGGTGAGAGAAGGAAGATCTTCCAAGTTTTCTTTTGCTGTAGGGCTTCGGTTCCAGGCGGATGTCGTTGCTTGATCTGAGCGTTCTTGTTGGATAATGTAGACCCAGTTTGCCTCAGGAACTCAGTGCCTTCATCGTGTACCGCTCTGTGCGTGATGCACATTGTTTTGAAATACATTTGTTATTTTATTGGTAGCCAATGTAGTGTTTTCAGCGCTGGTATTGTGTGTTCTCTTCGAGGTAGTTTCAGAAGGAGTCTGGCTGCCGAATTTTGTATGCGTTGTAGTTTTTTTTAAGTCGTTCAGGCATACCCAAGTGTAGGCTGTTGGCGCAGTCTACTGTAGACATGACGAGAGCAATGATGGTGTTTTTTTTGTTGGCGAATGATAAGAACGGCCGCTCGCAGGAGAAAGAAGCATTTCTTGAGTAGGGCATTTACCTGTGGCTTTAGGGTGAGATTATTGTCCATCAGCACCCCCAGGTTTTGTACAATCGGCGAAGGTGCTGCGGTTGTCCCGAGTTCCCTTGGCCAAGGGATGAAGTGGTTTTCTCCTCCATTTTTTGTGACAATTATTATTTCTGTTTTGCCTGGGTTGATTTTGAGGCAGTTGGAGTTCATCCAGTTGAATACATCACAGAGGCAGTTTTGTAGCGTTGAATTTATTTCTAGGTTGTCTTGTATTTTGAAGATTATTTGTGTACCGTCAGTATAGTTGTAGCATGTGAGGCCATGACTTTTGATGATTCTGATTAGTAGATATAGATGTCCTTGTGGTACTCCACAGGTGCAATCTCTCGGGCTGGATTTGAAGGGTTTCGTCCATATGGTTTCCATTCTGTTTGTTAGGAAAAATTTGATCCATAGTAGGGCGGTGTCTTTTATTCCAAGTCCTTCTAATCTCGTTATGAGGGTGTTGTGATTAACTGTGTCGAATGCTGCTGAGAGGTCTAGGAGTATCAGAGCAGTGCTGTTGTTCGAGTCTGCGTTCATTTTTTAGATCGTCCCATATTGAGAGGAGAGCTGATTCCGTTCCTCTCATTGGTCTGAAGCCAACTTGTGACTGACTAGCAGGCCGTGCTCTTCTATGAATTCTTGAGTCTTTTTGTATATGTACTTTTCGAACAGCTTGGCTGTGTACGGGATGTTGGAGATGGGTCTGTAGTTGGAAAGTTCCTCTACGGTTCCCGTTGTGTCCTTGAGTAGTGGCCTGATGTATGCAGCTCTGAAGGCTTGTGGCACTTTCCCTGTTGCGATCGAAAGGTTGAGGACGTTCCTGTGATATTCCATGGGCGCTCCTTGTTTAAGAATCGATTTGTATACGTCTGGCGGGCAGGGGTCTTCGGAAGACCCTGAGTTATTACTTTCATTCACCAGTTTGACGAAGGTCTCCACTGATATTTCTGGAAAGCTTTGTAGTTTGTTTGAGTGTTCCTGCTTGGTTGTAGGTGGGGATCGTGGTCAGATCAGGAGGTCTGCTTTGTATGGTCTGTTAGATGCTGGTGATTTTGTTTTTGAAGTGGTCTGCAAGGTTGTTGCAGAGTTTCGTGGATGGAGTTGGTGTGTTGTTGCATCCCGGAGGATTTTTTATTTCATTTATGATTTTGAAGAGTTGTTTTTGCGTGTTTGGTGCTTCAAAGATTTGGTTGTCGTAGTGTATCCTCTTCGCTTTTTGTATTTCCATTTTGTATGCACGGTTGTGTTGTAGAAATTTCAGCTTGTTCGCTGCGTCATTTTGTTTTCTCCTATCCAGTTCTAGTCTTCGGTTTTTCCTTTTCATGGTGCTGAGTAGTGGGGTGAACCATTTTGCCATTGTCTGGTTATGAGAAGGAGTTAAAGGCTTTTCTTTGGCGATGTTGTCTATAGTAGTTATAATCCAGGAATGCAACAGGGCTACTTTTTTGTCCAGATATATTTCTTCCATAAATACTGGGTGTGGTTTGCTGAGTTCTAGGAGTTCAATTAGGTTGGAGTTTTTGATGGTTCTCCTGTTTCTTTTCATAGTGTTCAGTGTTTTGTCTGGTTGACTGTTTATTGGAGTGGTCATTTTGATTACGAAGGGAATGATGAGGTGGTCGCTCCAGAGTATTTGAATTGGGGGTGCCGTGGTAAGGAGTTGTTTGTTTGTGAAGATTGCGCCAAGTGTATGCCCTGCCAAGTGGTTTGCTCCTTTGACTAGTTGTTGTAGATTCATTGCTGCTAATTGGCTGGTTAGCAATTTTTGTACGGTCATGGTTTCTTCTTCGAACCAGATGTTGAAATCTCCGAGGACGATCAGGTGATTCTGTTTGATGGCTAAGACTTAGAAGGCATCTACGAAGGTTGTATCGTAGGTTGGTGGTCTGTATATAAGTATGAATTTCAGGTTTGTTTTGGGGCTTACTCATAGACGTATAATTAAGGATTTGCATTTATCAATGTTTAGTGGGTCTTCCAGTTTGATATCCAGGTGTTCCTTGTTGGATGATTGCCAGTCCCCCTCCCCATCCTCTTTTGGTTTTTCTCTTTTCTCTGACGCATTTGAAAGATTCAGGCAGGCAGTTGTTGAGGGTGATCTTGTAGCGGTCGTCTAGCCATGTTTCTGTTACAAATAGGATGTCGATCCCTCCGTCGCAGAGCAGATCGTATATCACGGTGGCATGTTTGGACATTGACATCGCATTGATTAGGTTGCAGTGGATCTTCTTGGTGTGGTTTTGCTTGTTAGTAGTTCCTGGTTTTGGTTTGCAGTTGTTTGGTTGCGGTGCATCTTTATTGGCGTTGATTGGGGGAGGATGAGGATCAGCGAAGGCTGCATCTTCATTGGAGCGGTCTGCTAGATTGAAAGCTTGGCTGTTCAGTAGCGGTGCTTCTCTATGCATGCTGGTTAGATGAAGATCCGCGAAGGCTTCTTCTTCATTGAATTGGTCAGTTAGGTTGATATTTGGGTTGTTGTCATTGAGTGAGGGAGCCTGGGATGGACAGCTCCAGGGGATGAGAGGGAGGAGGAAGAGACAGGACGGGTCTAAGAAAGGCAGCCTTGCTGGCAGTGGCATTGATAGGGTAGGGTCAGGGGAGCCCCGAGCAACCCCTCTGAATTCCCAGGATCCTCCGTCTGATTCCCCCCCACTATCTGCCACCTGAGCTACTCTCTGCACTGTCTGCAGTGCTGCCTGGCGTCTGCCCGCAAGGCACATGCACGGCCGTAATGCTGCCACTCAACAATGAAAACCAGTTAAGTTCACCCTGCAACCCTCCAATCAGAATGTAGTACAGGAAACCACTAAGTATGGTTTATTAGTGACTTAGTGGTTTCGTGCCTACATTCTGATGGGAGGGGAGGTGCAGTGGAGTGTGGCAATTGGGGTGTGCAAAAGCTTCTCTGCAGCAGTGCTTGTGATGACACACATTCCCTTTTAGCGGCACCCTCCTTACTTTTGTTTTTAGCCCCCTCTGTGCCCCCCCCTAAATGTGATTCCTGGCGATGCCATTTGCCTGCTGGACCCAGACACCGCAGAGTTAGGAAGGAGCATGCCCGTCTATGGCAGTTGTGATTCATACCCTTCTGCGTGGAGAGTGGTCCACCCTAAAGCGTGTCCAGCTGGCCCCTCCCGGGTATGCCACGCACAGATAGTGACCTTCTCTAGTGGCTGCCTGTGCACTACCGCCATGCACGTGCCTTACACAGTGAACCGTCCTAGTGTGCCCCCATGCCTTCCCTGTTAAGCATGCATCATAGAGTGACCCTCTGTAGGGTGCACCCATGCAACACCTGCAAGAAGTCATGCGATCCCTCCAAAGCTGCCAGATCACCAGTTCTACCCATCACCTGTGGAGTCACGCAAGGGTCCATCCTCTCCCCCGTCATCTTCAGTCTTTACATGGAACTGTTCTGCACCCTCCGCGCTCCACACAACAACCATCAGGGGTGCAATGAAACCTACGTTTTGGGGTGGTCTACCTGGTTATGGGAGGGGCAACTTTAGAAAATGGGCGTGGCTAACTTGGAGGCCCTGTCCCAACTGTTCTACTCCCAACGTCTGGTGTTGGGACCAACTATCAAAAAGTACATTTTAAAGTGCAATATGCAGGGAGGCGATGGAAGCCTTTCTTGAAAGTAGCCGCTTTAAAGCTTTTTTTATTTCTTTTATAAATTTATTTTTATTTTCAATAAAACCAAACAAAATAACACACATTACAACTGTTTAGGACGTACATAATCAGCATCAAACCATCACATTATACAGTATAATTCTCCGTCCTCCCCCCTCCCACTCCACAAACTAGAGCCGGCACACTCACGTCATCTATGGGAGCATTATCAGGTATCACAGTGCTTGTGCACTCATCAGAGTCCTCTGATTCGTTATTGTCTTGGTGAGGGTTTGCCTTAGAGGTCGCCAATTGCCTCCAGGCCAATAAGGGCCCTACTTCCTCCTCTCCTCCCCTAGTAACCGCTTCAAACCAAACTACGGATTCCGCCTCCGCCCATCTGAGGAGGTCCGTCCACCATACCTCCACCTTGGGTCTGTGGGCCGCCTTCCAACCCATTGCGATCCTGCGCTTGGCCAGGATGTAGGCTAAGTCCTTCATTTTGCTTATGTGCTTCAAATCCCGTGGCCTGGGAAAAATCCTGAGCATGCATGGCCAAGCTGATCCCACGTCCAGCTCCCCATCAGCCAATTTAGTTTTAATCTCATCCCAAAATCTGTGCACCTCCGGGCAAGTCCAGAACATGTGTAGCAGCCCCGCTTCCACCTCCCCACACCTGGGACATTTCTGTGTAGCCGAGCCTCCAACCTTGCAATTTGCCGGGGAGTCAAATAAGCCATGTGAGTGACATATAATTGGAGTTGTTGGAGTCTTGCATTCCGGGATACCTTTTTATGGTACCTTTGGGCTCTCTCCCATTGCCCATCCGTCATGGGTCCTCCTACTTCCCCCTCCCAGTCCTGCCTCAATTGATGCAGCTCCTTCCCTACCTTTGCTCTTAGAAGCTCGTATATTCTAGATATCTCGTGCCCGCCCTCCGAAACATACATCGTTTCCAGGGAGGCATCAGGGTCATCCGCTAGCACTGTCTCCGGCCATCTCTCCCTTACCCGTTTCATGAGCCTAGCGTAGGTTATATACTGGCCTCTATGCACCCCTGTCTCTTCTTGCAACCTCTGAAATTCCAATGCCTCCCCTTCCTGCCATATGTCCCCAAGGGTGGCCAGGCCCACCGGTTCCCAATATCTACAGACCGCTTTGAACAGTTGTGTGTCGTTCCCGCATAGTGACACCAGCGGGGCCTGCTGAGAGAACGGCTCTATGTCACTCATCATTCTCCACATTCTGCGCCAGACCTCCCAGCCCAGCCTCAACAGCCGCCCTCTTCCCACCAGTTTGTTCTTTTGTAACCACACCACTTCATTCAAAAAGTATGGGGCCGAGTCTTCCCGCAGAAGCCTGGCTTCCGCCGAGTCTTCAGTCGACAGCCACCTGGCCACATACAGCAGCTGCCCCGCCAGATAATAAAGCTCAAAATTTGGCAGGCCTATGCCCCCCTTGTCACATGGGTTCTGGACTTTCCACAGGGCCACTCTATTCCTGGAGTTACCCCATATGAAGCCCCTGCACACGCTATGAAGTCTCACAAATAGGCTCCTGGGAATCAAAAACGGGACATTCACAAAGAAGTGCAGGAGTCTGGGCAGGACCACCATCTTAAGCAAGGCCGCTCTCCCCATCATGGTCAGGGGCAATCTGGACCAAAACACCATGCTGTTCTTGACCCCTCTATTGCTTTCTCTGTATTATGTTGGTGCTCCGCCTCGATCCTGTGGTAAATGTTTACTCCCAAATACCTAAATGTCTCAGTCTGCCATGGTATCGGCAGGCTAGGCAGCCTCTGTAACGGGACATTCCTGTATCTACCCAAGGGGAACAGACTAGACTTCCTAGGGTTCACCGATATGCCCGAGAGGGTGGCATATCGATCCATCACCTCTAGCACATACTGCAAGTTCTCCTCCGGATAGCGCAGAGAAAGGAGCATGTCATCTGCGTACAGCGATACCAGGTGTCTACCACTTACTGCACTAATCCCCACCTCCCCGTATTGTTGCCTCAGACATATTGCCAGCGGCTCTAATGCCAGAATGTATAGCATGGGCGACCAGGGGCATCCCTGTCTGGTCCCCCTGCTGAGTTGCCAGGTATCTGAGAGTATGCATCCTGTTTTAACTCTCGCCACCGGGGTGCTGTATAACAACTGGACCCACCTGATATACCCAGGTCCTATTCCGTATCCCCTCAGGGCTGCTTTCAACCAAGGCCATCGCACCGAGTCAAAGGCTTTGACCGCGTCTAGCGACACGATGGCCAGCTCACCCATATCTTCCTCAGTGTGGTCAATGATGTGGTGTAGCCTCCTATGGTTACCTGTGATGTTCCTGCCGGGGACATATCCCGTCTGGTCTGGGTGTATCAGCTTACCCATCACCCTCTTCAGCCTATTGGCCAGCACTGCCGTAAGTATTTTGCTGTCCTGATTCAGCATGGACAAGGGTCTGTAAGACCCGCACTCTGCGGCCGGATTGCCTGGTTTTAGGAGTGGGATGATCATCGCCTCGCGAAGGGAGAATGGCAGCTCCCCCTGCTCATAGGCCTCATCGAACATAGCAAGCAGTGGCTGAAGCAGATCCTGTTTGTATGTCTTGTAAAACTCGCTAGGCAACCCGTCCGTCCCGGGTGCCTTACACGTGGGCAAATGTTGGATCGCCACCTCCAGTTCTTCCGAGGTGATAGGGGCGTCCAATTCCGCGCATTCTAGGTCATCCAGGGTGGGCAGCTCTATGTCCTCTAACGTGTCCAGTATGTCTTGGCTCCTATCCTCCCCTGCGTCCTCATGTAAGTGTCTGTAAAACTTGAGGAACTCCTCGTTCACCCCCTCCTGGGTATTACAGATGCGACCTTCCTCATCCCTTATCTCACTGATCACTGTGCAGGGGGTCTCACTCTTATACAGCCAGGCCAGCAATCTGCCCGGCTTATCGCCCCCTGCGTGTTGCCTCGCCGTGTATTTCTTGTAATTTAGTCTACATAGCCTATCCCAGAGTCCACTGCAGGTTAACTGTAGGTCTTTTATCTTATTGCTATTCTTCCGGGCAGTATCCTCATGTCTCGTGAGGCCCTCCAGCTCCCTTTCCGTTTCCTGAAGTTCCCTTTCAATGCCCCCTTGGAGCCCTTTAGATTTCGAAATGGCTACTCCACGCACCACCACCTTGAATGCCTCCCATGCTGTGCCAACTGAGCGCACATTGCCCATGTTTATATCAAAATATTCCTCAATGGCCTCCCTCAAGTCCTCCCGGAACCCCTCATCTTGTAATGCCTCAGTCCTAAGTCTCCATGTCGGGATCCGCGCTCTGGGGGGTTGGTGCGAGTGGTCAGATAGTACCCGGGCCTTGTATTCCGCTCCCACCATTTCTCCCGCTATCTCAGCCGCTACAAACACATAATCTAGCCTCGTGTGCAGGTCATGTGGTGCTGCATAGTGCAAATATTGCCTATCCATTGGATGCAACCTTCTCCACACGTCTTCTATTCTAGGCCTTGATCTTTTAACAATGTCCTCAGTGCTTTGGCCGCCGGCGCTGGCTTCCCCGCCCTGTCGACTGACCTATCCATTTTGGGATTCAGGGTGCAATTAAAGTCCCCTCCCTACACCACCGCACCCCCAACCAGGGGGCTAATTTTGCTGTAAAGGGACCTAAAATAAGCCGCTGTATCATGGTTGGGGGCGTACAGATTTATGATATGCACTTCCCTGTTCTCCAGGAGTCCTGTCACCGCCACCATTCTGCCCTCTGGGTCTACCGTTGAGCTAAGCACCTGGAGCAGCACGTGCAGCGCCACCCAAGTGATAACCCCTCTAGCGTACGCAGAATACATAGCCCCCGCAACATGTCCCCTCCATTTTCGCCTGACAACCTCCAACTTCTCCCTTGTGAGATGAGTCTCCTGCAGCAGGGCCACATCAATGTGCATCCTTTTTAGATACAGCATCACTTTGTTACGTTTCAGATAGCTGTTAAGGCCCCGTACATTCCAGGTCACAATTCTGAGGTTACCCGATGCCATCTACTCGGTTTGTTCCCAACCCACCTCTCCCTTCAATGCTTCCCTTGATGGTTTGTTTTCCGGCTCTCCCCCTGCCCCCCTCAACAGTTTCCCCCCTCCCTGTTCCCCAACTCCCATCCACTGCACACAACCCAGCCCCTCCCCCCACCCCACCCTGCCCTGCCCCAACAAATGCCCAGCTCCATCCCTGGATCTCAGGCCCACCCGCGTCTGGTCCTGTCCCATCGCCAAGGACTAGGACCCCGCGGGGCGTCACCGATCTAACAGTGACCTAACTAAGTATATTACTATTGGGTACAAGGGATGCCTCCCAGGAGCTCCCAGTCGTCTATTTTAGGATTGGTGCGTCCAGCGGGTCCAGCCAGTTGATACTACAACACACTCCCCACAAGCTTAATACAACTCTATAATCAAGTCCCAATGTCTTGGCCATGTCACCCTAGGTGCCACAGCCATCCGCTACTTATCTCCTGCAGCTCCCATCTGGACATCCGGTTCTTGAGGTCGGCCCTGCATGTACAGCCAGTCCATTGCCTCGGTCGGCGTCTCGAAAAAAAGGGATCTGTTCTTATAAAACACTTTCAACTTGGCTGGATAGAGCAACATGTAGCGATGGCCTGCTTCCCTCAGCCTCCTTTTCACCAATCCAAAGTTCATCCTACTATGCTGTACAAGCAGCGTATAGTCCGGGTAGGCCGTGATTTTTGCGGAACCCTTTTCAATCGTTCCTCCCCTCCGGAAAAATTCGAGGATCTTCTCTCGATCCCGATAGTTCAGGATCTTTGCGATCAGTCGTCGCGGGGGGGCTCCAGGGGGCGGTCTCCTTGTCAAGGCCCTGTGCGCCCTTTCAACTGCTAATCCCTGGGTCAGCACCTCGCCTGTTATCTCCTGTAAAAGCATGGATTCCACGTATTCTGTGGGGTTTGACCCTTCCATACCTTCCGGCAGGCCCACTATACGGATGTTGTTGCGTCTGGCGCGCCCTTCTGCTTGCTCAGCTATGTCCTCCAGATTGCCCACCCATTGCACAAGGGCATGGAGCTCCTTTCCATGTGCAGCGCACGCCTCCGTGTTCGGGGCCATCTCCTTCTTCAAGGCCCCAGTGCGCTCCGCAATCGTTCGCACGTCCTGTCTCAGCAGGTTCACCTCCTCCTGGACCGCTCCGATCTTGAGGTCCAGGCCCTCCTGCAGCTCTTTCATTGCCTGGCCCAACTTAGTCTCCCAGGCCACCTTTAAGTCTGCGATCGCTGCCAGCACCTCCTGGATCGTGCCCGGTGTTTCCGCCGTTGCTGTGGGGGTCTCCTTGCTCTTGCCCCCTTCCGCTTCTGGGGGCGACCTGGCGTAGGTCTCCATCGTGGACTGTCGGATCCTGGGTCTAACCACTTTAGAGGACATCCTGCTATGTTAACTGGGCGAGGGCCTGCCGTGCCTCCCTCCGCACAAAGGTCTGCGTTGTCACGGACCACTCTCAGCAGGCCAAGCATGTACTTGTATGTACTTGTCTCTTCTCTCGCGCCCAGAGTGGGCCGTCTCTGTCATGTTCCTTCCGTGGCCAGTGCTCGAGTGCGCTCACCTATTCGCCGCACTCCCTTTGTTCCCCCTCTTCCGCAATCCCAAGGCCATCTGGCCTACAATGCCCAGGCCCAGAGGGGCCGCTTTAAGTGCAGGGGATCAGCAATTGTCTCACGTCGGCCTCAACCACTGGCCTGCGCCGATGTTTCGCTGTGGAAAACTGCAGCCACCACCGCCCGCTCGTTCGCGTCAGCCCCAGGATCCGCGGCCACCTAATTGGTGCGCTGCCACAATGAATCCTCCTGGGTTCCACCGGCGTTCGATCCGATTACGCCGCGTGCCCAGCGTCGGTTACCAATGTGCTCGATGAGTCTCGGCAATGTACAGTCCATAGGTTGTACCAGCTCCGGGTACGTGTGCCCACAGATGTGCGCCGCCTCAGTGAAGCAACAGCGCATTTCGGTCAAGTGCCGCGGTCTGCTTCTAATCGCTGGTCTTGGAGTTCGATGCAGGGGCTTTACAGGACCTACATCTTGTGACCCCTGTTGTCCTCTTTGTCTCTGCCGCCATCTTGTTCCACTCGCCGATCCGGGGCCCGCGGCTCGCCGACGAGTATAACTCAGTGTCTTCACCCTCCACTTGCATCAAAGTTTCAGCGAGTGTAGCCATCATCTTCACACGCATGGGCATTATTTTTCAGTGCCGGTCGGTTCCCGTGCATGCAGTTCTCCTCCAGGATCATTGTAGGATCAGCAGAGCTCCACGAGAGCACATCCCTTTACATGGCTGTCCAAGCCACGCCCCAATCCAGCTTTAAAGTTACATTTACTGCACACCGCCAGTTTCAGGAAAGGCTTCCTGCAACTCTAAGCCTAACAAAATGCAAGTGCACACATGCAGGGTGCACCGTGGCTAAGGTTCAGCTAGGGGCTAACCCTTCAAATGTTGGAAGAGGCGCAAACTTCAGGGGCTGTGGGGGTGGGGCAAACTTATTTGTGTAGGGGGCATCTAACTTCTTCACGCATTCTAATGAGACTATTCTAGTGCAGCTTCAATGTTACAAGCAGTAACTCTCTCCTTTAAGTCTAAACGCACCCACTTAAGGACTACTGTGAGAATGAGCTGTCTCCTGTCCCCTTTCTACCCTTCCAATCACTCCCCTGTTTTGCAAGTACTAACCCCACATCACGATGTCAATTGTCTAAAAAGGTATTCATCTGAATGCAGGTGCTTACAATCAAATGCTTTACATAACCAAGATTTCCACAAAGCATTTCAAGGGATAAGACCTCGGGTTCTCCACATTTCATGATGTACCCCCGGACCCAATGAAGAAGATAATTACTCAAGACTCGGGTGCTTCTGACCTGCACCCACCTGTCTGCACTTGTTCTGTTTTCAAATGTAATTTTCCATTTGTGTGACTTTTTGCTGCCCTTGGTTCCTCACACCGTGTTGGCTCGGTTCGCAGGCCGTGTGCTTTGCCACGTCACCATTCCCTCGACCCTTCTTATTGACACCCTTACACATCTTAGCTCCACCCCTAACTCAGTGAGGAGCATTGTCGTTCCATTACTTTTACGCAACACTCTTTATCAAGTTGGCAGCCTTCCTTTTCTTTCGTGCTGTAAAGGACGGGAGAGGAGGTGGTTTAAAAACGCTTCAGCTATGCGCAGCTTGCCACCATCAGGGGCACAGCAGCGAACACCATCTACCATGGCAGTTCGCTGCCTTTCCCCAGAAACGCCTAAGTCCAGGCCTTTGGGCTCTGAGTGTTGGATTTTGAGACCAGCCCCAGAACGTCTCACGTCACCCTCCCTCCCCATTTTCCTTCCTGATGGGACTTCCTAGATTGTTATGCCGAGGTGGCTCCCCTTTGATGCCCAGGTGCCCTGACTGGGTGTCGCCGGTGGATGAGGCAAGAAAGACCGAAGCCCCTTCTCCTGGCCAAAATATGCTAACAACCCCTTTTCTTCATCCCTTCCTTTAAGTGCCTTATTGGTGCCTGAAGCTGCCCTGCCTGTTTCCCCACTGCTTATACCATTGGACCTCTACCTTCATGGCTTCAAAGAGTTAAAATCCTCACGAGCACCGGGACCCAACGGACTGGCCAATATTGTTATGAAATCGCACCCCCAGTTTTGGGCGAGCCTGTTGGGTATATTATTTGAGAAAGTTTTAAAATCGGGTAAAATACCCTGCTCTTGGCAAACGGCAATACTAATACGTGTATTTAAGAAGGGAAATAGACTCAACCCTAGCAACTTTAGGTTGCTGTCTATGTTAGACGCAACAGGGAAGATATTTGCCTCATGTTTGCTTAACGAGCTACAATCTTGGGCAGAGGGCTCGGGTGTATTGTCTAAATTTCAAAGTCGGTTCAGACAAGGATATTCTACCTCCCATAACATAATGGTGATGGACATTTTACGAACTAGAGCATTAAGAGGGGGGGCTGCTCCACTATATGCCCTTTATATTGACTTCACAGCAGCTTTTGATTCCATACCTAGAAGACATCTGTGGAGTAAATTACAACTAATGGGATGCCCGGAAGGTTTAATATATTATCTAAGACTCTTGCACCATAATAATTCAGTCAAACTGAAGCTAAACCAGGAAGGGCATACAACTGATAATGTTGCCCAAAACAGGGGAGTAAAACAAGGCTGTGTCACGGCGTCTCTAATTTACAACCTGTATGTCTATGACATCCCCGAAGCAATAACTGCAGCAAGTAACTGCCCTCCCAAAATTGGCAAAGCCACCTGTCCCGTATTAGCGTACGCGGATGATTTGGTGATATTTGACTATACCATTAGTGGGATGCGAAGATCGGCGGCTGCACTATGGGAGTATGCGGAGGTGAATGGCCTCAGTATTAATCTAGGGAAAACGAAGGTCATGAGATTCACAAAAAAGAAGGTATCCCATGTCCAACTTACAATAGGTTTGGTGAACATCTCCTATGTCCCTCAGTATCGATATTTGGGCATTGATTTTGAAGTTTCTGGTGATTATGCAGCCTGCAAACAATCGCGCAACATCAGAGCAGCACAATTGACTGCCCTACGCCATAGGTTTACTGTTAAACAGGGTGGCTTTACATTGTGGGGCACAGGCCAACTTTACGCACAAGCTTTTTCCCCGGCAATAATCTATGGGCTGGAAGCTCTCCTTGAGTCTGACCTAAAGTGGCTACAGGTGATAGAAGGTAGATTTTGGTGCCGCATCCTTGGTCTATCACCTTGTATGGCCATTATTAGATTAGAACTTGGCTTGACGTCTTTGAAGGCATTAGTACTAAAGAAGCAGGCCTCGTTGTATCTAAGAATCACCAGTACTTTAAAAAATGGATTGTTAACAGCGGTCCATCAGGAAATGGATAAGGAGAATTTGATATGCCCAACTATTGAACAAATGGCCAATCTGTTTCATGAAATAGGCTGGCAACCCAGGGAGGGTTGCTTCTCAGATGAAGCAAATAGAGCTCTGAGCAAACGTATAGATCTCTGGGACTGGCTAGAGAATTTTGAACATCTAAGTGGCCTGAGAAGTTATCAATTCGTCCAACATAGATTATATGGGTTTAAGAAACCTCAGAGATACCTAAATATCTGTGCATCAGCCAGACTCAGGCGGTTTATCTTATTGCTCAGATTGGAGCAACTACCCACAATTATGATCACAGGGAGTAAAGACAAGATTGCTGTCGAGTTGCGAACATGTCATATATGTAAAATCCAAGAGAAACTGGAGACGGCAAAACACCTTTTGACTGAATGCCCTGTTATGGCCAGTACAATTACTCCCCTTCTTGGCAGCTTTGTGCATGAAATTGAGTATATCAAGGACGACCTGTTTTGGCACCATTGTACGAACTTGAACAGTATGCATCTGTTGACAGCTCTTTATACCATTTGGCTGAGAGTTGAAGTTAGATTGGGCATAACTTTTTAGGCTAATTTTGTATAGATAACTGCGAATGTCATGATCTACAGAACATGCCCCTTTTGGACTTCCTGGTCCTTGTCTCAACGGGGCTTACATTCCCTTGTACTCCCAACATGGCCGCCCACTGTGAAACACCTTCCTCGCTCTACACCTTGGACGTAGCGTGTTACGCCTCCCGCGGCTCCGCGCGTCTCAATGCTATTGCGAAGTAGCGACCTGACGTGTGCTCCGTAGCTTGCGGTATTGTTTTCCTTGCTTCTTCCCAACCAACCCCATTCCTAGTCCCTTTCCTTCCTTTCTTGATTCCTGGACTCATGTGCTAGTAGCACACTCTGTAAATTTCCCGGATTCCTGGATCTTTGCATCCCGGAACTTTGAACGCACGCTGGAGTCGGAAGAGACTCGTGGAGCCTTATTCAAGACTCGATCCGTCCGCAAGAAGGCATCGATCAAGAAATCCAGCAAAGAACAAACTTAGGTGAGAAGGGGGGAACTCCTTGACAGTTTGAGACGCCACCCAACCGAACTCGATATGGACATGGAAGCGGCCGTCCACGACCTGATGCGTGGCATGCAAGAGCTATCAACCGAGGTGCAGAATCTAAAGGCGGAAAATGCCGCTCTCAAACAATTAGTTCTATCCCGTGATTCTGCCACAAAAGAAAGTGTGTTGCTGTGCAGCATAGTGGAGAAATACGATGGGTCAGCAAAAACCCTTCGCGGATTTCTGGATTCATGTTTGGTCCACTTTACTTTAAAGCCCTACTACTTTTCAACTCCCAGGGCTAAGGTGGGGTTCAAAATTTCCCACCTTTCAGTAAACGCCTTAACATGGGCTACGCCCCTCGTTAATGCCGGCGATGCTCTCCTAGATGACTATGACGGCTTCTTACAAGCCCTTAAGACCATGTTTGACCTTCCAGAGCAGGTCTATAGTGCCCAAGAACGCCTGTTAGACTTTCAGCAAGGATCCCAGGATATGCTCACCTATGTTACCTGATTCAAGCAATTAGTCAAGGAAGCTGATTGGTCCCCTGAGGCGAGTTTCACCCTTTTCAGGAGAGGACTGAATGAGGAGATTAAGGATGAGTTGGCCAGAGTGGCTCGCCCCCAAACTCATTCCAGGCACTATTGGACCTTGCCATGCAAATAGATTTCTGTATCCAGGAAAGGAAGGCAGAGAAGAAGAAATCCAGAGGTAATCCTCCGAAGCTGTCCTTTGAGAGTACCATCAAGACGGACACAAACCCAGGCTCAGTCTCTGAACCAGAACCCATGCAGATAGGAGCCTTCCGTGGATCTATATCCCCGCAAGAAAGGATGAGAAGGATTCATACGGGTTGTGCATGTATTGTGCCTCAGACAAACACTTGGTTAGGGAGTGTCCTCTAGCCCCTCCTCGGCGTTCGGGAAACACCAGCTCCCGATCCTAGATGGAGCAGAGCTTCGGGAGAGAGATCTTTGCCCCACATCAATTCCATCCTTGAACTCTCCTGGACAAAACAATTTGGTGATACTACAGGCCTCCCTGTCGCCTTCCAAGAATAAGACCTATCCCATTCTGGCCTTGGTAGACTGCGGAGCTATGGGAATTTTCATTGATCAAGACTGGGTTGTTAGTCATCATATTCAATACGAGACACGAAGCACCATGCAGCCGGTGGAAGCTATCGACGGACGACCCCTCACTTCAGGACCCATAAACCTGCAGACAAAGCTTTCCATAAACCATCACCAAGAGCGGATTACATTCGACATCATTAAGTCAGCTCATTACCCCATGGTATTGGGTATGCCCTGGTTACAGAAGCACAATCCGTATATCAATTGGACAGCAGGATCACTATTCCTAGGCTCAGAGTTTTGTATGTCCCACTGTCTATTCCTGGATCCCTCCTCGACACCCCCTAAAGAACCACTAAGAGACCAGCAAACACCACTCATGGTTTCCAATATCATACAAGTCCCAGAGGCCTATCAGGGATATGCTGATGTATTTTCAACTGCCATAGTCCAGGCCTTACCCCCTCACAGACCTTAAGACTGTGCCATAGATACAGATCCCTCAGCAGTGATTCCCTTCGGCAGAATGTTCATCCTTTCCGAACGAGAGAAAAAGGCCCTCCGAGAATACCTGGATACCAACCTTGAAAACGGCACCATAAGACCCTCAAAATCTCCAGCGGGTGCTTTGTTGTTCTTTGTTCCCAAGGAGGACACCAAGGAACTCAGACCTTGCCTCGACTATCGTGGCTTAAATCAATGCACCCTCAAAGATCAGTACCCACTGCCCCTGATCTCGGATATCCTGGAAGCTGTGAGAGGCGCTGTAATATTCACGAAGTTGGATCTCCGGGGTGCCTATCATTTGATTCGTGTCCGGGAAGGAGACGAATGGAAAACAGCCTTTAGAACACCCTTTGGTCATGTGAATATCTAGTCATGAACTTTGGACTAGCTAATGCCCCCGCAGTTTTTCAACGTTTCATGGATAGGGTGTTTTCTGACATGTTATTCCTCTTCGTCATTGTCTATCTGGATGACATATTGATCTTTTCCAAGGATCCTCTAAAGCATGAAGAACATGTAAAGGCAGTACTGCAACGACTCCGTGAACACAAACTTTTAGCCAAGCCCGAAAAATGCTTGTTTCACGTTACTTCTGTTCACTACCTAGGATTCATCCTTAGCCCAGAAGGAATTGGTATGGACCCTTCAAAGGTAAAGGCCATACTGGCATGGCCCGCTCCCACGTCCGTGAAACAAGTTCAATCCTTCCTGGGGCTTGCCAACTTCTACCGGAAGTTCATTTCTACCTTTTCCGAGGACGCTCAGCCGATCGTTGCTCTCTTGAAGAAAGACACCCCCTTTATCTGGTCTACACCGGAAGATAAGGCATTCCAACATTTAAAGACAGAGTTCATGCAAGCCCCCATCTTGGCCCAACCCGACATAAATCGGCCATTCCTAGTGGAAACGGATGCCTCTAACTACGCCATAGGAGCGGTCTTGAAGAAGGAACTTGAGGATAAACTCGAACACCCCATTGCTTACCTCTCACGAACCCTGACTCCCAGTGAGACACATTACTCCGTCCTGGAAAAGGAACTGTTAGCCATCCGCCAAGCCTTCATCGAATGGCGACATCTACTTCTAGGTGCTAGATATCCAGTTCAGGTCCGCACGGACCATCGGAATCTTCAAATTCTACAGTCGTTGGAGTGCAGGAACAGTCGTTAGGCGCGTTGGTCCTACTTCTTTGCCCAGTTCCAAAATCCAAATCACTCATGTTCACAAAACCTGATTGCTGACGCCTTATCTCAATGTCCTGACTATGTAACTACTGAAGACAGGGCCTATCCTAAAATGTTTCCCCACACGATCTTTGTAGCTCAAGCAGTCAACTTCCTGGAAGAAATTTGAGTGCAAACCCAGTCCTCTGACCTCTGGAAGGATATTTCAAGGAAGAATCCATGGAACCTAAGAGTTAAGGAAGGATATTTATTCAAGGACAATGCACTGGTCATTCCTACACAGAAATTACAACAAAGAATAATAAACCTCTGTCATGATACCCTTCACTCCAGACATCGTGGCATAACCAACACCCTCCGTCTCATACAAAGACAGTTTTGGTGGCCTGGAATGAAGACCAACGTACAGCAGTACATCAAAGCTTGTCAAAATAAACATGATAACAAGTGACCGGCGGGTCTTCTACTGCAACCTACACGTCCAACAAGGCCATGGGAATTCATTGCTACAGACTTCATTGTGGAATTACCACCTTCTCGAGGATACACAACCATCATGGTTACCATTCACTTGTTCACTCATATGGCTCATTTTACACCCCTGTGTAAGCTATCATCCTCGTCCAAGCTTGCTGGAATCTTCCTGGAACACATATTCCGTTTACATGGACGTCCTTCCAAGATCATATCTGATCGAGGACCTCAATACGTCTCTCAATTCTGGAAACATCTCTGTCGCATTTTGGGAATCCAACGCGCCCTCTCATCTGGTTATCATCCCCAAACCAACGGGGCCACAGAACGTGCTAATCAGACCCTGGAGCAGTATCTTCGATGTTTCGCCACCAAGGTTCAGGATGACTGGTCGCTCCTGATACCCGTGGCTGAATTCGCCTACAACAATTCTGATCATTCAGCACTTAAGACCAGTCCCTTTTATTGTAGCCAAGGTTTCCATCCATCGGTTCTACCCTCTGTTCTCCCTCCTGAACACCAGTACCTACTGTCGACTCCTGGATAGAAACCCACATCAACATACACCAGGAGGCCAAAGAAAACTTAGAGAGGGCCAGAACACAGACTAAGAGGTATGCGGATTCCAAAAGAAGACCAGGTCCTTCTTATGCAATTGGTGATCAAGTCTGGTTGTCCTCGAAATTACTACCCTGACATCTACGGCCAAACAAGTTGGCCCCTCGGTACTATGGTCCATTTCCCATCAAGGAAATTATCAATCCAGTTTCATACCGGATCAGACTACCAGACTCCTGGAAGAAAATTCACCCAGTATTTCACACATCCTTATTAAAACCCTACACCCAATCCTCCCGGAAATCCTGCCGACCTCCTTCTCTGCTGGTCGACAACCAATTGGAATATGAAGCATCCTGAAAATGTGACTCCAGGTATAAACGGGGTCAGCTTCAATACCTGGTTGAATGGAAAGGATATCCTCCTAGTGAAAGAACCTGGGAACCACTTTCTAATCTCAAGGCCCCTCGACTACTCAGAAGATTTCACCTTATACATTTGGGCAAACCCTGCGGAACGGGTCTTCGGAGGAGGCATGCTGTCATGAACTACAGAACACGCCCCTTTTGGAATTCCTGGTCCTTGTCTCAACGGGGCTTACACTCCCTTGTACTCCCAACATGGCCGCCCACTGTGAAACACCTTCCTCGCTCTACACCTTGGACGTAGCGTGTTCTATTAATAGACCACGCCTCCCGCGGCTCCACACGTCTCAATGCTATTGCGAAGTAGCGACCTGACGTGTGCTCCGTAGCTCGCGGTATTGTTTTCCTTGCTTCTTCCCAACCAACCCCATTCCTAGTCCCTTTCCTTCCTTTCTTGATTCCTGGACTCGTGTGCTAGTAGCACACTCTGTAATTTTCCCGGATTCCTGGATCTTTGCATCCCGGAACTTTGAGCGCATGTTGGAGTCGGAAGAGACTCGTGCAGCCTTATTCAAGACTCGATCCACCCGCAAGAAGGCATCGATCAAGAAATCCAGCAAAGATCGAACTCAGGTGAGAAGGGGGGAACTCCTTGACAGTGAATCAAATGTATGTAATATATGTGGATAGATTTTATATGCTCATTTTCTTTTTTTAGGTAATGGATTTTCTTCTTTATTTGTACTCAGATTTTTATTTAGATTATGTATTAATTTTTATTGTTATTTTAAAGGTTTGTGTAAAGATTATAATTTAAACTATATCACAATAAATATTATGATTGTGGGTGCAAGGACAAACAACTTTGCTGTTTAAAAGACCATGCTCGGAAGCCCTGCCCTCACCTCAGTTTTCAGGGGGGGTGGAGCCCGATTAACTCAATGAGGTTGCATGCCTGACATCCATCAATACGCAGATGACACGCAGCTCTACCTCAAGATATTCTCCATAGAAGACATCCACAGGCTCAAGTCCTCTCATTGATACAGACATGGATGTCAAGTGGTCACCTGAAGCTCAAACCATCCAAGACTGAATTCCTACTGCTGATCAACAACGCTAAACACCCTGACATCCAGACATGGCTCCCTGTTATGAACCTGGAAGGCTTCACACCCTGGCTGGCCCCCTGTGCTAAGTTCCATGGGGGCGATATCGAGAGAAACCTCTCCTTCAAACAGCACATAGCAAGGAAGACACAAATGGCCTGGTACCAACTCTCTCTCCTGCGGAAAATCAAGCCCTTCATCCCAGAAAACAACTTCAGATCTGCTGTCCAAGCCTTGGTCCTCTCCCACCTGGATGGCGGTAATGACCATCTGGAAGGTTTTCCTAAAACTATCCTGGCATGCCTCAAACGTGTCCAACATGGGAGCATGACTCACAGGACTCTTCAAATTTGACCATATCATCCTGAAGCTCATCGAACTGCACTGGCTCCCACAGAGAGTAGTTATCTTCAAATCCTGCAGTGCCATCTGCAAGGCTGTCACCCTGACGTCCTGCACTGAAAAACTGAGCATTTACGGAGGGCTGCAAGGACATGTGCAGACTTGAACGCTGCCAGCGCCGGAAGGAAAGAACCAGAAGATAGGCCTTCTCTGTCTATGCCCCTGTAAAAGAGAAGCTGGGGCACGCTTTAGCAGTCACCCCGACTACCTACAAGAGGATACTTGGGCTCCACCAAACTCCCTGCCAAAAGGACGGAAGACTCATCCATAGGGCACATTTCGCAGTCTTTATTCACAACAAATTAAAGGGATCGCAATTAAACAGTATCACTGTTCCAGAGCTCTCATCTTCCAAACATGGGATACCCCCTTTTAACCATGCATGATGTCACAAAACAAGTTGCTTCCCAGAAAACCTATAGGGGCAGGCGATTGGTCTGCTTAGTAAGGCTACATATACATTTCATACGGGTTAGTAAATCGATTGGATCGACATATCTTGTGGCTCTACCTAGGGTCACCTTGAAATGTCACAATTACAAAGTTGCAAGTTCTCAGAGAAACTATTGGCTGCTGCAATATAATATACTCTTATCAGGAAAGGTAGCTACGGATTGGACAGGACAGGTCTTCCCACCCTTGGGAACCTGGACAGTTACCAGGCTAAATGAAACTACCCAGAAACTGCCAAGGTGCCGTGGGCCCGATTCATGGATTTATTTGTACGGTTCAAAGTGACTTTGCACTGCCGACACAAAACCTGATTCATGGAACTGTGTAAAAAATTCCATGAATCGGGCCCTGTGTGTTCCCAACTAGTTACTCTCTCTGATTGCCTGAGCCCTGAGAAAGAACATCCATCTTTGAACTTATGTAGTAATTGTGTCTTTCCACCTTGTGTCTGGTGGGAACAGCTTCTCTCCACCTGCTCTGAGTGAATAGGCATTGTTCTGCTTTCCTGGGTCACGTGTGTGTGGACCACGGAATTGAGCTCTCTTGCTTGCAATTATAAGGATTTTAGATTTAATTCTTGCAGGTGTTGTGTTTTCTTGGCAAGCTCCAACTGTCTGCCTCGGCTTGTCCACAGTGTGCCTGCGCTGGAAGCTCTGTCTGTCTGGCTTCAGCTGGATCAGGATGTCGGCCTTTCCCTGTATTTCTGAGAGTATCTGACTGTCTCCATTCACTTCAATGTACTTATGGCTTCCATCGTTGTCCTTATGGCCGTTCATATTAGTCGCAATTGAGCATGTGCAAGAGGGTTAAATGTATTCTTTGCTTCTTTCGGTTTCTGTGTAGCAAAATATATGCAAGTCTATATGTGTCAGTCCTCTAACTTATTATGGGTCATAAGCATTTGTTTTGTGACATACATTACAATAATCTAATGTATGTCGCGTAGCTTTGTGCATGGATGCCTATTTGCTTCATGTCTAACGCAGCTACGTCCTGATGTAAGTAGTGATGTCATCAGCTTCTTGTGGTTATAGTCAGTCACCTTGATTGATCAATGACAACAGTACCTCTTCCAGATTGTTGATTGGATATGGTTTGAATGGCTGTCTGAGCCAGTAATGTTTTTCACATCTGCGATATATTGGTGAGGTTGGTGAAGGGCCTAGAAGTGACGTGCACGTCTCGTTTCTCAGTCTTCAAGCTGCGAATCGGGTGGGGGTCTCAATGGCCACATTTGGGCCCCCCTCTAAGATCCCCCTCTGGTTGACCCAACAACCACACTCTCTAAACTATTCTCTCTGTTTACATACATTCTTGGTATACACATTTTCGTCACTCCTCCTAAGTGTCCATGGCACCTTGCATGGTCGTCTAAATTCCAGGTCATATAACTGCAATCTCTACCTGAGTTGCACCATACCCATTTTCCCCAATAGTTGCCTGAGTTGGTTGAAAACACGACCTTGGTGCCTTGTGGGAACTGCTTCAGCTGTGACCTTAATGCATTGAGGGTCTTTGTTTCTTTGTCTTCTGTCTCTGCGTCCAGTAAAACTGTCATCCATATAGTCCTTTCAGTTGTTTTCCTACAATGTGATATTGCTACTCTAATGACACAGAAGGCGAATAGCACTAGTATCAAAGCTGAAACTAGTACCTTCAGTCCATTGGGCATCCACAAGGGTATCCAGGAGAAGATGTAGGATAACCAGTTGTTGCCTGTCCATATGGAGTTTGTCTCTGCTTCCAATTTAGCATGCAATGATGATAGCTGAGAGAGAATGTTCCATTCTCATCATCGTGGGCAGGTTTATACATGCAACAGGAATAGCCAATCTTGGCGCAGCCCCTCTCCCCATAGCAGTGAGGAGGTCTAAAACATATCTATTCTGAAGGGCTATTTACATGACGGCTCTCATTTCCTAATTTATGAAATTGAACCCTTCCGTAGTCGAATTTATTGTCTGCATCAGCTCCCATTGTGTAATTTGGAGCCATTTAGCATTCACGTTGGCTTGGATTGCTGGAATGACAGATGTGAAGAACATTTCAGTTCTGCTGAACAGTCTATGTTAGTCTATGTTCTGGTGGTATTGTGTCTAGTGCATCTTCGGCACATCCATCTCAAGGTGGCCCACTTCCCTTGCAATCGACCTGGAGTTGTGCAGAGAGACGGGTGCATGAGGCACTGTGCTCTGACGGATGGGATTTCAGTTGCTATGAATGTTCTGGATGTACTCATGGAATAGGGGTTGAGAGAGCACACATACCATCTCTCTGTTGTTTCCTTCCTCACATTGGTCATGTGCTTGTACCACATGTTGTTGGCCATATGGGCTAAATCAGTTAGGTACCATTTCAAAATCTATGTTTGCATTGCTTCTAACTCTTTTTACTTCTCTGGTAGCTTCAGTCATCCACCCAGATATGGGTTCCATCACAGCAAGGATAGGTGTTGCGTTAGTAGGGGCTAGAGCGTGTGTGTGTGTGTGGTGTGTGTGGTGTGTGGTGTGTGGTGTGTGGTGTGTGGTGTGTGTGTGTGTGTGTGTGTGTGTGTGTGTGTCAAGTCGAATCGGGGAATGACTTAATAGGGTGATTACTGATGGGTCACCGTGAGTCAGGCACAGATATGTTTGTGCCACATATAGAAGGAATGCATGAAAGAACCATCTGGGAGGGATCGTTCAGCAGTTTTCTACTATAAATCTAATAAAGTGCACTTCAAAAGTGGTGTCCAGGTATGGAATTTATATTTCGAATGGTCCTTTGCATTCATGATGAATACCTAATTTGAGAGGAAAACATGTATTTCAAGTGTCCATTGCGTTCACAATGAATATCTGGTGTGAAAGGAAACATGTGCCTATTCTAGCTTTGTTTCTTGCTTCTCTCTGGCTCTGGTCATGGACCTGTTCTTCTCGGTCTTGTTTTTCTTCTTGCATGAAATCAACTACGCAGTGGCGGAAGGTGGTCTCACCTCAGCCGGGCTTGACATCTCTGATATAGTTCCAGGCTTTCTTGCCCATAAGCTTAACAGCATGATCAGTGACCTGCTCTACTGTTAAGGGACCCTCAAACTTGGCTATGAACCGGGGTCGAACGAAGGTTCGCAGGTATACCAAGTCATTGGGGTACAGAGGTGGCTGTTTTAGTAGCTCGACGGTCGTTTCTGGTGTGTTGTCTTCCTCACTCTTCTTCGACCTCTCCCGCTGTACTCAAAGTGGTCGAGAGATAAAAGAAGCAGTAGCCATCATTAAAGCCAGGTAATCATGCATTTCATCACCCAGAATAACAGCAGTGCAGGTTACAGAGCTTAGTATTGTTTGTATGCATGCGCGAGCCTCGTTCCAGCTCGCGCATGCGGTTTGAAATAAAGAAGGACCGTAAGACGGCATTCGCCACCGGGACCCCAACCAAAGCAGACGTGTCTGTGTCTCATTCCACAAGGTGCGTGTGTGATGCGAGAGGCGGCATGGGGCAATCATGGCATGCTAACATTGGCGACGAAGAAGTGCAGCGCAAGTGTGTGCGAAATCCTCAAGGGGTTCATCATCGGATGAGGCGTTCCGACATGCTATGCAGCACCGAATCCTATGTGGCAAGTTGACCGCCATCTTGGCACATAGGACACGACGGTTGCGGCCCGAAAGGGTGCTCGTGCGCCGTTTGTGCAGTACAAGAAGTCCATTTTTGGAACTTTCATGGCTATCGGACACCCGATGGCTGTGTTTCATGGATTTTGAAGGAGGTTTGGAGACCTCAACTCGCTGAATACACTCATCTAGGCAGTCACAGGCTCCATGGACTAATCCTGCCAAGGAGAGACACGCCAGGTGTCAGGATTGTAAATCTATATATCCAGGTGGCCTGAGAAAAGGATTTCTGCCATGGTAGGGAGGTTACAGAGGGTATTGCACTTCACTCCTGCGACTGGGAAACACCAGCATCAACAAAAAAAAAAAAGAGGAAAGACGCCAACAGAAGGGGCTAGTCAAGCTGGCAAGCTGGTATACCAAGTGGGGAGCCCAACATATCAAGGAGGGGACAGACTTGCGGCCTCCGACATTAAAGTGGGCTGATCGTGCGGTCTGCACGCATGGGAGAACAGGATGGTGCTGCCGTCACTCCAGCGCAAGTGTCGTGCCGATAACAAGGTATGTTGGCGCCCATGCAGGAGTTTGATATTTCGGGGCCCCCTTCTAAACCTGGACCAAAGTGGTTGTCATGGGTTAAAACGCTTGACATGTACTTTAGAGCCACCGGTCAGACAGAGGATGATGCAAAAGTGGCAACAATGCTGTATTCTGCAGGGTCGGAGGTGCACCGGATATTTGACTCATTGAATTTTCAGGCAACCACCTATGCGGCTGTCAAGGAAGCCCTACAAAACCATTTCCTACCTATGGCCAACGTAGATTATGACAGATTTGTCATGTGTGCAGAGAAGCAGCTGGGGATGAGTCCCTGGACCAGTTCTGAGGAAGGTTGAGACATTTGGCCAGAACATACAGGTGGGAGAATGAGGAAGGCATGGTGCGGAACCAACTCATTCAAGGGTGCAGCTCGGGGAAGCTGAGACGACAGATCCTCCGTGAGCCCGGCCTAACGCTAGCGCAGATTTTGGACACTGGACGTGCATACGAGCTGACGAAGAGCAGGGGTGCTCGGATGGACACAGCTGTCTGCCCGGGAAAGAGTGAAGAAGCTTTTGCAATTGGCCGGTCAACTCCTACGAAGGCACGATGGGGCCAGAAAAGGCCTGAGGGCCCCCCAAACTCAAACAACCCGCAATCATGCCAATAGAGTGGATATGATCTACCCCATGTGGGAGAGTGCCTGGCAAAAACAAGAGTATGTGGCAGGTGCAGCACGCCCAGACATTACGCAAGGGTGTGCAGGGCCGCGACTCCGGTGGCCACGTCCAGGGGACCAGCAAGAGTTGGCGGTGGCAACCCCAGAAAGTTCAAGAATATGACAGCGATTGAACAGGGCACACAGGAGCTGGACATAGCGGAGGAAGAGGAGGATGAGGAGGAAGTGTTGTTCATTTCCAACATTGTTACAGGGGCAAAGAAAAGGAGGCAACCTACCTGCATGGTCAACATATGAGACACCCCAACGCCTGTTTTGATTGACACAGGTGCATCAGTCTGTATCCTGGCAGCGGAACATTATGAGGCCCACCCAGGCCCTCCGGGGCTCGAGGTTTCCAAAGCTAGGATCTACACCTTTGGCAGTGACACGCCTTTGCCCATACAAGGTGTCTTTGTGGCGCCCGTCACACACAGACAAAGTACAATAAAGGCCAGATTCTTCGTCACCGATGTGAGCCCTCATTCTTTACTGAGCTGTGCGGCCTCTGAGGCGTTAGACATTGTCCATTTTACCATGTCGGTATACCAAAAAGATGTTGATCGCCTCCTGGAACCGGTCCGATAGCACAGCAAGTAGAGCGCTCGCTTTGACATCTGTGCGGAGCCTGCTGACGCAGGTTTGAATCCCGCAGGGGCAAACTCAGCCTTTCATCCTTCCGAGGTCGATAAATGAGCACCACTGACCGTGGGTAATAATAAGCAGCGCTCAGATACCTGAGGGTTCGGAGCGCTATATAAAAAACAAATTATTATTATTATTATATGCAAACATCTCCCGTTGAGTGGGAAAGCTGAAGGGTGACCCGATCAGAATCCACATTGATGAGACAGTGTGGCCGACGGCACTGAAGCACAGGAGAATACTGTTTCACCTGAGGGCACAGGTCGAAAAAGAACTACAGTCATTGATTGATATGGACATCATCAAACGAGTGGAAGGCCCAACCCTGTGGGTGACACCGAAACCTAAACAGCCCGGTGCCGTACGCATTTGTGTCAACATGCGTTTGCCCAATGCGGCCATCAAAAGAGAAAGACAACTCACGCCGACATTGGACGACATCATTGGTGAGCTACGAGGGGCTAATGTGATCTCCAAGCTGGACCTAAGGTCTGGGTATCATCAGCTGGAGCTAAACCCAGAGTCCCGCTGTATTACGACTTTCACCACCCACGAAGGGTTATACCAATTTAAGAGGTTGAGCTTTGGTGTCTCGTCAGCGGCAGAAGTTTTCCAAAATGTCATTCGCGGTGCCCTAGCCGGACTGAAAGAGGTCATCAACCTGAGCGATGACATCCTGGTCTTTGCCTCCTCAGAAGCTGACCATATGAGAAGACTTGAAAGGACACTGGATAGAATCAAAAGCCTTAGCCTCACGCTACGCAAAGATAAGTGTGAGTTTTTCAAGGACTGCATTGAATTCTTTGGTTTCGTCTTCCACGCGGGGGCATATCCCTGGATCCGGAAAAAGTACGGGAAATTCAAGAAGCAACAGCCCCAGAGACACCTTCCGAAGTCCGAAGCTTCTTAGGCATGGTGAACTACTGCGGCCGATGTATTCGGGACCCAGCGTCCCTGTCCGAGCAGCTGAGGGCACTTAACAAGAACGATGTGGCGTGGACATGGACCTCAAGAGAACAAAAAACATTTACAGACATTAAGGCGGCACTTACAGACAGAGAAACCATGGTGTACTTTAATCCGGAAAGGTAGTCCGAGATTGTGGTGGACGCCAGGCCGGTAGGACTGGGCGCAGTTCTTCTACAAGCAGATGCCCAAGGACAAATGCACCCAATCCATTATGCCAGTAAGGCACTCTCGGATACAGAAAGGAGGTATTCGCAGATTGAAAGGGAGGCGCTGACAATACTGTGGGGGTGTAAACACTTCAGATTATACATCTTGGGGAAAACGGTGGTAGTTATCATAGACCATAAACCACTAATACCCATCATGGCAGGCAGATCCTTAAAACCATCCCCGCAAATTGAACGGTGGATGTTGTCCCTGATTGAGTACGGGGTGAAACTGCAATACCGGCCAGGCACCAACAACCCCGCGAATTACTTGTCTCGTCACCCCGGGGTGGGGCGCACGCAAGAAAACGTGGAGGTGGTCAACTGCATAGAAATGGTTCGCAGTGTCATGGAAGCCACCATGCCCTTGGCATTGTCACTGTAAGAGATAGTTTCAGCCTCGGACCGTGATGAAGTATTTCAGATTATTCGATCTGCCATGGACAGCGGGGAATGGAAGGACGTGTTGGCCAGCAACACCAGGCGAGAGACGGGGGCACAACAAGACTTGCAGGCGATGTGTAAAGCCCGCAATGAACTCTTTATGTCTGAGGAGGGGCTTATATTGAGAGGACGGCAAATCGTCATCCCCCGTTCCCTGGTTACAAAGGTGTTGGAATTGGCCCACAAAGGACATCAAGGTGTGGCGAAAACTAAAGCACGCCTGAGAGCCAAGGTTTGGTTCACAGACCTAGAGAGGCACGTGGACGAATTTGTACGCGTGTGCGTTCTGTGCCAAGCGGCCAGCCTAATGGAAAGGGGACCCACTATACGATCTATGGAAAGAAGCGAACAGCCATGGGGAACAGTGCATGCAGACTTCGGGTCCACCGGAAGGGGGATGTACTTTCTGGCAGTGGTGGATCAGTGGTGCAGATACCCAGAGATGGAGCTAGTGGAGTCTACGGTGTGCGACCATACCATCTTGGCACTGTCTTCCGCATTTCACTAAATGGGGGAGGAGAGTTACGCCAGAACCTGTTTGAGTTCCTGAGAGAGTACAGGGCGACCCCACACCAGTCCACGGGGGTAGCGCCGGTGAAGGCATTGTTTAAACGCTGCCCCAGAGGGCTGATACCCAAGGTGGAAGGAAGAGAACATGGGGTGGTCGACGATTAACGCATCCGACAGGAGCGGCAGGCCAATAATGAGAAAGAAAGCAGTCGGAGAAACCTACAAGATTAGGACATCGCCGTAGGGGACACTGTGCTGATAAGGAACAGGCACCTGGAGGGGAAGATGTCCCTCACATACATTACAATAATCTAATGTATGTCGCGTAGCTTTGTGCATGGATGCCTATTTGCTTCATGTCTAACGCAGCTACGTCCTGATGTAAGTAGTGATGTCATCAGCTTCTTGTGGTTATAGTCAGTCAACTTGATTGATCAATGACAACAGTACCTCTTCCAGATTGTTGATTGGATATGGTTTGAATGGCTGTCTGAGCCAGTAATGTTTTTCACATCTGCGATATATTGGTGAGGTTGGTGAAGGGTCTAGAAGTGACGTGCACGTCTCGTTTCTCAGTCTTCAAGCTGCGAATCGGGTGGGGGTCTCAATGGCCACATTTGGGTCCCCCTCTAAGATCCCCCCTCTGGTTGACCCATCAACCACACTCTCTAAACTATTCTCTCTGTTTACATACATTCTTGGTATACACATTTTCGTCACTCCTCCTAAGTGTCCATGGCACCTTGCATGGTCGTCTAAATTCCAGGTCATATAACTGCAATCTCTACCTGAGTTGCACCATACCCATTTTCCCCAATAGTTGCCTGAGTTGGTTGAAAACACGACCTTGGTGCCTTGTGGGAACTGCTTCAGCTGTGACCTTAATGCATTGAGGGTCTTTGTTTCTTTTTTCTTCTGTCTCTGCGTCCAGTAAAACTGTCATCCATATAGTCCTTTCAGTTGTTTTCCTACAATGTGATATTGCTACTCTAATGACACAGAAGGCGAATAGCACTAGTATCAAAGCTGAAACTAGTACCTTCAGTCCATTGGGCATCCACAAGGGTATCCAGGAGAAGATGTAGGATAACCAGTTGTCGCCTGTCCATATGGAGTTTGTCTCTGCTTCCAATTTAGCATGCAATGATGATAGCTGAGAGAGAATGTTCCATTCTCATCATCGTAGGCAGGTTTATACATGCAACAGGAATAGCCAATCTTGGCGCAGCCCCTCTCCCCATAGCAGTGAGGAGGTCTAAAACATATCTATTCTGAAGGGCTATTTACATGACGGCTCTCATTTCCTAATTTATGAAATTGAACCCTTCCGTAGTCGAATTTATTGTCTGCATCAGCTCCCATTGTGTAATTTGGAGCCATTTAGCATTCACGTTGGCTTGGATTGCTGGAATGACAGATGTGAAGAACATTTCAGTTCTGCTGAACAGTCTATGTTAGTCTATGTTCTGGTGGTATTGTGTCTAGTGCATCTTCGGCACATCCATCTCAAGGTGGTCCACTTCCCTTGCAATCGACCTGGAGTTGTGCAGAGAGACGGGTGCATGAGGCACTGTGCTCTGACGGATGGGATTTCAGTTGCTATGAATGTTCTGGATGTACTCATGGAATAGGGGTTGAGAGAGCACACAACATCTCTCTGTTGTTTCCTTCCTCACATTGGTCATGTGCTTGTACCACATGTTGTTGGCCATATGGGCTGAATCAGTTAGGTACCATTTCAAAATCTATGTTTGCATTGCTTCTAACTCTTTTTACTTCTCTGGTAGCTTCAGTCATCCACCCAGATATGGGTTCCATCACAGCAAGGATAGGTGTTGCGTTAGTAGGGGCTAGAGCGTGTGTGTGTGTGTGTGGTGTGTGTGGTGTGTGGTGTGTGGTGTGTGTGTGTGTGTCAAGTCGAATCGGGGAATGACTTAATAGGGTGATTACTGATGGGTCACCGTGAGTCAGGCACAGATATGTTTGTGCCACATATAGAAGGAATGCATGAAAGAACAATCTGGGAGGGATCGTTCAGCAGTTTTCTACTATAAATCTAATAAAGTGCACTTCAAAAGTGGTGTCCAGGTATGGAATTTATATTTCGAATGGTCCTTTGCATTCATGATGAATACCTAATTTGAGAGGAAAACGTGTATTTCAAGTGTCCATTGCGTTCACAATGAATATCTGGTGTGAAAGGAAACATGTGCCTATTCTAGCTTTGTTTCTTGCTTCTCTCTGGCTCTGGTCATGGACCTGTTCTTCTCGGTCTTGTTTTTCTTCTTGCATCAAATCAACTTCGCAGTGGCAGAAGGTGGTCTCACCTCAGCTGGGCTTGACATCTCTGATATAGTTCCAGGCTTTCTTGCCCCTAAGCTTAACAGCATGATCAGTGACCTGCTCTACTGTTAAGGGACCCTCAAACTTGGCTATGAACCAGGGTCGAACGAAGGTTCGCAGGTATACCAAGTCATTGGGGTACAGAGGTGGCTGTTTTAGTAGCTCGACGGTCGTTTCTGGTGTGTTGTCTTCCTCACTGTTCTTCGACCTCGCCCGCTGTACTCAAAGTGGTCGAGAGATAAAAGAAGCAGTAGTCATCATTAAAGCCAGGTAATCATGCATTTCATCAATCAGAATAACAGCAGTGCTGTTTACAGAGCGTAGTATTGTTTGTATGCATGCGCGAGCCTCGTTCCAGCTTGCGCATGCGGCTTGAAATAAAGAAGGACCGTAAGACGGCATTCGCCACCGGGACCCCAACCAAAGCAGACATGTCTGTGTCTCATTCCACAAGGTGCGTGTGTGATGCGAGGGGCGGCATGGGGCAATCATGGCATGCTAACATTGGCGACGAGGAAGTGCAGCGCAAGTGTGTGCAAAATCCTCAAGGGGTTCATCATCGGATGAGGCGTTCCAACATGCTATGCAGCACCGAATCCTATGTGGCAAGTTGACCGCCATCTTGGCACATAGGACACGACGGTTGCGGCCCGAAAGGGTGCTCGTGCGCCGTTTGTGCAGTACAAGAAGTCCATTTTTGGAACTTTCATGGCTATCGGACACCCGATGGCTGTGTTTCATGGATTTTGAAGGAGGTTTGGAGACCTCAACTCGCTGAATACACTCATCTAGGCAGTCACAGGCTCCATGGACTAATCCTGCCAAGGAGAGACACGCCAGGTGTCAGGATTGTAAATCTATATATCCAGGTGGCCTGAGAAAAGGATTTCTGCCATGGTAGGGAGGTTACAGAGGGTATTGCACTTCACTCCTGCGACTGGGAAACAACAGCATCAACAAAAAAAAAAGAGGAAAGACGCCAACAGAAGGGGCTAGTCAAGCTGGCAAGCTGGTATACCAAGTGGGGAGCCCAACATATCAAGGAGGGGACAAACGTGCGGCCTCTGACATTAAAGTGGGCTGATCGTGCGGTCTGCACGCATGGGAGAACAGGATGGTGCTGCCGTCACTCCAGCGCAAGTGCCGTGCTGATAGCAATGTATGTTGGCGCCCATGCAGGAGTTTGACATTTCGGGGCCCCCTTCTAAACTTGGACCAAAGTGGTTGTCATGGGTTAAAACGCTTGAAATGTACTTTAGAGCCACCGGTGAGACAGAGGATGATGCAAAAGTGACAACAATGCTGTATTCTGCAGGGTCGGAGGTGCACCGGATATTTGACTCATTGAATTTTCAGGCAACCACCTATGCGGCTGTCAAGGAAGCCCTACAAAACCATTTCTTACCTATGGCCAACGTAGATTATGACAGATTTGTCATGTGTGCAGAGAAGCAGCTGGGGATGAGTCCCTGGACCAGTTCTGTGGAAGGTTGAGACATTTGGCCAGCACATACAGATGGGAGAATGAGGAAGGCATGGTGCGGAACCAACTCATTCAAGGGTGCAGCTCGGGGAAGCTGAGACGACAGATCCTCTGTGAGCCCGGCCTAACGCTAGCGCAGATTTTGGACACTGGACGTGCATACGAGCTGACGAAGAGCAGGGGTGCTCGGATGGACACAGCTGTCTGCCCGAGAAAGAGTGAAGAAGCTTTTGCAATTGGCCGGTCAACTCCTACGAAAGCACGATGGGGCCAGAAAAGGCCTGAGGGCCCCCCAAACTCCAACAACCCGCAATCATGCCAATAGAGTGGATATGATCTACCCCATGTGGGAGAGTGCCTGGCAAAAACAAGAGTATGTGGCAGGTGCAGCACGCCCAGACATTACGCAAGGGTGTGCAGGGCCGCGACTCCGGTGGCCACGTCCAGGGGACCAGCAAGAGTTGGCGGTGGCAACCCCAGAAAATTCAAGAATATGACAGCGATTGAACAGGGCACACAGGAGCTGGACATAGCGGAGGAAGAGGAGGATGAGGAGGAAGTGTTGTTCATTTCCAACATTGTTACAGGGGCAAAGAAAAGGAGGCAACCTACCTGCATGGTCAACATAGGAGACACCCCAACGCCTGTTTTGATTGACACAGGTGCATCAGTCTGTATCCTGGCAGCGGAACATTATGAGGCCCTGCCAGGCCCTCTGGGGCTCAAGGTTTCCAAAGCTAGGATCTACACCTTTGGCAGTGACACGCCTTTGCCCATACAAGGTGTCTTTGTGGCGCCCGTCACACACAGACAAAGTACAATAAAGGCCAGATTCTTCGTCACCGATGTGATCCCTCATTCTTTACTGAGCTGTGCAGCCTCTGAGGCGTTAGACATTGTCCATTTTACCATGTCGGTATACCAAAAAGATGTTGATCGCCTCCTGGAACCGGTCCGATAGCACAGCAAGTAGAGCGCTCGCTTTGACATCTGTGCGGAGCCTGCTGACGCAGGTTTGAATCCCGCAGGGGCAAACTCAGCCTTTCATCCTTCCGAGGTCGATAAATGAGCACCACTGACCGTGGGTAATAATAAGCAGCGCTCAGATACCTGAGGGTTCGGAGCGCTATATAAAAACCAATTATTATTATTATTATTATATGCAAACATCTCCCGTTGAGTGGGTAAGCTGAAGGGTGACCCGATCAGAATCCACATTGATGAGACAGTGTGGCCGACGGCACTGAAGCACAGGAGAATACTGTTTCACCTGAGGGCACAGGTCGAAAAAGAACTACAGTCATTGATTGATATGGACATCATCAAACGAGTGGAAGGCCCAACCCTGTGGGTGACACCGAAACCTAAACAGCCCGGTGCCGTAAGCATTTGTGTCAACATGCGTTTGCCAAATGCGGCCATCAAAAGAGAAAGACAACTCACGCCGACATTGGACGACATCATTGGTGAGCTACGAGGGGCTAATGTGATCTCCAAGCTGGACCTAAGGTCTGGGTATCATCAGCTGGAGCTAAACCCAGAGTCCCGCTGTATTACGACTTTCACCACCCACGAAGGGTTATACCAATTTAAGAGGTTGAGCTTTGGTGTCTCGTCAGCGGCAGAAGTTTTCCAAAATGTCATTCGCGGTGCCCTGGCCGGACTGAAAGGGATCATCAACCTGAGCGATGACATCCTGGTCTTTGCCTCCTCAGAAGCTGACCATATGAGAAGACTTGAAAGGACACTGGATAGAATCAAAAGCCTTAGCCTCACGCTACACAAAGATAAGTGTGAGTTTTTCAAGGACTGCATTGAATTCTTTGGTTTCGTCTTCCACGCGGGGGCATATCCCTGGATCCGGAAAAAGTACGGGAAATTCAAGAAGCAACAGCCCCAGAGACACCTTCCGAAGTCCGAAGCTTCTTAGGCATGGTGAACTACTGCGGCCGATGTATTTGGGACCCAGCGTCCCTGTCCGAGCAGCTGAGAGCACTTAACAAGAACGATGTGGCGTGGACATGGACCTCAAGAGAACAAAAAGCATTTACAGACATTAAGGTGGCACTTACAGGCAGAGAAACCATGGTGTACTTTAATCCGGAAAGGTAGTCCGAGATTGTGGTGGACGCCAGGCCGGTAGGACTGGGCGCAGTTCTTCTACAAGCAGATGCCCAAGGACAAATGCACACAATCCATTATGCCAGTAAGGCACTCTCGGATACAGAAAGGAGGTATTCGCAGATTGAAAGGGAGGCGCTGACAATACTGTGGGGGTGTAAACACTTCAGATTATACATCTTGGGGAAAACGGTGGTAGTTATCATAGACCATAAACCACTATTACCCATCATGGCAGGCAGATCCTTAAAACCATCCCCGCAAATTGAACGGTGGATGTTGTCCCTGATTGAGTACGGGGTGAAACTGCAATACCGGCCAGGTACCAACAACCCCGCGAATTACTTGTCTCGTCACCCCGGGGTGGGGCGCACGCAAGAAAACGTGGAGGGGGTCAACTGCATAGAAATGGTTCGCAGTGTCATGGAAGCCACCATGCCCTTGGCATTGTCACTGTAAGAGATAGTTTCAGCCTCGGACCGTGATGAAGTATTTCAGATTATTCAATCTGCCATGGACAGCGAGGAATGGAAGGAAGTGTTGGCCAGCAACACCAGGCGAGAGACCGGGGCACAACAAGACTTGCAGGCGATGTGTAAAGCCCGTAATGAACTCTTTATGTCTGAGGAGGGGCTTATATTGAGAGGACGGCAAATTGTCATCCCCCGTTCCCTGGTTACAAAGGTGTTGGAATTGGCCCACAAAGGACATCAAGGTGCGGCGAAAACTAAAGCACGCCTGAGAGCCAAGGTTTGGTTCACAGACCTAGAGAGGCACGTGGACGAATTTGTACGCGTGTGCGTTCTGTGCCAAGCGGCCAGCCTAATGGAAAGGGGACCCACTATACGATCTATGGAAAGAAGCGAACAGCCATGGGGAACAGTGCATGCAGACTTCGGGTCCACCCGAAGGGGGATGTACTTTCTGGCAGTGGTGGATCAGTGGTGCAGATACCCAGAGATGGAGCTAGTGGAGTCTACGGTGTGCGACCATACCATCTTGGCACTGTCTTTCGCATTTCACTAAATGGGGGAGGAGAGTTACGCCAGAACCTGTTTGAGTTCCTGAGAGAGTACAGGGCGACCCCACACCAGTCCATGGGGGTAGCGCCGGTGAAGGCATTGTTTAAACGCTGCCCCAGAGGGCTGATACCCAAGGTGGAAGGAAGAGAACATGGGGTGGTCGACGATTAACGCATCCGACAGGAGCGGCAGGCCAACAATGAGAAAGAAAGCGGTCGGAGAAACCTACAAGATAAGGACATCGCCGTAGGGGACACTGTGCTGATAAGGAACAGGCACCTGGAGGGGAAGATGTCCCTCACGTACGAACCTCAACCCCTGGGGGTGACACATGTGAAAGGATCCATGGTAACTGCAGCCAACAGGCGAGGGACAGTAACCCGAAATGTGTCTTACTTCAAAAAGATCGAAGTCAACCCGCCGGAAGGAACTCAAGGGGCGCCTGAGTACCCAAATGTCACTATGCTAACTGAGGTACCAGATGTGGGTGGAGGCCCTACACCAAGGGAAGTGCCACTGACGGCCCAGGATGATAGCCGGAGATACCCGAGCCGAGGACTACATCATGGACCCTGAGGCCTAGATCACTCGGGTGCAGTATGAGTTAACTAACGTTGAGTTGTTGCACTGTTAATGTTGTGTGGCATTTCTTGTTTAAAGAAAAGGAGGGATGTTACGGAGCGTAGTATTGTTTGTACGCATGCGCGAGCCTCATTCCGGCACGCGCATGTGGTTTGAAATAAAAACTGACCGTAAGACGGCATTCGCCACCTGGACCCCAACCAAAGCAGACGTGTTGGTGTCTCATTCCACAAGGTGCATGTGTGATGCGAGGGACAGTCTGGGGCAATCATGGCATGCTAACAGTGCTCTGGGGTTCTGTCAATGCTCTAGTGGGAGGAGCAAGTGGGAGTCGACTCATGGGGGAGTTAAGTGGTGGTCAGATCCAGGTTGATTGCACAATGCATAAAGGGCTAGGGGCAATGGAGCCATCCTTTTTCAGTGTGGCTTTGATTTTAGCAATAATTTCCTTCAATAGGCCATTTGCGTGTGGGTGATAAGCACAGGAAAACGTGTGTTCTATCCCCAATAGGGCTGTAATATGTTAAAATGTCTTGTTTACGAAGTGAGGTCCATTGTCAGACCGCAGGGCCTCACAAACCCCCCAACGTAGGAATACTTCTCTAACGAGAAATCTAGCTGCCCTAAGGGCATCAGGGTGTGAACACAGACCAGTTTCTATCCATCTGGAGAATGGGCACACCACTACTATCATGTAGCGGAAGCCTTGATATACTTGGATCATGTCTACATAATCTTATGGAGGTGTTGGAAGGGCTAAATTAGCGGGGTATTAATACTCACACTACTCAGTGCATGACCAGCATTATATTTCTTGCACACTATACAGTTGTCTATAAATGTGGCTTCATGCTCCACCGTATTCAGAAAGAACCACTCCTCCTCAACATGTGTGGCAAGTACGCCCCTGCTTAAATGAGTGGGATAGTGTAATCACACAAAGACAACTTGTTTCAGCAATTGAACTGTACCCTTCCCTCAGTAACATATTACACACGTGTATGCGTGTGTAAGATGGGGTATCGAACTCTGTGATTCCTGTGAAATATGCTATGCGCTTTGCTTCTGCATCTGCTGCTTCATTGCCCCGGGACACCAGGTCCTCCCCTCTGTTGTGTGCTTGGCAATTCACAACCACTATGGTTGATGGAAGTTGCAGCACGTCTATGAGTGTGCCCAATAGAGGTGCGTGCTGTACTGGTGTGCCCTCAGCACATCGAAAGCCCCTCCTCTACCATCATGAAAATCCAGCATGTACTGTAGACGTCACGTAGGCCGAATACACTGTAACTTCCTGATCGTTGCACACTTCTAGTGCCATTATGAGAGCTACCAATTCTGCAACCTGTGCAGAAAGATGAGACAGCAATCTCGCACTTTTCACTACCTTGGCTAGCCTGTCTGTGTCCATTGTCACCGTTGCTGTGTGGAAATCGATATAATATTGTGACCCCAATCGCATTGTTTGAATGTATGTTGGCCTACGCCAAGCTGTCTAAAGAATACCATGTACATAGGTTCCGCGGCAAGGTCTTGACCTTAATGTATTGTGTAAGCCGCCATCTTGGATCTAGCCGCCATTTTAGGTACTCTTGCAGTGTGGAAGTCACCCTGAATCACAAAATGGAGGCCGAATGACATTTTGAGTAAGACTCCGGCCATGGTGACCTCCACACACGTGAATAAACAATATGTCCGCAGGCCACTTGTTAGGGTCACGAACTAAGACCTTGTCCTCTCTTTAACCTGTGTGTAAATATGTAACTGTATCAGCGGAACTGATCAAATTATGTAAATTGTGTGTTCGACCTGGCTACGAACCCTAGCCACAGTTCCAAGAATGGTTAACTTTCGAGAGGGCTGGCCAATGCAGGACAAAACGTATAAAAACCCAAGCATCCCGATGATCGGTCTCTCCCACTTTCAGTGCGAACCTTACGTTGAAGGTTCGCGTGTTAGTCAGAGGGCCGAATAGCTATCCGTATGTCAATTGACTTTGGTAACTTTGTAACTTTGAAATAAAGCGCTTTGTATGTCCTTTGTAACCTGTGTTGGTGTGTTTCCTTTTGGGCTTCCCGGCCTCATATCAATTTCTCTGTTTCCACAGCTGTTGCAGTATCTTTTTTCCCCGTCGCCTTGTCTATCATTGAGGACCCATCAATATAAAGTACTCTCCCCCCTGTTGGCTGTCGTACTGTGGATACATAGTCATTCTTGTCCCAGTAAAGGGGTTGTGTCACGATCCATGCCCCTGGCCCCCTCAGGTATAACAGCCCCCTGGCAGCAGTGGGGTGAAAGCCCTTCACACTGGCCCCAAGGGCCTTAAAACTCTATCAGAAATATACATGGAGTCAGTCCTGGTGCCAGGCTCATTATCAGGAATAAAGCAATACCAGTTTTGGACCTTAATCCAACATGGAGGCCTATTACACAGCTGAGTTCTTTATAACCAAGCCATGCGGTCTAGTGTTTTGGGTGTGGCTGGGCCTGGAACTAATTGGCTTGAAACTACTTTACATGGGCTATTAAAACCACACCCAAACAGCAGAACATGCTTCGCGTTATTCTGCACTCCTGCAGCGTACAGCTCACCGTGTCCAGCTCCTGTTCATCTGCTTCTCCGGCGGCTCGATCCTGAAGCCCTAGATCCGGATTCCATTAACAACCTGGAAGAACAAGAACAGCATTAGCAAGCAAGAACACTTACCTGTGAAGTAACCGGTCTTGAATCCATCCTACGCTTCGCTTACCTCGCCCATCTCCGGAGTTCGCCGCAGCCTGCGAAGGTAAAGATCATGCAGATATATTCTTTACCAACTATGCAGATGACACGCAGCTGGTATTGGAACTTAGCGGGGACCATAAAACTGACAATGACCATCTAAACAGAATATATAACATCATAGAACTTTGGATGGATTCCAATTGGATGTGTTTGAACATCAGCAAATCCGAGCTAATGGTTTTCGGATCCACCCAAGCCAGAAGCGCATTGCCACACGACTACACAAACTTCAAGATCAAAGACGTCAACATTAAAGTAATCGAGAAAGTAAAAACCCTGGGCATGATGATGGAAGCATCCTTAGGAGTAGAAGCCCAGACTCAATACATAAAAAAACATGCAACTATTACTTGAGACTCCTCAGAGCTATTAGACCGTATCTATCAGAGAACAACTGTGCCACAGTGGCTAGAGCAACCATCCTCTCTCGGTTAGACTACGGGAATGCACTTATGCTAGGAGCCAACAAAAAAAGCATACAGGCATTCCAGATTATCCAAAATAACGCAGTCAGGATAATCAAAGGCAAATCCAAATCAGGCCACATCAGTACAGCCAGGAAGGAATTACACTGGCTCAAAATTGAGAGCAGAACTCACTTCAAGGCTCTTACAATAGCCCACAGATGCATCCACGGGAAGGCGCCAGGCTATCTAAAATCGAAAATACGTCCCTATGCCCCAAGCCGCGCCTTAAGATCCTCAGATCAAAGTAGGATCGCAGTAATGCCTCATAAACGTAAATCTGGACTTGGAAAATCTTTCCCAGTTATCACAGCAGGTATCTGGAACAATCTGCCAGTCCACATAAGGAAAGAACCTAACTACTTACGCTTTCGTAAGTTAGTGAAAACGTATCTCTTTAACTGACCTCGCCACTCCTGAACCCCTAAACCTTTGATTTCTAGGAACTGTCTCGTCCCATTTCTGTTAGTCCTCGTGTCCATGTTTCTGCGCCCCGAAACTTGCGAGTTACCGGCGCATTACAAATAAATAAATAAATAAATAAAAGAAACAAGGACAGCATTAATAACAATTCTTACCTGGGCAAGCAGCGAGTCCTGGCAGCACCCTATGCTTCTCTTACCTCGACCATCTCCAGGTTTCACCATAACCTGCAACGGAGAAGGAACAAGGTCAGCATTAACAAAGCACTTACCTGGGCAAGCAGCGCTTGGATCGCTCATCACTCCGGAACATCACTGCAACCTGTACAAAGAAGAAAAGAGAACACAGGTTAACAATTAACACCAATAAACAGCGCAGCACTCCCCGCATCAATAACTCACTGTGGTCTTTGCCATCGGCGCGGCAACTCTAAGATTGCAACCATCCCTGTGAAAACAAAATGAGACATTGGGCCTCATCATGACTTTGGCGGTAACCATTAAATCCGACATTCGCGCTATTACCGCCGGATTTAAGGGTCTGCCAAATCAGGACTTCGGCAGATTTTGCCCCAGCTCTTGGCTGGGGGGAAATCTGCCGAAAATTCACGCTATTACCGCTGGCGGGAAATCCGCCGGCGGTAAGAGCGCGAATTTTCCCCATTGAGCCCAATGGGGAATGGGGCATTCCTGAATGGGCTCAATGGGGAATGGGGAACTACATTACCGCCGAACTCGTGATTTGGCGCTATTAGCGCCGGGGAGTTCGGCGGTAGGGCTAACACCCAAGTCGTGATGAGGCCCATTGTTAGGGAACAGCGTAGTGGAGCAAGACGCCGAGAAGACAGAGAAATCAGAGGGAAAGAAAGGGACAGAATAAAGACAGAAAAGACATCATAACTCACCTGGAAGACAGCAAGGAGAGTCGGAGTCACAGCCGGACTGGACCCGACATAAGGGCACATGGACCAGTGAAGCAACAAGGTCCACGGAACGCCCGCACGAGTCACGCGCCCCTGCACACAGACGCAGGACGGAGAGTTCAATGCACAAAAACCTAAGGCGCTACCCAATGTCTGGCACATAACCAAGCAGCGAGGGGTCCGAGATAGCACTTAGACCTCCATCCAGTATTGTGTGGCGCCCCCGTGGATCCCAGGTGAGCGTAACAGTTGCCCCCCACTACTGTCGCTCCCAGTCAGTTTGTTCTGTCTGATATGTTGGCTGATGTGTAATTTCCCCATTCTGCTGCATCCCCCCTCTGCTCCTGCACCTTTGCGCTATGTGACCTGCCCTTCCACATAGCCAGCAGTGTATGGCGCAACCCCCGTTGGTCTCTGCTGTCCCCCATTAAAACTGTCTCTATTCTGTTGCATCGGATATCCAAACCCTCTCCCCCAGGGTGGTCCTCCCCATCCCCTTGGCCAATATTTGTATTGCCTCTTCCCATAAAGCCTCCTCCTGCTGGTTGCGGTTGATTCTGTGTGTTTTGGGTAACTATCCCCCCTCCACTTGTCAACATCTCCCCTTCCATTGTGTACTTTGATATCCTTTTCTGTACCAGCTTTGCTTCCTCCTGCTTTCTCTCTTTGCTTTTCTTTCTCACATTCTCCTGCAGTAGTGCCTATAGTCAGCTGAATTTCTGACCACCGTTTAGCATCCATCCCACTAACTTCTTCATCTGCATCTGTACCTGTTCTGGGAGACCCTGACATAATATGTGATGAAATAATCCCACTATTTTGTCCTATGGTTCACGAGTCTCGAGACGCCAATGCTCTTGAATCTCCTAAATGTATTGAAGTGGGTCTTTGTCCGCATTAATTTTGCATGCCATCATCGCACTTATGTCCAATGTTTGTTTGTTTGTTTGTTTTATTCACTTATAATGCGCACCAAACCCGAAGGTAGCCGGGCGCAGCAGTACAGAAAATGCGAAGCTTAGGTTGCAGGGTGGGGTCATGGGATACATACACTGTACAAATACAAAATACAAAATATAGATGCAAAATATCACAGGAAGGCAGCAGTTGCGGTATACATGCAGAATAAATACAAAATATGCTCAAGACAATCTATGTACAGGTACTGTGTGGGCGAAAGCTCAATGGTCAGGTGGCCAAAGAGAGTGGGACCATAAGATCATGATGAAGTGCAAGTTCTAGGGTGGGGTGAAGGATAAGTGGGCGCCAATAGGCTATTCATTGGCAGTCCTTAGCAGATTGATGTAGTTAATTCTGAATTTAGGGAAGGGCTGTGCCTCGCGTAGAGGATTAGGCAATGAGTTCCATAATTGAGCTGCTTGTACCGGGAAGCTACTACCCCCCGCCTTAGATAACCTGAATCTAGGAATGATGAGGCTGTTGGCATTTGCAGTTCTAGCGGGGTGCGAGTAATTTCTTTTTGTGAGTTTATTGCGGAGATAGCTTGGTGCTGCATTGTTCAGGGCTTTATGAACCAGGGATGCTACTTTAAGGTGGATTTTGTTTTGGGAGGATAACCAATTGTTTTGACGCCTGATGTTTGAAATATGTGATCTTTTGGGTACACCAAGGGCGGCTCGTAGGGCATTGTTTTGAAGAATTTGAAGTCGGTGGGTAATGGATTTGTTTGCTCCGATGTAGAGGGCATTACAATAATCAAGTCTCGAAAGGATTAATGCTCTCGCTAGGATAAGGCAGTTGTTATCGGAGAGAAAGTGCTTGCCTGCTCTAATGAGCTTGCATGTGTAGGCGGTGGCAGATGCCAATGACTTCACCTGCTTGTCAAAAGAGAGGGTGGCATCCAGATAGAAGCCAAGTGTCTTCACATCTTTGGAAACCTTGATAATATTCCCGTCAATTTCAAATGAGGTGTAGTCCTGACTGAGTTTCTTCATGTTAGAATGTGTCCCTAGGATGAGCAGCTCTGTTTTGTCATCGTTCAGGCATAGACCGTGGGTTGCCATCCATGCCTGGACCATGATATACACCCTATTCACCAAGGCCAAATCCTTGTTGTAGTCCCCGGAAAGTGGGAGGAGAATCTGGGTATCATCTGCATAGTTGGTGTAGGTGATACCAAGATGGTCCAGATCATCAAAAAGGGGCTTAGTGAATATGTTGTAGAGAGTCGGGGAGACGCATGAGCCCTGAGGGACTCCACATCGGATGGGGATTGGGTCCGCCGCTGCCGAGGGGGAGAACACCCTCATAGTCCTATCACTGAGGAAGGATTCAATCCAAGATATGGCCTCCTTGGAAAAATGTGCGGCTGAGTCTAAATGGCTGCAAAGTACTCCATGGTCTACAAGGTCGAATGCCGCCGAGAGGTCCAGCAGCAAGAGGAGAGCCATTTTACCTTTATCTCTTATTTCATCTATTTGTGCCTTTAGGTCGATGAGGGCAGTCTCTGTACCATGTTGTGGACGGAATCCTGATTGGCGCTCTCCTAAAAGTTTATGTTGTTCCAGGAAACTTTGGATTTGATTGTAGGCGATCTTATCCAGGATTTTGAGCAGGAAGGGGACTGTTGTAATGGGGCGGTAGTTTGTGGGTATAAGAGGGTCTAGCGTTTGCTTTTTGAGCAATGGTAGTACCCAGGAATGGTAGTACCCAGGAATGTAGCTGGGTATCGTAGCCTAAGCGCTTGCCATATGGCTGCTTGGTAGTTGTTGAACGGTTGACACACCCTTACTGCACCATTCCTGCCGGGTGCTGTGTGGAAGAAACCAACTTCAGTTTGTATGAAAAATAAACCACTTTATTTACATTTGTGAAACAATATCCCCAATTAATTCTCACTAGATTTCACGAGTTCCAAATATACAGCCAAATCCACTGAGTGGATATAAATCAGTTCAAAGCTTGAATCACAAAACACTTGGCATCGCCAATGTCAGCCCCTTACACAAGAAAACATAATTCACCGATGGCAATGTCACGATTGGCTGCTCAGGGTCATACATGCCCAGTCATCCGAGACAAGGCGAGCATAACAGGCTAGTGCCAAATCCCTGGCTTGCTCTGGAGAGGGAATCCTTTCACCTCTAAAGGTTGTGAAATCCTTCTATAGCAATTCAAATCTTCCCAGCTTCAGATTCAGCAAAGCAAGGCACAGTGGACTTCGTAAAATCACACATACCAAACAGGCAACTCTTTCAAAGTCAGCATGGAAAATAAAACATTGCATATTCATAAACCATCATGACAAAGAAACAGCTGAAGCTCATGACCCCCTACGTTCTGCATTCAGCCCATCCCGGAGGGAGGAAAGGATTTCAGTCTTGGAAATCCCCTCCTTTCCGAATGTCCACTGCCGGATTAATCCCCTCAGCTCCTAACTTCAGGCTCCTGGGTCCCCCCTTTATTCCTCGAGATGTTATAATAATAGCAACAGTTTAGTACCACCCCGTATTCCTGAAGGGCGTGCAAGAATCTTCAGCATCCGGCCCACTCTGGCGATCTGAATGATCCCTTCCCTTCGCATGACTGAGGAAATACTTCAGCAAGTATGTATGTTACTAGCGGCTTACGGTAATAGGCGACCTGAGTCCTACTCTGCAGGCATTCCGGTTAAAGCTGTGCCTTGTACTATTATGGGATTCATTGTCAGGTATGGGGGCGAGCATTACTCTTTAGCTTCTTAGTTATTCCTGTCTCCAGCAGTTTCAACTAAATCAAACATTTTCAACTTTCAAAAAATTATTTTTTTTCTTTTTAAAAGCTACATTTCTCTTAAAACCAAGTCCTTTCTGTACCGTGCCATGTGACCATAGGCCTTCCTGTTCCTTCTTTCCTCCTCTTCTTTTCCTGCTCTTCAGCAGATAAGTACCATATCTGCTTATCTGAGAGGCGCAATACTTGTAAGGTGTTTTATTTGATCTGGTATCCGATCTAGCGCGTGCAGCATGAGTAGCAGAGGCACGCTAAAGCCTGAGGGCCACAAATCAGCAGAGCGCAATCATTTACTATCAGGGTAAATAGAATTAATACTGAAGTACAGAGGAGGCGCAGTCCCGTGCCGCACTCTCGGCATGTTCGGGGACCCGCCAGGCTCCGTGTGAGGTAAGAAACTTCAGCCCCCTCCAACTGAGATGTGGAACTGAAGGAGAGCAGCGGCCCCCTCGCGGAGCTGCAACGCTCAGCCCCCGCCAATCCTTCACGAGGGACAAGGTGAACTCATGTATTCTGCTGAAGATGGACAACATCTCAACGGTCAGATACATCTACCATTTAGGAGGAATGAAGTCGAGACTTCTAGCAGAGCTAGCCAAAGACTTCTGGCACTATTGTCTCGAGTCAGGGACCTCAGTGATAGCGGAATATCTTCTGGGAATGCTCAATGTAGTAGCGGACTGGAACTCCAGACATTTATCGGATACCAGTGACTGGAAGCTAGAAGTAGGAGTATTCCACCAGATAGAGCAATAATGAGGCCCGTTCCACACAGACCTATTTGCATTCAGGAAGAATGCACAGAAGAGCAGATATTTCAGCTGGAGGTTAGATCCGACACAGGAGGAGCAGACGCCTTCCTCCAAGGCTGGAGGGGGAATCTGTATTGCCCTTTATCCCCTTTTCATACTAATGACCAGAGTACTGGCGAAAGTTTGCACGGAAGAAGCGAGACTGATCATAGTGGCTCCAATATGGAAATCACAACTATGGTTCCCAACACTGATGGAACTACTGACAGACCACCCGAGAATCCTCCCACCAGGAGAACGTCTACTCACGGACCCAGTTGGGTCATTTGATCCTCTGATAGTGAAAAGGACTCTCCCACTAATGGCGTGCAGGATAGCTGGAGACGCTGGGCCCTCCCGGGTATTTTGGTGCAAGATGCATGAGTCATCGCAGAATCATGGGCTCCGTCCACTCGGAGGAGGTACGATGCAGCTTGGGGTAGATGGTCACAATTATACAAAAGTGAGTCATTTTCATCCTGTTTCTGCCCCTTTAGCAGCAATCTTCAACGTTCTAGCAGAACTGCAGCAAGACGGGAAAGCATTCAGGACAATAATGGGGTACAGGTCCGCCCTATGAGCGGGACACTTACCGATCGAGGGTATGCCCGTGGGAGAAAACTCAGCAGTTATAAGACCCATCAAGGGAGTCTGGTTCAGGAAACCCCTAGAACCAAAGTACGCCAACTTGTGGGATGTGATTGTAGTACTGAAACTTCTCGCCAGTTTGTCGGCGAACAGGTATCTGTCCCTGAAACAGTTGTCAGGGAAGCTAGCCATGCTATTATGCTTGATAACATGCAGAAGGGTAGCAGGCGTTAAGGCATTGGACGTGAACAGAAAGACGTGTGGATCCAAAGGGGTTACCTTTACACTAGCAAGGAAGACAAAGACCTGCTCATCGTATAAGAGAGTACGAAAGTAGAACAGCAGAAATGCGAGCAGTAGGAACAATGCAATTGCAAATAGAGCGTAGGAAACCGCATAAAGTGATGTAGTTAGCAGGAGTAGATCTGTCTAAGTTTGGGGCGCATTCCGTGTGAGGAGGAATGGCCTCGAAAGCGCTAGGGCAAGGAACAAAACTGCAAGACATTCTGCAAGCGGCCGACTGGGCCAGCGATAGTACATTTAGGACATTTTAATTTAAGCTTGTACAGTTAGTGGCACCGACAGTGATGAGAAGCTTTGAACAAGCATAATGCTCGCCTCCGGTCTTGACATAGAATGAAGATTACCCCTGCTAATAGCGCAGGTAGTCTTGATTTTATTAACCAGGATACACGGAAGAGATGAGATGTTCCTAATGTGTACTAACTATTGATTCCAATGTGGAACAGGGCAGTGTATCCGCCTCCCTAATGCATTCTTTGTATCTTGATAGGAGATGACCAGAAGAGCATTTGAGCCATGTTAGCAAGGGTGCAGGGTAAAAGGATTGGCAAAATCAGCCAAACACAAACGGAGAGAAAGCAGAGCAGCCCAGCGAGAAGGGTCAAGACTCTGTAGTTGTACAAGTTGAGAGTTCAGTTACGAGCATTCAAAGAAGAGGAGGAAGGAAGGAACAGAAAGGACTATGGTCACATGGCAGGGAGGAAATGGACTACAGAAAGGACTTGGTTTTAAAGGAAATGTAGTTTTTAAAAAGAAAAAAAATGGGGAAAGTTGAAAATTTTTAATTTTGTTGAAACTTCTGGAGACAGGAATAAATAACAAGTTGAAGCATAATGCTTGCCTCCTTGTCTTTAATAGAATCAAGACTCCCTGTGCAATTAGCAGCGGTAATCTCCATTGTCCCTTATCCGTACTAAACTACATATATGTGGATATAAATGTTTATTCCGTTGCAGGCAGAATATGCCTAGCGCCTTGCTATGCTACCGTCAATGGCATCTATGGTGAAATGAATGCCGACACCAGAATACATCACTTAGCGTCTTGGGGACATCACATCAAAAACGCCTCTTCTATCCGTATACAAGCTTCTTTCTACTTCTACTGTATATCTGACAGTCCTATAGGAACATCTTTTGTTTATAAAAGCACGCTTTGAGCACTTTAAGGACATATGGGCATTTCTAAGCACTGATACCAGGCACATATCTACTAACTACATTAATAAACGTGCTAGGATATATCTTCAGACGATATATGATACAAGGCAGTGTTTGCTCACCCCATTCAGAGGGCAAAGCTTTACCCAGGCCCCTTGAGCCAATAGAACAGTGGCTTCCCTGCACCTCTCTAGCCGCAGCGGACAGTAGGAGGAGAGCAGTGCTAGTAGAGAGTAGAGTAATACTGGTAGCGGGGGGGGTAGGAGTACAGGCAAAGAGTTCTCCTCCAAGGGTGCAGGTCGGAAGGAGGAGGGGCAGAAGGGTGGTCGGGAGGAGACAGGGAGGGCAATTAGGTCAAGTGGAAACTAGAAAGACCGTCGAGCTCTTGCAAGACACAATCCCATCTGCTGTTAGAACACTAACCCGAGGTAAGAGTAGGGAAAGTTAGGAAGCCCCCGAGGTGGGTAGTGAGCCGGCGGGTAGGGAAATCAGTTATAGGCTGAGACAAGTACTCTGACAGTAGGGATGCTATAGCATTAGGCTGAGTAGTGTGGGTTCACTTTGCTTCTCTTACCAGATCCCTACCTAAGTAATAAATTACAGACAACTTATGTGTATGGAAAAGTTGTAGGCCGTAGGCATTTTATTTTCTTACAGAAAATACAACAGAACAAAATAATTACACAGCCATATGCTTTTGGGCACATTGTGTCCAGTCCCGAAGTTGCCCAAGGCTCCTCCTGAGTCCTTGTTATCCCTGAGCCTTCGTTCCTGGGCACATGCTGCCTACGACGTGTCTTGGACCGTGTACCGAAAGAGTACTCAGCGTTCCTTCTTCTACCTCCTCCTTTTCTTGGACCATGTACCGAAAGAGTACTCGGCGTTCTTACTTCTGCCCGCTCCTTCTTTTCTTGGACCGTGTACCGAAAGACTACCCGGCGTTCTTACTTCTGCCCGCTCCTTCTTTTTTGGACCGTGTACCGAGAGAGTACCCGGCGTTCTTACTTCTGCCCGCTCCTTCTTTTTTGGACCGTGTACCGAGAGAGTACTCAGCGTTCCTTCTTCTGCCTCCTCCTTCTTTTCTTGGACCGTGTACCGAAAGAGTACCCGGCGTTCTTACTTCTGCCCGCTCCTTCTTTTTTGGACCGTGTACCGAGAGAGTACTCAGCGTACTGGCTCCTGCCTGCACCTCTTCTTCTTCCATTTTTCTTGTAGGGTGGGTTGGGTGGCAAAACGTTTTTCCTTCTCCTTCCCCAGGTACCAAGAGCCTACCCGAGAGAGGTGAGCTCTTACCTGGTATGTGCCGCCTCTCCTTTTCCAGGCTTACTTATACCGCCCGGCCTTTTGTTCCTTCTTGGGGGCGGCCGGGTTACCCCCCTGACCCCTTGCTGTTACAATTCGCACCTTCCCAGGTGCTGTTTCCTGCCCTTCCTGGTCTTTTGTTTCTTGTGGCGCCATTCGGACGCCCCTCCCTACGCTTTTGCGCCGTTTTCCACCACCCCACGCCTAAACTCCCAGACCCTCTATCGTCCCGCATTTCATGCGGCCCGGGGCCTGGGTCATAGGCTGAGTAGTGTGGGTTCACTTTGCTTCTCTTACCAGATCCCTACCTAAGTAATACATTACAGACAACTTATGTGTATGGAAAGGTTGTAGGCCGTAGGCATTTTATTTTCTTACAGAAAATACAACACAACAAAATAATTACGCTGCCATATGCTTTTGGGCACATTGTGTCCAGTTCCGAAGTTGCCCAAGGCTCCTCCTGAGTCCTTGTTATCCCTGGGCCTTCGTTCCTGGACACATGCCGCCACACCTAAGCGGGTGCTCCTTACGCCCGCTCAGGTCCCCCCCAAAAGCACCCTACCTACAACCCCGTTGCTGGAGTGCCCTAAAAATGTTGTCGGAAAAAAACCCCATCCCTTCCTTTGATAGGTGCACCCCATCCTGGTGAAACATGTCCGGATTGCTCCGGTGTAAGCCATGTCTTATAAAATGCAGCCCTGTGCTCTTGCAGTAGTTTTCTACTGATTTATTTAGTTTCTTTCTGGCTATTTCAATTGCGTGCCTCTTCTGTGCCCCATGCCAGACCCTTCTTGGTATTATCTGACATAAAAATATCGGTTTTCCACCAGCTGCGGGCTATGCTATGCAGTGACTCACAGATGTTCCTTTGTAATTTACCCCTGTTTGTGCTCACCAGGTCGGCCCCCCTAGATGTATAACCAGGTACTCGGGGGGGGTCCCTGAAACCTATCAGGTCTGATAGCCTGTCGTGGATGTCCTCCCAGTGCATCCCCAGGAGGCCCCACCATGACGTAATTGTGTTCCTGAAATGTAGTCCTTGCTTCACCTCTTCCAGCCACCTGCCTGCCAGGGTCATGAAAGAGTGCCCCACTATCCATGCCGATTTGTATGGTCCGGCCTCTGTAGAAACGGGGGAGATAAGTGTTATATCAGTTCCTCCCTTATGTATTTCTTAAAACATTGCGACTTCCATCCCCCAATTCGTCTCACCCCCTTTGCTCCCAAGCCCCCTGCCCACGCAGAGGTTGCTGCTCCTATCCTAAAAGAGTGTGTCCCAAATTCAGCTGGATCCCATCCCGCTTTCGCCACCACCTGTTTTAATACTGCCTGAAACTGGTACCTGCTGAGCGCGCTGCCGTCCCTATGGATAACTGTCCGTTGACCTCTGGTCGCAGTGCCAAGAATTCTTGGGTGATGCATCTGGGACAGTGGTCCTTTTCTCTGATGCAAATGAGATCTATTGCTCTCCCCTTCCCCATTTGGTCTGTCTTAGATTTCCTTAGCATTATCGACATCCCCTCGATATCCATACTAACGTCTTTCCTTGCCAGGCCGTCTCCTGCCACTGTATTCCTGGCCACCAGTTCCCCTATTCTGAATGCTCCATATTATGCTAGCGCAAATGCTGCCCTGAACAGCGCGGTTTCGTACATGCTGCTGCACGTGTCTTGCAGCACCTTTAGCAGAATTATTTACCGGCCTTCTGCTATCTGGTTTTTTCCCCTCTAATTTTGCCCATCCCCTCATAGCGTATTTTACCTTAGCGCTGTCAGTCGTGTCCGGTATTCCCGCCACTTTAGTGGTATATGCCACAGCCGCCAGGTGCGCTGCTGCCCAGCTTTTATTTTTCCCATTGGCAAATGCCCCTTCCAGAAATTCACAAATGTTTTCCGTTGAAATGTTTTCCACCTCTTTTACACCTGTTTCCACCAACTCATCTTTTACCTGCTTTTCCTACTGCTTACCCGTTTTGTACGTTAGGGCGTTTCTGGTCAGCTTGTCGATGACCCTTTCTTTTCTCCGTTCTTCTCCCACTTCTTTTGAGTCGACCTTGAGGCCAACCGTGCTTTCCTTTCTAGTGCCTCCAACGGGACCCATGCCTTCCGCGGCGTGGGCGTTCTTTCCTTGTCGGCGTCCGGTCTCTGCTCCCTGAATCTCTCCCACTGAAAGCGAGAGATTGCATCAGCCACCACATTTTCTTCCCCAGCGATATGCCTCGCCTTTATGCATGTATTCAGTTTTAGGCTTTCCAGCGTGATTGCCCTCATTAATTCTAATACTATCATGCATGACGGGCTTCCTTTGTTTAACACGTGCACCACCGCCATGTTATCTGACCATACTGCCAACTCCTTGTTCCCTAGCTCTTCCCCCCATGCGCATAACGCGACCCATATCGGGAAGAGCTCCAGCAGCGTTATGTTCTTTGTCCATTCCGCCACTTGCCATGATTTTGGCCACTTGCCTGCACACCATTTTTTCCCCAGTATTGCGCCAAAACCAAAGCCACCGGCTGCATCCGTGAACAACACCCTTTTACCTTCATCGTTCACCGGTGAGCGCCATATTTCCGCCCCCTTGAGGTTTTTCAGAAATTCTGCCCACACTTCCAGATCTCTCTTGATTCCTCCCCCTAGCCTGACCCTGTGGTGCCCTTTGGTAGCACCTCTCGTTTTCAGCTTGATACTTTTCTGGAACACCTTCCCCTGAGGTATGACTCTTCCTGCGAAGTTCAGTTTACCTGCCAGCACTTGCAATTCTCTCAAAGTTGCTTTGTTTCTTCCTTGTAGTTCCTTTATTGTCTTCAGCAGATCCGTTACCTTGTCCTCCGGGATCCGACACCTCCCCTTGTTTGAGTCAATTTCTATACCTAGGAATTGGATAACCTGCGTTGGCCCCATCGTTTTCTCCTCCGCCAAAGGAAAACCCCACTCGCTCGTTATTTCTACGAATTTGTCCAGGGTTGCCATGCATAGATCTGCACCTTTGGGGCTGACGAATAAGAAATCGTCCAGGTAATGCACCATCATGGACTCCCTCATCTCTTGTGCCACCGCCCATTGTAAAAATGAACTCACCCTCTGAAAGTATGCGCATGAGATGGTGCACCCCATCGGGAGGCATTTGTCGATGAAGTATTCCCCCTCCCAATGCATACATAACCATCTTTGTGATCTGCTGTTGACTGGCAACAGGCGAAATGCCAATTTAGTGTCTGCTTTCGCCATCCATGCCCCTTCCCCCGGTTTCCTGACCAGTTCCACCGCCTCCTCAAGTCTGAATATGATACTGTCGCCTCGCTCTGGGCGGTGCCGTCGTTCACCGAGGCCCCCAGGGGGTAGGATAGGTGGTGTATCAGCCTGTATTCCCCTTCGTCTTTTTTCGGCACCAGCCCCAGTGGAGAGCATATACATTCTTTGAATGGTAGGGCCGTGAAAGGGCCCTCTACCCTCCCCAGTTCTACTTCTTTCCTGATCTTACTGGTCACTATCTCCCTGTTTTCGCTTGCTGATTTTAGATTCCTAGGAATGTCATGGGCTCCCTGCCCGGTAAATGGGATGTTGAAACCCTCTCTAAAGCCTTGCCTGATCTGTTCTGCCGCTTCTTGGTCGGGGTATTTCCGGAGCCACCTTTCCATCCTCTCGATTTTTACCGGCGTGGCCCCCTTCCCGCCCCAGTTCCTATTTCTGCGTCTCATCGCTTCTGCTGCTTGGAGCTGCGGCCCTTGTGCACTTGGAGCTGCTGTGGTCACCCTTACATCTCTCGCACTTGTGGCTGAACTTGCACTTCCATCCCCAGCTACAGGGTACCCCCTTTTCAAAGCTCCTGCATTGACCTGGTTCCGCTCGTGCCGTGCCCGTGCTCCCACTGCCCCCACCCTGTGTTGTCGGGGGCAGGCTGCTCTGCCATCCTCTCTGCGGCCCGTAATTTCTGCTCCGAAAGCTCTGGTCTCTATTCCTGTCATAGCTGGATTCATACTTTCTGCTACTGGATCTATAATCCGTTTTGTAATCATTCTGCCAGTACTGCCTTCTCTGCTGTCCCCCTGTGCCTCGCTCCTTGGAATCCCATTTCTCTTTTAGCATGTTAAAAATGTAGAGGTTAAAGTTTTCTTCGTCCCAGCCCATATCGGAAAGCAGTCCATCTCCGTTCTGAACTCATGGTCATACTCGAGCCATGCGTCCCCTCCAAACGCTGCGTGTACCTTCAGCACCCTCTGTTGATATGCCACTAATGCTACCACGTCTCCCGGGAATTTTTGTAATATAATTGTAGACATTATGGTGAAGGCCAACATCCAATTGTCAAAGTTCCTTACTACTGGCCCCTTTTTTAGTAAGCTTTTTTCATCCTCCTTCATGTCCTCCAGGGCCACATTCATCCGCCTCTTTTGACAATCTAACAATGTAAATATATCGATCAATTCCTTCCTCCATATTTGTTCCTTTACTTTGTCATTTATGTACCAAGCCATCGCTTTCATTGACCTGCCCAGTGCGTTTTTACCCATGGTTGGCCTGCCATATTTTGTCATGAGTGGCCCCTCATTTTCTGCCGCTGCCCCGGTGGTGTGGCCCTACCGGTACACCTTGTGGTGATGGTAAAATTGGTGCTCCTTGCTGCACCGGGACTACTGGTGCCCCTTGTGGTGCCGGGACTGGGGCTTCCCTGGGCTCAGCTGGTGCCCCCTGTGGTGCTGGGACCGGGGCCTCTCTGCGTTCTGCCCCTGCCCCCCTATCCCACTCTGCCTTTCTTTGCTCACCACTCCTCTCCATTTAACCCAAGCCTTTAGGAGATCCCTTTCTTCGTCATCACTGCTTGATTCGTCTGATGAACTCCCCTGCCACTCTTCCCTGCTTTTCTTCCCCTGTCTGCTCTTCTTGTCATTGGTTCTGGGCGACTTACCCGAAACCGTGACGCAATTTTTAAAACTTTTTACTATTTTATTCCCCACATTATTATTCACAGTACCTTTCTTTTTATCTTTTTTCTTTCTCTTGGTCGGTGCCTCCGTCTGTTCCTCTGATCTCTTCGACTCCGCTCTTCCCCTTTTCTGTCCTTGCGGTACCTCGTCTTCTCCTTCGCTGCTGCTGTGCTCTATGAACAGCAGAGGTGACGTTGCCTTTGCTCTTTCCTCTTTCTCTTGGTCGTCATCTCCGTTTGTTCCTCTGTTCTTTCTGATTCCGCTCTCCCCCTCTTCTGTCCTTGCGGTACTCATCTTCTCCTTCGCTGCTGCTGTTCTCTATGAACAGCAGAGGTGACGTTGCCTTTGCTCTTTCTTCTTTCTGCATTACCTCCAGCACCGATTGTGCCCCATACTCCTTCTCCGCCTTTCTTGCCCATTCTGAGAATTCTCGGGCCCTCTTCGCTTTTCCTTCCGCCATCCTTCTCGTCTGAATTCTGCCGGTCGCGCTTCTGTTTGACCACTGCGAAAGTATCCTTCGTTCATTCCCCGCTGATACTTCTGGGTCGCTCTTGCTCTGTTGTAACCACCGCGATAGTATGAACTTCTAGAGAGGTAGAAAAATGCGTGAGCCCGCAAGAGCAAACGTTTTTCCTTCCCCTTCCCCAGGTACCAAGAGCCTACCCGAGAGAGGTGAGCTCTTACCTGGTTTGTGCCGCCTCTCCTTTTCCAGGCTTACTTATACCCCCCCCCGGCCTTTTGTTCCTTCCTGGGGGCGGCCGGGTTACCCCCCTGACTCCTTGCTGTTACAATTCGCACCTTCCCAGGTGCTGTTTCCTGCCCTTCCTGGGCTTTTGTTTCTTGTGGCGCCATTCGGATGCCCCTCCCTACGCTTTCGCGCCGTTTTCCCCCACCCCGCGCCTTAATTCCCAGACCCTCTATTGTGCCGCATTTCATGCGGCCCGGGGCCTGGGTCATATCCTGCGCTTCCGGGTGCCTGGGCTAGGGCAGGAGTGCCAGGGGAGAAGAGTGCGAGAGGGACGAGGCTGGTGCTTTGATCAAAAGAAATTGCCTGTCTCGTCTCCTCCTGATCACAAAGAAACCGCCGGTTACTTTTTGTGATCATTACAACAAAAGCCCTTGGACTGTCTACTAGGCTTTGCGTCTCCCTGTGCCGCCTGTGCCACAGCCCAGAGAGGGGATTCTTTCCAGATATGCACATATCAACATGGCAGCAAAGCTCCTAAAGGACTTCCCAACCGCGCCTTTTGCTGACCCGGAAGCACCACCAAGTCCTGAAGACGTCAGAAGCTGTGCTATGCAAGACTCATTGCATAACAAATAGCGAATAGCTCCCCTCAGCCTCCCGGCGGGCCGAGCTCCGGTGACTATCAGCTGCTGCAATGAATCCACTCTGACTCTCCCAGAATCGCTGCTGCACTGACGGATCGGGGGATCTGGGACCGAGCAAAGGCTAGTGCAGCAAATCAATACCACAATTCTAGGCGATGCTCTCAGGGGCCACTAAAAGAGGAGCACCAGGGGCCTCATTTTCTGACATCACATGTTCCCAACTCTAAATTAATGTTGTGGCGTGCCAGTCAGATTAATTATTCAGCCAAGATGGTGCCCGCTGGTGAAACCGTGGCGCTAGGATTCTACCTGCTCTATAATTTAGGCACTTGACTTCCCATCTTCCAAGCACCACTTGGTACAAGTATTTAAGTTTTAGTTTGCAAGGACTACACTCCTACAGTCATATACAGTTCACTTGCAAAATGCACTGATCACATAGTAAAACCGCCTGACAAAATGTAATTCATTACAGAAACATATTAAAACAAAATAATATTATTGTAGCTTTATTTTCCACATCCTGAATAAAAGATGACAAGTACCAGGAGGCAAAATAATAGGGGCCTCAAAACATTCCCGTTTTACACCAGTGTACTTTCAACACCTATTAAGGCAGCATATAAATACATGGTGCAATATAGCCACCCAGGTATAGAGATCGTCAGGAATGTCCAGCTCATGCATAATGTTAAGAGGATCTGACCAGCCAGATCAAAAGCACTCCTTAATGCATGGCAAGCTGGTAGACACAGTGGATGCATGCGTGGCTCCGATCAATGACCGCAGGGGTGGCAGAACATGCCTGTGCGGGCATCGGGCCACTTTTAAGACTAAACGGACTGGACAGCCGGTTGTTCTTAACAACTTTACTGCCCTTCTATATTTAAAAAGCACCATTTCAAAAACATGTTTACAAAAAAAGCACTACTCAGTTTCTTGGAGAAAAGAAATGTAACATTTTCGCCTACTTACATTGTTTTGGTGCCTGTTACACTGAGCTGTCTCTTTAAGAGACACAGGTCGAGTCACGTGGTCCGGCCACGTGACGCGTGACGTTGGGAGGAAGGAGTGCCTGCGGGCAGTTAGAAAGTGTATCCGAATAAAAGAAGACGTGTCTCCTACTCTCGGTGTGCCTGTCTTTATTACGGAGGCCCCGCCGGGCCTAACAACTGGCGACGAGGCGTCTTCCAGGGCCGCCGAGTCCTCCTCCTCCTCCTCCTCCTCGCCGCCGCCCACGGTGCCATCCGAGCTCCGCAGTGCACGTCGGGTGCCGACAGGCTCAACCTGCGAGCGCTCGCCTCCTCCTCCACTCCGGCTCCTACGATACGCCGATCCCGGCCCACCAGCAACCCACCCCTCCGAGGTTCCCACGACACGCAGGAAGGGCGCGTGCGCGGTCCACACAAAAAAAAAAAAAAAAAAAAAAACTTTTTTTTATATATATTAAAAACGAACTCCCCACGCATGCTACAGAGACAAGCCTGACCCCAGGCCCAGCTCCACGGGGGCTCCAGCGTCAAACCTGATCCCAGGCCCAACCCAGCAGCAGGCCCAAGCCCAGGCACCCACCAGCACGCCTGACCCAGGCCCGGGCACCCACAGCCAGAGACCGACGTCGAGGGTACGTCCACCCGCCCGCCAAACCATACAGGCTCCGGAGACCACCACCAGGACCCCGGTGAAAGGTGGGTGTCACCCTGCGCTGCCCGCTAGCCCTCAGCACCTGCCACCAGGGCAACAGTCCCCCTCAGGGACAGACACACGCAAGTGAACGGCACCGCTCACCGCTACTATGAGCGCACCCCAAGATCAGCAGGCCCCGGGTCCCCCCGCCCCAGCGGGGAACACAGCAACCACAGCATGGCGCATGCCACCCCCCTTCTCCATGATGCCACAGGCGGACAAAGGCCCAAGGTGGGTCGAGTGGCTGGAAGATTTCAACACCTTCATTGACGCCGCGGGTGAAGAGAAATCCCCAAGACTACGCAGCATGTTTCTGAACCTCGCAGGGAATGACATTAAAATACTTCTGAAAACCATCCCGCAGGCAGAGCAAGCAGACTTCCCAGCCCTTATTGCAGCACTGAACAAAAGACTGGTGATTGAACCCAACAGGGATTATGAAAGATACATTTTCAATCAGTGCAAACAGAGGGCAGATGAAACGGTCAACGAGTTTATCACCCGCCTACGTATAAAAGGTGCGAACTGCCAGTTCCACGCATTCTCCCTAGATGAAGCCATTAGATTGCGAGTGATTGAAGGGTGCGTATCTCAAACGCTAAAGAAGCAACTCTTAAAATCCCCCGTCACGATTGATGAAGTCAGCCAGATGGCAAGGATCCTCGAGAGAGTCGAAAAGCAAGTGACGCAAATAACTGGCACCACCCCCTCCAAGCATGATAACAACGAGGTGATCGCGGCCATGCAGGCCAATAATGCCAGGACAACAGAGAGAGGACCCAACCTCACCTACTCAACTGTTCCGAGAATGCAACGCCAGTGTTACCGTTGTGGAATGCCGTATCCCCATGCAGGGACATGCCCCGCATTGTCCCAGAAATGCGGCAACTGCGGGAGAGAGGGACACTTCCAATCGGTCTGCAGAGAGGGCAAACCGTTCCCAACCCAAAGACCGCCGGTCGCCCCACAGTTCAAAATACCTTACAGGAATCCCCAAAGCCAAGGCTATCCGTCGCGCCCGTTTCAACAAAACCCGAGAAGGTATGTCAGAGTAGTTGAAGACGTCTACCCTTCGGAAGAACCCCAAGGCGACGGACAGTATGAACAGATATCCCGCATTAGAGATGAATACGACGGGCCCCCAGCACCCATATCTCACTATGAGGTGGACCAACACCAACAGCACCCCGAAGAGGAAGAGTATCAGTTTGATCACTATCGACAAGATGAATACGTTAACCTCATCATGGATGAAGGACAAGCACGCGAGGCACCCAAGATACCAATGGAAATAGGAGGCCACCAATTCTGTTTCCTGGTTGACTCAGGAGCAACGGTCAACATAATGGGAGAAAAGGAGTTCCACCAGATTCCCAAGAAACCCACCTTAGTGCCGTCTGAGTCCAAGATATATCAATGGGGCGCCGACACTCCACTACAATCAATTGGTTTCTTCGCCCGCCACCTCGTTCACGGCAACCATGCCACGATGACAAGCATACACGTAATTCGCAGCCCAACGAAAGGAAGGTGCCTCCTCAGCTACAGGACGGCCTCCTCCCTGGGACTCATAGACATACACGTCCGAGATGGGGACATGATCCACTCATCAGAACCAACTCAAGTAGCGAAAGAGAGCGTGGCAAATATCCAAGCGGAACCCAGAGAGATGGACGTGATATCAAAAGACGCCATCGTGAAGGAATTCCCCCTCATCTGCAAGGGCCTAGGAAAATTGAAAGGACCCTCAGTTAAACTGCACATTGATCCCGCAGTTCGCCCAGTTCCCCAGCACCCGAGGAGAGTCGGGTTCCACCTCCAAGCCGCCGTGTCAGCTGAACTCCAACAGCTCCTAGAAAATGACATAATTGAACCAGCAGTGGGCCCGACCCCGTGGGTCTCCCCACTAGTCATAGTGCCAAAAGAAGGGGGACAGCTCAGACTCTGCGTCGACATGCGCGTCGCCAACACCGCAATCCAGCGTGAGCGACACCCCGGCCCCCGAATCGAGGACATGATCGTCCAGATAAACAAGTCCACCCTTTTCTCAAAACTAGACCTTAACCAGGGTTACCACCAACTGGTACTTCATCCAGAATCTAGAGGCATAACAACATTCGCCACACACGATGGTTTATTCCGGTACAAGCGCCTCAACTTTGGCATTTCATCTGCCGCAGAGATTTTCCACGAAACCATCAGGCAAATCATTCGCCCAATCAGAGGAGCACTTAACTACAGCGACGACATCCTGGTATTTGGCAAGTCAAAGGAGGAACACGATGTAGCTCTCCGCGCCACCTGCAAAGCCATTCAAGACGCTGGACTCACACTCAATGTCGACAAATGTCGATTCAGTAAGACCAAGCTGAAGTTCTTTGGCCACATATTCTCCGCAGATGGAATGACACCAGATCCCGACAAGGTGGCGACAATCTTCGGCTTACAAGAACCAAGGCAAATAGCGGACGTGCGATCGTTTCTGGGGATGGCAGGTTACTGCGCGAGATACATACCCCATTATGCCACAATCACGGAACCGCTCAGGAAACTCCTTCAAAAAGAGATGCTCTTCGCCTGGACGGCTGATTGCCAAGATGCGTTCGACTCCATCAAGCAACACCTAGCAGAAGCCAGGAAACTTGCCTACTTCGACCCCACCTGGCACACTGAAATCGTGGTCGATGCAAGTCCAGTCGGGCTGGGTGCCATCCTCGCCCAAACAAACGGTACAGACACCCACCCGAGACATGTGGTGGCCTACGCCAGCAGAGCCCTCTCGAAACCTGAGTCCGCATATTCGCAGGCAGAAAAGGAAAGCCTAGCAGCAGTCTGGGCATGCGAACATTTCCACAACTTTGTCATAGGAAAAAAGTTTACTCTAATAACGGACCATCAAGCCCTCCTATCACTGTTCGGCAACCCTCGAACGAAGATGCCGCCATGAATTGAACGGTGGGGTATCCGCCTGCAAGAATATGACTATCACATCATTCATCGTCCGGGGGGGGGAACACAACCCAGCGGACTACTTGTCGAGACACCCCACAGGAAAAGCCGCACAGCGAAAGGGAGATGTAGAATACATCAGCTATGTCACCACAAACGCACTTCCCCCGGCAATTTCACTCGAGACAGTCGCTGAGGCGTCAGCTGCTGACCCATCCATAGCTTTGGCTATCAACCTCACAGAACACAACAGATGGAAGTCATACAGGAAACTTCTAACGGAACATCCGGACGCGAATCGAGATGAACTGGAAAGGTTGGCAAAAGTTCATACCGAACTAGCCGTCAAGGACAAGTCCATACTCCTTCGAGGGTGCAGAATAATAATCCCAGCAGCCCTACGATCGGACATCATAAAGACAGCCCATGAAGGCCATCGCGGGGCAGACAACACCAAACGGCAACTTCGGTGCCATGTATGGTTCCCATTTCTTGACGCTCTAGTAGATCGATGGGTACGAAACTGCATGGCATGTCAATGCACAGCTAGGGCCGAAGCCCCCGCACCACTACAGTCACTGCAGATCCCCGATCACCCATGGGAAAGAGTGGCAATAGACTTTTATGGGCCCCTCGAGTCCGGCGAATACCTACTACTGTTCATTGACGAGCACTCTCGCTTCCCAATTGTGAAAAAGTCACCGTCAACAGCCTTCGCCCACATAGCAGCTGTCTTCGACGAGGTCGTGAGTGAGTGGGGCATACCAGAAGTTATCAAGTCGGATAACGGCCCGCCGTTCTGCGGTCACGACTTCGCAACTTTCGCCAAGCATCTGGGCTTCAGACACCAGAAGATAACACCAAGGTGGCCACAAGCCAACGGGATGGCCGAAAGATTCATGTCATCGATCAAGAAGACCTTACAAAGAGCCAGACTAGAAAATGTTGACCCTCACCAGGCTCTGTGCAGAATGCTTCGGGACTATCGAAACACGCCGCACGAGGCCACAAACAGGACGCTGGCTGAGATGATGGTAAAATACCAAGTTCGCACTCGCATCATAAGACACCCCAACAACAAGCCGGAAGCAGATCCGGAAGTCCTAACGCGAGATGCGGAACGGAAGGAACGGGCCCGCATCCGAACAGATGAAAAAAGAGGGGCTCGCCCGAAAGAGATCCAGGTGGGAGACGAAGTACTGGTCCAACAGACGATGATCAGAAAGACTGACCCAAGGTTCTCCCCACAGCCGCTTCTCGTGACGGCCACCAAAGGAACCATGGTAACAGCTGAAAACGAAGAACGGGAAATAACTCGGAACTGCTCACAGTTCAAACTCACCACCGGTCAGGGCCAGCAGGAGCGAGATCCCCCAGATCCGGAACCAATACCAACGGATCCGAGAGACTCGCTGTGGTCACCACCGAGATTTTTGGCTCGCCCAGGAGTGAGGAGAGTGCAAGAGCTAGAAGATGATCCAGGAGAAGCCGCCAACGGTCGACCCCATCGGGTCGTGAAGAAACCGATGCGCCTAGTTGAAGAATGTTAATGTTGTTGTTGTAAGGACATTTGTCCGGGGGTGATGTTACACTGAGCTGTCTCTTTAAGAGACACAGGTCGAGTCACGTGGTCCGGCCACGTGACGCGTGACGTTGGGAGGAAGGAGTGCCTGCGGGCAGTTAGAAAGTGTATCCGAATAAAAGAAGACGTGTCTCCTACTCTCGGTGTGCCTGTCTTTATTACGGAGGCCCCGCCGGGCCTAACAGTGCCAAGGGCAATTGTTCTGCTTTAGTTAACTCCGTTATAACCTAATGTGAATTTTAATGTATTATTCACTTTAATGTTGGAATCAAACACCGATTTGGTAGGTAACTCTGCCCTTGCCCCCTAGGCCGGGTGCACCCCCTTCCCCTGATCACTGCGTCACGCATAATCCTTACTCCCAACTCACGTGGTTCCATCGCACTCCTGTTTCACGTTGCACTCCCTCACCCCTTCCATCCTTCCTTTTCTTCGCGCCTGCACACCCACTGCCCACGTGGGTCCCTCGCAATCCTTGATTGCGTGATCCCACGCCCCTCCATCCTTGGCTGTGCTCACACCCTCTGCCCACGTGGGTCCCTCGCAATCCTTGATTGCGTGATCCCACGCCCCTCCATCCTTGGCTGTGCTCACGCCCTCTACCTGCGTGGTTCCATCGCAATCCTTGGTTGCAGGTGCTCCCGTGCCACTCCTATCTTTGGCTGCGCTCACGGGCTCTCTGACCACACAGTTGCCTCGCAATCCTTGACCGTTTGCGTGCCAACACCCCTTGCATCCCAGTCTGCAAGCGCGCCCACACTGCTTCAGCCCGCATGGTTTCCTCGCATTCTGATTGCATGCGCACCCGTGCTCCTCACATCCCTAAGCTGCGCGTGTTCCCCCTGTGACCCTTGATCATGCGGGCTTCTCGCAACCCTTGATTGCGAGGCTTCCATGCTCCCCTTGAATCCCAGGCACGTTCGCTCCACGCATCCCCAGATTGCGCGACTCTGCGCAATCATTGGTTGCACAATCTCTCTCTCCTAGGCGTAGTGTGCCCTCACGCATCCATCAGTCGCATGCGCCCCCCTGCAGCCCAAGACCTTGCTACCCCAGTCACGTCCTGACCGGCTGCGCACCCCTGCTCCCCCTTACCCACCCCCCTGCCCTTTCCCCCTTCCAGCCCATTCCCTTACCCTTTCTTACACCACTGTGCTCTTTTGCTTTTTTCCTCTTCTAGACCCCTATTTGTTTGACTGCTCTGTTATTCAGTCTGCTCTCTTTGACTGTTGTATACTCCTACTCCTACCGCTGGATGTTTTTTCACTCTCCTCTAGACTCCCCCGATCATTGTTCTGTTACTTAGCCCTCACTCTGCCTGCTTGTTCCCACACATCATACTGCGGCCGCCGCCGCCGCTGCCCCTGTTGTGTTCCTATTTTCTTGCAGGTTCCCTTGGTCGTTTTTGCTCTGTTAACTGGTTTTGTTACTCACGAATACATGACTGTTTCTGACTGTTTCTGCCTCATCTGGAATTGAAATTCATTTGAAAATGAATATACTCTTGTTCTTGCTCATGTGCTTGCACCCCTCCTACGTGCGCCCACCCCTAGTGTCTCCTCCCCTCCTTTGTATCCCCACCCCTCCATTCCCCTGCTTCCCCTTTTCCCCTCTCACCCGTCCCTCTGCATTCTCTATAGTGCTCTCCATCTGTCCTATCTTCTCTAACTGCTTCTCTATTCACTCTCCTGCTCTCCTCACTAAATCTGGTAGGAAGAGGTTTAAAAAGGACATCCTGGTCTCCAACCCAGGCCTCCCTATCGCTGACACCTACACCAGTGCCTCCTCCAGGCAGACCCTCACCGACATCCTCTTTGTCGATCATTGGCCAGACCTATGGACCCTTCATATGGTCTCTGTGCTCTCTCCTTTCTCCTCCTCTCCCATTAATGGTGGCACCTGGTGCGAGGTCCTCCTGGCCCCCTTCCCCTCCTCTAAGACCATTATTGATGTTTACCTAAATGGCACCATCTTGGTCCAAGGCCCTCAAGCCACCTCCTCCTTTTTGATAGACACTTCCCTCGCCTCATCAACTTCCTTTCTTCTCCTGCTGTCCCTTCTTTCCCTTCTCTGGCTCCTCTGGCCAGTGGAGTAACTTTGCTGAAAATGTTGGGGGGGACATGACAACTGAAGGAAAGGGGTGGGGTGAAGGGAGGGTGGATGTTCGCTCTGAGGGATCATTTCAGCCAAATTGTTAAGAAAAATTTGTTTGAATGGTAGATTTGACCAAATTCGGTCACCACCATTAGATCGAAGCCGGAGATTCTGAACATGAAGAGCAGTGGTTGCAGGGGTGGCCCCCTCAGCCCAGGTTCTGTATTTGTGGCTTGGGCGGTTGCAGGGGTGGCCCCCTCAGCCCAGGTTCTGTATTTGTGGCTTTGGCGGTTGCAGGGGTGGCCCCCTCAGCCCAGGTTCTGTATTTGTGGCTTTGGCGGTTGCGGGGGTGGCCCCCTCAGCCCAGGTTCTGTATTTGTGGCTTCGGCGGTTGCGGGGGTGTCCCCCTCAGCCCAGGTTCTGTATTTGTGGCTTCGGCGGTTGCGGGGGTGGCCCCCTCAGCCCAGGTTCTGTATTTGTGGCTTCGGCGGTTGCGGGGGTGGCCCCCTCAGCCCAGGTTCTGTATTTGTGGCTTCGGCGGTTGCGGGGGTGGCACCCTCAGCCCAGGTTCTGTATTTGTGGCTTTGGCGGTTGCGGGGGTGGCCCCCCCAGCCCAGGTTCTGTATTTGTGGCTTCGGCAGTTGCGGGGGTGGCCCCCTCAGCCCAGGTTCTGTATTTGTGGCTTTGGCGGTTGCGGGGGTGGCCCCCTCAGCCCAGGTTCTGTATTTCTGGCTTTGGCGGTTGCGGGGGTGGCCCCCTCAGCCCAGGTTCTGTATTTGTGGCTTCGGCGGTTGCGGGGGTGGCCCCCTCAGCCCATGTTCTGTATTTGTGGCTTCGGCGGTTGCGGGGGTGGCCCCCTCAGCCCATGTTCTGTATTTGTGGCTTCGGCGGTTGCGGGGGTGGCCCCCTCAGCCCATGTTCTGTATTTGTGGCTTCGGCGGTTGCGGGGGTGGCCCCCTCAGCCCATGTTCTGTATTCGTGGCTTCGGCGGTTGCGGGGGTGGCCCCCTCAGCCCATGTTCTGTATTCGTGACTTCGGCGGTTGCGGGGGTGGCCCCCTCAGCCCATGTCCTGTATTTGTGGCTTCGGCGGTTGCGGGGGTGGCCCCCTCAGCCCATGTTCTGTATTTGTGGCTTCGGCGGTTACGGGCGTGTTCCCCGTGTTCAACACACATGGGCTTGCAAACACTCTCACTCGCACACAAATGCACCCAGCACCTCTACTGCATACACTGTGTTCACACAGCATTTATATGTACATTTACAATAACACATGGAAATAGTGGCACAACGTCCATTGAGCAGACCAGACTTTATCACCCCTGATACCGGACATTTTGGGCTATGTTGACTCGACCTAGCTGAACTCTAAAGCCATGGCCGAAAGGACCAGATTCACTGGAATGTCAGCAATTTGCATGATTTTTCCTTTCATTCAAAGGCAGAACCCATTGGTTAATGCAGTGCAGTGGGTGACCAAGTATAATTGGTATAGATTTTTAAATGCCATTTATCTCCAAACGTGGGTTCTGCACAGCACCTTATATGTGTACGTGCTGATAGATTATTTCTACAGGATTCTGACTGATTAAAATTAAGGTAGGTTTTCCTGTGTGCAAATGGCTCCAAGCAGTGGAGTACTGAGCGGGAGAGTCGCAACGGGGTGGTCAAGCAGCCCCCCTGTAGCTCTTTTAAGAGCCAGACCGGAACATTTTTCATTGGGACACCTCTCCCATTCAGCAACTCAAAGAGATCGCCCAACGGCAAAAGTGTCCCGCGCTAGGACAATGTGTGCTGAGCAATTCCTGCTCAGCACGCTCATTGTCCTGGAAGCAGGACACCTTACCCGTTACAAATGGGAGAGGTGTCCCGCTGCCAGGACAATGTCCCAAGGAGCGCCGGGCAGCAGAGGGTCCTCACGTTGCTCTGTATCAACAGAGCATTAGAATGTGAGCCATTAGGCACTGACGGGAGGGAGGGGGGTACTATTAGCAGGGACTTTTGTCCCTTTAGAAATGGGAATGTGAGGGAGTGATCAGATGTGAGAAGAGTGCATAATGTTGCAGCCTTTATGAAATAATGACTATGGCTTTAATTCCCAAGGAGGACTTGTTAGTCTCACATTAATCTGCATGATGCTACTGTGACTTTGCATGCAGGATGGGGAGAATGAAACTTAAGCCATAGTCCCATTGCTCAACATATTTCTATGAGAATGTATATAGTGTATGGTTAGTTTACTATGCAAGGCCAGTTTATTATGTAATGTGGTTTGCTATAAATAATTATATGTTATATGTATGATATAAATAATAGGCACATGAAATGTAAAGCAAAACCTTAATAAATATCTATATCAACTAAGCCTGGAAAGATGGGCACGGTCGCTTACATTGTCCACATCCCAGTTTCACCATTTAACCAAGTGTGTGATCCTGAGCAAATCATGTAATCACATTGTGCCTTATCTGCAGCTCTGCAAGTGATTCTGATTCACTTCGAAGCTCATGTTCATGTATCAGGGTATTATAATGGAAAAGCCTAATGACTATAGAGTTTCTCCACATGTAACAATAGTGCAATTTAGGTATTTTGCACCATGAAGTTATTTGTCACTTGGCTTATTTATGGCAACTTATTCTAAAGTCACTTCCATGGTGCCTCCAAGTATCAAAGACTGATGATGCGCCTTGCAGTGTCCCTTTCTGTGAAGTCACTTCTGTTGGTGCAATCCATATGGTAATTAGGAAGTGTGCATGTATTTTGCCTCAGAGGGCTTAGACAGAGCGCCCCAACAAACATACACAGACACAATTAAAAACATTTTTTTTAAAACAAAAAGTACCTCTGCTCTGCTTTCAAATGCTGCCCGGGCCACGTCTCATGTTACACCGACATAACCTCTTCGCAATCATGCGCCTCCAGACAGAAACCAGGAAGCTGAATGAGCTTCCTAGTTCCTGTCTGTGTTTTGCGTGAACACAAAGCCGGGAAAGCGATGCTCTGTGCCGCTGCCCCCAGAAGTGCTGCTGCTAGCGTGACAGCACAGACGCCAGGCCCTGCAACACCCACTTTGAGTCAAGCCATCCAGGGTGAGCGACTGAGCCATGCAGGGCATCCCGGCCCTGAATGTGTTGCAGCACATCTGCCAGGCATCTCTGCATTATGTAATGAGACAGCGCAAGCCTTGCTGGGCACCCCAGCTGGGCTTGCGCTGACCAATTACACAATTGATGATTGTGGCCCCCATGCCCTCCCTCCAAAAGTTGGGGGGACAAAAAGGCATGCCACAGAAGTTGGGGGGGACAAAACCGCCTGTCCACACCTATAATTACGCCCATGCCTCTGCCCCTACCCTCCGTCACCCCTTTGGCTTCCTCCACTTCTTCTGTGGCGCCCTGTTGCCTCCCTCCTCTGCCACCTCTCTGGCGTCTTTATCCTCCTCCTTGGCTACCTTGCCCCTCCTCCTTCCTCCTCTGTCCACCCTCTGGCACCTTCTAAACTTCCACAGGATGTACCTCAAACCTGTACCCCTCCACGGAAGTCTTTTAAAGGATGGCAACCTTCTTGACACTGCCACACTCAATTCTCACTCAGCTGTCAAACACTACTCTGCCGTCTCCTGTAAGAACTCGTCCTTGATGTTCTTGGTCTGACCGAGATGTGGTTCACGGCCAGATCTGTCACAAGTTTTGACACTCTCCTCCCTGAAGGCTACAAGAGCCTCTCCGTGCCCAGAACCACCAGTCCTGGTGGGGGCGTGGCCTCGATCTTCCCAGAGTGGATCCCTGCCTCCATCATTCTTAGACAGGTCTACTCCTCCTTTGAATGCCTGGTCTGCAGGCTCTCTCTCTCTCCAGGCTTCTCGCTTACTGTGGCTACTATCTACCGGCCGCCTGGCCAGGTAACCTCCTTCATTTCTGAGTGGGTATACCTCTCCTCCTCCCCTCTACCACTCAACTCCTCCTCCTCAGAGACCTCAACATCCACTTGGATGCTTCCTGTACTTCCTTTGGACTCTTTCGCAACCTCTGCGATTCTCTTTCTCTCTCTATTCTCCCCTCTGGCCCGACTCACTCTGCAGAGCACACCTTGAATGTTCTGATCTTCTCAGACCTACCGCTCTCTAACCCTCTCCCTACTCCTCTCTCCTGGAGTGACCACTTTCTCCTCTCATATCTCTCTCTCTCTACCCCACAGGCCGAGACAACTCCAGCACTGCAACCCATCTCCTCGGTCATCCGACCCATGAAGCGTGTGTCAGTGGAGGCTTTCGCACCCCTTTCTCTCCCCTTCCTGCACCCATGGCTGACTCTCACCCTGACACAGCCCTTTCTAACCTCCATTGTACTATCTCAGACACTCTCCATGTACTTGCCCTTGCCATGAGGATGTGCCTAAAGCCCAAATCTAAGTTCAACTCTTGGTACGACTCAGACCTCATTACCCTTAAACGCAAGTGCAGGGTGGCTGAGAGGAAGTGGAGGGCAACAGGTACACCCTCTGACAAACTGGCCTGCTGCCTGCACCAAAGGCAATACCGGCTCCTTGTCCGAACTAAGAAGAGAGCTCATAACTAAGCCTGTGTCTCTGCAGCATTTAATAACTCGGCCAAACTCTTTAAAATCAGCAAGGAGGCAGATGCTTCCCATTCGACTGCCTAAAGAATACTTCACCACCAATAGAAGGTCCTCCTTAGCTTCCTATGGCAAAAAAAGAAGCCCAGGGTTCCCAGGACACTACTCCATCTCCGGAAACATAGTGGAGGGGTTGGCCTCCCGGCATTGGAGCTGTACTACAGGGCTGCCCAACTGAGAGTACTGGTTCCACATCTCAGGCAGCAGGTAGACCTGCAGTGGGTATGAAAGGGGCCCCTAGGGGTCCCTCACGTCTATGGAAACAAGGCAAGTCACCACACACGATAGATACGCCAGACACGAGGTTGTATTCCCAAAGCTAGGGTTTATTGCAAAGCAAATAGTCTCAGTTGGCCAACTCGGTCTCACGCCCTGCGACGTGTATCTCTAGACCTCGAGGGACGCAAGAGAGTGAATTACGTACATCAGTTACATATATACAAAATGCATATCATACAATCAGCTATGACATGTTTAACACCCCCCTTATTAGGCATCTTTTAGTTGTTGAACAGAACACAGTGCTTCTGTTCTTGGAAGCGAGCTACATACGGGGGAAGAGTCACATTCCAGACCTTGCTATCTATGAGGTGCTATTCGTGTCCTGGGAGCCGACACGCTCTACAGGGCTCGGTAAAGGGGGGCCGTAAGAAGAGCATAACTCAAGCCTTTAGCTGCTTTATTCTAACATATTCTACCATATAACGAGACTGGCTGGCAGCTGTGAAATTATTAAATGCCCTGCGGCTCTGCTTCAGGGCTACATTCGGGAGGGAGCCGGGCATTCCTTCCCGGCTCTGCCTACGTTGTGTTTCAACGAACTCTTATTAGCCTCGCGGCCATGCGGCCTTGTCCTTTCACGTTCAGACAACAATGTTAACAGTCGAGCAGTGTAAGCAAAAAATGTGCTGCAAAGCAATAAGAAAACAAAATGGCGATCCTTGTTACATCAAAACGGCCGTTCATTGGTAAACTCGGAAACCTGTATTTCTATCGTATCGTGCATGAGACGGTTGGCCCACGGCCACCAAAATACGTTTGCCGTCAATCATGAGAGGTACCCATTTTTCTAGACTGACAGGTAGGCTTAGACAACCATCATGTCCGCCCATTCAGTGTTGGGGAATGGCTTTAGGTGCCCAGACCTAAATTATTAAACAGAATTAAAAATCACCCCATCCTTGGAACTATATGGGCTGTGTGGAAACCGGGCAAGGGAATGAAGTGGATCACGACCTGGCCCTCCCCCATGGGACACCTGTGGGATACCGGGGATCCGGGACGCCATCCCTGACCTGGAGGCTTCCAAACTTGGTATGAAGCTGGGCTGGAAAGGGCTGGGCAGTTGTGGAGAGGCCCTCTCTCTGTGTTCCAATATCTGAAGCTGAAAGGTGTTATGACCCGAGAGACCTGGAAAGACGGATTACAAAGGGAACTCACTCACCCCGTTTGAAACAATCCTCAACACCTGCACGGGCTCCAGGGGTCTCATAAGTGCCATGTACACAGCCCTACTAGAGGTCAATACAGCCCCCTCTGTCAAATTGAAAAGCAAATGGGAAGTTGATCTGGGTAGGTATCTCCCCCAGAGGATGTGGCTCCAAATATGTAGAAGAACGGCGAAAACATCCATATCCCGCCAATACAAATTGCATGGCATTAAACGATTGTACCGATAGCAATACGGCCCGGTTAAATTGGCCAGGATGTATCAGGATGTTAGCCCAAACTGCTGGCATATGTGGTGGGACTGCAGGGTGGCACAAGCATACTGGGACGAGGTGCTCGGCTGGATCAGGGAGTTGGATGGGGAGGAAAGGGAGAAACGGCCGCTTATGATCCTATTTGGTTTGGTGGAGCTGGAGGGCGCTGTCTCCAAAGTACCTAAGATGATACATGGCCTTTTGCTAGCCGCAAGGGCCTGTCTTACGATCGTTTGGAAGAAGGCCAGCCTCCCAACTAAGGCAGAGTGGATCTGTGTCTCCCGAAATATATACAGAATGGACAAATTGACTGCCGCCCTCCATGGAGACCGTACTTCCATCGATAATGAATGGTCTGAATTTCGCGCCAGATATATTACATGAAGTGGTGTGTGCTTAACATGAAAAAATATACTGGATAACCTATTGGTTTGTTGACAATGCCCGCAACGTGTCATGATGTAATACGATGCACATCTGTATAATGTAGTGATATGATTAAGAGACTTCTCCACTGGACAATGAGACACTTTGACTTCGCCTGCATTAGTATGGGAATGGGTGGGGGCGGGAAACTGGGGATTCCGGTTATCAGTAATGACAATGTAACATGTTTCTCTTATGGTTAACAACATATGATAAGGTCTCAGTCTTTTCATCCTTCATGTCATATTTTACTAAATTTGTTTGTATCAAGGTCTGATGCATCCCTTTGAAAAATCAAAAAAACTTAATTTAAGAAAAAGAATCTGCAAGGAGCTGGCCAATCCTGCTATAGTCTCTACCTCTCCTGTTCCCTCCCAGAACCTGCACGGCCTTGGCTTCACATTTCATCTCATAAAAACCCAGGACATCCTGTCCACCCTTTTTCCTCTCCTCTTTCTTCCTCTACTTCTGGCCTTCCTGTGGCCACCTCTCCTCCCCCCTTCTCTTCCTTTCCTTTGTTCACCCCTGACGATATTTCTAGATAAGTCTGATCTATGAAAGTCTTGTGAAAACAGTTTCTTCCCTGTTCATCCAAAACCATAAAGCACCATATATACACCCTTGCTCCAGTCTTGGCTGACTTCTGCAACCACTCTTTCACCACTGGAACCTTCCCCTCCCCCCTGAAGCACTCCCTTGTGCACCCTCTCCTTAAAAAACCCTCAGTCGACCCCTCCTGTCCGACTATCACCCGGTTTCCATTACTCCTTTTCTGGGCAAACTCCTGGAAAAGCTGGCCATCTCCAAGCTTGACATTCACACTGAATCTGCGGGGTGTCTCCATGACCATCAGTCTGGCTTCTGAGCAGTCAGAAGCATGGAAACTGCTCTCCTGAACATCTGTGAAGACCTGCTCTCTAACCTCGATGCCAATCTCCCCTCTGTCCTCATCTTACTCGATCTCTCTTCAGCCTTCGACACGGTGAGAGAAACCAGACCCCAAGACGGAGTGAGAGAAACCAACCACTAAGGTCGGGTGAGAGAAACTAGACCCCAAGGCAGGTTGAGTGAAATCAGACCCCAAGGAAGAGTGTGTCAACAGCAGGAGCACTACACAAATACATCTAAAATCGAGTCACGGTGCCAGAGTCTCAAAACGTCATGCAAATGCAGAGAGCAGGGGAAGCGCTGGCTTCGTTTGCATTCCTTTTAGAAAGGTGACTGGCGCAGTTCTGGTGGGATGCCTGTCTCCTTGCATACATGTGAGCCGTGAGCGCGCTACTGACACTGATGTAGGACTGGCTCGCATTACACCCAAGTGGGTGGTGGGGGCACATATCCCAGGGATAGGCCCCCAAATGTAAACAGAAAATAGCAGGTCCATCCCTGTTTGGGGGATGGAGACTCAAGTGTCAGCCGCGGTCACTCAAAGGGCTCAGAAAATGACGCTGCCCTGATCGGCGCATCCCCCTGCGACAGGCGCTAGGAATGCGCCTCATGCCCTTTTATATGCACAGAAAAGCCTCCTGGGTACGACCAAAGGGGCAGGGACGTCCTTTAGGGGTTGCCAGAGGTCGCAACTGCGACCTCTAAACTCTCTCTTGCAAACTCTGTGGTCTCCCTTACAACCGCTAAAAAACAAACAAAAAAAAGTGTTTTTCTTTTTTTTGTTTCTTTTTTTTTTGTAATGCAATCCCCTGGGCTGTGGCCAGCACCATGAACAGAAGTGCCACAAGTCTAACACTTTCAGCACTGACCCTAAATAAGAAAGAATAGGAATGCCAAATAATGTGTCTTTCTGGAATTCTGTACAATAATTGCTAGAATCATTAAAGGTTTATTTCAGGCACACTTCACGGGTGAGTCACTGATTTAGTCTGTTCTTAAACGCCTCAACTCAGCCTTTCATCCTTCTGAGGTCGATAAATGAGTACCATGCAAATGGTAAATGAGTGATATTGGGTGTATATTTTTTTTCTATACAAGGTGTTTAAGCGTAAGTGCTATATAATACACATTGGCCCTCATTATTAGCGCCATGGTTAACGCCGGTAACTTAACGATTCCGCCATGGTGAATGGGTGGTAATTCCGCCATGGTGAAATGGGGAATTACCACCCAATTCCAAGGTTGGCGGCGTGGTAATTCCCCATTTACCATTGGCCCTTCCCCATTCCCATTTTTGCCTGATAGGGCTCAATGGGAAAGGGGAAGGCGGTAATTATGGTATCGCAAATTTGCGGTACCGTAATTACCTTCAAGGTCCCTTTGCGGGTCCCTACCTTAAAGGCTGGTCCAGACCAGCCGTTAAGATCGGGAGCCGCAAAGGGTCCTCGTAGTAAGGCGTTAAGGGGTTAACGGCGCACAACCTTTTACAGCGCTGTTAACCCCTTAATGCCTGGGTCATAATGACCCCCATTATCATTTGGCCATGGACATCTGCTTGCATTCACAGGTAACACCTCCGCAGGGCATACCTCTGATCTGTACCCCTCCCCGGAAGTTTTTCAAAGGTGGCAACCTTCTCCACATTGCCACTCTAAATGCTCGCTCTGCCATCAAGCATTCCTCTGATATCTGTCGCCTTCTTGAGGAACTGGACCTCGACGTCCTCAGTCTCACTGAGACATGGTTCACAGCCAGCTCTGCCACCAGCTTCGACACACTCCTACCTAACGGTTACAAGATCCTCTCCGTGCCCAGGCCCAACCGTTCAGGGGGTGGTGTTGCCCTTATCTTCCCTGAGTGGATTCCTGCCTCTGTCACTCCTACGCAGACCTACTCCTCCTTTGAATGCCTTGTCTGCAGACTCTCTCTCTCTCCTAGCCATTCCCTTACCGTGGCTACTATCTATCGGCCACCTGGTCAAATTTCCTCCTTCCTCTCTGAATGGGCTGACCTCTCCTCCTCACTCCTGTCCTCAACCACCCAACTCCTCTTTCTCGGTGACTTCAACATCCACCTCGATGCCTCCTGTCCCCCCACTGGTCTCTTTCGCGAACTCTGTAACTCTCTCTCACTCTCTATTCTCCCGTCTGGGCCTACTCACTCTGCAGGGCACACTCTTGATGCTCTGATCTCTTCTGACCTTCCCCTCTCCCTTCCTCTCTCCACTCCTCTCTCCTGGAGCGATCACTTTCTCCTATCCTCCCACCTCTCCCTCCCTACCCCACAGGCAAAGCCACCCTCTTCACTGCCACCCACCTTCTCGGTCATCCGACCCATGAAGCGCGTGTCAGTTGAGGCTTTCGCTGCTACCTTCTCGCCCCCTCCTCCCCCCTCAGCTGACTCCCACCCTGACACAGCCCTCTCCATGCTCTATTCCTCTATATCTGATACACTCGATATCCTTGCCCCCGTCATGAGAATCCGCCTGAAGCCCAAAGCCAAATGTAACTCCTGGTATGACTCGGATCTCGTCACCCTAAAACGCAAGTGTAGGGTGGCAGAGAGGAAATGGCGTGCTTCATGTTCATCCTCTGACAAACTGGCCTGTCGCATGCTCCAAAGGCAATACCGGCTCTCCGTTCACACCAAGAAGAGAGCCCTTATCCAAGCCCACATCTCTGAGGCATCTAACAACTCGGCCGAACTCTTTAAAATCTGCAAGGAGCTGGCCAACCCTGCTGCAGTCTCTACCTCTCCTGTCCCCTCCCAGGCCCTCTGCACTGCACTGGCCTCGCACTTCATCTCAAAAACTCAGGACATCCTGTCCTCGCTCTCCTCCTCTCTCCTCCCTCCCTCTCTTCCCGGCTCTTCCTCTTGCTCTCTTGCAGCCGCCCCTCCACCCTCCTTCTCTGCTTTTCCACCTTTTTCTGCTGATGAGGTTTCCAGACAAGTCCGATCTATGAAAGCCTCGTCTAAACAGGTTCACCCCTGTTCCTCCAAAACCATCAAGGACCACATCGACTCCCTGGCTCCTGCCCTGGCTGACTTTTGCAACCACTCATTCGCCTCTGGAGTCTTCCCATCCCCCCTCAAGCACTCCCTTGTGCACCCCCTCCTCAAGAAACCCTCTGCCGACCCCTCCTGCCCGGCCAATTATCGCCCAATCTCCATTACTCCCTTCCTGGGTAAGCTCCTGAGAAACTGGCCATCTCCCAGCTTAACCTCCATGCTGAATCTGTTGGTAATCTTCATGACCATCAATCCGGCTTCAGAGCGGCCAGAAGCACGGAAACTGCTCTCCTGAACATCCGTGAGGACCTGCTCCTGAACCTCGATTCCAACACTCCCTGTGTTCTCATTCTGCTCGATCTCTCCTCTGCCTTTGACACTGTCAACCATGCCATCCTGCTCAACTGTCTCCGTGATAACCTGGGTATCACTGGTCAGGCTCTGGCCTGGCTGACTTCTTTCCTCTCCGGCCGACCCTCCCAGGTCCAAATGGGCTCCTTCCTCTCTGACATCTTTTTCTCCACCTGTGGTGTCCCCCAGGGATCCAACCTCTCTCCCTGGCTTTTCAACCAGTATCTGGCACTCCTTGCTCACCGCATCGCCGCTCTCTGCCCCTACTTCCAGTGCTATGCAGACGATACCCAGCTCATTTTCAGGCTACCCTCGGCCTCCTCCTCTCCTTCCCTCATCTCCGACTGTCTGTCTGCTATCCAGGAATGGTGTGCCGCCAATGACCTCTGCCTTAACGCCAGTAAGACTGAGATTCTACTCATCGGCACACCCACTCCCTCCTTCCCTGCAGCTCTCTGGCCGGCCTCCCTTGGCCCCCTTCCTGCCCCTACCTGCAAGGCTAAAAACCTCGGGGTCATCTTCGACTCCACACTCTCCTTCTCTCCTCATATATCTGACGTCTCTAAGAAGTCACACTACCAGCTGCACCTCCTCAGAGGTATTCTTCCCTTCCTCTCCTTCCCCCAGAAGCTCACTGTCTCCCGAGCCCTGGTTCTCTCAAGGTTGGACTACTGTAACAGCCTCTATCTTAATCTGCCTGCCTCCACTCTCCGCCCTCTGCAACTTATCCAGAACAGAACTGCGAGACTTGTCCTTGGCCTCAAGCCCAGGGACCGTATCTCTCCAGGACTGAAATCTCTTCACTGGCTCCCAGTGGCTGCGAGGATTAAGTTCAAAACCATCTGCATTGTCCACAAGGCCTTCTGGGGCCTGGGACCTAAATACCTTCAACTCTCTCTTCCTAAATATCTTCCTTCACGAGCCCTTCGCTCATCCGTCTCCAACTCCCTCATGGTCAGCCGCTTCTCGAAGCAACGAGCTGGGGGTAGATCTCTCTCCGCAGCAGGGGCCTCCCTCTGGAACAGCCTTCCTGCCTCCCTGAAACTTGAGGAGAACCATCTCCGGTTCCGGAAGCACCTCAAAACCTTCCTCTTCGCTTCTGCCTTCTCTCTCCCTCTCCCCTGCTAATCCTGCTTAACTCCCCACTGAATTCAGCACTAAACCTGCATCTGGGCCACTCTCAGCAACCTCGGTCCAGGGCCCAGCCACTCTCCACTTGCACTGCCTCCCTGGCTCCCCCTGCACTGTGGGACTGTCACTGTATCCCTACAGCCCACTTCCCAGCACTTGCTCTGCACTTACCTCGCACTTGCCACCAGCTGGCCCTTTTTATTTATTATTTATTATTTATTATTTTTGATGCTACTTACCTTGTACTGCACTTCCCCCCCACCTCCTCCCCCTGCACTTCCTCCTTTTCCCCTTACCTCTGCACTTGCACGATCTGAATGACACCTGGCCTAGTAGGATCGTTTGTCTGTCTTCCCCTTGTTTCCCTCCCTCCCTGCCTCGTCGCGCCTTGAAACACTTGTGTATAGGCGCGTTACAAATACCATATCATATCATATCATATCATATCACAGTAATTTGGTAATATGGGCCTATACACACTGATCTTAACGATACATATGGCGATCCATTCTTGTATGAAATGTACATCACATTACAGTGATGTGATATAACCATATTTTACCTAGTGTACAATGCTATGTGATGCCACTTCCTGTTCTCTCAACGGGTGAAAGGTTGTGTTCCATCCGCTTTTCCTGACGCGTTGAGAATCTGCTCCTAGGCCCCAAACTTTACACCGAGGCTGCAGAGGCCTCAGGCCTTACTACGGGGCAGCAGCGGTGCCTCCAGCGGGACTGCTGGGCGTGTCTCCGGTTCCAGGGATTCTAGAGGGTGTGCCCCCCACACCCAGCCGACCAGCGCAAGGCACACATTCACGTCATCACCAGGAGGCGGCGGCTGCTCTCCACCCCTCCCAGGCGATACTTTCTCCGGGTTTGGGTGGTATTGTCTCACGGGGAAACTGTGAAGGTCTGTGTACTCTGCCCCACGGGCCTCAGAAGGTGCAGGCATAGCTGGGTGTAGGCCTCCCGGGGGGCAGGACTTGAAAGGAGCAACTTTCCCTGAGTGCCAGCTTTTCAAGTCGCAAGCCTCCAGAGTCTGCCCACTGCAATCCACTCGCCACCACCTTGAGGGTGTGGTTGGAACATGCCAGGGAGCTGGGCAGAACCAAGATCGGCAGAAAAGGAGTGTCTTTATTCTTCTGAAGCGTTACAGGCAGGATAAAGGCCTGAGACACCTGCAATAGCGCCCTCGCACACTAGATGATCGTCGCTCACTCACTGGAAGCCTCAGACACTCCCTGCCCACACCACACCACCAGCCCTCCACACTCCGGGTGAGGCAAGATTACACAGTAGCCTCATCACAAGGGGTCCCCGTCCTTGGAGAAAAGCTTGTCACATGGTTGGCGCTATACCTCACCTTGATCCCACGGCGGCCAAAGGTGGCGTGATGGTCCAAGTAGGATGAATGGCCTACCACAATGGTCGTCTCCACAATGTCATTCCCTCATGCTGTGTACAGAGCAGAAGCATCGCCTTGCGCCATCTTGCCCAGAGTTCATGTCGTCACCTGCTGAGAAGGTAAACAGCCGACCTCTGCAAACGTAAAAGGACTGATGTACCCCTCAGAGGAGTAAGGGGGTGGCGGGTGGGGGGGGTAGAAATGTCAGCCTAGCTGGGCACACAACAAATCTCCGACACTAGCACTTGATTCTAAACCACCAACAGCACCCGCCCACTTGCCTGACCTCAGGGCTGCTTGCTGGAGCTCACACAGCCCGCCAAAGTCCTAACCTGGCAAAATGCACACATGGACTACGGTCGCAGAGGGCGTTCCAACCACAAGGCGCATTGAGGCCATACTTATGGGGAAAGGCGCTATATACATCAAACTACAATACAATAGAAGCAACGCATTGTGAGTTCAGTAGATCACTTTAAATTTGATTCAGCTTTAACAGCCAATCAACGAAGGGGGGCGGGGGGCTGTGAGGTTTATTTGTCTGTGTTGCCCTCTCATTGCACAGCAATCCTGGGTCCTTCTTGAAACTTCTGGACCTTACGCTCAGGTTTTGCAATGTTTTTCATGGGAAGCAGCATTTCTAATGACCTCAGCGAGGCATCAGCTGAACCCCTGCTTTGGTCTTCGAGGTGGCATCTGTTGGGCACAGGCCTGTGCACTCAGGCTGGCAATTTTGTAACCATAGCTCAGGTTTATCGTTGGACTCAACATTTCTGGTTCTGAGCCCTTTAATTTCGGGCTGTTTCTGCACCTCCACGAATCCCTGGAGGACCGGCGCCCACCAGAATGGCATCACCTGCTGCAGAGTGAAGACATCCCTACCTGAGAAACCCAATCAGACCTGACAAAAAAGGACGCAAGGGTGCAAAGGTAGACGCGGGGGGTGCTACCAGGTCTGGAAAAGATCCGGGGCTATGCTAATGTCAGGACGCGTGGGCTAGCTGAGCTTCTATCTGTGGCTACAGCCAAAATACCCAGGGCTAGAGTCCCCTCTGACCCACCCCCGACCCCAGCAACACCTGCTGGCATAAACATTTCTTTATCATAAAACTAAGGTAGGACCCCATCTAGCCTATAACCAAGAGGGGTTTCCCAGCCTCAAATAAAACTAAGGATGATGTCAGAACGTCTGTCAAAATCAAGTAGTCCACTGTGTCCCAAACCTATTTCCATCCCTCACACTCAAAGCAGAAATATAGAATAGGTCCCCCCCCCCCCCGATTCCAGAAGGACGGCTCCCTCCTTTGGGATGGTACTTTGTAAATGAAGGGGCAATAGCTCCCTTCTCTAGGCCTTTTCGGGCATTTCATTACAGTTCAGCAAATGTGGGGAATGCCTCCCTTCTCCAGGCCTTCTCAAGTGTTTCTTTACAGTTCAGCAAATGTGGGGAATGCCTCCCTTCTCCAGGCCTTTCTTAGGCATTTCTTTACAGTTCAGCAAAGGTGGGGGAATGTCTCCCTTCTGCAGGCCTTTCGTAGGCATTTCTTTACATTTCAGCAAAGGTGGGGGAATATCTTCCTTCTTCAGGCCTTCTCAGTGGTTTCTTTACAGTTCAGCAAAGGTGGGGGAATGTCTCCCTTCTAGAGGCCTTCTCCAGGTGTTTCTTAGGTGTTTCTTTACAGTTCAGCAAAGGTAGGGGAATATCTTCCTTCTTCAGGCCTTCTCAGTGGTTTCTTTACAGTTCAGCAAAGGTGGGGGAATGTCTCCCTTCTACAGGCCTTCTCAGGCGTTTCTTTACAGTTCAGCAAATGTCTCCCTTCTCCAGGCCTTCTCTGGCGTTTCTTTACAGTTCACCAAAGGTGGTCGAATGTCTTCCTTCTCAGGCCTTTTCCGGAATTTCTTTACAGTTCAGCAAAGGTGGGGAATGTCTCCCTTCTCCAGGCCTTTGAGGCATTTCTTTACAGTTCAGCAAAGGTGGGGAATATCTCCCTTCTCCAGGCCTTTCTTAGGTGTTGCTTTACAGTTCAGCAAAGGTGGGGGAATTTCTCCCTTCTCCAGACCTTTCTTAGGTGTTTCTTTAAAGTTCAGCAAAGGAGGGTAACATCTCCCTTCTCCAGATCTTTTTTAGGTGTTTCTTTACAGTTCAGCAAAGGTGTGGGAATCTCTCCCTTCTCCAGGCCTTTTCGGGTGTTTCATTACAGTCCAGGAAATGTGGGGAATGCCTCCCTTCTCCAGGCCTTTCTTAGGCATTTCCGTACAGTTCAGCAAAGGTGGGGGAATATCTTCCTTCTGCAGGCCTTTCTTAGCTGTTTCTTTACAGATCAGCAAAGGTGGGTGAATGTCTCCCGTCTCCAGACCTTCTCAGGTGTTTCTTAACACTGCAGAAAAGGTGGGGAATGCCTCCCTTCCTCTGGCCTTCTCAGGTGTTTCTTTACAGTTCAGCAAACATGGGGAAGTGGATCTCTTCTCCAGACCTTTCTTATGCATTTCCTTACAGTTCAGCAAAGGTGGGGGGAGGTCTCCCTTCTCCAGTCCTTTCTTAGGCGTTTCTTTACAGTTCAGCAAAGGTGGGGGAATGTCTCCCTTCTCCAGTCCTTTCTTAGGCGTTTTACAGTTCAGCAAAGGTGGGGAATGTCTCCCTTCTACAGGCTTTCTCAGGCGTGTCTTTACAATTCAGCAAAGGTGGGTGAATCTCTCCCTTCTACAGGCCTTTCTTATGCATTTCCTTACAGTACAGCAAAGGTGGTGGAATGTCTCCCTTCTCAAGGCCTCTCTTATGTGTTTCTTTACAGTTCAGCAAAGGTGGGGAAATGTTTCTCTTCTCCAGGCCTTTCTTAGGCGTTTCTTTACAGTTCAGCAAAGGTGGGGGAATGTCTCCCTTCTCTAGACCTTCTCAGGCATTTCTTTACAGTTCAACAAAGGTGGGCAAATCTCTCCCTTCTCCAGGCCTTCTCAAGTGTTTCTTTACAGTTCAGCAAAGGTGGGGGAATGTCTCCCTTCTCCAGGCCTTTCTTAGGCGTTTCTTTACAGTTCAGCAAAGGTGTGGGAATGTCTCCCTTCTCCAGGCCTTTCTTAGGCATTTCTTTACAGTTCAGCAAAGGTGTGGGAATGTCTCCCTTCTCCAGGCCTTTCTTATGCGTTTCTTTACAGTTCAGCAAAGGTGGGGGAATGCCTCCCTTCTCCAGGCCTTTCTTAAGCGTTTCTTTACAGTTCAGCAAAGGTGTGGGAATGTCTCCCTTCTCCAGGCCTTTCTTAGGCGTTTCTTTACAGTTCAGCAAAGGTGTGGGAATGTCTCCCTTCTCCAGGCCTTTCTCAGGCGTTTCTTTACAGTTCAGCAAAGGTGTGGGAATGTCTCCCTTCTCCAGGCCTCTCTCAGGCGTTTCTTTACAGTTCAGCAAAGGTGTGGGAATGTCTCCCTTCTCCAGGCCTTTCTCAGGCGTTTCTTTACAGTTCAGCAAAGGTGTGGGAATGTCTCCCTTCTCCAGGCTTTTCTCAGGCGTTTCTTTACAGTTCAGCAAAGGTGGGGGAATGCCTCCCTTCTCCAGGCCTTTCTTAAGTGTTTCTTTACAGTTCAGCAAAGGTGGGGGAATGTCTCCCTTCTCCAGGCCTTTCTTAGGCGTTTCTTTACAGTTCAGCAAAGGTGTGGGAATGTCTCCCTTCTCCAGGCCTTTCTTAGGCGTTTCTTCACAGTTCAGCAAAGGTGTGGGAATGTCTCCCTTCTCCAGGCCTTCTCAGGCATTTCTTTACAGTTCAACAAAGGTGGGCAAATCTCTCCCTTCTCCAGGCCTTCTCAAGTGTTTCTTTACAGTTCAGCAAAGGTGGGCAAATATCTCCCTTCTCCAGGCCTTCTCAAGTGTTTCTTTACAGTTCAGCAAAGTTGGGCAAATGTCTCCCTTCTACAGGCTTTCTCAGGCGTTTCTTTACAGTTCAGCAAAGGTGGGGGAATGTCTCCCTTCTCCAGGCCTTTCTTAGACGTTTCTTTACAGTTCAGCAAAGGTGGGGGAATGTCTCCCTTCTCCAGACCTTCTCAGGCATTTCTTTACAGTTCAACAAAGGTGGGCAAATCTCTCCCTTCTCCAGGCCTTCTCAAGTGTTTCTTTACAGTTCAGCAAAGGTGGGGGAATGTCTCCCTTCTCCAGGCCTTTCTTAGGCGTTTCTTTACAGTTCAGCAAAGGTGTGGGAATGTCTCCCTTCTCCAGGCCTTTCTTAGGCATTTCTTTACAGTTCAGCAAAGGTGTGGGAATGTCTCCCTTCTCCAGGCCTTTCTTAGGCGTTTCTTTACAGTTCAGCAAAGGTGGGGGAATGCCTCCCTTCTCCAGGCCTTTCTTAAGCGTTTCTTTACAGTTCAGCAAAGGTGTGGGAATGTCTCCCTTCTCCAGGCCTTTCTAAGGCGTTTCTTTACAGTTCAGCAAAGGTGTGGGAATGTCTCCCTTCTCCAGGCCTTTCTCAGGCGTTTCTTTACAGTTCAGCAAAGGTGTGGGAATGTCTCCCTTCTCCAGGCCTCTCTCAGGCGTTTCTTTACAGTTCAGCAAAGGTGTGGGAATGTCTCCCTTCTCCAGGCCTCTCTCAGGCGTTTCTTTACAGTTAAGCAAAGGTGTGGGAATGTCTCCCTTCTCCAGGCCTTTCTCAGGCGTTTCTTTACAGTTAAGCAAAGGTGTGGGAATGTCTCCCTTCTCCAGGCTTTTCTCAGGCGTTTCTTTACAGTTCAGCAAAGGTGGGGGAATGCCTCCCTTCTCCAGGCCTTTCTTAAGTGTTTCTTTACAGTTCAGCAAAGGTGGGGGAATGTCTCCCTTCTCCAGGCCTTTCTTAGGCGTTTCTTTACAGTTCAGCAAAGGTGTGGGAATGTCTCCCTTCTCCAGGCCTTTCTTAGGCGTTTCTTCACAGTTCAGCAAAGGTGTGGGAATGTCTCCCTTCTCCAGGCCTTTCTTAGGCGTTTCTTTACAGTTCAGCAAAGGTGTGGGAATGTCTCCCTTCTCCAGGCCTTTCTCAGGCGTTTCTTTACAGTTCAGCAAAGGTGTGGGAATGTTTCCCTTCTCCAGGCCTTTCTCAGGCGTTTCTTTACAGTTCAGCAAAGGTGGGGGAATGTCTCCCTTCTACGGGCCTTCACAGGCGTTCCCTTACAGTTCAGCAAAGGTGGGGGAATGTCTCCCTTCTCCAGGCCTTTCTCAGGCATTTCTGTACAGATCAGCAAAGGTGGGTGAATGTCTCCCGTCTCCAGACCTTCTCAGGCGTTTCTTAACACTGCAGAAAAGGTGGGGAATGCCTCCCTTCCTCTGGCCTTCTCAGGTGTTTCTTTACAGTTCAGCAAACATGGGGAAGTGTCTCTCTTCTCCAGACCTTTCTTATGCATTTCCTTACAGTTCAGCAAAGGTGGGGGGCGGTCTCCCTTCTCCAGTCCTTTCTTAGGTGTTTCTTTACAGTTCAGCAAAGGTGGGGGAATGTATCCCTTCTCCAGTCCTTTCTTAGGCGTTTTACAGTTCAGCAAAGGTGGGGGAATGTCTCCCTTCTACAGGCTTTCTCAGGCGTGTCTTTACAATTCAGCAAAGGTGGGTGAATCTCTCCCTTCTACAGGCCTTTCTTAGGTATTTATTTACAGTTCAGCAAAGGTGCGCGATGTCTCCCTTCTCCAGTCCTTTCTTATGCATTTCCTTACAGTACAGCAAAGGTGGTGGAATGTCTCCCTTCTCAAGGCCTCTCTTAGGTGTTTCTTTACAGTTCAGCAAAGGTGGGGAAATGTTTCTCTTCTCCAGGCCTTTCTTAGGCGTTTCTTTACAGTTCAGCAAAGGTGGGGGAATGTCTCCCTTCTCCAGGCCTTCTCAGGCATTTCTTTACAGTTCAACAAAGGTGGGCAAATCTCTCCCTTCTCCAGGCCTTCTCAAGTGTTTCGTTACAGTTCAGCAAAGGTGGGCAAATATCTCCCTTCTCCAGGCCTTCTCAAGTGTTTCTTTACAGTTCAGCAAAGTTGGGCAAATGTCTCCCTTCTACAGGCTTTCTCAGGCGTTTCTTTGCAGTTCAGCAAAGGTGGGGGAATGTCTCCCTTCTCCAGGCCTTTCTTAGGCGTTTCTTTACAGTTCAGCAAAGGTGTGGGAATGTCTCCCTTCTCCAGGCCTTTCTTAGGCATTTCTTTACAGTTCAGCAAAGGTGTGGGAATGTCTCCCTTCTCCAGGCCTTTCTTAGGCGTTTCTTTACAGTTCAGCAAAGGTGGGGGAATGTCTCCCTTCTCCAGTCCTTTCTTAGGCGTTTTTGAGTTCAGCAAAGGTGGGGGAATGTCTCCCTTCTACAGGCTTTCTCAGGCGTGTCTTTACAATTCAGCAAAGGTGGGTGAATCTCTCCCTTCTACAGGCCTTTCTTATGCATTTCCTTACAGTACAGCAAAGGTGGTGGAATGTCTCCCTTCTCAAGGCCTCTCTTAGGTGTTTCTTTACAGTTCAGCAAAGGTGGGGAAATGTTTCTCTTCTCCAGGCCTTTCTTAGGCGTTTCTTTACAGTTCAGCAAAGGTGGGGGAATGTCTCCCTTCTCCAGGCCTTCTCAGGCATTTCTTTACAGTTCAACAAAGGTGGGCAAATCTCTCCCTTCTCCAGGCCTTCTCAAGTGTTTCTTTACAGTTCAGCAAAGGTGGGCAAATATCTCCCTTCTCCAGGCCTTCTCAAGTGTTTCTTTACAGTTCAGCAAAGTTGGGCAAATGTCTCCCTTCTACAGGCTTTCTCAGGCGTTTCTTTACAGTTCAGCAAAGGTGGGGGAATGTCTCCCTTCTCCAGGCCTTTCTTAGGCGTTTCTTTACAGTTCAGCAAAGGTGTGGGAATGTCTCCCTTCTCCAGGCCTTTCTTAGGCGTTTCTTTACAGTTCAGCAAAGGTGTGGGAATGTCTCCCTTCTCCAGGCCTTTCTTAGGCGTTTCTTTACAGTTCAGCAAAGGTGGGGGAATGCCGCCCTTCTCCACGCCTTTCTTAAGTGTTTCTTTACAGTTCAGCAAAGGTGTGGGAATGTCTCCCTTCTCCAGGCCTTTCTTAGGCGTTTCTTTACAGTTCAGCAAAGGTGTGGGAATGTCTCCCTTCTCCAGGCCTTTCTTAGGCGTTTCTTTACAGTTCAGCAAAGGTGTGGGAATGTCTCCCTTCTCCAGGCCTTTCTCAGGCGTTTCTTTACAGTTCAGCAAAGGTGTGGGAATATCTCCCTTCTCCAGGCCTTTCTTAAGTGTTTCTTTACAGTTCAGCAAAGGTGGGGGAATGTCTCCCTTCTCAAGGCCTTTCTTAGACTCTCCTTCAATAGTTTCGATGATGTCTTGATTTTTGGCAGAGGTTATATTCTTCTACTCCTGGTGTTCTCTCATTAGGTGGGTTCCGGAACCTTTTCTCAGGTGTATGTGTCTTAATCAGCAGTAGTAGAAAATGACTTATACTTGGGGACATTACTGAACTCTAGACTGAGTAACGTAAGGAGTAGACGCGGGGGTGCTGCTAGGTCTGGAAAAGATCTAGGGCTCTGCCAATGTCTGGACTCAGGGCTAGCTAAAGGCATTGTCTTGCAAATACAATTCTCCAATTCTCTCAATACTCAGGTCCTAGGCACCTCTCTCTCTCTTCTGGTTTCTTCGGGGTGCTCTCTCACCCTGTATGTCTCTGGTTTGTTTCTCTGCTACGTTCCAATAGGACACAGGAGATAGTTCCCCACTTCCTCTCAACCACAGCATCTAGGGGATCCCAGTGCCTTCCCGGTCCCCCTCTGCATACCTTCTAGCTTGGTCCATGATTGTTGCCTTGGTCTCCTGGATTATAAACCTTCCAGTAAGGATTATCATTCCACATCAATGTCTGTACTCAACTGGAGCAACTGAGTGTTCGAGAAGTGATTTGCTTTTCCTTCATTCACTCTTGATACTTTATCTTGAGTGGAACAAGTATGAACGTTCCAGTAATGATTCTGTTTCTCTTTTTTCAACGCCAATTTCTTGTTTTGAATCCGACGAGTGTAAGCGTCCAGTAATGATTCTATCTCCCTTCAGTCAACGTCAATCTCCTATATCAACTGGTACGATTATGAGCATTCCAGTAATGATTTGCTTTCCCTTCTTTCATTCTTCATACTTTCTCTTCAGTAGGACGAGCATGAACGTGCCATGAATGATTCTCTTTCTCTTCAGTCAACGTCAATCTCCTATCTCAACTGGGACGAGTATGAGCATTCCAGTAATGATTCGCTTTCCCTTCTTTCATTCTTGATACGTTCTCTTGAGTAGGACGAGTATGAGCGGGCCATTAATGATTCTCTTTCTCTTCACTAAATGCAAATATCTCATCTTCACTGGTATGAGTATGAATGTGTCCGTAATGATTCTCTTCAGTCCCCCTCCCAGGCTCTCATTTTCCCAGTTCCCTCTTAAGCTCGAGGACGTTGTCACCGGGACTTCCTTCTGAACTTGTCAGGTTGGCCTCTCGTAGTTCTTGCGGTTTCATACATAGTGTCCGCGGTCTCTGATTTACCGGTTTGTTTCTTCTTCCATTAAACCAATTTTATCTGCATTGTTCACTGACCCGATGGTCTACCTCTGCTTCACCTCCATCATGCCACCACTTAGCTCTTGTTCTAGACTAGGACGCCTCGCATTCACATTGCTTTCTCTCCTCCCTTCTCTTATCCAACGCAGTGCATCAGAAACTTCAGCTGGATTCCGCCTTCGCACCGGACGCCGTGCATCCAGCTTTCCTTCGGGATACTCATCAAAGCAAGTTCGTACCTCGTGGGTTCTTGCACTGTCCTCAAACTCTCCGCCTACTTCCCCTTTATTACGCTTTTATGGGACTTCCCCAGCGTACGGTCACAGTCCTTTTTTTCTGTTTGCTTCATGATCTGTATTCCTCCCCAGGTCTTTTCCCTCGTCTCAGTAATATGTCATGTTCCCCTTGGAGGAATAATCAGAGTATCTTGATGACGATAACCAAGGTTGGCATGTTCTTCATACTTTTCGTCACTGGATGTTTTAGTTTGGATGTTGGTGGTGTGTGTCTTCGGAAGTTCCTCATCAGAACGGGAGTTCTTGTCCCCAAAGGGGAAGTCCCTCCCAGTGAGGTCCTGCTAGAGTCTACCCCTAGGGAGGGTATTGCGGAACAGGTTCACCCCCACCAAAAAATTATATTGAGTGGTGGAAGTTACAATTCCATATTAAGCTTCTTTGCTGGCTTGCTATAAACCACCACCGGAATGAATAGTCTTCTCTCAGAATTCATAAGATCTTGCGAGAATCTATATAAAGATATAAAGTGGCCACCAGAGGAGTTTACAACTCTGCAATGTATGGGAAAGCCATTAGTGAAAAGGTTATTAAATGGGACCATGCCTATAACCCCGAGCACCTTGCCACTAAGACAACATATGGGGATTATATCAGGCAGGGATTTCCTTTGTATTCCCCTTTCCAGTAATCGTGAACCTTAAGGACCAGCAGGTAAGTAGGGTTCTTATGAGATTACGTTTTAACATACCCCCTACTCAGATGATTGTTGCAACTTGGAAATATACACCTCTTGTTGGCATAGATCCTGTTGCCTATGCCAACAAGAGACTGAACCTTCACATTTGCCAGCCCAACAGCCACAGTCACACCTCTCCTAGGGTCCCCAAATGCAGACCCCATCAAACCCACATTCTGCACTTCAACCGCATAGTCAACTCTCCGTGTACACGATGGGGGTGCTGTTGTGCAATGAAGATGGCCGCCTAAGAGCTGAGCTCCGCTCTGGCAGAAATCCTTTTATATAAATATATCCAGCTGCTGGGACCCCCGAACTGCCAAAATAGCAGAGCTGCCGTCGCAAAACCTCCTGAAGGCCCTCAGAGAAAGAACGAAAGAAATCGGACCTGGAATACCAAAATCCCACCCAAGGCCTCGGCCAAGAGGCTCTGTACCGCCCCACAGTTCCAGGGATCCTAACACAGACACCGCGGCTCCAAAACACACGCAGGCCTTGTTGTAGGCGGAGCCCGCGTTATGGACTATGGTCAACAGAAGCGAGGACACCAAGCCGCCTCTACGGCTCCCGGGGTCGAGATCGTCTGAGGACAATCACGGGCATCAGTTATGGTGCGGGCGGCGAGCCTGGTCGCCTGAGGAAGGATCCACGCAGCCGAGCCTCCCAGTCAGGACGCTGCCATTCTCTTGCCTCCCCGCACTACCAGCGACATAAACAGAGCTATGGCTACACGCGCTAACACCCATACCGCACACACTGTGCGGTCCCGTTAGGAAACAAATCCCTTGAGACCGGCCCCCACACCCCCTCTATCGGGTGACGCCATAAGCGGCCCCTGTGCAAACTGAGGGCCAAGACTGCCACACTCAGCCCGCTTGAACCCAAACAAGGCCGCCCAGGGGGGCACCCGACAAGCGGCGGTAGACAAGGAGGCCCGGTTTCAAACACAAAAAAGGCGCCAGGGGCCCCGCTCACGCCGCACGGAGACAGCTATACACGCAGCTGGAGAGGCCAGCAAGACCCGGGCCCCACACAGGCTATCAGACACCAAATGGCCACGATGCCGCGGGCAGCATGAACCAGCTTTAGACCTACCCTCCGCAACAGCCCCACAACCCATGCCAGTTCCTGAACTAGACACACCAGGTCCAATATTCGCTGGAATCAAAACCAATAAGCCCCACGGCGGTCCCATACGCGGATATTACTCTTTCCTGCGGAAACGTAAATTAAGGACAGGTGAATACGTGAGAGGGCACAGTCCATTCCTGGAAACAACTACGTGACACACAAATTAAACCTTCAACCAAACGGCTCGCTGACATTTGCCAACCAATAGTGTCAATATCCTTTGGAATACTCCGGCCCTGCAGCCACAATCGATTGTGCATAGCAATCCGACACTGAGTTCATCAAGTGTCAGAAGGTCAACTACCAGGGGACTGGTGCAACGAGGTGGGAAAGGCGACCAACACTCTAGCATTGTCTCTCCCGAAACCACCACATTCTTCAGCCTGCACCTACGCCGACTGGGATCCTGGCACAGGCGCTAACGGATCTATTAGGGTGCCCGAACCCACCAACCCAACAGGGTCACACAAAACAGATATTCCAGAGATGCCTGGGAAAAACGTGGTAAAGAACAGGAAGACAGGCCCAATGGATTCTTACACGAACTCACAAACATCCACTGATGGCCCGGACCCATCAACTGCCACCTCGTCGGCGACCGCCGAACACACGAAATTTGACCACCTCATTACCACGGTGCAATACAGATTCCTAGCAGTCAATGTCAAATTAGACAACATCGTCTCAACAATATGCTCACTTAAAGACTGTTATAGACAGAAAAGAGGAGTTGTTGCTGTGCCAAAAAAGATGGACTGGGTTAGGTAAATTAGGGTAACTGCTCAAAGTCAACCTCTGTAGGTCCAGAAAATTCATTTCTATTCTGGATTACAAATATTCATTTGTTGAATTGGAACCTATCGCATTCAAACCTATTAACAAAAAGATCAGAACGCCTCAAGGGTTGGAGTATAAACTCATTCTGTATTAAATACAATAATCAAAGGAAATCAACAAATATATTCCGGGGTGACAAAGAGTCCAACATCAAACATACAAAGACATATAAAATCACATAGAATGGTTTTTGTGTTAATACAAAAAAGAAATCATGTGTTGGTTCAAAGGCAGTACAAACTACAATTTCTGTTTTACAAAAAAATTATGTAAATCATGAAACTAGAGGTAACACCAAGGGAAACCAAGGAAGGGAAGGTGGCAGGGGGAAAATACAAGGGGAGAGAAAAATATCAATGATTGCAAACAATTACATTAAAGACTTGGTAATCATATACAATAATGGAACCTATGATAGATGTGGGGAAGTCCCACAGAGGGTAAACAAAACACTTGAGCTGAGTCGTTCAAGTGTGGCTCATCAGGGTGGTTCTCAGTTAGCCACCATACTTCTCGGGCTCGGATCTGTTTGCCGAGATTCAATCACTTAAAGACTGTGTCGACAAAGAAAGTGCCAGGATTATGGAAACTGAGAACAGAATTGGCACCAACAAAGATTCAATTCACCAAAATACCCACGACATAACACTCCTGAAAGGTGAGATGACCAAGCTCTGGGGCAAGTGTGAAGATTTGGAGTCGAGATCGCGCTGCAACAACATACGAATCATCGGGCTCTCTGAGTCCTTCTGCAAGGGCCCAATGGAATCACAATTTGAAACCCTGCTGAAATCCCTGCACGGACATCACCAAATTGCTTAACTATAGAGACAGAGACACTGCTCTGAGACTGGCAAAAGAGATGGACGGTAATGACAATATCCACATCTACCCCGACTTCTCGGCTGGAGTCCAAACCCAAAGGTGATCCTATGAAACGATCAAACGCCAACTCAGGATGAGGAAAGAAACACAGTGGACAGGCACACTTCTTCGAAACCCCTGCAGCAGCAATAGCCTATGTAGAAGCCTTAAACCCCTCCCTCCTGGAAGAAACAAACTCAATCGAAACGACCTGCAGCAACCAGTGGAAGAACCTAGGAACTCCAATGACTGAAGGCCACGTCACAATATCCTTTATTCACTTAATGATGTAATTGTGGCAGATAGGGGGATGCAGCGCCCATCATTTTAGCTGAGCCGATGAGATGCGCTCAGCTACAAGGGCAAAGCTGCAGCACTCGTCCCCCCACAAGTTTGTAACAAGGGATCATCATCATGTTAGGGCCGATGGTGTGGGTGGGGGCGGGCACAGGACACAAGGGACTGTTTTGTTGTTTGAGTACATTTTCACTTCCTGATAGATCCCCAGTTGGGCACCAGGAATCAAAGTTAACTAGTTTGAATGGCTTAATAATTGCTATCACTATATCACAAGCTGAACCTCCAAAAGGAACGATCCCTTTCTCCATACATCACCCAATCTTGACGGAATGGCACAGAATACAAACCAGTGATGAGGTCAACTTTGGACATCGATGTGACCCATCCTAAACTGATGACCACTTGAACTATCTGTTGTTGTGGCTTTTCATATATATTTATTATATATCTCTTTCTCTCTCTTTTTTATGAAGACAATAAGTAAATCAATTGTTATGACTTTTTTAGGATAACGTTTTACCTTGCATGTATTATTGTGATGGATGTATGAATGGTTATTGGATGCCTGTGTACGAATGAGATGGATTATATGTGAAACTATGTGAAATTATGTGTTCTTAATTCCTTTCCTGCGATGTAAAATTATTGAGTGCTATGATTAATTCTCGATTAAAATTTGATATTTAAATAATGGATCAGGTTCAATTAAATTTCTTGATTCCTTCTGTCTCCAAAATTGTATCCTCTGGTTTTCTTCCGTAATTAGTACAGAAAACAAACCCACCTGCAGGGTTGAAACTCAAGCTGCTTACCAGGAATATCCGAGGGTTGAATAATAGGGCAAAAGCCAGCAAAGTAGGGGCATATATCAATAGACACCGCCCACACATAGCTATGCTGCAAGAAACCCATGCTAACAAAAGTATTCTACGACAGTGGGGGAGCAACAGATATTATACTGAATATTCATCCCACAATAGGGGAGTTCTTACACTGATACACCCCTCTTGGGGGTTTGTAACTGAGAAAAGCAAAATCGACCCTCAGGGCAGGTGTGTAGTTGTGTGGGGCACCGTGACAGGCAAGAAACTGATACTGGTCAATAGTTATGGGCCAAACACAGATGACCCCGAGTTTTACATCAATGTATTAGCTGAAATTGGCCCGACAATGGACACGTGTGTGTTATGGGAAGGAGACTTCCAACACCATACTCGATGTCTCCTTGGACAGATCATCAGATAGACAAAGGAACCTCACTAGATCTGCCGCTGTCTTACATCAAGCCCTAGCGGAATTAGCCCTGACAGATGCCTGGAGAGGGACACACCCGATAGACAGACAATACACGTTCTATTAATCAGTACACGACACAGAGTCGAGGATAGACTACTGGTTTATCTCCCCCCATCTGACCAATTCAGTACAGCACTGCGATATACTCCCCCGCACATTATCAGATCACTCCTCAGTCATACTTGAAGTGATGATCCAGAACATAAGACCACCAACCAGACGGTGGAGAATGCCCCCAAATATCCTTAGAGACCCAAACGTGGTAGAGGCACTACACATTGAAATGGAGGGATTCTTCCAACTAAACAAAGGGTCAGTAGACAAATGGTCGACCATATGGGAAACATTCAAGGTATGGATAAGAGGTAACATAATGTCTAAAACAACTGGACTTCTTAAGGCCATCAGAACCGAATTAACTGAAATGGAAACACACCTGAAAACACTTGAAAATGACTATAGCACAACACACAACAAACAAACATTAGCAGAAATCAACGCACACCTTCAGAAATTTAATGAACTGGCAACAAAAGAACAGCAATATATGGCTATACCAGTCAGGGCACGCAGGTACGGAGAGGGCAATAAGGCGGGACAACTATTAGCGCGCTTACTAAGGAGTGAGTACAACCATACCGCTATCACAAGCATTGTAACGGGAACTGGGGTGGCTGTAAATGGAGAAGAAGAAATAAATTCTGAATTCACCAAATTCTATAATGATACATGTACTCAGGAAGACCTCAGGGGATAGCTAAACAAGATCACACTCCGTAGGCTCTCGCCAGACGACAACTGGGCCCTTGAACAACGGATAACTAGTGAAGAGATCGCAGAAGCAATCAAATCATTGGCAACCGGAAAAGCCCCGGGCCCAGACGGACTGAGCTCTGAATTGTACAAAGAGTACTCCACAATACTCTCCCCAATACTAACCGTGGTATGGGAGGAGGCCATGAGAACTGGCTCACTCCGAGGCACAATGACAGATGCCATCATCACGGTGTTGTTAAAACCCAGGCGCCCCTCCCATGAACTGTCCTCCTATCGGCCCCTCTCATTGATCAACACAGACGCTAAAATCTATGCAAAAATGCTTGCAACCAGATTATTACTCAAAATGACCACCCTAATACACCAGGATCAATGCGGCTTCATTCCAACAAGATCCACGGCCCTAAACCTGTGTAGATTATTCGGAATTATGGCACAGATTAAACCAGAGCCACAGGCGGTGGCTATATCACTAGACGTTGAGAAAGCGCTCGACTCGGTCTCATGGACATACCTGTTCAAGGTCCTAAATAAATTTGGACTTGTCCCATACTTTGTATAATGTGTCTGACTGCTTTACACTTCCCCCAAAGCCAGGGTCCTTACAAACCACACTCTGTCCAACCATTTCAGACTAAATAGGGGAACCAGGCAAGGATGCCCCTTCTGTTCCATCCTTTTTGCTCTCACGATAGAACCAGTGGCAGCAGCGATCAAACTAGAGCAAGAGCAGAGGGGCATAAGGATGGCCGGTATTCTCCAATCCATATTGCTATATGCAGACGACACACTATTGTATATACGCGAACCAGAGAAAAATCCTGCCCCCATACTAGCAATGATAGAAGAATTCATTATAAACTCAAGCTACAAAATAAATACTGCAAAATCCGAGATTTTCCCATTAACACCAGCCACTACCTGCCCCACACATATGCATGGTCTTAGATGGTCCCCTAACTGTATTAGAGACCTCAGAATTCTCATTTCCACAGAGACATAATGTCCTTATATGTGGACAATTACGAATCCATACCAAACTACAGGTATGGGCTAGACTCCCTATATCACTCATCGGCCGCATCGCAGTGCTCAAAATGGTGGTGCTTCCCATGCTACTGTACATGTTCAGTAATGTTCCAATATGGCCAGGCAGGCCTTTCTATGAAAACCTGTGATCCATGGCAACAACATTCATATGGAACGGCGGAACTAACAGAATGAAATGGGAGAAACTGGTAGAACCCTATGAAATGGGGGGCATTTGTGCACCCGATTTCGAGCTGTACTACCTGGTGGCACAAGCACAATACGCTAAATACTGGCAGGATCCAACAGACAGAACACCACATGTTCCCATCGAACGACACTCGGTTCCACCAACCGATCTGCGCTCCATAATAGTCACGAAAACCCACAGGGATGAATGTAAATTTGACCCGGCAACCTCCATGATTGCTGCCTGGGCGGCAATCAGTAAAAGACTACAAAGGGACACACCCTATGACTCGCAGGCCCCGCTATGGAATTTCCCAGGCATCAAACCCACATACGACCCCAGCATACATAAAACCTGGGTCCCGGAATATGAGATTAAAATGAGAGACATGTTACCAAATGGGAGATTCGTGACACCAGAGGACTTCGCAGACAAAGTGGGGAGAAACCAATTGGTCACTCTCCAATACCACTTCATGAAAGCAGCATTCAAGAAGCGATGGCCAACATACCCAGAAGAACCACCTGTACATGCATGTTTCCAGTCACTATATTCACAGACTGGTACAGGGGTGTCCAAGTTATACAACATAATCCAAACTCACTCACAATCGTTGAATAATATCAAAACCCCATGGCGAAGGACATGGGTATAACCATAGAAGAGGGGAAATGGTCAAGATATTGCCTTCTGTCTAAATAAGTCTCACTGAATGCTGGCCTTAGGCTGATACAATTTAAAATACTGAATAGACTCCACAGTACCCCAGTTAAAATGGCGGAATTCTACAACACAATATCTGGAAAATGCCCGAAATGCGGTAGCCCCAGAGCGGATGCGTTCCATATGTACTGGGCATGTCCCCTGATAGCCAGGTTCTGGCGGGAAGTTGCGAGTATACTAGAGCATATGACACAGATCCCTGTGCAGCTCAGTCCCCAAAAATACCTGTTCAGGGATATAGGGAAAATTCCAGAGAAAACTAGAAGACTGTTCAATGTTGCATGCGTAGTGGCCCCACGCACATAACATTTCATTAAAGGGCTAACGTACGTTAATGAATGCGAAGAAACTTATGTAGGAATGACGCCCACAACAAGTAGACTGAAAGATATTTGGACTCTGTTCAGAAGATACCTGAGTAGAACTCTATCTGATGTAGAGAACTCTAATAATGAATAGACTCTACCTAAGATCTGATAACCCGCAATTCTTGTGTCACTGAAAACGCTGAAAATTGTTACTCAGCGAGCCGGAAGGTGTGCGCGTCCCCAACCTGGATCGAGGTGTAAGATGAGCCGTAGATGTCTCCAGAAACCCAGGTCCCCTGATTTCAAAGAATCAGGCTTCCTCTTAGAGAGGGGCTCTTTTTCACGATGTACCACTCTGCTATTTATGTAAGAACAGACAGAGAAGTCTATAATGCAAAAGAGCGGGATTGAGCGCACCACCAGAGAAATGCTGCAAGAAATACAGAAAGGTTTGTGTATTATGCCTAACTTGTTTCTTTTTAAATTATTTCGTTTTAACACAAAAGAACTGCCGGTACCTGAGATAGTGTATGTGAGTAGATCTGAGAGGGAATCCTGGACCAGTTTCAATAAGGAACACAAAATCCAAATGGTGGATGACAACGACAGGAAAAAATAATAAAGTGGGAAGGTTAGTATAGGGAGGACAACCCGAACGGCACGAGGGACGCACTAGAGCCGGGTTGGTGCATGTCCTGGAAAGCGTTCGTAAATGCACTTCAGTGGAAAAAACAAACAGTCTCCCAGTATGCGAACACAGTTAATCAGGTAGTTGGAGCAAAGGCAATCCTTGATAAGCAGCACTGGTAGGATGGGATTTATACTTCCAAATAGTTGATTCAGATAGAACAGGAAGAAAAAGGACCAAGCAGGATACCACTTACGCTATTAGCAAAATCCCCAAGCGTCTCGCTGAAGCAGATCTCAGCAGGTCTTGATCGTAGAGCCGAAACTCAGATGGAAAGCAGAGGCGCTTGTGGAAGCGTAAATTGTATGAGAACTGGAGTCCAGTTTTGAGCAGAAGTGCAGAGCCGCAGATCCCGTAGAACTGAAGGTTGAGCGGGGTGGCTCCTGCGGTTTTACGGCAGTAATGGAAAACTGCATGTGAATAGAAAAGCCGTGGCAACAAGTCCGTAGGGTAATCCAGACAAGCAGAAACAGAGTACAAAGCCAATGTCTGGTAACGAGAGTTCAAAGTCAATTAGGTTCACGGAGGGTAATCTGTGGAAGGCAAACAGTGCCGTAGGCGGGCTACGAAAAGGCACATAGTAATGTACAATTAGCAGCAATGAAGTTCCCGCGGCTGAAGGCTTTAAGGAACAAGGGGGCGTGGCTTCCGTGTAAGTGAAGCACATCCGATCAGCTGACCGGCACGTTTACGTGACCTGAACAGTTTCCAAGGCAACTTGTAACGATGCCAAAGCAGATTCCATGGTCGGGAAGTTCTTCGTAAGAAAGCCTTTTGCTGCCGTAGTGTAACATAAATGTGCAAATATACATGATTGCTGTCTAAATGAATGAGAGGTCGGGGTTATTATGTTTTACTATTCTGTGTACCCTGAAATCAGTTGAAATGAGGAACAGCTGTGATGTGATATGCAAACCAAAAATAAAAGTTTTTATTAAAAAAAACTCTCCATGTACACTCACTTGTGGGCCCCTCCTTCCCTCCCATCTAATCTCGATTCTGGTCCAAACACTCCATTGAGATTGCATTCCTCCATGTCACCAAATCTCGTACCACTGCCCATCACTCTCACCTCTCCTCCATTGTGATTCTTCTACACCTTTAAGCTGCATTTGATAGCCTGCATCATCCCAGCCTCAGTCTAACCCTCCCCTGCTTGGCTTCAAGGACACCATAGTCAACGCTCTGTCCTCCTATCACACAGACCACTCCATCGCATGGCACTCTAGCAACTCCTCCCCAACACCCCTTACTCCATTGCATGGCACTGTAGCAACTCCTCCCCAACCCCCCTTACTGCATTGCATGGCACTCTAGCAACTCCTCCCCAACACCCCTTACTCCATTGCATGGCACTCTAGCAACTCCTCCCCAACACCCCTTACTCCATTGCATGACACTCTAGCAACACCTCCCCAACACCCCTTACTCCATTGCATGGCACTCTAGCAACTCCTCCCCAACCCCCTTACTCCAATGCATGGGACTCTAGCAACTCCTCCCCAACACGCCTTACTCCATTGCATGGCACTCTAGCAACTCCTCCCCAACCCCCCTTACTCCATTGCATGGCACTCTAGCAACTCCTCCCCAACACCCCTTACTCCATTGCATGACACTCTAGCAACACCTCCCCAACACCCCTTACTCCATTGCATGGCACTCTAGCAACTCCTCCCCAACCCCCTTACTCCATTGCATGGCACTCTAGCAACTCCTCCCCAACAGGAGTTAAGGAACTTTTGTTATGAATGAGTTCCTACTGGAAGGACACCTGGGTGCACCGTGCTGCGAAAGGGTGCATGAAGACTTCCACACACCCACATGCTGGCAAGCAAACGCACCTGGTGTCAGGGTGACCAGACGTGCCAGGACCATCCCGCAAATTCCAACAACGATTTTCAATGGCATGCCACATTTGTACTGACTGACTAATACGTGTGTTCTAACACTTCTCATCTAACTCAATCACAGGAGAAGGATCGACCAGTGCACATACGTGCCTCAGTCCTTCAGCTCTAGTACTGAGACACAGAGGATGGTATCACAATGCCTCGCAATTATCCTGCATTGCATCCCCAGCTGTTCCAGAACTGGCAAACACGCTCGCACACTGGTGACTGGTCGGTCTAGAACCAAAACTACTCTGCCGTACACATCAGTCAGGGGAGGGCACACTATTACAGGCCAGGGTTGCACAGGGACACAATCCTGAAATGTAGAATGCGCTGCTGCTCTCCGTGCAGACTGCTGCCAATGCACCACCTCTGCTATTCGTGCACTAAGGACTATAATCCGTGGGATTTTTCAGCAGCAGGCATGGTGAAAAATGGTATTTGGTTGAGCAAAAGTGACTGCTTTCTTGCCACCACGCCTGACATGAAGAACGGGACAATAGAGGTAACGCTGTAGAAGCTGTGGCATTTGAAATGTGCTTTTTGTCACAGAGTAAATGTGTTTGTGGCAGAAATATACTCGCTCTGTTACAAAATTCTGTCATGGTCCTAGTCCATATATGTGCCCAGCTGATGACGTTTATTTGGCTTGTGCTTACAAATGCCATTATACTTTTAAAACAACAGCAGCTCCTGTGTCCACAAAATGCTCATTGCCATTCAAATGAGCCATGTGCAAATAACAGAAGCCCAGCGTACACATAAACTGTCACCTAAAGCCACCTCGCAGTGGGCGACCAATTAATTCCTGGGCTGTAGATGGGGTGACCCTCTAGACTGTAGGGTGTCTATCCCAGTGTGTCTAGGTCCCAGGGCATGCGGTCAATGTACACTGGCCACACTACTGAAAGGCATGGCACTGTGGACCATCATATGGGAATCATGTTCGGGTGGGATGGAAATGTCAAAGAAGCACATTGAATAGCAGCACTATTTTTTATTTTATTTTGATTTAATTTTGCAAACAATTTTTACAAAAAGAAGCAGAGTTATTTCGTGTTCAAGTTCTCAAGTTCATTTGTTTTGCTGCAAATTTATTAGGACTGACTTGAGTCTTATCTATTCCTCTTTCATTCTTTAATCTCTTGTATCTTTAAACTGCCAATTGAGTGTATCCTTTTAGCTCAAATCTCTTTATTTTAGCAGCACTATACAGCGACCAATGGCGTAGCTCACGCTTCACAAATGATGTACACAGTACGGATCTATGTGATCACTGCGACGGCCGAAAATGCTGACTTTTTCTTTTTTGAACCCTTTACACCACATATATATGCGGGGGGAGACCACCGCAGCCCCTCCATATTAATATCATACCCTAAACCCCCCCATATATATGTATGGTGTAAGGGAGGGGTTAAAAAGAAAAAAAAAGTCAGCATTTTCGGCCGTCGCAGTCCCCAGGTCGACATTTTTGTACGATTCCCATAGTACTAACCACTCAGCTTTAATTTAGGGCAGTAGTCTGCAACATTTGGTTCTCCAAATGTTTTGGACTACAACTCCCACCAGCCACCACTCATTTAACACAGAATCTGCTCTCCATGAACACCCATTTCCTACTGTTTGTTGTGTTTTCAAGCACCTTCTATTGGACAACTCACTGTCACGAAAAACATGCTACATGGCCAAACTACTCATAATAGAAAACGCTAACCAGGTGAGAGCTAAATCTGTCCCTTCTTTGGTTATTAATACAACTGAATTATTTACACGTGCAATGGTCTATCTGTGGCAACATTAAAAAATACAAACTTTCAGAACGTCGACACACGGGGCAACATATGCTGTGAATAGAGGTTACGTTTGTACAATAGAGTATAGCCTACTGTATAAGTATGTGTTTTTTTTTCATCCCTTAACCGGGCACCAATGTTTTTTTGCAAGAGGAAAGTGGTATGTGACGGACATTGATGTTGCAAGGAGGGATGGGTAGTTGTGTGGTTGCAAAGGGATGGGAGGAGAGTATAAGTCTCTTGCTTTGGGGCTAGAATGGTAATTCCAGTTCATAGTCACTGAGCGATGCTTTGCGGACTTGCAAATTAGCTGAAAAGCTAGAAAAAGAATTCCTTGCTTCTGGACGCTGGTTTATTGGGAAGATACATGGTTTCTGAATACGCCTCAAGAAAGTGCTAAGCCAATCCTTTGCCTAGAAATAGCTGAATGCAACATCACAACAGGGCTTCAAGTTTAAGCTGAAAAGCATGCCGTTGTTTTTGTACTGGAAGGATGTCTTTGTCTTGTGAGGCAGCATTATCAATACATAGATGTATCGACCCCAGATAGGCAGCTAGCTAGTAATTATTGTGTTTTTGGAGGTGGCGCTCTAGTGGTCTCTGAATCAGCTGCTGCGGTTGGAAGTTGTGCTTGATTGGCCGAGCCGCGGTTGGAGGTTGTGCTTGATTGGCCGTGCTGTGGTTGGAGGTTGTGCTTGATTGGCCGTGCTACAGTTGGAGGTTGTGCTTGATTGGCCATGCTGGATGCATGGTTTAGTGGGGTTATGGGGAATATGCTGCAACGGGAAGTACTAGGGGGATGGGACACATGAGATGGTGGAAGATTGTAGTACAGTGTGGGGGTTTGACATTTTTTAGTTTGCTTATAAGACACAAGTGTGGGTGGACTGACCTATAGGGAATTCTGGAGATTTCCCATAGGCCTCTCCACCCTGGGCTCTTTTATCTGGTATTTCTAAAATTCCCCATAGGAAAAGGCTTGGGCTTGTTGAAAACGTGTAAGATGGGGCCACTTTGAAAATTATTTCCAGGGCCTCTTTTGGTTCCCAGTCCAGCCCTGTTACCATGGGTGTCCGCCAATGATAAGTTGTGCGTGCACTTCTCTGCACCCTATAGTCCCTCACTTGGCAAACTCATTTCCTCATTCAGCTTTCATGATCACCTCTACGCTGGCTCCTTCCACCATGAAATCCCTCCCTGCATAAACAACCGCACGTCTGCCACCCACCACTGGATGACTCAACGCTGCCTCATGCTAAACGCTATAAAGACAAAAGAAATCTTTCTCCCTGACTCCAAAACCATCCCCACTCTCAGCTCCTCCATCTCTTATCCTCCTGACCTCCTCACCCCTTCCCCCATGGCTCGCAGCCTTAGGGTTCTCTTTGCCAGTGCCCTGAATCTCTACCAGTAGATTACTGCCGCAGCAGTCAGACTACATTAGATAAATCTACCCACACCTCACACGCCACTCCGCTAAAACTCATCTCTCCTCTTGTGCTCAGCAAACTAGGCCCCTGCTTCAGCGTGAGCCTGATTCTTGTCTACCATCTACTCTTTTGCTCCCCTCAACAAAGTCCTCAGCTTTACGACACACACCCTTTTTCAACCTACCTAGATGCACCCCCACCTGTCTCAACGCTGGATGACTCTCGACGCAAAATCTCTCCTTAAATTCCTGATACTCATCTAGAACTCTATCCATGGTTTTGCCCCTTGCCCCCACTACCTCGCTGATTGCTTCTCAGTACTCTCTCAAATCAAACGCTTTGCTCCTTGGCTCTTCACAATCTAGCAGGACCCCTCACCTCTGCGCCTCCTCCTGCTTCCACTCCTTTCCCCTACTAGCCCCACTCCACTGGAAACCTCTCCCGGCCATCAAAGCGGTCTCTTTAGTGGAACAAGGCTCAACCTCCCCATCTCGGGAGGATAGCTCAGGGGCAACGCGCTCACCTTGGAAGCAAGACGACACGGAGCCCCACAGGTTCGATCCCCGAATCCGTGCTGAGAAACCTCTGGGTATTAAGCACGTTATAAATAACACATGGTATCATAACCTATCATTTCAGCAATGGAAAGAGCAGCCCCATGCCACTCAGGTTCTATGCACAGCCCCCCCCTACCCCCCCTCTCCTGCATTCTATCCTCGGGGCTGCTCTACGTAGCTTGTAAATATATAAATACTAGCCTCAGTCGGCCCAGGTTAAATATCCTCCAGTCTTTGGGCCTCATCATGAGTTAGGCGGTATCCATCAGAATACTGCCCAACGCAATTACCGCTACCACCACTTGGTCTGGTGGTATTACCGCTGGTGGATTACAAGTGGTGGTGGTGGTATAAATCCCCTTTTTTTTACTCAATGGGGCATGTTTAGCGCAATTACTGTGGCGGTAATTGCGCCGCAGTAATTGTGCAGAAAGTCTGTGTGGGCCTCATTACGAGGTGGGCGCAAAGGGATACCGGACACCGTTAAGGACATCGGTGCCGGTAATCCCTTTGCACCCTATTCCGAGGTCCCACAGCGGGTCCCTTCCTTAACGCCTGGTTTTACCAGGCGTTATGGACGGGGCCCGTTAAGGGACTTCAGAGCTAATAACGGTACCACAATTTGCGATACCGTTATTAGCACCTTCCCCCTTCGCATTGAGCCCTTTGGGGGCTGAAATGGGAATGGGGAATGGCTTTTTCAATGGGCACTTACCGGTCCTGAAAAGTTTGGAATAGACCGGTAAGTCCCCATTGAACGAGGGCGGTCTCGTACCGGTATTGGAGGTAGTCATGGCGCTAATAGCGCCATGCCTACCTGCAACCTCGTAAAGGGGCCCTGTGGATTTACCTCCTTCTCAGAGCTGGAGATAAATCCTGCAACTTTTCCCCCTAAACTCGTAATTGGGCGGTGCGGTAATGCGGCAGTAACGCTATTACTGATGCATTGTTACTGCACCGCCCAAGTCGTGATGATGCGCTTTGGATCTTTCCTAATCTCACCCCTTCACCACTGGGCATATATCCCTCATACAGCAGTGCTCGTATGTAAGGACGCCTTGTCCTGGGGATGCCGCTGTCATTATCTACTGTCAATGACATCTTATTCTTTTTTCTGTTTAATAATTTCTTTTATTGTTTTAAATATTGAGAATGATACAAATATCAACAAGTTACAGACTTTGAATGAAACAAGAACCATAAAGAGTTTACATGGTGAATGGTTTTGATCAATTGTAATAAACTTTCTATATAACAAATTCATTAGTTACATTCACCTATGAATATAATATAAACTATAGTAGGTATTAAAATTGTTAAAATAATATGTTATATATGAATAGTTGTAGCTCTAGTCTGTAAAGAGTGATTTATGCGTAGTGAGTATAGAGATAAGGGGAGACGTACAGGGAGACGTACAAGAGACACACAAGAAACAGGAGGGTAAAGGATAAGGGGGGGGATGGGTACAATAGATTATATCATAAGGTTAATCTCATCATTTCTAACATTGTGTAGTCCAGACATATGGATTATGAGGAAGACATAAGAGTATAAATTCATGTACCATGAGCAGGTGCATTGAAACAGTTAAGATAACTGGTGAAATAGTACCATTTAGCATTATATTTCGGAATTGTGTTTTGATTGTTGGCCATACACATTTCCAATTTATGAGTGTTACAAATAGTATTCCACCAAATTTTGGTAGAACGCAAACTAGCATCTTTCCAGTTTGCAGTGATGCATTTTAAGGCTGTGCAGATGAATAGATCATAAAGTCTAGCAGAGTCAGGTGGAATATATGTTGTAATGGCTTAAGCTTCCTAAACATATATTAACAAAGGAGAAAGGAACATCAACACAGAAGATCCATTTGAGAAACTTCCAAATTTCGTGCCAAAATTTAACAATATATGAACATTCAAAAAACATATGCATATACGTAGCGGGAGATAAACCACATGACCAACATTTTGCATTATAATTCGGATTAGACTTAGCCAATTTGGCCGGAGTAATGAATGCTCTATGAATGAAGGAATAATAGTTTTGTGAAATATTTGCTGACACCGATAGTTGTTTAATTTTGGAAAACAGGCGGAGCCAAATATGATCTTCAAACATGTAGCCTAAATCAAGTTCCCATTTCAGACGGATTGGGCAAATCTTAAAAGTTGAGGTGAGCAAATTGTATATTTTTGAGGCTCTAACTTCACTGACCATGGTAAGGTGCATTAGTCTGAGGGCATCTGGAGTAAGAATTTCATAAGAAAATTGGGCAAGTGCATCAAGACAGGAGTTAAGTTATTGTAAAATTGAAAGTCCTTCTTAGGTATATTAAATGTGGTAGAGAGTTGCTGGAAGGAGAGGATATAAGGACCATCTATAATGTGTTGGATGAATCTGATACCTTTTTGAATCCATGTTTTGCGATTAAGGATCTTATTATTAATTACTATGTTCTTATTATGCCATAGTAACGGGGAAAGATACTTAATGGGGCTTTTAGTATGGGGAAAGAGAAAAGTTTGTAGAGCTAATACGGATGCTTTAATCGGTTCCAGAATATTTTTTGGTTAATGTTTAAATATGTATATATAATCAGTGATATTATGTGGTTGAACTACTTGTTTTTCTAATGTATACCAAGTAGGGATGTCGACAGATTTAGGATCCATGAACCATTGACGAGACTGTTTTATAAGAAATGCCGAGTGATATGACTTAAAGTCAGGGAATCTAACACCACCCATGTCATAGGGTGCTTTCAGTTTAGTTAGAGCAATTCTTTTACTTTTTCCTATTCCCCAAAGAAAATTAAGTAGTATAGTGTAAATGGATGTAAAAAAGGAAAGGGATAATGGGACGGAGAGGAGCTGCAAGTAGTATAGAATTATGGGAGTAAGCATCATTTTAATTGTATCTCAACACCCCCACCAGGAGAGGTAGAGTGGAGACCATTTGGATGTAAGATCCTTGAGGGTGTCTAGTAGTGTTATAGTATTGAGTTTGATAGTATCTAGGATAGTAGGGGAAAAGCGAAGACCTAAATATTTAATGGAGCTACTGCACCATTTGAGGCCGAACATGTCAATGTCATGTTTAAGACAGTAGGGATTTAAGGGCATAATTTCTGATTTTTGTGTATTTCATTTATATCCTGAGACCTGACCAAATTGCGATAGTGCATTCAAGAGGTTGGGAATGTGGCGTTTGGGGTTTTTAATTAAGATAAGAATATCGTCCGCATATGCGGCTATTTTATTTATTTCGGCACCGACTTGAATTCCCGGGATGTTTTTGTTAGATCTTATTAATTCTAGTAGCGGTTCAAGAGAGAGGATATATAGTAATGGTGAAAAGGGGCAACCTTGACGCATTCCTCTTAGCAAGGGAAAGGAAGAGGAAGTCTGACCATTTAAGTAGGTAGCTGATTTGGGGACAGAATAAAGAAGTTTAACAAGTGAAATACATTTTTCACCATAACCATGCCAACGTAGAGTTTGAAACATAAAATTCCAATCAACACGATCAAAAGCTTTTTCCACAATCAATGCAATGGCCGCATAACCGTTAGTGTCTTTTTTGTCATTAGCTGCAAGGTTGATGGCATTTAGTAGGAGTCTGGCGTTAGAGGATATGTAACGTCCTTTTACATAACCTGTTTGATCTGGTTTAATTAGATCCGGGATTGAGGATTCAATTCTGTTGGCTGGTATTTTGGCAACAATTTTGCTTTCTATATTGATAAGGGAAATGGGTCGATAATTGCTGGGAACAGTAGGGTCTTTGTCAGGTTTAGGGAAAATGATAAGTAAAGCTTCTGAAAAGGACCCGGAGGAGCATTTTCATGAAATAAAATATGAAAAAAGTTTTTTAAGTTTAGGGGTTAAAACTTGGGAAAATCTATTGTAGAATTCGGTAGATAGTCCATCAGGGCCGGGGGCTTTACCTTTTCCGAGGCTATGGATGGCTTTGGTAATCTCAATGGAGGTGATGTCATTTTCAAGGTGAGATAAATCAGTTTCGGGGTAAGTGGTTCGACTGATGTTGTTCAAAAAGAAATCAATATTACCTTTGGGAATAGCGCTTTCTGGAGTATAGAGATCAGTGTTAAATTTTCTAAAGCATTCCAGTATTTCATCAGACCGATGATGCGTTATGCCTAATTTGTCTTGAATGTGAGATTTTAACTTTTTCCTTTTTGGTTTTTAAATAGGAGGCAAGTATTTTTCCTGCCTTATTAGAAGTTTGATAAATCTTTGTTTTGTATTTAAGTATAGTACCAGCAGCCAACTCTGTGATTTCTTTATTGATTTCAAAGCGTATTTTAATAACCTGTAGTAAGTTTGTTGAATTAGTGTCAGTATAGTAGTGTTGCTCTGCAAGAGTGAGTTTAGAATTTAGTTCATCAAGATATCTTTTCCTAATTTTTTTATTCTTACCTGAGAGGGCCATTATGTGACCTCTAAGGGCTGCTTTGAAAGCATTCCAATTATTGACAATGGATGTATCGTGGTCTTGGTTGTCGTTAAAGTATTGTTGAATTAAAGCATTAATAGATTGAATAGACTTTGAATCATTTAAATGAAAATTGTTAAGTTTCCATCTGGAAGCACCTCTATTCATATCTGTAAGGGAGAAGGATGTGATGACCGGAGCGTGGTCAGAAATAATAATGTTGGAGATTTTAGAATCTATAATGGATCCAGATAGGGTCTTAGTAGCAAAAATGTAGTCAAGACGTGATAATGTGTTGTGAGGGGGGAATGGAAGGTATAGTCCAACTGTGTAGGATGAGATATCCTCCAAGAATCAATTAGTCCTGTTTCCCCTAGACAGTTCACAAAGGATTTGTGAGTTTTATTGGGTTTAAACATGCAGCTGGATTTTCGATCTAAAAAAAGGTCCAAGACCTGATTGACATCACCACACATCATCAAATTGGTGAAGTTATTTTTCAGAATCATTTGTTTAATATTATTCCAAAAGGAGGGGTCTGGTAATGTAGGTCCATAAATATTGAGAATTGATACTTGTGTCGTGTCACTTAAAAGTTTTTCCCAAACCCATCTTCCATTGGTGTCTGCATCTTGGGCAAGAACTTTGCAGGGTTGTTTTTTACTGATTAATATAGCAACTCCATTTTTCTTGGATATAGCTGGACTGGAGATAACCTCCTTCACCCAGAGAGACTTAAGTTTCATTGTTTCTTTGAGGGATAAGTGTGTTTCTTGCAGGCAAGCTACTGTTGGTTTAAATGTATTCAAGTGAGATAAGACTTTACATCTTTTCATAGGATTCTTACAACCCTTGATGTTCCATGTTATGCATTTAAAGATCATTTAGTTAGAAGAAATTTGATATTCATACAACTTATAGCTATAGTGCGATAATAAAAACATAGCATTTGTCATTTGGTTGAAATCATATATACCCAAATGTTTAAACAGAAGGAAGGAACATAGGGGGTCAGGGAAGGGAGAAAGGGGTTCGATCAAACCTTGGAGGGGAGTATACCATGTCAAATGAGTGATTTTAAAGATCAAACAGGACATGGGAGAGGGATTTGGGAGGAAGTATAAATAGGGGATAGGAAACGCCATCTGGGTCGCTAAAAAGAAAAAAAAGCGACCAACAGTGGAAGAGGGACCCAAAAGAGCGCCCACCCCACAAAATAAATATAATTGTTAGATCATTGCATTAGGTAAATAAAAACATAAGAGTAACTCAGTTCCTAAACCAACCTACCCACAACAAGGGCAGAACCCTTGACTGGCTAGCCGCCCTCAACTGTCCCATCAACATCACCTCTAACCAACAGTGCGCCTGGACAGACCACAACTTAATTACATTCAATATTGAGTCCAAACCTATCAGCCTCCCTCACAACATTGCCCCGGCTATGGCCACCCGTAACAAACGCAACATTACCTGCGATAGACTCCTCCCCCTCCTCCTTCCAGCTCTTAATGTTCGGGATCCATCATGCTCTGACCCTACGGCCCTGGTCGACACTTTCAACCGGGCCATGCTTACAGCCTTAGACACCATTGCACCCTCGAAACTGAGAAAATCTAAACCTCGAGCCCACCTAAACTCCTGGTTTACACCCCATCTCAGAGCACTACGCAAAGAAAAACGAATTGCAGAATCCCACTGGAGAAGCAATCACTCTCTAGCTAACAAATCACGCGTACTCCTGGCCACCCTTAACTACAAGGAAGCTATATTCCAGGCAAAAAAAGACACATATAACAAACGCATCGAGCAAGCCAAATCTAACACCAAAGAATTGTTTAAAATCCTAAAAGAACTTGAAACTCCTGTTACCCCACCTGACACATGTACCAAAGATAGCACCTGGTGCTCCAAAATCCAAGAAGCTCTCCTAGGTAAGATTGCCACTCTCCAAATTAAAATCAACAACAAACAATCTAGCCTTCAATCCAACCCTCTACAGATCCCTATACCTACCATAAACCCCTCTATCACAGACTCTCTGACTCCTTTTAGCTTCTCTCCACTCTCCATTCTCGAAGTGGAAAAGATTATCACTAGCCTTAAACCGTCCAATTGTCAGGGTGACCTTTGTCCTGCACCTATTATTAAGGAAGCTGCTCACGACCTAGCACCTTTCATCACTACGCTCATCAACTCCTCCTTTAGCTCTGGGATTGTACCGGACAATCTTAAGGATGCATGGGTCATCCCGCTTCTGAAAAAACCTACCCTGGATCCCAGTATACCCACAAACTACAGACCAATTACCACTGTACCTTTTTTACTAAAAATCCTTGACCGCGCGGCCTACCTACAAATTCAGGAATACCTTGAATCAAATAAACTTCTGGGACTCAGGCAATCAGGCTTCCGGCCTCGCCATGGCACTGAGACCGCCCTTATTGACTTAAAAACGCAGATCGAAGATCTCAAAGACAAAGGCAAACTGGCGTTATTACTTCTCCTGGACCTCTCTGCTGCTTTTGATCTTGTCAATCACAAAATTCTCTGCCATCACCTCAAATCAGCCGCACACTTCTCAGAAAATGCCGCCACTTGGATCAGATCCTTCCTGGATAATAGATCTATGCGTGTGTTCTCCCCACTTGCGGCCGCACCACCCGCTCCGGTCTCTTGTGGTGTGCCTCAAGGGTCCTGTGTCTCGCCCACGTTATATAACGTGTTTACCAAACCCCTTTTTGATATTTTGGACCATTTGGGCGTCACGTATACCAATTACGCTGACGACACACAGATACTAATCCCCATCACAGGAGACTACACAACTGACTCCCTTGCCATCAACGCCATCTACCAGGTCATCCAAGCGTGGATGGCCCAGCACGGCCTCTGCCTAAATGATGAAAAGACAGAACTCCTCATTCTTGGTTCACCACAAAAACTCACTAAACTTGACCCTGCCTTCAAGTCTCTCACCATTGATGGGAACACCATCCCGATTGCTAAGGACACGAAAACCCTAGGGATTTACATCGACTCAACCCTATCCTTGACTAGACAATCCAACGCAGTCTCATCTGCAGCAGCGCATACTTGCAAGCTCATCACCGCCTGTCGCCTGTTCCTAACCACTGCCAACTGCGTAACCTTGGCCAGGACCCTTGTACTATCCAAGGTCGACTACTGTAATGCCCTCTATCTAGGTACTAATCTCCGCAACTTAAACAAGCTACAAATTGTCCAAAACAATGCGATCAGAGCGGCCCTTAACATTCCTAGGCGCCAGCATATATCTGACACCAGGCGCAACCTGCACTGGCTCTCTATCCCACAGCGCATCTCCTTGAAGTCCTTGGCTCTCACACACAAATGCCTCCACAACCAAGCCCCTCGCTACCTGGCAAACAGATTCTCTTTCCACAATTCCACCAGACCTCGCAGAGCGGCCCAAGCCAACTGCCTTGTCATCCCGCGTTTTAATCTCCAAAGATCTGGTGGAACCAGCTTCCCCATCCTGGCAGCCAAACTTTGGAGCTCACTCCCCAATGACCTTAGAGCAGAACCTTCCTTCCTGAAATTCAAACACCTTACCAAAGCTTGGCTATCCGCCCAAGACAGCTAACACCAGTTTACTGCCCTACTTGCACTTTGACCTACTCTGCAACCATTATTAACTATCCTGTAAATCACTGCCTTATCTATATTCGCTTGAATGTATATTTTGTAAATCTTCTTGTAATACTCCTGTAATACTCTGTCACATGCCTTGTCATGCCTTCATCTTGTTGTAACTAAGTTAAGCGCCCGGTTGCCCCTGGGCCTGGTGCGCTATAGAAATAAATAAAATACTAAATACTAAAGTAATAGAGACTAGTTTTCAAGTAGTGGGTGAGGTTGAGGCCGCAGCTGGAGAGGAGGTGTCCATGTTATCATTTTTAATGGATTGTATGAAGAGCCTTCTTAAGTCAGCAGGATCATCAAAGGCTGCAGAGCCTCCTTCGTATGTTACTTTAAAGCAGCATGGGTGGAATAAGCCATAGCAGACATTAAGTTGTTTTAGAGCAGGACGGAATGCCAAAACACTTTTCTTCTTTGTGCTGTACTTCTAGCCACATCCTGTGAGATAAATAACTTACTTCCATGCCAAATGAGAGATTTACGTTCTTTAACTGTGGAGATAATAAGTTGTAGTTGAGAATATTCCAAAAGGTAAAATGTTAGCGTTCTTGATATCTAACGAGATGAGGAAGAGACTGAGGGTTGACCAATCCTATGGGCTCGTTGTATATTAAACGTAGTTTCCAACGGCAGATGTAGTATGGCCGGTAAGAATTGTTGTAGGAAGATAATGGGGTCAGTACCCTCAGCTCCTTCAGGAAGGCCTTAGAAAATCGCAGCAGGTGCAATAACCTACGCATCTAAGTCTTCATTATGCTTTTGGAGTGCTTTAATGGATTTTTCTAATTGCGCAACCCTAGGCGAAATATCTTCTAGAACGCCAATTCTTTTCTCAGCCTCTTGCACTCTGTTGTTAACTCCCATCCACCTTTCATCTAATTGCTGTAGCTTAGTATTTGAGGTTTCAATAAAGGGTTTGAGTGCTCTGATTTCAGCAAGAATGGCTTCAGTAGCTGGGTCTGAAATACCTAGTGGAGGTGGTGAGTCACATTTGGGTCTTTTCAGAGTAGTTGAAGAGGAGGCAGCATCCTTAGAAGAGGCGCCATTCTTTTGGTTAGCTTTGCTGGTTGCCATATCCGAGCGATTATTAACAGGTGTAAGTAGTTATGGCGTATGATTCTTTGTAGAAGTTATTTATGATTATTTGTAGTATGTAAGTATTACATCCATATTATTCATAAGGCTTTACTCTAAGCTATAGAGACCAAAAAATGGAAAAACCTAGAATAATAAGGCATATACTACTGGAGAGTACAAGAGTTATGTTCTTTAGAGCTGAACCCAAAAAGAGAGGTTTCAACCTGTAGAGCTGTAGAAATATGCAGGTTGGGTGATTATAATCCAGTCTGAATATACAGTGTAGAAAAGTTGCAGCGAGAAGGTATGGCAGTGATGTAAAATTTAAAGGATAGAAGAGTTTTTGCAGAAGGAAGACTGAATAACGTGCAAAGTATTACAATTGTTTTCCGTATATCTTTATAATGTTGCCTAACGTCCTCATCAACGTTCTTCTTGTCTCCTAAAAAAAGTTGAAGACTTGTATCTCCACTCTCATGTATCAAACCTTTCCCTCTTTTCTGTCAGCTTAAAAATAATGAAGTAATTTTTTTTTTCCCTTCAGTATGTTTTCATGTATAATGTTATCAAGTTCAATGTAAAATTGTTTCTTACTGTTTTTTTTTTCTTATCTTGACTCCCTGCAGGTGGCGCACTCGTAAGAAGGAGCCTTAAATCCAGGCCCAGTCCGGGTCGTCAGCTGACACGCAACGCCGCTCCTCTCCTCACGAGGAGCAGTTCGCGTTCCGACGTGCGTCCGATGAAGAAGCCTGTGAGAGGAGCTTGCTGTGAAAGAAGCCGTTCTACACGACGGAGCCGCAGAGAAAGTCCACCGAGCCAATCCGGGATGACAGCAACGCTCAGCACGAAGATTCAGGCATGTTTTATAAAAAAATATGAACCTAATGTAAATTAAATACTATGCGAGGCGGAGCCGATCCTCTAGGCAGCCATCTTGCCTCGGCGCCTAGCCACGCCCCGACATCTTATTCTTAAGTAAATACAAAACGAAATACTGAACACAACTGGAATTGCTGCCATAATGCGATTATTTGCAGCTTGATGGCAGAGGATAAAGAAGGCTCATAAAATGAGGTCTCCAAGGGACTTGTATGGAGTTAGACCATTTTAAAATGGATTCCTAAAATGTAGTTGATCTAAGCAATGCCCTTTGGCATCTGCCGGTTCCTGAGTGAGGCAGCGGGTATCAGCAGCTGGAATAACATGTATACATGTGTTTGCCCCTAAACTTTCTGGCCAGTCTACCCAGAATGTAAACCCTGCCATTAATAAACATGTCTTGGATCCCAGTGCAAATTCAGAGAGCGGCCACCTTCCATGCGATCAGCTGTGACTCCTCTGCATGCGTTCACCATTTAAAACCATGCAGCTGTCACAGGTCTGTCAAAGAGGCTATATACAGGTTCAATAAAGGTGGCGACAGAGCGGATCCCACAACCTCATTCCATATCCTCAAAATAATGAGCTCCTAAAGCAAGTCTCAGGGCCTCATTACACAGTATGCGGTAACCATGGCGCTATTAGCGCCATGGTTGCCGCCGGTATTTTACTGTGTCCGCCTTGGTGGATGCCGGAATTACCGCCCTACTCTAAGGTGAGCGGGGGCGGTAATTCCCCATTCACCAAGGCACTTCCCCATTCCCATTTTTGCCTCCATAGGGCTCAATGGGAATGGGGAAGGAGCTAATTACGGTACTGCAAATTGCGGTACCGTAATTAGCACTAAGGTCCCTTTGCAGGACCCGACCTCAACGGTTTTACCAGCCGTTAAGGAACGGGCCCGCAAAGGGACCTCGTAGTAAGGTGGTAAGGGTTTACCGGTACCGGTAAACCCTTACCGCATTCCGTGTAATGAGGCCCTCAGTCCACGCTTGAAGGAATTACTTCATGCACTTCAACACTTGCCATATTAACCCATCCTATCAAGTCTGTCTAGGAATCTTCTGCCGCCAGCCGTGAGAATACCGCCGACAGGTCCATGTGGATCAGCACTGTCTGTACTTGCACCTGCGTCAACTCTTTCCCTAATTTCATACACCACGTTTACCGGAACAGATTCGATACTAGAGCCCGAACGAATAGCCGCCGGCTGGTCATGAAGGAGGTCCATTTCTACAGTTGTTCTGTCACTGGTTTCTCCAGATAAAAGGAAGATGGCAGAATTTTTAAAAAGTGAGTCAGGTTATGGAGACCTACTGAGGGTCCCTTATGCCATAGTTTATCTATGGTGGATTTAAGCATAGATTCAGATGGAGGCATCACCCGCGGTGCAATGGCCTGCAGAGACGCCAAATCATTTAGAAGAGGGACCGCGCCTTTAGGTGGACACACGGCATTGTCAATTCTCTCAGAATAGCATTCTATTTGAGCTTTCTGTATATCAGACTGATAATGTGTCCCAGAAGAGGTGTATTCGGCTCTCAAATGTCATCATCAGCGTTCAGGTTCCCTTACTTCTCATCTAAAGTACAGCGTATTGGGAACCAAAGGTTTGGGGGGGTATGCAGGGTTCTTATCCCATCCTTACCCTGTTTAGGTAGGGCCAGCTTGTTCTACTCCCTGTGTAAATTCAAATCTATCTTCATATGGCTAAAGAGTCTCAGACCATGTAGGTTTTGTCTGTAACATAACATTACATGTTGAAGTCTCCCATTACAATGGGCCTCATTACACGGATTGCGGTAAGGAAATAACGATGGCGGTAAGGGAATACTGGTATCATTAAAAACCCTTGCCAATTACGACCCGGCCAACTGCTATTAGCGGCACCTCTAAGAACGGTGCCACTAATAGTGGCTAGTCCGCGTGCGCCGACCCCTCATCCCGCAAATAGCGGCATGGCGCTAGTAGCACACGATCACAAGCCATGTGGACATGCTAATAGCGGCATGGAATAGCCCCATAAAGCCCATACCGGCATGGCGTAAATACCAGCATCGCGGACCAGCCGTTAAGAGAACGGAGCAGTGTTCCCACCTGCCACAGGTGGACACAATCAGCACAGGTGGAGGTAATGGAGACTGTGGCAGCACAAAAGAGCACACCACACCCCTTCCCACACCAAGATGGTTCCAATACTAGCAGCATTACATGGGCTGGTGGACATGATTGCAGCGCAGCAGCAACAACAACAGGCAGCACAGAGGAGACGCAGGAGGAGGAGGAGGAGGGCAAGACAGGCACAGCAAGCACCACCACGGCACTTAATCATACCACAGAGGCAGCCACCAATCACCAGGATCAGAGCCAGTCCATTCAACCTGACCTCTGAGCAGATACACACCCTGTACCGTCTGGACTGGGATACCATCACCAGCATCGTGAACATGATACACAACGACATTGTGAGCCTCATAGACATCAGAACTGCCATCCCCCCTCTACTGAAGGTGGTGACTGTGCTCCACTTCCTGGCCACAGGCACCTACCTGCATACAGTAGGGCAGATGCATGGCATCTCACAACCAGTATTCTCACGCACGCTGAACCAGGTACTCGATGCCCTCCTGAAGCACACAAGTGAACACATATCCCTGCCATGGACTGCCCAGGAGATCTCCCACACCAAAGTTGGCTTCTATTCACTGGCAGGCATCCCAAATTGCATCGGGGCCATCGACTGTACCCATGTGGAATTGGTGGTCCCACATCACAATGAAGCAGTCTACCGAAACAGAAAGCAATTCCACTCCATCAAAGTCCAAATGGTATGTGACTCAAACAAGATAATCACACATTGTTGTGCCTGATTTCCCAGATCAACCCATGATTCAATGGTCCTGCGGAACTCAACGATACCACGCTACATGGAGCGACAAGCCGGACACCGTTCGTGGCTACTTTTTGAGTAGCAGGACAAGCTCATGGCAGTGTGATGTGTGGTGTGGTTGGGGGGGGGGGAGATGCATACTCCAACTGGATGTGAATGGGGGGGGAGATGCATACTCCAACTGGGTGTGAATGGGGGGGAGATGCATACTCCAACTGGGTGTAAATGGTGGGGAGGGAGAGATGCATACTCCAACTGGGTGTGAATGGGGGGGAGGGAGAGATGCATACTCCAACTGGGTGTGAATGGGGTGGGGGAGAGATGCATACTCCAACTGGGTGTGGACTGTCGTCCCTAGAACAAATGGACATACAGATGTACGCCAATGTCCACCAAGGCAGGCCACAATTGACCGGAAACAAAACCACATGCAATTTGAAGCTGCACAACATTGACAACAATCCAAGATGCCAAACATGACACATCCATCGACATGCACATTGCACATCCTACCACACCCCATATGACACAAATCCGCAACATGGCGCCAATTTGCGAATAGAAAGTTTGCACTGCACAACATCACTATAGCTATGCACACTTGAGTGCATGCAAAGGGATCACCTCTAGCCATTGTACTGAACCACACCCGTACACCACTACTGAAGTGACGCTTCACAGCATGGCGGCATCGATCTCAGAATGGCAATACACTAGCAGTGTGGTACCAGAATAGCCTTGGCCCAGGAACACCTAAGACCTGTCCTCACCCAGGACATGGCAATAACTGCCGGAGGCGTGCATGCTGCATGTCCACTTGCAGGGACTAGATCACCTTCTCACATTGCAGTTACACAGATCGTCTCCATGCATGCTGGGATTCGTGGATGTCAACCACAAAGAAAAGTTGATTAGTGTGATATGTACAGGTTGCACTTGAGGTGAACAGTAACAAGTCCTCATTGTTCCACCCATGCAGGTGATGCTGGCTATCCCCTGAGGGGGTGGCTCCTTACCCCTGTACGGAACCCACAGAACAGGCACGAAGAGGACTACAATCGTGCACATACCCGTACCCGCGTCGTGATCGAGCAGACTTTTGGCCTTTTGAAGACACGGTTTAGGTGCATTAGCAGGTCTGGTGGTGCTCTCCTGTACGGCCATGAGAAGGTGGCCAAGATCACCATGGCATGTGTTATGCTGCACAATATGTGTATCAGACGGAATGTGCCACTGCCCCTGACGTTGAAATGCAACCACCTGATGAGGATGATGATGGGGATGAGGAGGGAGGGGATGGGGCTGCAGGTCATGCAAGAGGCAATGCCCAGGAGGGACGTGATGCGCATCAGCATCTGATCAACCAAGTATTCTGAATCACATGGTTCAACTCTGTTGGATGGATGTGGGTATTAGTGCACTGGTGTTTGTGGTGAAGCGCACAATGGGCCCTGTCCCCCAATAAAGTTTGCATACACAATGAAGAAGTCCAAGCCTGTGTTTTAACTTGTCACCAGGGTCTCCCTCCGCATGTCATTCACGAAGACCACATTCGCATTTGCAGCAAGCGTCTCCGTTAGCATGATGAGCTTCTCATTTGTGAATTTTTCTTTCGCTGCCGAACCGCACCTTTCTTAATCGCCTTGGGCATTGTCAGGGGATCCTTGATGGTTTGCTATGGCACTGGTGTGGAAGCACGTCCTGTGGACAGAGGATGGCAATGGATTGTGTTTTTAAAGATGGTGGCCGTGCTCTTTCCCGTTCCTGTGCGATGACGCTATTTCCGTTTCCGCAATTTTACGGTGACCGCTAATAGCGGTGACCGCTATTTGCGTGTTGCTGGAGGTCGGAAGTGCTATCAGCTCTTTCGTCGGTGCCGCTAAGGGTCTTTACGGGGTCTTTAGCGGCATGGCGGTAGGATCATTACCGGCATGGCGCTATGCTTGTGTCCGCGTACTCGTAATGGCACACATTTAGCGGCCTATTGTCAAAGTGGACACGTTAATAGCGCCATGCCGGTAAGGGCGGTATTTTACCACATTCCCTGTAATGAGGCCCAATGAATCCATGTGATTGTAGCATGAACACCCCAATAGTCGGTTCAGCAATGCCCCTGGGGGAACGTGGATTATGAGCAGCTGAGAAGTGAGTGCTCTAGTTATATTCTGGCCAAGAGGATATCCATATTATTAAGACTTTGCTGCTCCAACCAGCTCTTCTGGGCGACCTCAAGCGCCTCTTTAAATGCCAACACATCCCAACCCGCCACCTGTTTTTCAGACCACATGTTGAAATGTGTGTCCTCTGGGACGACTTCATCGACGACACAGGAGAGGCTTCAGAAAACCAGGTCTCGATGAAACATAAAAGATCCTACTCAGGATATGTTATTTATTTGAATATATATCGCCTATTGCCTAAGAGTTGAACACAAATATAATACGGTACAAAAAAAAGGAAAACGTTACACATGAATGAACATTATGAAGATAAAAGAAAACGGGACTTTAAGCAAAGAGAAGGAAAGAGGTAAGAGACCGAATAGAAAGATGCAGGGAGTTCCACCATGTAGGCACCAGTAGAGAGAGGGAAAGCGCGACCGGGCCAAAGTGGGGCGAGGGATATAGAAGAACCGAGACTCGAGGCGCAGATACCGAGGAGGCAGAGTAAGGAGGAGCCGAGAAGTAAGGAGGAGCCATGTAGCATATCAAGATTTAAGAACATGAAAGAGAAAGTAAGATGGCAGCCGAAGAGGCAAGAAGAGCATCGCCAATAGACTCACAGCCCAGGAGAAAGAACAGATGAGAACAGATGAGAAAAACACAGGAAAGCAAGAATCAAGACGAGAGACAGTGCGCATGGACGCCCTGGCAACCTCTGAGAGGTGGCGGGAAGGCCCAAAGATGATGCCACGGCAGCTGCCAGCGGAAGCGGAAAGAGCATGATGGGATGGGGAATGGGAGAAGAGGGCAAACACGATTTCAGTCTTCGCAGAATTTAAGTGAAGCAAATTGGCATTCAGGATTCGATAGCAGAAAAACAGGCTGAGAGGTTCAAATGACTCCGAGAAGCAGGAAGTGAAAGAAAGACTCGAGAGTCATCTGCATAAAGGTGGTGTGAAAAATGAAGAGAGGAGAAAATGGCGGACAGAGGAATAATGTGAAGTGTAAAAAGAAGAGGACCAAGGCCGGGACCCCAGGCCCTCCAGAGTAGGACCTCCAAAGTGAAGTGCAGAGGAGGCAGAGGAGTGGCCACCCCAAGCTAAATGGACAACACAACCAGAAATATGCGAGCGGAACCGCTTGTGATGCCTAGAGAGGAGCGCCAAGAAGAAAGATGGCGTGATCTGTTACATTCATTCGTCCGGCTCCCCCGAGACTAGTGCAAATCCAGCTCCCTCACACCGTCTCATGCATTCCAGGCACTCGGACGTAAATAATAAACAAACCCAGAAGTTTGGGTGTAAATGCGCTGTAATGTTAACAAACACACCAGGCTCTGGAGGGCTGCAATCGACTCTGCCCCCGCCCAGGCCTGACGCATCCTTCAGTACAAATCGCAAGAACAGAGAGAGAGAGAGACATATTTCGTAACATCAGATCATCTCTACAAGGCAGGCTCTTATCGACCTTGGGACTTCAGCCAGCAGCTTCAGCGCTGTGTACATTCTTTAAGAGGGAGAGCTATGGATGCCCAGTTCTGAGGCCTGCGGCATTCCACAGCTCAGCTGGTTGTGATCTTGTTGCGCTCTGGAACATCTGCTTTCATGGCCGTTCAATGTTTAGGCCAGTCGTTATGCCAAATCATTAGGCCAGTCTTCTTGCTTCAGATGTGATATATCTCAAACCAAAAGAAAGTGCAGAATCAGAAATGGACCAGGTAACATGTGCCCACTTTTTTCATCTCTTCTTATTTTATCTATGAATCGCTAACTAAAACCCTTGCACTACTACATAAGCATATTGCAATAAAACTGTTCTTACTCAATAAGGGAGCAAGAAAATAAAAAACATTATCAAAGTAAGACAGCTTATTTACGTCTTTACTCATTTAAAGCCATTCACTGTACTGTATTGCATAAACAACCCCACCTATTAGCATCAGCCAGAATCTAGGGTGCATCTAAAACACCAAAAACCGGCATCACTACATGTCCCGCCCTTTCTAGCTCTGAGCATCCCTGTCGCGCTCACATTCAGCAACACCCCATTCATGTGTCTATCATGTTTGTTTGCACTGTCCAAGTCATAGTCTCCCTTACTTTCCAGTATATAGCAACCCTCCAGTTCCTCCCAGCCCCTAGGTGCACCCGCAGTCCGTGTCAGCAGCAACTTGTCAGTGCGTGCCATATTTATCCCTAGTAGCATCTTGCATGGCGAATACCTGGTTGCTGACCGCTCTCTCAGCAGTCCATGGAGTACAAATGACAGTCATTCTTCCCACTGCGTGTCTTTCACATCCATCTGTTTGAACTGCTCCTTCTTTGGCACCTCTTTCTGGCTTTTCTTCCACTGAGCCACACAAATGTCCATGTGCTACTGCCAGCCTTCCTTTGCTGTGGGCCACCATGCCATTTCTGTCGGGCACTGCAATCCATCATCTCGCCCTTTCTCTGCATTGATCTGCTGCATCATTAGTTCATCCTCCTCTTTCCAAATGGCCAGGAGGCGCTCACATTTCCTTTGATCCTGCTTCATGTTCTTCTGTAGGATAATCTCCACCACTTCAGGCTGTGCCCCTCCATCGCATGACACGCCTTATCTTCTATTGATGCCCTTAGCTGTGGCTGTGGGTCATTGTCGGGTGCCACGGGCCACTCTCACTCAGATGCAGTTATCATCTTTCTTCCCAGAGCCAGCACCACTGAATGTGCTTCACCATGCTGTGCTCTTCCCTCCCCTAAACACTACTGAGTCACGCTGACACTGACCACCAAACTTCATATGTGCGCCTGTCAGTGTCCTTCTCTGGTGCACATGCCCCGTAAGCGTCCTGTTGTGATGTGACAATCTCTGACATGATTTGCTCGACACTACACCTTTCACTAGCATCTTGTTCACTTCCTTCTCTAAGGTGCACACTCCACAGTCACCCGTCCTTCTGAACTCCAGTTTATTCATTGCCACTTTGTCCGGACATGCCTCCCCCCATTCTGTCAGGACCCTGTTTGCCAAATCAGTCACTGCATCTCTTTTTTCCAAAATGTCCTCCCTCCTGTTTGTTGCACACAGGTCCCCCCTCCGATACCCAGTCAGGTTGTGCCTTTCCAGCCCCCGTCTTCCCCCACTTCCACCCCTTTCTCGGAAATACATAGAGCCACCCACACAGCGTTGTGCGTCATCCACCCCAACCCCCGCAGGCACTGGTACCTCACATTCCTGCCCCTCTGTGTCCTCTCTCCTCCCCCTCCTTCACTGACACAGCTTTTTTCATTCTCAGCCATGCGTCATCAGCTGCATTCAGAATGCCTGCCCACCCCTGGGCAGAGCTTAACCTTTCCTCCACGTTCCCTTCCACCACCCTCCATATCTCGTCTGGCAGCCGCTGTCATAGTGTGCCCCTCATGAACATTTGTGTAAGTATTACTTCAAAATCTGAGCGTCTCTGATCACTCTGTACCTCCATCCCCTTTGTGATATATGTGTGCATTGCTTGCGATTCAGCACGCTCTCCCTTATCCCTTCCCTGCGGTGCCCTTTGTAACTGATGTTCCTGGGAAGCCCCCACCAGCTCCTTCCTTTGTACAGACTGGGGGGGCCACATCCCGATTGTGCAACACGTTCTTCAGCGTCTCTAGAACAGCCCTTGACCCTGACTTATAGGACAGATCTCCACCCGCCTCTGGCCTTGTCAGTGGACCGGCATCTGCCATGTTGCCACTAAAACTGTCATCTGTAATCTATTTTATTCCACTTTAACTCAACCTTCAGACAGGCCTCCCACTCCCACTCTGTGCCCTCTACAGCATCGACCCTACACCCACTCTCCACGCCCGGTGCTCTGACTGTATTACAGGTGCCTAAGAATGCTCTGCCCTATATTTGTATTATTCCTAGAGTCCCTGAAGACTCAAAATTCCCCAAATTCCACTACCGAAACCTGCAACAGGGACAGCAATCTGTTTTTTTTTTTTACTTACCCGTTGTATTGCTGCAATCTCTATCGCCATGCACTTCATGAAGAGAGGAGGAGCTTCCCAAGACTAGTGCAAATCCAGCTCCCTCACACCATCTCACACATTCCAGGCACTCGGCATTCTGACGTAAATAATAAACAAAGCCAGAAAGTTTGGGTGTTAACGCACACACCAGGCTCTGGAGGGCTGCAATCGACTCTGCCCCCGCCCAGGCCTGGCTCATCCTTCAGTACAAATCGCAAGAACAGAGAGAGAGAAGCATATTTTGTAACATCAGATTGTCTCTACAAGGCAGGCTCTTATCGACCTTGGGACTTCAGCCAGCAGCTTCAGCGTGGGTACATTCTTTAAGAGGGAGGGCTATGGATGCCCAGCTCTGAGGTCTGGATGGCATTCCACAGCTCAGCTGGTTTTGATCTCGTTGTGCTCTGCGACATCTGCTTTCATGGCTGTTAGATGTTTAGGCCAGTTGTTATGCCAAATCATTAGGCCAGTCTTCCTGCTTCAGATGTGATATATCTCAAACCAAAAGAAAGTGCAGAATCAGAAATGGACCAGGTAACATGATCCACCGTTGAGAGACCAAGAGAGACGAGTAAAGAGGCCGGTTTATTATAACAGGCAGACAAGAAAGAGACAGTGGCAGGAGGCCAGTCCGTGTGTAAGGTGTAAAGCAGAGCACGCGCTGTCAGCAGCAATTCCCACACCACTCCCTCTTAGCTTTTACCAGTGAAGCTCTGGGGCGCCCCCTATCAGCCTGCGCAAGGACGTATCTCTCACTAAATAGAGTCAAGATAAGGTGTATGAATAATGCACTTCTAAATGAAGTCTGAAGGAGGTGTTATCCAGTCACTGGCCTGCTCTCGGCCCTCCAGGGGGACTGGCCTGGGTCTGGCCTCATCGCAGACAGGCTTGCCCCCTATCCATACACCGGTCTACACATCAGCCTGACCTTCCTTCACCCAGACTTTCCCTCACTCCCAAAGCTCCCAGAGCCTGGTTTAGGATGCTTGCCTCAGGAGGACCGGTCACATCCGATCTATCCTACCCCACTTTCTGCCCCAGGTCCGACCCTCTATGCTGGGTGGGTTTCCTTAAGGCAGTGCCCCCAACTTACTGCTCCATTCTAGTGCATTAATGGGACATGTTTAATGTGTGCACGGAGACAATAACACCAGGTATGGGCCAGAGGGCGTTCATGCGCCAGTGGCATGCCACGCGGCTGTAATGTGCTAGTGTGTGAATGATTTAAAGTCAAATACCACAAAACAAACCTGCAAAACCATACCAGTGTGTCCTCGCTCCCCAGAGTGGCCAGCCAAGCCACCCAAGGGTGGATGGGCCGTTAAACTAAGCAGGCTCACACCCACCTGATCAGTAGCATCAAAGTCTCCAGGACTAGATCCAGTGACATCATCAGGGCCTTTCAACAGGGACGTCATTTCACCAAAATGCCAGGGCTACTGGAAGTGACATAAGACAACCCTTGACCTCTGATGACATCACAGGAAGTGATGTAATTTCAACCTCACCCCAAAGTGACAGCATGGGAAGCAATGGAACACGACCTTTCACCCCTTGCCAAAACAGGAAGTGTCATCACATAGCATTGTTCCTAAGTGCACTACGGAAAATATGGTTATGACATCACTGCAAAGTGATATATATTTATACAAGAATGTATCACCATATGTATAATTCATATCAGCGCGTATAGGCACAAATGACCAAATTCAAATTACTGTGAATGTAAGCAGACGTCCAAAGGCAAACGATAATGGTGTGTTATTCTACAGCACTTAAGCTTAAGCGCTTCAACTAGAACAAATAAACATGCAATATCACCCAACCGGTGTTGGTACTCATGTATCAACCTTAGGCAGGATGAAAGGCTGAGTTGACCTTGCTGGGAGTCCAACCTGCAGATCACACACACATTGCAGCAGAGGGCGCTCAACCCACTGAGCTATTTTAACAGCTATAGCTATCACAAAATCAGCCACTTACGAAACAAAGGGCCACATACTTCTGGCCACGGCCCAGGAGCCTCAATAACATTTTATTTTAAATTGGTTATTTTAGAGGTCGCAATGGAGACCACAGGGTTCACGGGTGCGACCCCTGGAGACCTTTAAATGACGTCCCTGCCTTTCAACCCTTTCAGTTGAAATGGAGGCCTCAAGCTTCACGGGTGCTTCCGACCAATTACTCCCATGTTGACAGTCATACTGCACAGCAACATATTTAATTAATGATTAATTAAATGTGAGCTTTGGTGTGCATCGTTGCATGCTGGCTGCTGTCATCTTAATTCAAGACTGCACTTTAAATGGGCGCTTTGAAGCATGCATGTTACAGGCTGCCTTTGATGGCACCCAGCATCCAACAACATTGTCCCGCTGTTGCCCTTTAATCCAGTTCCCTCTGCATTAGTGCCTTGCTGACAGAGCAATGATTAGCTTTCCAGTGTGCATTTAGTGTTTCAGCTCCCCGCTGGCACCCTGTCCCGTAATAATCCACAGCGATTAACTTCCTCGATGCATTCATTATTTTATATCCATTATTATTAAATACCCCGTGGGTGCCATAGTCTGTTTTCCGGAACTGTAGGCAAGGCAGGCCCCAAACATCAAGGACTGTGTCAGGGCCTTTCATTCTTTTCAGTTGAAATGAGCCCCTGAGTTTGCACCTCCCTCCATCCCCCCGAGCAGCTGATACATGCAGGCAGTTCTTTCAGCCCCAGAGCCATATATGGTATTTCCACCGACAACCAGTCAGGGGGGACAACAGAGATGTATGGTCCTTCCACCCATCAGCCATTCAGGAGGAAGGCCAGAGTCAGGGCTTCCCAAGACTTTGGGAAACAAGGTAAAAGGCAATAGAAAGCAAGAGGCCACAGGGGCCATCTTCCCTTCTATCAGGAATCCACTGATTCCAATGGCAGGGCCTGGGTGTCCCAAAAATGGAGGACACTCAGAGCCACAGCCAAGTCAGCATGTAGCTGCCACCAGCCCATACCCTGCTCTGCAGGCAACACACAGGCGCCCAAGAACACACATAAGGAGTACAAGGGTGTACCCCCACCCACGGGTGCCATAAGAGTATGGGTGATGTTCGCCAAAAGATAAGAATGAAGAGCTGCCCTGCCAGAGGTGCAGGGGCGACCTAGGTGGCAGAAAACAGTGGTGTGAGAGTGGGCAGTCTGTGGCAGTCTCTCACAGTCTTTCTACAGTGGCTACAGAGACATTTTGGCGCCTTTTTCCTTCAAAATCAGAAGGTAACAGCGAAGCGGAGCGGAGTGGTGTGAGAGTGGGCAGTCTGTGGCAGTCTCTCACAGTCTTTCTACAGTGGCTACAGAGACATTTTGGCGCCTTTTTCCTTCAAAATCAGAAGGTAACAGCGAAGCGGAGCGGAGTGGTGTGAGAGTGGGCAGTCTGTGGCAGTCTCTCACAGTCTTTCTACAGTGGCTACAGAGACATTTTGGCGCCTTTTTCCTTCAAAATCAGAAGGTAACAGCGAAGCGGAGCGGAGTGGTGTGAGAGTGGGCAGTCTGTGGCAGTCTCTCACAGTCTTTCTACAGTGGCTACAGAGACATTTTGGCGCCTTTTTCCTTCAAAATCAGAAGGTAACAGCGAAGCGGAGCGGAGTGGTGTGAGAGTGGGCAGTCTGTGGCAGTCTCTCACAGTCTTTCTACAGTGGCTACAGAGACATTTTGGCGCCTTTTTCCTTCAAAATCAGAAGGTAACAGCGAAGCGGAGCGGAGTGGTGTGAGAGTGGGCAGTCTGTGGCAGTCTCTCACAGTCTTTCTACAGTGGCTACAGAGACATTTTGGCGCCTTTTTCCTTCAAAATCAGAAGGTAACAGCGAAGCGGAGCGGAGTGGTGTGAGAGTGGGCAGTCTGTGGCAGTCTCTCACAGTCTTTCTACAGTGGCTACAGAGACATTTTGGCGCCTTTTTCCTTCAAAATCAGAAGGTAACAGCGAAGCGGAGCGGAGTGGTGTGAGAGTGGGCAGTCTGTGGCAGTCTAATGGCGTCTAAGGCGGATGGGGGTGAGACCCTGGACCTGAGACATATCACCTCTGAAGAAGAGGATGCTCCACGAAGACTGCGGAGTGCCACCAGCTCGTCTGCCCTTCTGTTGGTACCCTCACCTTCTAGAGAACCTCACTCTACCCTGCTTTCTAACACTTTAGCCTGTGTGGGCTCTCTGAAAAGATCAGGTGGTAAATTACAAAACATTCCATTAAAGAAGTTATTCAAACCAACTGTGCAACAGCACGCCACTAAAACCAACATTTCCACACAGAAGCAAAAACAACAACTACTTCCAGAGGAGTGGATCGAACATACCTCTGGGTTCCCAATGGCAGAGGACGCCGCTAGTAGATTGAGGCGACTGGAGCATCGTGATATCCTTAATTTAGAGCCGGTGAGGGGCTCCAGCCCCAGAGATCTCACGAAGCCACGACCTTCGGCTGCATCGGTGGACGGCGAGGGGGGTCCCCCCCTCGGAGGAGGGGGGGCCCCCCGGGCCGGAGACCGGGTGGGGCCGGGGTCGGATGGCGCCGACAAAGAGTTCACGAGCAGAATTGGCGGCGGGGCTAGCCGCGGCTCCCCGGATCAACGGAGCTGCGGGAAAGCCGTGCCTGAACAGCTGTCGGAGGCTGGGGCCGAGCACGAACGGTCTCGCGCGGGAGCTGGGCGGACTGGAGCCCGGTGTCCGATCCCGGTGGACGACGCGGAGGAGCCGTCCCTCGGAGGAGGGGAGGCCTCCCGGGTCGCTGACCGGGGGGAGCCGGGATTGGGCTGCACAGGTCCTGCAGCACTCGTGGGACTTCCGTGCACGCTCCAGCACCCGGATGAGGAAACCAGAGTCTCCGGGGCAGAGAAGCCCTTAAACTTGACTCCGCCTGGCTTAGCAGCCCCACAGCGCCACCAGGCGGCCACGGACATTGAGACAGAGCCCCTACTGCAAATTCTAATAAAGGCTCAAGTTCATAAGGAACTTTCTTCACCATCACTAGAACGTGCTGAACCGCCTATTCACGAAAAAAACGGCCAAAAGCCGCTAGAGGGAGGGGACATGACTCTTGAATATTCAGTTGAGACGATCTCAACCTGCCCCGCACTAACCCTCTCACCTTTGGCCCCCATAAGTCCTGAGCCCATCGATCCTGAGGTTGCCAAATCTATAGACCTGAGGAGGGGTAGCAAACAGGGGGATCCAAGTCGACAATTACATGGAATCCCATTTAGACTGCTTTCCAAGAAAACTTTCGACTTTCCAAAGTCTACCAAGCGAATAGCCGCAAAAAAACCTCCAAGACTAGCGACCCCAATGGCGAGTCAGCGTTTGGAAAACTCACTAAAAACGCTTTTTCATAGACAAGCCAAAAAGAAATTGCACCATGCAGGACCTGGGGAAATTTCAGACGCAGACCTCCTGGAAGTTCTCTTAGAACCTTTACTTACTGCAACATCGGACTCTCAGAAGAATCCCTCTAGCTGCGGGTTCACGGCCCCAACAACTCAGACAAAGATGCACCCACCAGATACTCCTAACTTTGGACCACCAGGCTCCCTAACGATCGTGGAATTACAAAAAACTGGGTTAGAGAAATTGGTAACTCCACCACCATCACCAGCGCATAACGAGCCTTGTGGTGAAATCCAAGAGCTTCACAGCGAAGCTTCAACTGTTCTGGAAGCTGAGTTTTCTACTGAACCTCTACTGGGAAGTGGGAATCTCTTGGAGCCTGAGCCTTTAACTGAACCTCTACTGGGAAGTGGGAACTTCTTGGAAGCTGAGCCCTTAATTGAACCTCTACTGGGTAGCAAGAACTTCTTACCCCAGCCAGACAGCTCAGGACCAATACCACCTCTACCAATGTCATCGGATTTAAACAGTTTGGGGCTAGCTGACAGCCCAAATTTGAAGGAGTTCCCTCTTGAGAAAAGTAACTCGGGATACAAGTCCACTCCCATGGTAGCTCCCTCGGCCAGGGAAGTACATGAGGATAATGGAAATAAAGAGGGCCTGCTGGACCCCCGAGAGGGCTCCACCCCAAGGTTGACGACCTCTCAACAGAAAACAAAGGAACCGCCACGGCTATGGCCGCCTGCAACACCTGTGAGTTCCGCATCCAATAGAAGATCAAGTGAGGCCTCTTACACTATTCCTAAGGAAACTCCGTCAAAAAAAGCGGATTTCATGTACATCATGTCTGCTGTAACCATCGCTCTAGCACCTTTTTGCAAACTCTATGAGGCAATAAATGATTCTCTGAAAGACCATACTTCCATCTTCGCGATGATGAACTCCAAGCTTATCTACTTAGAAGGTTACATCAACGCTTTAGAGAAAAGAAAATCTGACTCAATTGGTGCTTTGCAGCTTCAGCAAGCTGAGTTTTCGGACGCCTTATCAAGCTTAAGAAAAACCAACAAAGATAGGCCAGGGATGGATATAAGCACCCAAACAACATCATCGGTCATTCCGTGCAACGACGTATCATACATTGATTGTGGGACAAGGCCAAAAGTGGGCTTATCCTCCACGTCAGGCTCTCTCAACACACTGTCAATCAGAGCAAATCGAACATCTAATAACCCGAGCGTTAACGATGTAATTTGTTTAGACGCCATCCTTCCACAGAAAGACAACTTAGGACCGAAACTCACCCAAGGCCCAGGTCACAAACAAGGGCCGAGTTCCATGGGGAATTTGGACACGAGATCAAAGCACCAGACTCCTAAAACGCACACATGCCTCAAGCCGGCTCCTTTGTTTAAAACATCTACAGTAACGCCGCAATATGAACTCCAACATAAAGATACCTTACCAAAGACACCCCAAAAGTGGGGAGGGACGAAATCAGTAACAACAAAAGTGACAGACACAGAGGTACATCTAGAAGTTCCACCGCAGTCACCAAAAACACAAGAAGACTTTCTTGCGCAAAAGGACTTGATGGATATAAGTCAACATCTTGATGACTCCCCGGACAAACAGAAAGGGGCGAACTCTCATCTAATTAAGATGACATACAACCAACAGTCAGTTACGAGAGACCTTTCTGGCTTCAGCACACTGGATGAGCGTTTTAAATCTCTACGTAGCACTCAAGGGGATCAACCCAGGAAATTTACTGAAAAATGTTCGGAGCAAAATCGGGAAGTGGTCCCACCTCCTCACAGGCCTCAAGCGATGTATAGATCAAGAGTTCACACTCACTCAAAATCTGACCTATCGGATAACTCTAAAGACTTGACGCATTCCTATAAGAGAAAGGGACCTCAAGAATACAAACAATACGAGAATAGGGACCATAGATCCCACTACACGAAGAAGCCGCACCAAGACTCGAAAGATCACAACAAGAACCCAGCGGCCAAGATACGCCAACGGTCTGGGAATCAAAAATACATGGTACTAAATAGACGTACGGTGTTGAGACTGTTACATAGTATCTCCTCTTTAAGAAACTTAAAATCAGAGGACTTCACAACGGTGGAACCTTTTCACAAGGACCATACAGCATACTGTCTGCTATACATATCATCAGCTGAGGTTATTACAGTACTTCTAGCAGCAGAGGAACAACTATTCAAACAAGGGTTTGAGTTAACAATAACCGGACCATACAGAACAGTCAATGACAAGTCAAAGGATCGCACATGGGAGGTAAGACCAAACGAAGAATGTCAGTCCACTAACTTAAAGGAAAAATCCGCAAAGAAATCACCAGCTACCCTTAAGCCCAAATCGATCAACTCTATTCCTCAGGGGAGAGCAAATCCCCCTAGTATCTCCGCTAATACAGAGGTTTCTACAACGTTAGAAGAGACTCAAAAAGTGACTCAGTCCAGACCATCTCTGGAATCGTCTTCATGGGCCTGGCTACCAAAAGTTTTATCTACACGCCTCCAGAGATAGCCATCAGAACCTACAAAAATTGACCAAAACCAACAACAACTGTCTCTGGCAACATGGAACACAAGAGGGTTCTCACATTTGACAACTGCTGGAGACATTAACTTAGGGGACTATGACATCTTATGCCTTCAAGAAGTTTGGTTACAATCCAAACCTACACTGGATGGTTTTGAGATTGCCTTCTCAGAAGCTTTAGTGGGCCCTAAAGGAAGACCCTCATCAGGCCTAATTGTTGCAGTCCGGATGGGAGTGGGTTTAGTAATAACCAAAACCATCTTGAAGACCCCATATGCCATCGCGGTACTTATTTCGTGGCAACAAAAGGAGGCTGGGGAAGAACATCAAACATGCACCCCCCTGCTGGTGATGTCGATCTATTGGAACCACAAAGGGATTCAACAGACCTCACTGTTTGACATAGTAACCTCCACACTGGACTCAGTCTACTTAGAGTTCGGGGTATGTGATGTTATAATATGTGGAGACTTAAACATCAAGTGCCCATTGGCTAACAACAACTGCACAGACCCCGCACAGAGCAAACCTTGTAAACAAGGCTTGGCCTGGCAGAAGCTAATGACGGCCAGACATCTTTTCAACTCGGCAACTATATTTCTTGATTCGATTGCTCTACCAACATGGAAAAGAGGTTTGACCAGCTCAACAATAGACTATATATTTGTCTCTGAGTTGTTGTTGGCCCGGCTGACAGACTTCAACATTTACCAGTCACAGCAAAGCGATCACAACCTGTTGGCCATTAAATGGGCCTCCACAAAACCAGATTCAGATCATTACTGTGAAAGAATTGAACCGGTGGGGAAAGGAAACCGGGTAAGGATCTCACGGACCAACATTCAAGAAATTACCTGTTTGTATGGAAGCGGTAAGGAGGCCGCAAAGGTGGACTACAGACCATTTTTGGAACCTTACAGAGCCTCGTTAAAAAGATCGAAGGGGCCTAATACAACCCAGACCTACCACGCACATACTTTTGACTCGCTTTTGGTGGCTCAGAGAAACATTCTTCGCAGAGCTAAAAGAATGGCTGCAAGAAACAACTCGCCCGCTGCTAGGGCTTACATGGAGGAGACAACAAGAGCCTATAAAAACTGGCTACGGGGCCACCGTATGAAATTACATCAACAAGACTCTGAAAACATGTTAGAACAAATCAGAAAATCCAACTCTAGAGACTTTTGGAGCCTGGTCAACCCACGAGCTAAGGAGGCATCTACAATGATGGTAAACAGCATATCGGAACCAGCATGGACTGGGTTCTACTCATCACTCTTCAAATCTCCAGACTCTGAGGAAAGACCTTTAAATCCCCAGACGACAGCGAGGTGGGTTGACCTTTCGGACAGAGCCGAAATTCTGGATAAAATACTCAAGTTAAAGAAATCAAGGGCCCCCGGGCCTGACGGTTTGTCAAATGAGAACTTGAAATCCGCACCAGAAGAATGGGCAAACCTGCTGAGCATAATCTTCTACAAATGCACCACCTCCCGTTCAATCCCGCCCACTTGGACCACAGGAATCATTATTCCCATATTCAAAAAAGGAAGGAAGGACGACCCTAGAAATTTCCGTCCGGTGGCCCTCCTTGATGTTATAGGGAAAGTGTATGGCTCCCTTCTGCTGGACCACTTCAATCAGTGGGCAAAAAGTGCACCTTGTAATGACCCTCTCCAATCGGGGTTTAAAAAAGGAGTAGGAACCAGTATAAACATCTTTATCCTCAGTCTCCTAAAAGCAAAAGCCCGCGAAAAGAATCGGAACTTGTTTCTGGCATTTATAGATCTATCCCAGGCCTTCGATCTGGTCAACCGAAGGAAGCTCTGGGGAAAACTTTCCGGTTGGGACTGCCCCCAGGAGATCCTGAATCCCATCAAGGCACTGCATGCTGCCACATCAATGCAGGTACGACTGAACACCAGTGGCCTACTCTCGTCATCTATAACAACAGACAGAGGGGTCAAACAAGGTTGCCCTCTAGCACCAGCCCTTTTTCTGTCTTATTTTGGGGATTATAAAGACTCTTTAACCAGCTCACGAGTATTTCCCCCAGAACTGGGCAAGGAGAAGATTCCGAGACTCCTGTATGCAGATGACCTCATTCAATTGGACCAGACCCCAATTGGTTTACAACGGCAACTGACTGCATTGATTACATATACAGCCGCCAACGATCTAGAAGTAAATAAACAGAAAACGAAGATAATGGTATTCGGAAAGAATCAAAAAAAGACAAGGAAGAAGAACACTTCATGGTATTTGGCCACAAACAAAATCGAACAAGTGGCTGAATTTAAATATCTTGGAGTCCTTATTGATTCTACGGCTAAGGACTTAGCGATGCAGCACCATCTGTTTGGTAAAATGAAATCGCTAGCCTCGCAAGCAAAAATACTGGATAACAAATACGGACGTTTTTCATTGTTGCCACTACTCAAATTCTACAGGGGCAAGGTTATCCCGGCCATCACCTATGGAGCTGAGGCCATGCCATCTTTACCTCACTGCATATGGGCCAGACTGGAGAGTCAGTTCTGGCGCTCAGTGCTGAACATGCCATCTTCTACTCCGATTGCTCTGATTAGACGTGAACTTTCTCTTTCCTCCTTAGAGTCAATTGTGACAAGAGCGTCAGTTATGCTATATCGGAAAATAATAGATCCTTCTTCCTCTGCAATTTTCCGGATGGTCCATGAAGAGATGACTGCAAACAAATCTATGTTATCGTCCAAATGGGAGCAAATGTGTTTACAGCAACTGGACATCTGCGGCAGTTCGATTGAAGAACTTCTGGGGAATCCGTTAAAGACTAAAACCCGACTAGAAGAATTGGACTGGATAAATACACTGGAAAAGGCATCTGAGTACAAGTCAACTAGCCACCTTCCACCAACAAACAGAAAACTGAATGTACTCCAACCCTTCCTGATTAAGCACCCAGACAAAAAAACCAGGAACATCTTACTTCGGGCGAGGCTGAATTTGCTACCTACAAATGAGATTCTGTACAGAAGGGGCCTCTCAACATCAAACACTTGTCGCTTTTGCAACAAAATTGAACAAAGCGAAACTCTACGGCACCTTCTATTACTGTGTCCTGGTACTGATAAATTCAGATCACCATATATTCTCCACCACTTAAAAAACTCCTACCTGAGGGAGGAAGAGCTTTGGTGGGAGCGCCTAATAGGAGGATTGAGAACATCTTGGTCTATTGCAGCCACAAAAATATTGGATCAGATTTTTACACATGTACCCGCGGCTTAATGGGCCTGGCCACAGCTAGACAGTTTTATAGTTTTACAGATAATTGTCAGAACTGAGGAGCGTTTCTTGTTCATCTTCTTGTAAAAATCACCACGGTGATTATATACTCGTAATAAAAAAAAAAAAAAAAAAAAAAAAAAAAAAAAGAAAACAGAGAACACACACAGAGCAGTGGTAGGACGAAGACTAGGAGGCCCTGTCCCTCCATTAGGCATTTCCAGCATCACATTTTCTGATCCAAAAAACTCAAACTGGCCATAAATTCATTAGCACAAGCTTTCTATGAAAACGCTACTTCAGGCCGGCACCCAACCTGCTCTGCTTCAGTTCCCTGTCCTGATTAAGGGGTTAGGGACAAAACGAGAACATTAAAGATTAAACAGATCCATTAGGAGGCGAAAGCAATGCAGACTCATTTACACAACAGAAATGGGTCATGCTCTATCAAAATTGGGTGAAAGTGCACAGAAGCCTCACGTATCAACGAGATGTGGAAAATTTGTTAGAATTTATATGTGGAAAACATGACGTCAATTTCTAGGCCCTAATTAATAATCAATTAAAATTGTAGTACTTTAAACAAACTAAAGCAATCGAGGAAATGACTTGGAAAGAAGACTGCCCAGATGTATGCGCCCTAGACGGGCATAGTGGCCACCATGCTGCACGAGATCCTAATGTGACCTGGCACATGAAGTTTGCTCAAGATGACATCTTAAAAGTAATCTTGAAAGCTAGCCATTCCAGAGCCTCGGGCCCGGATCGGCTGCTATGACCACGCTGGAGGGCAATCCGCACTTGTGGGCTGACATACGGTACACATGCTTCACGCATTCTCTCACAAGAATGTATTCCCAAACTTACGGAAGGCCTCCTTCCGCATCCCAGTCTTCAGATAAGGGGGCAGAGATTCCCGCCAATGACGGGCAAATTGCCCTTTTGGACACTAGAGGAACAGCTGGCGGCGTCCAAAAGTAGAGATCCCGGCCAATCAGGGGTTCAATCTTACAGCGAAAGGCCAGACAGACGGGTGCCCCACTGTGTTTGGGCTTCATGAACGTGACACATGCTTTTGATAGGGTAAATCGTGAGAAGCTTTGGCCAAATCAGACAATCTTGGCTGCCCTAATTCTCCGAGTAACATAATGAAACCTCTATATGGCGAATCATAGGTGCCGATTCGCCTGCATTTGAAAGGTGAACTGTCTGGCCCTGTCCCCACGTACTGTGGATTGCGCCAGGGCTATGCCCTAGCAGCAGCCCTTTTTAACATATCACACCTGGCCGTCAAATTGGCCCAGAGCGCATCCTTTCCTCCACTACTCGGACAGGTGAATATCCAGCTCTTGGTGTATGCGGACGATATCGTTCTACTGGATCAATCCCTGCTCCGCCTGCAGAGGTCCTTAGACACTCTCCACACTTACTTAGCAGGCCTAGAACTAAATGTGTCTAAAACGAAAATAATCACTTTGGAATCCAAAACATGGAAAACTTGGAAATGTTCTTGGTGCCTGAGGAAGCAGAAACTAGAAGAGATGCAATCATTGCAACATCGATCTATTTCTATTAGACATCGTAGCACGGTAAGAACCACAAAGGATTTTCTCCCCAAGATCTTGACGTTTGACAACTGCAAAATAAGCCCATACATATAGCAACTTATTCATGATACCACTAATTAATTAAATACTATAAAAGTAAGATAATCCCCTGTATTAGATACAGAGCTGAATCTAGCCTAGCGGCTATTCCCCAGTCCAAGATTGAGGGTAGCGTTTCAAAACGCCCATTAAATCTACCTAAAGATATTCCTATCCCTTTAGTGCGTTTTGAGTTAGGCTTAGTCTCTTTAAATGCTATATTCACCTGGAAAACACTCTCGATATTTGCCAGAATATTCTCCCCTCCTGTTGAATCGCTGTTCTCCAATCTCCATGAATGCACAACTAGCAGTAATTGCCAATTTCTGAATACGAGGTTATTTGAATTTGAAGAAACACTGGAAAAACGTGCATCTTCTCCAGCAGAGCTTATCCAGAATCCAAGCTTCGGAGGATTGACTGGATTTCGACTATGCACATACCACCATCACAGAGAAACCTTGTAATCCAATTCCTCCGTACTTCAAGAAATGTCCCAAAAGAAAAGATGGAGCAAATCTGCTCTGATTAAAATCACATTTTTTGGTAACAATGGAAACTCTGGGAATCCGAGGGGGGTTTCCTGTTGGGACTGATCTTCTATCTCTGGCCTGGTGGACAGATGTATATGACAGGGACAACTCTGGGAGCTGTAGCCAAACCAGTTCAAGGTAGTAAGGCGAGTGGTCTAGACTAAGTCTTAAGAGGTGGTGAGCTTGTAAGGGGATCACAATGAGCACACACACAGTGAAATAGTCAAGGAACACACTTCAACAAATAGGTGTAAATATACATCTTTACTTATGGCCAAATAGCACAGTGAAAAATAACTACCAACAGGTAATACTATCACACAACACTAATAATAGAAAAAGAAGGTCGGGCGCACACTCTAGTTCCCAGTCATTTAATCCTGATGTGAGTAATAACAGGGTTAAATCCCAACAAAGTTAAACAAAATAACAGGGTTGAATCCCAGATGCAAATAGTAACAGAGTTAAGTCTCAACAATTTTCAAAAATTACCAAGGTTAAATCCCAACTGCTGCATTTCAAATGCTGCAGTTCAAATGCACAATAGTTCTACTCCTCCAAGTACTTTCAAGTCTCAAACTCTCTTCAGGAAGGCTGTGTTGGCTGTGTTCATTTTCAGGTGTTGCTAATTACTTTTTCAATTTCAGTCTCAAGGGATTCTGGTTATTGTAGTGATGGCACAAGTGTTTCATTCACATTTTGTGGGATCCAACCCTGTTACCACTTACATTTGGGATTTAACCCTGTTATTTTTTAACATTGCTGGGATAAAACCCTGTTATTACTAGTTTAAAGATTAAAAAGACTGGGAACTAGAGTGCGCGCCTGACCTTTTCTTTTTCTACTTAATGTTGCAGGAAGCCTGGGTCCTGGAGGCAGCAGCACTGGGGGTTATCATGCCTTCACTTTGGAGAACCATAATCATGGTTTTTCCCCCTCCGCCAATTTTGGGTAAAATGTGTGTGTTTGGAGGGGAGTTAGTTCCTGGTCTCCTGAACAAAATATTGTGCCATCACTACAAAGACCAGAATTCCTTGAGACTGTAATTAAAAAAGGAATTGGCAACAGCTGAAAAGAAACACAGCCTCCCTGAGGAGAGTTGGAGACTCGAAAGTATTTGGAGGAGCAGAACTACTGTGCATTTGAACTGGCAGTTGGGATTTAACCCTGGTATATATTTTGAACATTTTGTGGCAGTTGGGATTTAACCCTGGTATATTTTCTGAACATTTTGTGGGACCCAACCCTGTTACCACTTACATTTGGGATTTAACCCTGTTATTTTTTAACATTGCTGGGATCAAACCCTGTTATTATTGCCCCCAACTTTCACAGTGCTTGTTTAAACAAGCAATGGAAAAGCCAAAGTAATACAAAAGTTTATAAAAGTTTAAAGAAAAAACGTTTAAAAGCTAGTTAGAGGTTCAGGTAAGTATCATTACAAACAGCTCCCGTACTCCGATTCTTCATGGAACTTGGCAGGTCTGCTGAAGAGGGTCCAAGGTCACTTTACCCACCATCAGCCTCAGCCCTTAACCCCCAGGGGCTGCAGGTTCGAGCACTCCTCTGGTCAGAGACCAATGTTTGTGCAAGGTCTTCCAGTTGAAGAATGCAAAAGAACTCTATGTAGGGCCTCGCTTAGAACAGGACTGGATGCAGGTAAGCAGTTCCAGATGGCCACTGATGCACGCCAATGCAAAGGGACTTGTTAGGCAGAATCCTGGACAGTGCCCTTAGGGACCACTACACAAGATTAAGACTACAGGTGGTAGTACAATTTCACCTTTGGTACAAGCCCGTACTACACAATTATAGTGGTAGTAGTAGCAGAGCAGCCAGACTTATCTCAAGAGAAAATGAGCAGTAGTAGAGATTATACACAGGGCTACACTTACTGTGGCTCAAGCAAACACTGACTCAAGGTTTCTGGTTAAAAGGTAAAAGTACATTTATTTTTAGACCATCTGTTCACAAAACACTTCACTCCTATTAAATTAAAACCACACTTCAAATACACTACACACAACCAATTCCCCTTGTGCAGAACAATTCAAGGTAAGTACCTTTGGATTTGACAGACCGTTGTTGTGAAACAAAGACATTACCGGGGGGTTATCACACGATCGCTTTTTGACAGTAATGACAGTTCGGTCTTACAAAAGAGAAGCGTACCCGCGAGCAGACACACTTAGCACATGAATTGACACAAGAGAGTTGGGGATAAAAATCATAGGCAATACTTTTGTCAAGGCAGATAGAATCAAGAGACACTTTCTAAAACGCAGATAAAAGTCAATAGGCATGTGCCAGTGTCAATGGGACAGAGGTCCTGTTGTCGAGGATCACAAGATTAGAACAGTTCACGATTCAAGATTGCCAGGAGTACTTAGATATTGTCGAAAGGGAAGCAAAAGTTATAAGAGGAAAGGAAGATAAGGACAAGCCTTTGGTGAGGAGAAAGGGGTTCACCCTAGTTCCTCAAAGTCGGACACAGTACCTTATTCGTATCAAGAGCTGGTGCCACAGCAGTTGTTCCTGGTAGTTCCTGCAGACTCACGGTTCCTGAAGCTTCAGTCATGGGGACAAGGAGGACGTCTGGAGCGATCTGCACTACCCAGGGATGAAGCCAGTAGCAGCAAAAGCAACAGTGAATAAAAGGTGCGCTCCTTTAAAACAGGAGTGTCTCTTCAGATGGCTATCCGGACCACTACAGCTGTGTGCAGCGATTTCGGAACAGAGAGGGTCCTCTGGCTGTGGAAGGTGAGCTGGTTGATCCCACCCAGCTCAAGGGAAGAAGACTCTAGACTGGATCGTCGTTGAAGGGTAGATAACTCAGGACTAAAGCAGGGCTTCACCGGGACTGGGGATTAGCAGGTTCCATGTAATAATGTCCCCACAAAAATATCGGCATGCAAAAATATCGCCGGAAAATGGCCGTTTTTTGTGGGGACATTATTGTATGGAACATGCGGGGGGACACCCCCGCAACCCGCAAACCGTTTCTTTTTTTTTTTGGCTGCCCCAATCCCCATATATATGGTCACCCATATAATATCGCCACGACCTTTTCCCGGCGATATTATGTACGGCGACCATATATATGGGGATAATATTGCCTGATAGCGATTAGCAGCAGCCGTCTTCGTCTCCGCTTCTCTTCGGTTCTTGCAGTTCCAGTGGCGTCTCTGACTTCCAGCTCAAGAGTCCTGCCTTTTATGCCAAAATCCCCATTCACACAGCCTGGCTGTCAATCACTCAGCAGGGGGGGGGGGGTTATCCAGCCCGGACAACCACCTCAGCCAATCAAGACAAAGTCCGACTTGGGTCTCCAAGGAGACCCTGTGCAGGGGGTGACTACACCCCTACCTCACATTCAGCCCACCTAGACACCCAGACGCCAAAGGAGGGCTTCTGGACAGAAGCCCGCCAAAGATAGGCGAACAAAGGAGGCAAACATGGTTTGCCGCGCAAAGTAAAACACAAGAAGGACTTTAACAAAAAGAAATGCCGATAAAACCCAACCACAGCCGAAATAAAAAGTATTCTGTCAAGCGGGTTTAAGTTCGAGGCTAATATAATAGCCTAAAACAGTACCACATTTATATAGTATAATCGCAGTAGAAAAGTTAGGGTAGATACCACTGCCACCAACCAAGTCTTAGTGTTAAGAGAGCAAAATGAGAGGCACAGACAAAAGGGGTAGGAATTAACCCTTTCCAGTACTCCATGTAAGATGGGGTGTACTGGGTAAACGGCAATTTTACCTGTTTCTAGGGGACAGTAGTCAGCCCCAGAAAAATGGAGTCAAAGGGAAGTCTCAAAGACAACCCTGTGTCACTGCACGGAAGGTGCTGTGTAACATACACAAAAGTGGGGCTCGTGGAGTGGTGTAGATGCAGAGTCCAAGATCACACAAACAGTAGAAATACACATGGCAAAACACATGTAAGAGTGGAAAAAAAGGCTCACACTCTTACCAGGTGGAAATCAATAAACCACAGAAATCCAGCAAAGCTGCTGAGGGACTCACTAAGTGAGGGAAATTAGCCATAAATGAGAATTCTCCCCAACAGGACTCACTTGTCACAGTCAGACTTTCCTTCCAATCTCGGGTCTCCTCGATGCTAGGACCAATACATTTCGCAGAGTTAAGTCTTGTTGCACAAGCTGAAGATCCCTCAAGTTCCAGGCCTCAACTAGGAACAGCAACATCTGCAGCACGGAAGCCCACACTCAGAGCTGGGCAGGAGATAACAACAGGGTTTGTTGGTCTATTGAAAGCCGGAAGCGCTACTGCCTTCCCTAACCGTAAGGGATAATACTGGTACACAAAAGGACGGTTCCTTGGGAGAAAGAGAATGTATATCTGCAAATACAAGTCAGACCACGCAGATGTAGCTACTTGGGGTAGTCACAAAGGAGAACACAAGATGATGAGCTGTTCTGGCCCTCAGGAAGAACACCCTAGTCCTAGCGGGGCAGCCTTTCCCTAGACGGCGGATGGTGCAACGCCTATCTAAGAGGGATAGGTCAAGAAACGGTCCCTGACTCTATACAATGTGTGCTGTTAATTGTGAATTAAACGCATTCACTATTTGGAACAAACAGCCTAAAAAAAGGGGTGGGCAGCCACCGGAAAAAAGAGGGTGTCTATGAGAGTGTGATAAAATCTCACAGATCAAACCGGTCTGCATCTACTGGCATGTAGTGGACAGGATCATAGGGATTGCTTGTGTGTTTAATGACCCTAGTGACTCCTATTCACTGCATGCTGGTGGTTGTCAAAACGAAAGAGAGAAAAATAATAAACTTAAACATTTAAAAATAAAACATTATTTAAAAGGATCAAGTCGTCTTAAAAGCACAAAACCCAGCAGGTCTGTAGGGCCTGCTGTAGGGAAAACTAACTCTGACTTTTTTGTCAGTTTACACTGTCCCCCCTATTAATCTCGTGGGTATCTAATTATGTTGTGGTGGAGTAACAACGGGTATGGTCGACCGGTTTCGATGGTACGCTGGTAATCAGTCCATCTTCTTCATGACTACATTTCTTCCCATGTCAATCTAATAAATGCTCCTGCTGGCCTCTGAATCGAGCAGCAACGACTGGCTGCTTGGAGTCCTAACAGGAGACACAAATAACATTGCAGGGGGGCGGGCATATGTGTACCTCATATTGCAACGTAAAGATGGTAGTGCAGCCAAAAACTGCTCACAATCTAGTTGCAAAGCTGATCAATGCTAGGATATGTGTGGCTTATGCATAGACACCTCAAACCCATGGGGTGGGTTGGAGGGGGGTGGACAAAAGGGGGGGGGGGGACATGTGAGCAAAAGGGCTGCCAGTGTGCAGGCCACCGTGAGGGGAGATGATGGGGGCCACCAGCTAGTGAGTGTTGACACAGTATAGCTGCTGCGCCTACCTGGATGCTTGAATGTAGTCCAGAACAGGCTTTAGTTGCAGGACAGCAATGTGGTCAAAGTGGAAACAATGCCTGCACCAGCATGTAAAAAGATGGAAAGAGTTAGTGCCAGTGTGGCGTACTGCTGAGGCAGGCTTAGGATGTGCAGCGAGTAATCGATGGGCACATACCTGTATGAGCTGTTAATGGATATCATCTGCAGCCGGCTCGCGAGGAAGACACGAAGGGTCTAGTGAGCAGCTGCGGAGGCAATAGCTCGCTTCTGCGCCAATGGACGGGCATGGCTGGAGGGATGTGTGCATCCTCTGGGTTGGAGGAGGCAGATCGGGGTGCGGGGCCAAACTTAGTGTGCCGCGGAGATCGGCAAAGAGCTGCTGCGGATAGCGCTGCTGGGGCAGACGATCCAGGAATGAAAATGTGTGATTAAACAATAAACAGAGTCAGGGTGGGAAAAGGCTGCATGGGGAGCGGTTGAAAAAAGAAGAATGAAAACACACGCTTGGATGGCGGTGGAGAAAAGAGGCTAAAACAGAACGCGTGGGTGTAGCCCAAAGGGTGAGAGCTCCTAACGGTGTACCCGGAGTGGGAAGGCAACAAGGCTGGATGGACTGGTGGATATATGCAGATCCAACCCTGCGCGAGGTGGAACGCACCGCGCATGGCACAAGCGTGCATGAGTTTTCCTTGAACAGGCTGGGTGTATCTGGGAGATCTCTTTGTTCTAACGCATGATCGATGTTCGATTCTTCACCTCACGGGCAGTCATGCCAATGTACCTCAGATTGCAGGCACATGTAATCATATACACCACCCCCTTAGTATTGCAATTGGTGAACTGGTTTTGGACTCATGGAGTCTTCCAACCAATGTCTACCGTGGTGCTCCCTGTTGTCTGGGTGTACATTGAACAAAGACCACACAGGCTGTGACCAATCGGTCGATTGAGATTCCACAATGTGCATTAGAACAAAGAAATTGACAGCTCCCATGGTTTCACACTTTGTGGCTGAAGGACATCTAGCAGACACGTTTAGCTGGACCATTTTGGAAAAAATTAGGCAACCCAAACGAGGAGGGAACTACTATGACTTACTCTTCACACAGGAACAGAAATGGATCTTTCGTCTAGACACCTGTAAAAATGGCCTCAACGAGGCAATACAATGGTCCATCGCTTGCTCGGGAGAACGCGCACGGATCAGCCAGTCATCCAGGTAGGGGTAGACGTGAATTCCCCCTCGCCTGAGATCCTCTGCCACCACCCCCATTAGCTTGGTGAAGACCCTCAGGGCAGAGGTCAATCTGAATGGCAGGACACGAAACTGAAAGTGCGAGTCGCCAGCCGCAAACCGCAGGTACTTCCTGTGCACAGGATAAATTGGCACATGGAAGTACGCATCCTTGAGGTCCAGAGACACCAACCAAACCTGAAGTTGAAGGGCCTGGAGGACCCGAGAAAGAGTGACCATCTTGAACTTGTCCTTCCTAAGGAGTCTGTTCAACCAACGCAGGTCCAAGATGGGTCTCAATCCCCAGTCTTTCTTTTGGAAGTTTCTTTACGTAGTGATGTCATTGGCCTTAATGAATCCATTGAGTGGCACAATATTTAGTTCTCTCCTATTAGGACTTTATTTTTCTTTCCTGAGCCAATTGCTACACATGTCATCCTTATGACCTCTTTTTCCATTTTCGTCATTTTCCTGACCTTCCTTTTCTCCCCCATTTCTTTGGGGTATGACTCATTTATTAGTCTCTTTATTCCTCCCAAGGTAGTTTATTCCTAACCTTTAGTTATATTTGGTCCCACCGTTCACCTTTTCTACTTATTTTTACTTTTTCCACCTTCACTTTACCTTGGTGTCATATCTATTCTAGCTTCTCTACACTGTAGTGTAAGATGACCGCCACCTTTTCGCCCCCTTTTTGGGCCCTTTGGGACTCTACTAACATGGTAGTAGGACTGACGCGTTTCCATAACTACTTCGAGGAGTTGTCTCCTCGCGCTTTCAGTCGAACCACAGAGCCGTCCTGACTGGCACCTGGCATATTTCGCCGTGTACTCTCTTCACTAGGTAAGCCTCGCGCCCGATTGCTAACCGTAATAGCCATGCTGCCCCTTAACCTTGTAGCTTTATACGTCAGATGGGATCGCTCTTGTGATTTACGTATGTGCTTTTTTTACAGCGCTGAACGAAGGGAACCTCTCCCTCCAGCTTGCCCGACTTGAGGCATGTCTGTAGACTGCACTCCAGCTGTCACTTGTACTAGGTATTCTTTCTTCCCGTCCCATGCTGTCAAGGCATCTCTCTTCACTATTTTGAGTCGGATTGAGGGTTCGCCACCGGCTCGTGCACACCACTGGCCTTTGCATTTTTCACTTCGTTTCACTTCGTCTCATTTTTCATTTTTCACTCCCCCGGGCTTCATCCTTTCAACTGTACTGCTACACGGTGCCTCTTTTCTACTGGTTCTGATTAAGACCCTACGTACCTCCGCATTTATATTAGTGCACATGTTGTTATAGGTCATCACTGCTCTTTTCTCTGAACTCCCAGTTTTCGGGCTCCATTTTATGGCGTGTTCCGCCTTTAGGCTCCTCTTAAACTTAGCCGAATCCTTTTGGATTGGTCTTTTAATTCTGCTTCATCGCTGTGAGCACATTTATGCTTCTTTTTAAACAATCTCTGATGCTTAATGGACATTTCTATCCTCCGTAGGACCGACATAGTCGTCTACTACAACCTACTATTCATAGTAAAGAACTCCCACCTGCACCATTTTAGGTAAATATTCCCCTTCATATGGTGCTATAGTTCATGCACTAGAACTCTTCAAAGCATTTAGCTATTCATAAGCTGACTCTTTGTTTGTTGTGTTTTTACTTTTCAGATGCTATGAAACTGTTGCTGTTGCTATGATTGCTTCAATTGTAACTAGGTTACGTTGTTAAAATTCTCTCTCCTGATGAATGTTCCACACTAAAGCCTTGATGAACAGAAACATGTCGAGACATCTCTCTGGACTATAAACAGAGATCTAAATCTTTTACACATTTATTCTAACAGAATTGGGTACCATACTATTTGCTTTATAAGTACCCTATGTGTGTGTTTGTTTTTTCTGTGACACCGTTTTAACTTGCTATTCAAGCTTGATGCGTATTCCTTTGTTGCTGTTTTACATATTGGATGTTAAGTTTTGTACTGAGGACCCCTTTTATGTTTTAATCATTATGCTTCATTATTAAAATATATGATGCACTTTTTATCCTGATTGGTCCCCCATTGGAGTCACTTTGAGTATTTATGTTCTGTATCGCTAGCATCTGCACTATAGCTTTGTCTTCTTATATACGGATTATTATCCTCCCGGATATAGACAGAGTATACACTGCTAACTCACTGGCATCTCCTCCTTGAAGGCTGCCCATTCCTCTGGAGTCGAGGACTTAGTGGGACAAGCCACTTTCCTTGCGGCGCCATCCTCCGACGAGGATGGGGAAGGCGACACTGCTTCCTGGAATGCCTAGATGAGGGACCCACTCCAGGAGCGAGATCCCCAGGGATCCCTCCGACGTGGAGAGTCACCCCTCAAATTATCGTTACTGGGTTTAGAACCCCGACCTACCTGTAATTTCCCCTTATGCTCCTGCAAGGCCGTAGCAGTCAGCGACTGGCCTTTCGAACAGTTGTCGGGGTCATGACTCTCGCCCAGACACCACAAACAAATGTGGTGCAGGTCTGTAATCGAAATCTTAGACTTACAGTCTCGGCAAGTCTTAAAGCCAGACTGCGGAGTCGGAGGGGTAGAAGAAGACCTATTCACGAGGAATACACAAGGCGTGCCGAGTTCTCGAAGTATACACATTTGCGGAAAAAATAGAACTGAGGCTACGGGCACGTGTGTCCTATTTATAACCTCTGGTGACGTCGCCCTCGGCGGAGGCCTTCGAGGGACATCAACCTGACACCATCGACGCAGGACGCCCTCTGCCGAATAATTTCCGAAGTAGCACAGCTGTGGACATTACACATCAAAGATATGGAAATACGTTGGAGGACACAATCCATTCGAAGTATATTATGCATTGATGCCATCACTGTGGTGGGAGACTGGGATGAGTCTACCTGTACTTTCAAATGTTCCTTTTGGGCCTTCCCAGTCTGTAGCCTTCTGGCTCTAGCAAGGCACTGAAACACAACAGGAGTCATCACAACTCCAATGACTTAAACATTTACATATTAGAACAGGCCCTGCAAATATCAAAGAAACAACTTAAAAAGTAATTCCCCAGTCTTTCCAAATCAATCCAAGCTCCATCAAGTAAAAGGTGATGGCCACTTAGTGAAAAGTGGCATGGATTGCTCTCCTTTTGTTCTGCAGGGGGGGGGGGGGCGGCATTATGGGTGCTGCGGGTGGTGGAGAGAGGAGGAGCGAGACAGCACTGCTTTCAGTGCTGTGAATTAAAGTTTCATTGCAACGTAATGCAGTTCTTTTCCAGGGGAGGAGAGTTTTATTTATCAACCCTTTTTGTGCTTTAGAACCGCTACACAGCCTAAACTTAATTGGATATTTTTCGGGGGAGCAACAATTCCCAGATTACAAATGTTAAGAACTCAGTAAAGAAAAACACAAGTAATCACAGTTCAAAGGTGTTTATTATATTGTATGCGGGTTGCAAAAACGCTTAATCTAAACCTAAATCTAAGATGGGAGCAAACAACAGCCATCAAATGAAAATAAGGTAGTCCTAGTGGCATTGCATCAAATAAAAGGGCCTATACTAAGAAACCTATTGCCAATCCTTGCAACTAATACAGAAAGGGGTGTGGGGTAATTTTCAAGAAAAGAACGAAGTGTTCACAAATAATATGTCAGGATTTTGTACCTGGATCTTCCTTCCCCACATTTTGAGCACGGGGTTGTTACACCGAGGTGTCTCTTTAAGGGACATGGGTCGGGTCACGTGGTTTAGCCACGTGACGCGTGACGTGGGGAGGAGGGAGTGCCTGCGGGCAGAACGAAGTTGTAACTGAATAAAGAAAGACGTGTTCCCTACGACTCGGTGTGCCTGTCTTTATTGCGTAGGCCCATCCGGGCCTAACAACTGGCGACGAGGTGTCTCCTAGGGCCGCCGAGTCCTCCTCCTCCTCGCCCACGGCGCCAACCCAGTTCCACAACGCACGTTGGGTGCCGACGGCTCGACCTGCGAGCACTTGCATCCTCCTCCACTCCGGCTCCTACGACAAGCCGATCCCGGCTCACCAGCAACCCACTCCTTCGAGGCTTCCACGACACGCAGGAAGGGCGTGCGTACGATCCCTGAAAAAAAAAAAAAAAAAAAAAAAATTTTTTTTTTTGCAAAAATCAAAACGGACCCTCCACGCACGTTACAGCTTCAAGCCTGACCCCAGGCCCAGCCCAGCAGCAGACCCAGGCCCAGGCACCCACCAGCACGCCTAACCTAGGCCCGGCCACCCACAACAAGAGACTGACGTCGAGGGTACGACCGCCCGCCTGCCAAGCCATACAGGCTCCGGAGACCGCCACCGGGACCCCGGTGTAAGGTGGGTGTCACCCCGCGCTGCCCATCAGCCCACACCACTTACCACCAGGGCAACGGCCCCCCCCAGGGACAGACGCACGCAAGTGAACGGCACCGCTCACCGCTACAATGAGCGCACCCCAAGATCAGCAGGCCCCGGGCCCCCCTGCCCCAGCGGGGAACACAGCAACCACGGCATGGCGCATGCCACCCCCCTTCTCCATGATGCCACAGGCAGATAAAGGCCCAAGGTGGGTCGAGTGGTTGGAAGACTTCAACACCTTCATTGACGCCGCGGGTGAAGAGAAGTCCCCAAGACTACGCAGCATGTTTCTGAACCTAGCGGGGAACGACATTAAAATACTACTGAAAACCATCCCACAAGCCGAGCAAGCAGACTTCCCAGCCCTTATTGCAGCACTGAACAAAAGACTGGTGATTGAACCCAACAGGGATTACGAAAGATATATTTTCAATCAGTGCAAACAGAGGGCAGACGAAACAGTCGACGAGTTCATCACCCGTTTACGAATAAAAGGTGCAAACTGCCAGTTCCACGCGTTCTCCCTAGACGAAGCCATTAGGTTGCGAGTGATTGAAGGGTGCGTATCACAGACGCTAAAGAAGCAACTGTTAAAAACACCCGTCACGATTGATGAAGTCAGCCAGATGGCAAGGATCCTCGAGAGAGTCGAAAAGCAAGTGACGCAGATAACCGGCACCGCCGCCTCCAAGCATGATAATAACGAGGTGATTGCAGCCATGCAGACCAGTAATGCCAGGACAACAGAGAGAGGACCCAACCTCACCTACTCAACAATTCCGAGAATGCAACGCCAGTGTTACCGCTGCGGAATGCCGTATCCCCATGCAGGGACATGCCCCGCATTGTCCCAGAAATGCGGCAACTGCGGGAGAGAGGGACACTTCCAAGCAGTTTGCAGAGAGGGCAAACCGTTCCCAACCCAAAGACCGCCAGTCGCCCCACAATTCAAAATACCCTACAGGAATACACAAAGCCAAGGCTATCAGTCGCGCCAGTTTCAACAAAACCCGAGAAGGTATGTCAGGGTAGTTGAAGATGTCTACCCTTCGGAAGAACCCCAAGGCGACGGAGAATATGAACAGATATCCCGCATTAGAGATGAATACGACGGGCCCCCAGCACCCATATCTCACTACGAGGTGGACCAACACCAACAGCACCCCGAAGAGGAAGGGTACCAGTTTGATCACTATCGGCAAGATGAATACGTCAACCTCATAATGGACGAAGGACAAGCACGCGAGGCACCCAAGATACCAATGGAAATAGGAGGCCACCAATTCTGTTTCCTGGTCGACTCAGGAGCAACGGTCAACATAATGGGAGAAAAGGAGTTCCACCAAATTCCCAAGAAACCGACCTTAGTGCCGTCTGAGTCCAAGATATACCAATGGGGCGCCGACACTCCACTACATTCAATTGGCTTCTTCGCCCGTCAACTCGTTCACGGCAACCGGGCTATAATGACAAGCATACACGTAATTCGCAGCCCAACGAAAGGAAGGTGCCTCCTTAGCTACAGGACGGCCTCCTCCCTGGGACTCATAGACATACACGTCCGAGAGGGTGACATGATCTACTCATCAGAACCGACGCATGGAGCGAAAGAGAGCGTGTCCAACGTCCAAGCGGAACCCAGGGAGTTGGACGTGATATCAAAGGACGCCATCGTAAAAGAATTCCCCCTCATCTGCAAGGGCCTAGGAAAGCTGAAAGGACCCTCAGTTAAACTGCATATTGACCCCGCAGTTCGCCCGGTTCCCCAACACCCGAGGAGAGTCGGGTTCCACCTCCAAGCTGCCGTGTCAGCTGAACTCAAACAACTCCTAGATAATGACATAATTGAACCAGCAGTGGGCCCGACCCCGTGGGTCTCCCCACTAGTCATAGTGCCAAAAGAGGGGGGACAGCTCAGACTCTGCGTCGACATGCGCGTCGCCAACACCGCAATCCAGCGTGAGCGTCACCCCGGGCCCCGAATCGAGGACATGATCGTCCAGATAAACAAGTCCACCCTTTTCTCAAAACTGGACCTTAATCAGGGTTACCATCAACTGGTACTCCATCCAGAATCCAGAGGCATAACCACATTCGCCACGCACGATGGTTTATTCCGGTACAAGCGCCTCAACTTTGGCATTTCGTCCGCCGCAGAAATTTTCCACGAAACCATCAGGCAAATCATTCGCCCAATCAGAGGAGCACTTAACTACAGCGACGACATCCTAGTATTTGGCAAGTCAAAGGAGGAACACGATGTAGCTCTACGCGCCACCTGCAAAGCCATTCAAGAGGCTGGACTCACCCTCAATGTCGACAAATGTCGATTCAGCAAGACCAAGCTGAAGTTCTTTGGCCACATATTCTCCGCGGATGGAATGACACCGGATCCCGACAAGGTGGCGACAATCTTCAGCCTACAAGAACCAAGGCAAATAGCGGACGTACGATCGTTTCTGGGGATGGCAGGCTACTGCGCGAGATACATACCCCATTACGCCACAATCACGGAACCGCTCAGGAAACTCCTTCAAAAAGAGATGCTCTTCGCCTGGACGGCCGATTGCCAAGATGCGTTCGACTCCATAAAACAATACCTAGCGGAAGCCAGAAAACTCGCCTACTTTGACCCCAGCTGGCACACGGAAATCGTGGTCGATGCAAGTCCAGTCGGGCTGGGTGCCATCCTCGCACAAACAAACGGTACAGACACCCACCCGAGACACGTGGTGGCCTATGCCAGCAGAGCTCTCTCGAAACCTGAGTCCGCATATTCACAGGCGGAAAAGGAAAGCCTAGCAGCAGTCTGGGCATGCGAACATTTCCACAACTTTGTCATAGGAAAAAAATTTACTCTAATAACGGACCATCAAGCCCTCCTTTCACTGTTCGGCAACCCTCGAACTAAGATGCCGCCACGAATTGAACGGTGGGGTATCCGCCTGCAGGAATATGATTATCACATAATTCATCGTCCGGGGGGGGAACACAACCCAGCGGACTACCTGTCGAGACACCCCACGGGAAATGCCACACAGCGTAAGGGAGATGTAGAATACATCAGCTACATCACCACAAACGCGCTCCCCCCGGCTATTTCACTCGAGACAGTCGCGGATGCGTCGGCTGCCGATCCATCCATAGCACTGGCGATTAACCTCACAGAACACAACAGATGGAAGTCGTACAGGAAAATTCTACTGGAACATCCGGACGCGAATCGAGATGAACTGGAAAGGTTGGCGAAAGTTCATACAGAACTAGCCGTCAAGGACAAGTCCATACTTCTTCGAGGGTGCAGAATAATAATCCCAGCAGCCCTACGATCGGACATTATAAAGACAGCCCATGAAGGCCATCGCGGGGCAGACAACACCAAACGGCAACTTCGGTGCCATGTATGGTTCCCATTCCTTGACACGCTAGTGGATCGATGGGTACGAAACTGCATGGCGTGTCAATGCACAGCCAGGGCTGAAGCCCCCGCACCACTACAGTCACTGCAGATCCCCGATCACCCATGGGAAAGAGTGGCAATAGACTTTTACGGGCCCCTCGAGTCCGGCGAGTACCTACTACTGTTCATTGACGAGCACTCTCGTTTCCCAATCGTGAAAAAGTCGCCGTCAACAGCCTTCGCCCACATAGCAGCTGTCTTCGACGAGGTCGTGAGCGAGTGGGGCATACCAGAAGTTATCAAGTCAGATAATGGCCCGCCGTTCTGTGGTCACGACTTCGCAACTTTTGCCAAGCATCTGGGTTTCAGACACCAGAAGATAACACCAAGATGGCCACAAGCCAACGGGATGGCCGAGAGATTCATGTCATCAATCAAGAAGACTTTACAAAGAGCCAGACTAGAAAGTGTTGACCCTCACCAGGCTCTGTACAGGATGCTTCGGGACTATCGAAACACGCCGCACGAGGCCACAAACAGGACGCCGGCTGAGATGATGGTAAAATACCAAGTTCGCACTCGCATCATAAGACACCCCAACAACAGACCGGAAGCAGATCCGGAAGTCTTAGCGAGAGATGCAGAACGGAAGGAACGGGCCCGCGTTCGAACAGATGAGAAAAGAGGTGCTCGCCCGAAAGAGATCCAGGTAGGAGACGAAGTACTGGTCCAACAGACGATGGTCAGAAAGACTGACTCAAGGTTCTCCCCACAGCCGCTTCTCGTGACAGCCACGAAAGGAACCATGGTAACAGCTGAAAATGAAGAACGGGAAATAACTCGGAACTGCTCACAGTTCAAACTCACCACCGTTCAGGGCCAGCAGGAGCGAGACTCCCCGGATCCGGAACCAATGCCTATGGACCCGAGAGACTCGCTGTGGTCACCACCAAGATTTTCAGCTCGCCCAGGAGTAAGGAGAGTACAAGAGCCAGAAGATGATCCAGGCGAAGCCGCCAACGGTCGGCCCCATCGGGTCGTAAAGAAACCGTCGCGCCTAGTTGAAGAATGTTAATGTTGTTGTTGCAAGGACATTTGTCCGGGGGTGATGTTACACCGAGGTGTCTCTTTAAGGGACATGGGTCGGGTCACGTGGTTTAGCCACGTGACGCGTGACGTGGGGAGGAGGGAGTGCCTGCGGGCAGAACGAAGTTGTAACTGAATAAAGAAAGACGTGTTCCCTACGACTCGGTGTGCCTGTCTTTATTGCGTAGGCCCATCCGGGCCTAACAGGGGTAAGGTGGGATCTTGGAGCATAGCACACGCTTGAGCTTTCCCAGCACGAGTCGACAGTTCTGTTCCAGTTTATCAGGAGCCTTGATGGCCAAGTCTATTTTAAAGTCTCTTGTTTTCGGTGGTCTGTCATATTCAAATAACAAAATAAAAATTCCTTCAACAAAATGAAAGTTTATTTCCTGGTTTTACTTAGGGTGAGGATTCTTCACTTCGCTGGCCCCTGTTCCTTGTGGTGTTGGGTGATAGCTTTTCACCCCCTGGATCATCATCTTCCAGACTTGGAACCTAAAACAGTCCCTATCGATATCAGGGCCTCGGTGGTCGTGTCTCCCACTACCGAGGACCTGATAGGTTTTCAAATAACAGAACTACAACCAAACACAAAGTTATGTTATACATATTTCTCGGGTGATGGATTCACCCCTGGGTCTCCCTCTTCCGGGCGCAGACCCCTCTTTACTTTCAGCCTACCTCCACCAGGTTCACTATGACTTTTCGTTCCTTTACAAAACTTAATGTCTTTTTAAACAGCTCCAGTTGACCCATCTTGGTGGCTCTCCTACGGCCTTCTGGTATAGATGGGGATAGACCATAGTTTCTCAGAGCAGCATCCACGTGGTTCTGGTCCCCTTCTGCAGCCGCTCTCACCTTTACAATGTTACAGTTCTTTTGAACTTCTTTCACTTTGCCACTATGGGATTTTCATTCACCACAGCACGGTTCTTATCGGCTCTCCCTCAACTCACAGCTGTGATGAACCGCTTGGCTTTCCTCTTGACTGGAGTCAAGGCCGGTACCACGGAAGCAGGAGCCTCCCTCGCTCTGGCTTATCGGCGTTTATCCGCTCGGTGTACCATTGACATCTGCTGCAGCACACTTGGGCTATTGTCCTTTGCCTTACGATTCTTTCAGCAGAGGGTTTGCAGGGTTTTGTCGAAAAGGGCATGGTCGTGTCTCTCCTCATCAGCCTCTTGATATTTGCCGCCTTTCTCCTCCTCTTGAACTGCCGAGTCTGGCTAGCTCTCTCGTCGTGCAGTCTGTCTTGCTGGTACTGTGCTCTCTTGCTCCACCTTTTACCACTGTGGGGTGAAGAGAAAGGGCCGTCAGGTGTGTGCGACTCAATTGCCTGACTTTGCCTGGCCGTTGTATTGGGACATGTCAGGTAAACGGCTCAGGTGTTAGTCCGTTGTGCTAAAGTGTTCATGTTAGGAAAGGGTGGCAGTGTTTTCGAATGTCCTACGTGGGATGGGGAAGAGGTATTGAAGGAAGGGGGATACCAAGTCTCACTTGTCAGTGTCCCACTCCCCAAGGATCCCCCATCCAGGTGATCCTCCCTCACTAGTCCACCCCCAGGAACTGGATCCAATAGCGATGGCTGTGTTCTGGCCACCTGGATGACAGATCCCTGGGGTTTAGTCAGGGAGACACCTTCATGTTTCTCACACAAACTAATTACCAAGAAAATAAGTTATTCTTTTAAATGCAGAGGAAAGTCTGTCCAGAAAGATTCCATAGCTCAGAATGTGCCCCCCGGGTACGTGCTGTGGCGATAAACTCACCACACTCCTAATGCAAGCGCAGAAACTAGAGGGGCCAAGTAGAGATCTAGACTGGGCGGCTAGCTGGGAGCAAGGATTTATTTTAAATGGCACTATACTACGACAGGCAACACTTCAATTATATCTCCATCATAAGTTCGGAACAACCAAATAATAGCAAACAAACCTGCCATTTTAAAAGACCGGGCCTGTCTATTCTCCCCAAAACAGGTGCGTGCCAGATGTGTAGCTCAGCGAGGCCATTCCAGACTGCTTAGCGCTGTACTGAAAACCTCTGTGGCAGCTCTGCCCCCGTCCCCGTCCTCCCATGTCCGGTAAACTGAGCATCAATACATTTGTGAATAATAAGGCTTGCAAGCTACATGAAAATGGCAAAGTTGCAGGAAAAACGCCCTTCAAAAATAAGCAAGTGTCTTTTATACTGTAAATGAAAAGCTGCGCAGTACTTGCTCAGTTGCTTTCTAGATAAATCGAAAATGACCACAGCCTGTGGGAGTATGTACTGGTTTTATAAGACGTGCTGGGGTTGCCTGTTAAATGACTGGATCTCACATCTGGGAATAGCATATATGCGTTGCTGCGTGGGACCCTCTGCGACCACCAAGGCACGTTGGACTACTGTGACAGCCTCTTTCCAAATCTACCCGCCTCCTCTCTCCGCCCTTTACAACTAATCCAGAACAGGACTGCAAGACTTGTCCTTGGCCTCATGCCCTGGGACCATATCTCTCCAGCTCTGAAATTCCTTCGTTGGCTCCCAGTGGATGCAAGGATTAAATTTAAAACCCTCTGTATTGTCCACAATGCTTTCTGGGGCCTGGGTCCAAAATATGTTCAACTCTCCCTTCGTAAATACCTCCCCTCTCGAGCCCTTCGCTCTTTGCTGGGTCAGTGGTGTCCAATACTGCGGAATACAAGGCAGCTGGCTGCGGCCATGTTTGCCTGACCACATCACCGCGAAGGCGAGGCAGACGCGCGTGTGCATTCAGCACAGCGTTGCCTAGCAACCATGCCCACACATACAAAAGCAGGAAGTCGACACATCTCGGCACGTCTCAACTCTCTCGTTACTTGCTCATGTTCCCTTCTTGTTCTCTGTGCATCTTTCCTGGATGATTCCTCGTTTTTTGCTCTCTGCCTTCTTTCTCATTGCCTCCAAGCTACCTGCTTTCTTGCTCCTTGCCTCCCAGCTCTTTGCCTGCTTGATCTCTGCCCTGTTGCCCTCCTTTCCTTGCTGTCTCGTGGTTGCTCTTGCCTTGCCTGAACACCCTGTGTGCTATACTGTGATTCCCAGTTTTCAGTGCCTCACACTGTTTTTGTACCACGTAAATATCACTGGGTTTTCCATTCCATAGTGCAAGAAGTATCGTCCTGTCTCCTGGTATATTATCCAGGTAGGCGGTTACATGGCAGTGATTTTACGCTTCACCTCTTCAGTTCTGGCTCAACCTTCGAGGAACACTGTGGCGGATACTACACCTCAGACTCCAAGATCAGGTACATGCCAATGCTCCCTCCAGCTTGACAGACGACCAAAACTCAAGTTGTACAGTGCACTCACCCGCACCTAAATACTCCTAGGCGTTGGTGCCTATGGCCGGTTCCCACTACAGAGAAGGCACCATTCCTAGGCACCCCTTCCTTCTTTAGTGCTTAAAACCTAGGAAATGAAGAAGGAAAATGGTTCAACTTATAACACCACGAAGGTCCTATTTCCTCGCGTAGAGCCGGGCACTGTTAGGAAGGGGTGTGAACACACCACTTTATAAGACAGTGGTAAAATAGCAATCTTATTGCCAGCATTACATATTATTCTGGGTTTTAGGCTAGCAGTGCACCGGCTCTCAAATGCTCACGTAATAAAGAAGGTTGGGCGTTATATTGTTTTAATTCAACTTTATAACAAAACTTTTTATGTAGGGGTGTAACTTCAGCTTAGAGTAAGATTCAAGTAAGTATTCAGCTGAATGTCGAATAGCTGGTTTTCATCTGGAATTCAGCTGAATTCTTACTCGGAGCCGAAGTTCAGTACACCCCTAATTTAGTGTGACAAAAAATCCTCAGAGTGTTAGTCTAGGGCAAAACAAAAAGTGTACCCCATTGTTCTGCAGTGTAAAATGCATTTTACAATCGAGGGGCTGGATGCAGAAATGGGAGCCATCGTTCAATGGAGGGGCGGGGCAGATGAAGTGTGGAGGGGAAGGTGAGAGTGGGCACGCTCAATGTCAAGGGTCCGGATTCTCCAGCAAGGAGGTCTCTAGTGGCTAGGGAGTTCAGACAAAGCAGGGTTGGTCATTTTGCTGTTTCAGACGACTCGGTTGAGGATGGGGGAGGACGAGAAGTAGGTGGGTGCCTAAATGGGGCAATTTTTCTGATCCTCCACGCTGGTTAAGGGAGTTGGAGCGAGGGTGGGATCATCCTCCATAAGAGGCTTGCGTTCAAGGTGGAGGGGAGGGTACCGATCAGAATATGCATAGGCTGTCCTTGCAAGGGAAAGGCCATCCCAACTTGGAGAGAGGTAGTGAAGGGTTACAGGAGGTTTTAGATAGAAGGGCTTAATTGATGTGTGGAGGTTGTGGAATCCTGGGGTCAGGTGTTTTACTTTCTTCTCACCCACACAGGCCACTTATACCAGAATAGTTCATTTGTTTTTGGACATGGGGGGAAGTGGGGCGTGCCCAGAATTGTGTGTTTCAGCCGGTGGGCTGGACGGATCATGACTTGGTGAGCATGGACATGTGTTTGGAAGGCCTATGGAGGAGAGCATATGCATGGAAATGGAATGACCGTTCGGTAAGAAAGTCAGGACAAGATGCTCCAGCCAACAGGTTCCAACAGGTTCCAACGTCTTCTTAAAGGCCCTCCTTCCCGCACATTAGTGTCGCAGTCTGCTGGGAATTCACAGGGCTCCAATCTATGCATACAGCTCAGAAACATGGAACATAGAATGCACTGTAGGCAGCCCAGGCGAGCCAGGCACCTGCACACAGTTGCAAAAGTAAAGTAAACACTTTTGAAAGAAAACACTATATAGTGAAGGCATCATGAAGGAAGACACAAAGTTAAAAATAAAATACTTTATTAAATCATATGTCAGGATGGTTAAAGGCCTAACTTGCCCTATGCTAAGGTGGGATTTCCCTACCTGACCGAAACTAAAGTAAGACTGAGTCAAAATTTTCAATTTAAAAGTCTGTCTGTATCCAAAACCTATCCTTGCATTCAGAACTAAAGCTGAACAATTTGAAGGGATGTTACTAACACAATAAAGAGTGTTCAACATACAGTTCTGAGCCAGCTCTCAACTCTTTTTCAGCTCACTGTCCCCAAGTGCAAGAAAGTTCCACAAAAAGTCTCAAGATTACCGTTCTCACGTTCAGGGTAGCAGTTCCAAACCATCCTCTGGGTCCCCCCCCCCCCCACACCCCAAGGACCGAGCTGTACAGGTCCAACTCAAAAGGTCTTGAGGCTCCGTTCTCAAGACGACACCTGTCAATTCTCAAGTCCCAGGGTTGCCTTCCCCAAGACTTTATCTTCACCAGTCTTTCAAAAGGGTTTTTACACAACTCAAGGTCCCCTTGACCCTCCTTCTGGTTTGCCTCACCACTTCTCTTACAGTGCCTTTGTTGGGCTGTTAGGCAATGTCTTTGATTTCCAGCATTCAGGGCTCACTGGTCTAGGTGCAGTTGTTAGACCATATGGTCCACCCATCACAGGTCACGCAACCAGGACCCCTGGGCTCTTCATCCCACACAGGTTCTCTGGCACTGGGTCCTGGGCACCAAATCACCTTCACGTAGGTCCTCTTTGTCAGCCTCTTGGCTTTGTGTTGTATTATACTCCTCTGGCTTCCCTTTGTCAGCCTCTTGGCTCTGCCATCACATGTCACACACCTCTTGCCAGTCTTTGGCCTTGCTGCACTGTATTCATTCATAAACATTCACTGTGGGGTTATTAATATCCTCCCACCTTCTGTGGCGTTCTCTCACACTGGTGCCCTTTTCTGTCATTCATTTTCACATGGGCACTTGAGTGCTTCTAAGTTATTTGCTTTTCCCATAAGGTTTTATTCCATTTAATATTCAAGGTATTTCATTTTCGGATTTTGATAAATGTGTTCTTTAATATAGTCTGTATTCAATATGTGCTCATATTGCTTAGTTTTAAAGTTCCCATTCAGTTCAGGATTCAATGTGCATTTGTTTTGCTCAATTGGAAGTTTCCATTTATTTCAGTATTCAATATGCATCTGTGTTACTTAGCATCACGTACCGTTACTTACTTCGGTCTAACAGGAGTGCCCTGGTGTTCGAACACCCTCCTGACAATCTCTGACTTCAGACGTCTCCGCTCGGCGGCTCCCACTGCTTCATGTGCACTTTCTGAAGCCAGGAAGTCCACCATTCCGAGCCCAGCTCATCTGGCGAATGCTTCCCTCTGCATGCCAGCAACCTGAATGCCGCTTCAAAGATGCAGATTGCGTCCTTTCTTTTCCTGGTTTTCCAACAGCTCGCTCATGGTGACTTGCAGCAGTGACAGAGCCCACTCTTCCTGGGTCCAGGAAGCCCTCTGGAGTGTATGCCGGCGTCCTGGCCCCTTCTACAGTACCACCACAGTTGCCTCCTTTCTTCAAGGGTCCCCTGCTGGTCTCTTCCCCGCAGGCCTCTCTGTTGCTCCCTTTGGTGTTCTTTGTATCTCATTTCATACACCTGCAACCAGTTAACAGGTAGCAGGTGTACTCATTCAATTGGATCTACCTGACTTTTTTTTTTTTTTAAACCTTTATTTTTGGTTTTTGTATTATTCTATAACGACATAAGAACAAATACACACCCACATTAGGGTGGATTTAACTCTGCGCCGTGTCCCTCCCACCCATCCTCCCCCTCCTGCCCTCCCCCCACCCCCCGACTCGAACCATGGTTCAGCTGTTTGTGTCGTCCTGAGTCCAGGTCGATGTAGCATGGAATTAGTACTGCTAGTTCTGTGCCTTCACTGTGTCTTTCCTCCTGAGACTGGGGGATCTGGTTGGCTGGTATCGTCTTCTTCTGATTCTTTTAGCAAGAATATTATCAGTGGACCCCAGATGTCTGGAGGCCGGGCATGTTGGGGAAGTTGTTTGACAAAGTCTGTTTCCACGTCTTGGCAATAAAGGATGTCTTTGCGCCAGGCGATGAACGATGGGGGGGGGCCTCGGCCCCAGGACATGGCCACTCTCCTCCGGACCAGTGTCAGCAGAAGTCCCGCCAGTCTCCTTGTCGGGGCAGAGAGCAGCCTTGTCATACCTAGCAAGGCCGCCATCTGGCGCGGTTGTATCGCTTCTCCTACTATTGCTGTTGTTGTCTCCAAGACTTGATTCCAGAACAGTGTTATTTCGGGGCAGTCCCATGCCAAATGGACGAAGTCTGCTGAATGTTCTCCACATCTTTCACATTTCGCAGCTGTTTCTGGGTGATGCTTGTTTGCTTTTGCAGGTGTGTAATAGGTCTGGTGTAGAAAGTTGAAGTGGATTAGTTTAAAGCGTGAGTTGAGGGCGAATTTTTGAGTCTGCTTCAGGATGTAGGTCCAGTCCTCCTCTGATATTGGAGGCCGGGCGGCGGATCTGCAGCCGGCGTGATCAAGGTAGTCGCTGGCTTCCTCGGGCGTGTGGAAGAAGAGGGCTTTCCCTTCATGTTGAATGCGAAGCTTTGCTGGGTACAGCATTGAGTAAAGTATTTGGTTGTCTTGCAGCCTTCTCTTAACTGTTGTGAAGGAGCGCCTCAGTGTTTGAACGGTAGGGGAGAAATCTGGGAAGATCTGGATTGAGTCTCCGTCGTATTGAAGTTTCCCTTTTTCTCTGGCTGCCTTGAGTATTGCATCTCTATCTTTATAGTTTAATAGTTTTGCAATAATCGGCCGTGGGTTTGCGCCTGGAATTGGTCTGGTGTTCGGAATTCTGTGGGCTCGTTCGACTACAAACAATTTGGAGAGAAGCTCTTTCCCGAAAAGGTCTATGCAGATCTGTTCGACATGGTCTTCCATTTTCGTTTGGAGTTGTTGTTCTCTGATTCCGATGATTCTGATGTTATTCCTTCGTGAGCGTCCCTCTAAGTCTTCATTCTTGGCGCAGACTGCTTTCATCTGGGACTCGAGGGTGGTGACTCGTGTGGCAAGGTCTGTTGCGCCATCATCGAGGTCAGATACTCGTTGCTCCACTGTATCTAACCTATCGGCGTGCTTGTCGAGGCGATGTTGGAGCAGGTCTACTTTGGATGAAAGGTTGTCGAGTTTACTGCCTAGGTCGCCAATTCCAGCTTTGAGGTCCATCAGAATTTCCCTGATATCGAAACTTGGTAATTGCTCTTCTGGCAGGGACATAGTGGGTGTTGATGACGCTGCTCCGCTCGCCTCGGAATGCGGTTTGCTGGTGGAGCCAGTCTCAAAGTTCAGTTTCTTTTGGGATTTGTCCAATTTCCCCATTTTACACTATCTTCTGCTTCCGAGCACTCAAAGTTGGAACAGGTGGGTAACTGGTGAACTAACACTGGTAATTGAGTGACGTCTATTGCTTTCGTTATGGGAGCCGCGATAGGGTAGTAGCTGGGTTGGCGTCGGGTTGTTATTTGGGGGAGGTTTGGAGTGAATTCCTGGTGCAGTCTGGGGTTAACTTGGGGGTAGGACCACTTGTGCTACGCGGATTAGTGCTGTTCTTGTGAGGGGTGTCTGCCTCTGCTGGAAGGTAAGTAACGCCGGGTCGCGGAGGTGTCCTCAAAGGTTCTCAGATCGGCGGGGCTCCTATGGCCTTGTGTCGTAGCCAGACCCCTAGAGGTGATATCGTTAGTCCGGGTCTCTTATGCCTGTTGTTCTGCTGTATACTATGGGGCGCTGAGGGTCTCTAATCTGGGCTCTGTTTATCGGCGGCCGTGAGATTTGACTGTGTTGGCCTCGGGCAAATGGGCTGATCGCTGTGGTTTTCACTGTGGCTATGGGGAATGGTGGTGATATCCCCCGGTCGCTGCGTGTTCCGTCCTGCTCCTCCATGGAAGCCCGGCGTAGGACGGGTGCGGCCCTCGTATGGGGGGGAGGCAGCCGGTTGGGGCGTTGGGGACGATTGCTGGCGACGCGTAATCTGCTGTGCTTCCCTCGTTCACCGAGGATTTTGGCGGAAGCGCCGGGTTTCTGCAGTCCGACGGATCGGGGAGGCAGCCTGCGCACGGATCGGCGAGGGCACCGTCTCTCGTCGTACCGCTTCTTGAGCATCGGCCGGGCCGTTGCAGGGACGGAGACTGTGTGTCTCTTGGCGCCTCTGGTGCGCACGTCTACCCGCTGCTTGACACGGCCCAGCTTCGCACTCTCCCGGGTCTCCGCAGGCTCTGGGTGTCGGGTGTTACACCGGCGCTGCCGCTCGAACGCGATGGGAAGCACCTTGCACTTCTCTTCCGATCCCCTCCTCTATCTCGGGCTCACTGCCGGCGCGAACTGCAGGCCTTGCTGCCAGGCTGGATCTCGGCCGCTGCTCTGCCGCCAAAGATGATTTTGGGCTTAAAATGTTCGTTGGCGCCTCCTGAATGCACCTGACTGTAGTTGTGGGAGAGGCTGACACCGCAGAGAGAAGGATGTCGCAGGATTAATGGAGAACCACACAGAGCTCTCTAGGAGGCAGCCATCTTGGATGGCTCTCTAGCGCCCTCTTACCTGACTTTGATTAAGGGGACATGCCTGGCTCTTGCAACAGTTTGCAGGCATCTTCTTTGTCCTAGTATTAGAGTGTGAAATGGTGTAGTGTTCACTACTCTTAGTCACCTCTTCCTCGCCTCAGTACTGTCACAAGTGGGGAAATGAGGGGAACAGCTGTATAGTAACCCATAAAAGTCGTGGGAGGGTTAGGCTGGTCCTCAACAGAAAAAGGGGTATACCATGTTCTGCCTGAAAATGATACAGGAGAAATTAATCTTTGTACCGTCTGAGAAGCAGGTAAAGTCACATGGACAGTCTCCTCCTACAGGAAGGGGCTAGGAGAAATAGGGAGCGGGCCCGGTACGAAGCCACTTTGAAGCTGGAGATAGAAGTCTTTGAGAAGCAACTTGGGGGTGTAGGTGAGAGGTTAGCAGTCGACTTCCAAACGTTAAAGCAAAAGAGGCAAGAAATTAAATCCATGGCAATAGAGCAGACAGTCAAGAAGCGAAGGTTCCTCAAGCAAAAATGTTATGATAAGGGGGATTAAGAGGATTCAATTTTGGCGACAGGACCGAGGGTCTGAAGGGCAACTATGTGGGTTGATGAGTTACCGGAAGCTGGAGGAGAGCCCCACAATACTCTTGTGGAAGTTGCTGATGCGTTTGTGTGGTTTTACGCAAAGTTATATCAGAAAGGGAGTAGTGTTGGCTGAGGACATTAGGTGGTACCTCTCTGAACTTCATCTCCCTAGATTGCGCAGGGGGAATAGAGATTTACTGATTGCAGAAGACAAGGTAACAGCCGCTATAAGCCGAATGCCAGCAGGTAAGGCCCCATGGAGGACGATTATACAATGGGGTTCTATAAAAATGGTTTCAGGACTGGTCACGCCATTGTTGGCCAAGTTAGTCAACCACATGTTGGATGAAGGGATGGCTCGACTGTCATTTGAAATGGCACTGATTGGGGGCATACATAAGAGGGGTGCAGACCACAAGGACTGTGCAACATATAGACCAATATGCCTTTTGAATGTCGACACTAACATTTTTACGAGGATGCATGCGTCCAGGCGGATTTTTACTGGTGAGTTTTATCCCAGTTAGACAGGGAGCAGATACTCTTAGAAATATGCTCAAGTTGATGAGTCTCGTTTGCAGGGACGGCAGGAATTGCATTTTACTGGCGCTTGATGCCGAAAAGGCTTTTGATTGAATACATTGGGATTTCTTTATGCGAGGTATTGGGAAAATGTGGGTTTGCGATTCTAAGTATTGTGGCCTAGTATGCAGATCCTAAGGGTGGGCCATGGTCAAAGGGAGGAAGTGTACGGAGTTTGACTTCCAATGGGGGACTAAACAGGGGTGCCTGATGTCCCCCTTCCTTTTCGCATCATTTTTGGAACCTTTAGCAGAAGATATTTGACAGGATGTTGGGATGAAGGGTATGCATGTAGGAGACCGGGAATTTAAGCATTAGGTCATCTGCGTACATCCCCAACTTCATTTCCAGGAACCCCGGTACTCCATACCCAAGGGGATGTTAGTGATAGAGAGATATGGTGCACTCTCCAGTTTTAAAGTGAATGTTCAGGAATCGGTTATTTTTCCGTTCTGCAGAGACAGTGAGGCAGATGTAAGGGGCTTGGAGAGTTTCATTTTGAGATTCCGAGGACCAGCCTTCAGTACTTGGGGGGTAATGGTGACAAGGACATTAGAAGGGCTGATTGAGGTGAATGTCCCACCTTTATTGGTGAAAATATTTGAAGACTTGGATACAAGGTCTACCCTCATGCTGTCTTGGATGGTGAGATGAACATGGCACCAAGCATTCTGTATCTGTTTCAGATATTGCGAGTCCGGGTCCCAGAACTCTTCTTAAGAGAGGTTAAGAATAGGAATCTGCGCTTCTTGTGGCAAGGCAGGAAACCATGTATTCCTTTTGACACGTGGATACTCCAAAGAATTCTGGGAGCCTTGGATTGCCTGATCGGGCTTCTTATTAAAGGGCCTCTCAAATGAAAATGATAGTGCCTCACCTTTGGGTTGATGGGGCCAAGCAGTGGGTGTTTCCGGGGAACCATTGGTTGAGGCCAGTCTCAGTTGGGGGTCGGGGGGTGGTTGTGGGATCTGGCAAGGGAGGTACTAAAGAATATAAGGAGTCATCCTATTTGGGGAGCTTTTTTGGGAGTTTTGGAAGCCACCGTAAAATGTGAACAATGTGACAAAGCGGCCCTCCCCCACTCAGTCATCAATGAGCTATGCTGTTTAGGGATGACTTCCCAAACCCCTGTGGATTCAGGTGTGGTTTTAGGCAGGACTGGAGAGGGGTGGTCAGCTCTGGTGGGATGGCCACTTTCTCACGAATCAGCAACATACGCAATGCCTCAACATATGTTTTTGTATTTGCATCCCAAAGGGGTGCGGACCATTGATAAATAGAAGAAGGGAACTCGGAGGGGAGTGACTCCTGCAGAATAGATACTGATCACACACGCAGGTACACGTGGGTTGATATTGTGTGTTTAAACTGCTTTAATCCTGGCCAGGGAGGGCAGCACATATAGCTCAAAGGCTAAATGGGAAAAGGATCTTGGTATGGAATCAGAGACGGAGAAGATGTGTATAAGTATAAGCCCACATAAGACATCACTGCATGCCAATGTAAGTTAAGTTCTGATCAAATCAAAAAGGCCCAGAAACAGATATCAGGGGCTTACATCGCCCAGGCTATCTATGATCAGCCACCCATTAGGGCTACATCCAACCACACAGAACCCTTTAGGTTTCAAAAAACCTCGATTGAGGAGATACTGAAGGTCTTGGCCTCCATGAAACCCACAGCATGTGCAGAGAATATCCTGCCGCCCAAAATGATACTGGACAATGCAGACCTATGTGCACCCCTACTTATGAGAATAGTCAACCCATCATTCCGGGACAAGGTAGTGCCCACGAGTATAAAGACAATCACTGTCACCCCTCTAGCAAAGAAGCCCAACCTCGACCTAAGGGACCCAGTGAAATGAAGACCCACAACCAACTAACTTTATTCTAAAAGTGATGGACAAGGTCGCCACTGCTCAATTACAAGCCCATGTGGAGACAAATGAGATATTACATCCCCAACAATCCGGCTTCCATGCTGCACATAGCACGGAAACTGCCATGTTGGACCTTCAGAGAGACATGCTGAATATCGTCGACGAAGGGAAGAGAGTACTCCTTATACTACTTGACCTGAGCACGGCTGTCGACCTCCAGGACCACGGCCTGATCCAACGTGCGCTCCAAGGTTTTGCCAATTGCTCAGAGGAAGCAATTGGTTGGCTCCTATCTTTTCTTGCTAACAGGAAATCTAAGGTCGATTGGGGAGACAAATTCTCCCATCTAATAGATATACCCTGCAGAGTCCCACATGGAGCCAGCATATCGCCCCTACTTTTTGACATCTATCCAAGACTACTCTGAAGTCCTGGACAACGCCAAGGTCTTCTTTGCCAATTACGCTGACGATAGGCAGCTGGTATAGGAACTAAGCGGAAATTACTCGGAAGACCGCAACACTGTTTCATCTGTGTACAAGAACATCGCATCATGGATGGACCACAATTGGCTTTGTCTTAACAGCAAGAAAACAGCTAATAATTTTTGGCTCCCACCAAGCACGAGACAAATTAACTCTGCAATATGAGTCATTCCTCATCAAGGACCTCCCTATACAGGTGGGTAAAGGTTAAGACGTTGGGGAAGATCATGGAGGCCTCTATGAGTGCCGATGCTCAGGCCTCATATGTGACCAAGAACTGATCCTACCATCTGCGGCTATTAAGAGCCATTAAACCCTATCTTAGTGATGAGAACTGCACTACTATATCCAGAACATTTATTCTCTCGCGGTTGGACTACGGGAATGCACTAATGCTGGGTGCAAACAAACAGTGCATCACAAAATTCCAACACATGCAGAATAATACCATCAGGATTGTGGAGCAGAAATCCAAGACTGAGCACATTAGTAACCCCAGAAGGGAGCTCCACAGGCTCAAGGTAGGAGACAGGGACTTGTTTGAGGCCATGACACTAGTCCATAAATGCCTTTATGCGAAAGCACCGGCATATCTCAAATCCTAAATATGCAGATGCGTGCCAGGACGCGCATTAAAATCCGAATCCACGGGCCTAATCACTGTAGCCCCCCACAAAAGATCCAATGGTTTGGGCAAAGCTTTCTCCATATCCACAGCGGTCAAATGGAATAGCCTAAAGTGCATTTGAAATTAGAAACCAACCTCTTGAGTTTCAGAAAAAAACTGAAAACCCACCTCTTTAAATAACCCTCAATCAATACCTCACACTAAGCCCTTAGTCGGTTTATAGTGAAAGTTTCGACAGTCACAGTTTCGAATGACAAAAGGTCCGACACAAAAGTGTGGAAAAAAAACGTTCTGGATTTTTTCTTTTTTTTAATGGGGGGGGGGTCCCCCCCAAATCCCCATTTTTTTTTTTTATTTAAACACTTATTTTACTAATCGAAATTAAAATAAACCCTTAAATATAAAAAAAAATACATTCAAAACTTTTTCAAAACCTTTGTTTCAGAACTTTTGTCATTCAAAACTATAGTTTCTAAACTTTGACTGGACACCCCTTAGTCTCCGCAAGTTCACCGTTGGGCCCGTCCCTATGTTAGCATTTTTCATTGTTGTGGGGTCTGTGTCGCGCCCTGATGCCCGTGGGTGAATGGCGCCTAATAAATAAATAAAATAAATACATGGAATAAAAGTGTTGCATAGGGGGCAGTATGACCCTGTTAAACTCTCTAAAATGTTCCCAACAGTGAGACCCCTTTGTTGGAGGAACTGTGGTATTAGATCCTCTTACCGGCACATGTGGTGGGCCATCCAGTGCTATTGGAAGGTGTTGGGATGGCATAGAAGGCTGGAGGGAACAAATAAGGAATTGGTACCAATGTTGGTTTTATTTGTCTTTGAAAAGGGTCACTCTAACATGATCCACTTCTCGTTGTTGGCTGCTGTAGGGAGACTGTGAGCAGGTACTAACATGGCAGCATGTGCTGTGTGTGTGATGTTGTAGATTAGTACTAATATGGGGTATTAAGGATACCGGACACGATTTGCCGGTAGGCGAGAGCCGGCCCACGGAAGTAAGGCCCTGGAAAGAAGGCTCTGACTGAGCTGACCAAGCGCAGCCGGTGCTTGCCGAGGACCCTATGCCCTTTTCCCTCGTCCACATCTAAACCCGACTACGACTTGAATTAATCTGTGTAAGAACCCCATCTCTCGTGAAACAAGAAAACACTACACTTGAATGGGCGAGTCCTGTTCCACGAAAAACCCCTGCAACCTGAAACTTTTACTCTAACAATTGCTCTTGATTGTTGCCAGGAAGACTTTGTGGAACGTGACCCATCTTTGTCATTTTAACCGAGCTATCTGTCTGTAGGTACTGCTTGGTCTGGCTTGAATCACCCTCACTGCCCCTACCAGCTACCTATGAACACTCATTGCCTGTCTCTACTGCACTACAATGCAGAGCGCGGAGGGCCATTGATTTGTTTACCTGTTGCCCCACATTGTAGGCGCTGACTTATACCGCTGCTCATGTCTGGCACACCTGATCTGCTTATACCCGGCACAGTGCTGCCCTGTTTGCCCAATCAGGCCTGCTGACTCGCTTTGAATACCCTGATCTGCCTATGCCAGATACTGCTCTCGACTCGCTGGCCAAACTTGTCCGGTTACTCTATATTGTATGCTCTGTCTGTATGCCGTGACTTGCTCATCTGCTTATCTCCATTATAATGCAACACCATTGACCATGGCCAGGCCTACTGCCATACTCTGAATGCACTGACTCGCATATGTTCACCACTGATCTGGTCTGCATGTCCTCAACATGCTGCCACACACGGCTTGCCCAGATCAGGCCTGATGCCCGACCCTGAATGCCCTAACACGCTCATGTCCGCTACCGATAGGGATTGCTGGCATTGATTTGGCCCGCTGATCCACACTGCTTGCTTTTGTCCGGTACAGTGCCGCACTATTTACCCGACTCAGCCTGCTGCCTCACACTAAACGCCTTGTCTTGATCACAGCCGCTACCACAGTGCCTTTCAGTACATGCTTGATTTGTTTCTGTGCACCTACTTCATGTCACAAGCTTCCCCAGCCCACACACCACAACCTCCACTAAAACACCACCCAACACTCTGACATCTACCCATAACAACATGTTTAAACAGCCAATATGATCGACCCGTGCTACCCCACTACCAGAAATCTTAGACTACGCGCCAGGATCCCAAAGATATATGAACCGACTACCCGCTCCCTAATACAATCCAACATAAGAACCAGTAAACGTCCTATACCCACCGCAACTACCACCAAGGCTCCCGACAACATTCGTATGAACAATCCTCCCACAACGACCCCAAACCACATTACTATCCATCCTATCCCAATGGCAACAGCCCCTAAATCCATCACACCGCACATCAGAGGTGCCCTTATAAATGCCCGGTCAATAGTAGCCCATGCCACAGAAATAGCAGACCTCATTCACTCTGAAAAACTGGACTTCCTAGCCATAACGGAATCTTGGCTCCATACAGCCCAGGCCCCGCCCTTACTCTAGCTGTCCCAGATGACTTCACTATCCTCAGAGCTGATAGAACGGAATCCCGAGGTGGAGGCCTTGCCATCATTGCTAAAACTGACCTTCACATAAGACTCTCCCCAACTGATAAACTTGACTCCTGCGATCCCTCACAGCCAAAATGCCCATCGCCAACGCCCAAACCCTAACCATCCAACTGCTCTATACACCTCCCGGTGCCCTAGAATCATTTGAAGAAGACCTCACAACTATCCTCGCCGATAAACTAAAAAATACAACCCAGAGCATCCTCCTACGCGATCTCAACCTTGGGTACAAAGGCCCTAAAGACCAACATGCCTCACTCCTAGCCGACACCTTGGCTGAACTAGGGTCCAATCAAAAAATAACCCTTCCTACACACAATAAAGGTAGGACCCTTGACTGGGTGGCAGACCATAACTGCTCGCTTCTATCAATGCCATCTCCCCCCAACCATGGTCAGACCATCACCTCATCACCTTCTCCCTCGAGGCCCCTACATCGCCCTCCCCCAACAACCCACTAGCCCCATCTATACCCACCAGAAATTAAAAGATTACCGCCAAAAAGCTCGTACCCCTCATCCTCCCCACTTTGAACTCCCTCGCTGACCAAACTGACCCCTTTACCCTAGTTGACGAATATAATAAAATAATGACCTCAGCACTTGACTCTATCGCACCACTGAAAAGTAGAAAAAGTAAACCTAAAAGACACTTGAAAACATGGTTCTCGCCACACCTCAAATCACTCCAACTTGAAAAACATAAGATCGAACAAACATGGAGACAATCACCCACAGAGACTAACAAAACCAACCTCATCAAAGCATCCACCCTTTACAAGAAAGAAATCATCTTGGCCAAACAAGAATCATACAGCCTGAGAATAGCCCAATCTAACTCCAATATAAAATAACTGTTCACCATCCTTAAAGAATTGGGAACACCCATCCCAATCCTTGACACCTGCGTAAAAGAAACCATGGTGCACCAGCGTACAAAATGCTCTCAAAGAAAGTGGCCACCATACAAGCCAAGTTAGCTAACAAAAAAGAAAATCTTCCCACCACCACCACCACCCCCACCCCTTCTACACCAAAGCCCACTCCCAAACCTTCCCACCATTTCAGATCTCGATCTGGGTATCACCTACACCAACTATGCAGATGATACTCCGATCCTCACACCGTTGACAGGAGATTATGAAAAGGATTTGGCCTTGGTGAACAGGGTGTACCTCATCATCCAGGCATGGATGGCCGCCCACGGTCTATGCCTGAATGATGACAAGACTAAGCTCATCATCCTTGGTACCTCCCCCAACATAAACAAACTAGGTCACAGCTATTCAAGCTTCACTATTGAAGGAAACATCATCAAGGTAGCCAAGAAAGTAAAAACGTTAAGTTTTTACTTAGATTCTACTCTCTCCTTCAAAATACAGGTCAGCACCATGGCCTCGTCTACAGCCTACACATGTAAACTAATCAGAGCAGCCAAACCCTTCCTTTCCTCCAACAGCTGCACTACCCTGGCCAGAGCCCTAATTCTTTCAAAGTTGGACTATTGTAACGTCCTTTACCTAGGAGCAAACAAATACATTACAAACAAAATCCAAATCTTACAAAATAATGCTCTCAGAGCTGCATTGAATTTTCCCAAAAAACAGCATATTTCTGACTTAAGGAGAGTACACAACTGGATATCGACCAAAGACAAAATTGCGCTAAAATTTGCATCACTCACATAAATCCCTCAATAACGCTGCTCCACGTTATCTCATGGACAGATTCGCTAGATACTCCCCCAACCGCCCCACCAGAACAGCCAACTCCAACACCCTTACAGTGCCGAGATACAAACATTCCAAAACCGGAGGAGCCAGCTTTCAGGTGAAAGCTGCACAACGCTGGAACTCCCTCCCCCCTGCCTTAAGAGCTACCCAAACATACCTACACTTCAGGCGCAAATACATCCACTGGATCAAGGAAAACGACCTCTAACATGCCCTCATCTCCAATGACGAGTTTTGTTCTGATACATACGGATAAACTAACTAATGATGACACTCTGCATATGGATACTATACCTCGTATACCCTGTATATATGCTCCCAGGCCCTACATTTCCTGTGTATATGTTTCTATCTACATGTATAGTGATGACACTATGCACATGATACTATGTCTCGTATACCCTGTATATATGCTCCTAGGCCCGGCCTTTCCTGTATAATATATATCTGTATTTACATATATATGTTCTACTGCATATTACTGTACAGCAATGTAACCAAGCTGAAAATATCCTTAATGCCTTCTGTGCCCCAATACCCCCGGGTCTGGCGCACACTACAAATATTAAAACAAACCAAACAACTGGAGGGGTTAGATTACAGACTGTAGGCCCTAATAACAATACTAACATATAGCATTAGGATTTGTGTGGGCTAGATTTGTAGGGCACACACTGTGTGCTGACACCATGGTAGGTGCTCGAATGAACAGCCTGTTTGCAAGGCGGGTTGTTGTGCGCCTGTAACAAAATGATAAGTGTTAGGAAAGATTTCATAATTGTAGGTAATTTTCCTTCCATGTGGCAACCCCCAAACTTTTTGCTGTTGTTTTACACCCTGATCTAGACTTTTCCAGAGAAGCGCAGCCTTCCGCCGCACTCCTCTGGGCTTTCGCTCCATTCTTGCGGGGAAACTGACATGCCCTTAAGACAGTCAGTACCGGGGGACTTTGTTTCCCTTAGTCCTTTCCTCATGTTGCAGCTTTTGAGCAACATGAAACAAGAGTGCGCCGTAAATTACATTACCGCGCTCTTCGGTCTCTAGTCATTCCAATGGCCCTAGAAACTCTCGCTGGACTTATGAAATGTGCAAGTGTGGCACGGACGGGACTGGTGGCAGCTATCATTTCTTTGTGTTTTGAACCCCTTTTTGCCATGTTAACCATGCTTCCCGAGTTTGGCCCAAATGGGTGGTCTGGCCTCCAAAATGGCCATGCCACGAGGTTCTTTGTCCTGTCCGCTGACCGTCTTGCCCCTTCACCGTCCCCCAGGTTGAGACGACCCGGGGCAGTCCTTATTTGGTCATTCACTTTCCCGCGAAACAACGCTTTCGTGGGTTTCTGCATGCCTTGTGTGTGCCTCCAGGATGTAGGCTGGGATTTCTGTTCCCAATACACATCCTGGCTGCCAGAGAGTCTAGAGTGTCCTGAATGCCTGGGAACACCGTGGTCCGTGATAGGTCCACGTATGGTGTGAGTGTTTGTGAGCGGATCTCCAATTGGGCCCTCTCTGTTTTGGCGCGAAGGGAACTCTGGATAAGAGGAGGCTGAAAACCCCACTACCATGCCGATCTTCTGAGTTCTCACGAACAAAGGATAAGGAGCCAAGTATCCTGCAACTAAGAAGCTGAGTCGAGGAATCGCTGGTGACCCGCTGAAGGTTTGGCACCCTGGACTGCTGTCGTCCTGCGAGGAGACCACTCGGCCTCTGATCGAACGAGAAGGTCTGCAAAGGCGCTTTGACCCTTTAGAATAGTGGGAACAACTATTCTCGGTATCTTCACCAAATCCTGTACGTAAGCCTTCGGAAGCGTCCCTGGGCCATCCAGTGGACTGACTAGCCTACACAGGAACATTGCTCTGTCACTTCCGTCTGGCTTACTGCTAATCCCTTGTCCTCGGCACTCTCACACGATTCGTACACTTGGCGTTCCCAGGTCTGAAGTGAGACGTGTGCTTTGGTACCGGAATACACGCAGTTTCTGAGTTGCCCTGCTGTGGTAACAAACTTGTGCGTGTTCGCTGCATTTGGGACATCCTCGACCCTGACTCCTGCTGTCGCGGAATCTACACGGCGTCGAGACATCCTGCTGATCGCATCTGAACCTGCCAGTACCGAAACGGAACCCGGAGAAGCCTGGGTCTGCCTGCATCGGGGACCGGTGAGTAGTCAATACCCTAACCAGTCGCCCTCCCACAGGAGCCTGTGGCTTCCCATCGCTGTCGTAAACAGCAACCCTTTTCCGCACTCGCGCCCTGCTTCTGCCCACAAGTGGGGGCCGCGTTTGAGTAGTGGGGATCTGTTCATCATCGTTTTGTTCACCTCTCTGAACTGCCTGATTTCCCTGAAGAGACTCCCCTTTGCCCGTTGGCACCCGCGTGTGCAGGTACTTTTGAGCACAAGGCTCCACTCTTCGTAGGGCTCGGACTTCCTTCTAGTTAGGTGGCCTCTGATGTCGAACTGGGTCTAACGATTACTTGCACTGCCTGTTTTCCTCCCCATCTAGGTGGTCTGCATATTTCGTGCTTCTAATTCCTTAGACCCCTTGGTCTTGTATATATATTGTATTGCTTGTGATGTGTTGGTTTATGGGATTTTTTCCGTGATTCTTTACTATGGCCGATGTTACAAAGGCCTTGTAATAAATGTGTCTATATTTTTAATATAACACCTGTCTGGAGTAATTTGTAAGCGTCCTTGCTTTGTGTGCTCATTGCGGGCTTTCAGTCACCCTTCACACCTCTTGAGACCTAGTCTTGACCGCCGCCATCGCTACCCTGATTGGTCTGGCTTGTCCAGAGGTTACCCTGTTCCAAGAAACTAGGCTGGCCTTCTGAACCTCTGCCCCTCCAGGACAGAGTTCAGAAATCCAACTTAACAATAAGGCTTTGGGCAATTTATTAATTGTTCGTGCAGGAGCGCAGGTAGAGAAAGAAATGTGTGGCATTTGCCCCTGAACGATTAGCAGGGATGCAGCTTGCCAAAAACCAGGGGGAGCAAGCTGAACCAAAAGGCGTGAAATGAGTGCTAGATGGCACTATTAGATTCTTGAATGTTCCAACACAGGATAATTTGGAAGTGACTTCCTGAAAGGGGAAGGCTGGTAACAGCTGACATCACAAGATGGGAGGGTAAAGATGTTCAGAATATATAGCCGATATAACAGACTGGGGTGGAATCTGCAGAAGGGATATAAGTGAATGTGAGAGGAAGGAGGAGAGTCGTTCAGGTTTTTACCGAATCTGTGGATTGGCTTGGGCTGGCTGAAACTCGGGTGAGCTTTAATATGCTCAGACTTCTAGCAAGGCCTGGGGGTTTTGGTGGCCGAATTTTGGAAGAGGTCTGGGGCTTACCAGAAATCTTTTGCCACCTCTGTTTGCATCGAGTAAGAGTTGACAATAGCTTGTGTAGCTAGCAGCATGATATAAATTCGGTGTCCTGGGATGTCATGACCACTGCTTTCAAGGAGTCAGGACCTACCCAACATCCTTGGAAGCAGGCTCATAACATGTCTTATCGGCACCAGCAAGTCCCAATAGGGACCTTTTGGACCTTGTCCTGGCACCGGTGGTGCCAGGCTCATAGTAAGGATCCGTCCCGGCACAGGAAGCACCGGCCTCATATCAAGTGTAAAAGTGCTTGGGTGAACCTACCTGGAGCAGACCATGCTGCTTACTTACCAGCAAGATGATGCTTTACTCTCTTCTGGCAGGGACTACTTTTCCTTCTGGGTGGGGCAGGCACCACTCCCTGGATCATTGCTGCTGGAACCCTTCTGGAAGCAGGAACCCTTTTACCTGGGCGAGGCTGCTGTGGAAGAAGACACCTAAGCACTCCTATGGGCTATTTAAACCACACCCGATTGGTACCACATGCTTTGCGTTATTCTGCATCTGCAGCAGGACGCTCACCGTGTCAGCTCCAGCGAATCTTCAGCTCCGGATCCTGTAATTACGAAAATTACCTGCTGGGAACCAATCTTCAATCTTCAGCGGCTCCTGTAAAACAAAAGGCACAGGTTAGACAAAGGCAAAGTTAGCGCTTCAACTCACCCGATCCATCGGCAGCATCCAAGACGTTTTTTCTGCATTTCTCGTCCGGCATCGGCCTGCAAAGACAAAGAACATTGGTTAGTAACGCTTGGTTACAATACTGCTTACCTGTGTTGCGCTTGCTCCAACCTTGCTCGCACTGCATTCCGGCACCTGTAGAGACAAAAGGGGACATTAAGGTGCATTCTACGGCCCCAAAGCAGCCTTCCTACTTACGTGCCTTCGAATTCATCATCTTCTTGTTACGCTCTCTGCCACGAATCGGGGAGAGCATCTTCTTTGGCATCGACAGCATCTGAAAAGTAAAAGCCATAGACATTAGGGAAAAAGACATTTGAAGAGAGCAATCTAAAGAGAACTTTAATACTTACAAGTCAAGCTCGTGCAGCAAACGGCGGCTTCGCTCTCAACTACCCTCTGCAATCAAGAGGCGGAACTCACATCCAGTGAAGTAACTGGACCCAGCGCCCCTGCACAAGACGCAGGATGGAGAGCTCAGCATTCACTTACTTAAGGTGAGCACAACAATCACCCGAGTACCACGGGAAGAGAGGGAGAGAGGGGCTAAGAACTACTCCCAACCTTCCAGCCACTAATACCTTGATTTTCCACTTGCGGACACCTCACTCTGCAGGTCAAGCTTTCGGTGAGGAAGGGGTCAAATCCGGGAGCCAAACGAATCCTACGCCTAACGTTGAAGACGTTTTCACCGCCCAGTCAAGACCAGCGCCTCCGAGGGAACCAGGTGAGCGTTACAGAACGCGAAGCCTCACCATACATTTCCCGCCCAGGCGCAACGGAGACTTCGGACACAGACCAATTGGCCCAGTTGCTCGGGGAGTTGAGAGCAGAAGTACACGCAGCTCGCCAGGAAACAAATGCCCTAAGGAGAGAGTTAGTGGTTTCTAAGGAGCGAACAGATGACTTGGCTAGACAATTGTTACAAGCCCAAGCGGGACAGACTCCTTTGCCTACCCCCGGTGGAAGCCATGCCCCAACAGCTTCCTCTAATCCGGTGCAAATTAATCTACCAGGAAATGTACCTTTGGCTCCGCCCGAACGCTTTTCAGGTGATCCGAAAAGATTTGCTGTGTTCATCAATCAGTGTCGTTTGCACTTTCTGTGTAGACCTGCCGCTTTTCCAACGGACCAGGCTAAGGTGGCCTTCGTGCTCTCATATCTTAGCGGCAGTGCCGCAGATTGGTCTATTCCTTTAGTGACTCAAGATAACCCTATTCTGTATAATTTCCAGGACTTCCAAGCTAGTATGGAAAGATTGTTCGCAAGACATTCTCGGGGACAGGCCCTGGACAATTAACTTCTTTCACTACGACAGGGCAATCAAGATCTTCTGGCCTACATTGCATCATTTAACAGACTAGTGGTTGAAACCGGGTGGCCTGAGGATAAGAGAATCACCCTTTTCTATAGAGGCCTTCGTGGAGAACTTAAAGACGTTCTGGCCCAGGTGGCGAATCCTCCACAAGACTGTTCCGAATACATTGATCTGGTGGTGCAACTGGATCATAGGATACAAAATCGAAAAGCCGATCGTTCCAGGTTTGAGAATCGAGTTTTTTCAAGACCACAGAGCTCTGTTAAAGGAAATGATACTGTGGAACCCATGCAGATTGGGGTGGTGAAAGGACCTCTAACCCAAAAGGAAAGAGAAAGGAGAAGACAACTGCAATTGTGCCTCTATTGCGGGAACTCAGGGCACTTCCTCCAAGATTGCCCAGTGAAACCAAAGAAGAAGACAGTAGGAGCTTCCGATAAGGGTGCCAAAAGTTCAGAGTCGGAAAACGACCTCTCCCGACAAGTGTAGAGATCCGCTTGCCGAGCGTTAAAACCAGTTCTTTGACCTCGCATTTTACCATGCCCATGGTCCTCGTGAGTCCGGAACAACCCAATCGTATGCATGCCATTAAAGCATACATAGATAGTGGCGCAATCGGCAATTACGTGGACTGTGAATTGGCCGCCAGGATGAACCTATCTCTTTGTCCTAAGTCGGTGAAAGACGTTATCACCACCGTGGATGGTACGGAAATAGCTTCCGGACCAGTTACTCACACCACCATGGAAGTGACGTTGGTAAGCCAAGATGGACATCAAGAGAAAATCGTGTTTGACGTGATCAAGGCTCCACAGTTTCAAGTTATCCTGGGAATCCCTTGGCTGGAGAAACACAATCCTCAAATTGATTGGCAAGCAAAGACAATCCGGTTTCCAGAATGCGCACCTACCTGTTATCCGCAGCCCCCCACGAAGCTAGCTGCAACTGCTTCTGAGAGTCCTCATCTGCCTCCTGAATACTGGGAATTTCAGGATGTCTTTCGGAAAGATCAAGCTAATTCGCTGCCTCCTCACAGATCATACGACTGCCAAATAGACTTGGTTCCAGGATCCACTCCTCCATGCAGTCGAATTTATGCCCTCACAGAACCTGAATATCTTCACCTAAGGCAGTATTTGGACCAGTACCTGACTAATGGATTTATCCGTCCCTCGAAGTCCCCAGCCTCTTCAGCTTTGTTCTTCGTGCCAAAAAAAGAGGGAGACCTAAGAACATGCATAGATTACCGTGCCCTGAACCAGATTACGATTAAGAACAGATATCCGTTACCATTGATCCCTGAACTTCTTGACCAGGTTAAAAGTGCCTGTATCTACACAAAGCTGGACCTCAGAGGAGCTTACCATTTAGTACGAATAAAAGAGGGCGATGAATGGAAGACGGCCTTTCGTACTAAATATGGACTGTTCGAGTATCAAGTAATGCCCTTTGGGCTTTGCAACGCTCCGGCAGCCTTTCAGTATTTTATGAATGACGTCCTCAGAGAGCTCATTGACGTATGTGTAGTTGTCTATATTGATGACATTCTGGTCTACTCGTCCTCCGAGGCGGAACATCGAAAACATGTCACCGCAGTCCTGGAGCGGCTCCGAAAACACAGACTCTTTGCAAAATTGGAAAAATACGTTTTTCACGTCACAGAGGTCGAATTTTTGGGATTTATTTTGTCACCTAATGGAGTCCACATGGACTCAAGAAAAGTGGACGCTATCGTTAAGTGGCCCTCACCAACGTCAGTGAAAGGAGTCCAAAGCATGTTGGGCTTCGCCAACTTTTATCGAAGATTTATCCCAGAGTTTTCTCGAGTAGTCCAACCCATTACAGCCCTCCTCAGAAAGAATAAACGTTTAGAATGGTCTACAGAGGCTGAACAAGCTTTTCAGGAACTAAAAACAAAATTCACCTCGGCTCCAGTTCTAAAACATCCTCGCCCGGAACTTCCCTATATAGTAGAGACTGATGCTTCCAGTCTCGCAATGGGAGCAGTACTTTCGCAAAGAGACCCGGAAACCAATCAGTTACACCCAGTGGCATTTTGGTCCCGCAAATTTTCAGCTCCTGAAATCAACTATACCATTACAGATAAGGAACTTTTGGCTATCAAGTCCGCATTTAAAGCTTGGCGGCATTATCTCTTGGGAGCCCGACACACAGTCACCGTCATCACGGATCATCGTAATTTACAGTACCTTAAATCAGCCAAAGCTCAATCCTCTAGACAGCTTCGCTGGGCATTGTTTTTCGCCGAATTCGACTTTGTGATAACTTACCGACCAGGCAACAAGAATGGAAAAGCAGATGCTCTCTCCCGAATTGGAGTAGATGAACTCACGACCAATCCTGAACCCGTACCCATAATTCCGGAACAGAGAATCCTGGGTTTGATAGATGCACAATCCATTGAAGACATTGAAGCTAAAGTTAAAGATCTTCTGACTCCAGCAGAAGTGCAAGACTGGCAACTCAAGGGAGATGATTTCACAATGGATAAGAACCTACTATACTTTCGAGGAAGATTATATCTACCATGTACCGATTTACAAGGACAGGTGATCTCTTGTTACCATGACTCCTTAATGGAAGGACATCCCGGCATTACCAAAACGTTGGAAAAGATAAAAAGACATTTCTGGTGGCCGTCTTGGAGAAAGGACATTAAGGATTTCATTAATTCCTGTGGTGTGTGCGCTCAAAGCAAAAGCCAGAAGGAGAAACCAGCAGGCCTCCTACATCCAATAGACATTCCTCCACACCCATGGCATACTCTCTCCATGGACTTCATCACGGATTTACCACCATGCTCCGGATTTAATACAATCTTAGTGATTGTGGACCTATTCTCGAAAATGGCTCATTTCATCCCATTGAAAGGGTTACCTACAGCTCCAATTTTGGCCCGAGAATTCCTCGAAAACATTGTTCGGTTGCACGGCTTTCCTTCAGTTTTAATCTCAGATAGAGGGAGTCAATTTATTTCCCACTTCTGGCGGAGTTGTTGTCGCCTCGCCCAAATTGACAGAAGGCTTTCGACCAGCCACCATCCCCAGACCGACGGGCAGACCGAGAGGACCAACCAAACCTTGGAACAGTATCTACGCTGCATGTTACAACAATCAGAGGGCACTTGGAAAGACATTCTCTGGATTGCGGAGTACGCTTATAATAATTCAGTCCACGCCGGAACTGGAAAAACTCAGTTTTTTCGTTCATATGGAATCCACCCTCGCACCTCAAATCTTGACCCACCTCAGACTCTTGGAACACCCGCTGTAGATCATCTGCATTCGACAATCACTCAAGCCTTTAAAGAGGCCACATCCCACCTCAAGCAGGCCAAGGAGCAATACAAGAAGTGTGCGGATCTACATCGAAAGGAAGCTCCTCAATATCTTGTGGTAGATCAGGTCTGGCTATCCACCAAACATTTACCCCTAAAAGGACCGCGTACTTTAAATCCACGATACCTGGGGCCTTACCCAATCACTGCCATAATCAATCCAGTGGCGGATAAATTGGGCCTACCTGCCCATATGAAGATACATCCAGTTTTCCACGTCTCACTACTGAAACCCATGCAACCTGGAACCCGTTTCACAAAATCTCCAGACCCTATTCTTGTGGACGGAGAACTAGAATTCGAAATACAAGACATATTAGACTCCAAGATTTCCAAATCTAAATTATACTATCTGATTGACTGGAAAGGTTATGGCCCCCAGGAACGATCTTGGGAACCGTCGGAACATGTTCATGCACCCCGTCTGGTTAAGAAGTTTCATCGAACTTTTCCTGATAAACCAAAACCCCCGGAGAAGACGAATTTGGGAGGGGCCTTGAGGGGGAGGGTGCTGTCATGACCACTGCTTTCAAGGAGTCAGGACCTACCCAACATCCTTGGAAGCAGGCTCATAACATGTCTTATCGGCACCAGCAAGTCCCAATAGGGACCTTTTGGACCTTGTCCTGGCACCGGTGGTGCCAGGCTCATAGTAAGGATCCGTCCCGGCACAGGAAGCGCCTGGCTCATATCAAGTGTAAAAGTGCTTGGGTGAACCTACCTGGAGCAGACCATGCTGCTTACTTACCAGCAAGATGATGCTTTACTCTCTTCTGGCAGGGACTACTTTTCCTTCTGGGTGGGGCAGGCACCACTCCCTGGATCATTGCTGCTGGAACCCTTCTGGAAGCAGGAACTCTTTTACCTGGGCGAGGCTGCTGTGGAAGAAGACACCTAAGCACTCCTATGGGCTATTTAAACCACACCCGATTGGTACCACATGCTTCGCGTTATTCTGCATCTGCAGCAGGACGCTCACCGTGTCAGCTCCAGCGAATCTTCAGCTCCGGATCCTGTAATTACGAAAATTACCTGCTGGGAACCAATCTTCAATCTTCAGCGGCTCCTGTAAAACAAAAGGCACAGGTTAGACAAAGGCAAAGTTAGCGCTTCAACTCACCCGATCCATCGGCAGCATCCAAGACGTTTTTTCTGCATTTCTCGTCCGGCATCGGCCTGCAAAGACAAAGAACATTGGTTAGTAACGCTTGGTTACAATACTGCTTACCTGTGTTGCGCTTGCTCCAACCTTGCTCGCACTGCATTCCGGCACCTGTAGAGACAAAAGGGGACATTAAGGTGCATTCTACGGCCCCAAAGCAGCCTTCCTACTTACGTGCCTTTGAATTCATCATCTTCTTGTTACGCTCTCTGCCACGAATCGGGGAGAGCATCTTCTTTGGCATCGACAGCATCTGAAAAGTAAAAGACATAGACATTAGGGAAAAAGACATTTGAAGAGAGCAATCTAAAGAGAACTTTAATACTTACAAGTCACGCTCGTGCAGCAAACGGCGGCTTCGCTCTCAACTACCCTCTGCAATCAAGAGGCGGAACTCACATCCAGTGAAGTAACTGGACCCAGCGCCCCTGCACAAGACGCAGGATGGAGAGCTCAGCATTCACTTACTTAAGGTGAGCACAACAATCACCCGTGTACCACGGGAAGAGAGGGAGAGAGGGGCTAAGAACTACTCCCAACCTTCCAGCCACTAATACCTTGATTTTCCACTTGCGGACACCTCACTCTGCAGGTCAAGCTTTCGGTGAGGAAGGGGTTAAATCCGGGAGCCAAACGAATCCTACGCCTAACGTTGAAGACGTTTTCACCGCCCAGTCAAGACCAGCGCCTCCGAGGGAACCAGGTGAGCGTTACATGGGATCCTGTCAGCTGGAAGGTGGGGACTGATGCCGAGTGGAGCCCTGGATGCAGGCAGACCAGATGGGGTGGGTTCGCCAGAGTCACAAGTGTAGTAGAGTGAGTACTAACAAGGATGCAATTAGCTGGGACTCTCTTGCAGGTTTAATCTGTCAAAGTGTCAACCTGACCTAAAAGGCTTAGCTCCCTTTATTTCTAAGGTACCCAGGGATAAAGGTAGTTGCCGGAAACAAAATTGGTTATGGGGGTTGTTCGGTTCTGCAGGAGAGTCCATAATATCTAATCCCATACTAACCCAACTTTAGCAAAGGGCAGGGGGTAAAGGGGTATTGAAGCTGGATCTATAATGCATTTGCTTTCATAATCAAAGTGCCAGATAGGGGTCTCATAATCTCCTCCCTAACTTAATAGTAAGCATGGGTGGGGGCACAGCTAAGGGTGAACCTGTTTCATGCCATGTGTTAGGACAGTTTTTCTGAAGTCCAGTTAAAGGCCTAGTAAAACCATTCAACTGGGGCAGTACAAGACTCCACTCTTAGTATAAGACTGTACCACCTGAGTACATGGTAGCGTAGGCAGAGCAGCCAGGCATATCTTAGGAGAGAGAGAGGGCAGTAGATACAGTACAAGTGAAAATTGTAATACAAATGATCCAAAGAAACACTGATACACTATGTATTATAAAAATAAAGGATTTATTTAAATACAAGTAGGCCCAGATAAATCTAGGGGTTAAGTAAATACTGAAACATTATATGAAATCACCATATAAAACACAACACTATACTTGAAAGTACACAGACCCAAGTATAGACCTTATTTGGAACACCTAACAGTAGTTCTAGGGAAGTCAAAACCTTGTTATACACATTTAGTATAGGCCAAGCCTATTCTTTGGGAGTAAAAGACCAGTGGTTACTTTTAGATTACTTTTGGTAATACAAGGACAGTAGGCCCTTCCAGTTGTACAGTGACTCTTGGAACAAATCACATAAACAGTCAACTGGACAATATACTTTTGGTGAATAGTGAAACACTTATTCTAGGCGCAGTAAAAACCTATAGCTACTTTTGTCATAACACACAGTTATACCAGGTGAGCAAAACCTAATGGATGTAATATACAATTACAGATGCTTTGGAAATCAGGGAACCCCAGATTGAGATAAGCAATAACTCTTGTAACTTGTTTTGGATGGCACACAGCTAACACAAGATAAGTAAAACCCACTTACTTTAACTTCACAATGAAGGGGAAAGTAAAACCCAATGTCACACTTTACTGAATAGATATTCTAGGTAGGCAACAACCTAATGTAGACTTATTAAAGACAGGCTAGCAGCAAGTCAGGGGAAGCAAGACCCAGTTGGGGGACACTCATACAGTTATCCTAACAGGACTAACCTGGTGATACCAACAGTTGGAGGACACTTATACAATTACCCTTCAGGAATAATCTGGTGAAACCAACACATTACTTTTGTAAAGAGGCACAACCTAATCACAGGAGAGTAAAATACCTTCACCTCTACTTTCTTTTAGACTCGCAAAACAGTGGATAAGGAAGGAAAGATGTTAACCATACTTTTAAGAATAGTGCATCACACATCCAAGATCAGTAAGAACTTTTGTAACTGTTCACTCTTAGAATTACAGTTACCAACCAACTCTTTACAAGTAAGTAAAAACACTTGAAATCTTTTCTAGGCAGAAGTCCCAATCCCTTCAAAGTCTTTTCCCTTAGAGCATGAGTGTTCTCAGTGGCAGAAGGGGGGGGTCACTAGGACTAGTGACCAACAGGCAGTGTTAGAATAAGTTCTTTAGTAGCAAATGTCAGAGTTTCCTGAGGAAAACTGGCAAACAAGTGAGTACTTTTACTTCTAGGGTTAGAAGAGGGTCCAGGGGCTTCACAGAAGACACCCCAGCAGGATTCTAGCAGTGGGACTGGGTGTACTGGACGAGGGACCTCCCAATCACAGAAAACACCCCAGGTCTACACAGAAAGCCCAACAGGCTTAAGGTACGTATATACCCAAGCCAACACAGTACCTCAGCAATGAAGAAGAGATTGCAGCAGGAGAACTTCAGGGACTGCAGCCAAATACCCGGTCACTGGATTCTTTGTCCTGGAGACTGAACACAAGACCTCAGAAGGGACTTTGCAGCAGGGATTGATGAAGAAGGCTCTAGGCAAGATTTCTCTCGCGGCTGAATGCGGTTCTGCGGGTTTGGCGCCTTTTCAAGGAGCACAGAAGAAGGCAGAAAATCGCGGTTGAATTCTCGTCGTTTAAAAGGTCCAGCACTCTTGTGAGGGGACTTTTTGGACTCGATTCGTGTCTCTGGAGATAGACCAAGATGCCCACGAAGTTTCAGCGAGATTCGGAATTCGGAAGACCGTGCACCGCACAGTGGCAGGAGGTCCCAGGGTATTGGGGTATTGCAAGAACGCAAGGTTGCAGCAACCCGTGGGATGGCTCAAAATGCAGGTCGTCTTGAGTCTAGTGGGTCTCACCAGGTTCTGGGTTCGGGTCGCCGTTTTCGGAGACCCCAGTTCGATCAGAAGGAAGGGCTGCAGCAGGCTCTGGTTACAAAGCAGGCTCTCCGGCCGCTGGAAATCATTCCCGCCGCTTTTCCTTCGTCATCCTCTTCGGTTTTCGGTTCCAGTGGTCGACATGACTTCAGCTTCCAGGTTTCCAGTATTTATCAGGAACTGCAACACAACCTCTGCATTCTCTCCCCGCATTTTACAAGAAAGGGGCGTTTGGCTGTCCAATCAGGACAGCCAACCCCCCACTGGGATTTGGCCCAGTTGAAGGAAGACCTAAGACAAAGGAGGGGGAAGTTTGGGACCCCTCCCCCACTTCCTGTGCTTACAGACTGACTGGAGCCTGGGTGGGGTGTCCAGGGGACTACCGCCAAAGACAAAACTCAAACAAAGGATTTTCCCACCCTGGATGTCAGGGGAAGGAACAAGAAATGACAAGAAACACTAAAATGGCAGAAAAAGAAGACAGGGGCCATTTTGGTAAAAATGAGCACCCTTCGGTGCCTTTACTGCAGCTGTGATTACAGCACGCAGTAAAGGTGCACCAAATTAGTAAAAGGTATCACTGCCACCAGCCATTAAAGGTAAGCTTGTCACTGTAACAGAATTGTTACAGTTTAAATGTGAAAGGGGATACATTGCATCTCCCCAGCACTCCACATAAGGTGGGGTGTGCTGGTTTCGCAGAAGTAAATGTAAAAGGGATCCAAAGATCCTTTCTACCCTTGGGAACTGTAGTTCACTCAAGGTTAGCACAAGAAAGTTAAAGGGGGAGCCCCTAAGGCAACCCAGCAACAATAGACACGTATTGCCAATAAGTTGTTGGACATGATAACTTTAAAAAGACACTATGGAGAGTCTTAAAAATGACACCCATAAAAAGAGTTAAAGACAGGTGAGTGTGGAAAAAGGTTCCCACTCACTGAGGTATTAATGAAACTATCTCACTAGAAAAGCAAAAAGTTCTGGAGTTGAACCAGGCAAGGAAGATTTACCAGCCCTCTGGAAATCTTACCTAACACATGTTACAGTCATTATTAATGAATGGCAGTTAGGATAAAAATAACATTTTGCTTGTTCTTACACATCACCAATATGAAAATCTGGAATGTGTTTTTTCTTGCTATGAAGTTTAAACCTTTTTCATATAGAGAGTAAAACGGCACGCATGTGTGGTGGTTTTGTTTCGAGTCTGTTCAATTTATGGTTTCCAGTGTTACAAGAATATGGTGTGTGCCTGGCATAATACAAAGCCTGCTGGTGTGTAGCCGGAGAGTCCGTAACTGTGGCAACAGAAAAGTGTCAGGAACGTATTTAACACTGCTAGGGCTTGCCTGACAATGAATTGGAAAAATTAAGTTTTGCCTAACAAGGTCGATTGGGTACTCAAAGCGGGGAAATTATTTGATATGGAGACTATCACGGCTTTAGTGCATGGCTCAGAGTGCTCAAAGGAAATCGAGTGTGTGCCATTTCTCCAACTATATCATTCTAGGGTTGAGTCAGATGCTCAGCGGGGCAGCCTAAGCAAAACCAAAAGGTAACTGGAAGGTTTTGAATGAGTCTTAACCTCTGATATCGCTCTGGGTAACCCCCCAGACCATTGTCCTTCAGCCTGCCAAGCCACTACAAATGGGAAAGAGCATATACAAATCTGGCTTGGTCCCACCCCAAATGGGTAGTCTAGTCCACCCTGCTAGGTTACATCCCTTCCACACGAGATCACAAGCATCCACAGACATGTTTCAGCGTCATTGGGCCTAGGAGGCAGCCTGACATTCGGGATGGCTTAAGGATCCATAATGTACTTGTGGTTTTAAACTGGTGGGGGGTATGCCAATGATCTTAAGTGTGGGTGAAATGTGCAGCGTACTGGTGCTTATGTTCATGGATGACTAGTACTTTAGATTTTCTGGCGCTGTGCATCGCATATTCTGTATCCGGGAAGGGGGTGGGGAGAGAGACTAGAAGGTATGGTTTATACTTAAGGCTTCCGGTTTTATGGTATTTATTTTTCCACCATTTCTGTGTGCATTTAACCATATTTATTTTTTGCCCTTTTTTCTGTATTTATACACATTTATTTTACGTCATATAAAAAGATAATACGCAACCAGTATTATTCTGCATTTATTCTAATAAAGAAATGCATTTATTTAAAGCACACATGCAGCCATACAGGAAAGAATTGCTATCTCCATTTTTTCCATAACAAATGGTTGCTCCTGTGACTGCTGCTGCCTTAAAATATATGCTGTCAGCAATTTGAAGAACTTTTATGCTATTTGTATGCAACTTTTACATTCTCCATGCTGCCAATCGCAGGCCAATTGCATCGAAGATGTATGAGTGACATCATAGAGAACCAGACATAAAGACCTGTTTTTCCGTTTTTATAAATAAATACAGAAAGATTGATTTCTGTCTGTATTTATGTGTAAAAATCTGTAAAAACAGAAAATTGGATGCCTCATTTATAATTGTGTTTTGGATGTGATGTTCTCTTCTTTTTACAGCATTTTGTCTACAAATGTTCTAAAACTTTAATAAACAAATATCATACAAGAAAGTCTATTTGAGAAAGGTTTAAATGTAAATGTGTGAAAGGTTTAAATGGAAACCATAACAATTTAAAAAATGTTTTTTTTATTTTTTGGTTTAAAAAAGAAAAACTTTACAAAGTACATCATCGCATGGCAAGCTGCAAATTCTCTCAAAGTACTTCAGGATGAGCAAAAACCCATATTAAGAGAGAATAAAATAAAAAAAGAGAAGAGCAAAAAAACACAAATATGAAATAAAAAAAAAAGAAAGGAAGAGTCCATTAACCAAAAGGGCCATGACATGGAACCAGCTTTCATGCTTCATATATTTTCCCTTTATATTGTGATGGTACTCCTTTCCAATACTTGCACTGTTATTGCTGTTAATAGGGTCTCATGTCCGGCTATCATTCTGTCCCCAAAAAAACTCTGAAATCAGGCCCTCCTCCCGGGCCACGAATCTCCTGAATAGTAATAGTCCGACTTCCCAAGTGCCCCCGCACTCCATTAGTAAATGTCTTAACGATTGTTTACAGGGTGATTTGCACTGTCCACATAGCTTTTTTGCCTGGTCCCCCTGGTTTCTCTTTGCCAGTATTTCCCCGGTATGAGCAATGTTTAACCTAAGTGTAAGAAACTTATTTCACAGTTTTTTCTGGATTTTTTTTATTGCAACAGACTATTCTGATATTGGTGAACATTTTATAAAATGGTTGAAGAATTACCCTCACCTTTTCTCCCATGAGATTTTAGAATTTTGGCTTGGTGGGTTAAGGTTCCCACTGCAGCAAGAATTCAATGGATTTCAAAGCTTAAAATAAAGCTTGTAGAAATCCTTTCACAGCCGTTTCCAAAATTAAATTATATGTGTCTATTGATCTAGTGTGTGGGCTAATACTCATCTTGTTCAAATCTGAACATCTTAAAGGAGAGTTCCGGGACTTTTTTTTTATTGTCCCTACGGGTCGGCCATGTGTTTGTAAGCATAAATCGGTAGATCGTAGGAAACTTTCCTATGGACCTTACCCGACTTTTCGCCCCTTATCGCACTCGAAATCAGCCTCCATTTTGTGATAATCCTATCATTCCGCCGCATCGACCTGGCTCACCTGCCTTTGCGGCACTAAATCAAATCCCCCGCCCCTGAAACAGACTTTATCAAAACATTCATATTCCCCGCCTCTATCCGTGACGTGACTGTGCTGCGTAGGCAAACGCGCCCAGGCGTCTTCTACGCGACTCCACACAGACCCCGGAAATCAACACAGATCAGCTCACAATACAGCGCACCACAATTCGGAATATGAAACTGTACTTTGAAATCAAACCGCAAGATTGTAAATGTGGTAAAGTACATTTATTTGACATCAAATGTTTAGAGAATATTCAGCGATTTGCATTTTTATTTGCTCATGTTCCAAAAAGTTCGTATTGAGGAACGCGATGGTCCTTTGCTGTACACAGGGTCTTAGAGCATCTCACAATACAGCACCACAATTCGGAATGTGAAACCGTGGTTTAAAAGCAAACGGCAAGATTGTACATTTGGCAAAGTACGTTTATTGGACATCAAATGTTTAGAGAATATTCAGCGATTTGCATTTTTCTTTGCTCTCGATCCAAATTAGTTCGTCTTGAGGGAAGCGATGTTCGTGTGCAGTACACAGGGTGTTGGTTTACGATAAAAATAAGCTCTTCTGTCGCACTGATAATCGCATGGCTGTTCCAACAACGAGGCGCTAGGCCACCACAATGGTAGGTATGTTGCATCTAACCGTTAGTACCGCGTAAGGGCATACTTGTACTTGGCGATCGTCCCATAAAATGGTCAGGGTGGTAACGTTGTTCACGCGGAGAAGCAACTGGCGGCTGTAGAAGCCGTCCGCCGGTGTCTGGTACTCGTGACACAGACAGTAGTGAATGATGTACCTAAAAACATAAAAAATGAAATTAGTCTCACCATCAGATCCTTATTAAAATTATTCATTTCATAGCGAGGACAGCGCTACTGGGTGTACACAAGTGTTTAAAGGCGTGGCGAGGCATGGAGGGGGGGGGGAGTGCAGGTGGAGAGTGGAAGGGCCCAGGACTGAGGTCGCAGACAGTGGACCAGTTGTAGCAGGGGAGAGGGAGAGAGAAAGCAGAAGCAAAGAGGAAGGTTTTGAGGTGCTTCAGTAAAAGCAGATGTTTCTCCTCAAGATAGTGCGCGGTAGAAAACAATATGCCACATAGAACGAACAAGTACAACTGAACCCGTCTTTAAAGCCACTGTATAGTAATGAAATTGCGGTATAAACTCATCAAAAGTTACTTACATTATATTTGCATTTTCCATTGTGTCTCTGTGTAGGGCAGACCCGAAACACCACTCCTTCTTTGCCGACGTTACTTCTTCTAATGAACGTGGCTCATCGTTTCGTTTCTGAAATTTTATTCATTATCTTTTCTTAGTCTTTCAGGATGGTCCCGGCCTGTCAAGGTCAAATCACAATAGAACCTTATATTGGGTCGTGGGCCGTTCCGCCACCCGAGCAAAACATCAAAGCAGCTGACCTTCACTTTGAGCGAGCACACATTTCTAGTTAGCTGCAGTTAGTTTTAGGGACATCTTGTCTGCGTGCCTTTTTTTTTATTGTCCCTATGGGTCGGCCATGTTTTTGCAATACGGAAACATTCTATAATTTTTGTAAAAATGATTTATATTACTGTTTGGTTTAATTGCAATGGGCCTGCAACATGAGGAGACTCGAGAGAACAGACAATCAAATTACAATCATTTAAACCGTGATGTGTATTTCTCAATGAGCTCTGCTTTAGGTGGACATGGAACAGAGGCAATGTTGGGTGGCAATGCAGTTGTCCCCTGCATAGGTTCGTTCACCACTCCATGTATGTGCCTATCGAGGACATCTACGATAAGTCTCTCAATAAACTCATATTGCATATCCTCAAACACTGGTTTGATCACCCATTGTTTACTTCTTTTAGTGAAGGCCTTATTGTAGCGAAGCGTCCCTAAAGTTCCGGTCGTCCTACTTTGTTGACGGCCAACATTATGGTTATGTGCCAAGACCGCTAAAAGAGTCCGATTTATCATGCCTTCCATGCCAAAATGCAATCTTTTGGGCCTGTACTTGAGGCACATATTGTGGAACACCTCCAAATCTCCTGTGTGGCAGAATTCCGTGAGTCCCCTCAAAGCTTTTGTTATAGTTTTATCAAATACAATCTTTTCAATGGCTTTGTGAGTGGGTGATGAAGGAATCAACCACTTCTTCTTCCGTGCCTCCTCTGTGGACAAATGGCCATGTTCACATTTGTGGAAATGCTCATTTGTCGACCATCGATGTACGTTGCTACAGTGCAACATTACTGACCGCCATTTTTCCAGTAGAATTTCCAACGACCCTTCACATGTTTTTGAGCTCCACCAAAGATGGTTGCTGATTGACTTGGACCACTGTGAAATACCTTGCAATTCTTTTTTTTTACCTGCAGCAGACAATTTTTTATTGATTGATTTTGCAAGATGCCAAACGTCAAATTGGTGATTTATATTTTTGTACTGTTCTCTCATTGTCTTGGCAATTGAAACGTGTCTGTCCGTGGCTATCAGGTCGATCACCATTCCCCGCGATTGTAGTTCTTGCAATGATGCTACAAAGCCAACTTTCTCCATGGCCACTGAGGATGTACTTTGTGACACCTGCACGACCACCGAACTCACAATTTTCTTACTTTCCATGTCCTGAAAGTGGTAGGTGCAGTACTTGGCTGAAAATCCTGGGCTGTCGCACTGTCCATCACCGGCTAGCCTGAAGCGTTTGCCCGCGAATGTACTTTCCATTGACATTTTTTCCATTCTCCAAGCTTCGCTGATGGCTGGAAATAGATAATCGGTTTGGTATTTGTAGAACTGACTTTTCGCAATGAAATGGATTCCCACAAACTGAAAGAAATACTGTAACTTTTTAAAACTTGAACCACTAAAAAGTGCGGCCGCTGCACAAAGTAGATTGCCTGCTGGCAGTTGCCCCAGCATGGGTTGTGCAGACCATGCGAACGGATGATATTGTGTACAGGTGGCATGTATTTTAAGGTTAGTGCCTCGAATTGCACGAGTCACATTAATCAATGGCTCCCCACATACTTCCCCACCAACCGAATGCCCACATTTCATCATCATAATAATATCCATCAAACAGCTATCGAATACAATGAATTTGGCCTCTTTCCTTATACTTTCACTCTGCATCCCAGCTGGTTCGGCCTGTAACGTTGAGGACATGTCACTCGCATGAAAGGTACAATCTCTGATATCGTCTTCCGCTATGCTGAGTGATATTGATGGTGTTTCATTGTCGTCCACGTCATTCTCTTCCATTGCAACATCTGTTCCTTGTCCGGAGATGGGAGAAAAAAACAATGTCTTCAACTTTCGCGCGCTCTTATTTTTTGCGGGTGTGGATTCTGTGAATTGATCTCCGACTGCATCCAAACTACCAGGAGGACATTCACTATCAATGGCTGGTGGTGGTATAGCTCCGTTGTCAATCACTTCATATTCTTCCCATTGGCACGATGCATCTCCAGTCTCAAGTCCCTGCCAAAAGGTTTGACAAGCAACATCTCTCGTTCGCTTCACTGTCTGTGTAGATTTAGTTCTTACACCCACTCGCAACTAGAGGACAGATTAGAAAAGGGATGTTCAGTTTAAACACAACTTACAGTATTGAACTATTGACAGTGAAAGACAACATAATATAGTGAACAGGACACTAACCTTCTTTTGCTTTCTTTTCTTTGAAACTTTCTTGCCTCGAACTTCAACATCTGGACGCTGTTGCTCCGACTCGTGTGTGCATGTCTCCACTTCCTCTCGCGCTGCAACGACTATATTTTCATGATAAGCACATCCATCACTCACTGAGGCTCCATCGACTCCCTGAAACATAGAACTTTCATTAGTATGTATAATAATATTGAAAACACAAAATGTACTTGGGGACCAATACCCATACGTACATCTCAATAGCAAAACACGAATGAACGCATTGTGTAGAACATTCAAACGACAATAGTTCACGCATTGTTGATCTAGTTAGATTGAACTGTCAAGATCCATACCTCGGGCTCCGCATAGACTTCCATTGATGATATTATTGAAGATGACGCTTCAGCAACTCCCTGAAACACAGTAATTGCATTAGTATGCTTTTCTATTTTGTTAAAAAGAACATAAACTTTGAGCAGGCGTCAACGGCTCATCTAAATAGACCTGCACAAATGATCAGTTGTCTAAAATAAATAATGGATATGTAAATATGATTCGATTTGCTCGATCGTTGGAAGTGTCACCACCCAGAGATCTGCATCAACTACTAGGGGTGATGTTCTTGTAGAAGAAGCTCCGTCATCTCCCTGAAACATAGTACTTGCGTTAATAAAGAAGGAAGTATAGCGGATGTAATCACGTCATATGATTTCGCTTGATCGAACTGTCAGTATCCATACCTCGAAATGCATAAGAACATCAAGGGACGATGTAACTGCGGTGCACACTTCTGCAAGCTGTTGCGCCGACCCGTAACTGCATGCTCCCCCTTCTACTTGGACTAATGCTCCATCGACTCCCTGAAACATAGGACTTTCATTAGTAATGAACACAATATTGAAAAAAGAAGACAAATAGGAGGGCGACGACAGAAGGACATATCAATGGCTAAAAACGAAAGAAACGTACCTCGAGCATCTGAGTGACATCTACGGTTGTCGTCAATGCGTTGGACTCCTCAGCATCTCCCTGAAAGACAGTACTTGCATTATTTTGGATAACAATAATTATAACTGAAAACAAAGACTAGAGGACGAGTACAAGGGTGTACCATTAGGTAAAATAATTACACGATCAATTAAAACTATTGATTTACATGCCTAAAACAAGTCAGTGTCAGAATAGCTAAGTAAGATTACCCGATAGGCGCTTGAAGTGGCTGATGACTGCAATAACGACACGGATGGAGAATCTTCCGCCTTCATATTGAGTGGATACATAAATGGGGAAATTATTGTTAGCTACTGCTACACACTACCGCAAGGCCGAGAACTAGATCCGTAAACTTGACTCACCAGTGGAGGCATGTGGACGAATAGAGTGGGAATAGCGGTTGAGAGCAATTTTCGCCTCGCTCGCGGTGTTTTCTTCTTTATTAGCAATGATGTGGAGTACATGTCTGGGCTAAAGTGCCTGCTGCAGATGCGGTATCGATCACCCCTCTTGTCCGCAAAGACTTCTAGGACTCTACTTTCTAGCTCAGAGGCTGGATATCCGCAATATCGGACCCATCCTCTTATCTGATCTATTGTCTTAGGGAAAACATGCATTATAGTACCTTCAGATTTGTTATGGGTCTTCGAAGGGCAACCGCCAATGGAACAGGCAGGCATTATGGAAAGTTCTGAAAAGTAAAGATCAACAATTCTCTATGAATACCAATGTGTTAAAACAGTAAATGACACATAAAAGGTTCAATGCAAGGTCCGTTTTGGTTCTTGGAACTATACACGTTATTCACATGCGGATAAGTATTTCAATAACTTTCAAAAAATAGAAAAAGTAATTTGACTAAACTCAGAACATGTGACTAGTTCCTTGCATGTACTGTCGTGAACGAAAAGAAAACATGGATGCAATTTGATGACTACTAGCAAATAGATATAAATTAAAAAATTGGACGCAAAATGATTATGGTACATGGACTTACCTTGACGAACAAACAGTTAGATGCAGGGATCAGAGTAGTTTCTTGTCGTAGAACAGGGAGCAGTTCACAGGTTGCAAACTGACGAGTTTGCTCAAAGTGGTCACGGAAGTTCACAGAGACGAAGAGCAGATAACCAGCACCTTCACGGGTTGACTAGCAAAGCGCAAAGAAGTTCTCATTAGAAATATGAGGTGGGTTATAAAGAATTCGAACCAGGGGTGTGTTTGTGAATGAATGACGTGTATATGTCGTGGCATTATGTGGATTGCAGGGGGCCGTCCAGCGTGAGGGGGATGCTTGGCAGGAGACACGGGGTCTGGAGGTAGACATGGGAACAACAAACCCATGCTCTATAGACCACTTTGAAGTGTACATGGTCTTTGGCACCTCTTGGCCTTTATCGCTCCCTGACAGCTCCACTTGCCAGCAGCTCAAGTACCCCGGTGCGAACTGCCTTTGATAGGGCGGGGGGTGGATCGGGGCGGTGGTCGTGCAGACAAGACACAGGAAGACTCGTGAATGGAGACACACTTATGTGGATTGCAGGGGGCCGTCCAGCGTGAGGGGGATGCTTGGCAGGAGACACGGGGTCTGGAGGTAGACATGGGAACAACAAACCCATGCTCTATAGACCACTTTGAAGTGTACATGGTCTTTGGCACCTCTTGGCCTTTATCGCTCCCTGACAGCTCCACTTGCCAGCAGCTCAAGTACCCCGGTGCGAACTGCCTTTGATAGGGCGGGGGGTGGATCGGGGCGGTGGTCGTGCAGACAAGACACAGGAAGACTCGTGAATGGAGACACACTTATGTGGATTGCAGGGGGCCGTCCAGCGTGAGGGGGATGCTTGGCAGGAGACACGGGGTCTGGAGGTAGACATGGGAACAACAAACCCATGCTCTATAGACCACTTTGAAGTGTACATGGTCTTTGGCACCTCTTGGCCTTTATCGCTCCCTGACAGCTCCACTTGCCAGCAGCTCAAGTACCCCGGTGCGAACTGCCTTTGATAGGGCGGGGGGTGGATCGGGGCGGTGGTCGTGCAGACAAGACCCGTTTGCCGCAGGGCCTCACCAAGGAGAGGCCATCTAACTGAATGTAAGAGGATGGCTGCAGGATCTACTACATGGAAGGCAGGGGGGTGAGTTTATAAATACCTCACCCTCCCAGGAGAATATACACTAGATTCATTTAAAAAATCAAAACAACCATTGTTAAAATATATGTTGGGCTTTATTTTAGATTTTAATTAAACATAAATAATAAACATTACACATTGTAAAGTTGAGGTTGCAGCACATCGAGGGAAAATCCGCGGTATTGTCCACTGTCACTGGGGAAATGTTGTCTAATGGCAAGTACCGCACAGGCAGGTATTACTCTCCGAACGCGGTGTCCGAGCCTCCCGTGAAGCCACCAAGTGAAGCAACGATAGGCCACCAGCCTGTACCACCTGTGAAAAAAAAAGATGCAAACTGTATTAAACTGACCAAACTTTCTTATCAATGTCGATTCAGGTAACACATGTCATTTTTCTTAGAAAAAAATTATATCTAGAAAATGCACTATATGGAACCAATTTACATGCGTTCCAATGATATGTAAATGTAATTTTATATGTGGGAGACGACCATGAAATAGTGGTGGCATCACTGACATCACAAACAGAGTATACTTACTCGTTACTCGGATTACGCGGACGAACAGTGCCACGAAGTTCGTGCATAAGCACCATCATCATCCTCAACACTGTCCGTGAGAGGCAGGCTTCCCTGAACTCTGGCAGCTCGGTGATGCATTGCGGACTTTGCTCGCCTTCCTGCTGACTTTGCTCGCTTTCCGAAATGTAGGCCAAGCACCCGGAATTTTCACGGCAGCAGCAGTTCTCCTCCTCAGTTGGCATTAGCTCGCACCGATTGCACGTGCACCAGGTGGAGACGCCGTCCATGCGACATGGTCCAGGCTCTTCATCCGTTGACTGGTCCTCCCAACTGCCGTCCGAATCCCCATCGTTTTCGCGTGCTTGCCTTTCCAGTAGTTCTTCCTCGGTGTACTCGGGCTCGTACATATACGGCATTATTGTGGCCATTGTGCGGTAAAGATAGTAAAATAATTTATAGCGGTGGTACTGGTATCTGTTCACACGGGCTACAAGCGGCGAAGGTAGCTGACCAGAGCACTGAAACGAGTCACAGAATACTCAAAGTAACACAGAGAGAGGAATGGAATCGAAAATCTGCTGCTGTATGTTGTGAAACGGTCTGTTTATACTTATTGGGGAAAGAGGCGTCCTGCCATTTCCATGGCAACACGTCAATAGCTGAGGCGCAGCGATTGTTGACACGAGACGTGCTTGAAATGGGCAGTACGCGTCTGCTGATGTCAGGCTCAGGGGCGGGGGATTTGATTTAGTGCCGCAAAGGCAGGTGAGCCAGGTCGATGCGGCGGAATGATAGGATTATCACAAAATGGAGGCTGATTTCGAGTGCGATAAGGGGCGAAAAGTCGGGTAAGGTCCATAGGAAAGTTTCCTACGATCTACCGATTTATGCTTACAAACACATGGCCGACCCGTAGGGACAATAAAAAAAAAGTCCCGGAACTCTCCTTTAATCATTGGATCCAATTTTGTCAAAACCAGCTCAGATGTTCACCTTTCCTGGATCAAAAGGGAAAAGGTATGGTATTGTTTATTTATATAGTGCCTATACACAGGCAAGTGTTTCAAAGGCATTTAGTTGAGTCAGATGTTCAGGAAAGCTCAGGAGCAACGCATTTGTCTTAGAAGCAAGACAACGTGACGCAACACAGGTACGAATCCTGATCCCGCGCTTTGAAACCACTCGCTGGTATTAAGCGCGTTATAAATTAACAATGAAATAAACCTGAATAAAATGTGTTTTTCAGCCTTATGTCATTTTTATTTTAATATTGCAGATTGCTTTCAAAAAACAAATATAGCTACTGTATAGAAGGGGTGTGTAAAGGGGAGGGGCTTATAAAAAAAATGCAGGCAGGCCCCAAGTCCAGATTTCTTTTTGAAACAATGGTGCCAATCCCATTTGGCTGGCTCCCGTGATAATCTGCAGCTATACTTTTGATCAGGGGCATTGCTAGGGGGGCTTAGGGGGCTATAGCCCCGGGTCTTTTGGTTGTAGCCCCGGATCTGTTTCAGTCCTAGCAACACCCCTGCTTTTGATGTAATTCTAATGCAAGTACCCCACTGATGCCTTGGACCGTTTCCTGCAGAGGTAAGGGAGCCTGCAAACACCATGTTGTAATGGTATCCACCAGGGGTGTTGCTACATCTGGAAAAGCATACATGCCAACATTCAGATGCACATGGGAGGGAGATTTCCACAGGGAAATCGGGAGACGCCTATTTCCCCATAGGAATGCATTGGGGCCACAGTTATTTTAGGCGGGAGACCGTGAAAAATAGCAATATTTTTCACATAAAAACCAGGATTCTCCCGCTTAAATCGGGGGGGATGGCATGTATGGGAAAAGACCCGGGGCTATGCTAATGTTGGGACTGTCGGTACTGGGGGCTAGCTAGCCTTTTGGTTGTAGCACCTGAGCTTCTATCTGGGACTACAGCCAAAAGACCAGGGGCTATAGCCCCCTACTCCCTCTCTAGCAACACCTCTGGCCCCCACCAGACCTAACACGCATTCAGCTGCCCCATCAAACACGATCTTAAAATGGCCCACACAATCCCTGACAAATGCTCTGGCGGCCCCAACTAATAACAGAGGTTCCAAAGCTCTGCCTCTGGTGTTCACAGGAAGGTGGCTACCTCCATCTGCAGTTCGGGATAACACCTATTACGCATGCGCCCAGTATCCGGCACGAGGCGCTTTCCCTGAGCGTAGGGCGTACCCATACATGCCAACCCTCCCGATTTTTTCTTGGAAAATATTGCTATTTTTCACGTTCTCCCGCCATAAATAAATCTTTGCCCAATACATTCCTATGGGATAATCTTTGTTTCCCGATTTTTCGGACGTAATCTCCCGCACAGGTGGGTTGAAAAGTTGGCATGTATGCTACCATGTTAACACCTATTGCGCATGCGCCTCCGGCACGAGGCGCTCTCCTTGAGCGTAGGGCGTAACGTGCTAGTCACGTGGGAACGACGCGTTGCTACGTCCGCTTCTCTAATGGAATAGCGTCTTTTCTTCTATTAAGTAGCATTTCCCGGTGAGAGGTGAACGAGCGCCGGCGCCGTGATGCTGGGAGTGCTTGTGAGTTCACGCGAGACCACCACGGCAGCAGGTGCCGGTATACCGCGCAGTGGGTGCAGCGCCGGGGGCGGCATCCCCAGAGCGAGCGAGCGAGCGCGCGGGCGGAGCAGGGGTGACAGTTGAGGGTCTGCTCATCGTGGCTGGCGCTTCGCAGCGCTAGAGCCGGTGCTGAGACAGTAGCGGGGTTCAGATCCCACGTGTGGGGGGCGAAGGACCAACACTCAAGCGGCCTGAAGAGAAGTGTGTGCCCGATGCGCCTTCAAAATAGACCCAAAACCAGCAGCATTCAGTGCAGAGGCGCCCGAGCCAAAAACAACGCCGATAGGCTACAGAACTAACCTTTACTGCAAGCCAATGCCCAGGACACGAGCCTGGGAGCCCAGAACTAGTCACTAGGATAATGTTAAAGGACATGTGTACCGTGCTCTATCACCACTGCAGTGGTCCCCTGGCAGCTCTGAAAAAGGGGGAGGGGTGAGTTAGTGGGAGTGAGCTGGAAAAGTGCAAGAGAGCAGTGATGTGCTGTTGTACAAGTCTGTGTGGTTTGTTTCGTTGTTGCAGTGTAGTGAAGTTTGTGCAGATTGCTGTGGTTAAGGCTTGTGATTGTGTTTGGTTAGAGTTTGAGAGTGTCGGGCCGATGGACGGCCGCGTACTGCAGGTGCACAACACGCGCGCGCGGGCCTCGCAGCAATGATACGCGGGAGCCGGAGTGCTAGAGAACCTTGCTTTATTCTTACACAACGGCAACTGCCGAACACCCCCCCCCGCCCCTCCCCTTCCCTTGATGTCACGTCCTGGACGTCCTAACGTAGCGGCCGCAACGGCGGCCGGCCCACACATAACGATGCGGGTGAGCTGACATCTCCCCCCTTTTTAACATGAGGGGTGCTCCTGTCTCCTTACCCCATTTCTTCTATCAGGCGAAGCGGCTTGATGCGACTCCTCTGAGGGCGCCTCACCCCACACGGTGTCGAGCAGTCTCTGGCCGGGGTTGCACCGTCCTTTTCTGTCTCTGACTCCTCGGCGTCTCCTTGGTAGGGTTCCTCTGAAAGGCCATTTCCGTCACTGTCTCTGTCCCATTCCCACCGCTCTCCATGATGGGGTTTTACCCGCTTGAATTGTGAGCTGTTTCGGGTTATGGATGTGCAGTCGCTTCTTTGTGCTGTGACCATTGTTCCTTTCTTATGGGTGATGAGGGGGTCGGGTGCGAATGTCGCTTCTTCCTTCCTGTGTTTGGGTTGTCTGACCCATACCTCATCGCCTGTCTGCATCGGATTTTCTCTTGCCCTTCTCTTTCTGTCTGTTGCTTCCTTCATTTGCGCCTTATTCCTCTCGTCGTTGACTCTTGCTTCTCGTTCAAGGCTTGTCGTACCCTTGGGTCCTCTGGTAGCCTTGTGGTGATTGGCCTCCGGAATAGCAGGTCTGCCGGGCATATGCCAGTGGTGCTGTGTGGTGTGTGACGATACTCCCTGAGCAGTTGATTGAGAGCCTGCTCGAAAGGTTTGTTTTGGATATGGGCAATCTGTAGTGTTCTCTTGATGTTGGTCATGAATCTTTCGACCATGCCATTTGCCTGAGGCCACCGGGGAGTTATCTTTTGGTGTTGGAATCCCATGTATCGTGCAAACATCTGAAACTCATGACTTATGAAAGTGGGGCCGTTGTCTGACTTTATCACTTTGGGGATCCCGTACGCTGACAGCATCCGGTCGAGGGCGGGGATAACACTCGATGTTGCGCTGCTGTCTACGATCTGGGCGTCGGGGTATCTCGAATGTTCATCCATGAGTACCACGACGTGCGTTCCGTCATTCAATGGTCCGAACAGGTCCACTGCCAGTTCCTCCCATACTTTAGTGGGAAGCGGTGACATTTGTAGCGGATTTGGGTGTGGCGGCGGAGCTATCTGTGCACATATGTGGCATCCTCCTATGATTTTCTACTAGGTTGTCAAACTGCGGGAACCACACTTTCTGCCGGAGAAGCAGTTTCGTGGCCACTATCCCACGATGTCCTTCATGGGCCAGGTGTATCGTCCTTTCCCGGAGTGCTCTCGGAATGACGACCTTGCACCCTTTTAACAGTACCATGCCTTCCACCACTGTCAATTCATCACGGACTAGATGTAGTCCGTGACGAATTGACAGATGCAGAGGGGTGAAATTGTTAGTGGATCGGTTAGTTGGCATTGCTGTCCTCGCTGTTATGTCTAGGTGTGATGCTTGCTAACATTCACTATTTCATCTGGTTGCAGCACTTGCTAATTTTCAATATCCTGTCTAGATAGGAGGCAGGCTAGTGATCATGATTTCATCCAAGTGTGGCACATGCTAACATTCACAATCCTGTCTAGATGCGACGCAGGCTAAGGTTAAGAATTCCATCTGTGTGTGCATGCTAACATTCACAATACTGTCTACATGCGACGCAGGCTAAGGTTAAGAGCTTTATGGGTGGGAATTTGCGGCCCTTCTGGAGCGAGATTGCCGTTCTCTGCTGCACCCTGTCGTCACTGTTGCTGACTGTATGCCAAGGTGCCCCTATCAAATCAGGATGTGCTTCTGAAGGCCAGGCCTGCAATAACCGTAATGCAAAAATAATGCCAGCTGGACAAGCACCCTCCGACGCCCCCCCAACACAAAATGGCCATGTATGTCTGAGATCTAGAGTGTAGAGAGTTAGTGACTGCTGCATGTGTGACAGTTCAAGAGGAGCCTGCAGAGGGAATCGGTACAGAAAACTAAATAGCAGTGCTGCCAAATGTTAAAAGGGGACTTTGATCACATTGCCCTCAGCACAAGTCATCCATTAAATGTCCAATCCCAGTATACGTTCAATTCTCCCCCCAGCACACACTATCCTATCGCACTGCAAAACCATAGAATAAAGGCGTTCAAACTGGATTTCATGGCAAAGGAGTTGGACTTAGATTCTAGGCGTCAGGAATGTCCTCTTAACCAACTGGGTCTATTGCTCACCATGACCCAGGAGCCGATTAAGTCTTCTGTATAAGTTCTTAGGTGTTAGTACTTTTAATGGATGACCCAAAGAGTGCACCGAGAAGATTAATAGTATTAAAAAATGACACATTAGTTAAGCGATTTAACATTGACAGGTAGAGTGTCAAAAGACAGGGGAACTTGCTTTTTCTTCAAACTGTCATGCATTCAAAAATGTACATGCACCTTTCTGTTGCTATTCCGCTCATCTGCTGATGGGGTCATGCCACTTGCTTTACATTTCTTCCTCTTCATATCGCTTTCCTTTTTTATTTCCCCACCAGTTCTGATCTTGCTGCTACTTCTTACTTAGTCATTACCTTTTTTGTTGCTGCTGTATCTGTTGCTGAAACTATTATTGTTGCTGTCTCTGCTGCCACTTGCTCACTTTCCTTTACTGCTTTTGCGGAGTGAGGAGAGGCATGAAGAGTACCACAAATCTAAATTATGACATGCAAACTATAACAGTGTCTAAATGACCCATCAGGATTTGCATTTCTAAACGTTTCCTTATGCACATGGTTATAGTTGTCTGGCACCAGTTGGCTTGGGGGAGACAAAGCCGTTTCTGATGTCACGTAAACTAGGCTCTTCGAGACTACATCCCGGGGCCAAATGTGTCTCAGCAATTTCAAACCCTGGATTCCCAGGTTCTCTTGATGCAAACTATCCAATCACTGTACTAAACCCAGATTGCCAAAGGAAATTGGCACACGCCACAGATCCCCACCCTAGTACAGTCCATTTGTTCAGCTCCACAAACCATCTTGCCAATTTGGTCTGAAGCAATGGTACACTCCATTCTGAAGGCTAGTTGAAAATTAATAAGAACTCATTAAATTGCTGACCTTATTCCAGGTTTAACTGTCAAATGCCTCCCCCATCTGCTGGCCACGCAAAGGCGCATGTGTTACTGACTCCCGTTTTGGCAAGGTATCCCTATATCACGCGTCCAGTTTGATAGACTGGGAAACAACATGGTCTTGTCCATGCAGCTGCTATTATCTGCTTTGTATGGGCAAGTTTTGCAATCAGATGCCATGGGGGGTTGGATATTAATACTGAGGCAGGTCATGGTGGCTGAGTGAGATTACAGTTCTGGAAAAGTGCTGGGTCGCCCCCAAAATAAATAATTTTAATAATCTGTGTACATCAGCAGCATTAGAGGAATGACCGTTCAAAAGCAGATCTAGGCACATGTGACATGGTCTGGGGGGGTGTCTTTAATGCGACGAAAGAACTACTGCCCTGCAGGAGTACAGGGCTGAGAAGTGGGTAAAGCTCCTACTTAGCCCCAAATTACAACTAAACCCGCAGCGATCCCAATCAAAGGTAAAGCAGGTGCTGCCTGAAAGTTAAACCTCCTTCACCTGTTAGAGTAACGTGGGCCAAGAGTCAGCATCATATGCAGGAGGGGTGCAAGCTGAGGACAGTAGCAACACAAATAGCGCGAATATCCTACAAATAAAGGAATGTCCAATTAAGTTTCTTTAAAAACAGGGCCTTCTATAAAACAATCAATGCAAACAAACTAATTAAACGTGAAAACCCCACTCCTGTAAAAGGAACAGATTGCAAAACCTAGGTGAGGAAGGACACTCAGGCTTGATAAGTAGGGGTGTTCAGACACAAGATGTGGCAGCAGTGTAAATTGCGCTATGTGTTTTGAAGGTAAAGAAAGGAGGTTTAAACATCTAGGGCCCCTTCAAAACACCTTACCTCTCGGCTGTGTACTACATAGCCTAAAGCTAGGCTTCTAAGCACTTTCACTGCAAGCCAATGCCAAGGCTTTAAGAGTCGATGCACTCCCGCTCGCAGGTCTAGTCAGTGAGGTGGTGATGGTTACCATTGGGTTGAGTCGATTGCTTTCGACTGTTCAGAATGGCAGTGAAATCAGTGGCGAAACACTGATTTAAATGTTTGAGATTGGCAAACCGATGGCTTCCAGCCGGTCAAGTCAGTGTGAGAATCTTACCTCCACTGTGTCCAGCCCATGATTAGGTTGATGGGTGCTGTCCACAGCAATGGGTTGAGCGGCATCTGGATGGCTAGAAGTGCAACAAGCTGTTAGTTGTTGCATAGAGTACCAAAAACTGTTCTGTGGGTCCTGTTGCAGCTTTGATTGTGTCAAGCCAGCCCGTAGATGTCTCTGGGTGATTAAACTGGGTCCAAGCTACTTCTGGGTTGCTGGGAGGACCAATTCAGGGTCTTCAGGGCTAGGGGACTCCTTCAGCACTGCGCTCCCACTCTAGGAAATTGCCTGGCACATATAGGGATCCTTAACCTCCAGTGAGCAGTATACTGGGTAAGGGACAGCTCGCCTCTTCCTTCTGTCTTCCCCTCCATTGCACAGGACTATGGAATAGCCTGGATTTCCAACTAAGATTCCATGAATCCTTGTCTTGAAGGTCCAAAGATGAATCCAAGAAGGTGATTCTTCCCTTCCTTATCAAGACAAAATGTCACAGGGGATTGGTCTCGAGCAAGCTTGCTGTAAGGGGTCCAATACAGAATGTTGTAACAAGTGCCTTTTGCTTTCCAAAATCCTACACGGATGGCCTCATCTAGCAGGACATGATTGGGAGGGGAGAGTGGGGCAGATGTAGAGAGAAATGGTAGAAACCTAGATGGTAGAATCCTCAGCCTACAGCTACTCCAGCTCAACTCCCTACTAATGTCAAACTTAAAAAGACCTCCATTTATAAGCACTCGAGTGTTGCTGTGGCTTTATGTGAGGGCTGTCTCTGAAGCACAGGTTCCCAAGGGACCTTCTGGGGACAGTTCCTGGTAGGGAAGCCTTGCCTTTCCTGCACGAGGATTGAAAACATTTTCCTGGCCATGTTTTCATATTGCATTTTTGGACACCTCCAGTTCAGACACATCAGCCCCGTTGTAGTTGAAGCCGTGCGAACAAACTAAACGCTTGTTGTTATCAGATTGCTGTGTATGTATAATTGTGTCACTTTACTAGTCGCCCCAAACACCCATGGCTTATTTTCAAAGATGAATGTGCCAGCAGAATAAATAAGGTACACTGGCCGAAGGGCTTAGAATTACACGCAGAACATTAAAAAGCCACTTCTCCAATCCCAGACCCCCAGCAGCACCAAGCCCAGCACTCTGTGCAGGCAATGGAAACGGCCAACTTGGAATGGCATTTCCATAGGTAAGAATGAAAAGTGGCACAACAGCGATGCAATGAAGCGGCGCGTTATTAGGGCTCCCAAAGATAATAACTTGTAGGTGCCTATGCAAACGCAAATAAAACCCTTCAGTTCAGAATTCCTTTCAGAACAGAATTGGCTGGATAATGTTAGCATAAAATAAAAATCAAAGCTCAGGCTATCCAGCCCAGCCCCAGATGAGCATTCAGTCACACTTAAGAGATATGCATGCGTAGATAGATCTAGCATGTTTTTTGTCTGCTGCTTTTCCTTCAGAGTGCCACTCATCATTCTGGCTTTCATTCCTATGCAATCCTGGTTACATTGAGGTACTATAGTTTACTCTATGAATTTAGTTTATATACAGCATGGTTCTTTATTTACCATGAAATGCACAATAAGTGATCTACTCACCATTCCAACGTATATTTATCCCTGGGTCAGATCATTTCTCTCTGGCCGCCGAATGGCAAGTTTTCTGCAGTGAGGCCATGGCAGAAAACTATCTGGTGGCATGCAGGGTGCCCGGGTGGGGGCATGCATCTCACCCACCCTGTTTAACATCTTCATTACTCTTCTTTTTAACATGCTGGATAGGTAAGGCACCCTGTGTGCCAACTATGCTGATGACTGTTTGATACGCCTCACTGGGAACTACTCCAAGAATACCATCTACCCCCAACCAGGTGTTTGGCAACATCGAATCCTGGATGAAGAATAATAGGCTTGCACTGAACACCAAGAAGACAAGAGTTGATGATTGTGGGCCCTGTAGGACAGACAAAGAAACCTTTATGCAACAAACGCCACGATGCTTCAGAACATTCCTGTATAATAATGTATATGTAACTAAGATATGTATGTAACGAGCGCCACGATGCCCCTGGGCTGCTGCGCGCTTTACAAATCCGAACAAATAAATAAACAAACCTGGGGCTGAATACCAAGACTTTGACAGTGCAGGCTGCGAAATGAAGACACTCAACAAAAGGGAAGACCTTGGAGGTGGTGCCGGATCTGGAGCTCTCCATGAAAGCACACATCAGTAGTCTAGTTTTCAGCACAGGATACGATCTGAAACTGCTGTCTCCAATCAGGCCCTTCCTTCGCATATCAAACTGTGCCTTGATCGCTAGAAAGATTATCGGGGCACGTATAGATTACTGCTAGAATCTCCTGCATGGCATGGGGAAAGGGGGACATGGCCAGACTACAGGCTATTCAGAATAACGCAGTAAGAGTGTTCGAGGGTCTTAAAAAAAAAAAAAATCCAACCACGTATCTGAGACAAAATCTACACTTGCTTCCAGTGGAAAAGAATATTCTTTCGGACACTCTGTATCACACACCAATGCCGGCACAGAGATGTCCCCAGTTATATGACAAAAAACTGGTGCGGCTGCTGGAGAGATTCATCAACTCTAATCTTCTCATTCCTATGGAAAAACTGGCCATTGTTGCACAGAACTCTTTCCACACATCTCCCAGGCTCTGGAATGAGCTCCCACCAGATCTGAGAGCCTATAGTAGCATTCAGAATTTCAAACCGGTACTAAAGACACTCTTTCTACTAAACTCTCCCTTTGCATACTCCTGTCCATGATTTTTTTTTTGTTCAGGATGGTCTGAGTTACAACCGTTTGTCCCTGCGCCCTTATTCCTACGGGCCATGTCTACGCACATTAGAGATAAAGTAAATAAGTAAAATGCCAGTTAATCATATAAAATGTTTAACAAAAAGCGTAAGCCACCCAGTATCTGTGCAAGCCATAGATTCAGTGCCAGATATCAGTAATCAACTCTCCATACCCATCCACAGTACACGCCACCCATCGTTTCCCCAGCACAAACCAGAAAGTCAGCCCTATCAAGCATGGCCGTCAGTTTATACTAGCTCTTCCTTCTTAACTTTAGCATGCAAAAGCTTTGAGCTTGAAACTCTAATACAGCTCAGAATTCAGCCATTATGAAAAACACATCCCCTATTCACCAATTTCAGCCAAATGGTCTGTCAAATGTAGCTGGGAAAGGGGTGCAGATCGGAAGCGTGGTTACAAAGATTGTTCACAGCATGTGACCCCTTCCAGGGCTGGTTAATGCCTTCAGCCAAGGCAGAAAGCATGCAGGCCAATATCACTCAGGGTCTCCATTTAGCAATACCACAGCAGTACTCAATGCTCTGGACTTAAAAGTTCTAGGAAGCGGCCCTCCAGCACGATCGGGGCCCAGCACTGAAAGTCACATCCTCCTACCCACAAACTGTTCTCCATAAAGTCTGTATTCTAGAACCAAAACAGCATTGGCAGTCAACACTGCCATATACACTCTGGTCATCTCCCACTACCAAGTCACAAAAGGAACCGGGTTCTACCATTTCACAACTTGGCAAAGTTATAACAGTTTGGCCATCGTGTCCAATGGATGGAGTGTAGGTTTATGTATGCTTGTAACGTGCCGAAAGCCCACTGGCATCAGGGTGCAGGGAACCAAGAAAGGTAAACGCATCATAAAGCTAAGCTCACAATAATGGCGTGAGGCTAACTGACTTATCTGATGGGGTGGTTTAGTGAAACAGATGAGTTTTCAGTAATTTCCTGAAACTCTGATAATTTTCCTCTTCTGTAGGTCAGTGTTTTCAGCTTTGGTTCGAGAGATAAAGTTGTGCCAAGTTTTCATGAAAACCACTTAATTTACCCAGTATTTGTACCATTTATGCATATTACTGTTTCTTTTTTGACGTGCCTCCATTATCGCTTTTCAGAGGGGTATCCAGCAGGGGAGCCTTGCTGTGTCAGCATGTCGGAAGCTGCACAAGACTTCACTTTGCCGCAGCCCACTCATCCCCATCGTGGTGGAGCAGACAGTAAGTGACGTAGATAAACCCCATTTAGAAAGAGGGCCGTAGTGGCATCTAGGAATTTTTGGGGAAGTTAACCAGCCAATGGCTGCAGTGCAATTTAGACCCTCACCCGATTCCTCAATTTCAACACCACTATCGCCCAAGCAGTCTCCCAAATAGCTTGCCTCAAAAGACAAACCACTCGACCAACACCACACGCCATCAATGACGCACTCCTCACCATCAAACACTAAGCCAGATTCCTGGAATGAGCCTGGGAAAAGAATTCATGCCCCTTAACCAGGAAACCCCACAGACTGCCAATCCAAATAAAAGCTAGCCATATGCTGTGCCAAAGCTTCAATAAGCCCCCAATCCCACACTAAACCACCCACCACAGTATGCAACTCCCTCATGGAACATACAGGCCCCCTTCTATCCCCACTCTCTCGAACATATGGGGACGCATTCCACCCATAGCCTAGGACACCCCCATTGCCCTAGTTCCAAAAAAATCAACATTCTTGATGCAAGCACATCATGCTGCATTATCAACCCACCACCACATTCGGTTTCCATCATTTATCCCTTTCCCTCTCACAGGTCATTTGCCCCCACCCTCCACCCCACCCCTTCTATACAAAGTAGGGCAAAGCTCCCTCTCCAAAGCAAACCACCCCTTGACACTACACTCCCCGAAAACTATGAAATCACTATCCTGCCATACCTGGCCAGGATAATGGAACGCTTTGTAACTAGCCAAATCCAACAGTAAGTCACCAAAAACAACCTGCTCAACCCATTCTACTCTGGTTTCGGCCCTGATCATAGCACAGACTGCAACCGTTCACATCCAAAACGACATCCACAACATTACCAAAGGACAGAATCCTTCGGTCCACCTGGACCCCTCCACAGCATTAAATACAATTGAACTCGCCATCCTAAACATTGTTTTGTTTTATTAACATTGGTATAGCTCACATCAGTCCAGGGACATCGTGGCACTTGTTACAGTACAGTCTTAGTTACATAGTCATGAGCAATATATTTACAAGGTACAATAGTAAAATTATTTATATTTCTGGTTATATTGCAATATACAGGTCAGGGTGGGAGAAGTGGTCATGGTACTAATTGAGGAGTTTGGATTTGAGGTTGTTACGGAAGGCCGAGATGGAAGTTTCAGCTCTGAGGGTGAACGGGAGAGAGTTCCAGAGTTGTGGTGCGATGTAAGAGAAGCCCAGGCCTCCAGCAGTGGCTCTCTTGATGCGAGGAGTGTGTAGCTGGTTGGTGTCCTGAGATCTAGTAGGTCAGGAGGAAGTGGTTCTAGATATTGCTTCAGGTAGGTAAGCGGGAGCAGTGTTGTTGATGCATCTGTGTGTGATGGTGAGGATTTTCAGCATGATTCGATCTTTGACCTGAAGCCATCGTGCTGAGCGTCTGGCATGAGATATATGGTCCCTTCTGGGGATGCTCAAGGCGGCTCGGAGGGCGTTATTTTGCGTGATTTGTAGTCTGTGGATGTTTTTGGCAGAGGTGCCAGCTAGGAGGGCATTACAGTCATCAAGTTTAGCGCCAATGGTTGCTCTTGCTATGGCCACTCGGTTGTGGGCAGATAGGTAAGGTTTGATGGCATTGATGAGTTTGGTGCTGTACGCTGATGCACAGGCTATGGTGCTGACTTGTTTGCTCATTGAAAGGTTAGCGTCAATGTAAACCCCTAAGGTCTTGACGGATGGTGATACCAATATTGTTGAGTTGTCTACGTTAAAGTTGGCGTATTGGGGGCTTAGCTTCGTTATAGTGTTTTTTAGTCCAAGAATGAGAATTTCCATCTTGTCTCCGTTGAGACACAGGCCGTTGCTTGCCATCCATGCTTGGACTCTGGCATAAATGTTGTTGAGGGTGGTGGCATCTTTGTGGCAGAGTCCAGTTAGGGGTATGAGTACTTGAGTGTCGTCTGTGTAGTTAGTGTATGCCAGACCGATGGAGTCAAGTAAGTCGAAAAGGGGTTTAGTGAAGAAGTTATAGAGGGTAGGGGCTGTGCAAGATCCTTGGCGGGGACACTGCAGTTTATAGTGGTGGGGTCTGCATTTGCTGTGTCGGAGTAGACCTTCATGGCCCTTCCTTCGAGGAAGGAGGTGATCCATGATGCTGCTTGTTTGGAGAAATGGGCTGCATGAGTGAGGTGTTTGGTAAGTATTTGGTGATCAACCAAATCAAAAGCCGCTGATCGATCGATAAGGAGGAGCAGGGCCGGTTTGCCTTTGTCCAAGATTTGTGTGATTTGGTTTTTTAGGTCCAATAAGGCAGATTCTGTTCCATGGCCGGCCCGGAAGCCAGATTGCCTTTTGCCTAGTATGGAATTAGCTTCCATGTATGATTGGATCTGGTTGTGAGCTGCTTTGTCTAGAATTTTCAGGAGGAAAGGAACTGTCATTATCAGTCTGTAGTTGTTTGGTTGTGCTGGGTCAAGTGTAGTTATTTTTTTTTTATTTATTTTTTTTTTTTGAAAGTGTCCGCACCCAAGCTTCCTTGAGATTATTTGGGACAGTTCCTGTTTGGAATGATGCGTTAATGAAGGTGGTAATCAGGGGAGCTATGTCATTAGCGAATTCCTTTATGATTTGAGGAGGGCTGATGTCTGCTTTGCATAGAGATGGTTTGAGCTTTTTGATAAGGTTAAGGACCTAATGTTCAGCGACATTTCTAAATGCGAATTGCTCATGGATAAAGTTGTTACACTTGTCTAGTGTGGGGTGATTGGTTTTTCGGTTAGGGAGGGCCTTGCAATGGTTTTATATTTTGTTTTGGAGGAGTTTTATTTTGTTGAGCATGGCGGTCTGAATGCTGGCACACCAGGCCTTGTCTTTAGTTATCTCGTTAGCGGTGGCCGGGGGTGTGACTAGTTCATTGAAAATTGCGAATGATTCTTTTGCTTGGGAATTGGCATTAGTGATCCCATCATTGAAGGACTTCGATTTTGCTGTAAGGATGGCTTTTTTGTATTGGAGGGATAGCTGTTTAAATAAGCTCTTAAGATCACTGGGATCTGTTTCCCAATTTTTCGGTGCCTGGTGCTTTTGTGCTCGGAGGTCTGGAGTTCATCCGAGAACCAGGAGTTGCAGTGGAATGATTTTTTTAGCTTTCTTGCTTTCAAGTGGGTCTATAGAATCTATGGCATTAGTGAGGGTGTCATTAAAGATGGCCGAGTATATTAGGGTCTGTGGAGAAGGGAGGAGCTAGGCAGGGGTTTTTGAGGTAGGGTCGCAGATTGTCTGCATTGAGTTTTTTGGAACTTCTTGTAATGGCGGGTGGTGCGGTGCGTAGGTTAGTGTTTTAGGTATGGGGTCGGTGGGGATGTGGAATTCAATGCAGGTGTGGTCTGTCCAAGGCAAGGCTCAGTTGGAGATAATGTTAGTGGCGCAGTTGGGATCCATGACCCAGTCCAGGGTTAGGCCTTTGAGTGGGTGGGGGTGAGGACTTTTTGGGAGAATCCCAAGTCTATGAGTTCTTTAGCAAGGGTTTTGGCGGGTTTGTCCTTTGGATCATTGAAGCCTAAATTAAGGTCTCCTAGTAGAAGGATTTGAGGATTTTTTGATGTTTGTGAGCCGGTGGGGGAGGTGTTCTTGGAGGTCTGTTGGTAGTCCGGGCGGTCTGTATAGGATGTGGATATTGATAAGATTATTGGGGGAGAGTGAGAGCTTGGCTGATAGGATGTCAGCAGTTCCATTCCATGAGCTATGGTCTGCGAGTCTAATGGACAGTGCTCTTTGTGGATAAGGGCGACACCTCCTCCCGCCTTATCAGATCTATCTTGCCTGAGGATGGTGTATCCTGTGGGTAGGGCAAGTGCGATGGCTGGGCATTGAGCCAGGTTTCGGTGATGCATAGTAAATCCAGATTCTGTGTAGCTAGTAGATCATTTATCTCTAGTGCGTGTGCTGCTAGGAGCGTACTTTCAATAAAGCACATTTGAGTGGAGGGTATTGTGTGCTTTTGATGTTTTGGTTTATGCTAGTATGGGGAGGGGTGTGCTTGTGGGGGTGAGGGCCTTGGAGGGAGGTAGTGTAGATGTATGTTGGTATGGTGGAGAGAAAGGGGCAGTGCATTTGTTGACAGTAGAGTGGAGTAGCGGACTGGTGCGGGTGCCTAATCTGGTATTTCTGATCTTGATAGGTGTGGGTGAGCAGAGAAAAAACTTAGGACGTGAGCAAAGTCCGAGGTTACAGAGTTTGGTGTCAAGGATGGGTGGCTGAGACTTTGTGAAGTTATAGTCTGATATTAAGGCCGGTGAGTTGGAAGTGATGAGTGTGTGTGGAGAGGCATAGGGATCATTATAGTGAGGGCTATGAGGAGGGCTGTGAGGCTGGCTGGGCGAGGTGTTACAGGGAGAGTGCAAGGATGTCTGCCTATGCTGGGATGGGGAGGTGTGCTAATGGGCATTGTGATCGTGGGGAGAGTCTGAGTGTGTATAGTGCAATTGAGCAACTCGTGTTGGGCTACGGTAGGTCACAAGACAGTTGCGGCCCGTAAGATGCCGTGTCTGGATGGGAAATTCAATGAGGGGTGTGCATAGGGCTGTAGTGGCAGGGTACAGAAGGGCAGCAGTGCCGCACAATACAGTGCCTAGAGGCGATTTTATAGGCCGTGCAATAGGGGACAAAGGCTAGAATTGTGTAGTATTCATTGTGGAACCTTGTTGGCACCTTGGCTCCCCGCCTGCGTCCTCCTCAGAATGTTTGTGTTGGAAGTGCCGTGTGTTCTGGACGGTTGGGAGAATGATTGAGAGCTGAATGGAGGCGGTCGCAGTGCAGGGCGCCGGCTCGATGAAATAAAATAAAGATCATTTTAATACATCCACTTGCCTCCATGGATACATCATTTGGCGATGAGGATCCGGCGCCCTATGAGCCCACGTTGGGTTATAGAAGGAGAGCTGGAGCTCCGAACCAACGCGGCCTGCATTCATGCTGACTGCGGAGAGGCCTACAGGAGATGCCGGGAAGTTGTGAGCGGCTCCTTTTGTGCAGTGGAGTTGCTGATTCGTTCGGGAAAGAATCGCTTCCCAGCACGCGTAACATCGCGTGTTTAAAGAAAAGGACCCTCTAATAGTGCGCGGTTATGTGATCGCACACGTGACCAGGAAGTCTGGGGAGGGTGAAGATTGGCCATCTTCATCCTCGTCCCAGTATTTAAAAAAAAAAAAGTCTCTTTTCTTCCCACATTGGAAATGACCATTGGAGCCCACATATACTCTGTAATAAGCCCGAGTCCAGCCATTTCAATAACCTTTGGACCACAGGAGAAGGTCATAGAAAATAGAATTATTTCTGAAATTGACTCCAGGTTTTGACTGTTAGAAAATAAAAGTACAAAGGTGCAAAAATGCAAGGCATAAGTATTCAGCCTCCAGCAAATTTTCTGCCGACTCCAGGTCAACAAGCAGTTGTCTGGGCGGAGTGAAAAGAATTCTGGTTGAATTACATCCAAGCTGTAGATCAGGAAGAACTCCCATCCCGGAAGAAGAAACTGCTTCTGTTACATGCCCTTGGATTAGAAGGTCACAAGGAAGTTGAGAGAACTTCCAGAGTTGACGAGAGATGAGGCTGGAGATGCTGATGAGCATGACAGGGCTATAAGACAATTGGACAAGTACTATGCTCCGGAAACGAATGCATCTATAAATAGATATAAATGTTACACCAGAGTGCAAAAAGAAAATTAGACTATTGAAGAATATGTTTTGGCATTGAGGGTCCTGTCACGAACCTGTCAATTTGGTAATGGCATCACTCTTGATGAATTGATACGAGACCATATAATTATTCACTCAAGAGACAATATAGTTCAAGACAGATTATGGATGGTTGGCAATCCATCACTACCTGAGACTATAGCCATTGCTAAACGGGTGGAGCATAGTCAATTGTGCTCCAAGGAGATTAAAGACAAAAGAAGAAGCCATTCAGAGTATGCAACGGCAAACTACCAAGATAACACAAAAACAAGAGGAACCAAGTCAAGTTAATGCACTGCGACCTAAAGACAAGGGTGAGACCGCTCCGGGTAAAGGCAGCAAAGCGAAAAGTTTTGACTACAGAGGAAGTTCAAGTAGGGGAAGAAATTGGTCGAAGAATGAACCTCGAACACAATATGATCAGAGATTTCAAAATGCCCAGCCAAGAGAAGGAAACAGGTGTTATAATTGTGGCAGAATTGGACACTATGCAAAACAATGTCCAGCACTAGGACAGAAATGCGGAAACTGTGGCATAAAGGGCCATTTTGCAGTTGTATGTAGAAAGAAGAAGAAAATCTCAGTCATCCTGGATGAAGAGGAGGAATCAGAAGAGGAAAGGGTGTTTTTCATACATGAACCCCCGGAAGGAGAATTTAAATGCCCGAGTTGCGAGGTGGTTCTAGATAATTGGAAAAATGGCGAAGTTTAATAACACGTGGTCTCAAAAGTGAATTGAATTCACCAGACATAAGAAATCCTGGTGGATTTGAAGGGTCTAGAATCAAAATGATTGGATGGTTTTCTGGTATCATTCAATTTAAGGACAGACGGGCTCAGGTCAAAGTCTACGTGGCAGAAAAAGGTGTGAACGTTATAGGATGGAGAGACCAAGCTGGCTTGAGAATCAGGTTGGATCCATGTACTGATGAACAAAGTCTGCTGGTTAATAGTAGTCGACAACAAAGAAAGGATGTGTTAGTAGAGACGAACGAAATTAAGTCAGATTTGGGTTTATTAAAGGATTTTGCGCACAGGATTCGACTCAAGAAGGGAGCTGTACCGGTTAGAGACACAAAGTCTAGGCCAGTTCCATTTGCCATTGCTGACAAAGTCGAGCAAGAATTGACCTTGTTGGAGTCTGAAGGTGTTATAGAAAAGATGGAGTCTTCCGAGTGGGTGAGCCCCATAGTCGTTGCACTAAAGAAAAATGGCAAACTCAGGATTTGAGGGATGTCAACATTATATCTGAAATGTTGAATTGTATTGGAAATGCTGATGTGTTTTCTACATTGGATCTGTCAAAAGCTTATAACCAGATTTCACTTACTGAGGATTGTAGAGATATTACAGCTTTTATTACTCCACATGGTCTGTATAGATATAAACGTATGCCATTTGGATTGGCATCTGCGGCAGCAGTATTTCAAAGGGTCATGATGTGTGGTTTAAAAGGTCTAAATGGGACTTTTTGATATCAAGATGATATTATTGTGTTTGGGAAAGGAGTGAAGGAACATGATAAAAGGCTGAAATAAGTGTTGAAGAGATTAGAGTATGTTGGGTTGAAAATTGAGCAGAGCAAGTGTAAATTTGGAGTAAGTGAAGTAGAATATTTAGGACATACTGTAAATGGAAAAGGGTACAAACCCAAAATAGATGCCATGGAAGCAATTAAGAAAGCACCTAATCCAAAAAACAAGGATGAGTTGAGATCATTTTTGGGGCTTTGAGTATTACAACAGGTTCGTTAGGAATTTTGCGAGTGTCACACAACCTTTGAGAAAACTTTTAAAAAAGGATGCTAAGTTTGTATGGAGTGATGACTGTGATGAGGCGGTAGGTTGTATAAAAACAAATTTAACTCCTTAGAATTAGGAGGATGGGAGTTTGGTAGAATGACTAAGATCACAGTGGATGCCAGGGGCAGTTTTATCACAAATAGATGAACATGTTAATGAGAAGGTAATCCGTCATGCCTCAAGAGCCATTTCAGACACAGAGTAGATATTCAGTGATTGAAAAAGAATTATTGGCTTGTTCTTGGGCGGTGAATTATTTCAGGAATTATTTATGGGGAACCAAATTTGTGATTCAGACGGCCCATAAACCTTTGATTAAAGTTCTCACGTTAAAAGGAATGTGCAAAGCCTCGCCAAGATTGGCAAGACTTCGTCTTAAACTACAAGATTATAATTTTGTAGTGAAATATGTGCCTGGAAAAAGGAATGTTGTTGCTGATTTTCTATCGAGATTGCCTTTGGGAAATAGACAGCTGGGGAGGTAGATGATGAAATGGTAGCTGTTGTATTTGAAGTTGCGTCCAAGGATGCTTGGATCGAGGAGTTGGGTAAAGACGATGAGCTACAACAAATCTGTGAATACACGAAATCTGGATGGCCTGAAAAGAAGGCAGTTAGCGAAGCATGTTTGAGATTCTGGGAGGCAAGGGATGAATTGTCAATAGAAGATGGATTTTTAGTCAGAGGCGATAAATTGATTCCCCCACAAAAGTTATGTGGTGAACTTATTGAAAAAGCACACCAGGGTCATCCTGGCATTACGGGCACGAAGAACAATGTGTGGTTGAAATACTGGTGGCCAGGTATGGATCTAATGATAGAGAGTGCGATCAGGAATTGCTGGCCGTGTCAGAACAGTGATAAGAGTTGCAAAGTTGTCAAGTCAAAGCCCATCAATATTTGTAAGGGTGAAGCACCATGGGAAATGGTAGGTATTGACATAGTTGGGCCATATGTAATGTTGATTGGTTGTTTTGGTGGATTACTACTCAGGGTGGCTTGAAGTCAAAGCAGTGAGTAGAATTGATAGTCATGAGATTATGAAATTCATAATGCAAATTTGCAGGAGGGAAGGATTTCCCAAAATAATAATGAGTGACAATGGAGTTCCATTCAAGTGTAGAGAGATCAGAGTTTGCCAAGAGATTAGGGAGTGGAGGTTTTCAGCTTTATATCATCCTCAAACAAATGGATTAGTAGAGAGATATAACCACGTGATAGAAGCTGTGGAGTTAGCTTTGAGTAATAATTTGTCGGTGGATGAGGTTCTCAAGGAGAGGGTGTAGAGTAGTAGGATGTCTGTTAAAAGGGGAATTAATGTTTCTCCATTCGAATTAATGAGGGGAAGAGCTTCCAACACTTTGCTTAATCCAGAATGGGTTAATTGTAGGAGAGCTTTACATGGTGGAAAACAAGGTTTGGTTGATCAGAATAAGCGTGGAGTATCTCCGGAAGAGCACAAGTTGAGAATCTTGCCTGATTACATGCAAATTAAGATTGGACGCAATGTGAGGAAGGGTGACTAAGTACAGCAGACCGGTCAAGGTTATACAAGTGTTCAGGAGAGCTGTTAAGAGTTGCTGGCGGAGCAGTATGGTATTTGGATAGGGTCAGTAAATGGAGGTGGGAAGGTAAACATGAGAGAATTAGACAATTTGGTAAAGAAGGAAGAGTGACTGATTTGTTTGGAGAAGAGTATATTCAGTGTGGTGTGGAGAATGTCAATAGAGTTTTAGTCGGACAAAATGCGTAAGTAGACATGCAACAAAGAAATGATGCTCCTAGACAAAACCTGGTACACAGTCCAAGAGAAAGAAGAGCACCATGTTGGTCCAGAGATTGTCATGACAAGTTGACTTTAGGTGTTATTTTAGGATATGTTTCTGTTTCAGATTTGTTTTATCAGACATGTTTGGGGATCTTTTATTCAGAGTATTCTATATGTTTGTAATTTTGCATTTGCTGTTAATTTATTTTTTGTACATATTTTAAAGGGGGGGGGGTGATGTAGTATTCATTGTGGAACCTTGTTGGAACCTTGGCTCCCCGCCTGCGTCCGCCTCAGAATGTTTGTGTTGGAAGTGCCGTGTGTTCTGGACGGTTGGAAGAATGAATGAGAGCTGAATGGAGGCGGTCGCAGTGCGGGGCGCCGGCTCGATGAAATAAAATACAGATCATTTTAATACATCCACTTGCCTCCGTGGATACATCAAATTGTTATTCTAAGCAGTACGCGGCAATACCTAGATTCAATTCTCTAAGCAGTGTCGCACAATGGCTAGGTTCACATGCAGTGTCGCACAATGGCTAGGTTCACATGCAGTGTCGCACAATGGTTGGTGATGGTAGGATGTAGAGTCAGTCTGTAGAGTGCTCCAGGGAGGCATGGGGATTAGGGTGCTATGCTTTATGTACATCGCAGAGGCGCTCACCATGGCCTAACCATATGAATGAGCATTAGTATAGGAAGCAGAACCTTGGGTGACTGTACCTTATGAGGCAGCATTCGAGAGCAGGTTGCACCTTGGTGCGGAGGGGTAGCGTTTCTGGCAGATGGCAGGGACCAGCAAGGACATGCTTGGACAGGAGGTAGCCTTTCCGACGTGGGCCTTACACTAAAGTGGGCCGGCTCGCACCTCGGGTCGCCTATTAGAGCACATTCTGTTCCACAGGTTCAAACTGGCACCATTGTCAAATTGTTTACCTCCTTCCTCCCTGTCAAAACTGTTCTGACTCAATGCCTACCTGCAGATCAAACCCGCACACCTGTCAAATATGAGGTACCGCACAGATTTTTCCTCTACCCATCCTATTCAACCTATATGCTGAATCCTAAAGACCATCCATTAGCACCATCCAGCAATACACAACGGATCAGGATCTCCTCTGCTTTACACACCCTGAAAAGTGGTCTCCAAAATCACTGCTTGCACGGCCACCCACTAAAACAGTAACTTCTCTGAACCCCAACTGGATTAAAGAACTCTCATTAGACAAGCGTTGCATCTCTACACACCAGTGAAATCCCTGGGATTCATTACAATGCACCATAACTTCTCAGGCCAGGTAGCAGCCGTCAGCAAGGCATGCCACCTTCAACTACACCCCATTCGCAAGGAGAAACACCCCTCCTCTCCCAAAATTCTGCACTACACTAGAGTTTTCCTGCCCAAACTGCTCTATGGAAACACAATCCCGACCAGACTCCCAACAACACTCACCCTTTGGCTACCTCATCAGAAAGACTCACTCAACCTGCCCAAACACATCAAACCAGCTCTTTCCCAACTCCAAGCTCCTCATTGCCCAGAGGACTGCACAGGCTCCCTTGCCTGCTCTGCCTTCCTCCTCCTCCTCTGCACAGGCTCCCTTGTCTGCTGTGCCTTCCTCCTCCTATGCACAGGCTCCCTTGCCTGCTCTGCCTTCCTCCTCCTCCTCTGCACAGGCTCCCTTGCCTGCTGTGCCTTCCTCCTCCCCTGCACAGGCTCCCCTGCCTGCTTTACCTTTCTCCTAGGCTCAATTGCCTGCTGTGCCTTCCTCCTCCCCTGCACAGGCTCCCCTGCCTGCTTTACCTTTCTCCTAGGCTCAATTGCCTGCTGTGCCTTCCTCCTCCCCTGCACAGGCTCCCTTGCCTGCCGTGCCTTCGTCCTCTGCACAGGCTCCCTTGCCTGCTGTGCCTTCCTCCTCCTCTGCACAGGCACCCTTGCCCTGGCTCACTGTCCCAGCTCCCTTGTCGGATTTGGCCCCTTCCGCCATCTTCCACTATCCTGCTGGCTCTCTTGCCACCCTCAGAGCCTGCTCCCCACCCTCCCCCACGGAAGACCTTCAAAGATGGCAAGCTGCTCCATAGTGCCGCACTTAACTCTTGCTCTGCTGTCAAACACTCGTCTGACAGCAGAGCAACCTCTTTGAACGCATGGATCTTAATTATCTCGCCATCACGGAGACATGGTTAAAGGACTGATCTGTCAGAATATTTGACACATTCCTCCCTGAAGGATACAAGATCCTCTCTGTGCCCAGGCCCAAGGGTTCCGGAGTGCGAGTGGCAATGATATTCCCAGAATGGATACCTATGTTTATCATCCCCACTCGGGCCTATTCTTCTTTCGAATGTCTAGTCTGCAGGCTCTCCTAAATCTTCTCTCCTCATGGTCACTTCTATAGGCCACCAGGAAAGTCCACTCTTCTGCTCGGTATGGGCTGACCTGGCCTCCTCTCTACTCTCCTCATCCTCTCAGCTCCTCCTGCTGGGTGATCTAAACATCAATCTGGACTCTCTCGACTCCTCTGGACCTTCCCACAACCATTGCGATTCCCTCCATCTCAACCCAAGACATACTTTCCTCTCTCATGCCCACACCAACACCACTGGAGGCTCCCTTGGCCCCCTGCCCCTCAAACCATTAAGGACAACCTTGTCCCTCTTGCTCCAGCCTCGGCTGATCTCTAATCTCTTGCCACTGGAGTTTTCCATACTTCTCGTAAGCACTCCATTTTGCACAGTCTGCTTAAGAAACCCTCGGCTGGCCACTCCATTCCGGCAAACTACAGCCCATCTCTTAGCACCCCTTTCCTGACCAAACTCCTGGAGATGCTGGCTATCACTCAGCTTACCCTCCACACTGAATATGCTGGTTGCATCCACGACCATCAGTCTGGCTTTACAGCTTCCAGAGGCACAGAAACTGCTCTTCTGAACACCCGTGAAGACCTGCTCTCAAATCTGGACACCAACACTCCCTCTATTCTCATTCTCCTTGACCTCCCCTCTGCCATTGACACGGTTAACCACAAAATCCTGATTGCACATCTCAGTGACACCCTGGGAATCACAGGTCGGGCTCTGGCATGGTTAACTTCCTTCCTTTCTGACTGCCCAGCCCAGGTGGAACTTGGGTCCTTTCCCTCTACTACAGCTCTTTCTACCTGTGGCGGTCCCCAAGGTTCTAACCTATCCTCCTGGTTCTTCAATGTCTACATGGCTGCCCTGGCACATGTGATTGCCACTTCATCTCCAACTTCCAGTGTTATGCGGATGACACACAACTCTCCTTCAGGCTAGCCTCAGCCACCTCCTCTACTTCACTCATATCCGACTGTCTGCAATTCAGTCATGATGTGCTGCAAACAACCTCTGCCTCAACGCCAGTAAGACTGAGATTCTTCACATTGGGACTCTTCCCGCCTGCCCACTCTCTGGCCGGCCTACCTTGGCCTTGCGCCTGCACGGCAAAAAACCTTTGTTAATCTTAGACTCCACTCACATCTCAGACATCTCTAAAAAGTCCAGCTGCACCTCCTCCGAGGTACTCTTCCTATCCCACCTTCCCCCAGCGGCTCACTGTCTCCAGAGCCCTGGTTTTCTCTACGCTGGACTACTGCATCAGCCTCTTTCTCAACCTCCCTGCCTTTGCTTTGCGCCCTTTGCAACTCATCCAGAACTGCGAGACTTATCCTTGGCCTCAAGCCCAGGGACCGTATCCCTCAGGTGCTGAAATCCCTCCACGGGCTCCCAGTGCCGGCAAGGATCAAGTTCAAGACCCTCTGCATTGTTCACAAGGCTTTCTGGGGCCTAGGACCTACCCCTCCGCAATGATGCCTACCTAAATAGTGTCCCTCCCGAGCCCTCCGCCAATCTACCTCCAACCTTCTGCGAGTGAGCAGGTTCTCCAAGCAGCGATTTGGTGGGAGATCGTTATCCCCAGCAGGGGCTTAAGTTCCGGAAACTCTTAAGACATTCCTTCTCTCCCTCTACCCTGCTAGCCCCTCTCTTTGCTCCATCCCTCTCTCCCTCCTTTTCCACACAGCTTGCCGACTGGCTGTCGGGTGTACCTCAGTCTCACAGTTCTCTGGCCCCCCCTCACCAGTCCTCTCGCATTTGTCTCATTGCTACTGCACTTGGTCAATGATCCACAAGAACGTCATCCTCTCAGCACCTACCCAGTTCTGACTAACTGGGCGCACTTGATTTCCCAAACTCCCCTCCCATCCCCCCCACCACCCCTCTCCTGTACCGTCTGTGCACTTGCACAATCTGAACGTACCATGCCTTGAAGATAAATGTTCCCCGTCTCCCCTCCTTGCTTGGTGGCGCCTCAATTCACTTGGAAAAACTGCAGAATAGTTGTCAGACCCATTTGCTGTTATCTACACTGTTACTGGTATTATATGCACTTACTCAAAGCCTGGAATGCCCCTCACATCCGTGGTGACCTTTCCCCAGCCACCTTTCGCAAAATCCCTTCTCCCCTCATAATCCATACAAACCACCTCGTCGACCATCCTTTTGTAACTTCCTTTCACCTCCAACCTTCAGACTGCGAAGCACTCGGCACCTCCGAGTGGGGGCTGGAGGTGCCATGTTAAGGGGAGGGTAACCCAGACCTGATGTGCACCATGAAGTGCTCATACACCACCTTCAGCGTGCCAGCATTTAGGCACTGAAAGAGCACCACCCTTCTCAAAGGATGGAGCTGCTTCAGACCTTAAGGGTACCTCTCGTAGGCCAGAGTTAATTGGGGATTACCACTCCTGGCCCACCAAGAGTCCCAAAGAAACTGCACTCCCTTTTAACAGGGCCAGGGGGGGCAGAGGGGGGGGTTTCTCTGTGTGAGCTTTCTATTATGTGAAGAATGGCAAAACCATGACAGACTAAGGGATAGTCACAAACCGAAAACTATGTTATAAGGAAAGGATTAGGCACACAGCATACTCCTATACGAGAAAATGAGGCCAACGCTCCTATACAGAGAAAGGACACGGCACACTGAGCTAACGCGCCTATACAGAGAAGGGACACGGCACACTGAGCTAACACTCCTATACAGAGAAAGGACACAGCACACTGAGATAACGCTCCTAGACAAGGAAGGGATTATGCAAATGCTCCTATACAGAGAAAGGACGCGGTACACTAGGCTAACACTCCTATACAAGGAAGGGATTAGGCAAACGCTCCTATACAGAGAAAGGACATGGCACACTGAGCTAACGCTCCTATACAGAGAAGGGACACGGCACACTGAGCTAACACTCCTATACAGAGAAAGGACACAGCACACTGAGATAACGCTCCTAGACAAGGAAGGGATTATGCAAATGCTCCTATACAGAGAAAGGACGCGGTACACTGGGCTAACACTCCTATACAAGGAAGGGATTAGGCAAACGCTCCTATACAGAGAAAGGACATGGCACACTGAGCTAACACTCCTATACAGAGAAAGGACACAGCACACTGAGATAACGCTCCTAGACAAGGAAGGGATTATGCAAATGCTCTTATACAGAGAAAGGACACGGCACACTGAGCTAACACGCCTATACAAGGAAGGGATTAGGCAAACGCTCCTATACAGATAAAGGACACGGCACACTGAGCTAACACGCCTATACAGAGAAAGGACACAGCACACTGAGCTAACACGCCTATACAGAGAAAGGACACAGCACACTGAGCTAACGCGCCTATACAAGGAAGGGATTAGGCAAACGCTCCTATACAGATAAAGGACACAGCACACTGAGCTAACACGCCTATACAGAGAAGGGACACGGCACACTGCCATCCCTCCCATACAAGGAAGGGATTAGGCAAATGCTCCTATACAGAGAAAGGACACGGCACACTGAGCTAACGCGCCTATACAAGGAAGGGATTAGGCAAACGCTCCTATACAGAGAAAAAACACGGCACACTGAGCTAACACGCCTATACAGAGAAAGGACACAGCACACTGAGCTAACACGCCTATACAGAGAAAGGACACAGCACACTGAGCTAACGCGCCTATACAGAGAAAGGACACAGCACACTGAGCTAACACGCCTATACAGAGAAAGGACACAGCACACTGAGATAACGCTCCTAGACAAGGAAGGGATTATGTAAATGCTCTTATACAGAGAAAAGACACGGCACACTGAGCTAACACGCCTATACAAGGAAGGGATTAGGCAAACGCTCCTATACAGATAAAGGACACGGCACACTGAGCTAACACGCCTATACAGAGAAAGGACACAGCACACTGAGCTAACACGCCTATACAGAGAAAGGACACAGCACACTGAGATAACGCTCCTAGACAAGGAAGGGATTATGTAAATGCTCTTATACAGAGAAAAGACACGGCACACTGAGCTAACACGCCTATACAAGGAAGGGATTAGGCAAACGCTCCTATACAGATAAAGGACACGGCACACTGAGCTAACACGCCTATACAGAGAAAGGACACAGCACACTGAGCTAACACGCCTATACAGAGAAAGGACACAGCACACTGAGCTAACGCGCCTATACAAGGAAGGGATTAGGCAAACGCTCCTATACAGATAAAGGACACAGCACACTGAGCTAACACTCCTATACAAGGAAGGGATTAGGCAAACGCTCCTATACAGAGAAAAAACACGGCACACTGAGCTAACGCTCCTATACAGAGAAAGGACACAGCACACTGAGCTAACGCGCCTATACAAGGAAGGGATTAGGCAAACGCTCCTATACAGATAAAGGACACAGCACACTGAGCTAACACTCCTATACAAGGAAGGGATTAGGCAAACGCTCCTATACAGAGAAAAAACACGGCAAACTGAGCTAACACGCCTATACAGAGAAGGGACACGGCACACTGAGCCATCCCTCCCATACAAGGAAGAGATTAGGCAAATGCTCCTATACAGAGAAAGGACGCGGTACACTGAGCTAACACGCCTATACAGAGAAGGGACACGGCACACTGAGCCATCCCTCCCATACAAGGAAGGGATTAGGCAAATGCTCCTATACAGAGAAAGGACGTGGTACACTGAGCTAACACGCCTATACAGAGAAGGGACACGGCACACTGAGCCATCCCTCCCATACAAGGAAGGGATTAGGCAAATGCTCCTATACAGAGAAAGGACGCGGTACACTGAGCTAACACGCCTATACAGAGAAAGGACACAGCACACTGAGCTAACACGCCTATACAGAGAAAGGACACGGCACACTGAGCTAACACGCCTATACAGAGAAAGGACACAGCACACTGAGCTAACGCGCCTATACAAGGAAGGGATTAGGCAAATGCTCCTATACAGAGAAAGGACACGGCACACTGAGCTAACGCGCCTATACAAGGAAGGGATTAGGCAAACGCTCCTATACAGAGAAAAAACACGGCACACTGAGCTAACACGCCTATACAGAGAAGGGACACGGCACACTGAGCCATCCCTCCCATACAAAGAAGGGATTAGGCAAATGCTCCTATACAGAGAACGGAGCGGGACACTGGGCTAACACTCCTATACAAGGAAGGGATTAGGCAAACGCTCCTATACAGAGAAAGGACACGGCACACTGAGCTAACACGCCTATACAGAGAAAGGACACAGCACACTGAGCTAACGCGCCTATACAAGGAAGGGATTATGCAAACGCTCCTATACAGATAAAGGACACAGCACACTGAGCTAACACTCCTATACAAGGAAGGGATTAGGCAAACGCTCCTATACAGATAAAGGACACGGCACACTGAGCTAACAATCCTATACAGAGAAAGGACACGGCACACTGAGCTAACACGCCTATACAGAGAAAGGACACAGCACACTGAGCTAACGCGCCTATACAAGGAAGGGATTAGGCAAACGCTCCTATACAGATAAAGGACACAGCACACTGAGCTAACACGCCTATACAGAGAAGGGACACGGCACACTGCCATCCCTCCCATACAAGGAAGGGATTAGGCAAATGCTCCTATACAGAGAAAGGACGCGGTACACTGGGCTAACACTCCTATACAAGGAAGGGATTAGGCAAACGCTCCTATACAGATAAAGGACACAGCACACTGAGCTAACACGCCTATACAGAGAAGGGACACGGCACACTGCCATCCCTCCCATACAAGGAAGGGATTAGGCAAATGCTCCTATACAGAGAAAGGACACGGCACACTGAGCTAACACTCCTATACAGAGAAAGGACACGGCACACTGAGCTAACACGCCTATACAAGGAAGGGATTAGGCAAACTCTCCTATACAGATAAAGGACACGGCACACTGAGCTAACAATCCTATACAGAGAAAGGACACGACACACTGAGCTAACACGCCTATACAGAGAAAGGACACGGCACACTGAGCTAACACGCCTATACAAGGAAGGGATTAGGCAAATGCTCCTATACAGAGAAAGGACGCGGTACACTGAGCTAACACTCCTATACAAGGAAGGGATTAGGCAAACGCTCCTATACAGAGAAAGGACACGGCACACTGAGCTAACACTCCTATACAGAGAAATGACACGGCACACTGAGCTAACACGCCTATACAAGGAAGGGATTAGGCAAACGCTCCTATACAGAGAAAGGACACGGCACACTGGGCTAACACTGCTATACAGAGGAAGGACAAGGCACACTGGGCTAACACTCCTATACAGAGGAAGGACACGGCACACTGAGCCAACGCTCCTATACAGAGAAAGGACACAGAACACTGAGCCAATGCTCCTATAAAAAGGGATTAGGCAAATGCTCCTATACAGAGAAAAGACGCAGTACTCCGAGCTAACACTCCTATACAGAGAAAGGACATAGCACACTGAGAACGCTCCTATACAGAGAAAGGACACGGCACACTGAGCCAACGCTCCTATTAAAGGAGGAGATTAGGCACACAGAGCAAACCGTCTTAAGCAAAGGAAAACAATAGACTCCACAAGCCAAAGCAGATTAAAGACATGGCTATGGTTCAACTATGCTTGGGTGGTCCTCATGTATCCACAGATATGTAGCTCCTTCAGTGCCCCTCTATGGTCATTTGCATCCCCCAGCATCCTGGCCATCAGATTGTGGGGTAACTGCTCCCCTGAAGACTTCACCACAGGAACCCTGCAAGTACATAATTTGTCCCCTTTGTGGTGCTTAGACCTGCTCTCTTAACGGTCTTGGAATAATGCGACTGACCTGTGGATACTTTCTCCCTTGCAGGGGCGCGGAGAGCGGGCGTACGATATCTACTCCAGGCTGCTGAGGGAAAGGATCATCTGTCTTATGGGCCCGGTAAACTACTTGTCTTCTACCCAATAGTGGTCACACGTGTTGGGTACTGTGGTGTATGTGAGCACAGACAGCAGCACAGTCTGAATAATGTCCCTTGTATGAGCAGGGTTGGGTTTTGAATGCTACAATGTGAGGTTGACAAAGTGTGAAGAGACCTGCTGGAAAGTTGGAAGGTGGCAATGCTGCACACCTGCTGAGGGAAGAGTGGAGTGGGGTGATGAGGCTGTAGTTCTACATGCTTTATGTTATGTGGTTGGGTGCAGCCCTTCGCACTTCCTTCAAGTGAGGTGTGGCACTGCGCACTTGAAGGACAGAGGTGGGTGAAGGGAGCAGGGAGTGGAGGTGGTGGTAGAGCGTGGCATGGTCTTGCACTTGTGAAGATATAGTGTACCCCTGCACACCCGTTGCTCTTTTCTGTGGCCCCAGAACCTAGACCACATCTTGAGTGGCCAAGTTAAAGCATTAAAGCATGGCTGACTAGTTCTCTGCCCTTCTCCCACTTTCCCTGCTGGTGCTCTCCACTCCCCATCATAGATCGATGACTCGTTGGCCAGTCTGGTGATCGCACAGCTCCTTTTTCTGCAGTCTGAGAGCAACAAGAAGCCTATCCACATGTACATCAACAGCCCAGGTGAGTCTCGCAAGCGGCGGGTTCTAGATGGTTTCCAGCTTTGCGGACAGGGCACCTGGATGTTTAAAGTCTCCATTTTTAATTCTCCCAGGTGGCTCTGTGACATCAGGCTTGGCGATCTATGACACGATGCAGTATATCCTGAACCCCATCTGTACGTGGTGTGTGGGGCAGGCGGCCAGCATGGGGTCTCTGCTTCTCGCGGCAGGATCTGTGGGCATGAGACACTCCCTACCAAACTCCCGTATCATGATCCACCAGCCCTCAGGTGGAGTGCGGGTGAGGAGCCTGCGCGTGGTATAGCAAGAGAGTAGACAACACTGCCAGGGGTGTGGGAAATGCGAAGAACACATGGTTGCTTATCGGGAGCGAGACAGCGCTGTATGGCTGTACAGTTGGGGTTCTAAGCAGGAAGACAGTAGTTGGGCAAAGTTGGTCATATGCCGCTTACAGCATGCATGCAAACCGTGGGCTGGCTGCTGTCTGGGTTACCTTGATTGGTCTAAACTAATCTCTGCTTTAGGGTCAGGCCACAGACATTGCCATCCAGGCTGAGGAAATCCTCAAACTGAAGAAGCAAATTAATGCCATCTATGCCAAGCATACAAAGCAGCCTCTGACAGTCATTGGTGAGTGAGCGACGGGGTGGTTGGGGTGGTACAGATTTGGAGAGGGATGTCTAATAGAGGGTGGAGAATTCAATCTGCTACTTGGCTGAGGATGGTGGTTATAGAAATGGCAGAGGAGATTTGGAATGTCCACCAGGAGACAGGACCCCTCCTTTTGTCTTCTCCAGTTCCCTACACCCAGCATCTTTCCATACTGCAGTTCCCTTCCTTACTAAACACTGTGCAATCGGGCCAGACTCGGCCCAACCTTTAGAAGTAATCTCCCCAGACTTGCTGTTCAGTCTCTATGCAGGTGCCCTCGTGCACTAACAAAACAGTGCCCCTTCCAGCAGGTTCCATCTCTGCCATAGCCTTTATCCACCTCTTGCAGAAACGTCAACAACCCACAATACCCAGCCGGGGGATCACTAGTGTCCACAATGACAAGCCCCAATCTCAAACTGCATTCACAAGGGGCAGTGTCCTCGGCTGCCAGTGTACAGAATCCCATACCGCTCACTGCCAAAGTGCCTGAAAACCAACCGCTTCTAGGCAGACCTGTGCCAAAAGCATCCATGTTGAGTAGAGGGCCTCTGTCGATACAGTCAAAAAACGGCTACATGGCTGGCGATGACTACATTGGATCATTCTGTATGTGCAGGGTTGTGAGCTCCAAAGGTAACACTTCTAATGTTTGTTTGTAGAGAACGTGATGGAGAGGGATCGCTACATGAGTCCCATGGAGGCCCAGGAGTTTGGCATTCTGGACAAGGTGTTGGTGCACCCCCCACATGATGGAGAGGATGAGCCAGAGCTGGTGCAGAAGGAGTCTGTGGAGCCAGATGCCTCCTGCAAGGAACCGTAGGAGTGCCTGGGAGATGGCAGGGCCTGCACACCATCTGCAGTCACAGAGCAATGAATGGATGGCAGAGCTGGTCCAACCTTGGGCGAGGAGTGAAGGTCACATCTTCTCAGATCAAGTTGAGGGTGCTTGGTTTCTCAGATAAGCTGCCAAGGAATGAAGTTTCCCAGTTCTAGGCATGAAGGCCTCGGATAGACTTTTCTCTGAACAGTCTGCTCTCTGCCCGCCTACCCCAGGAGGGGCAGAGGGACCACAGTGAGAACACTCAAAGTACAGCTGTATGTTTTTTAGGTTTAAATTAACATTTTCCACAGACTTTGGTTGTGCAAAAGCTGTTGCAGCTTGTTCTCTACGAAGCAATTGAGAGGTTTGCAAAAATAAAAATGGAAGAGGAAATGTGAATCTCTTTATTATAAACACAAGCGATACATCTGGTAACATGCAGCTGAAAAGAGGGGTTCGGGACGATGGTGTTATGTACAGTGTGGAGGAAGAGGGGGGTGGAAAGTTCGATCTAAGCCTGGACAGTCTCTCAGCTCGATCTGACAGAGGTGCCCCATGGGGGTGGAGGGGGAGCTGAATTCTGCCCAAGAAGCAGCACCAGGATCACAAGAATAAAACCAAGCGTAAACAGTTCTACACTCCTGAAAGGAGTGCAATCTGCACTGTGCCGAATCTTCGGCTCTTAGCCATTCAAGCCTTGTTCTCTATATAGGCAGCAGGGCTAAGACCAGACCCCAGCAATCACCATTTACCTCCCCAAGCATTGAAGGTGTCCATCCCACCAAGTGGACCCTAGCAGTCCAGCAGTAGGTCCCTAATTCCCGTTGCCCAGTACTAGAGTATCCGCCTCCTTGCCAGGTTGTCCCATATCACATCTGGGGATGGCTGAGGAGCCAGATGGCATGGCAATCTCCCAGGCCACCCCAGTGCTAGTAGGAAGCGTCCAGAAAGCGACTCAGGAGGTTACTGCAGATTTCAGAGTAGGTATCTGCCTGGGTCAGGGGTGTGTTCCCGCTCTCCCTGAAGCCAGTCTGGTAAGTCCTGTTCGTCAGAGGCGTTGCACTACCTCTCTTGCTGCTGCTCGATAACATGCTCTCCTCCCGCGGGGTTGGCTCCAGGCTGTCCCCCTCTCTGCTTCCTACTGAGCTCCGATGACCACTCAGCTGACTGCATCAGAAAGAGACAAAAAACACAATTACCAAGGGCAAGCTTTGCTTCGAATGGAAAGGAGGTTTACCCGGGGAATCCTGGGAATGCAGGAGCTACAGATGTGACCCAGGCATCACTCCACAAGCATACAGCCAAACCCCCGCCCTTTCTTTCCTCCCCCTCTTCTCCTTCAATAAGCTCCCCTTTGACTTCTTGCAGTCAAAAGGGTAAAGTAGCAATGCGCAGACTCGTGGACAGTCACATCTTCAAATACTGCAAGGTTTTGGAGCGTTTGTAATATGAAGTGCACATAGATGCAAGTAGGTTTAGCGCTTCCTTATTTGCACTCTTTTGTAGTACAGTGCATGGGTAACCAGGACCCCAGTCACACTCATCCCTCAGCTAATTGCTCGAACTGGCTCACACTCTCCCTCAACTCCCAATCATTCCATTTCACAAAGACCGACCTCCCCAACCATAGTTGGCTGGTCGACGTGTGTTTCTTTTCCTCAAGACCTCAACAGGAATTAGACCTCATGTTGCGCCAAACGCTAGGTGCAAACCCTCTTCCCACTAACTCCGCCCAGCCCTTCATAGACGGCCATTCCGATACCATGCATCAAGGTGCGCTGAAACCGTTCAACAACCCCATTGGTGTCAGGGTAATACGAGGTACGGTAACGCGTCACCCCTATGCTCTTCAGAAATGTCTCCATGATAATCTAGGACAATTGAACTCCAGTGTCAGTAAGCAGTTTCCAAAGGAAATCCTCATTGAAACACCATCAAAAAAACTAATCGCCCTAGAGTCTGCTCCACAATCTGAGACACCATACATTCCTTCACTACTAACCCCTAAATCTGTGTCCAGTCCGGGGCCACCAATAATCTCACATCAAAATTCCTTGGGTCCGTCTCATTCCCAAATGGCCCTTATGTCCCCCACCTTCAGTATTCGTATGCCCTGTAGCTGTACCAAACGTCTTGCTTTACACAAACGTTCACCTTACATAAGGTCATCCTTGACTTTGTGGGAGCCCTTCAAACCATCCTTGTTGCCATTAATATGAAGTGCATGGAGATGCAAGTAGGTTTAACACTTATTTATTTGCAATATCTTCTGTAGTACAGTGCATGGGTAACAGCCCCTGACTGCCAGTCACTCATCGCTCAGCTCCTAGCGCTAACCGCATCACACCCTAGGGCTCCCTCGTATGTTCCAAGCAATCGCCCCTGGGGTTCCAAGGTGGAACCCTTTCCCATTGGCATGTATTGATTTGGAGTACTATTATAAACAGCGTAACAGTTTGGCTCCATAAACACAAATGCATGGACCGTTGTACAGAAGAGGCTGCGCCTTCACTCAAGTTGATCGCACAAGACAGCCTATGCTGATGTGAGGGGCTAGCTCTAGTAATACTGGAATAACCAGTCTTGTGTAGGAAACCCAGTCATAGGTCAAGAGCACAATTGGAAACCCAATCAATGTGGAAAATTGACCCGATATTCCTTCCAAAGCCGCCCCTATATCGGGCATTGGGCCATCGGGTTCATACGTGTGCTGGAATGAACGTACAGGTGGGGAGATTACCTGCTGTGCGCTGTAAGTCCTAGAACTCTGTAAAGCTCGGCAGTGGTCGGCAGGCCATTGACCTCAGCAGGCGACCCACCTTTGGATAGAGAGACTGGTGTGGTTTCCACACTGCTGCTCTGATGGGGGGAGCAGCTTGTCGTGGGGTACAGGATGTAGTCCGGAAGACAGTCCGTCTCGGGACCTAGGGGGAAAAAGAAGGCAATATATGGCTTGGAGTTTAATGAAATAGCTGGGGTGCAGAATTCTGTGTCTTACGTGCCTTTGGATCCATGCTCATAGCGAGCCAAAAGATCAGTCTGTTGCAATACACAGTTTAACATTTGTACAAAATGTTGGTCTACTGTTATTCTATAAGACAAAAAGAATGCCACAAAAACAGCTACCCGCCTGCACACGTACCAGGTGCGTCTACGTGTGTAGGCGGGTAGCTGTTTTTCTGGCATTCTTTTTGTTTTACAGATTTACAGTAGTCCTTCGCCACACAGCCCCCCAAGAGTACTTCGCAGCTCTAACTGCTTTACTTCACGGTCTACAGGTAAGGTGAACCCTCTCCCAGCTGACCTCTTCCCCGCTACCCAAAATGGCCAGCCCTCTTGCGGCCTAGTCATAGCCTGCATTCATTCTCTCTTGCATAGCCTTACTTGCTCAACCATTTGTTCTTCATTAACATCCCAGACTCAGGCTGACCTTGTCCGGACTTGCAATTCTTTTTTAAAACATGTTTTATCTATCTATTTACAGGTATTTACAACAGAAACAGAATACAATACAAATCCAGAACAGCATGTATATTTGGAGAAAAAAAACACCTTCAGTAAATCATTCAATTTCCCCCATATATCATCATAAAAAGACAATTTGCATTTCAGTTTATGAATCAATTTTTCAACCCTTGACAATTTGTGCATCTCCTCTACCCAATCCTCAAATAAAGGAGAAATCCTGCTTTTCCAACCCCGAAGTATCAAACGTTTGGCACCTCTAAAAAGACTTTTTGTTGGAAGAGCAGAGATCAGCAAGGTCAGAATCATCACCCAACACCATAGTCTTGAAATCCAAGTTGGGTACCCCATCGGAAATTTGAACACAAGCTTCACAAACTTCAGACCAGAAACCAGCAACCCTGACACAACTCCACAATATATGTTCCAAGGACCCAACCGCATGTAGACAACCCCAACAGTCATAATTATCTAGCATCCCCCATAAGTTCAGTTTTTCTGGACACCAATAAACCTGACTAAGCATTTTGAGTTGTTGCGTTCTTGGGGTTCAAAGAGCATAATGAAACATTCCTACAAATATTTTGCCAACAATCTGGTGTAATTACTGAACCGATCCTCTTACTCCAAATACTCTGCAGGGCATCATTACTACGATAGTTTGACACAACCAACTTGTACACTCTACTCGCCAAGCCACCACCCTTGAGTTCAGATGATGCAAGGAAAATATTCAAATCCAAGGTATCCGACCAATCCACATGACCCTTTTCATACGTCTACGAGTCTGTCAAACTTCTGAATTCCCCTCTCCCCCTCAATTCATTCGCAGTCATCCATCGACCATCAACACCAAGATCACCAATTTGACTAATGCCAGCAAGAAACCAATCGGGCCAAAAATGGTTTTGGTATCCTCCTTAATCTTAGGATTCAGCCAAATGGAAGCTTGTGACCCTCTGAAAGCATCCACACCCAGAAGCGTCAACTCGCACCAAGTAGGGCGTAAAGATGTCACTAATGATCTGCACCCATGGACTTTAGTATTAGTGGTTAATAAGGCCTCCATGCTGAGCGGACCAAAGGCATTTGACTCCGCCAAAGCCCAACAATCCGGACTTTCACTCAGAAAGGGAATGAAAGTATGTGAAGAAAAGGCTAAATAAGCCTTAAAATTCAGAACCCCCAGTCCACCCTCGTGAACTGGAAGTTGCAGTTTCCAAATGCTTAATATGGGGGTTTTACAAAAATTTCTGGATGAGACGGTCTAAATCCTTCCAATATCGATTACTGATTATTAATGGTAGCATACCAGTCACAAAATTAACCTTGGGAGCCAAATGTATCTTAAGGGCGTTGTCGTTTCCCCATAAGGACAAATTAAGAAGTGACCACCTATCAAGACCTATCAAGATCTAGTCTGCATTCACGACCAATCACACACATTCTCATCAACAATATTCCGAACTGAGGGCGTCAACCAAATGCCTAAATACTGTAGTCGCAAATCGCACCATTTAAATCCCAGTCCAGTCACCAAAGTTTTATTCCAACGTAACGAGAGGTAAAACCTCAGATTTCAACCTCGAAACACTGGTTTGGAATAGGTTAACCTTTACACCCCTGAAATCTATACAGTCCCCATAATCCAGGAAAAAGCAAGTTATAAAATGGGACACATAGCTTAATAAATTGCCTTGCAGCCAATGAAAAACCACTCGTTCATTTAGTTTTCTTGCAATCGTACAGAAAATTGAGTGCAATGCAAGAAAAAAAAAAAAAACAATTAGCTTTAGCAGCCTGATCAAAAGTAATTGTACATTAGTGGATGCCGCACCCATAGATCATTTATTCTGCTCCATCAACACCACTGTTTAGAACGAGGAATGTCAGCATGCCATATCCCCCCCCTTTCCTCTAGGGAACATATGTACGAAATAAGACTGCCCTATAAAAAATAAAATCTAGAGCAAAGGGTGTGAATTTGAGGCAATATGCATAGCTTACGTTGCTCAGAACTGAAGGTGAACTTCCAGCGAGGTCTACGGAGTGGTGTTGTGGCTTAACTGAAATGGCTTATTCCATTTTCATATTTCGGATGGAAGGGTGCTTGGCAAGCCTTTTTAAGCCCACCATGACTTTAAAATTAAATTGGGTTCTACATCACGCTTCATGTCCAACCTCTAAGCTGAGGACCGGGATTCAAACCTGTTCTATCAATGTTGTCGTCCTTTCAAGACAAGCCCGCTGCCTTGGAGCAATCCTCCCAGCCCATTAGTGCTGGAGATATTATATGTATTCAATCTATTAATCTAAATAATTAGTGACCGAACAAAGGTTTACTCCCTCAGCACTATTAAATATCATTTTTCCTCATGAAATGTATATAGCATGTAATGTTTAGGCTACACATTATGTATTCAACATGTTTCAGGCATGTTTATTGAAGGACACATACATCATGATAACTACATGAGGCACAAGAGTTATAGAATTCATAAATGCCGGATGATTGGAGATTTCTTTTCCCCAGAATATCTAAACGTCTCATCAGCTGCCTTTGTATGGCACATAGTGTGGCATCCCGTTTTCTCAAAGAATAAGCAGACCACCCACATCACACCTGCACTGGTTACCAGTGGAGCACAGAATTACGTAAATGCCATGTGTCATCCACACAGCAATCGTCGATATTCTGCCCTATAACACCGCCCCTATACACTTTAGGCCCTCGCACTATGTTGGAATAGGACGCTCAAACAAGTGTCGTCAGCTGACACACCAAACAAGAAGGAATATTTACCAAGGAAAATAACCCATCACCTATAAAATCAGTGTGACTGGGCATCATGCAATAAAAAACCATGTATGACCATACAACCCACCAGGAAAGACCTGAACCACTAACCTAATTGGAAAATCAAACCTAAAGTCTATCCCAGAATCTCACACCCAACCCACAAGCCCACCATCTCTAAGAAATGCCTCGTACCAGGAAAGGACGGCGCACATGAAGGAACCATAAACGAACAAACCAGATGAAAGAATAACCATCTCAGCTCAAAGAACCAACAAAAGGAAACAATGCATCTAATTGACCTTTGGAAGAGAGCATCTTTGCCAAAGCAAGACCAAAATCACTGTCTTGGACACCTTCAACTGATTTTCCACTTATGTCTAGGAGCAATAACTGGAGTGCTTCACCAGACACTAGAGCGTCAAGTGAAGTACTCTACAGACGAAATACTTCTGGCTATTGCTCCTAGACATTCGAGGAAAAACAGTTGAAGGTATGTCCACCAGAGCTACTTTGCTACAGAAGCTGTCCTGATGGACTCAGTGTCCAAAATGGATTGTTTAGCGGTGCTGCCACTCAAGCAATGATGAAAGGACAACACCAGTAAAGATCAAGAAAATGAAGCAAACGGCATCTATTGAACTGCAGTAGTATATACCACAAAGGTTTCACCAATACCGGTAGGTACCATCAGTTGGTGTAAATACACATTTCTGAGGTTTGTGGAATCTGCTTAGATCACATGCTATACCTAGGCCGACATCTAGTGGAAGCTGCAGAGTATTGCCGTTGGTTTCGAAACTCAAAGGGACGTGGACAGGGCGTGCCAGTAATACTATCCCTAGTGCGCCGTTCACTGTACCCCATGGTCCTTCACACATCGAGGTCCCTGAGATTGTTTTTTCCACCATCATTGTCGGATGCTGAAAGCGGAGTTCCTTTCTGGCCAACGCCATTAACCCAAAAATCATAACTACTTACTCTTGGTTCCGTCTTAGCCTTTCCTCAACTTCGGCAAGGACTTCCTTCGTCGGTCGCAGAACTGGCCTTGATGAATTTCCACATGGCCTCGGAAGGCCGTGTTGGGCCTCGGCCCTCACAGTTGGGAGAGTGGGAGGGGGGGGGGGGGGGTTCATGTCCTAGTTGAAATAAGAATGCATGTTACCCCTTCTTCCCACTTTACTCAGCAAGCTTCCTTTCCAATTAAAAATGGAAAGTGCACCTTTTAAATTTTGTCCTACATGCAATAAAAAAATTCCCTGGAAGGACTCGCACCCGGTGTGCAATGTCAGTCTTCCAAGGGACCACAACGAGGGCCACTGTAAAGCCTGCAGGCTCTTTAAGCCCAAAACCTTGAAGGACCGCAAAACTAAGTGCTGGGCCCGCCATGCAGGTTGAAGCCGCCATGGACGTGGAAAGTGCTTCCAGTGACGGCAACATAAGCGCCTTCAGTGACGAGGCCTATATCGGATTACCACGTGCAAGCCCCAGACAGGCCGGCGGCTCCAATATGGGGGCGGCACCAGCACAGACAAGCTTCCAAACACTAAGCACACATCCAAGGCCATAAGTCGACATCAACACAGACTACAAGGCCACACGGTGTCAAGGGAAATGTCACCAGTTCACTGTCCTATGGGCAACAGCGTTTGCCTCACGACCGACCAGTCAAAAGAAAAATCTGGCTCCGACGCCCTGTCCAAAACTACTGCTGAAAACCGTCGAGAGACAAGTTACTGGCCCGTTCAAACACTAAGTGACAGTCGTCAGACACATAAAAATGGGCAAAATCCCATCGGTCATCAAAATTGTCCCATCCTGTTAAAAAACATGTCCCAGAAACACTTCTGAAGGGGCGGACTTCGAAACACCACACTTCGAAGACCCACAAATCCTCTAGAGAAAAGGAGGCTTAACCAGGGGGAGGGAACAATTACAGAGGCTATGAGGCATAAGAGGCAGCCTACACCTGAGCCACCTCCCACACCTTCTATCCCAAGTTCCTCACAGTGGCCTGCTGAAGATAGACAGGGTCATGAGGCGCATTGTCTTTTCTGGCCAGCTTTTTTTTGACAGCAACCCTCAGGCTCTAGAAAACCTCCAACACGCCATTAGTTAGTGGGGCAACACAGTCACAACACCCCGCAAAAAGAGTACGGGCAGCCACCACGAGACAGGACCCAGGCCAGCTTGAACAAATAACCCCAACCAACGCTTCCAGGAGACTGGAGCATATTCAGAGGATCAGGAGGACATAGGAGAGGTGGATTACTATTATGACGAGGAAGAAGTTTGTCATACCGTCGCCAGATCATACAGACAAACCGGTGGCAGACTCACTGGTAGATAACCAGATCCAACTCGGTGACATGCTGCTCCTAAAGGCAGCTGCACACTTCCAGATTGAGACACAAGATCAACATGTGGACAAAGATTGTCGAAAACAATTTGGGTAGACAAGGCATCAGCAACCACTTTCATCCCCTTATTACAATCTGTGCAAAGGCGTATTCAGCGATCTTTGGTAACACCTAATTTAACACTGGCAGTAAACCCCTGCATAGAATCTTTTTTCTGTCCAACCCCCTCACACCCTCTCTGCATCAGCGGGCAATTAAAACCAGACTCAGTAGTTACCACCACTAGGAAAGGGGTGGGGGGGGTGACCTCTCGCATCATCAGAGGTAGGAAAGTTCTCACCTTCGGCAGCATATCGGGCGAGGATTGCAAACAATACAACCTTGCTGGCAAGCTACAACTGCCACAAATGGGACGAAATAGCCACATTAATGGTCTCAGCCCCAGAGCCACTGAAATCCCAACTCTCCCTTGCAGTGTCAGACGAGAAAGCGGTTTCCAACTGCATTCTAAAAAACAACTTGGATGCAGCGGATAACGCAGTAGGAATTATTGCTGAGGGCACTCATATCAAGCGCCACGCATGGCTGCACCGGTCCAGCTTTAAACTGGAAACAAAGCGACTCTTCACATGCTGATTGAGCCAAATGTTCTATTCGGCAAGGCAGTAGAGGACCCACTGAAAAGTGCAAAAGAAGAGTACAACACTCTAAAGTCTCTTGGCCAGCTCACCATCAAACCCTAGGTCAAAGGGGCAGATATTTTTGTTGCTTCAGGGGACAAAATTCTCAGAGGGGATCCTGGTACAACCAGAGTCAGGGTTCATCCTGGGGTTCTACACAAGGCCAATCCTCAAGGCTCCTGGAGGGGCCAGCAAAGATCTTGCGGCAGGGGCAGATACTCCTCTTCCAGAGGTGGATCCAAAACGACAAAGCAATGACCACCTGCTTCAGGTCCCCTCATATGTCACTCAAGTAGGAGGACACATAGCACACTTCACCTATGCATAGGAGGGAATCACCTCAGACAAGGGGGTGCTTTCTACTATGGTGGGCAGTTATTGCATAGAGCTGCTACAACAACCCTCCTACCACCCCCTGCGACAAAACCACCACAAAGGAGAAAGAGCACATACTTCTGGAAGAGGTGGAAGTGCTGCTGTTAAAGTAAGCAGTCAAAATCGTCCAGGTAAACAAGGGTATCTATTCAACGTACCTGTGACCAAAAAAGATCTGCGCCCTGCAAACACCTAGATCAAGCCACAAAAATTCTGCATGACAACGCTACAGGAAGTAATCCCACTGCTAAAGCAAGGGGACTACATGGCAACCTTGGATATGAAAGATGCCTATTTTCACATTTCAATCCCAGCGCACAGAAAATTATTGTGTTTCAAGATAACAAACCAGCACTACCAATTCAAGGTGCTACCCTTCAGAATAGCATCCGCTACAAAGGTATTCACCAAGGTACTGGCAGCGCACTAGTGCAGGTAGGCAATCCCCAGTGTACCCCTACCTGGACGACTGGTTGATCACGGGGGAAGCACCCCAAATTTGCAAGCAAAATACACAAAGAATGATCAATCCTTTCCAATTGGGCTTTTTGATAAATGAGAAAAAGTAGAGCCTTGTACCAAACAAGATCAACAGTTCTTAGGAGCTGCCATAAAAACAGATGAAGGGCTAGTCTTTCCATCAAAGGAAAGAATCCAAAACATACTGCTGCAAATACCTCAGTATCAAGCTGGTCACCAGATAAGCATACGGAAAGTTATGCGTTTGCTCGGCATGATGGCATCTTGCATTTACCTGGCACCACACGCATGATTGCGCATGCGCCCGATGCAGGAGTGGTTGGCAAAACAGTGGTCTCAGGCAAGCGGTCAGTGGGATGATCTAGTGGTTGTTTCGCCAACACTAGTACAAGCTCTACGCTGGTGGACAAAGGAGAATCTGTTGAAGGGAAAACCCTTCCACGACCCAGCAGTGCAAGCAGTAGTTACAACAGATGCATCACTCTGCAGGTGCACTCTCCTCCCCCCCCCCCCTCCCCATCACCTTCATCTTCCAGCACATGGTCCGAGTACTCAAATCATAGCAGAGAACCACATTAACTTTCTGGAACTTCTAGCAGTATTCAAAGCGCTCCAAACCTTCAAAGCGCACCCAACAAATCAGTTGGTACAAATGCTCACAGACAGCAGCACCACTGCAATGCTCTATAACAAGCAGGGGGGCACACATTCTCTAAATGTGTCCAGACTAACACAGAAAATATGGAAATGGGCACTGAAATGGGGGATGTTCCTGACTGCCCAACATGTTCCAGAGGAACTCGAACACCCTAGCAGGCTCGCTAAGCAGAGATCCTACCAGAAGATCACGAGTGGCGACCCGACAGAACCAGTGAGAAAGAGAACACGTGAAGGTTAACAGAGCTGCGGGAGATCTAACAGATCTCGGTCTCACTGAGACATGGTTCACGGCCAGCTCCGTTACCAGCTTTGACACTCTCCTCCCTGATGCCTACAAGATCCTCTATGCACCCAGATCCAACCGTTCCAGAGGGGGTGTAGCCCTGATCTTCCTGAATCGGAGTGGATTCCTGCCTCAGTCATTCCTACGCAGGCCTACTCTTTCGAATGCCTCCTCTGCAGGCACACTCTTTCTCCAGGCCACTCCCTTACGGTGGCTACCATCTATCGGCCACCTGGTCAGATCTCCTTCCTCTGAGTGGGCAGACCTCTCCTCTTCCCTCCTGGTCGCAACCAGAACTCCTCCTTCTTGGAGACTAACAGCCACCTGGATGCTTCTTGTCCTCCCACTGGACTCTTTTGCGACCTCTGCGACTCTCTATTCTCCCTTCTGGCCCGACTCACTCTGCAGGGCACACTCACCACCCCTCATTCTGACCCTCATCCTGACCGCCCTTTCCATGCTCCACTCAGCTATATCTGATACTCTCGATGTTCTTTCCCCCGTCATGAGGATCCGCTTGAAACCCAAAGCCAAGTGCAATTCTTGGTATGACTCAGACCTCGTCCCCCTTCAACGCAAGTACAGGGTGGCCGAGAGGAAATAGCGTGCTTCTGGTACATTCTCAGACAAACTGGCCTGCCACCTGCTCCAAAGGCAATACCGGCTCTCTGTCCGCACCAGGAAGAGAGCCCACATCCAAGCCCGCGTCTCTGCAGCATCTAACAACTCGGCCGAACTCTAAAATCTGCAAGGAGCTGGCGAATCCTGCTGCAGGCTTTACCTCTCCTGTCCCCTCCCAGGCACTGGCCTCTCATTTCATCTCTAAACCTCAAGCCATTCTGTCCTCTCCCCCTCCTCCCTGATCTTCCTCTGGCCCTTCTGTGGCCACCTCTCCGCCCTCCTCTGCCTTTCCCCTTTTCTCCTCTGACAAGGTTTCTAGACAAGTCCGATCTATGAAAGGCTTGTCAAAACAGGTTACCCCCCCCCCGTTCCTCCGAAACCATCTAGGACCTCATTGACACCCTGGTTCCTGCTCTGGCTGATTTCTGCAAACACTCCTTTGCCACTGGAGTCTTCCCCTCGCCCCTTAAGAAACCTGCTGACCCTGCCTGCCCGTTTAACTATAGTCCAGTCTCCATCACCCCTTTCCTAGGCATCTCCCAGCTTAATCTTCTGTTGGTTGCCTCCATGACCATCAGTCTAGCTTCAGACTGCCAGAAGCACAGAAACTGCTCTCCTGAACATCCATGAAGACCTGCTCTCTAACCTTGATTCCAACACCCCCTGTGCCCTCCTCTTACTTCATCTCTCTTCTGCCTCAACCATTCCATCCTGCTCAACCGTTTCAGTTATGACCTGGGTATCACCAGTCAGGCCCTGGCTTGGCTGACCTTCCTCTCCGATCGACCCTCCAAGGTCCAACTTGGTTTCTTCCTCTTCTCCATCTTTATATCCAATTGTGGTGTTCCCCAGGGGTCTAACCACCTCTATCCCTGGCTGTTCAACCAATACCTGGCACTTCTTGCCCACCACGTTGCCGCTCTCTGCCCCAACTTTCAGTGCTATGCAGATGACAACTCATTTTCAGGCTCCCTTCCACCAGCTCTTATCCTTCTCTCATCTCTGACTGTCCGCCATCCAGGAGTGGTGTGCCACCAATGATCTCTGCCTCAATGCCAGTAAGACAGATTCTCATTGGCACACCTGTTCCCTCCGATCCGGTCACTCTTTGGCCGGCCTCTCTTGGCCCTTTTCCTGCTCCCACCTGTGAGGTTAAAAACCTCAGGTCATCTTCAACTCCACACTTTCCTTCTCTCCAATGTCTCTAAGTCGCACTACCAGCTGCGCCTCCTCAGGGGTATTCTTCCTTTCCTCTCCTTCCTCCCGAAGCTCACCGTTTCCAAGCTCTGGTTCGCTCTAGGCTTGGACTACTGCAACAGCCTCTTTCTAAATCTGCCTGCCTCTACTCTCCGACCTCTGCAATTCATCCGAAACAGGAATGCAAGACTTGTCCTTGGCCTGAAGCCCAGGAATCGTATCTCTCCAGGACTGGAATCTCTTCACTAACTCCCAGTGGCGGCAAGGATCAAGTTCAAAACCCTCTGCATTGTCCACAAGGCCTTCTGGGGCCTGGGACCTCAATACCTTTAACTGTCTCTTCCCATATATCTTCCTTCTCGAGCTCCTCGCTCATCCACCTTCACCTCCCTCAGGGTCAGTCGCTTCTCCAAGCAGTGAGTTGGTGGTAGATCCCTCTCTTCTGCTGGGGCCTCCCTCTGGAACAGCCTCCCTGCCTCTGAAACTTGAGAATCATCTCTGGTTCCAGAAGCACTGAAGACCTTCCTCTCTGCTTCTGCTTTCTCTCCTCTGCCGATCTCCTGTCTATATCTGAATTTGCACTGGTTACATGGCTACCCTCTGATCTCCGCCCTAGGTCCGCTCCCCGGAATTTGCACACCTGCACTGCCCCCTGGCAACCTTGCACTTGGGGACTATTTCTGTATCCCTTCAGCCCCCACTAGCACTTGGCCTCTGAGGTCTGCTCTTACCCTAGCACTTGCCACCAGCTGGCCGCACTTTTATTTATTGTCTTTATTTTACGGTTATCCTATGGACTGCACTGCCACTCCCCTTTCCCCCTGCTCCCTTCCACTCCCCCCACGCAATTGCGTGATTTCAATATCACCTGGCCTAGTAGGATCTTTGTCTTCCCTCTTTTTCCCCTCCCTTGCCTCGCCGTGCCTTGAAACACTTGTGTATAGGTGCGTTATGAATGCCCTATCATAAACTAAAAGTCCCGGGTTGTTGGGGAAGACCTGAGGGCTGCAGGTAGCCCAAGAAGCAGGGTCTGGGCCCCACACCAATATACATATAGACTCGCTTAAGTAAAAAAGGCTACGATAATGGCTGGCAGAATAGTGAATCCGGTGTACCAGTGAGGAAGAGAAGTACCATCCCTCTTCCTCGTCGCAGTACCTGGCAGAGGGGAAAACCAGAACTGGCAACCAGGGTCTGGGACCACACCAGTTGTGTTGCACCAGAAGCCTGAGAAAGGCTAAGGGGAGGGACCCATTCCCCTGTGTATTAAGGCATCAGTGTTGAACTGTGCCACAGACCTGGGGAAGGGAGCCATTCCCTCCCCCCACTGCTGAGAGCTTTCAAACCTGGAACCTTATATGTTGTTTTTGAAGAAGACTAACCTGGGGACAAGAGCTGCTACCCACGGGTATGCAGTCCCACCTTGGGTAGATATTAGATGCGTTGTCCAGAAGAAGGGAGTCATTCTTCTGGACCAAGGAGGTACACTACTAAACGTTTAGTTTATAGTGAAAGGGGAAAGCGATTGGATCAGACCCAGGACTGGACTTTTTATTTGGACGTTCTGATAGGACCCACCGGTGATTTTAGTTGCGCTGGGAAACCCCTCTTACAACGAGGGCCAGATAAGAAAAAGAAATTCCTATTTGAAGTCTTTCAATCAGAAACACTATTTCAGTGCTATAGCCATAAAAGCATAAATAACATATTATCAACAGTACAAATCACAAAAACATTGATAGAATTTCCATAGATGCACGGCTAGAGCCAAATAAAAAAAACAAATATAGTGTTCGGTCTTTTCATCTTCAGAGCAGTGTAATCCTTAAGCGTCTGTGCATAAACACGTTCGGCAAGGTAAAAGCTATACACATATAACCGATGCAAAAGCATAAAAGACAACAGCTTGAAAATGCTAAAATATGTTCCATCCTATTCAATTTTTTTGTAACTTTCACACAGTCATATGTCTCCACTATGTGATAATATAAACCAGATAAGCACGGTACATCCGTCGGAAAAAAAATGAAAGAGAACACAGATGCCCTTCTAGCGAGGGCTTCAGATCACATCCATGCTCTCTGCCCATAGCAGATCCCAGAAGGCATGTCGACCTCAATCTTTAAGAACTGCGACCAACGGTCCTGCTCAAATGTCTTTAAAGCCTTGCAGCCAAATGCACACTTTTTTCCTTAGTTATCCTCCGCGAGACAGCGTAGATCTTATCGGTGGGCTATTAAATTGTGCATGAGTTAAGGTTTCTCTGCAGGATTATTTGCCCATAATAAACCGTTTTGAATTGTATCAATTGAAATAATGGCCAGATTTCTATTAGTGACCTTCTGAATTTCCATAAGTTCTTTATCAGCTCTAGAGATGCTTAATAGTTGACAGTTAAACTCGGTTGCATAGGCTTTAGTGATGATTGGGGGTTAATCGAATGATTAACAACATTCAGTTTTACTAGCCCCTTCCTCACATGATGCAACTAGGGCACCCCACCTGGCCAGCAAATGTTTAATAAGTGAATGTGTTCCGCCGGCCTTAGGGTTGGTCCATAGTCTGTGCCAATACAAGATTGGTTCCAGCACGGAACGACATGCCCAACACATTATGGGCATCAGTTTGGGGCGGATTGTGAAAGGCCGAAAATGAGTTTAAAGAAAATTCTCTGAAAATTGGATGCTCTGTACATCGACACATCCTCATAACATGGTTCCATATTTTCACTGCTTTTACTCTGCTAGTGTACACCATCTTTATCAGATCTGGTGGCTTGGTGCTAGACATTGACATGAATCGCCTTAACCCCCTGCCCACAAGCGCTTGCTTGAACCTGACCCCTTGTTTCTCAGTTTGTGCCCTTGGCTTCAGATTGGGAGCAAGACGTATCCCCAAATAATCAAAGTGCTGCACTCTCAGGATTATACCATTTGTAAGCATTGGTGCCATTTTCAGGCCCCTCCTAGACAGGAGGCACTACATGACAACAGATTTGGCAGCATTGACCTTCAGGTCCAGTGAAAGCCTTATTCGCCATGACAAGGTCCTGGAAGGCTCTTGGCGTACGAGCAATCAGGACTGACATTAGCGTAACCAAAACCAGGTAGGACTTCCCAGAATGACTCTAAAAGAGAGTAACTAAGTCTGAATGGGACATTTGATCCAATTTCGGCCGAACTAAAAGTTAAGGACCCTGTAACGCGGCAGCACACAGCAGTGTGCCGCTGACTGGTAAGTAAGGGGGCGGGTGGGATAGGGGTCTCCGAAATGGCCTCAGGAAGAAAAAAACAAAGGTTATTTACGAACAAATAACATTCGGTAATTCCTTCCTCAGCATTTTGCATACAGGAAATTCACCCGAATTCTGACTTCCCTTTCGTTCTTGGCACATCCATGCTAGCCTTCATCAATACCTCCCTTAACCCATTGATGTACAAAGAAAACAAAACAGGAGCATTGCACATCCTTGGCATACTCGCGCCTTAACCTGAAAATAAGTTGTGCAATGGCCAAAAGAAGCACTTCTCACACAGGCCTGGGTATTTCTGTAAAATACAATAAAAATGTATCCCCGCCGGGCAACCCTGCGGCCCAAGCACAGCCCACAGCTCTTTCTCGTGAACCTCCACTGTGTATCCCCGCCGGGCAACCCTGCGGCCCAAGCACAGCCCACAGCTCATTCTCGTGAACCTCCACTGTGTATCCCCGCCGGGCAACCCTGCGGCCCAAGCACAGCCCACAGCTCATTCTCGTGAACCTCCACTGTGTATCCCCGCCGGGCAACCCTGCGGCCCAAGCACAGCCCACAGCTCTTTCTCGTGAACCTCCACTGTGTATCCCCGCCGGGCAACCCTGCGGCCCAAGCACAGCCCACAGCTCTTTCTCGTGAACCTCCACTGTGTATCCCCGCCGGGCAACCCTGCGGCCCAAGCACAGCCCACAGCTCTTTCTCGTGAACCTCCACTGTGTATCCCCGCCGGACAACCCTGCGGCCCAAGCACAGCCCACAGCTCTTTCTCGTGAACCTCCACTGTGTATCCCCGCCGGGCAACCCTGCGCTCCAAGCACAGCCCACAGCTCTTTCTCGTGAACCTCCACTGTGTATCCCCGCCGGGCAACCCTGCGGCCCAAGCACAGCCCACAGCTCCTTCTCGTGAACCTCCACTGTGTATCCCCGCCGGGCAACCCTGCGGCCAAAGCACAGCCCACAGCTCATTCTCGTGAACCTCCACTGTGTATCCCCGCCGGGCAACCCTGCGGCCCAAGCACAGCCCACAGCTCATTCTCGTGAACCTCCACTGTGTATCCCCGCCGGGCAACCCTGAGGCCCAAGCACAGCCCACAGCCCTTTCTCGTGAACCTCCACTGTGTATCCCCGCCGGGCAACCCTGCGGCCCAAGCACAGCTGACGGCTCTTTCTCGTGAACCTCCACTGTGTATCCCCGCCGGGCAACCCTGCGGCCCAAGCACAGCTGACGGCTCTTTCTTGTGAACCTCCACTGTGTATCCCCGCCGGGCAACCCTGCGGCCCAAGCACAGCTGACGGCTCTTTCTTGTGAACCTCCACTGTGTCAGAGGTTTACCGCCGCAGCCTTATAGTAATTTGATTCAAGTAATTTGCAGCAAGGAAACAGTGGTGCCCACTCGCAACCTTTTCAGCACCATCCCTACTGTGAATCACTCCCTCACTTGACCTTGGACCACAAACCGAACCTTTCATTCCTACTGGTCTACAGACTACTGACAAAAAACCCTTCTGCCCCCCGACACATTTTAGACTACATTAAAATATGACCACTTGATCAAACTAAGACTTCAATATCTGGTCTGAAGTAGAAAACAGTAACTCACCTAACACACTGATAAACTCAACAATGCATCTACAATTATTGGTAAAGGGAGCAAACCATGCGGTAGGGCACCCGTTAGATGCAATCTTTTGCAAAAGAAATCTGGTTATAAGTGCACCCCCAATGCAGATCCTCTGGAGCGACCACCTTATAATAACCTTTGTGATCCATCCCACAACACAAATACAAGCTAATCTCCCAAAAACTCCTCCAATTCAGAAAAGCTGGAAATCCATAAATACCATGGACATAAACGCCAGACTGGAAACCACAGAAAACGTCTTGGATATCAGACGTTGAAGAAAGAACTGAGAATCCCAAAAATGAAATACACTAGATATCGCACCAGGAAAATGTCACCCCCTGGCTGAAGAAAATAATGGCGAGATGGTTCACACCTCACCTTAGAGCAAGGAAGAAAACTAGACTAAGAATGGAGGAAAAACTATGATCAGCAGGGGGGAAAAAAACGATGCATCCAAGACAGAATATACAAAGCCATAATCGAAGCAAAAAACGATACTACTCTGAAGGCATCACACATTCGAGTGAATCAAAGAACAGAACACGCTCACCAGCAGACCCTTGCACACCAGACATGTACAAGTCTGTCCTCATCCAAAAAACAACAGGTATCGTAGCACTAGGCATGAATGCAGCATACATCAAGCTACTCCTTAAAGACCCCTTGGGAATCCTAAGATCTAAACTACCTACTGGCATCTAATATCCTGTACCCAGCAACACTCAGAAAGCAATGTATACGAACACATCCTGGAACATGTAGAAAACAACCCGATACTAGACAAGGCCAGGTTGTTTTCAGATCCATTAATGGACTGTCCGCTACAAGGACAACCCTCCCAAAGTTACGGTACTCCCTTCTAAACCTACTCCATATGGTAACAGTCTTAACAGGGGATCCTTCAGTACCAGGGCAAAAATATAAGTGTAAAAGGTGGTTCTGGTAGAAAATCTCCCCTCCCCACCGCCAAACTAAACACCATCACCCCAGCCAAAGGAGTACTTGGGTGTAGAAGATTTTACAGACAGGGGCGTGATGGATGCTTTTTGGAATGAATAGCACATTTCTAATCAGATGCACTCAAATTTCAGTGCTAAACCAGCACATTTCAATCTGCTCTGAGAAGTCAAAGTACTGAGAAAAAGGGGATATTAGACGTAATAGTAATTTCTCAACATACTTCCTTATTCCAAAGAACTAAACAGATCCCTATTCGGGACTTGATCCTTAAAAGCGACCACCATCCAATAGTTCCCCCCCCCCACATCAGGCAGCTCACATGACTGCCACAGAATAAGGCAGAAATGCCTCTAGTTCCCTGCATGCAAAACACAGAAAATCCCTACATTTCCAGAGATGTGTGCAAATAACTCAAGTTTCCAGCTTCTGCTACTCGGGATAAAGTCGGCATTAAGGAGGTTCACAGAAAGTGTCTGGTGGGTGAATATCTAGGCAGAAACTGGGCACGTGCACATTGAAGCAAAGACCATTTTTCGTGGATATGTTCCACTTTATCAGCCAGACATTGCAAAAAATGCAACTTGGCAAATTAGGGTTTAGAGAAGTTTTGAAAGAGCCATACCAAAGCATAGGGTTAATTCTTCGGCTCACAGGTAAATACAGTTTGGGGGCTTCATATCAGCAGAAAGGTTCAGGCACTTCGTCACTTCTGGTAAAAGGGAATTGTCCCGACACCTGGCACTCAGCGAGGTGGTACGTGATGCGGTATGTGCACTCAGGCATTACATGAGACCTACACAAGATCACCTTCATGCAGAATAGTCCCGAGCCCCAGGGAGCAGATGATAGGGTGTCGATTTGCAGACTTTTGGAATGCAAAGGACTTGTAAAGGGCCAACCTTTCTCTGGTCGCTATCCTCAAATGCCTGTAACCAGGCTTGAGCACTCATCTACATAGAAAGTTTATAAATTGGGGGTGTGTGGGTAACATTTCAGAAAAACGTGTGCCCATTGCCCTGTCTTTAGGTCGTTTCAAACACAGACCCATCATAAGTACGTTCAGGTCCTGCCAGATTCCTTCTCTGTACAACGTTATACAGCTAAATGCTAGAATACGGGATATTGCCCAATTCATGGACCATGGAAGGATGAATGGCTGCATTAGGCCTGCTGCGAGTCCCAGCGGTTCCATGTAGGATGAACACAACACTGAACTTGCTGAGCTATATTACCATCTATAATAGAAATCTGTTACATAAACAATCGGAGAGGAACACCCTTCACAACTATCATTGGTAGAGTAAGGGAGGCTCACACACATGTTAAATACAGATGCCTTACAGGGCATTTTTCAGCAATGGGGTGCTCCAGACGTGGGTCTATTCACCACAGTGTCATACCCATGCCTCCAGAGATCGTAGATAGGCTCTGCATGGTTAAGAACCGGTATGGTGTGTTTGCATATGCGTTTCAATAGAGTGCTTCAACATTGGGCCAACTCATAAGCACGACTTGCAATGCAGGAGACTATAAATTGCCTTTTCATTTCTACAACTTCTCTACACAGGGTTAGCAAGGAACCAGCTCGAACAGCAGACTAGCCTTTTTCTGTTAATTTAGGAGCGATATAGAAAGTCACGCTAGATCTTCAACAAGGATTTCTAAATTTTAGAAAACCAGAAACAGAGTCACTTTGCAATAAAAGAGCCCTAATGAAACATATTAAGGAATGTGCATGTGTCACGTCAGAGAAGCAGTCGAGGAGCTGTAACCATTTGAACAAATCTAATGCTAGTTCATTTTCGGAGGCAATTAACTCGCGGCATCTGGTTAGGGTGGATTGTACAATACATAGAAGATTACTACAATTCCTGCACCAAAAGGCTACATCAGGAACCATAGACCCATTGTACAGGGGACACTAGGGCTTACTTGGGGACCGTGGATATCTACAAGCTATTTAAAGCGACTACATGTCACCTACTTTTACAACTCATTTTAATCTGCATGTTTGCAGATCAATACACAGTGGGAAAGACATTTTCCAAAAATGGTTTACCATTGCGTCAACCTTCCACCCATTCTCCCAGACATGTTAAGGATGCTTTATAATCAGTGTGCAGCATCTCAATCTAAAACCGATTCATTATGGGCTGGGAGCATAGCTCCAGGGCAACGAGTTTGTCTTGCAACCAAGACAATGCAGAGCAGCACAGGTTTGAATCCGGGTCCCCGCGCTTAGCGACTGGTCTCCGGTATTAAGTTTTTATAAAAAATTAATACTGCAATAGGTAAATGCTAATTACCTGTAACAGTATTTTTACATCTGGTCTGTTAAATTCAAAAGTGACCAAACCATTTCAAATACAAAGCACATACGTCCTTACAACTGACATTTACTAGGTCTTAATCGAAGGGTACTTCTAAAAAATGTTTGTATAATTATTAGAAGTGTTTTTATATTTTAATCTTCTACAGTGCAGTGAATGAAGGTGTAAAAATTAATCTGTAGATGGCATCTCATAATAGCATTGTGGGATGCATATAGGCTTTAGGAGTCGGGTTATACATTACACCAGGTCAACGCCCATTTTTAAAAATGGAAACTATCAACTAATAGATGGTTACCAGTGCACAGCATGAGAATCTAAAATGTGGAGACATACTGCATTAATAAGGTTACAGGTGAGAAACGTCCGCCATGCATCTATATTTAACAGTAGGTGGGTAAACCCTTGTTCTGTTATCTTCCTAGCCACAATGACTAAATGTTAGGACAGTTTTTCTGAAGTCCAACTAAGGGCTTAGTAAAACCATTCAACTGGGGCAGTACAAGACTGTACCACCTGAGTACATGGTAGCGCGGGCAGAGCAGCCAGGCTTCTCTTAGGAGGGAGAGAGGGCAGTAGATACAGTACAAGTGAAATTGTAATACAAATGATCCAAAGAAACACTGAAACACTATGTATTATAAAAATAAAGGATTTATTTAAATACAGGTAGGCCCAGATACATCTAGGGGTTAGTAAATACTAAAACATGATATAAAATCACAGTATAAAAACACAACACTTTACTTGAAAGTACACAGACCCAGGTATAGACCTTATTTGAAGTACCCAACAGTAGTTCTAGGCAAGTCAAAACTTTTTCATACACCTTCAGTATAGGTCACACCTATTCTTGGGAAGTAAAAACCAATGGTTACTTTTTACAATTACATTCAGTAATGCAGGGCAGTAGACCCTTCCAGTTGTATAATGATTCTTAGCACAAATCACTTAGTTGGTCTATATATATCAGTCAACTGGACAATATACTTTTGGTGAATAGTGAAACTTATTCTAGGTGCAGTAAAAACCACTACTTTTGTCAAACAGTTATACTAGGTGAGTAAAACCTATGGATGTAATGAACAAGTTACTTTCTTACCTGGTAACATTGTTTCGACGGGATGGTCCGACGGCGTATTCCAGATCTATGATAGGTAATCACCACAGCTGTGCTGCTTTGGAACTTTTTCGGCGTCTGCGTCCGTCGATGACATCGATACGCTGTCTTTGAGGGCCTCCATCGAGCCGACGTCGCCGGATGTTATAAGTAGGACGCACAACGCCCGTAGCCACAGTTGTAGTTTATTCTGAGAACGTGTGGCACTAATCTTCTGCCAGTATGACCACAGAAAGCCTTGCGGAAGCGTAAGCTGCAATAGCGTAACAAATTCTGTAGCGGGGCAGGCTGGGAGGGAGCGATATGGAATACGTCATCGGACCATCCCATCGAAAGAACGTTACCAGGTAAGAAAGTAACTTGTTCTTCGAGGGGATTGGGTCCTCCGATGTATTCCATATCTATGACAAACTCCCAGAGCAGTACCAACGTATGGAGGGAAAAGAATTTAGAACTTTAGAATGCCCAATTAAATCGCAGAATAGAGGACTGACTTTCCAAAGGCCGATCCTGCCCATGGATAGAATCTAGGGAGTAGTGTCTTAGAAAAGTATGGACTGAAGCCCATGTGGTTGCTTCACAGATGTTACGAATAGGAACACCCCTCAGCAGGGCAGTAGAGGCAGCCATAGCCCTGGTAGAGTGGGCCGGTAAGCCTACCGGAGGGGCCTTACCCGCCAAGCGGTAACATTCAGAAATTGCCAAGATAATCCATCTAGACAAAGTCTGCTTAGTAACTGCTTGTCCCAAACGCCTTCCAGCGTAACCTATGAAGAGCTGATCGTCCACTCTGACCCGGGACATGCGTGAAATGTAAAAACAAAGCTCTCCTTGGATCCAGCCTATGGAGCCCCTCCTTCCTTACCAGGATGTGGAGGAGGATAAAATGCCGGAAGAACAACATTCTGGCTTAAATGAAATTTCGACACCACCTTCGGAAGAAAGGAAGGATGAACTCGAAGGACAACCCTGTTCTTATGAAACACAGTGAAGGGTGGCTTAACTGAAAGTGCCTGTAACTCACTCACTCTGCGAGAGGAAGTGACCGCAACTAAAAATACAGTTTTAAGGGTTAACAGTCTCAAAGGACAAGAATGTAAAGGCTCAAATGGAGCACCCATTAGGAATTTTAGAACCAGGTTCAAATCCCAACCAGGCACCTGGAAAGGTGACGGTGGAAACACATTAGTGAGCCCCTTCAGAAACTGAGAAATTAAAGGAATTTTAAAATAAGAACTCTTCAGACGAGCGCTTAAAGATGTTCAGCGCCGCCAGGTAACCTTTAATGGTACCCACTTGCAGGCCCTTGTGGGCTAAATAAAGCAAAAAAAACACAGGAATGTCACATGAAAAAGGATCTACATTCTGAACCCTGCACCAGTCGCAGAACTTTCTCCAGCAGCAACGGTACAGGGCCTTTGTTGCAAGCCGTCTGGCCGAAAGCAACACCTCCATCACGTCTTCAGGAAGGTCCCAGTCCTTATTCCTCAACCTTTCAGAAGCCAAGCGTGAAGGTTGAGGGATTTGACCTCTGGATGGAGAAACTGACCCCCTTCCCGTGAGAGCAGATAGTCTCGGTAGGGAGACGGCGTGGAGGGCAGATGGACAAGTCGAGAAGGTCCGGGTGCCAAGTTCTCCGGGCCCATGCTGGAGCAATGAGGATCATCCGGGAATCGGACCTCCGTAACCGCCGCAAGCACTTGCGGGATGACGGGGACTGGAGGAAACGCGTACAGCAGTGGGAATGACCACTCCACCACGAATGCATCTCCTAAGGCTCCTCTTGGAGGAAATTCCCACGAGCAGAACCTTTCGCACTTCCGGTTGACACTGGTGGTAAAGAGATGCACTTGTGGGGTCCCCCAAAGGTCGACGATCTCCAAGAGAATCTCCTGAGCCAACTCCCACTCGTGAGAGATCGTGCTCTGCCTGCTCAGAGCGTCCGCCGTCTCGTTTTCGTCTCCAGCCAGATGAACTGCCGAGATTGAAATTTCCTGCTGGATGGCCCAGAACCAGCGCTGCATCGCCTCCCTGCACAGCGGAAGTGACCCTGCCGCCCCCTCCCCTTTTTGTTGAGGTAGTGCATCGCCACCGTGTTGTCCGTCAGGATCAGGACCTTCTTCCCTCGCACAGTCGACAGAAAAGCCTTCAGGGCTAGCCTGATGGCCCTCAGCCCCAACAGATTGATATGGAGTCTGGACACCGGCGGAGACCAACGACCGCCGACTGTCATCTCGTTGGCATGAGCTCCCCATCCCGTGAGGGCCGCGTCCTTCACGATCCTCACCTCCGGCCAGGGTAGCCAAAATGGAGCCCCCTTCATCAGATTGCCTTTTGACGGCCCACCACAGAAGGTCCTGGGCGACCGAGGGCGGCACCTGAACAGGGACCAACATCCTGCTGGAGGACTGACCACTGCATCTTGAGAGCCCACTGCAAAGATCTCATCCGCAGTCGGGCCTCTGGCACCAGAAGAATGCAGGATGCCATGAGGACGAGCAACCTCAAGAACTCGAACGCCGGGAGACTCTGGGCATGTTGAAACTTTTGCACCATCTGCAGAATGTGATGAGCCCTCACCTGGGGATGGAAACACTGCCCCAAGGAACGTCTAGCACTGCTCCGATGTACTGGAGCCGCTGTGTTGGCGTCAAGTGGGACTTCAAGTTGAGGGAGAAGCCCAGCCTGTGAAGGGAGTGGCAGGTGACAGACAGATGATCCAGGACTTGCTCCGGAGAGTGCACCCTGATCAGCCAATCATCCAGGTAGGGGTAGAAGTGAATCCCCCCTTCCCTGAGATACGCTGCCACCACCACCATGAGCTTGGTGAAAACTCTCAGGCGGAGGTCAATCCGAACGGCAGGACCTGAAACTGAAAGTGCGAGTCACCAACCACTAACCTCAGGTACTTCTTGTGCTTGGGATGAATCGGCACATGAAAATAAGCGTCCTTGAGGTCGAGAGACACCAACCAGTCCTGAAGTTGAAGGGCCTGGAGGACTTGACACATCTGAAGTAATGGCACGCCATTCTACAAGGTGCTGCGCCAGTCTTCCCCCCAACTGGCGAACCATGGGACACGGCCTCATGACTTACCTGAAGCGGCTGCGGCATTGCCTGAGGGCAAAGAGGCAACTGCTCGAGCAGCCTTGGCACTTAGAGTACCCTGTTTTCCACCTCTGGTACTCTTACGTTGGCCTCTTTGACTTGCAGCTCCCCTCGATTCACCAAAGGTAGAGTAATATCGAAAGGAACCCCCCCCCTCCATTGCTGTGCCCTAGGACGAAAAGGCAGAGGTTGGCGAACTGCAGCGCTCAACGACTTCGCTGCAGCCTTCGAGGTCTGCAACCTCTTAAGGCTCTTGTCAGCCTTGCTACCAAAAAGATGGTCACCATCAAAGGGCATGTTGAGAAGTCGGGCTTGTACATCCGGAGCAAACCCAGACTTCCGCAACCACGCCAATATGCGCATCACGGTGCTAGTCGTCATGGACCGGCTGACGCAGTCTGCCACGTCCAGACCCGACTGAACGGATTCACACATGGCATCCTTGCCATCCTGTACAAGAGCAAGAAAGCCATCCTGTTCTTCCCCTTCGGGACTATGTTCAGCCGCTAAGGAAACAATTCCACAGAGTATGAGTGAAACGTGCTAAGGCACACATGGAGTTGACTGCTTTCAAAGACATACCCCCTGAAGAAAACACTTTCTTCGCCTAGCCGTCAAAACACTTGTCGTCCCTATCAGGAGGGATGGTACGGTACAACGCCTGTTTAGCCGGGGCCATGGCTGCCTGTACCACCAAACTCTCCGGAGTAGGGTCAACGGACAAGTAGCCGGGGTCGCCACTGGCTGGGCAGTATTTTTTCGGCAACGACTTTCCAACTGCCAGGAGACTCTCCGGAGCAGTCCAAGCCGCAGCCACCCTTCTTTGCAAGACCATATGGAATGGCAGAACCGGGTCAATTGGTGGACCTAGGTCCAGGCTATCTGTTAGGTCATCCTGCAGAAAATCCACTGGGGGCGGAGACCACCCCAAGTACTTCGACACCCTTGACATAAGCCGCCGATACGAAGACTCGGCGTGCGTTCCAGGATCAGGCCTACCAATCTCCACATCCGGGGAGGTGTCCAGACCACTGGTGTCGTGCAACGACTGACGCAGGTCTTCAATCTGGCTATGACCAGACAATATCTTGTTAGGTACCTCATCCGAAACCAAACCTTCCTCAGACCCTTCCTCCACCTCAGAAATATAATCCAGAGGTTGGAATGGGGGCACAGAAAAAGGGACAGACATTTTTAGACTTGGCCAAAGCCTTTTTAGGGGGTTCCACCGTGCCACGGGGAACCTCCGACAAACCCGCCTCAAAAGGCGCTGATGGAATCGGCATCGAGCGTGGCGCCGACGGCTTTGACACAGGCCTCGAGGGCGGCGCCCCGAGCGTGTCCTTAGACAGCCTCTACACCGATGGCATCGAGGGATTCCTCGGAGCCTCGAGTGCACCTCTCGACGGACATGGCGCCGACGTCTTCGAAGAAGACCTTGCAGGCTCCAACGGTCTCGAGCACCTCGAGGACCAGGACCTGGAGCAGGCATGACTAGAACGATCCACCTTGTCCGATCGGGACCTCGAAGGTCCCCGAGGATCACGCCGACCACCCGAGCCTAAAGGCGTGCGAGCAGCGTCTCTAGTACGGTCACGGCCGGCTTCTCTGAAAGGCGCGGACGGACCGGAGCCCTGCGATTCAAAAATCGCCATCTCCTTACAGAAGGCAGCCAATTCCTCAGGAGTCGAATGCTTGGTAGGACAAGCAACCCGCCGACAGGCGGAGTCCTTGGACGAGGACGGGAAGGCGACCGGTGACTGCGCTTCCGCGAGTGCCTCGAAGAGGCAGAAGAATGGCGGGAACCACTCCGGGACCGAGACCCCCTGGATTTACGCCAACACGGAGAGTCGCCCCTCGAATCGTCGGTGGAAAGCCCATTGGACCTCAGCGTTCAGGGTTTGGAAACCCTACCTACTGAAAGCTTCTTCCGCTCCCGCAAGGCCTTCAACGTGAGCGACTGGCATTCGTCACAATCGTCCGTAGCGTGGTCCTCCCTGAGACAGAGGCAGGCATCGTGCGAGTCCGTCAGCGACATCTTGGAACCACAGTCCCGACACTTCTTGAAACCCGACCGCGGGACGGAAGAAGAGGAAGACATGATACAATACTTCACAAACTAGGTTCGAAGAACCGATAGAAACTCAGAAGAACCGAGACGCGCCAAGATCTCGGAAGCGAACAAGTTTGCGGAAAAAACAGAACTGAGGCTACGGGCGTCGTGCATCCTACTTATAACATCCGGTGACGTTGGCTCAACGGAGGCCCTCGAGGACAGCATATCGGCGTCATCGACGCAGGACATTTTTCCGAAGCAGCACAGCTGTGGTGATTACCTGTCATAGATATTGACTACGTCGGAGGACCCAATCCCCTCGAAATACAATTACAGGTGCCTCAATCAGGGAACCCCAGATTGAGGTAAGCAGTAACTCTTGTAACTTATTTTGGATGGCACACAGCTAACACAAAGTAAAACCCACATACTTCGTTAACCTCACAAGGAAGAGGAAAGTAAAACCCAATGTCACACTTCACTGAATGACTCACAAGTTATTCTAGGTAGGCAACAACCTAATGCAGACTTAAGGACAAGCTAGCAGCAAGTCGGGGGAAGCAACACCGAGTAGGGGGACACTCATACAATTATCCTCAAGGGACTAATCTGGTGATACCAACACTTTAGCTTTGGGAAGAGGTACAACCTAATGACAGGAGAGTAAAATGCCTTCACTTTCACTCTCATTAGCCTGGCAAAACAGTGGCTAAGGAAGACAAGATGTTAACCATACTTTTAAGAATAGTGCATCACACATTCAAGATCAGTAAGAACTTTTGTAACTGTTCACTCTTAGAATTACAGTTACCAACCAACTCTTTACAAGTAAGTAACTTTTAAAACACTCATTTTCTTTTCTAGGCCGAAGTCCCAATCCCTTGACAGTCTTTCCCCTATTCTTAGAGCATGAGTGGCAGAAGGGGGGGGTCACTAGGACTAGTGACCAACAGGCAGTGTCAGAATAGGTTATTTAGTAGCAAAAGTCAGAGTTCCTTAGGAAAACTGGGAAAACAGATAAGTACTTCACTTTAGCGTTAGAAGAGGGTCCAGGGGCTTCGCAGAAGATGCCCCAGCAGGATTCTAGCAGTGGGACTGGTGCACTGGACAAGGGACCTCCCAATCACAGAAAACACCACTTCGCGACAAAGAAATCCTAACGGGCTTAAGGTAAATACATACCCAAGCCAACACAGTACCTCAGCATTGAAGAAGATTTTGCAGCAGGAGAACATCAGGGTCTGCACCCAAATACCCGGTCAGTGGATTCCTTGTCCTAGAGACTGAACACAAGATCTCAGAAGGGACTTTGCAGCAGGGATCGATGAAGAAGGCTCTAGGCAAGGTTTCCCTCATGGCTGAATGCATTTCTGCGGATTTGGCGCCTTTTCAAGGAGCACAGGAGAAGACAGAAAATCCCGGTGAATTCTCGTTGTTTTAAAGGTCCAGCACTCTTGTGAGGGGACTTTTTGTACTCGATTTGTGTCTGTGGAAATCCACCAGGATGCCCACGAAGTTTCAGCGAGATTCGGAAGACTGTGCACCGCACGATGGCTTGAGGTCCCAAGGTATTGGGGTATAGCAACAACACAAGGTCGCAGCAACGCGTGGGATAGCTCAAAATGCAGGTCTTCTTGAGTCCAGTGGGTCTCGTCAGGCTCTGGCTCGGAGTCGTCGTTTTCGAAGTCCCCAGGTCGATTGGAAGGAAGGGTTACCGTAGGCTCCGGTTACACAGCAGGCTCTCCAGTCGCTGGAAATAGATTCAGCCGCTGTTCCTTCATGTTCCTCTTCAGTTTAGGTTCCAGTGGTCGACATATCTTCAGCTTCCATGTTCCAGTATTTATCAGGAATTACAGCACAGCCTCTGCATTCTCTCACTGCATTTTAGAAGGGCGGTCTGGTTGGCCAATCAGGACAGCCAGGCCCTCGCTGGGATTTGTCCACATTCAAGCAAGGCGTAAGATAAAGGACTGGGGAGTTTTGGACTCCGCCCTCACTTCCTGCTCTTACAGACAGACTGGAGCCTGGTCGGGGAGTCCAGGGGACTCCTGCCAAAGCCAAAAATCACACAAAGGAATTTCCCACCTTGGATGTCAGGGGAAGGAACAAGAAACACTAAAATGGCAAAAAAAAAAAGACGGGCCATTTTGGTAAAAATGGACACCCTTTGGTCCCTTTACTGCAGCTGTGAACACAGCCCGCGGTAAAGGTGTACCATATTAATACAATCACTGCCACCAGCCTTTGAAGGCAAGCTTGTCATTGTAACAGAATTGTTACAGTGCTAGTGAGAAAGGGGATACATTGCATCTCCCCAGCACTCCACATAAGGTGGGTTGTGCTAGTTTCACAGAATAAAATGTAGAAGGGATCCAAAGATCCTTTCTACCCCTGGGAACGGTAGTTCACTCAAGGTTAGCACAAGAAAGTTAAATGGGGAGCCCCTAAGGCAACCCAGCAACAACAGGCACTTATTGCCAATAAGTTGTTAAAGATGATAACTTTAAAAAGACACTATGGAGTGTTTTAAAAAGGACACCCATAAAAAGAGTTAAAGATTAGGTGAGTGTGGAAAAAGGTTCCCTCTCACTGAGGTATTAATGAAAAATATCCCACTAGAAAAGTAAAAGGTTCTGGGGTTGAACCAGGAAGGAAGATTTATTAGTTCTGTGCAAGTGTAATGATTAAACCGGGTGCAAGGGACATTCCCTCCGAATGTAAAGTGCTGGGTGTAGTGCATGGCCATCTCTCTTGCATACATGGAGTTGCTTATGCCACACGCATAGTAACGGAGGACACGGTTTACTTTAGTCACGGAAGAGACTAGAACCGATTACCTTAGGTTACCTTGCATTTGTATAGTGCCTTCTGATATGGGTTATGGTGTCCAAGCACTTTGCCTGTCAGAGGCAAAGGAGGAGTACGATGGACCATGCAGTGGTCCTAGAGAGGAGCAAAGTCGGGTCGATAGTTGGGATAAGAGCGGTAGATAGAAAAGATGCTCAGGAAGCATTGTATCCTAGGGGTGCGGTGCCCAAAGGAGACCTCGCTGGAGGGAGGTGGCGCGACAGGTGGCATAACTGAAATGTACTTATCTCATGGTACGCCAAGGCATGTTGAAGCCTTACCCAAGGAAATAGACAGTAAGGCCCTTTACTAACGTCTCTGGACTGCTCAAACATATGGGAGGGGTTGCATGGCAGAAATCCAAATTTGCCAAGTTTGAAAAAAGCTCCTTGAAAAGCAAGCAAAAATAACCTTGATTTTTTTTGGGCAAGGGGGTTTCCTCATTTATGTCATGCATACCAAAAGGATTTTTTATTTTATTTTTTAACCAAAATCCTAGGCTTGTGATTGTCTGCAAAGTGGTCATGTCGGGAGCCTTCCAGAGTGTTATGGTGAGCCAAGGCACGTAAAAACCATGCCCAAGAAAATATACTGTGCAATGTCCTAAGCCCAAAATGGTCAGGTTCTGTAGACGGGAAAGCGGAGCGTGAAAATGGGTACATTTTACTGTGGGTGGGATGTTGACCACAGTTTCCCTGGGAGCAGAGGCCCTGATCTAGGGAGTTCCGTATCCTGCTAGGAACTTTATAGAAATGTTTATAGTGGTGTGTCAGACCGGGCTCCCACACCCTCCTTAGTTTGAGGCTGGGCACTTGTGGGAGTTAATTTACATAATCCAGCCTCTGACTAGCCTTCTCACACTGGTCTGCAGTTACTGTGTCCTGTTAATAGAGGCATCCTGAGAATGTTAGGGCAAAACAGGGGAGTAGGGTCTAGTTACCAGAGGATTTCCAGGTCTACCTTCAGTTCCTGTTTTGTGTATTCAAGATCTAATCAGGCAGGCAATATTTCTCTCCTTCGGGAACTGTAGCCCCCACCTGCATCATTTATCCTGGATCTTCATAGTTCCATGGAAAGCCATTTCTTCATCCGGGTCTTAAAAGAGCACATGTAGCCGACCTCAAGCAATTGCAGTGACTAGGCGCCATCCAGGTTCAATGGACACGGATAGTAGTATTAGGTTAAAGTATTGTTAAATACGCAGCGCCCAATCAAAAGCATCCTTAGCCAATGAGAATACACATTCCATAACCTTTTGCAAGGGGGAGCACCAGAAACACTTCTGTATGTATTTGAGTTCTCAAGCATGATTTGAGGTCACATTTTGTTCTCATGCTGAAGGGTGGCTTTTCCTTACTCTACTCCCGGGGAACAGAAACTAAGCTGGCACCTAAGACCCCAGGTAAATCCCTGCGGTTCTGGTGGGGCCCCTTTTTCCTCATGGACAGTTTCCCACCAACCTGTGGTATTCTGCACTCTGCAATGAAAGGTTCGGTCCTCAAAGCACAAAGTGGATCAAAAGCGAGAGGGTGGGGGCGGAAAAGACCCTCATGCCATGAGGGGAGAGCGCGTTCCACCAGTGCGCACAGCAAGTGGGGAGGCCGGTCCAACTCGTCTAAAGCCCGACTCTAAAAGGTAGTCCACTTTCAAGATGGATGCTCAAACAAAAATGGAGTTAAATGAAACCCTTGGTGTAAACAAAATAGGATACACAGATGTTAACACTATTAGAGGGTCATTTCTCTCAAGTCATTGGCACAATTATGGGTGTTTTAAATACCAACTCGCGGGAAGGGAAGTAAGGGCACTGATCCAAAAGAACACATTGTGAAGAGTGTTCTTGGCATACAATTAGTGTTGGAGCAACACTCTTGGTCTTCGTTAAAGTGATATTTCTCCTAGTGCATTTTCTAAAGATGAGTGTGCAAATTTTATTGGCTTTTTTTCTTGTATTTCCATGAACGGAGGCCTGCTTCTTTTCATGTGCCTCTCAAGGAAGGGGTTACCAGCTTAAGGCAGTCATTTTCTACTATGCTTTTGATCACTTGCGGGAGTCCACAAGTGGACATGGTCACATTGTGTTTTACAACTCGCTGGAGTAGGACCCTATCAGTACATCTGGTCAGGACAAGATCTACTCCAGCGAGTTGTAAAACACAATGCGACCATCATCAGGGTCTAGACCTGTGTGTCTATGTAATCATTTACCTTTCCACGTAATCTATCGAAGTCTGTGTCCCTTCGTGTTCGCCTGGTGTCCCCCTTGATGTTTAAGGGGTCCCCTCGCCTAGCCCCATTTCAAAGATGAATGCTCATTGGGTAGGAGTGACCTTCGATGCACCATTTGGGGAAATGTCCTTCTGTGTCGAGCCATTACTGTGGCAGATCTGTGCCACTCAATCCTACTACTGTTCCTCTCGCATTTAGAGGACTGGACCTGTATCTATACAGAGCTTCCCTTCACAACACAGTGCATGCAGGACTGTGCTGCTAAACACCTCATGAAGTGCTTTAGTCGGCTCTGGTACGTACTGGCTACTGTAGAAGCACATCGACGGCAAGGTGCTATACCTCGCCCATGAATCCCAGCACAGCCAAAGCTAGGAGAACGCCCTCCAGAAGACCAAATGGCAAAAGCCTGCTGCCTCTCCCACCATCTCTGCCTCATGCTGGACCTGCTGAAGTTAAGTAGAGTCTCGGGCCCACATGCGGGTCAGCCTAAGATTCATGGGATAAAGGCATCTGGATCAGACCCCCAAGCCCCTCCAATAGTAGCCTTCCCTTTATCCACAACCCTACAAAGCCGCCGATATGCAACATGCACATTCCACACAAATCTAGCAAACTACAAGGATACAGTTCCACAATGCATCTTCTTGCCACCAAGGGAATTATCCCGGCACGTGCCCACTGCAAGAACATTACTGGTGTGGATGTTCCCTTGCAGTCAGTTTTGAACGGGGCCCATTAGGCTGCACGTCTTTTGGGCTGGCAACCCTTGTGTTCGTTGCTTTAGGTGCTCAGCCTAGGCACCCTGGATGCAGGGCAACTGCTCAGGTCTTGGAAGCCTCTTATTTTCCTGGCTGGACCACATAGGAAATGGAAACAGTCACTGTTGGTGTAATTTTCCTAACCCGGCAATAGGTCTTCAAATAGCCATAGATGCGGCATAGTGTGGCTGCAGACAAAGACCATCTCCAGCATCTAGACTACCAACGTGGTAGTTCCTGGAGTCCTAAAGGTCCATACGGTAGATCTCCCCTGGGAAATGCCTGGGCACAGAACTTGCCAGTGGGATCCCCGGATGCATTCCCAGACTACACAATCAGGCAGATGGTCAGAAGGGAGACAGAAATCCAACACCAAAGACTTGGAAGCAGAGGGTTAAGTATCCACTCAGCAGAAGGAGCGCACACCCGAGACCTCAGCAGCACTCGGAACCCAGAGATCAGCACCCCAAACCCAGAACTGTTCATGTAAGCACTTACTGAAGACCACCATCGATGCTCGCCGGTCCCATGCTGGGGTCTTTCTGTACTCCACGCGTGGTGTCTGACCGCTAGGCCCAACCCTTGGCTCAGCCCCCACTGATGACAAGCGTCTGTAAATAAAAAGGAATATTAAGCAAGGGACAGGGAGCTCCTTATTACCTGTAATCCCATTCATGACCACACTGCAGGGACCACCATCGCACCTCCTGTAGGTCTTGCATTACTGGGATATACACTGGGAATCCTACAGATCGCCATGTGCCTTCAGAAGATGTTCCTGGACACTCCAAGCCATCTCACACCTCCTCTAGACCTACGGACACTGCTGTGGGCAGACGTCTAACAGGAGGCTCACATTGCAGTGATGTGCCCAATCGCATTGCTGGTGGATCTTGCATTGCCGTCAAGTGTAGAGGTTGCTTGCGTACTCCACCCCGCCTGCCCCATTTAGAAGATGTCCCTTCCCATAAGCTCTTGCCGTTACCTGTGTTCTGGATTGATTTTCATGACACTGTACTGCTCAGTCGTGCTGGGGGTGCCAACCGTCTGCATTGGTAGTCTATGTTGAAAGGCACATTTCGGAGTGGAAGAAGACCCAGAGATCTTGCGCTTCGAGAAGGGGGTACACGCTGGCTTGAGCAATACAGTGGCGTTTGAGAAGGTCTGCACTTTAGGACCTAGAAAAGAAAACAGAAGTCAGGGCCTAGCGATTGATGCACATAGCCCACTGCCCTTTACTTGGTAAGCCACAACACTAAGCCAACCTTTCTACAGACCTTACTAGGCAGCAGGGCTAGCCATTCAGATACAGACGTCCCAAGTGCCTCCCAATCCTGGATGTCAGCAATCCTATACGAGAAGTGCTGTAGTAGGCTCAATGCAGCAGACTAGGTGTGGGTTTGGGCGACACCTACCTTAAGCTGCTAGGAATCCTAGTGTGCCCCATATGCTAGGGACAACTCAACAGCTATAGGGTGCCCTGCCCCTAATCCCCAGTCAATACGAAGGTTTACATCCCCCTGAGGGCAGCAGTGTTGGCTGCATTGAGACCCACATCTACTGAACCATCTCAGAAGTAGGCAGGCCACTTATGGAGGGTATATCGTGTGGAGCCGAGAAGGCAGGCCAGTGAGCGACAGACTGGGGAGCTGAGCAAGATCTTGAGATGAGAGTGGGGTGTGCAGGCTTCCCTGTGCCTGAATTCTAATCACATCAACCTAAAAGGAGCCCAAACCTAAGACTCGAGACAGCAGAACCCTCTTCAAAGGCATTCATAAAGCGCAGACCTGGCTTTGAGAAGCAACAGACCGCTTTACAACAATCCCAGAGGAATACCATAGTCAGGGGAGCAGGGAAGTGAGTGGGAAGAGGGGGGAAGTGGACAATTTGCAACGGATCTAAAAGCAACCTAGGGAGGAAACCATGGGGATTGGATCACCACATCTCATGTAAAGTGGGGATTGAAGGGTGCGTGGATGTAGGTATTAGGGATGAGCCATTCCTTGAAGAGGTGTTTCATCTCCTTCCTGAACTGTAGAAGTAAGGGAGAAAGTGAGATGTTGACTGAAAGGAGGTTCCAGAGTCTTGGGGCTTAGACAGGGAAGGCCCATCTTCTGGCTGTTTCCTTTATGTACCAGTGGAGTTAAAGTCGGAACATGTTCTTAATTCTGGTGGATCGTAGGCCTTCAAAGATGCGGAGTGTCTCAGAGAGGTAGCTTGGGGACTTCAAGATAAAAGCCTTGTAGATTATGCAGCAGGATTTGAGCATACAGCCTTGCAGCAGAACCCAGTGCAGTTCAATGAGGGTTGGGCTGAGGTTGAATTTGTGGAGTCCTTTGAGGAATCATGGCGCAGCATGCAGGACATCTCAGGGGTGCCAGGGTAGTCACCGAAAGGCCTTCCAGAAGGACGTTGGGCCACCGTGCAAGTGAGCGAGGACCAAGGCGTAGACGGGAGAGCTAAAGCTGTTTTCTGGGATGCAGAGCTTGATTTTCTGCAGGAGAAAAAGTTGGCAACAAGCCGTTTTTGTCTTCATTGCTATGCGCTGTTTGAAGAAGGGGTGTCCGTCGATGTCGAACCCAAGGGACTTGGCTGGGCTGTGTGTCACGACTCGCTCCCTTCGCTCCCGTTCCCGCCACTTGGGGGCATGTTTTGGGGCTTATTCCTTGCTGGACATTTCCTCCGAACCTAATGCCACAGTGCTGTAATGAATGGGGAGCGCTAAATCCCTATTTTCCAAACTACTTCCCTTCCGGATCCATTCCAGGTTTTTGGCAGCCAGCATACTTCTTTAACCAAATGACTGTGCTTCCCAGAATGCCTGGCCCACTGCTCCACCTCCACCCTTGCAGGACAAGGTTGGGTGGAGGATAGGCAACACCTGTGGCTGCAGGTGCAGCAGTCAGCACACCTGAGGCGTGTGCTCGTTAAACAGCTTTAAAAGCCTCAGTCTCACTTCAGTCCAGCGCTGGTCATCGTTTGCAGTGTTCCTGTTTTTGACTAGTCCCTGGTTCCTGGTTCCTTGCCTTTGTACCTACTTCCTTGTTCCCGTTTTCTTGTTTCCTCCGCCCTGAATTTCGGATTCATGCGCTAATTGATTTCTGCTCCCTTGATTTCCCTTTTTGTCTTCCTCTGTTTGCAGGCAGCAATTTTCAGTGCTTTCCCCTTTTAGATGCAGCCCAGTTTGTCTGTGTTCTATATTTCTTTGACTCTGTCCTTTGCTGCTGTTACCCATTTGCCTTAGCCTTCCTCTTAGTTTAGTTTCCTGTCTTTTCCTTGGAGGGGTAGGAAGAAGTCTGCATAGGTTATTTCGTTTTTCCCTGCTCCTGATCCTTACTTCCTAGAGGATCCATTCCATGTTTTCCACTGCACTTCTGCATTTATTTTCCCTTTGATTATTAGGTGTGGTGTGCGGTAGTAGCTAGCTCCTGTGTGAATGCTTATGTTTTCCTCACTATTTTACAAACACTATTCCCATTTAGGTATTTAGTTTTCCTTCCATTGCTGTTCTAGCCTTTCGGGGTCCCAGTTTCTTCAACAGGATTCGTGGGCTAGCTGACATTCAAGAGGTTTATCTCGTCCTCGTGAGTACAGTTCTTAAGTTCCCTTATGTAATACCATCAAAAGTGTTAGTACACAGATCCTGTCATTGCTTGCCCTCCACGTGGGTTTAGCGCTGTCAGTACCTGTAACAGCAATTGGGGGTAAGGCGCTTGCCGACTTTCCTCGCGGTCAGGTGCTTACCCCACATCCCTTTTCATGTATTGGTTTTGATGTCACACTCTATTTGCACTCCTGGGTTCTAGCATACCTGAGTCGTAGTTCCTGGGTGCACATTTCCCTTGCCATATTCGCTGCCTTTGTACTCGCCTGACTAATCCTGACAGTATGACCAGCCTAAAATTCCCATTGAATATGGCAAGTTTAAGAAAGAAAGGCAGCAAGGCCTCTAACAAGCTTGTACAGAAAGCTTCCCCTACATTTACCTGTGACAATCAAATCACTAGTCTTGGATTAAATGAACTCCTTGTCACGAATGGGCATTTACGAGCAAAGTATTTTTCCCATAGGATGGCACATCCTACATTGCCTGATCCTAGTTCGATCTTTTGTTCTGATCCCGATTCTATGTCAGCGCAAGCCTTAGCCGCAGAAAACAACACACTGTTAGACTTATTATACAAGAGTACCTCTGTTGTTGAACCCCATGATTCCAGTTGTGCTTCACCTCAGATAGAACAGTTTCATGGTACAAACATAACGAATGGAGGGGTTCCTTGCATAACTTCAGTTTTCTACCCTCAGTCCAAATACTTCTTTGCACAAGTACATACGGTAGTCCCTAATGTCAAGAGGTCTAAGGTCAATAGATTGCTTAAGGGTAACACAGACCAAGTTAGTATGAGAAAGTATAAATCTCAGAACCTGAAAGCAGTAGAGGACAGTGCACAATCGGTGCACATCCAGATTGCTAGTGCAGGATCCAGCCCTGATGCCACTATGCCTCCCCCTGTGCCTACTGATAGTGATGTACAGTTAATGCAGGGCATGCTAAGAGCTAAGCTTGAGGAGTTAACACAAGAATTCATTTCTTTACAAGAGGAGAATAAGATCTTGCACGCATTCCTGAATACACCTCAGACTTTATCCATTGATGTTGATGAAGTGAACACAGTTCAGCTCCTGAGTGCAGAGACTTTGGTAAACCATGATAATTGCCAATATGTTAGATCTATTGGAAGTGAAAGTCTTTCTTCTAGCACAGCGCTCAATCTGGGCACAGTTTCTAACAATTGTTCTGCTGATTGTCAGGGATTGCAGTTAGCTGAAGATTTACCAGCCACTCCTTTACCTAAAGTTTCCTGTGTAGCAGTCTGTCATAATTCTGAGCTAGCACACATACAAGCTTCTGATCTCCAAACACAATACACAAAGGTGGCATACACAGATTCAGTCACTACAGTAGGCTTAGGTCCTGCTCTTGATACAGCTGCTGAGACTGAAGTAGATGTTAAAGCTGATGTGGAAGACGATCTTACCTCTGGGTTCACTCTTCCTTCTGCCAATTCTGATCAATACGAACAGTCAGAGACAGTACAGATTTCATGTTCTGATGAACTCATTCCACAGTATACAGAACCAAAAGACCAGCAGGCGATTCCTGAACTGTTGATTGTTAATCTGCCTCTTTCAGAAGCTAAGACAGAGGAATGGACAATTGACGAAATCCTGATTAACAGAGACTTTACTATGGTGATTCCACTGGTTGATTTTGACTTCCACAAAGAAAGAGACTCTGTGTCACCCACTAAAGAAAAGGACTGCAAGGGTACAGTTCAGTCCTTGGTTACTGGAGCCAAGGAGTCTAATGCCCTAAAGGTGCCCTCCATTCCTGAGCCACTAATGTGTCTATCAACTTCTGAGACTTCTGTGTGTCCTCCTACAACCATTGACTCTTCTATGATCCAATCCACAGCCCTGCAGTCATCTTTGGTACACGTGTCTTCAATCAATGAACCGCTGCCATGTCTGCCATTTAATCAAGAGCCTCCACCATGCACGGGGTTAGTCCCAAAGACCCTGACATGTTTGGATTCAGCTACCGAGATGGCTCCAACTCGCATGCCTTCAGCTTCAAAGTTTCCTCTGGCCTGCCTGTCTTCAGCTACAGTGACTCATCCAGAAAATCATCCTTCAGCCAGAGAGCCTCCGGTAGTCCATCATATGTGCATGTCTTCAGTTCCAGAGTTTATTGCTTGTTTGCCTTCAGTTCATGATACACCGGTATCCTGCTTAGCTTCGCTTCCAACATCAGAGGTATACCTGTCTACACCATCAGATCCTGCTATATTTTCTACTGCTCCAGACAGTCCTCCTGAATCCCAAACATTTACTGTCGATGAACGTTTAGATTGCCTTTCTTTTGCTTCAGGAGGAGCACCAGAATGCCTGCCTTTTCCACAAGACGATTCTCCCAACTGCTTCACTTTAGCATCAGAGCCTCCTAAAAATGCAGCATCAGAGTTTGAGACTTTTGCCAGCTCCCGCTTCAGAGTCATCAAGCTGGACCAAGTGGTGAGTCAGAACCACTCACCTGGGTGTGCACAGGGGGTGGTGCAGACCGGCGTATTACCTACAGAACTTGTGCAACAGAATTCCGCCAAGAAGCACCAGTTGGGTGCTAGTAGCCAAAGGAAGGGAATGACTGCTGCAGTTCAAGATGTGTCTGTTATTGCTCCTTCTGCGAGTGTGCCTGAAATACCAAGTACTGTGTCTATCACTCCTATCAGTATGCCAAACGTCCCTGCTGTTGTATCCAACGTGCAACAAAGTGGCTACACGACTGTCACCAGGAGTACCAGCCTCGTACAACCCATGGGACTTCCAGGCATCCAAGGCGTAGAATATGTGCAGTCAAACCTTAATCATTTTCAACCACAAGCCTTTTCCCAGATGGATGACAGAAAAAGATCTGAACCTCTACCTCAGCCGCCACCTTCTCTAATGGCTGAACATGAACATTTCCTGAAGCCAGCAACTTCCTCACCTCCCGCATGTCCGCTCTCGGCGGAAAGGCTAACAGAACTTCTACCATCGTCTAAGGCAAGTTGCACCAGCCTGCCTCCCTCCTCAAAGACTTACAAGGGTCCACTCCCAGTGACTGAGCTTCCTGGACCTTCCAACTCTGCTCCAGGTCCTGCAAGTTCTTCATGCCTTTCTTCGAACCATGAGTCTCTTCCTCACCAGAAGTCACCGTTTCCATCAGTATCACCTCCAAAGACAACACACTCCTATCATGGAAGCCCATCTGCCTTTGCCCACAAGCCACCATTTCCATCAGTGCCACCTCCAAAGAAAAAGCACTCCCATCATGGAAAGAAGAAGTCTCGTACGGGTGGCGGGCACCCGAAGAGGGCCGTAGGAGGGGGTATACTGTCACGACTCGCTCCCTTCGCTCCCGTTCCCGCCACTTGGGGGCATGTTTTGGGGCTTATTCCTTGCTGGACATTTCCTCCGAACCTAATGCCACAGTGCTGTAATGAATGGGGAGCGCTAAATCCCTATTTTCCAAACTACTTCCCTTCCGGATCCATTCCAGGTTTTTGGCAGCCAGCATACTTCTTTAACCAAATGACTGTGCTTCCCAGAATGCCTGGCCCACTGCTCCACCTCCACCCTTGCAGGACAAGGTTGGGTGGAGGATAGGCAACACCTGTGGCTGCAGGTGCAGCAGTCAGCACACCTGAGGCGTGTGCTCGTTAAACAGCTTTAAAAGCCTCAGTCTCACTTCAGTCCAGCGCTGGTCATCGTTTGCAGTGTTCCTGTTTTTGACTAGTCCCTGGTTCCTGGTTCCTTGCCTTTGTACCTACTTCCTTGTTCCCGTTTTCTTGTTTCCTCCGCCCTGAATTTCGGATTCATGCGCTAATTGATTTCTGCTCCCTTGATTTCCCTTTTTGTCTTCCTCTGTTTGCAGGCAGCAATTTTCAGTGCTTTCCCCTTTTAGATGCAGCCCAGTTTGTCTGTGTTCTATATTTCTTTGACTCTGTCCTTTGCTGCTGTTACCCATTTGCCTTAGCCTTCCTCTTAGTTTAGTTTCCTGTCTTTTCCTTGGAGGGGTAGGAAGAAGTCTGCATAGGTTATTTCGTTTTTCCCTGCTCCTGATCCTTACTTCCTAGAGGATCCATTCCATGTTTTCCACTGCACTTCTGCATTTATTTTCCCTTTGATTATTAGGTGTGGTGTGCGGTAGTAGCTAGCTCCTGTGTGAATGCTTATGTTTTCCTCACTATTTTACAAACACTATTCCCATTTAGGTATTTAGTTTTCCTTCCATTGCTGTTCTAGCCTTTCGGGGTCCCAGTTTCTTCAACAGGATTCGTGGGCTAGCTGACATTCAAGAGGTTTATCTCGTCCTCGTGAGTACAGTTCTTAAGTTCCCTTATGTAATACCATCAAAAGTGTTAGTACACAGATCCTGTCATTGCTTGCCCTCCACGTGGGTTTAGCGCTGTCAGTACCTGTAACAGCAATTGGGGGTAAGGCGCTTGCCGACTTTCCTCGCGGTCAGGTGCTTACCCCACATCCCTTTTCATGTATTGGTTTTGATGTCACACTCTATTTGCACTCCTGGGTTCTAGCATACCTGAGTCGTAGTTCCTGGGTGCACATTTCCCTTGCCATATTCGCTGCCTTTGTACTCGCCTGACTAATCCTGACACTGTGTAGCCTTCACGATGCATAGCAGAGAGCCAGGTATGGATGTCAGGTTTGGTTTCTTGAGAAGTGGGATTTGTCCAGTCTTGAGGGTCATGCAGAAGGAGCCTTGAGTTAGAGAGCTGTGGAGGATGGTCAGGCAAGGGGTGAGTGCTTTGCCAGGAAGTGTCTTGATACGGAGAAAGGATGTTGTCTGCGTACGATGTGGCCTTGAGGGATGCTAGGGTGGCAGTGAGGTCTTCCATAGTGAGTGCCTTGAAAGTTGTTCAGGTAGTTGTGGTTTTGCCAGATCTTGTATATAGTCGCAGCATTGGTGTATCTTGCTGATCTTGTTGATGGCAGTGGATCTTTCAATGGAGTGCGGTAGGGGGTGGGTCAGGCAGGGGGTTGTTTCAGTGCTCGATCGCTTTGAAGCGGGCCCCGCTTTCATTGATGGCCTTGTGTATGGTGTTTTGGTAGTATTTGGCCTTGGCAATGGTGGGTCTTGTGTGTAGCACTGAGTTTCTTGCACAGACCGAGGTCGGATGCGCTGCAGGATTTTCGCCAAGTCTTTTCCTGTTTTCTGATGGTTCCATTTGTTAAAGTAGACTTAGTGAGTGTACCAGGAAGCGGGTGGATTAGGCTTGAGGGTGCGTTGTTTCACTGTGGCATGACATTTGATGTTGGTTGTGAGGGTGGTGTTGAGTTTTGGTAGAAACGAGTCAGAGGTAGATCAGCCCATGTGAGGCAGAGTTTGGCACGGTCTTCCCTGGGACCCTCCACTGGGAAGTTCTTGAATGATCTGAAGGCTTGTTTGGGATTGCCAGATCTGACCAGTTGAGCGGGAATGGAAAGCTGTGATGGAGGGTAGGCAGGGTGGTGATGAGGTGGTCAAGGATATTACCTTCCCTGCGAATTGGGTCTTGTGTGCTGTGTGAGGTTGTGTCGATTAGGCAGTGGAGATCTTCCTTTAAGTGGTACACGTTTATCCTTCTCGTACATCAATCCCTCAGGTACGCCATCCATACAGGCCCCAGAGTAGAGCAATACGAGAGACCCATCACAAAGCTTCAAAGACTGCAAGCTGTAGAATATCAATACACCAACCGTCACAGGCTCGAGCCTCAGAACTGTCCCTTGGTTGCACCGACAGAACACGCCTCAGAGCGATACTAACCCAAAGCGTGGCTGAAAAGCTTTTCTCAGCTATCGAGAAGGTAAAATGCACTCTGCCGGCAGGATCCCCATGCAATGAGATTTGTAGAGAAGTGGTACAAGCAAGAGGTCCAATCCAGAATCATCAGGAAATAGAAGAGGGGGTGCAACATGTTGGACTGCGGTGGATGTGCTCATATCACCATTTCACCTATTTTAGCTCCGCCTCCAACCCGCTCCCCTCGCCAACTCCCCTCGCTCCCACCATCACCATGTAGTGAGTTAGGCAATCTGTAGGGCCTCTCTGCTGGGGAGGGAATGGAAGGGACACTAACCGCGCCCCCACCCCTCTCACTGTGCCCCCAAACCAAGCTCTAAGCAACTTCCAGAAGTGTGCTCTGTCATGATTGCTCTGTTACCCTCACGTCCCTTTCTCTGCAGTACTCTGGAAAAGGAGCAGTAGGCGTATTCCCTTATTTGCCAAGGCAAGGAGGGTGGGCAACATGCCCAGGTGCTAGGCAAGGTCCATGTTCACCCTTGGAAGCAGTGAGAAGGATGGCTGGGTGATGGGCCAGTGTCCGGAGTAGCTTTGATGCTCCAGCACTGTTGAGGGGAGCCAATCTAATGCCATCCCCCAGAATGAAATGTTCTCCTGCTTGCCACACATGTCACATGTGTACCTTGGGGCTGTGATAAGGGCCCACTGTGAAAGAAGCAGTGCCCAGCGCCAGAAAAGCTACTGGCCCTTCTCACTCCTCAGTTGGGGTCTAGTTGCCTGTGCCCTAGCCCATCACCCTGGATCCACCGGCATACACTCACTCAGCGGAGCACGAGAGGGGCTCCTCGTCCAGGGGGCAGTATCGATATCTACCAGTGTTGGGGAGCTCAGGAAATAATGTTTCGCCAGCAGGCCTCGTTCTTCTTCAAAGTTCTTCCTCTGAATAAATGAAAAAAAGAAAGTAGGTGAAATGGAGGCACAAAGCAGGTCTAAAAGAGGTGCCAACTGGTGTGCAAAAGAAGGTCCAACGTGCCAAAAGGGGAGTCTGGTGGGTAAGAAAGTGGGGTGGGGGGTGTATACACAACTTTCAGTTCTGCCAGGCAGTTTGGTTGCGTCTGTCCCCCAAAGCATGTAAAGTATTCTCCAAGGGGTACTGGAAGCACATCACGCAGTGTCAAGCCACATGGCTTCCGAAGCCATATGGGCCAGGCCTTCAGGTGGCTGGAAGGCAGCGAGTCTGGTGAGCCCTCACGTTCTACCCCCTGGAAGTTTAGGCCTTCTGAACCTGGGGGCATGTAGTGACCAGGCTGCACCAGTTAATGGCTATTTGACGGTCACTACATCCTCCGTCATTAAACAGGAGGAGCTTGGCTGCCACCTGGTCAGACATTCCTCCCCAGACAATAGAATCCTCTCTCCCAGTAGCCTTGCTTAATTTACCCCGGAATACCCCACGCCCATCGTCTGACCTTATTCTGTTGGCACCCTACGCCTCTGGTCCCACTCCATGCCACACCCCAATGACTCCACATGTCTTCTTGCTGCCCCTCCCACCCACCTGAATTGCTGCCCTGTTCCTTCCCCAGCCACCCAGCTTCCTCATGCCCACAGGCTTCTTAATCTCCCTCATTTCAGAAGCCTACTCGCCTCAGCATGCCTGTCCTAGTTTGCGCTAGAAACCACACCTCAACCAAGCTTCCCTCTCCTGTTGCCCTCATATCCGTGAGTGACATTTCCTCTAGTCAACATGTGCCCCTGTATCCCTGTCCCTCCATAAGCGCCATCTTCCTTGCCCCTGCACCTACCTCCGACCCCAAGTACCCTGTCCCATGCTCCACGCTCATGCACCCTCTAGCCTCCCTGTGCCCCTTCTCCCAGTTTTAGCTCACTTCCCATCCTCCCGGTCCTTCATTCTGGATTACCCCCTCCCGATACTCCCCAGCCTCCCGGTCACATTGCCCCATATTTTATAATACAGCCCCACACCTGAATCGCCATGCATCCGGCATCCCCGATCCACCTTGCCCCAGTCTGAAGACCTAATTTCCTATCCCACCTCATGCCACATGCTTTAGCCAACTCCACCCGGCCCGATTACCTCATACCCCCATCTCCCTGTTCCAGTGTAATGTCCACTACTGACCCAACTTGCTCCTGGTCAGCACGTTCCCTGTGCCAGCGCCATGCCCGTCTCCATGGAACCACCTTATAGCCCAGGCTCCTTGCTGCACCTCACCACACTAATCTGCATGCCCCACTTCTCCCTGGCCCCCATCTCACACCCCAGGCCCCGGACCTCACCTCCCAGCCCAGTCGGATGGCAGCCTCTGTGAAATTATGTCGCTCCTCTTGAAAGATCCGCTTCTGCTCCTCAAAGCGGGCTCGGTCCTCCTGCAGCTGGTGCTGCTCCTCCAGGAAATAGGAGCCCCAGAGCGGCGTGGGAACCTCACTGCTGAGGGAGGTGGCGAGCTGCTCCTGGGGTGGGCCAAATACACATTCAGAAAGCAAGGCCTTTGCAGCATGAATACACCCCTCCCCCAGCCTCCCACCCCCTCCAGCCATCCACGTGGTAATACACCGGCCCAAAGCACACACAGGGCAATGCTGGGGCAAGACGCCCTCCCCAGACTACTCAAGGGACTGCCCAGGTGTTCCTGGTGGAAGGGGCGTTGGTTACCCGAGTCTAGGTCAGTCAGCTGCCAGTAGAAGGAAGCAGGCAATCTGTAACCAGTCTATGTGGAGGCCAGAGAGGAGCATTAGGCTCCACCTTCACAAGGTTAAACTCTCCAGGAAGAAAACAACCATTGAAGATTCGGTTTTTCATGATACTATGTCATAAACGTGAACAAACGCCCTTAAGACGAACGACCTTAAGTGTAAGGCAGAGACTGAGGGCACGAGGGGAGAAGGGAGGAAGAGGAGGGGCTACTAGGGGCACGAGGGGAGAAGGGAGGAAGAGGAGGGGCTACTAGAGCCCGGTATAAAGAGACGGTGCATTGGTGCACTGGCTCTGTCCATCTCTATGCATGTGTGTGGCTGGTAATATAGTGAACTCAGGAGACGTTCCTCCAGTCGGATGGAACACTGACAATTCTGTAGTTTGGTCATTTGCCGACAAAACTAAACCAGAAGAACAGGGTGAGCCTGTGCACCAGGTACCCCAATACGAAATATACCAAGGTTCAGAGGCAGAAGTTGGATTTAATCAGGTAGATCCAGTTTTGGAGAAACGCGCAGCACGCATACAAGTGGTCACTCAATGTCCTGATAAATCTAGCATGCAAGGGCATGAGCTTTGTGGAAATCCACTCGCCACTATTCTAGGTATTCAGTACCTTAGGTTGTTGCCACATGTGGCAATGCGGCTCTGAGGGAAACATTTAGGACCTTCACACGCCCCAGCTGGGAATAGCGCAACTGCAAGCGGCAGCGCCATCAACGCTCTCGCTCATATACACTGGCCCCATTCATGGGCAATGCCCTCACTTGCAAATGCTGCCTTTATTGGTTTCCTAGGCCCACCTGCACACTCGCTGAAACCAGCCACAGACATCCCAGCAGTCCTCACTCGCAGGAGCTGCAGCCCTCACCTCGCTAGGCCCACCTGCATGCTTACCTCACTCAAACCATTCATTCATCGGCAATGCCCTGGCAAGTCCTCCTCTGCAAAAGCTGCCACCATTTGTTGCCTGGGCCACCTGCGCACTCACCGACACCAATGTGACCCCCCCCTGGAAGTCCCCTCACCCACCTGCAGAAGCTGTTGCTGGTGGCAGATGAGCTCCCTGCTGGCTGCGATCTCCTGCCTCAGGGCCTCCAGCTCTGGGCTCTCCATCACTGCTCTTTGACTCTCCGCAATGGCCTGCTTCAGTGCGGCCAACTCCTGGTCCCGGCTCTCCGCCGCCTGGCAGCTCTTCTCCATCTCCTGCCTCAGATGATCCAGCTCCAGGGTCTGGTCCTTTGCGATCTGCCGGCTCTCTGCAACCTCTTGCCGAAGCTCCTCCAGTTCAAGGTCTCGGATCTGCAACATCTTCTTGCTCTCAACAATCTCCCGCCGGAGCTCCTGAAGTTCCTGTTCTTGGCTCTTGGTGCCACGGAACCTCCCTCCAACCTTCAGCTTCAGATCCCGCAACTCCTCCTTGACCCTCACCAGCTCCTTCTCCTGGTCAGTGCTGCTAATCAACGGGTCTCGTTCGCGTCGGTACCCAGTGGGGCGAGAAGCTGATCAAGGGAAGAAAGAAAAAAACAGTCGTGTTAGGTCATGATCATCATGAAGATGGCAGAAACCAGATGGGAATGGGGGCACGAGTCATGTGGTCCAACAAAAGAATCTAGAACACATCACGGGCATGACACCCTAGAACAAAGGACATTTAAACAGACGAACTTTAGCCCAAGGTCATACTAACAGCAAGAAGAGTCAAATGCACGTCTATTCCATCAATGAGCAACCTAGAACATTAATTCCCACATCCCTGAAGCTGTCTAGGTTCCTTTGACAGCAACCTACAATGGGGTTTGCAGTAAGAAACTATAGTAACAGACCACATAAAAACAGAGCTATATCTGGATCAAGAACCAGATGTGACCTAGGTACAGAATTAAAGGGAGGAGCATTGGACATGTGCTGTATTCTAGGATCTTAAAGGAGGAACCTGGAATTTCAATCTCTTCGAATGTGATGAAACCCAGACTAGGAAATGTGACCAAGACCTGAAGATGTCACCAATGAAATACGGGACAGAAGACAGGACATTTAGTAAAGTATAAATTGTGGCCATGTGCAAGCATGAAGGCCGTACCAGTGTCCTTGAAGAAGTCCTCAATTACCGTGCCTTACAGGTACCAGGCTCTTCCAGCTTGCATGTCCAAGACAGGGAATGCGATTAATTGGACAGTTCTTAGACCGTCAATGTTCCTGAAGAAGCCCAACACACAAACCCACACCGGACTCCCATAGACCATAAGAGCAGGACACTACTCTGGATGTGAAGCCGCCATTGCAAGCCAGCGTCTGCTAGGGAGCACAGATGCACTCCGGAGGGGCACGTGAAAGCCAAGCAGTAGACCCAGGTGGAAGCTATGCCCTAATGGGGCACATGCCAGCCAAGGAGGCCTTCATGCCATAGTGGCCACGAGAAGCAACTCGGGGGCAGACCACGGCACTAGCCAGTCCAACAAATAAGAAATACCAAAGATGCTTGACCCCAATGATAGGGGGGGCCACATCAAGACAAACTGAAGCAAAATAGCCCAGGGTCTGCGTTGCCACAAACAGGCCATGAAACAGAGGGGCACAGGGAGGCTTCACCTTGCAGGAAGCTTTACATTTAGTGTTTGGCACACAGTGCAGGTAATGTGCTGTACGGAAAAGGAGCACATGGTGAAAGGGGTGGGGGGCAACTGGGGTCAGGTGCTTCCATTTCTTCCTGAAGTATGGAAAGTGCATCCATAGCTATTCCAGAGTCCAGGGTGCTGTAAAGTTGATCAGTGGGAATGAATCCTGACACTGATATGCAGGAATGATCATTTATTCAGGAACATGCATTGCAGGCTGTGGCAAGACTCACCTGTAATGGCAGAAGATTCAGGAGATCAGAGGCATGGCGCTGGTACCAAGGAGGGTACAAGGGTTGTTCTGGGAGAGTGCATCGAGCTGGAGGAGGCAGCCAAGGGCCACACTCGGTTCTGACGTGCCTGCACTACTACGGAGGCCAGGTGAACATTTTAGACAAGGCGAAGTGATTGGGTGATAGCGAGTAGGAGGACGCCAAGGTTGGTCTTCCAGGTTCTACCGGCTCACACTTCGGAGGTGAAAGAAATGTGCTCCACTCACCAGATGGCTCCAGGAGAAGGGTGTGAAATATTGCTGGGTCTACCCCTTCGCACTGGTTGAGTGGGAGGGAGAGCGGTTCCATCTGGTGTCAGAGGGGGACATTGTGTGTGCAATGGAAAACTAATGGGGAGCTGACGTGACAACCTCCAGACTGAGGAGGAGGGAGGGTGCCAAACCCTGCCGACACCCGGGGCTTCAAGGAAACTCTTGGAAGACGCAAAGTCCAGGGAGTGAGGAAATAACGGCTTAATATCCCCTATCCTCGGAAGGACAACAGGTGAGGGAGAGATGGTGCTTTGTCTGCGCCCTTCATTTCTTAAGTGTACCTTAAGGCTCACTTTTAGGATTTCCTCTTGTGATCTTGATTTGGAGGTGGGAGACCGGAAGGGGGGGCAAAGAGGTCTGAAGGGGTGAGCAGATCGCTCATGAAAGCTTTCGTACTGTGTTTGGGTGGGGTAATTGTGGGGAGTTGGGGCAGGTTTTGGGAGGTGGGTAGGGGCAACTTCAAGGATGGCCCCGGCTGCTGGAGAAGGAGGCGGGTTCCTATGGGTGTTTGAGTTATTGTTGGGGCATGGGTCGCATCTCCAGTGGTTCGACTAGTGGGACCAGGTTCTTGGGGTCGCATGGTTGAATACCTTGGATAGGGGAGGGCGGTGTGGTGGGCTTGATTGTTTGCAGGGGGAGTTTGTGAATGGGAGGGGATGGGGAAAGGTGGTGGGATGTCTCATGCAGCGGCTCAAATTGGAAGGCAGGTCTGAATCAATGGGGGAGGGGCAGGAATATTGTGCAACTACCTATACAAGGCGGGTATGGCTGAAGTAAAGGTTGCCACTCTCAACCTGGAAGGGCCCAATTCTCAGAAGAAGAGTCTCAGAAAAGTAATCTATTTTGCACATCTGGCGGCCCTTTTTTGCAGGAGACCCATTACAAGCAGAGAAAGGAATCTACGCTAAAGGACAGGGACATTGGCAGTGTCTTTTGGGTGTCACACAGGGACCATAAGAAGGAAAGGGTCGGTATTCTGCTGGGGAAGGCCTTTCAGATGACAGACTCCAGTCTTAGAGGGGTTTTGGGGGAAGGTTCTTAGCAGTTAAGGGGCTCCATGAGGGGGCCAGTGTCACGTTAGCCACATTATATGCACCCAATGCAGGCCAGATGCGACTCCTGCATCAGACATTCACACTGTTGGACGACTTCATTCAACATCATAGACCGCCTGGTTTAAGACTGGTGGTCAAGGAGGGGGGGACTGAAGAAGGTTAATAGTGATTTTGGCAATCTCTTAACTGAGCACTTCTGGATGGACGTCTGGCAGTACCACTTCGTGGGGCTGGGGAGGGATGTACGTTCTTTCTCCCCTGCACCAGACCTACAATAATAGACCTATTGGTCCCTGCAGGAACTAGCGGTAGATGCAGGTGCGCCAAGGTGGAGGCGATTACGTGCTCATACCACAAGCTAGTAGTGGCAGAGTGGGAGGGGGAGAGACCCCCTAGGAGAGGGCCTAGATGCCTGGATGGAGATGCAATGACGCCCTGCTGAGCAACCAGGTATTTAGGGACTTCCTGGGAAAGGAGATAGTGGCATACGTTGAGGTGAATGACAACGGGGAAGTGCCTATGGCAATAGTATGGTAGGCAGCCCAGGCTACGTGTAGGGGGTTACTTATAGCTGAGGGGGCAAGGAAAAAGAAAGGCGTTTGGTAGAAGGCAGACTATGGGAAGAATTGAGAGTCCGGAGATCCCAGTTTACAAGGAAGCTCCTAGTGGAAATGAGACCCAAGAGGCAAGATCGACACTGGGTTTCGATAAGGACGGTGGTAAAAAAAAAAGATGCACAAGGCAGAGATACTACGAGAAGAGGGACGCAATGGGTACTTTACTGGCGAACAGGGTTAGCGGGTGACGGGAGGAGAGTTGATCAGATACATGGCGAGAGAGGGTGATATTCCAACTCAATTTGCGTCCTACTACAGTCAGCTGTACGCCCAACCAGTTTCAGCCTCGGGAGACATGATACGCAAATATCTCAGTGGCTTGCCGATCCCATGACTTACCGAGACGGAGGATAACTTATTGGAGGCTGGGGTCTTGGGGTAGGGTCAGCGATAAAACTTCTGTTATTGCCCCTGGTGAGGGCGGGTTTGCCACAGATTCTACAAGCAGTACCAGACTCGCCCATAGCCAAGCTTTAACTCCATCCTGGGGGAGGGAACAATATCGCCCTCATTCTTGCAAGCGCTACCAGAGGTAATCCCGAAGTCGGGGAAGGATCACACTTACTGCACCTCGTACAGTTAACATTGATGCAAAAATGTGACAGAATAAGCGTCCCTGCTTGAGCTTCATTTAACTAGTGTGATTCACCCAGATCAGACTGGGTTCATCTTGCAGAGGCAGGGGTCCGACAACTTGCACAGGACATCCCATATTCTTAATTCACGGATGATGGCAAGAGAGGGAGCCCTATACCCTGCCCTCGATGCCAAAAAGGCGTTTGATGGGGTTAGATGGGCCTTTCTAGGGGTAAGGGGGTTCTGTCGGCTATTGGAATGGTCCCTAAATAGATGGGGTGATCTTCGGCGCATCCGAAGTGCTCCCAAAGTGTGGTTGTTGGGCTGGGAGCTCTTGGACTGGTGATTCCTACAACTGGACTCCTGAAACTGCACGGCGTCAGCAAGAGGAAGCTTGCACTGCCGTGAAATGCGCTGCTGAAAGAGCCCGCGTTGCAGAGTGACTGTTTTACACTCCATTGGAATTTATTTAGGTGATTATTTCTAACTTGCAAAACCGTGGGTTTTGCCGTGGGTTTTGCCGTGTCCTGTTGAGCCGTGAGGGTGTAACCAACTCCCTATTCTCTTTCCTTTCTCCCAGCCCTGCCCAGATTGCTCCGCCTCCCGCCCGCCCTCCTCCCACAGCCTCTTCCTCAAAAGCACTGGTGCACGCGCATCTCGCGCGCGCATCCGAAGTGCTCCGGAAGTGTGGCTGTTGGGCTGTTCGGCGGAAGTAAGGAGCCCCCCCTTTTTTCCAATCTAACAAGTAAAACCTGTGTGCATTGAGCAACGGGATTGTTAACATCAACATTCTAAAGCATATGACTAATCTGCGGGGCTGTTAAGAGCATTGTGTTCCAATTCATGGTCATCTTCCATTTGTCCTTTCTGTAAATAAGCAATATCTCTGTGCTTGCTTAGGAATGGTGAATGGGCTAAGAAGTGGTAGGAAACTGAATGATCTACAAAGCAGTGCAATGTCCAGTAATACGGAGCATGAGACTAAGCCTGTACTATCTGCTGCACCATTACTCGAGCGCCGCCATGTCATCAGTGGTCATGAGACTACATGCAGAAGAACAAATAGGTGTAACCTCAATTATTCCACCTTTAGATGTAAGACTTGGGACTCTGGAAGAAATGGGTATTACCTCTAAATTTAACGTGCCCATCCTGATACACTGTCCCAATCATGATAGTACTTTAACAAACAAGAAATTTAAGTTAAAGGACCTAAACAATAGTAATCAAATGGGCACTTCACAATCTACTCTGTCACAAACTTGCGACAATGGTATGTACAGTCCTACCAATGTAATTAATAATGATGATACGGTTGATTGTTCATTGATGGGCCCGACAATTGAGGTAGAACTAGGTAAACATATACGTCTCTCTTGGCCCTTCCACGCCAGCTAATCAACGACTGGTTGGACGTGAGGACGTATTTATGTTGACCACTCCTGCCAAAAAAAAACAATAATACTCTACCTAATTACAATTCTGATGTTCTGGGTGGTGAAAAGTCCAAATTGGTATGGGAAACTGACTATATTTCAGATGCATTACTTATCAAACCCATGGTAAGTTCCCCAAATGCAAGGAGTGCTCAAATTGCACTCAATGAACGAATGACCATAGACATTCAGGAAGTTCAATCAAGCCTGAATGATAGAGGTAAGGAAATCTCTGATAACGAGGTCCGCTCAGAGAATATTACTCTTAATGTCCAATCATTAAGTCCTGATTTCCCGGTATTGGCGAGAATCTTGGACCTACTTGATAAAGGGCAAGAGCGCTCGCATTACGAGATAGTCATTATGAGAACAGCAATTGGTGAACTCACCAATAAAACTTACAGAATTGAGGGTCTCTTGTTTGCATGTGATGCTGTTGCCACTCTATCTGAAAGACATACTACCAGGAAGATCATGATTGATAGTGCTAATCAATTTGATGGGATTTTTGGTATTCCACAAAAACAAACACGATCCTTTGCCAGTGTGTTGACACCAATTACACAACACTCTACTTATACACAGACTGAAGGGAACGATGAAGAGATATCTAAAGAGTTAACTTCTGTTCAAAGGATTGAATGTCATCTGGAGCAATTGAAGGTTGACTTTGGCTTTATACCTTCGTTGAGACAGATTCCTATTCGTGCAGAAGAGGCGAGTGACAATGTTATAGAACTAAATAGTCCCTCCCCTTTGACTGACCTGATTGATCTTGCTGAAGAGTGTCTAGTCAGTAATTCACCTATTCAACTTGATCAAAAAGAAAATGATGCCCTCCCTAAGCATAAGACCGTTCTAACCCGTAAAGAAAATAGACTAGCTGGGAGGGCAATGAAAAGGAGGGCTAAAGCATTGGCACTGACAAAAAAACATGCAAGGGCAGCGTTAATTGACTCAACACAAACTCTGACTAGTATGCTAGAGAATGAGGTGGTCATTGACCTCTCTCAGTTGGATGATGAATCAAAAGCTTTATTGGACTTAAATCGTCCTAACACTAACCAGGAATTGAATAAGACAACCAATAAAATAGGGTCTAAAAAGAATGATAGCAAGACCACCACTGGAAAAGGGGGGATAAAGGATTGCAAAAACATAACACCAAATAGTCCGATCCAACTTGGTATCCTGACTGGGGGGGTCACAGCTGTCTTTCTCTCAGTTTTACCATATTTCTCGTAAGCAAACTTCCTGTAACAAAAGCAAAATGATTAAAAAAGAAACAAGTGAGACTGAGCTGAAGACAGTGGATGTAGGTACAGTTGTTAAATTTTCAGGTGATGAGCCATGGATGATGGGTGTGCTGGGAAATGATCCAGCAAAACCAAAACGGCTAACGCACAATATGAATGCGTTACCCATTACAATGACGTGTCATCTAGTAATACTGCGAAACATAATGTTCATGCCTCTGGGTTACCTATGAACATGATGGTCCCGCCTATAGATGGTATAACAACCGACCTAAATGTTAAACAAAATGATATCACTCATGACTTTGATCTTATTAAAGACCCACCTTTTATATTGGGTTGGGAAAGTGATCCAAAAATTAATACTAGACATAACTTGAATCGCTCTTCACTTTTGAAAGCCTTCCATGCCATCCCTTGTCTGTGAACAATTGGTTTGGAGGATATCGACTGGGTTAGATTGGCTACTATTCAGAGTGATAGGATGACCTGCGGATTTTATTCTAGGCTGATTATGAAGCTGGTTTGGGAGCAAAGAGAACATTTTGCATATGTAGGCCTAACTCCCTTCCTTCTATACTCTGAATCAGAGGCAAAAAGCTTTTTTGGAAAAACCAGTTGCCATTACTGCTCTAGTAAATCAAAACATGGAGCAGATACAACCAACTCACATTAACGAAGAGTTTGTAAAACAGATGTTGGCTATGGCTGCAACCCTGTCGGGGTATAATAACCAGAGTACAGTAGTGACTGCACCCGCCTTGGCTGCACCATCCTAGTCCTACGCAGCATGATCAACCCTTTGAATGCTTTTCCTGGAACAGCTGTGGATTAGCTAACTTTAATAGATGGTGGGGTACAGTGGATGTTAAGGCTTATCCCGCTGTTATCCTACTCCAGGAAACTATGCACTTGACTCATTTTAATCTGCAAGGATATGATTGCTATACTCAGCCTGCGTTAAGAGGGGAGAAGGGCCGACCGTCAGGGGGGCTAGCAATCCTTGTCCACAATGCTTGTAGATTCATTACGAAATGTATATTTGATGATGCTTTTGTACTAGCTGTTGAATTAACTACAGGTACACCATGTAAAAACTCCTTTCTAATCATGTGCATATACTGGAATAGGAGTAAGAGAACGTTTATTGAAGCTTGTAGTATACTTGATGCAATTCTTGAAGATGCATTTGCCCGTCAAACACATTTGGGTGTTGTGGTTGGCGGTGATTTTAATTTCTCCTGTCTGTATGATGACAAGTGTATGGGGCGGAATTTATTAAATGCTAATCACACTATAAAAAACGGTAAACAATGGGTTGACTTCTTCCAAAACTGGGACATTCAGGTAGTCCCCATTGATGAAAAAGGTCCTGTTCACACATGGTCAAGAGGAGGGTTGTATTCACACATTGATCATTTCTTTCAATCCTCGTCTTTACAGAATTCCCATGACTTAATTAATATAAAAAAATTGGGTTTCAGTGATCACCATGCAATCTCCTTGAAAGTGAGAATAGACAGTTGGTTTTTTGAATCCAACAAGGTATTGACGTTAGTTGAAAATGATCGTGTTGGCCTTTCTGTAAGATGGAATCCATCTATCTGCCATCAGCTGACAATGAGAATGAAAGCTGATCCGGTGATGAACAGGGTTGTGACTGATTTATGTCTGGATCCAAGTAGTGTCGATACATTATTAGCTGAAAGGATTGAATATCATCTTTCTTCGATGTTAAGGAAAAGAAATTTGATCACGTACAAAAAACATCATTTACATGTCTTTAATATTGAAGTTTTCCGTTTAAAGCAGAATAAGAACTATATGATTCGACAACTCGCGAAATTGGTACTTGAACCGCATGACTACTATTATTTAAAAATCAATATTCTCTATAGTTATAAAACTGTGGTGAATAATCTAAGAACAAAACTCTACCTGGAAGACAATCGTAATATGATGCATAATTTGCTCAAGAGTGATACACGGAAAATATGGTCAATATTGAGGACATTGAATGCCTGTAATGATGGTCCAATGGAAAATGGTATATCAGCTGACGTATGGATTCATTTCATCAGATCAAAATATGATATGCCGAATCAATTCCTAAACTAACCCAGATCTGACATGGGTAAGGACATACCTACAACTTCATCTTGGGGACATGAGACATATCCAGGGCTATTATGAAGCTAAATCCTTCAAGGGCTACTGGTCCTGATGGCATTCCTGCATGCCTTTACAGATCCGATACCGATCTATGGGCAATAATTTTAAAGTATAGATTTGATGCCATTTTTTTTTTTACAAGAGATACCAAAATCATGGTGCTCGGCTATTGTCATTCCTATCCATAAAAAAGGTCCAATAGATGACCCTCTCAACTTTAGACCTATTGCTTTAACAGACTCCTCTTCTAAGGTTTTCTGTCTATTAATTCTCAAAGAACTTCAGGAATTTATGACTAAGAATTCCATATTGTCAAATTATCAGACCGGGTTCAGATGTATGGGCTGTTCCTTAAATGCCACCCTATTATCCCATATTCAATTGAATTCAAAACACCGTCATTTAGGAGCTGTCTATATTGCAGCGTTCGATGTAAGCTCTGCATTCGACACGGTATTACGAGATTTATTATGAGCTAAGATGCTAGCGATGGGTTGCCCACGTCATTTGGTAGCGCTCATTGTCTTACTACACTCACACACCAGTTATAGAGTACGACTAAATAAGGAGGGTGCTCTTACTGAACCTATTCCATCTAAAATTGGGTTAAAACAGGGCTGCACACTGGCAGCTGTGTTGGGCTAATGAAATTGTCTACCCGATTAAGTTAGGATGCCTTAAAATTAACTACATTGGTTTTGCCGACGATATCCTAATTCTTGACAAAACCCCCTTTGGTCTACAGAATAAGATTAATGCATTTAACATCTTTGCTGCCTCTCATAACTTAAGAGTAAATCATTCTAAGTCATCGATTATTATATTATCTGATGGGAAAAAAAAACAGTGCTCCTATAATTGGTCGATTGATGGAAGACACATTGAAATAGCATCTGAGATCAAATACCTTGGTTATCCTCTAACTGATGACTTTTCTAAATCCTGGTGGTGGGAAAAAATACAAACCAGAATCAAACCTTTGATATCACAAATGCGTATAATCATGGCAAAATATTGCAAATTTTCACTTTTGCCGATCATACAGTTTTATCTCTTAAAAATTGAGCCAATAATTATTTACCTAACTGATAGGTGTTTATATGAGGTTGATGACATACTGGACACAGTTCAAGGGATAATATGGAAAAAGGTACTTGGTCTAGCCCTTGCTGTACCGAATGACATTGTTCGACATGAATTGGGTCTCCTACCATTATCTGCGAAAAGGAACTGGCGATTGCTGAACAACTATGTTAAAATACTTGACCCTCCGAGCAATTCTCTTTATGAAGACTTAAAAAACCAGCTGGAAACAGGGAGTGTGAGATCAATAACGGATTATGCGGATAAAATGAATGACTTAATGACAGTATTGGGAATTCTAAAAGAAGACTTAATACTGGGACTACCAAGCTGCAATCGCAAATTGCACTTATATTATTGGTGCTGTCAAGCGGACAGAATAGGGCTATATAGTTCTTATTATGAGTATGCCCAGTATAGAAGAAAGTGGGGGGAGAGGTTGAAATACATTATACAATTTCCATCCTCTGTTGCTCGAAGGTTATATCTTCGCTTCAAACTCAACTTGTATCATACTAATGAAAAGTTACTCCAATGGGGGAAATGTGATGTAAAGTCTATGTCTGGATCATGTCGATTTTGTAATCATGCCAAGGTCTTGGAGACCCTCAAACATTTAGTTATATATTGTACATTTTATGAAGACTTGCGTCAATCTAGGTTCGGTAATTTTTTGGATTCTGGTATAATTTTGTCTCGTGAGGCACTATGGCAAAAATGTATGAATGGCAATAGTACTAAACTTATTATAAGATTAACACAGATTCTAAACTAAATGAATTGAAATTTTGCGAAATTTGATATTTAAAGAGAGGGAAAAAAAGAAAATAGACTGAATTAGCATTATGTGACATTAATTGCTCTAAGTTATTGTTTTATGTCTAATATCAATTTATAGAAAAATAATTGTTTAATGTATGATTTTTTTTAATTGTTTTATTTTATGTGACAAATTCTGTATTAAACTTGTAAAGGTTTTTACCATATACAATAAATAAAAAATAAAAAAATAGATGGGGTGATCTTTGCTCTATACTAGAAATCAAAGGCCATGGTGGTGGTTAACAGGACCGAGTACCAGGGTTCCCATTGCAAAGGGGCACACGGCAGGGGTTCCCGCTTTATCTGCTTCTTTATGCATTGGCCATGGAGCCCTGGGCGATAAGGAAGAGAAATGTGGCTGAAATCCCAGTGGTCGCAGGGGGAGTGGAATCTAAGCTAAGCCTTTTCGCTGAGGACTCCCCTACTTTATATTGCGAATCCTAGACAATTGGTGCCACGCATGCTGGGGAGCTTTGTGCGATATGCAGTGTTATTCGGTTTTTAAATGAGCCTGTATAAATCGGGGGCTTTTACGGCCGGTGGAGTATCTGAGGCAGACAGGAAATACATAGGGGCTTTGCCCTTCCAGAAGCAGGAAGAACGGTTTAGTAATCTGGGGATAGAGGTCTCGTGCTATTGTGGGGATTTGTTTGCAGATCATTATTTGCTGCTTTGGTCGGCGGTGCAAGGCGATCTGCGTAGATAGGCTCGGTTAATGCTCATGGATGGCAGGTCTCAACTGCAGCAAGATGGTGGTCTTGCCCAAATGGGGGTTTCTTTTTCAAATGCTCTCAAGTATTGCTGATTAAGAATGGTGGTCAAACAGATTCCCGCACGGTTCATGAGGTCAGCGGATTCCTCCAGACCGACCATGAGGTCTCACCAGATTCTGCTGCTTCCCAAAGGAATGACCTGGCCCTTTGTCCCCAGGTCATTCCCAAAACAGAATGGAAACAAACTGCGGCCATACCTTGTGCAAATTAATGGATTGCTGTATCGGGTTTAGAAGAATCCCAAAGGTGACAGGAAAACTCAAGACGTGTGGATCCCAAGGCTTTTTTTGTTGCATTCCCATTTGACCGTCGGCTACTTGGGGATTGCAGATACCCCGGACCACGCTCGGTTTAGATTTCTTTGGACAGGAAATCTACCACCAGCGGAAGGAGTCCTGTTCCATTTGGCCAAATGTGTAGCTGAAGCAGAGACAACACCAACCAGCAAGTCCTAGCTCATTTGCAGAAAGGGCATACTTGCAGCAAGAGCTCTTGCTTACAGTTGCAACATAGTTCTGTGCAAGAATCAGGTTGGATTTCTACCAAAACTGTCTCCATGGGTCCCGGATCCAGAGAAACCCAAAAGCCTACGGAGAGTCACCATGCAACACTACACCCGCCGTGATCAGCAATGCACTCACAATGACACATTTCAAGCGCAGAAGAGCTCAACTCTCGTGTTGCACACAAGCACATTAAAGTGCCATGAATCTCAGGTGGCTGCAGAGAGCACTGAATAAGTAGTGTCCACGAACTGCTGCATGTTTCTTACTAGGTGTCAATGTTTCGCAATGAGCGCGCTGCATGCTGTTGGCTTAATGGCTGCGAGCTAGTAACTGCATCGTGCATTTATTTCACTGGTTCTTTTCTGAAACTCTTGATGGCTTTAGGTGCTCGTGTAATCTTTTTATATTGCAGTTAGCGCTTCATATAATGCAAACCCAGCTAGGAAACAGAGCTGTGTGTCAGACATATGGCTAAGGGGTGGGGAGTGGGGGAGTTACACTATGTGGCATTTTATGTTCCAGCCTGGTGAGTGGGATGTGATCTGGAAACCCAAGGAGACGACTTTGCCTTTATGCCCGTGCTGACAATTCCAAGTTTAATTCAGGATGGAAAAAGTAAAGTTACAAAGGATCTTTTTGGTCGACCGGTGATTTTTAAACAATTTTGTTTACAAATATTGCCCATAATTAAAAAATGTATGTTTACATTTTAAAAACAAGTTCCTATGAGAAATCATCCACAAAATATGCCTCCAAGTCCTGCTTGTCAAGGACTTGGAGGCCTCCATTTTGCATCCAGGAACTGTTCATTCTCTGCTCTTGCGGTGGTAATTAAGTAGGGGTCCCCTACTGGAAGCTTAAGCTTGTTGCATTTGAATGGCAAATGGAATGCAGCAAATCAACACTTTTCAAATCTGGAAAGCGCTTTCTGTATAAGGATGGCATTGATATAACGGACAGGGGGTGTATGCCAGTCTTTCAAAAGCACTACTGTGGTGCAGTGTTTAAGGGATAGCCCTTACAGCCATGGGACCCAGGTTATTAGGCCTGCACTTTTCTGGATGCTTCAAATTTAAAAAAAAAAAAAGTATTTGTAGCTCCAGGAAAAAAAGGCAGGACCACCAATCCAGGCCGAGTGACTGAAGGAGCAAGGTCTTGATCGCTGGACCACCGACTCCCTGCTAATCACAAGTGCTCATTGCCGTGTTATACAGCACGGCCATGAGCACTGATTGCCATTTCACAGCTAAGGAAACAGACATGAGTGCCCTTGTGCGGTCCAACTCCTTAGCTGCTTTCACAGCACAGTTTGTCGTGCTGCAAAACAATATGGCAAAGAGTGCTATGAATGACAGACTCTTGTGCTCCAGCGGTGAAGGGTTACTGTGTATATTTGCTGTGTTTTATCTTGTTACTGTATGTGTACTAATGTTCTTCCAGAACTCCAGAGTTCTGGAACAGTTGGTGGTTGGAGTTGGGCCAGTCTGGGTGCCTGTTGCTGCTCTGACTTAAAGTATTATTTCAACCCTACCTTGCCTTTGCCTCCAAATCTAACAGTGGCAACGAGGATGACCAAGCCTCTTATGACAGGGGAGCAGGAGTGACAGAGGCTGAAGCAAACTGAAGGAGGCTGTGAAAGGAGCGGACTCGCGGTTGGCGAGCAAGAGGTACAGCAGGCATGGCAACAGGCACCGCAGTGTGGGAGGAGCACGGACAGTCCGGTCAGAGGGGGCGCGCTACACTGGGAGAGGGAGCTAATCCAATATCACCAAAATGAAGCCATGGAGCGTGCGTGTCCCCAAGACCATATGTTGCAGGAAATGACATCAGCAAGGTCACGCGTGGACCGTGAGCGTGCCATCCCCTATTGTGACGTGTTGCTTGGATACGCAATGCGTCACTATCTTCAGAAGAGAAAGGAAGCATATTTGTTGCTAGGATACACAACAGGAGACCCGCTGCCGGCTCAGCACAGGAGTGTGCATTATTACGGAACCAAACGTTTCAAGAAGTGGAGGAGCAGGAACCTCATACTTAGGGTTTCATATGGAACAGTCACAGTCTTCTCTGGTTTAGGCTTTCATTGCCAAATCTTTATTGGAAGGCTTGCCAAGACAGCATTGGAAAAGGGCTGGAATAAAAGAATATAAAACATTTAAAAAAAAGGTTTTCATACGAGCATCAGAACAGTAGACCAGTCATGGCGGCAGCTATTCCAGCTCCAGCTCCATTCTTAGCAGAACCTGGCACTCCGCCGATTAAGTGGCAAAGATGGAGAAAAATGTTTGAAACCTACCTGGTAGCTACGGGTGGTGATCGGTTTAGTCCTTTGAGGGAACAAGCACTTTTGCTCCATAATTTGGGTCCAGAGGGGCGCAGTGTGTTTGATGGCCTTCCACAGTTGCAAGAGGCTGGAGCAGAGGATCTGGATGAGTTTGCTATAGCTATGAAAAGAATGGAGGAACATTGAGCCAAAGAAGAGGTTTTTCCAGAGGAGTCGGTGGAGGGCTATGTAGCGGCCTTGAGGACACTGAGTCACACCTGCAAATTTGGTGATTTAACAAACTCCCTGATCAGGGAGATCAATTAGTGAGGTGCACCAACAACCCCAGGGCTCAGGAGAAGCTTCTAGCAAAGGACAGGACGCTGGAGCAAGCAGGAGAGCTTACTAGGATCATCGAACAACCCAGTACATGAAGGAGATGAAAGTGGAGAAACATGGGGGGCAAGAAGTTTGTGCGATGGGTCAGAGAAGACCACTTGTCCCAAAGAAGGAATGGTGGGGGCATAAATGCCTCAGATGCGGTTGTCTCAGACATGCAGCGAATAGTGTATTTTGTCCTGCGAAGAATGCATTAGGTGCAGGAGGAAAGGTCATTTTGCACACATGGGTAAGGAGTCAACTATCAGTGTCGTTGAACAAAAACAAGATCAAGGCGATCGGGAGACCTCCTCACCTGCAACGACTGTTGGAAGCAGGCCTCGACATTTTCGGAATTTCAGCGACATCTGAAGGGGTGGATGGCCCAGTGGATGAGTTCCAAATTGTTGGGTTTAAATTGTCGAAATTGGATTCAGCTTCTCATTGGACAATTGTTTGAGGACACTTTCAGGAATACCCTGCTGAAAGATGTGCAAGACTTAACACCGTGCCGTGTACAACCCTGTGGATATGGTGAAAGTGAGAGATCATCTAGGAGAGTTTCAAGGATGAGTAAGCTACAAGGGGAGAGTGTGGCTGGCATACTAGTGGCTAGGAAAAATGTCTCTTTGCTTGGATGGGAGGAACAAAAGTCTGGGAGTTCGAATTCAGGCGAGTGCTCCAACACCAATTTCTAAAGCGGAGGTGAACGACAAGTGGGCTGCCGAGATTCCAGAAGTGTTTTCAGAAGAACTGGGGAAATTGAGGTATTTTGAGCATTGCATTAAGATGAGGCCTAACGCTTGCCCTGTGATACACAAAGTAAGACCAGTGCCGCTTAAAATGAAACAGCAACTACACGAAGAATTGAATAGTGTGTTGCAATGTGGAGTAATAGAGAGGATACAAGGCACGGAATGGCTCTCCCCAGTGGTTTTGGTGGCAAAACGTAGGTGGCAGATGTGTCAATCTTAGAGAACATAAAACCTTTTTGGTAGAAAGACATTCATTGCTGATCATAGCGGAGGCCCCATCTGTATTAGGAGACTCCAGTTAGTTCACAGTCATCGATCTTCCAGCTGCTTACCATCAAGTTCCGTTATCAAAGGAGTGCCAAGATTGTCACAGTGTTCATTTTACCAGGGGGAACTTTTAAGTACTTGCGGATGCCCTTTGGGTCGGCAGCGGCAGTGTTCCAACGAGTGATGGAGAAGGTTTTAGAAGGAGTTCCTAATGTCATCGTATTTTAGGATGATATTCTGGCGTTTGCTGAGAATGTGAGGCAGCATGACAAGGTGTTGAGGTGTGTTTTGGAGAAGCTGGTCTGACGGTACAGTGAAGCAAATGCAGGATAGGTGTGCATAAAGTAGAGTATTTAGGCCACAAAAAAAAAGTCCCAAGGGATTGCCCCCAAGTTGAGTTTGGTGGAATGCATTAGTAAAGCTCAAGCTCTGCGTGACGAGGACATGTTGAGATCTTTTATGGGTTATGTCTGAGTTTTACCACAAGCTAGTTAATCATTTTGCTGCCATTTCAACCCCTTCAAGGGAGTTATTGAAGAAGGGGGGTCGGAATTTTGTGGTCGAATGAATGTCATGAGGCATTTCAAAAGATTGAGGGCATTGCCGACGCTCCTTCATTGGGAGGCTTTGTGAGTGGCAGAAACACGGTGCTGACGGTGGATGCCAGTTTATTAGGGTTGGGAGTATCTCCTTCCCAAGTGGATAATGGGAAGGAGTAACATTGCATTTGCATCCAGACCATTGAGGGGTGCGGAAAAGAACTACTCAGTTATTGAAAGAGGCCATGGCTGTGTTTTGGGCGGTTTTACACTTCAAGTTTTTCTGGTGGGGTCGAAATTCACGATTAAATCCGGCCATAGGCCTTTGGTGCAAATGATGCCTGGGGAAGGCTGGACAAAAGGATCGCCTAGAATCTCAAGATCGATGTTAGGGCTGCAGGGGTTCAATCTCAACATGTGCTATGTACCGGGTAGAGAAAATGTTGTTGGACTGTTGAGGCTTCCGGCAGAGGATCAGGAGTTGGCTGGGGGAGTGTGGCAAGAAGAAGAGGAGAGGATTATTGCTAGCATTGAACTTGGGGCCATGGAAAAGCTAGAATGGATGGAGGAGGAGGAGGAGGATAAGGTTCTTAGGAAGGTTAAGGAACGGACTGTGGTAGGTGTTAGGCAGAATCCTGGGCAGTGCCCTTAGGGACCACTACACACAATTAAGACCACAGGTGGCAATACAAGTTTTAACTTTAGTACAAGCCTGTACTACGATGTCAGAGTGGTAGCAGTAGTGGAGCAGCCAGACTTATCTCAAGAGTAAATGAGGAGTAGCAGAGATTACACAAAGGGACCACAATTACTGTGACTCAAGCAAACACTGACTCAAGGTTTCAGGTAGAAAAATATAAGTACATTTATTTTTAAACCATTTGTTATAAACACAACACTTCTATTAAATTCAAACCCACACGTAAAATCTACTACGACTAACCAATTCACTTTGTACAGTATGTCTCAAGGTAGGTAACCCTGTGTTTGAATGAACCGGTGTGTGAAAACACGTTACAGTGGATACGATTGCGATCACTTTGACAGTTCGGTCTAAATAAATGCGTATCCATGACATGAAATGCTACCGGGGCAAAAACACACTTTGCACCTGAGATACCCAGATGTATTATTATTCTCTTATTCACAGAGTATAAGATGACCCGGCAGTTATTTCGAATAGAATATTTCTTGATGAGCGCTTTCAAATGTGCAATTTTATCATATTGTTTTCTATGTGTGCATTGTAGTAAAACTGTATGCTTGTATGATGTATATTTATATGAAATAAAGCTGAACGGACTGAAAAGCAGGCTTTTAAACAGTCTTGGAAGCAGACAGATTTGTGGGGCAACTGGAGCAGTGTGGGGGGCTTTCAGTTGAATGGTCTCAGTGCAAGTGCCTAAACATCCACACATAAGGGGGAGGGGCCCTGCTACTATGGGTCTTTTAGTGGTCAAGGTGCTAGCAGCAGGTGAGGCTCGTGGCAGGCACGGACTAGAACAGTCCTGGCTGGCTCGAGCATTACCAGCTTCTCGCGCCTCGAAATGGAGGGATTTTCCAGTATGTACCGAATGAACATAAGGTCCAGGCTGTCACTGCAGCAGGTCCACCCCAAGGCAATGCTACACCCTCCGACATACACCCACACCAAGGCAATGCTGCACCCTCCGACATACACCCACACCAGGGCAATGCTGCACCCTCCGACATACACCCACACCAGGGCAATGCTGCACCCTCCGACATACACCCACACCAAGGCAATGCTGCACCCTCCGACATACACCCACACCAGGGCAATGCTGCACCCTCCGACATACACCCACACCAGGGCAATGCTGCACCCTCCGACATACACCCACACCAGGGCAATGCTGCACCCTCCGACATACACCCACACCAAGGCAATGCTGCACCCTCCGACATACACCCACACCAGGGCAATGCTGCACCCTCCGACATACACCCACACCAAGGCAATACTGCACCATCCAAACTTGGATGGCAGAAAATTGTTTATGCCTTTAACGGAGACAAAACTGAGCTGCTGCTAACTGGATCTCCTGCCACACTCAGGAAACTTGACAAACAATACAGCTCCTTTACAATTGACCACTCGTCAATCCCAGTATCGCAATCTGTAAAGACCCTGGGGGTCTACCTGGACTCTGACCTCTCTATGAACAGGCAGGTCAATGCCATTGCATCATCCACAGCCGACCACTCCAAACTGATCAACGCAGCCAGACCTTTTCTTTCTGAACCAAACTGTCTCACCATTGCAAGAGCAATAATTGGATCTAGGTTAGACTATTGCAATGCCCTCTGTCTGGGGACGTCCATCAAAAAGCTTACTAAACTCCCGACAGTCCACAATAATGCCTTCAGGGCAGCCACTGGAATTCCAAAAGGGAACACATCTGAAACCAGAAAGCAGGTTCACTGGCTACCAATTAAAGAGAAGATAGTCTTCAAAGCGCTCGCCCCAACACATAAATGTGTCCATAACCGGTCACCTCTGTACGTGGCTCAAAGAGTGGTTAAGCCGGTTCCTACCAGACCCACAAGAATGGCCTACACCAATAGGATCTCCGTTCCTAAAACTAGGAGAGTGCGTGCAGGAGGATCTAGTTTCCCAGTTTTGGCAGCGACACATTGGAACGCCCTGCACCCTAGGTCAGAAACGTCGAATCACACTTAGCCTTCAGAAGGCTAATCACAACCTTGCAGTTCAACTAACCACCTTTGTCCCATGAATACTGCTTTCTCCAGTCTGACTTTCTGTACCTTCCATTGGAACTGTATCATGCTCACTGGAACCAAGCGCCATGTATCCCTATGTTCATGTTGAAGGATATTTGTACTGCACACTATGACCACCGGAGTGGTCCCCTGGCGCTCTTTGTAACCAAGACAATTTTGTATAAGAATCTCATGCAACAGCGCCTCGATGCCCTTGGGCTGCTGGTGCGCTTTACAAATACAAACACCCTCAGACATACACCCACACCAGGGCAATGCTGCACCCTCAGACGTACACCCACACCAAGGCAATGCTGCACCCTCAGACGTACACCCACACCAAGGCAATGCTGCACCCTCAGACATACACCCACACCAAGGCAATGCTGCACCCTCACACATACACCATGGCAATGCTGCACCCTCACACATACACCATGGCAATGCTGCACCGTCAGACATACACCCATGCCACATACACCTCCACCAAGGCAATACTGCACCCTCAGATGTACACCCACACCAAGGCAATGCTGCACCCTCAGACGTACACCCACACCAAGGCAATGCTGCACCCTCAGACATACACCCACACCAAGGCAATGCTGCACCCTCAGACATACACCCACACCAAGGCAATGTTGCACCCTCAGACATACACCCACACCAAGGCAATGCTGCACCCTCAGACATACACCCACACCAAGGCAATGCTGCACCCTCACACATACACCCACACCAAGGCAATGCTGCACCCTCACACATACACCCACACCAAGGCAATGCTGCACCCTCACACATACACCATGGCAATGCTGCACCCTCACACATACACCATGGCAATGCTGCACCCTCACACATACACCATGGCAATGCTGCACCATCAGACATACACCCATGCCACATACACCTCCACCAAGGCAATACTGCACCCTCAGACGTACACCCACACCAAGGCAATGCTGCACCTTCAGACATACACCCACACCAAGGCAATGCTGCACCCTCAGACATACACCCAAGTCAATTCTGCACCCTCAGACGTACACCCACACCAAGGCAATGCTGCACCCTCACACATACACCATGGCAATGCTGCACCCTCAGACGTACACATACACCATGGCAATGCTGCACCCTCACACATACACCAAGGCAATGCTGCACCGTCAGACATACACCAAGGCAATGCTGCACCGTCAGACATACACCCATGCCACATACACCTCCACCAAGGCAATGCTGCACCCTCCGACATACACCCACACACCAAGGCAATGCTGCACCCTCACACATACACCAAGGCAATGCTGCACCCTCCGACGTACACCCACACAAAGGCAATGCTGCACCCTCAGGCATACACCCACACAAAGGCAATGCTGCACCCTCAGGCATACACCCACACCAAGGCAATGCTGCACCCTCAGACATACACCCACACCAAGGCAATGCTGCACCCTCAGACATACACCCACACCAAGGCAAAGCTGCACCCTCAGACATACACCCACACCATGGCAATGCTGCACCCTCACACATACACCATGGCAATGCTGCACCCTCACACATACACCATGGCAATGCTGCACCCTCACACATACACCATGGCAATGCTGCACCCTCACACATACACCATGGCAATGCTGCACCCTCACACATACACCCACACCAAGGCAATGCTGCACCGTCAAACATACACCCATGCCACATACACCTCCAACAAGGCAATACTGCACCCTCAGACAGACACCCACACCAAGGCAATGCTGCACCCTCAGACATACACCCAGGCAATGCTGCACCCTCAGACATACACCCAAGGCAATGCTGCACCCTCAGACGTACACCCAAGGCAATGCTGCACCCTCACACTTACACCATGGCAATGCTGCACCCTCAGACATACACCCACACACCAAGGCAATGCTGCACCCTCACACATACACCAAGTCAATGCTGCACCCTCACACATACACCAAGGCAATGCTGCACCCTCAAACGTGCACCCACACCAAGGCAATGCTGCACCCTCACACATACACCAAGGCAATGCTGCACCCTCACACATACACCATGGCAATGCTGCACCCTCACACATACACCATGGCAATGCTGCACCCTCACACATACACCCACACCAAGGCAATGCTGCACCTTCAGACATACACCCACACACCAAGGCAATGCTGCACCCTCAGACATACACCCAAGGCAATGCTGCACCCTCAGACGTACACATACACCATGGCAATGCTGCACCCTCAGACGTACACCCACACCAAGGCAATGTTGCACCCTCAGACGTACACCCACACCAAGGCAATGTTGCACCCTCACATACACCCACACCAAGGCAATGCTGCACCCTCAGACATACACCCACACCAAGGCAATGCTGCACCCTCAGACATACACCCACACCAAGGCAATGCTGCACCCTCAGACATACACCCACACCAAGGCAATGCTGCACCCTCAGACATACACCCACACCAAGGCAATGCTGCACCCTCAGACATACACCCACACCAAGGCAATGCTGCACCCTCACACATACACCCACACCAAGGCAATGCTGCACCCTCACACATACACCATGGCAATGCTGCACCCTCAGACGTACACCCACACCAAGGCAATGCTGCACCCTCACACATACACCCACACCAAGGCAATGCTGCACCCTCACACATACACCATGGCAATGCTGCACCCTCAGACGTACACCCACACCAAGGCAATGCTGCACCCTCACACATACACCAAGGCAATGCTGCACCGTCAGACATTCACCCATGCCACATACCCCTCCACCAAGGCAATACTGCACCCTCAGACGTACACCCACACCAAGGCAATGCTGCACCCTCCAACACACACCCACACACCAAGGCAATGCTGTACCCTCCGACATACACCCACACACCAAGGCAATGCTGCACCCTCCGACATACACCATGGCAATGCTGCACCCTCACACATACACCAAGGCAATGCTGCACCCTCAGACGTACACCCACACCAAGGCAATGCTGCACCCTCAGACGTACACCCACACCAAGGCAATGCTGCACCCTCAGACGTACACCCACACCAAGGCAATGCTGCATCCTCAGACGTATACCCACACCAAGGCAATGCTGCACCCTCAGACGTACACCCACACCAAGGCAATGCTGCATCCTCAGACGTACACCCACACCAAGGCAATGCTGCATCCTCAGACGTACACCCACAACAAAGGCAATGCTGCATCCTCAGACGTACACCCACACCAAGGCAATGCTGCACCCTCACACATACACCAAGGCAATGCTGCACCCTCACACATACACAGAACATGGGGGGCCTACCTTGCGCCTGCAGCTTCTCCAGGTGCCGCCTCAGTTTCCCCCACTTGTTGCGGAGATTATTGACCTGTGTGTCCTGCACCCCTTCAGCAGGCCTCTCTTCCCCTCGAAGTTTCCGGTTCTCGAAGTCCTAGGGTGTGGGGGAGGGGCAACACAGACAGTCTCAACCCTGGGCTCTCCCGAAGAAGTGTCATTTACATTAACGGAGCAATCCAAGAGCTATGCAAGCAGACTAGCAGACCCGGGGGGGTGTGAGAGGGGGGGGGGGCACGGTGCATGAAGAGCGGACGCGCCATGGGTGGATCAGCAACCTACGGGGTGCGCATAAAGGAAGGGGGTTGAGACCAGTGACTGCTTGGCCAAAGAGTGGTGTGGTGGGGGTGGGAGGTATGGGGGCCAGAGGCAGGCTTCACAAGAGGTGGCTGCACAAAGGCAGTACCACCTTGGCAGCGGGGGCCGGTGACAGAGGGGCGGCATGAGGATGTCAAGACAGCAAGCAAGGAATCAAGATTCGGGGTGGCAAGACACCTTGGGGTTGGTAGTAGAGGTGCAGAGGGCAGCTGTCCTCACCGTGTTTCATGAGGCTTCCTTGCCTTCCCTCAACTGAAGGAACCAAAGGTGCTGTTCTCGCCGTGTTTCATGAGGCTTCCTTGCCTTCCCTCAACTGAAGGAACCAAAGGTGCTGTCCTTGCTGTGTTTCATGAGGCTTCCTGGCCTTCCCTCAACTTAAGGAACCAAAGGTGCTGTCCTCGCCGTGCTTCATGAGGCTTCCTTGCCTTCCCTCAACTGAAGGAACCAAAGGTGCCGTCCTCACCTTGTTGCAGGTGAGGCTTTCCTGACAAAATCGAAACATAACCTCTTGGCTTTTTTCTAGATGAACGTGAAAGGTCCGACTCTTGCCTGGACCATACCCTTCACCGCAGAGTGGCTGCAGTCAGGAAGCCCTGGACAGCATCCTAGTGACCTCAATGTTTTAGGGGAGTCTCATCCAAGAGCCTTTCCATACCCAGCCTTACGGGGCTAAAGCAGGCAGCAGACCTGTAAGGGAAGGAGAAGTGTGCGACTCCACTTCTAATCTAGTATTTACAGGAGTCTCTAGCATCTACAGGAGAGTCTAGGGTCTACAGGAGTCTCTAGGGTCTACAGGAGTCTCTAGGGTCTACAGGAGTCTCTAGGGTCTAGGATCTACAGGAGAGTCTAGGATCTACAGGAGAGTCTAGGATCTACAGGAGAGTCTAGGATCTACAGGAGAGTCTAGGGTCTAGGATCTACAGGAGAGTCTAGGGTCTACAGGAGAGTCTAGAGTCTAGGATCTAGAGGAGAGTCTAGGGTCTAGAGGAGAGTCTAGGGTCTAGAGGAGAGTCTAGGGTCTAGAGGAGAGTCTAGAGTCTAGGATCTAGAGGAGAGTCTAGAGTCTAGGATCTAGAGGAGAGTCTAGGATCTAGGGTCTACAGGAGAGTCTAGGATCTAGGGTCTACAGGAGAGTCTAGGATCTAGCGTCTACAGGAGAGTCTAGGATCTAGCGTCTACAGGAGAGTCTAGCGTCTACAGGAGTGTCTAGGATCTACAGGAGTGTCTAGGATCTACAGGAGAGTCTAGGATCTACAGGAGAGTCTAGGATCTACAGGAGAGTCTAGGATCTACAGGAGAGTCTAGGATCTACAGGAGAGTCTAGGGTCTACAGGAGAGTCTAGGGTCTACAGGAGAGTCTAGGGTCTACAGGAGTGTCTAGGGTCTAGGTTCTACAGGAGAGTCTAGGTTCTACAGGAGAGTCTACGATCTATAGGAGAACATAGGATCTACAGGAGGGTCTAGGATCTAGAGGTGAGTCTAGGATCTAGAGGAGAGTCTAGGGTCTAGGATCTAGAGGAGAGTCTAGGGTCTAGGATCTACAGGAGGGTCTAGGATCTACAGGAGAGTCTCTAGGGTCTAGGATCTACAGGAGAGTCTAGGATCTACAGGAGAGTCTAGGATCTACAGGAGAGTCTAGGGTCTACAGGAGAGTCTAGGGTCTACAGGAGAGTCTAGGATATACAGGAGAGTCTAGGGTCTACAGGAGAGTCTAGGGTCTACAGGAGAGTCTAGGGTCTAGAGGAGAGTCTAGGGTCTACAGGAGAGTCTAGGATCTAGCGTCTACAGGAGAGTCTAGCGTCTACAGGAGTCTCTAGGGTCTACAGGAGTCTCTAGAGTCTAGGATCTACAGGAGAGTCTAGGATCTACAGGAGAGTCTAGGATCTACAGGAGAGTCTAGGATATACAGGAGAGTCTAGGGTCTACAGGAGAGTCTAGGGTCTACAGGAGAGTCTAGGGTCTACAGGAGTGTCTAGGGTCTAGGTTCTACAGGAGAGTCTAGGTTCTACAGGAGAGTCTACGATCTATAGGAGAACATAGGATCTACAGGAGGGTCTAGGATCTAGAGGTGAGTCTAGGATCTAGAGGAGAGTCTAGGGTCTAGGATCTAGAGGAGAGTCTAGGGTCTAGGATCTACAGGAGGGTCTAGGATCTACAGGAGAGTCTCTAGGGTCTAGGATCTACAGGAGAGTCTAGGGTCTACAGGAGAGTCTAGGGTCTACAGGAGAGTCTAGGGTCTACAGGAGAGTCTAGGGTATACAGGAGAGTCTAGGGTCTACAGGAGAGTCTAGGGTCTAGAGGAGAGTCTAGGGTCTAGAGGAGAGTCTAGGGTCTAGAGGAGAGTCTAGGGTCTACAGGAGAGTCTAGGATCTAGCGTCTACAGGAGAGTCTAGCGTCTACAGGAGTCTCTAGGGTCTACAGGAGTCTCTAGAGTCTAGGATCTACAGGAGAGTCTAGGATCTACAGGAGAGTCTAGGATCTACAGGAGAGTCTAGGATCTACAGGAGAGTCTAGGGTCTACAGGAGAGTCTAGGGTCTAGGATCTACAGGAGAGTCTAGGGTCTAGGATCTACAGGAGAGTCTAGGATCTACAGGAGAGTCTAGGGTCTAGGATATACAGGAGAGTCTAGGGTCTAGGATCTACAGGAGAGTCTAGGGTCTAGGATCTACAGGAGAGTCTAGGGTCTAGAGGAGAGTCTAGGGTCTAGGATCTACAGGAGAGTCTAGGATCTACAGGAGAGTCTAGGATCTACAGGAGAGTCTAGAGTCTAGGATCTAGAGGAGAGTCTAGGGTCTAGAGGAGAGTCTAGGGTCTAGGGTCTACAGGAGAGTCTAGGATCTAGCGTCTACAGGAGAGTCTAGCGTCTACAGGAGAGTCTAGCGTCTACAGGAGAGTCTAGGGTCTACAGGAGAGTCTAGGGTCTACAGGAGAGTCTAGGGTCTACAGGAGAGTCTAGGGTCTACAGGAGTGTCTAGGGTCTAGGTTCTACAGGAGAGTCTAGGTTCTACAGGAGAGTCTAGGTTCTACAGGAGAGTCTACGATCTATAGGAGAACATAGGATCTACAGGAGGGTCTAGGATCTAGAGGTGAGTCTAGGATCTAGAGGAGAGTCTAGGGTCTAGGATCTACAGGAGAGTCTAGGGTCTACAGGAGAGTCTAGGGTCTACAGGAGAGTCTAGGGTCTACAGGAGAGTCTAGGGTCTACAGGAGAGTCTAGGGTCTACAGGAGAGTCTAGGGGTCTACAGGAGAGTCTAGGGGTCTACAGGAGAGTCTAGGGGTCTACAGGAGAGTCTAGGGGTCTACAGGAGAGTCTAGGGGTCTACAGGAGAGTCTAGGGGTCTACAGGAGAGTCTGGAGTCTAGGATCTACAGGAGAGTCTAGGATCTACAGGAGAGTCTAGGGTCTACAGGAGAGTCTAGGGTCTACAGGAGAGTCTAGGGTCTACAGGAGAGTCTAGGGTCTACAGGAGAGTCTAGGGTCTACAGGAGAGTCTAGGATCTACAGGAGAGTCTAGGATCTACAGGAGTGTCTAGGGTCTACAGGAGAGTCTAGGGTCTACAGGAGTGTCTAGGGTCTAGGTTCTACAGGAGAGTAGGTTCTACAGGAGAGTCTACGATCTATAGGAGAACATAGGATCTACAGGAGGGTCTAGGATCTAGAGGTGAGTCTAGGATCTAGAGGAGAGTCTAGGGTCTAGGATCTAGAGGAGAGTCTAGGGTCTAGGATCTACAGGAGAGTCTAGGGTCTACAGGAGAGTCTAGGGTCTACAGGAGAGTCTAGGGGTCTACAGGAGAGTCTAGGGGTCTACAGGAGAGTCTGGAGTCTAGGATCTACAGGAGTCTAGTATCTAGAGGAGAGTCTAGGATCTAGAATCTACAGGAGAGTCTAGGATCTACAGGAGAGTCTAGGATCTAGAGGAGAGTCTAGGATCTAGAATCTACAGGAGAACATAGGATCTACAGGAGAGTGTAGGATCTACAGGAGAGTCTAGGATCTAGGATCTACAGGAGTGTCTACGATCTTGGGCTCACCCTTGCAACTCTGCTTAAGAGCATCACATCTGGACCGAGCCAGAAAGGAAATAGGGCATCAGTTTAAAATGTGCCCTCTTGCCCCCCCCTCCTCCCCCTACTCGGCCTTTGTCTGTTCAAACCTTTCCATTTAAACAATAAAACTCTGGTTGCTCTTTGACTGAGTAACAGCTTCAGAGGTAATGGCTTTCTGAAGAGGAGTTTAACCCAGAAGTTGATCTAGACCTACAGCCTCGGCCCCTTTAGGGGGCAAGTCAGTCACGTGTGCTTGCCCCACATTAGCACAGGTGAAGCACACGTCTTCTGGTGTCCTTGCGTCTGCAAACCATTGACACGCACGCAGGAGCTCCGCTATACCAAGGTCCTTCTCTACTCGTGTCCCAACCAGCACCCTACCCTCGCGCACTCTTACAGACTCGGGATTTAAAAGAATTCTTCACACTGTAAAGCTTCCGGGAGGAGAGGAGGCAAGTTGCGGATGGAGGCACGCAAGGGAAGAGGTCCCCAGTGGGGAGGCAAATGGGAAAGAGCTTGGGGCAGTGTGGTTGCCCCCCCCCACCATAGGAGACGCGAGGCAGAGTCTAGCATCAGTACTCCAGGGGTGCCTCTGAGGAAGCGGCAGGGCTCACTCACACTCTGGCTGGGGCTGTAGCGCTGGTGGTCATGGCTGCTGGTGAGGCGGAGAGGGCTCAGCCGCCGGTACAGAACCTCCACCTCATTGCTCAGCCGTTCCCGGGCTTGCTTGAGTTCCAGGTTCTCCAGCATGAGTTCCAGCATCTGCTTCTCCAGGTCTGCGAGGGTTTGGATCGTTGCTTCTTCAATTTTCCTGCCAGACAAAGAGGAGAGTTCCAAGTCAGAACATCTGAGGCAGCCTCAGTACACCCTCAAAGCAAAGGACATCCGAACATAGCACATCAATTCCCCCACCCCCAACCCCCATAGTGAAGGAGGTCAGAACATCTGGGCAGCCTCAGTACACCCTCAAAGCAAATGACATCCGAACATAGCACATCTATCCACCCACCCCCAAACCCCCATAGTGAAGGAGGTCAGAACATCTGGGCAGCCTCAGTGCACCCTCAAAGCAAAGGACATCCGAACATAGCACATCAACCCCCCCTCCCCAAACCCCCATAGTGAAGGAGGTCAGAACATCTGGGCAGCCTCAGTACACCCTCAAAGCAAAGGACATCCGAACATAGGACATCAACCCCCCCTCCCCAAACCCCCATAGTGAAGGAGGTCAGAACATCTGGGCAGCCTCAGTACACCCTCAAAGCAAAGGACATCCGAACATAGCACATCAACCCATCCCCCCCCCCAATCAGAACATGACAGTTGTAATGCCTGGAACTCATCCACCATCCCTAGAACACAGACATTCCGCCTCCATAGTTTATTCCCAACTGGAATCACCAAGCAAATTCATCTTCACAGACAGGCACTGGCTACTGTCTCTATTGTCCTCCCAATATTCTGCCCAAGAAACACAATATGGCCGCTAGGCCTAAGGCGCCGGCACCAAGCACCACATGTATAGTTTCCATACACTTCAGAGACGCTGACCTCCAAAAACGTTTAAGACACATTTTATTTTAATTAAAAATATAACCTAGGTTTAATTTGGAACAAGATCACATTAGCGCGGCTCCGGGAGAGCGACAAAGAAGTGTGCGGCGCCTCCCTGCCCCATCTCGGCTGTGAGCCGTCAGCTACCCCTGTCCCAAAGGGCCCCAGTGGCGGCCTGATTTCACGCCACGGGTGACCTTGCGCCGCCTGCACACCTCCTGTGCGGATTATGAACTTGTGGGTTCACGTGTTCCCTGGGTGGGGGGGGGGGGGGGAGCCCTCCATGTGGCCAGGGAGGTCATTTCACCAAAATGCCAGGGGTATCAGAAGTGACATCACATGACACTTGACCCCTGTGACATCACAGGAAGGGATGTTATTTAACCCCACCCTGAAATGATATCGCGGGATGCGATGGAAAGCGACCTTTCACCGGTTGACTAAACAGGAAGTGGCATCACATAGCATTGTACACTACAAAAAATATGGTTACGATATCACTATAATGTGATGTACATGTCATACAAGAAGGGATCGCCACATGTATCTTTAAGATCAGTGTGTATAGGCCCATATTACCAAATTACTGTGAATGCAAGCAGAGGTCCATGACCAAATGATGATGTGTTATTATATAGCACTTACGCTTAAACGCTTTACATAGAAGAAATATACATACAATATCACCCAACCTGTGTTGGTACCCATTTATCAACCTCAGAAGGATGAAAGGCTGAGTTGAGTCATTTAAGAACAGATTAAATCAGTGACTCACCCCCTGAAGTGTGCCTGAAATAAACCTTTAATGAGTCTAGCAATTATTGTATAGAATTCCAGAAAGACACATTATTTGGTATTCCTATTCTTTCTTATTTAGGGTCAGTGCTGAAAGTGTTAAACTTGTGGCACTGATTTTCTTCTTTTTTTTTTTTAAGGGTCCTGAACAAGAAAGCCAGCGCCACTCCAGAAGTAAAGAGCCACATGGTGCTGGCCACGGCCATGAGCTTGCATTACAAAAAAAAAAAATAAAAAAAAGGCGACCCCTAAATGACGTCCCTGCATGTAGCCTTGCCCCCCAGCACAGCATTCCTGTGACTCCGTCTAGGAAAGGCGAGCCTTCAGCCTCTGGGGACCAGCTCAGGGGCTCATGTTGCGCAAGTTGCGCCCAGGCGCAGGCCGGAGGGCCTCATTTGGACAGCTCGGGCCTATTGGAAAGAAACGTACTTTGGAAGGATTGATCTTGCCATTAACTGCCAGCTACCTCAGGTGCGTGTTGATCAGTCGCAGATTAGGGGGTGGAAGGGAGGGGGAGAAACTGACTTACTGCCCCTTGAGCTATCGGGCGTGCCTCGTCCGCGCTGTTAGGAACTCTGGCTCGGTTGGTTCCAACAGTCTTGTGTGGTGTACTTGCTGAGGGAGGGGACGTTGGGTGGTGTCTGGTGTTGAGGGTGTGCCTACAGTCCCAGTCTCTTCCCTCTATAGTAGCGGAAACCACCAACAGAAGGCAACAAAACCTCCCACTGATGCAAAGGCTGGAAAAGATCTGTGGTGTTGCAGCTGGAAGAACCCCGAGGGTATTCACACTCCTATTCCTCATGGAAAGGCCATTGCTTGGATCCTAACCCTGGGGGTGGACAAGCAAGGGAGAATCACCTGCCTGGAGGCTCTGTGGGGACTGGGGTGCTCTTGGGAGAGACATGGCTCCCCCCCTTGCCTACCAACAACCAACCTGACCGTACCCCAACCTTCATGAGCCAATATATGCCCGTTGCCCTCACTTCCCCGAATGTGACATGTGATAGTACTGTGACGAGGAAGAGGAGACTAAGCGGAATGAGCACTACCTGTTTTTAACCACTTGGGTACTGGGACAAAGAAGATGCCTCCAGAGTATTGGGAAGATCAAGCATCCCTTCCTAATTATGTCAGACAGATCTAATTCACTAGGCACACCTGCAGCCTGTTAGAAGGCTACAGGTACATAAAGAGAGAGCCTGCAAACAGCCCAGGGAGAAGCAAGGAGGCCGGCGTGGCAAAGACCTGCAGGGGACCCGCACTACGAGGAGGCAGCCTGGGGCGATAGGGGGGGGACTGGAAGCTGAACCAGGACGCTGGCAGACCAGGATTACAGAGGACACCGTCCACGTCCACTAGAAAGCAGGAGAACGGGAGCGAAGAAAGAAGCATCCAGCAGGCGAGTAGTGCTCGTGACGGCAGAGTTTCCCAGCTCCCGAAGCGGAGGTGAAACGAGAGCCGCCAGGAGAGAGCAGACCGCTGGTGAGTATCGGAGGGACACGCAGGCACAGTGATGCTCCAAAGCATATCAAAAGCAAACTTACATTCAACAAGAATGCATCTCAAACATTAATTTGAACTATAAAAACAAGGGAGCCACTCATCCAGAATATATTATAACCATTAAGCAATTTACATGCGAAACCTAACATTATAACATTAAGTAGAAACAAAAAGGCTCACCAGAGAAAGCCAAGAAGTGTGGAACTGTATACACAGGGCCAGGAGGCCGACCTAAAGACCTGAAGCAGAAATACCTTGCTGCACAGGAGCAGGAACCGGCAGGGGGCTGACGAGCCCAGGGATCCTGGTTGTGTGACCAGTAATGGGTGCACCATGTGGTCTGGCAACTGCACCTAGACCCGTGAACCCTGAATACTGAAGAACGAGAATACTGGGAAAGCAACTGGTAGAATGAACTAAGACAAGTCCTAAAGGTGACGTTGAAGTCCTGGGGAAGGGAGCCCCGAGTCTGAAAAACCGGTTCACGTTGTCTTGAGAGCGAGGTCTCAAGACCCGTTTTTGTTTGGATGTGTGTTGCATGGGATTTGGGGAAGGAACCCTGATTATCTTGAACTGTGTTGCTTGAAGCTCGAGAGAGGTAATCTTGAGACTTTTCTGGGCCCATCTTATACCTGGGGAAAGAGGGCAGAGCGCTGGCAGAAGCACCAAACTTTGCATTGAGCTTTCCTTCTTTGCTTATTAAGATCCCTACACACTGTTAGTCTGAATGGTGAGAGCAAGTCTAAGTTGTGCACACAGACAGACTTTCAAGTGGGACTATTGGAGTCAGACTTTCCTTCGATGTATTCTGATAGGGAAATCCCACCTTAGCATAGGGCAACCATCCTGCCATTTGATTTAATAAAGTGCTTTAGTTTGAAACCTAAGACTGTTGTCTGGGTCTTGCTTCACGATACCTTCACGCAGCCCACAGTGACGAAGCCAATGCGATTATCGATGCGATCGCCTCCTTGTCGCACGATATTGAACCTACACAGGAGCCCTTTCAAAATGCACATCTCCCGGTGTGAAGTGGGCGAGCACACCTCCAGCTGTGCTATTCTAAATGTAGATAAGCTTAGAACATCAGGGTCTCAACCAGATCATACTGGTGGGGGCTCTCAATGGTGGGTGTGCGTCGTTACCCAAGCCCACCATTTTTCATGGGGATAAGAAGATACTAGCCCATATTTTAACAACCCCAAAGCCTCCCTGCTGGCTCTTGCAGATGTGGCTAAAATTCGACCTCGTCACGAGATAGCTACTTGTTCGGCACAAAGGAACGGGAAAAGTTACAACATCCCAGTAGAATGGAACGTGTGCAGGCAAGAAGCAGGAAGGCAACAAATACCTGATCCTAGCAAGTTCCGCTAATTGCTCGGTGAGCCTGAGTCCTTGGATCTAGTTGCCTTCTCTCCAGAGCCTGTATTGAATACTCGAATAGATGCAACCCTTTGATTAACTTAGATAGTCCTAATATAGCTGGACTATCAGAAGTGGAGTAACTTGCTGAAAATGTTGGGAGGGGACAGGACATCTGAAAAAAGGTGCCCCAGCCAAATGAATGGGGACAAAATGGAGTGCCATGAAAGTTGGGGGGACAAACACCCCTTTCTCTCCCCTATGATCATCATGGGCGTAATTATAGGGGAGTGAACACCATCACCGGACCGAAGGACAGGGGGCAACAAGGAACTTGACTGTGCAGGGGGGAGTGAGGATTCTTGCTCGAAATTGCAGTCACCTCGGCTCTGTGGTGATGAAGCTCAAACCCGAATTAAACCCTCACTGATGAGAACAGCCGAAAACTAACCAGTAAGGAGCCAACAGAAGAACTTCATTCTGACCCGGCCGAGAGAATTGCCTTATTGGTACCAAGGAGAATTACCCCAAGTGGAGATCGAAACACATGGGGGACCAGTGGATAAAATATCAAAAGTCAGAGTGAGAATAGAGACGCCACCCCCCGCCCAGGAGCACCGCCTCCCAGTCGCTCCCATTTGGAAAATGGGATCCGATTAAAAAAGGCTTGCTTCTTAGCACCAAGAGGCCTTGTTCTTATTTACTTACCAAAGCTGCTAAAAAAACATGAGGCAAATAATCGCTTAGTGAGCAAGGTCGCCCTGGCCGAGAGGGAAGAGGGGTTGCTGCTATCATCATAGCTTGTAATCTGTTAGCATATTCCCCTGGAGGAGACCTCTGCAAAGTGATTCCGACCTCGGATCTGCTATAGGATGGACTCCTGCTTATGGGGCAGTGGTCTCTTCCCCCAAAGACTAGGAAATTACGATTGACTGCTCACCTACACTTCAAAAAAGGATTTGTGCAGGTAATGCGAGGAGGATCCAAGAGCCAGGCCCTAGTGGGTATCTTCCGTTATCTGGAAGCCTGGGCCAGGCGGTTTCTCCCGTTCTGGGATCGGTCGGAACTAACCAACTCTTCTGCACATTACAATCTACAAGATCATGTGCCCCAACCCTCAAGAGTCAAATTCCAGTACCTGTTGGTAATCCAACCAATGTATTACAAGGAGGTTCTTAGTCTTTACGTGAAATATCTTGGTCTCTTTTCCCAGCACTAGTGAGTAGTGCACTTGATCCAATATAGTCCACTCTACACTGGCTGTCTCCAATATTCCATCCAAGAACTCAGGATGACTGTTCTGGGGAGAATGACTGAACCCCCTCACACGGCTGAATCCCCCCATTTCGTGATGATCAAGTTTTAGGTAGCGTCGTTGCTTGTAGGGAGGGAGTTTTGCCGAGGAACTAGGTGCAGGTAGTTTCTTGGAATATAGCTGGTTTGAACAGGGATGTAGAGAACATGGACGGGGCAAAGTGTATATGTATAGATTCTATTATTGGATTTCAGGAGACTGGGGCCATGTCAACTCCACACTTTTATTGTGTGTTTTAGTACAAAACTGAACTTTCCACACATCTTATTGCATCAAAGATTACATATAATCAATCATGTTTACATCTTAAAAACTTTACATCTTTAAACACAATTGTTATGATTATTACAATTCTAACTCCAAGACAAATACACACTTCTAAAAGGAGCAAAGTAGATGAAAGATTCCTTTCTACTCATTTAAAACGATGTCCAAAAATTCGAACAGTCTTATAGACAAGGACATTTCATTTGTGTTTAGGATTCTAGTCCATAAGTCCTCATCTGATACACTAGGGCGCAGATCAGTTATTCTCGACCACAAGGAGGGCAAGCCGGGCACTACAGACTCAAGTGCTTTAAAGTTTTAGCCTCTAGGGCACAATATCAGCGTCAGCTTTCCCCCCTTAGGACCTTTTTCTAATCCCCAATACCTCCATTGTGGCCAACACATTCAATTTAAATCTCAAAATGTTAAACCTGAATTCTCTAGACGGGTGCTGCCTAAAATGTGGCGTTAGAATGTTATAGTTCTTTATCACCCAAGTAAAATGATCGCTAAAACATCAGTCCTCCCTCCACCAAGCCAGCCCTAAACTGTAGTCACACATGTCTAAATAACTTGTGCTTCACTTTGTTGGGGTTTGTGGACAGTGTGCGTGTTGAAGATTACAAGAGTCTGCATACACCACCCCAGTCCCCCAAAACCCCACAGTTACCCTTTATCCACAAGATGGGCAAAAAACGAGGCATTATACGGAGAAACATAACCAGCATATAACTGCAACCTGCCCCAGTCAATTACCGTCTGAATTGGGAGTTGCTCCAACCCAAACAGTATTCCTGCTACTGGGACCGAGGACGGTAAACGCAACACTTCTCCGCAACCAGCTTTCAACCTTGTCCAACAGACTCCATCTTCCCTAGTTTGAGCCCCAAAAATCAGTTTAGGAACAATTTTCTGTTTAAACAACTTCATTACAGATGGTAACGAAAACCTCCCAAACTTCTAGTCAAATTGGATAAGCGGACTAGTTGCTGCCAATAACTTTGACCTTACTTCTGCGTCTGGTGGATTGCTACCCTTGAGATCATAAATGCACGAACCCAAGTACGTATACATGTTAACCACCTCCAAAGCTGGACCCCCCCCCCCTGGAGCATCCGCATTTTTCTCCCCCATTTTTATTCAGCATCAAAATTTTGTGCCATTAATCGAAAGATCCAATTTACTCAGGAAATCATAAGGGAGGTGCAGGAAGGCATAGGGGCAAGCAAGCCGGCCGGCCCCCACCAAGGCACAGGCCAGCACAGTTACAATATATCAGCAGCATACAAGCATCCCCACCCTCCCACCCCTCCCCCACATGACATTTGCAGGCGCGGACGCCGGCGGCACTCACATTGGGGGTCCCACATCAAGGAAAACACGAGAGGCAGAGCCTTAACACAACACTAAGCAAGAGCCGAGATGAGGAAGTGGAGAGGGGACAGCAAAAGATGAGATCCCCCAGCAGGCGAGACAACGGGGTGCGGGTGGGGAAAGTCAATATATTGACTCTCTACAGGACATGTCCAGTGCAGTGAAGCACAACGTGACCCCCGGCTAGAAACTAGCCAAAGGGAGACTGTAGAGGATTATACATCTAATCACCCCGAAAGCGGACACACGACCCGCTATTTCAACATTAACCGCAAACTTGCAAACTGACGGGGCCAAGCGCATCCTCACTGGACAGTACTTCAAGGCGGGGCAGGAGGCTACAATTTGCAGGCACAGCACACACGGCAAGCCTGCACGCAGCCCCGCAACTTACTCAGATGCCAAAAGTGACGCAGACTCCAGCATTACTAGGAGCTAATAAGGACTCGAAAAGGGGCCAACTGGAAAGGTGCTGGCAGAAAACCCGGCAAGTCCCTGCAAACGACACAGGACATCAACATAAGAAGGCCAAAGACCTACAGGAGCACGGAGGCATGACACGTACCAAAGAGGACCTGCAGGGATGCCTCAAGGGCATGGAAGAAGAGATGTTGGAATCGTTCCAGTAGCAAATGAACTTACAGGAAGAGTTAAAAAGCTCCCTGGAAGAGGTTAGGGAAGAGATCAATACCGTGGGCAAGAGGGTGGACACTATGGAACAGGGCCTATCTGAACTCTAGCCACTTCCGGCAGAACTCAGAATTGCTGGACCAAATTGCTCGCAATGCACAACCTGGAAATCTAGTCCGAAGATCTCAAAAGTTGATCAAGAAGGTTGAATATTAGGACCAAAGGCTTGGCAGAGACATGTAGACGCAGACTTAAAGGCATTAATTCAACAATGCTTTGCCACCCTTATAACCAAAGCCTCTCCAGAGGAAATTCATATTGATCGCATCGACAGGGTGGGACCCAGAAAAGTGGGACCGGGTGACAGACCAAGAGATGTACTGGCAGCACTGGCCTCCTACGAAGTCAAAGGAAAAATCCTCCATGCTGCCACGGGACAGACCACCAGCTCAATAAATGGTTCAAAGTCCTTCTGTTGCAGGATGTAACGGCAACCATATGACTGAGCCCTGTGACATAGGCACTCGGACACGAAGATTCAATACAAGTGGACATTTCTATCTGACTTCACGTTTACCTGGGACGGGAAGCAACAGAGGGCCACTACAGGCTCCGAAGGTCTCAGTCCTGGGAATGGAGGAGGAGATGGACCCCAGAGAGGATAGGTGAGGGGCTTCCCGACAGAGGATAAGGTCCTGGGATTGGTCCACCACAACAGGGAAAAAAGGAGAAACTGAAACGCCCCCTAACAAAACAGAGGGGAAGAAGACTGATAAGGTCAAAAGCAAGGATACACGGAGGGAAATAACACGGGCCTGCCTGGAAAAGATCTAATGGGAAGCAAAAACGGGGGAGGCAAGTAATAGAAAGCTGAATGATGGAATGGTGGAAGAGGATTATCAGCCGACTACACAGGCCGGGCGGAGGACCTGTGAGGGGACCACTTGGATCCACAGAAGGGTACCCAACCTTAAATTCACCAGGTAAAACATGGGCCGGTTCCCAAGATATTAGGGATGTATCGCAGGATACGGTGCCTAGACCGGACGAGGAAGGGCAGGGTTGGGCATGGGAGGGGCAGGGGGAAAGAAATGGGGCGTGGGGATAGGTAAAGGGGAATGCAGTGTCAAATGCCTAGAAGATGGCAGACCAAGGAGATGCAAAGCGACCATAAGTCAAACCAAAGCCATAAAAAACGCCTACCAGACGTGGAGTGGAAACGGCATAGGGGAATGCCGGGCCGACACACGAGGCATCATGCGGGATGAACAGTGGGAAGGGGTCTGAAGGAGATTGCACCACGGCAGGGAGAAAGCCACAGAGCACTTTCACATAATATTCGGGGCCTAAACACCCCTAGGAAGTGGAAGAAATTGGAGGTGCAATTTAAAAGGGGGCAGCAGATATTTTGCTATAAGAGACACACTTCAAAAGGGAGGACAGTTTTAGATTGCGCTTACATCAGTTCACACAAATCTATCAGGCAAATGCCAAAAACAGAACAGCTGGAGTCTTAATAGGCCTTAGACATTCACTGGGAGCCAAGTTAATTCGCACCATAGGTGATCCCAACGGCAGATATTTATTTATTCAAATTCGTCTGGAGGGTAGGAGGTTTACGATAGGCAGTATATATGCTCCCAACACGGGACAGGAGGCATTTCAGTTTGAGGTCCTGAGTAAACTGGAAGGCTTTGCGGAAGGAGAGGTCTTACTGACAGGAGACTTTCATTTGGCCTGGGACCCAACAAAGATAGGAGCAGGAAAGGGCCTATTAGGGGGAACGGTCCATCTAGCACCCTGAAGGAAAAGTTCTGAGTTAGCACTAAGACCTGTGGAGAGCAAGAAACGGAGACCAGGTAGGATACACATGTTTCTCTCATGTTCACTGCACATACTCTAGGATGGATTAAATGTGGGGAACCCCAGGGGTGTTACGGGCCTTCATGGAGGTAAGAGTAGACCCGATCTCCCTGTTGGACCGCGTCCCCATGCGGTTGCAGCTGAGAGACGACGTCAAACAGCTCAATGTGGGTATGGAAAATGCCTAGGGAAGTGCTGCACGACAAAGCAGCGCGGGAACACTGAGGGACAAAACCAAAACTTACTTTGAAATAATCACACAAGGGGCACCCCTGGATGTAGTTTGGGACGCCTTTAAGGCGGTGCTTAGGGGGGAAATTAACTCTCTCAATGCACAAAGGCCCAAAGACAAAGACTAGAAAAAGACTTATAGGCCGATCTGAGCGATGCTCAAAGAGAAGTGGAGATAAAGAAGGCTAATTAGAGTAAGGTAACGGATAGAATGAGACAATTGGATTAACTGCGAACGAGTAGGGCACAGAAATCGCTACTTGACTTAAAACCGAGATATTACATTAGGGCAAACAAGGCAGACAAAATGCTAGCTAGACAATTGAAACAGATCAGTAGATCAGGCAGGCGGAAGGCACAATCTCTACAGAGCCCTGTGATTGTACACTTGCTCTCAGCTTTCTATACACAAGTATACTCCTCAGAGAGACCAGACCCACAAACTATACAAGATTATTTAGATAAGCTCCAGCTGCCTAAGGTGACCTAAGAAGAGAGGGACGCTCTGGAAAAAGATAACAGAAGTAGAAAAAGCCATTAAACTTCTCCCCAGTAACAAAGCACCAGGCCCCGACAGATTCCCTGCATTGTTTTGTAAAATACTAAGCAGCGATCTCACGCCATTCCTCACAAAATGATATAACTTTTCGGCAGACTGGGGGGAATAACATGATCCATGCTGGAGGCAAAGGCGGCCCTATTTGGGAAACAGAATAAAGATCTAATGAGCTGCTGCTCATATGGACCAATAGCATTATTGAACATAGACGCCAACATTTACACGGGATTCTGGTGGATAGACTAAAGAATATATTGCCATCAGTCAGGAATAGTCACGTTTCATTTCTGGGAGACACACCTGGGACGACACAAGAAAGTTCATCCATCTTAGAGAAGGCAGAAGCTAAACAGATCCCAGTGGTACTTCCATCCCTAGATGCCGAAAAGGCTTTTGATAGGATAGAATGACATTACTGGTTTCAGGTAATGCAGCATATGGGGTTTGGGGCAATGTATATCCATATGGTAGAAGCACATTGTAAAGATCCATCTATGAGGCTCTCCATCAACTCACAGGTCTCTGACCCTATATGAATAGAATGGGGCACTAGGCAGGGATGCCACCTATCACCCCACCCCCCCATCCATACGCAAAATACCTAGAAGCATTGCTTGCCTCAATTAGATTAGACGGAAACATAACAGGAATCCCCTTCGGTAGTGAAGCACACAAGACAGCAGCATATGCAGACGGTATGCTGAGGACACTCATGGAACCAGAAACATCAATCCCAGCTTTGGTAGCAGTCTCAGGGGAACAAGAAAAAAGGTCAGGGCTCAAAATAAATATGACCAAGTCAGAAGTGCTGGAGCGGGGCCCATCGACAGAACATGCCATGGCCATGCACAGGACGTCCCCCTTTAGAACAGCCACAGGGAGCATCTCAGATCTAGGGGTAGAACTAACTAGCAAGATTTCCACGTTCTATAAGGCCAACTACCCGGGGTTTCTAAAGAAAACACAAGAGACCTTTGCTAGATGGACCCCTCTTCGTATTTTGGTTCGGACACATAACAGTTAAAATGGTGACTCTTACCAGACGTCTATATACATTCCAAACCCTTCTGATTGCAGTCGCGCTGTCGGTCTGTAAGATGCTAAACACAATGCCATCTATATTCATCTGGCAAAAGAAACGCCCCAGGGTAGCTTTAGATTTGATTATGACCCAAAGGAACAAAGGAGGGCTGGGATTGCCAAACATTAGCAGATACTTTGAGGTGCCCAACAGAGTTCATTTATTATTTGGATTAGTATAGCGCATGACAGCCTGGGGGCATCAAGGCGCTGTGACAGGAAAATGAATGTGAGCTTGATTAAGGGTTACAAAAAAGCCACCCAAAGTTTTAGTTACCACACAATAACAGAATTTGCAAACAGTTATCTAGTGGCAAAAACAGGAGAAAGCTGGCCCCATTGCTGCAACAGGTTTTGGGGTCCAGCTCAACTGTAGGGTGCCAGGTGCAGGTTCATGTGGAGTCAAACAATTCGCAGGGTTTTGATTGCTTTTCGGAAGGCAAACTGTGAATCAATGAGCCCGACGCCGGGTGGTGGTAGAGCCTTCCAGTGGGAAGCCACTGGAGAGGGGAAGTCCGTCCCGCCTGCATTCTTCCGGTTTTAGGCAGGCAGATCCTATTGGCGTAGGCAGTCCTGGTGGGCCTGGTGCAAGAATGGCTTAGAGAAAATAGTGGCAAGGTGAGTGCGTGACGCGGGATAGATGGCTAGAGAAAGGATTCCTTTCATCCTGCCCCTGCCCATTCACTCCACTGTTACGGAATCCAAGCTTCACCCTGGGGATGGAAAAGGGCAACTTACCAATGGTGGAAACACGGGTGCTGCAAGGTGGGTGACATGGTATGGGAAGGGGAGATTGCAACATTGGAGTGCAAAGCGCATCTGGGAATCAAGGAAAGCAAGAGATACAAATACATACAGTTAAGACACTGTTTAAGGCAACCCGACATACAGTCTGCAGCTACTAGACAATTGACGGAATTCGAACTATACATAACCACACACTCCGAGGATAAACACTTAATCTCGATTATGCAATCCTACAGGGATGCACGGTTCAGGAGGTATGGCCATACCAAACAGCATGCTCCCCGGACAGCATGGGAAGGAACAACCGAAATGGGTATTTCATGGGAACTGTGGGAGGGGCTATGGAGAAACACCCCGACGCTGACCAGGTCTATACAACTACAGGAGGCCTGGTATAAGAGGATGCTACAGTGGCATTATACGACCATCAAATTACATAAAATGTATAAAACGGTTCCTCAAGAATGCCGGAGGGGATGCAAGGGGTAGGGGATTGGAGGCACATTTGGTGGGATTGCCCCTAAACAGATTCTGGGAAGATGTGAAGGCTCAGATAACCGCTGTTATGCCAGAACTGCATGCTTTAACCCTAGAGCCGGGCTTATGTGGACTATTAGACCCGGAATTGTCTATCATCTCAAAACTCCAAAACGGAGCCCTAATTACGATTGTGATAACAGCTTGTATGGCGAGAGCAAAGAATTCAAAACAAAAAGACCTTCCCACCTGGTCGGAACGGATACATAAAATGTGGGAGGTTTTGGCAATGGAATGGATCACATATCTAATACAAGGGGAGACGGATAAGTTTGTCAGACTGGGAGAGGTGTTCGAATACCTAAAGGGAATATATGCAACAATGGTGCTCTCAAAACCTGAGGCTATTGGACTTGAGCAGAACACTCAGGCAAAAGAATCAGACATAGGAAATCGAGGGGAGTAAGAACAAATGCGAGAACCGGTTGGCTAAGGCACTGCAGGACCCAATGAAGGGCGGGGGGTCGAGAGGGAGGTCGAAGGGGCGATTTATGGGTGCAAATGTTAAATACCAATTAAAATGCTTCTTTTTAAAAATGTCCACCGTTCTGGAACAACTCGACAGACAGGAAATAATAGTCTATTGTAGACTTCCATGGGCCATTTTGCCTAGGAAAACTCTGGCGGCACGTTTCCTGAGAAATGTCCATTCAAGTGTACCAGGCCCGAAGCCTTTAACGCCCGTCGTACCCTTTGTGCCCTCTCCCGAGCTTCCCTTGACGTTTGTGCCCTCATCGATTCTGGGTACCAGGATTCCTTCAAGCATTCAGCATTAAGTGTTCCCAAGGAGCAGAGGTGACGCTCCATCTTCAGGGTTTTCCCCATGTGGTAAAAAGGTCAAGCTTGAAGCTTCCTCCATCTTGACGGTCTCTGGGTTTAAATCTACATTAACCAGCAAACGCTCGCTAATCCCTCCCTCCCTCAGCCCTTCCCGCCCCTTCAGGCAAAGCGTGCCAGCGAGCCCTTTCTGCCGGCGCAATGAAGCTGTGTGTGTGCATGTGCTTCAGGGCCGTATGCATGTTTGCGCTTAGAAGAGTGAGCTGATGTGCTAGAGTGACGTTTGCACAGCTGTAAAAGGGCTGTATATGGTTCCCTTACCCACAGCATTCGCAGCGACTCTGGTGATATTAGCATTGAGTTGAGTTAGTGAGAGCTTCTTCCAATGGAACCGCGGTCTTCCATGGACAGTCCTGCAAGCAGCCCTACGCTCACTAGCTGCGCTCAAGGCTGAAAAGTCATGGCACCGTCCCTGATCACGAGGTCTCCCTGATCACCTTAAAAAGGTCAGCCTTGTTAAACGTATATGTAATCAATAATGCATTCACCCTGGGCTCTCCGCCACGGTCTCTGGGTGGGATTTCCCCAGAGAGGCCCATTGCACCTCACTCCTGCCCGTTCGTCCAAGAGAGACTTCCATCTGATCTGGCAAGGGGTCACCCACCAAGACAGTGTTTGTAATCACAGTATAGTTTAGTACAGGTGCCTGCGCCATATATAATCAAGTGCACATCACGGGCTGGATTGTCCCTTTGTTTGGGACCTGGTTCTCGAAGTGAAAAATGAAATGCAGTGTTTGCTGGGTGAGTGGTGCTCGCTGCGACTTGAAATGAGACCTTCACCAGCCACCACCGCCACCACCACCGCCACCCCCACCACCGCCACCGCCACCGCCCCAACCGCCACCGCCCCAACCGCCACCATAGGGCGTCTCCATCTGCACATGGGAGGACTGGGGCAGGGCACATTGGTTTTGGAACTTGGGGAATAAATGTGACCTCTTGCCTCCCATGGCCAGTGGGTACCACCTGGTACTCCAACTTGTGCCTTCGCCCATAGAGGTTATCCCACTTGCAGCCTGATCTGCTGCTTTCCTGTCCCACCCCAGACAGGACATGAGACCAATTAAGAGACGCATTTTATCAGCCTTCGGGTGAAGTGCTTTGCCCATCTATGCAGAATACAGACTTGCTTTTGCACCCACAGATTGCTGTACACGTTGCATCAGCAAACTGTGGTGGTCCTTAGAAATGTGAGGGGACTACAGAAAGGGTTCGGGAAAATATGCGATTTGTGGAGCTGATGGATCGCGGGCTCTGCAACCTTTAGCACCACAGATGTTTCAGGCAACTGCCCCCATGCGCCGTTAGCAAGCACGGCTGATTGAACGCCCCAACGACATGTGCAAGGAAACCAGAGTATAAATCTTGATAAAACCAAAGTCATGATATACAATAACACAAGAAGCAAAGGGAAAAAGAATAGATGGTTTCTGCAAGGTCTGAATTGGAGTGTTCACGAGTATACCTATTTGGGAATTGTTCTTGCCGATCACAGTGATGCTGTTGTCTACTTGGAAACTTTAAGGAACAAGCTAACTATGTCCATTTCCCAAGCCTTGGTTATCCAAACTAAATGAGAAGAGTTCTTAACGGTACCGTCCATTACGTACCACTTGCAAAAGGTAACAGTAGTACTTCTATATGCCTCTGAAACTAAGCCCTGTATACCTGAAAACAAATGGTTGAAGTTGGAGAGCAAATTTTGGAGGGCAATTTTGCATTTACCTAGTTGTGTTCCCATAGTTTGGATTAAAAACTATCTAGGCCCGATTACTTTATATAAAGGGTATCTATGGCAAGTGATACCGTTGTTTAGGAAGTCTCTTTTACCCTCTTAAACTTCTATGGTAATCGGAGTTGTGTCAAAATACATATTTTCATTGAAAGATTTAACAATAAGAAGATGGCGATCCCTTGTGATTCAGGCTTTGGTGGACGCAGATGTTGCGCTCCCGGTTCTGATCCGGAATCTAACCAGAGCCAAGGCTCAACTGTTTCTGTGGGACTGGATCAAGACTAGATCAAAGTGTTAGTCCTATCGAGACTTTAGGGAGAATCCATTCCAACACGAGATTTAGTGTCCCTGAATCTTACATGGTTAGGTCTCCGTTGGTCTCATAGATTAGACTTCCTACAATTAAGGTTTAATATTTGGCATATAAATGACGTTCTCACTAAAAGGTAGAATCAGACAGAATGTGTGGCGTTTTTGTAAAAATCCAACTGAAATCGAAACCTTACGGCACCTGCTGGTTGATTATTCTGCCTCATTGCCAATGAGAGCACCTTATCTGAAACAAGCCACAGAGGTTTATAGGAACGTGAGACCGGATTTAATATGGCAGGTGATTTTTGTGGCATTGTAACCCCAATCAGACTTGGTGCGATTGGTTTCTTGAATGCACTGATAATCAATGAACCCTAGTAGTATTACATTGAGCGGTGGTTGCTGTAAATTGAACTTTCTTGGCCAAATCTATGGTACAATCTAAAGAGAATCATGTATCGATCAATGAGCTCATAGCTGGTCTGCAAATCATGCATGCAAGCTTGCAGATAGACGGCGGCTCGATGCCCAATTGTGGGCATTGGGAAGCATATAGGACTGAATTGCCAATATACTCTATTTCAGTAAACTTGCAAATTGTGAATAATACCGTCGAGTGACGGCTTCCGCTGAATCCTTCAGAATTACACAGGAATTCACTGCTGTAACCCTTGTAATGTGTGCTCGAAATTGATGCTTGATGATTTTAGTTGAATTATTGTTATGGCCTCATTAGATTATTGGAAGAATTTAATATCATTTTATGTTTAATTAGAAATGTTTTTAATTTTCATTTTTAAATGTAGGATTTAAAAATAACTGTAAAGTTGATATAGAGCAACTAAATCAATGAAGCACATGACAGCATGTGGGAGCTATTACTTCGTGTAGTTCTCACAAGACCCGCGGTAAAGGTACGTTTGTGGTTTTTTTTATTCAACTTTGGGTATGGATGCGTGCGTGCTTGCGTTTTTAGGTGAATTCATGTACGATGGATGCTGGTGTGCTTGAGAGCGTGATTGCTGTGTGCCTGTTGTGTAAGTGTGTGGGTTTGTATGTTCATTTTGCGCGGGTGCTTGTGTTACGAGAGCATGATGGGTGCTTTTTTGAATGAGAGTCCTTGCTGTGTGTATCTTGTGTAACTGTGTCCTGGTCCGCGATGTTTTTAGCAAGCGGTGATAGGAGGGTTGTGCAACAAAGGCATTTTTTAAATGCCTTTGTTGCACAACCCCCCTGCCCACCGGCCAAAATCAGCTTTCCGTCTGAGGTGCTGTGGAGCCCAAGGGACAGGCATGGTATTTGCTTCTGGACATCTAGCATAGATGTCCAGTAACCAATACCACCCCCGCCCCCTGGAATCCCAGAGTCTGGCACACAGCCACATTGTGTGCGTGTGAGGAGCTCGGGATCCAGGGGACAGGCGTGTCTTACTGGTCATCTATGAGATGTCCAGCGGAAAAAAAAACATGCCTTACCACAGTCCCTCGCATACACACAATCCCATTCATTGTGTGAGGCACTGGGGCCCAGGGGGCAGGCATGGCATTTTTTACTGGGTATGCCCAGTAAAGAATGCCAGCCCAGTCTGCTGGGATTCCTAGCGCCTCGCATGCAATTTCAAGCCTGACCCCTAAGCTCCCCCAGCAGCTTGCATGCAGACACAATTGATCATCTGTGCATGTGAGGACCTGGAGGGCAATGAGGGGAGGAATGCCATTTGGGCAGTAAAAAATACCATGACTGCCCCCCCCCCCCCCCAGCATCCACCATGCACACAATGTGTGCCTGTGAGGCACTCTGGGTCTCAGGGGGCAGGCATGGCAGTTTTCCCTGGGTATCTATGCCGAATAAAAATGCAGTGACAATGCACTGGGACCCCAGCTCCTGACACGCATCTGTTCCCTGGGCCCCCAGCGCCTCGCAGTCTGACTGCAAGGCGCTTGCACAGCATGGAGCAGGCATGATATGTACTGCGCATGGTTGATAAAGCAAGCATGATAAGTGCTATTATGTAGCTAGACTCATTTTAATGCAGCCTGCCTAGCCATTTCTCATTGTAGTGTGACATTTCATACTGGGCAGCGTCGATGATGCAAGCATGATAAGTAGTGGTAGTATTCTCTCTGTGGCATAATCCATTGGTTTTTATATAGAGCAAAATCGCTCGCAGCCTCGGAGCGCTCACAAAGACGGACAAACATGGTAACAAGACTATAGCTGAGGAGAGGAGTTCTCAAGTCGCTAACCTTCCCCTTCATCCAATAGACAGGTCTTGAGTTGTTTCTTAAGCCAGTAAGAGGCCCACTGTTCTTCAGCGTGGGGGCTGGGGGCAGGGAGTTCCATACCATTGGTGTCCAGAAAACAGTCTGTTCCACCTACTCTTAAGGGTTTGGCGTGGTTGATGCAGATCAGGATTATTATTCGACCGGAGGTCACTTCTAATGGGAGCCTTCTTTATCTTGTTAGCAAGATAGTTGGGAGCAGTGCCAGCCAGGCATTTATAGAGCATCACTGCGCCTTTGAATTTGATCCTCTGTTCAACCGGGAGCCAGTGGCGCCTCCTACTGGCTGCTGAGATGGAGTGTCGGCTCAATCCAAAGACTGCTCTGGCCGCTCCATTCTTTGTATTTTTGTAATATTCGTTCTGGAGGTGCCCACCAAGAGACTATTCAATAGTCTGAGCTTATTATAGCCCCGGCGACCAGGGCGAGATTTTGCTCAGACAAATAGGGGTGAATTTGCCAGATGAGTAGAGCGCACAGGTAGATTTTAGATAGGACATGTGCCACTTGAAGGAGAGATGCGAGTCCATGTGGATTCCTAGTATTATCACATGCTCCGAGACCATGATATTCAAATTGTTGATTTTGAAACTTCTATATTGGTCATCCAATTCTTTCAGCTTTTGAGGGGTACCAACTATTAAAAGTTTGGTTTTTCCTTCATTGAGTGTCATTTTGGATGGCGCAAAACCCCTCTTTCGACTCCGAGCATCCCCATTCATAGATTCCAGACAACTCAAAGACCAATTGGGTGTCGTCGGCATAGTTCGTAAACCACATGCCCCAGGCTTGCAGCATATCGCACAGAAGTTTAGAAAAAATATTTAAAAGAAACGGGGACAGGCATGTAACAAAGGTTTAAGTGAGGTGAAGTTACCTTTGGCCACTGCCGCCATTCTTGGTCCTTAATGGGGAGCATCTACATCTCTGCATGAAGGCCATGGTCTATCAGATCGAACGCAGAGGAGAGATCAAGCAGCAAACTTAAGGCAGTGCTCCCTCGTTCAACAATATTGGCCTGGAGATCAAGCACCGCCGTCTCTGTACTATGCTTTGCTCCAAAGCCGGATTGTTCGCTGTCCAGGATGTTATTTTCCACGAATTCTTGGTATTGTAGGTACACAATCCTATCAATTACTTTGAATAGGAACGGCACATTCATAATAGGCCTGAAGTTTCCAGGGACAGAAGGATCTAGGTTCTCCTTTTTAATAGGTGGAGTAATCCAGGCTTCTTTTATGTCCCCTGGAACATAAGCCTCATTGAAAGAAAGTGCCAGAGTCTCAGCACTATATCCCCCTTGCATGATGAGGGCGTAAGGTTGTGAATAACCTCCAAGACTACTTCCACAGATACTTTTTTGAAAGCAAAGGATTCAAGGTGGTCACCCTCTTGGGTGGCCGCTGAGAGAGGCCTTCTCAGTATCGGAGAACATTCAAAACTAATATTTTGTATTGGGCATCTTTGATAAAGCTAGCATGATAAGTTATTACGAAGCAAGACTGGCATTTTTCATGCAACCAGTCTCGCCATTTCTTATTGAGGCATGACATTTTGTATTGGGCATCTTTGATAAGGCAAGCATAAGTGTTATTATGTAGCTAGACTGGCCTTTCAGTGGAGCCAGTCTAGTAATTTCTAATTGTGATATGACATTTGATATTGGACATCTTTGATAAAGCAAGCATGGTAAGTATTATGTAGCTCGACTGGAATTTTAGTACAGCCAGTCTGGACATGTTTTCATACTTTGGCATGCATTTCTAATGGTAAAGCCAACTGGGGTATATTCTTACGTGTGGATGCTGCTATATATTGGCAGAACCACCATAAACATGTTTTCTTTTAATATTACTGGCATTATGCACAAAGCAAACATGAGGGAATAATGGGTATACTGGTGCAGTAAGCAAGGAAATGCATGGGCACAGCCAGTGTGAAAACATTTTATACTGGCACATTGTGGGAAAAGCATCATGAAAACGTGTTGGAGAAAAGCTCCTGTGCACTGTTGGTGACTTGCATTTATTGGAGTTAGAGTTACCCTACAAACTGTTTGGCTTTTTATCAATTTCTTTTTCTAAACTGTGCCTCTAAAAGGCATCCATTATTTAAAAGGACTTCTCAGGGAGAACCCTGCCATACCCCCGTTGAGTGGTCCGGGCTCCCTCAGTACACACGGTATCCTCCTGTGAGGGGGACAGGGAGAGCCCTGTGGGCCCAGAAGAGGGGTGTCCTGTGAGGGGGAGGAGGCAGAGCCCTGTGGGCCCAGAAGAAGGGTGTCCTCCTGTGAGGGGGGAGTGTGGCGCTGCCCCTTGAAGGGACGCGCATGTGGCGGTGTGACGTTGCACGCCGCCGCGTGCAGTATAAATAAAAGGGGCTTTCCCGGCTGCGGCAGTGCGACCGGGAAGCCCGAGCAGTAGACACGTGTGTTGTGTGTCTGTACTTGCTGGGGGCTTACAGGCATCGCAAGGGGGTTTATGACCAACCCCCAATAGTGGCGACGAAGTGGGGATGATGCCTGGGCCCGGCGGTGATAGAACAATCAATTTTTTTTCCTGAAGCGGAATTGTGATTTAGTTTCACGTCGTAGGCTGTGCATCGACCACGCGGCTGGCGGCCATTTTGAATTTCGTCCGTGGAACTTCACCGGGCTCCGGTTTGAGCGGTGAGTGGCATCCAGTGGCATCATGGCCTAATTTTTGGACACTGCTAGCAGGCAGTTATACCTGCAGGCCTATGCCCAATTTTTGAATTCTTCTTGAATTTTGGGCCTCCTACGTTGAGTGCAAACGAGAAGGGGTATACTGGCTGGGCCTGCATAGCCCTAATTCTCTGACTCCATTTTTGGAAATCCTGTGCCTACAAAGTGCTGCAGCAGCTGAGGAGTGAACTCTTCATCATCAGGTTGGGGATCTCATTCTTTTTCATCCTCTTCATCATCAGGAAGGGCTGCTGCAGCTATAAATACTCCTTTATCTTCAACTTGTTGTTCATCACATCCAGCTGCTGTGGCCGTGTATGAGGCCATTTGTGGAGGGGGACACTCCACCATCATCTCCTTCGCTCCCAGGTTGGACATTTCATTTGCCTGGGTGCGTGTGTCTGGACTGTGCTGTGGGATTTGAGTTGCGGCCCCCAAACTCCACGCTGGGGGTGCCTGTGCCCCCCCCCATGAGTGGGAGTAGTGATGAAGACGGTGAACTGCCAGCAGTGCAACAGCAGCCACCTCAGGACGGTGGGCTAGCAGCTGCCCAACAGCAACTTCCCCAGGACGGCGGACAACCAGCAGCTCCACAGCAGCTGCCTTAGGACGGCGGACAGCCAGCAGCTCTACAACAGCCTCCTCAGGTGCAAGCAGGAGGTCAGGCTCCAATACCCCAGGCGCCGCCAGTGGTGCAACCGTTTGCTCAGCCAGGACATCCTGTCATGGCCCAGGCACAAGCCCATACGGCTCTGCAGCCCATCCCGGAATTTGACGTAACGGGCCCGCCATCCAGTTTAGGGCCCAGATGGAAGAGGTGGGTGGACCGCCTCGATATGTACTTTAGGGCTGCACAGGTGACGGATGGTGACAGCATGCTGGCAACCATGTTGTACTTGGCGGGACCTTCGGTCCAGGAGATATTTGAGTCGCTTCCACCAGGGGATGGGTCCTATGCCGCGGCAAAGGCAGCACTCCAGGCTCATTTTCTGCCCCTTGCCAACTCGGACTATGAGCGCTTTGTGAAGCAAAAGGAGGATGAGACTTTGGACACCTTCTATGGACGCCTAAGGCGCCTGTCGCTGGCCTGTGCACGGGGCGATGCAGAGGACATGATGAGAACAATGCTCATCCAGGCGTGCTCCTCGGGCAAACTCAGAAGACAAGTCCTAAGAGACACCGCATCTTCAAGTCTGAGGCTCGGGCAGCTAGGATGGAGGCTGGGTCCCGCTCAGTCAAGACGGAGGAGGTGTGTGCCATGTGGCGCAGTGGAAGAGGCATCAGAAGACCTGGTGCTGGACCCCGTGACAGAGCTGGAAGAGCTGGCGAATCTTGCCCGACTGAGTGCCCAGCGGCTGGAAGGACATGTGGTAGGTGTGGGCCGCCTGATCATTTTTCTCAGGTGTGCAAGGCAGCCCTGCCCGTGATGGTGCCGAGTGGCCCAGCCCAGTCTGGGTTCCTGCACCAGAATCGCCAGCTGAATGTTGCACAGGTGGACCAGAGCGAGGAGGATGCCCCGGTGGAGAAGGCAGACGAAGAGGAGGAAGAGAACATTTTCTTCGTCTCCAGTGTGGGGGCCCTAAAAGGGAAGAGCAGGAGACAGCCGAGGTGTGTGGTGAAGGTCAACAAGTCACCAGTCCCGGTCCTAGTAGACACATGAGCATCAGTCAACGTGATGGCAATTGGGCATTACGACGCCATGGACACCCCCCCCCCCCCAAGCTAGTCACACCGAAAGCATGCATCTTCGCATCCGGGGGGCTGGAACCGATTCCCGCTGGATGGTGCCATCGTGGAGAAGGTGGAGCATGATGGCTCGCAGATCACTGCACGATTCTATGTAACGCTGGTGAGCACAAACACCCTGTTGAGCTGTGCAGCTGCCGGGCCCTCGGCATCGTCAGCTTTGCTTACTCAGTGTACCTGGAGGACATTAACGACCTCCTTGACAAGTATGCCGCCCTTTTTAATGGCATTGGACAGATGGCCGGTGACCCAGTGAGGTTACATATAAATTAGTCCATGCAGCCCATCGCCCTAAAACATCACAGGGTACCCTTTCACCTTCGTGAGCAGGTGGACAAGGAGCTGGACAATCTTGTTAACCTCCACATAATCGAGAAGGTGGAGGGTGCGACCCCCTGGGTGTCGGAATGTCGTGTTGAGGAAACCCAAGCAACCAGACTGTCTGCATTTGTGTCAACATGAGGCTGCCCAACAAAGCCATCAAAAGGGAGAGGCACCTTACCCCAACAATTGATGACATCATCGCAGAGGTGCAGGGTGCTCGCTTCTTTTCCAAGCTGGACCTCTGAGCAGGCTACCATCAGGTGGTCCTACACCCAGAATCAAGGTACATCACCACGTTCATCACCCACTGGGGACTCTACCGCTATAAAAGACTTTTGGCGTGTCCTCGGCAGCAGAGGTTTTTCAGAATATCATCCGGGGCACCCTCGCAGACCGAGAGGGCATTTTGAACATTAGTGAGGATATCTTTGTGTTTGCTAGGACTGAGGTGGACCACCTGCGGAGGCTGGCAAAGACTTTCGAAAGACTGCAGTCGCTGGGCCTCACCCTTCACAGGGAAGGAAAAATGAGTTCCTGCGCCCGTCCATCGGTTTTGTCTTCAAGGAGGGGGGTGTGTCACCGGATCCCAAGAAGGTCCAGGACATCAAAAAGGCACAGCCACCCGAGTCGGTGTCCGATGTGAGGAGCTTCCTCTGCATGGTCATCTATTGTGGACGGTTTATTCAAAATCTTGCCTCGAGATCTGAACCCCTCAGGGCCCTGATGAAGAAGGAATCCACCTGGCACTGGGGGCCGCTTCAGCAGGTGGCGTTCAAGGACATCAAGGGTGCGCTGGCAGCTGAGGACACCATGGCATTCTTTGACCCTGCTCTACCATCGGATATCGTGGACGCCAGCCCATTTGGCCTGGGCGCTGTGCTAACTCAGATAGATCGTGACATGGGTGTCCGCCCGGTGGCCTACGCCGGCAAGGCGCTGTCTGAGACGGAACAGAGGTATTCGCAGATTGAGCGCGAGGCAGGTGCACTGGGGCTGCAGGCACTTCAGGCTATATGTCCTGGGACGCCCGGTGACGGTCGTGACAGACCATAAGCCTGGGCTTCCCATTCTTGCAGGGTCGCCATCCAAGCCACCGGTGAGGATCGAGCGGTGGATGCTCACTCTCCTGGAGTACAGGGTCACCTTTGTGTATTGACCGGGGACGAACAATGCCACAGACACTCTCCTGACACCCGGGTGCACATGGGGGAGTGGACTATGACAAGTGTGCTGAAGAAGCCGATCATCATGTCCGAATGGTGGTGGAGGCGGCCACGCCCAATGCAATGCCCCTGGTGGAACTCGAGGCAGCAGCAGGGGACGAGGGCTTCCAAATCCTGAGACACTCCCTGCAGCAGGGCTCCTGGAAGTCGGTGCTGGAGTCCCTTGCAGGGTGTACTCAAGAGGCCAAGACGGGACTGGAGCAGCTGTGGAAGGTCAGGGAGGAACTATCATTCTTGGCGTCCGGCCTGCTGCTCAGAGGGGACCGGATAATTGCTCCCCAGTCCAAGGTGAAGGACTTGATTACCCTTGCCCACCAGGGACACCAGGGCACGGCAAAGACCAAGGCCAGGCTACGGCTGAAGGTTTGGTTCCCCGAGCTAGAGCGGAAGGTGGGCGACTTTGTGGCGGCCTGCGTCTGGTGTCAGGCGGCATCTCCTCTGCAGCGAGAACCGGCCATAGAGATGATGCCTCGAGGGACGCGACCCTGGGAGGTGGTCCATGCGGACTTTGGATCAACAACAATGGGCACACACTTCCTGGTGATCATCGATGAATATTCGTGGTACCCGGAGGTGGAGTTCGTGGAGTCTGGCCTTCAAACACGTGGTGGTGGCCATGGAGAAGGTGTTTGCGGCCCATGGGTTCCCCCACACGCTGTGCTCTGACAACGGGGCGCCATTCCAGAGCAAACGTTCTCGTAACTGATGGAGAACTGCGGGGTAGAGCACCGGAAGATCACCCCCTTGTGGCCCAGGGCAAACAGAGAAGCCAAAAGGCTAATGAGGACACTGAACAAGACCTTCAGAATTGCCCAAGGCCAAGGACAGTCCCTCCAGAGAGCTCTATCAGTTTCTGCGGGTGTACCGCACCACCCCGCATGCTTCCATAGGGGTGGCCCCGGCCGAGGCTCTATTCAAGCGCTGCCCTCGGGGGTTGCTGCCCGAGGTGGGGGAGACGGAGCCGGGGGTAATTGATAACCAACAGGTAGAGGTGGACCGGCGATTGAGGATTGAGCAGGAAAACATCCGAAGGGGTCTCTGCCCGCAGTTGCTGGAGCCAGGCGACGAAGTCCTCATACGGAACAGACCTTCCATACGAGCCAGAGCCGTTGGATGTCGTGGCAGTGAAAGGGTCCATGGTGATCGCCTCGGACGGAAGGTCTGCCGTTACCCGCAATGTGAGCTTCTTCAAGAAGCTAGGAGACCCGAGAACTGACCCTCCCCCGGAACCAGACTGAATGGAGGTGCATGATGACGGAGGAGGCCACTCTGGCACACCCGAGTGTCCTGCCTGGGGAATGCCTGTGGATGAAACACCCATGCCGAAGGTAAGCGGGAGGTACCGCCAGAGGGCTGGGCGAGGGAAACCTGCTTACCTCAGCGACTATGTGCTGCGACACTTATCTGATCGACCTGAATCCGGGGTTGTTAAGTGAGGGGCCCCGGGTGGATGCTGATAAAGGGGTGATATGATATGATATGATATGGTATTTGTAACGAGCCTATACACAAGTGTTTCAAGGCGCGACGAGGCAGGGAGGGGGGGAAACAAGGGGAAGACAGACAAACGATCCTACTAGGCCAGGTGTCATTCAGATCGCGCAAGTGCAGAGGTAAGGGGAAAAGGAGGAAGTGCAGGGGGAGGAGGTGGGGGGGAAAGTGCAGTACAAGGTAAGTAGCGTAAGAAATAATAATTAATAAATAATAAATAAAAAGGGCCAGCTGGTGGCAAGTGCGAGGTAAGTGCAGAGCAAGTGCTGGGAAGGGGGCTGTAGGGTACAGTGACAGTCCCACAGTGCACGGGGAGCCAGGGAGGCAGTGCAAGTGGAGAGTGGCTGGGCCCTGGACCGAGGTTGCTGAGAGTGGCCCAGATGCAGGTTTAGTGCTGAATTCAGTGGGGGGTTAAGCAGGTTTAGCAGGGGAGAGGGAGAGAGAAGGCAGAAGCGAAGAGGAAGGTTTTGAGGTGCTTCCGGAACCGGAGATGGTTCTCCTCAAGTTTCAGGGAGGCAGGAAGGCTGTTCCAGAGGGAGGCCCCTGCTGCGGAGAGAGATCTACCCCCAGCTCGTTGCTTCGAGAAGCGGCTGACCATGAGGGAGTTGGAGACGGATGAGCGAAGGGCTCGTGAAGGAAGATATTTAGGAAGAGAGAGTTGAAGGTATTTAGGTCCCTGGCCCCAGAAGGCCTTGTGGACAATGCAGAGGGTTTTGAACTTAATCCTCGCAGCCACTGGGAGCCAGTGAAGGGATTTCAGTCCTGGAGAGATACGGTCCCTGGGCTTGAGGCCAAGGACAAGTCTCGCAGTTCTGTTCTGGATAAGTTGCAGAGGGCGGAGAGTGGAGGCAGGCAGATTAAGATAGAGGCTGTTACAGTAGTCCAGCCTTGAGAGAACCAGGGCTCGGGAGACAGTGAGCTTCTGGGGGAAGGAGAGGAAGGGAAGAATACCTCTGAGGAGGTGCAGCTGGTAGTGTGACTTCTTAGAGACGTCAGATATATGAGGAGAGAAGGAGAGTGGAGTCGAAGATGACCCCGAGGTTTTTAGCCATGCAGGTAGGGGCAGGAAGGGGGCCAAGGGAGGCCGGCCAGAGAGCTGCAGGGAAGGAGGGAGTGGGTGTGCCGATGAGTAGAATCTCAGTCTTACTGGCGTTGAGGCAGAGGTCATTGGCGGCACACCATTCCTGGATAGCAGACAGACAGTCAGAGATGAGGGAAGGAGAGGAGGAGGCCGAGGGTAGCCTGAAAATGAGCTGGGTATCGTCGGCATAGCACTGGAAGTAGGGCCAGAGAGCGGCGATGCGGTGGGCAAGGAGTGCCAGATACTGGTTGAAAAGCCAGGGAGAGAGGTTGGAACCCTGGGGGACACCACAGGTGGAGAAAAAGATGTCAGAGAGGAAGGAGCCCATTTGGACCTGGGAGGGTTGACCGGAAAGGAAAGAAGTCAGCCATGCCAGAGCCTGACCAGTGATACCCAGGTTATCACGGAGACAGTTGAGCAGGATGGCATGGTTGACAGTGTCAAAGGCAGAGGAGAGATCGAGCAGAATGAGAACACAGGGAGGGTGTGTGCGGAAACTGTTTTCAAGTGTTGTGCTATTATAGTTCTTTGATTTGCAGTGTGTAGCATTAAAGTATTTCTTGTTGTCCTCCCGAAAAAGCAGTGTGGCGCTGCCCCTTGAAGGGACGCGCACGCGGCGGCGTGACGTTGCACGCCGTCGCGTGCAGTATAAATAAAAGGGGCGTTCCTGGCCGCGGCAGTGCGACCTGGAAGCCCGAGCAGTACAGACGTGTGTTGTGTGAGTCTGTGCTTGCTGGGGGCTTACGGGCATCATGAGGGGGTTTAGGACCAACCCCCAACAGGGAGGAGGGAAAGTCCCATGGGCGCAGAAGAAGGGTGTCCTCTTGTGAGGGGGAGAAGGGAAAGCCCGTGGGCGCAGAAGAGGGGTGTCCTCTTGTGAGGGGGAGAAGGGAAAGCCCGTGGGCACAGAAGAGGGGTGTCCTCCTGTGAGGAGGAGGAGGAGGCGGGAAAGCCCTGTGGGCGCAGAAGAGGGGTGTCCTCCTGTGGGGGGTGGGGGGGAAGAGGGAGAGCCCCATGGGCCCAGAAGAGGGGTGTCCTCCTGGGCCCAGAAGAGGGGTGTCCTTCTGTGAGGGGGAGGAGGGAAAGCCCCATGGGCCCAGAAGAGGGGTGTCCTCCTGGGCCCAGAAGAGGGGTGTCCTCCTGGGCCCAGAAGAGGGGTGTCCTGTGGGGGGGGAAGGAGGAGGGAGAGCCCCGTGGGCCCCAGAAGAGGGGTGTCCTCCTGGGCACAGAAGAGGGGTGTCCTTCTGGGGGGGGGGGAGGAGGGAGAGTCCCGTGGGCCCAGAAGACAGGGTGTCCTCCTGTGGGGGCGGGAGGAGGGAGAGCCCCGTGGGCCCAGAAGAGGGGTGTCCTCCTGTGGGGGTGGGAAGAGGGAGAGCCCCATGGGCCCAGAAGAGGGGTGTCCTCCTGTGGGGGGGGAGGAGGGAGAGCCCCGTGGGCCCAGAAGAGGGGTGTCCTCCTGGGCCCAGAAGAGGGGTGTCCTCCTGTGGGGGGGGGGGAGGGAGAGCCCTGTGGGCCCAGAAGAGGGGTGTCCTCCTGGGCCCAGAAGAGGGGTGTCCTCCTGTGGGGGGGGGAGGAGGGAGAGCCCCGTGGGCACAGAAGAGGGGTGTCCTCCTGTGGGGGGGGAGGAGGGAGAGCACCTGTGGACAGATCACCCGTTCCGGAGGTGAGCAGGAGGTACCCCCAGAGGGCTGGGGGAGGGAAACCTGCTCGCATCACCGATTACGTACTTGGACATTTGGCTGACTACTGTAGTGGTAATCACTGTTGAAGTAAGGGGACCCGGGTGGCTGGTAATAAAGTGGTGTTTCTGACAATGGGGAATGTTAAAATGTTATTGTTATGATGTGTCGTGTGCAGTGCATAGTTGTAGCGCGTGTTGTTCTCCTGGAAAAAGGAGGAGTGTGGCGCTGCCCGATGACAGGAACGCACGCGGCGGCGTGACGTTGCACGTCGCCGCGTGCAACATAAATAAACGGGGCGTTTCCCGGCCGCGCAGAGCGACTGGGAAGCCCGAACAGTAAGGACGCGTGTGGAAGTGTCGTCCTTGCTAGATGGGGGCTTCGGGACCGCATGGGGGCATGGAGGAACCCTCAACAGGTGTCCTCCTGTGGGGGGGGGGAGGAGGGAGAGCCCCGTGGGCCCAGAAGAGGGGTGTCTTCCTGTGGGGGGGAGGAGGGAGAGCCCCGTGGGCCCAGAAGAGGGGTGTCCTCTTGTGAGGGGGAGAAGGGAAAGCACGTGGGCACAGAAGAGGGGTGTCCTTCTGTGGGGGGAGGAGGGAGAGCCCCGTGGGCCCAGAAGAGGGGTGTGCTATAGTGAAAGTGACTGTACGGAAGAGGGGGCATGTAATAGAAGCAGAGACCCCTTTGTCCCGGGAGAAGGGACTAGTAGAGGAGTAGAGCCCCAAAAGGGGGTTTTGGGGGGACTTTTGGGACAATTGGCAAGAGGACTAATGAACTCTAGAAATCAAACAGACTTCCTCTTAGAACTTTGTGCTACTCATTTCAATGTCTTCAGATATGAAGCCTAGTTCAAGGATTAAGTGTGCCCAGAACCTTTATGTTACAGCCATCCTGAAACAATGTCCATGCAATCGTTTCATGTTGTACTTTTGTTTAAATAAACCATTCAACTTTATTCCAGTGTCAGTAGTTGTGCGTTCCCTCACCGTGTGGCTACCTTATTAAAATCAAAATGCAACAAAGAATTCTCTTTCACCTAATACAGTAGAAAACAGCTGCAGTGCACGTTTTGCTCACAATCACAGCAGACTAGCAGCAGTTGAAGCTTCCATTAAAGACTTACAGTGCAGTCAGCAGCAGAGCAAGTTTCGCTCAGACAGAATACCAGATGGACCAGTGAGCCACAGTGCAAGTTTTCCTCTCACACACGCAGCAGTGCAAGTTTTCCTCACACATACTGCGCACACAAGCAGCAGTGCAAGGTACTGCACACAAGCAGCAGTGCAAGCTTTCCTCCACAAGCAGCAGTGCAAGCTTTCCTCACACACGAGGAGCAGTGCAACCTTTCCTCACACATTGCACACAAGCAGCAGTGCAACCTTTCCTCACACATATTGCACAAACAAGCAGCAGTGCAAGCTTTCCTCACACATACTGCACACACAAGCAGCAGTGCACGCTTCCCTCACATACTGCACACACAAGCAGCAGTGCACGCTTCCCTCACATACTGCACACACAAGCAGCAGTGCACGCTTTCCTCACACATACTGCACACACAAGCAGCAGTGCAAGCTTTCCTCACATACTGCACACACAAGCAGCAGTGCACGCTTCCCTCACATACTGCACACACAAGCAGCAGTGCACGCTTTCCTCACACATACTGCACACACAAGCAGCAGTGCAAGCTTTCCTCACATACTGCACACACAAGCAGCAGTGCACGCTTTCCTCACACATACTGCCCACACAAGAACTGCACACAAGCAACAGTGCAAGCTTTCCCCACACATACTGCACACAAGCAGCAGTGCAAGCTTCCTTTAGACATCGCAAACAGCTGCAGTAAAAGCTTCCCTCAGAACAGGTGCAGAAAAGCTTCTCACACAATGCAAGAGTGAGGACTGCAAGGCAAACAGCCTTCACAAAAGCCAAGCAGCGCAAGATACCCACACACTGCCCAGGTACATTTCACTAGGTGTAGAGGCTGCCACAGGGGGACGCCGGCCCCGAGCAAGTGCGATTCCATGACAAGCCAAAAACCCGTGGGGCTCTGAAAAGGCCGGAAGCTGGAGGCGCCCTACCCCACCAGGAGGTCCCGTGGTCCAAGTGACCCCTTCAAGGATGAGCCTGCTTGGACTACAGAGCTGGAAAGGCTCCGTCTCCCGGTGCCACAACATCCTAACATCAAAGGGGACTTCTCACAGGTGTGCGGGTTGGTTCATTGAAGGTTCCTCATACTATCAAGTTCGATTATTGTTAGCTTTGGAAGACTGAAAGGCAAAGGACATGCAGGTTAGACGAAGATCTCTGCAACAGGAGCACCGACACACTGAGCTACCTGCACAACGATCGTACCCGCTCGAAAGGGAGGACTTGTGTGGCGTATAAACAGATTGGGCTTTGCTGCAGATCTCAGTGAAGGGAATGCAGCAAGCGCTTTGACTCACTACTGCCCTCTCCAGCTCGCCCAGGAGCAGAGACAATGGTCTTCAAAGCAGCTGAAAAGCCAGGTTCCTACATCATGGATTTCGTCACAGAAGAGGCTTGTTAGGCGAAGTTTATATACAGTACCCTTTGGGTGCACAACACAACTCTGAGTACAGGTATAGGAAACCCAACCTTTGGTATAAGCTTGTACTACACAGTTTTGGTAGCATGTTGAGCAGCCAGGCTGATCTCAAGAGGGGAAAAGTGAGCTGTAGTGGAGTTACAGAGATTTACTTTTACAGGTATTCAAATAAACTCTTACACTCAAGGTTTCTTGCACAAACAATTCATTTATTTATTAGTCAGTTATAATAAGCCTTCAGAAGGGAGCAATATAACAGTAACACACACATACACTTCAATACTGTACACTCTTAGTTTCTAAATCAGTAAAGACCCCTTTGGGATGGCCCACAACCTACACCCTCAGGTGACTTTAGTAACAAGGGTGCTGGGGACATTAATACCTTACTGTTGGCATTTAAAATACTCTTAATAAGTAGGTAAAAGGCAAAGGTTATTAGAACACAAGACATTACAAATGTTTCTAAGCAGGGCAAATACTTTTAGATCCTTTTAGACGACTCTTTCAATTCTGTAGGCTAAGCCAAAGTCAATAGGTCAAAGTCTTGCATAGGATAAAGCACTTCTAGTAGTAGGACAAGTATTTGCACAAGTTCTTAGGAGTCTTTGATAAAAAAGAAGAATCAAATGTAGGGCCACAAGCTGATTAGACAGATTTTGAAGGAACTTTTGGGTTGATATCACTTAGAACCTGATTAAATGCAAAAATGTGCACTGTCGCATTGGTGTGCCATAGAACGGAGACTTCGAGTTCCTCAACTCCTTTTGTTTAATTAGGAAACCAGGCTGCTGTGGTCACACCTTATTACTGTGCCAGAAAAAAAAATGATGCTGGAGACTAAGTCCAATTACTGTTGTGTGATAAGAAAGTTTAATTGATCTGCCCTATGGATTACACATGTTTCAGCAAGGTGCCTTTCTCAAATCAGGGCTTATCCAACGTTATTTCTCTTGATCATTACTGGAAGTGTAATAATGGGGATCAATCCCAACTGCAAGTCCATAGGGCAGATCAATTACACTTTATCACACAACAGCAATTGGACTCAGTCTCCAGCATATTTGTTTTTCTGGCGCAGTAATAAGGTGTGACCACAGCAGCCTGGTTTCCACAAGCTGATTAGACGTGCGAGTTGCAGAAGTTACAAGCACTTCTACAGTAAGAGGCAAGTTCTCTCAGACTTAGTACCTTGGTAAATAAGAAAAGATGCAGCTGATGACTTCTGTTCCTGTGCAACCCTGCAGGTCTCACTGTTCCTGGGCCTCAGTCTTGGGGACAAGAGGGAGGACGTCGGGGGACACCTGCAATGCACTGGGACAGTCAAAACTTGCAACCGGCAAACTTCCCCTTTCAGTGGCTGTTCAATGTTTCAGCTGCTTGCGTCTACCGCAAATAGCAACACTGCAGTTCCTGGCTTTCAAGATGGACTTTCCTTGCTTCTGGGGTCCTGCACTCTGTTGAGGGGGCTCAGGCTTGGTCAGTCCTGCTTCGCGGGAGTCCGGAGGATCTTCCTGAAGCTCTAGGCCAGCTTAAAAGCAACGCACACAATCTGGTGTTCCTCTCCCTGGCTATACGGTTTCCTGTAGCAACTCTGAGGAAATACAACCAGCTCTGAGATGAGTGTCCAGGTGGCTTACTTTGGAGTGGATTGGTCCCACCAACTCAAAAAGGGAGACGTCGTCCTTGCAGGGGCTTCTCTGTCGACACGAACTTGGCAAATTGGCACTGCAGCAGGGCTTCACTGCAGAAACCAACGGTCCAGGAGTTGCAGCAGGCGTCCTCTTCAAGCTCTTTCAGTTCCTTAGTCCAGTGGTCGACTGCCTTCCAAGCCAAAAGACTCACCTTTTATTCAGTTCTCGGCCATTCATTCCAGCCTAGCTGCCACTCACTCAGTAGGGTGGCTGTCCTTGCCGGACTGTCAGCCAGCCAATCACCACAGAGTGCATTTGGGTCTCCAATGAGACTAAGCACAGAGTTTCGGGCACTTCCCTCACTTCCTGCCTACCGCACTCTGGAGCCAGAGGCGGGTTTCACTCAGAAACCCTGCCAAAGGCGAAATGACCAAAGGGACTGAACCTGGTTTGGCGCACAGAGAAACTCTAGAAAGACCTTTCCACAAAGACCTGGTGAAAAAAAGACCGGGGGACATTTTATCAAAGATGGCTCTGCGCCATTTTGAAAAAGATGGCTCCCGTGATTGCTTTACCGGAGCTGCAAACCACAGTAGTTCAAAATGAAACCACTTCCACCAGCCATTAATTGTAGAAAGGGTATCATTAAAATGTTACATGAAAAGCTAGACAAAGGGGGTACTAAGTAACCCCTCCAGCACCCTATTGTAAGATGGTGTGTGCTGCACCTAGAAAGTTACACTAAATAAAGTCAATTTCACTTCACTGCTCTTGGCAACAGTAGTTTATCCAAGAGAAGGTCATTACACCTTTGGGAAATCTAAGAGGCTTCCCTGTGCCACTGCACTGAAGGTGCTGTGTGACACAATGTAAAGGATGATGCCTATGGAGTTTGTCAGGCTCCACAACCAAAAGAAACATTGTTCAAAATCACATTAAAATCATGAGAGTGACAATAAAAATAAAATAGAACAAATAAAAGCAATAAATTAAAAGAGTGCAGACATCAGGTGTCAAGTGCTGGTTGGGGACTGTAGGGATACAGAGAACAGTCCCCTAATACGGTGGTTACCAGGAAGACAGAGCAGGTGTGCAACTGGCGGGGGACAGGGCCTGGGCTCGAGATCAGAGGGTGGCCAGGTAACCAGTGCAGTTTCAGATTCAGCCAGACCAGCAGCGGAGAGGAAGAGAGAAAGCAGAAGCAAAGAGGAAGGTCTTGAGGTGCTTCCGAAACCAGAGATGGTTCTCCTCAAGTTTCAGAGGCAGGGAGGCTGTTCCAGTGGGAGGCCCCAGCAGAAGAAAGATCGACCACCAACTCACTGCTTGGAGAAGCGACTGACCCCGAGGGAGTTGGGAGTTGGATGAGCGAAGAGCTTGAGAAGGAAGTTACTTGATATGATATGGCATTTATAACGTGCCTATACAAAAGTGTTTCAAGGCACGACGAGGCAAGGGGGGGGGGGGGGAACAAGGGAGGACAGACAACGATCCTACTAGGCCAGGTGTCATTCAAATCGTGCAAGTGCATGGGAAGGGGGGAAAGGAAAAGTGCACGGGGGGAGGGAGGGGGAAAGTGCAGTACATGGGAAAGTGGAATAAATAAGATTTTTAAAAAAGACAAACAGCCAGTTAGTGGCAAGTGCAAGGAAGAGCAGACATAAGTGCTGGTAGGGGGTCTGAAGGGATACAGAAAAACGGTCCCCAAGTGCAGGGGTTGCCAGGGAGGCAGTGCAGGTGGGCAATTGATGGGGCCAGGGCCAGAGATCAGAAAAAGGTGGCCAGGTAACCAGTGCAATTTCAATCAGGAATTCAGCAAGGAGGGGAGGAGAGAAAGAAGCAAAGAGGAAGGTTTTGAGGTGTTTCCGGAACCAGAGATGGTTCTCCTTGAGTTTCAGGGAGGCAGGAAGGCTGTTCCAGAGAGAGGCCACTGCCGAAGAGAGTGATCTGCCACCAACTCGTTGCTTGGAGAGGCGACTGACCCTGAGGGAGTTGGAGGCAGATGAGCGAAGAGTTTGAGAAGGAAGATATTTAGGAAGAGAGAGTTGAATGTATTGCGGCCCCAGACCCTAGAAGGCCTTGTGTACAATGCAGAAGGTTTTGAACTTAATCCGCACAGCCACTGGGAGCAAGTGCAGAGATTTCAGTCCTGGAGAGATACGATCCCTGGGCTTGAGGCCAAGGACAAGTCCCGCAGTCCTGTTCTGGATACGTTGCAGAGTGCGGAGAGTGGAGGCAAGAAGATTTAGATAGAGGCTGTTACAGTAGTCCAGCTTAGAGAGGACCAGGGCTCTGGAGACAGTGAGCTTCTGGGGGAAGGAGAGGAAAGGAAGAATACCTCTAAGGAGGTGCAGGTGGTTGTGTGACAACTTAGAGACGTCAGAAATGTAAGGGGAGAAGGAGAGTGCAGAGTTGAAGATGACCCTGAGGTTTTTAGCCTTGCAGGTGGGAGTGGGAGGAGGGCCAAGAGAGGCCAGCCAGAAAGCTGCAAGGAAGAAGGGATTGGTATGCCGATGAGTAGAATCTCAGTCTTACTGGCATTAAGGCAGAGGTTGTTGGCGGCACACCACTCCTGGATGGCAGACAGACAGTCGGAGATGAGGGAAGGAGAGGACGAGGGTAGCCTGGAAATGAGCTGGGTATCATCCGCATAGCAATGAAAGTTGGGACAGAGCAGCGCTGCGGTGGGCAAGGAGTGCCAGATACTGGATGAACAGCAAGGGAGAGAGGTTAGATCCCTGGGGGACACCACAGGTAGAGAAAAAGATGTCTGAGAGGAAGGACCCAAGTTGGACCTGGGAGGGTCGGTCGGAGAGGAAAGAAGTCAGCCACGCCAGAGCCTGACCAGTGATACCCAGGTTATCATGAAGACGGTTGAGCAGGATGGCATGGTTGACAGTGTCAAAGGCAGAAGAGAGATCAAGCAAGATATGAACGCAAGGGGTGTTTGAGTCGAGGTTGGTGAGCAGGTCTTCACGCATGTTCAGGAGAGCAGTTTCCGTGCTTCTGGCAGCTCTGAAGGCAGACTGATGGTCATGAAGACTACCAACAGATTCAGTGTGAGGATTGAGCTGGGAGATGGCCAGTTTCTCCAGGCGCTTTCCCAGGAAGGGAGTGATGGAGGTTGGGCGATAGTTAGCCTGGCAGGAGGGGTCGGCAGAGGGTTTCTTAAGAAGAGGGTGCACAAGGGAGTGCTTCAGGGGGAATGGGAAGACTCCAGTGGCGAAGGAGTGATTGCAGAAATCATCCAGGGCAGGAGCCAGGGAGTCGATGTGGTCCTTGATAGTTTGAGGAGCATTGGCGAACCTGTTTCGATGAGACTTTCATAGATCGGACTCGTCTGGAGAGAAAAGCGGAAAGGCAGAGAAGGAGGGAGGAGGGGTGGCTGCAGAAGGGCCAGAGGAAGATCAGGGAATAGAGGGGGTGAGGTGAGAGGATGAGAGTAAGGACAGGATGCCCTGAGTTTGTTAAATGAAGCGAGAGGCCAGTGCCATGCAGAGGGCCTGGGAAGGGACAGGAGAGGTAGAGACTGCGGCAGGATTGGCCAGTTCCTTGCAGATTTGAATGAGTTCAGCCGAGTTGTTAGATGCCGCAGAGAGGTGGGCTTGGATATGAGCTCTCCTCTTGGTGAGGACAGAGACCGGTATTACCTTTGCAGCAGGCCAGTTTGTCAGAGGATGAACTTGAAGAACGCCATTTCCTTTCGGCAACCCTACACTTGCGTTTTAGGGTGACGAGGTCTGAGTCATACCAGGAGTTACACTTGGCTTTGGGCTTCAGGTGGATCCTCATGACAGGGGCAAGGAGATCCAGAGTATAGGATATAGAAGAGTGGAGCATGGAGAGGGCTGTGTCAGGGTGAGAGTCAGCCAAAGGGGGAGGAGGGAGTGAGAAGGTGGCAGCGAAAGCCTCAACTGCCACTTCATGGGTCGGGTGACTGAGAAGGTGGGTGGCAGTGACGGAGGTGGCTTGACCTGCGGGGTAGGGAGGGTGAGGTGGGAGGATAGGAGAAAGTGGTCACTACAGGAGAGAGGAGTGGAGAGAGGGACAGAGAGGGGAAGGTCCGAAGAGATCAGAACATCGAGAGTGTGCCCTGCAGAATGAGTCGGCCAGAGGGGAGAATGGTGAGAGAGTCGCAGAGGTCACGAAAGAGTACAGAGGGGGGACAGGAGGCATCCAGGTGGATGTTGAAGTCTCCAAGGATGAGGAGTTGAGTGGTTGAGGCCAGGAGTGAGGAGGAGAGGTCCGCCCACTCAGAGGAAGGGAGAAACCTGACCAGGTGGCCGATAGATAGTAGCCACAGTAAGGGAATGGCTAGGAAAGAGAGCTGGCAGACAAAGCATTCAAAAGAGGAGTAGGTCTGCATAGGAGTGACAGAGGCCGGAATCCACTCAGGGAAAATAAGGGATATGCCCCCACCAGAGCGATTGGGCCTGGGTGTGGAGAGGATCTTGTAACCGTCAGGTAGGAGTGTGTCAAAGCTGGTGACAGAGCTGGCCGTGAAATGTCTCAGTGAGACCGAGGACATCAAGGTCCAGTTCCTCAAGAAGGCGGCAGATATCAGAGGAATGCTTGATGGTAGAGCGAGAGTAAAGAGTGGCAACGTGGAGAAGGTTGCCATCCTTGAAGGACTTCCGGGGAGGGGTACAGATCAGAGGTACGCCCTGAGGAGGTGAAGAAGGAGCAAGGGAGGGGGCAGGGAGGGAGGGTAGAGGCAAGGTAGCCGAGGACAGAGCAGGGGGGACAGCAGGAGAGGAAAGGAAGTTGATGAGGTGTGGGAAGCGTCTATCAAAGAGGTGAAGGTTAGCCTGGGGGCCTTGGACTAGGACAGTACCATTAGAGTAAACATTAATGATTACCTTAGAGGAATGGAAGGAGGCCAGGAGGACATCCCAACGGGTGCCACCATTAATGGTATAAGAGGAGAAAGAAGAGAGCACCAAGACCATATGAAGGGTCCATAGATCTGGTGAAGGCACGACAAAGAGGATGTCGGTGAGAGTTTCCTTGGAGGAGGCACCTTGGAAAGAGTTGAAGGTATTGAGGTCCCAAGCCCCAGAAGGCCTTGTGGACAATGCAGAGGGTTTTGAACTTGATCTCGCAGCCACTGTGAGCCAGTGCAGAGATTTCAGTCCTGGAGAGATACGACCCCTGGGCTTGAAGCCAAGAACAAGGCCATGGCTACACACTCACTGGTACTCCTGTTGCCAAGCTGTGGAGGAGTTCTGTGCAAGACTTGCCTTTCAACCTCCGAGTTGCCGACCCCTCCACCCTCAACATGCGTCCATAGATCTGCTTGCAGGGCGCTTCTTCTCATAAGTGGTCGCTTGGTGGGGGCCAAACCAGGACCACTGCACCTTCGCAGAACTCCTGATCTTCCATCCCATACTTGCCAACTCTACTGATTTAGGCAGTAGGCTACTGCTTTCTAAGCAGTCCTACCGCCTACAGATTTGAGTGACAGATTCTACTGATTTTCACAGTAGCAGGTAATTTATGTGACTAAGGCAGGCGCCAGGACAGAGCATTCAACACATTAATTAGTCTGTCTGTACAGTGGGCTGGTAGGTGATTACTTTGGGCTCAGACCAATCCACTGACCTGACAGCTGCGTGACTCTCTCCTGCACTCTTGCCGGTACAAACTTTAGGTGAACCACCAGGGAAGGCAAGTGGCAGAGCGTAACACTACCACACAGCATCTGCCTATCAGACTGAGGGGCTATTAGTCTCCATGTCATTCAGTATTCAACTCGCACTGCAGGAATACATATGTATTGCCCAGGCTGCTGCTACAGAGCAGTGGCAAACGTTGCCCATCAGCTCTGTGTGATTACCTTCTGTGTAATTGAATTTGGTGTTAACTTACCATTCAGAATTATACATTTTTAACATTTGAACATCTTTCCATGTTGTGCTGTTTGATGGGCTGTTTATTTTAGAATGCTTCAATGGTGCCAACAATGTATGTTTTGTATTTTCCTGTGATCTCATTTTTATTCCATTTATTATTTTTAAACTTGAAAAATCCTACATCTTTTTGGTCACAGAATGTTGGCAAGTATGGCAGCAGCATTACACCGAGCAGACCCAGGACCAGACTAAAAGCGTCCGGTCCTCACTCGCTGCAGTCACCCCGCCCAGCGGATCTCCCAGAACCGACTGCCCGAACGAAACCCGACCGACAATACTGCTCTTCCCCAGCAGAGGGCGCCATCAGCCAGCTTTAAAGTTGCATCAGTGCCACACACATGGAATTCGATTAGTTTCTAAAACAAAAAGGGACAGTAGAGAAATGTGTGCAACCTGTTTGCCATTAGCATGACCTGGGAAAAAGAACACTTAAGAGTCGGATTTCCTTCACGGGGTCGTAGGAAACGCACCTGCAATGAGCAGTTTTTATTTGATTTTAGTTTTCATAGTGGAATCCATATGAGTCGATTTTTGGGCGCGTGTAGTCATGTTACCCCAATCCAGGTATGAAAAGCAGACCCTGCCCGTTTGGCCCCTCTCCCTAGGCCCAGAGCGGATTTAGGGGGGGCGAGCCGGGCGACCACCCGGGGCGCCACGCCCACCAGGGCGCCATATGCCCCCACCACGCCAGGATGGGGGGAGTCTTTCAAGGGCTCCCCCGTGCTGGCGTGGTGGCAGAAGGCGTGGCAGGCGCCTCATTGTCATTGAATGAACCCGCGGCGGTGGGCTCATTCAACAACAACGGGGTGTTAACGCGCCCTATTTACACCATTACCTCCTCGCGGAGCAAGGAGGTTTTAAAAAAATAAATAAAGTGGCCCCTCCTGGCCCCACCCCAATTCCACCCCGCCTCCTGTTAACCAGGGGTGCCAGAGGGCGAGGGGGGGGCCCAATTCGCCCAGGGTGTTGCTGCCCTTAAGGCCGGCCCTGCCTAGGCCCCACTTCTTTGGAAACTGCCGCAGCAGCAGCCTCGACCCGCAGGCGGCCCCGAGCTGCAGCCTCCACCCATCCCGCAGGCGGCCCGGAGCAGCAGCCTCCACCCATCCCGCAGGCGGCCCCGAGCAGCAGCCTCGACCCATCCCGCAGGCGGCCCCGAGCAGCAGCCTCCACCCATCCCGCAGGCGGCCCCGAGCAGCAGCCTCCACCCATCCCGCAGGCGGCCCCGAGCAGCAGCCTCCACCCATCCCGCAGGCGGCCCCGAGCAGCAGCCTCCACCCATCCCGCAGGCGGCCCCATGCAGCAGCCTCCACCCATCCCGCAGGCGGCCCCAAGCAGCAGCAGGCAGCCCTGAGCAACCTCTGCCCAGGGCCCGCAGGCGGCCCCGAGCAGCAGCAGGCGGCCCCGAGCAGCAGCCTCGGCCCATCCCGCAGACGGCCCTGAGCAGCAGGCAGCCCGGAGCAGCCTCTGGCCGGGACGCAAGCAACCCCGAGCAGCAGCCTCGGCCCATCCCGCAGGCGGCCCCGAGCAGCAGCAGGCAGCCCTGAGCAGCCTCTGCCCAGGGCCCGCAGGTGGCCCCGAGCAGCAGCAGGCAGCCCCCAGCAGCAGCAGGCAGCCCCGAGCAGCAGCAGGCAGCCCCCAGCAGCAGCAGGCAGCCCCGAGCAGCAGCAGGCAGCCCCGAGCAGCCTCTGCCCAGGGCCCGCAGGTGGCCCCGAGCAGCAGCAGGCAGCCCCCAGCAGCAGCAGGCAGCCCCGAGCAGCAGCAGGCAGCCCCGAGCAGCCTCTGCCCGGGCCCGCAGGCGGCCCTGAGCTGCAGCCTCTGCCTGGCCCGCAGGCGGCCCTGAGCAGCAGCAGGCAGCCCTGAGCAGCCTCTGCCCGGGCCCGCAGGCGGCCCCGAGTAGCAGCCTCCGCCCGGCCCGCAGGCAGCCCTGAGCAGCCTCTGCCCAAGACGCAGGCGACCCCGAGCAGCAGCTTTGGCCCATCCCGCAGGCGGCCCCAAGCAGCAGCCTCGGCCCATCCCGCAGGCGGCCCCGAGTAGCAGCCTCCGCCCGACCCGCAGGCGGCCCTGTGCACGAGCCCCTTTGCTGAAGCCCCCCTCAGTTACAGCTTATCAGGGGTTCCCGCTAGCGGCCAGGCATAGGATAGGCCGCTGATGGGGAAGGGGCCCCGATGAGCCGCTGCCCAGCGGTCCCTGCACCAGGAAGGATGCTTCCTGCTGTCGGGCTGCAGAGCACAGTTTCCACGTCGGGTGCCATGAACCCCATAAAACACGTTGAGAGGCCGGGTGAATACAGACTGCTACTCTTACTGTCCACTCTACACAGCCTCTACTCCCTTATGGCCACCCCAAATTCACTGTCCAGATTCTGATCTCATGGGGCAGGAGGTTTTGGGGGATGTGGGTTCTATGCTGACCCATGGCGAGTGGCTCAGGATTGGACAGGTCTAGGTGGGGGGATAGAGGGGGGGTTGGGGGGGGAGTGGGCTGCTTGATCGGTCCCTGCACATTTGCAGTACACACCCCCTAACAAGAATGAAATTTTGCATTTTGCAAGATTCACGCCCACCTCAATTAAAAATACAAAACCGGAACCTAGAGCAAAGATGGAGGGAAAACTCTGAACAAACCTAAAGAATCTAAAACAAAACAGAGCATACACAGAAACTTACAGCCCCAAAAAAATATTAGCGCAACCGGATGACAAAAGCCACCAACACTAACTATTCAACATCATAAACGAGATGAGACATCCCCCGGGATGAAATAACACAATGGTACCTTCACAAAAACTATGCAGTGATCTCGCAGATCACTTTAATCACCGGATCGTACAAAGTAGACACTTGGCAGACCGTGCACCACCTCCCACTTATCCCAGGACCACAGAACAAGCTGCAAAAGTAACTCAAGTTATGCTTCTTCCATCAACACAAAAAAAGATTCTACCATTCCTCTCCTTCACGCACAAAACACTGGCCATCATCTCCCTCATGTCCACGATAGACTACACCAACAGCCTATACCCTCGGAATGCCGGATTATCTTCTGAAAAAACCGCAACATATACAGAACCAAGCAGCCAGACTTCTCAACTCTCATAAAGGGACCGCATCACTGCGGCGCCAAGGATGCTACACTAGCTGTCAGTCAGAACGAATCACCTTCCAAACAATGTGCATTAAACACAGCAATCCAAGGCCTAGGAGCGGAATTCATACAAAAGAGAATCGCCAGCTACCAACTAGCAAGAACACTTGGATCCAAAAATGACATCCTCCTAGAACAGAGGTATTCAAAACTGTGGGTGTGTAAAGACCTCACTAGGCTCTAAGATAGATGCCGTCATTGTTGACTTTGGTCTATTACGCCTGGTCTATTACGCCAACACGTTAGGGAATTATCCAAAAGGACCACTGAATTGGAAAAAAAGGACCACTGAATTGGAAAAGTAACTAACGGAAAACAAAATGACCCAAGATAACCACACCCAAATCTGCATCTTGCAGCCAAAGGTCGATCTTCTGGGAAACAGAGCATAAAATGCTGAGGGCAGAGCCCAAAGACATAACGTCCGCATTGTCAGCCTACCCGAAGGAGAAGGGACCGACCCCACAATGTACATTGACAATTAGTTCCTACAAGAGATTATGAATCCTTGCGATGTTCCCGGGCCCAACCGAAAGGGCATAGAGCCCTCACTAAGACCACCACCAGGAGCTCCCCCAATTATTGCCAAAGTCCTGAACTGTAAAGACAGGGAGAAGATTCTATCTTACTCTAGACAAGGAGGCATGATACAGAGCATCAAACCTGGCAGTGTACTCCGACTACACTTCAGTTCCAAAGAATAGAGCACATTCCTCAATGGTTAAAGCTACACTCCGCAAAGCAGCCTTGAAATACATGTTAATGTATCCTAAGCATTTAAAAATCCTGTACAAGAACTGCACCTTATTCTCCGATCTCCCAGAAGAGGTGCAGAAGTGGATGGACACACAGATTGACCCCCGTACAGAGGATCACACCACCCCACTTAAAAACACTAGGTCTCTTTCCGCCCTGGACAAAGCACAAACCAGGAACAGACCAAGCACACCGCACTCCGAACGATGTATAAACCAATAAGATACAGCTGAAGACCTCATGACAAGCGGGGTGCCGATGCAACGGTCTGCCTTCACTGGCCGTGATTGCTATGCAAGTTTGCTTAAGCGGTTTGGACTAGCAAAGCTGAAGTGCGAAGACTCAAACATGCACTTTTTAGGTGGGATTCGAACCTGTGAACTTCAAAGAATCAAGACTTAACACGGCAATCAATGATCACTAATGGGATACATGAGAAATGTGAATTGAACATATGCCCCATTTTGAGAAAGGCTCTTATGAAGCCGAAACACGTGTCATAAATGGCGCTCCTTTGGGAGTTTGAATATAATCATTTGAACTATAAAACTACAGATTCTAAAAATGAAGAACGTGTGGCGCAGTTGATTTCTGTGAAAACAAGTATATACCAACCACGGAGATGGGGCAGTGGTTCCTCCGAATCTTTTCTCACTCATGCAACACTCATACCAGAGATAACAGGTCGCAAGGCCCAAGAAGTTGTAACCCCCAAGAAAACCCCTGTTTATATTTGCTTAAGTGCAGAACCCACCTTATGGTTAGACCACATTCCGGAAGACAGAGCGGTCCCAGGGCTGCTGCGGACCCACCCACAGCGTCTTCACAGCACGCTTGTTTTTGCGTTCACTAGCTGTGCACACACCTAGAGACCAGACCTTGTGGGCGGAAGCGAGAAGTGGACTTGCCTGATCACGGGGAACGATGCTGGGCGATTGTTATTGGTTGCAGATGTTATGGGAGTTAAGGGAATTTGTTTTGCTCGTAGTAATAATAAAATTGCAAAATACCTCGACAATGTTTGCCCAACCTGTAGAAGTTAAACAAGTGGCAGTCAAGCGTTACTGTATACAAGGCCCACTTACTGTTTGTAGATAATAATGACTAACGACACAAAGTTACTTACCTGGAACAATTATGGGAAGAGAAACAGTTTACATGTACACAGACATTTTGTCCATCATAGTCCCAGGCTCCACAGCCTGGCACCGATTGGCTACCAGGCCCTCCTAAAGAGCCTAGCCCGCGAGCCGGCAGGCGGAAGCCGGCCCACGTCGGCAAGGCCCAGGGAGACCAGGCTACTACCTGTTCACAGCCTGTCACCAGCCGTCATGCCGTCTGCCAGAACCCCTGCATGAGCTGAACTATCTTTTGTGCAATACCAAGGTAACACTTTACTGACACCTCCCTAGCTGTTGCTGCGAAGAGGTTGCCCTTAGTGGCAATCCGATCTGACTACTTTGTTTATGCACCCGTCTCCCAGTGTACTATTATTACGAGCCTACCATTTATCCCGCCCACGCGTGCACGTTGAATATTGAACCGCAATATTTTCTGACTACTTTGAGTCCGCTTGAGCCATATGCGCCTACTCTAAACATGATTTGTACTCAACTGTGCTCACCTTACCTGCACAACCCTAATGTCCCTGACTGTTGAATCAATCAATTGCCTGCAGCTGAGCAACTACATTGATTAGTTCATATGTTTGCTGCACCCTATTATGCCCTGATCGTGCACACGTGTACACATACCTGCTATACACCATACCCTGGTACAAGCATTATATTTCACTGCCTGCATGTGTGTGTGTGTGTGTGTCGATTAGACACCCGCCGCATGTATGCATTAATGTCTATCGAATTGACTAATCGCTTGTTTTCAGCTTTGAGTGACCCTCTTGCAGTGTAGAATGATTGTTCCTCAGTTCTGTCCAGGCCCATGTGCCACCCCTGCCTTGCATCACTATTCATTACTAGTCCTGCATTGGTCACACGTGACCCACTTGTATTTTATAATTATTTCTCCTCAACCCGATCGGGCCTAGGTGCCTACATGCAGCGCCTTATTTTTGTTCTGACCGGGTCCCATGAGCCCCATCGTACTGCATATTGACCATATTCCATTCACTCATTCACTTTGCCCTGGAAAGACTGGCTTTCTGCTTTGCCCATTACACATCTTAGCCATTATGTTATTGTGAAAGATGCTAAGTCTAATGACTGTGTTTTGCATAATGGCTGCCACTTTACACTGTTACTAGGAGCCAGATGTGCTCCCACCAGCACTACTTCCAGTTCCTGTCCTACTTACCCCGACGAAAATAGCTATGAATAATAGCGCCGCCTTCCAATCTAAACACTATAGTGTCACGGGCCTCTCTTCCATGTACCACATCTGACAGAAACTATAGACTCCGTGCCAGCCTTACCAAATTATATGAACCACTGAGAAGATCTCTACCACCTACCAATCTAAAAACAAACTACCACCACACTATGAAACTTAATCACACCAAACTGCCACATTCTGCTTCTAATACAATCACCTTCCAAATAGTCACAAGCTCAAGCTAACTGATACCAACACAGCTAAGCCCATCCAGGCCAAAGCTGTAACCGAGGCCCTTTCACTTAAAGGAGCACTTCAATGCGAGATCGCTCATCGCCCATGCCCTTGACATAGCTGATCTGATCACAGAAGGCAATCTGGATTTCCTTACGATTACAGAGATATGGTTACACAATGCGGCAGGACCGTCTCTTATGTTAGCCATCCCAGACGGTTATACAATATCTAGACAAGACCGAGATGGCGCACGAGGAGGTGGTATTGCCATTATCTCTAAAGTGTGCCTCTCCCTCAGACTAGCCCCCACCCAACTGTTACAATCGTGTGAAATTCCAGATAAACAATTCACAATCACTCACCATTCATCTAATATACAGACCGCCGGGTCCTCTTGCTACCTTTGAGGAGGATCTGCATAACATACTCACTAACAACCTCAAACCAATCTCTCAACTACTCCTACTAGGGGACTTCAATATAGGCTTTAATGATCCAGCGGAGAAGCACGCCTCGGATATAGCCGATACCATTCACGCACTAGGACGGTCTCAAAAAAGTCAAACCCACCCACCAGAAGGGGAGAACATTAGATTTGATAGCAGATTATACCTGCACAGCTACTATCTCCTCCATCTTGCCTCTACCTTGGACAGTCCACTCACTGGTGTCCTTTAATTTATCTACCACCAGACCCCTTCCTACGGCCCCTCTACTAGCACCACCATGTAAGCCTTGCATTTTCTTGTTGCTGCGCCCTGTTAACTATGGGTTTGGTGCAAATAAAAAGTGAACAAACAAACAGAAATAAAACGGACATAGCAATGTTACAAGAGACCCACCTCACTAAGGAGAGACAAGAACTAATTGTTAAAGAATGGAGAAGTCGAGTCATAGGCTCGGCGTACACAGCGTATGCAGGAGGAGTATTGACATGGATTGCAGCCATAGTACCTTTTAAAGTAATAAGTTTAAAACTGATGAGGGAAGAACGCTACTCATACAGGGGTTCCTGGAAAATGTGGAATCCCGCTTAATAAACACACTCCCAATCCAGGCACAGCGGCCTTCTTCCAAACACTACACCCACGATTAGGCCCACACCGAAACGGGAACATTATATGGGGTGGAGACTTCAATTGTGCCATGAACCCCAAGGTAGACCAATCGGATGCGAAATTCCAAAAACACACCCCACCAGCCAGAACCCTACAGACACTTCTCACTGAATTTGATGTAACAGATTTGGAGAAACTTACACCCACTCTTTGGACGCTACTCGCATACTTCTGCTACGCACAACGTCCAAACCAGACTACTTTTTTGGGGGTAGGGAACTATTGAATGAGCCGACATTGGCGGAATACAAAAGTACAGTTTTGTCAGATCACGCTCCCTTGCTACTGAATTGGCAATACGCACCCCCAAGAACCCTGATTCCAATGTGGAAATTGAGGAGCAAAGCTTTACAGGGCATCCCTTTCAGTGAACACAGTAGTATTATAGAATACAGTCAACAAAATGAGGGTAGCATTTCCAGTGTGGTATAAAAAAAGGGCTCCTGGAGGATCAACCCTATTCTGCCCAGGAGGGCATTAGTTTATAAAACACTGATGAAAGGGTAGAGAAAAACCAAATAGAGAGCTTCACCCTTGCTGTTCATTCAAACATTCACACATCAAAGTGCAGGAAGATAACACCTCAATTTCAAACAAAACTCATTTCTATATTGTTTTTGATATCTACTATCTCTGTAGTTTAGATATAGTACTGAACATCATTAATTACGAAAAACAAGCAACCAATAAAACAAAACAGAAGCAAGTTGGTTCTCTTGCACAACATTCTATACACAGGACATAGTACAGTTTCTACTGTCGCTATCCCAAGGGGACGACAGGGGTCAAGATCCGATAGACAAGTGAAAAACAAGTCTATAATACATGCATTAGTGTAAAACAGTAAACATTGGTAACACTGTTTGGAGGATAAATGTCTGGGCACACTGTGGTAAGCCTTAAAAGTGGTCATAAAAGGTGCTGTTGCCCGTTCAGGGAGTATCCAAGCCACTATCTGTAGAGAACTTACATCTGCAGAAGAGGCACTGCAAAAGCTTACACAATCCAAACTAGACCAAGAGACGAACAAAATAACCCTGTGTCATCAATGCCTTGACCATTGGGACAGACTGGGCAAGTAGAATTACAATAAATACATAGAGAGACACCACGCAGAGGGAGACAAGCCAGGCAGATTACTAGCATGTCTATATAAGAGTGAACAGCGAACACCCATCTACTCAATTCTTACACAACAGGGCACCTCATGTAATGCACAAGAGGACAACAAAGTATTTCAAAACTTCTACTGCAACTTATAGCAAGACAAATCCAGACCCAACCGGGCTGAAATAGAAGTCCTTGGTGAAATACATCTCCCTATACTAAACGAGGAAACAAAAAGCGAGCTAGACTCCCCAATCACTGTAGAAGATTTGGTGAACATAATAAGATTATCTACCGGTAAACCCCACGTTCAGACGGTCTGCCCAGCAAATTTTATAAAGCATTCGCCATGAACAGGCCCCATGCCTCCTGAACACACTGAACGAAGCTTATGACTATGGTCTCCTCCCACCAAGCCTAAGGGAATCAAAAATGATACCCTTTCTGAAACCCAACAAACCACCACAGGAATATGGTTCTTACAGGCCTCTGTCCATGCTTAATGGAGACATGGAAATCCTTACGACGACTTTAGCTAATAGGTTGAAAGAAGTCATACATACACTTGTGCACCCGGACCAGAACGGTTACATGCCAGGCAGGAGCATGTCGTGGAACTTAAGACGCCTACATCATATGTATAGTACCGCCTCCTGGGATACACCATGCACCAGTGCAACACTGGATGCAGAGAAAGCATTCGATTCCATTCAATGGGACTGGCTATACACCACGCTATGCAGGTTTGGCTTTGGCCCAAATTACTTAGGATGGGTGAAACTAATATATACAAAACCCGCAGCGAGAGTCAGGACGGGTAAGCTGTTTTCAAGGCCCTGGGTACTAGAAAAGGGCACCGATAGGGCAGCCCTTTCTCCCGGTTACCGGTGGCAACACATTTGAGGACAGAATACAAGGAAGCAGGCATTCTAGTTCATGGGAAGCATCACTTAGCCATGTGTGCTGATCTGCTGATCCATGTGCAAAATCCGGACGATAGCCTAGAACTTCTACTGGAAACCCTCCATTTCTCCCACCTTTCAGGCATTACAATTAGAAAAGTCATCCCAGTTCTCACTAGCGGGACTGACCACGACAAAAAACTTCCGATACTCGCCCTAAAATGGTCCACTTCAACATTCCGTTACCTACGGATCGATATATACCATGACCCCATTCAGGAACAGAACCCCCTAAAGGCCCCAGACGGCATACGACGCTCGAAGATCTGGACCAAACTACCCCTCTCACTAATGAGCAGAGAAGCGCTACTAAACATGGTTGCCCTTACGAGGTTTTTACACTATTTCGCAAAAACATACCATGTAATATACCCAAAACCACCTTCAGAACTACCGATTCTCCATGTAGACAGAACCACGCTTATTCCTGTAGTCTTGATTGTTTTATTTATTTCTATAGAACTCCTTAACCCAGAGGTATCTGGGCACATTTGACAGTTACAAGTGTTACAGATATGCAAGGTTATTGCAAAGATGTACAATCAGACAGTAGTAAGGTCAATTAGTTACGAGCAGAGTACAGTCATAGGTACAAGATTAGAGGTTCAAGTATAAAAATAGTAACAGTAAGGGATCTGGATGGTAATGGAGTGATATTTTTGAAGTTAGTACTTCTCGGCCATTAGATTGATTTACTTCTGAAGTTCGAGAATGATTTAGTCACTTTAAAGGAAAGAGGGAGAGAGTTCCATAACTGTGCAGCCATAACTGGGAAGCTAGTCGCCCCAGACTTTTGTAGTTTCTATCTAGGGACTATCAGGCAGAGGGTGTTAGATGACCTGGTGACCTGCGTTGATGATCTGAGGTGACATTTTTCCGTTCAGTATAGAGGGGACGCATGGTTCAGGGATTTATGGGTGCGGGACATGGTTTCGAGTTGGATCTCATCGTCGATCAGCAGCCGTTTATACTGTCTTGTTTCAGATATGTGAGCTCTCCTTGAGATGCTCAGAGCAGTCGTGAGAACGTTTTGCAAGTTTCTAATTTATTGAGAACATATTTTCTAGCTCCCAAGTAAAGTCTATTGCAATAATCCAACTTGGACAATATTAGCGCTCTGGCGAGGGTAATGCAGCTCTCCGTAGAAAGCATTGGTTTGCAAGCCCTGATCACTTTACCCGTATAGGCAGTAGCCGAGGCTGTGGCGTAATTGTTTATGTAAATTCAGTGTGGCTTCAAGATAAAAACCTTAAGTTTTTACCTCTTTAGCCACTGGGATCTTGTTCCCATCAATGTTGAAGGAGGCGTAGTCTATTCAGATTGGCTGTAGAACCTACAATCAGCAACTCTGTTTTATCATCATTCAGGCAGAGGCCATGAGAGGCCATCCATGCCTGAATGATTAGCTACATTTTATTCACTATTAGTACATCAGTCGCAAATACCCATTAGAGGGAGGAGCATCTGGGTGTCATCTGCATAGTTAGTGTAGGTGACACCCAGATGGGCCAGATCGAATAAAGGCTTCATGAAGATGTTGTACAAGGTGGCTGATACACAAGAGCCTTGGGGGACTCCACATGTAATGGGGATAGGGTCAGCTGCTGTCGATGGAGAGAAGACTCCTTGGCCTATTATTTAGAAACAATTGTATCCAAGCAATGGCGTTCTGGGAGAAATGGGCTGCATAGTACTCTATGGTTAACCAGATCAAATGCCGCCGAGAGGTTCAGCAGTAGTAAAGGGGCAATTTTCCCATTGTCCTTGAGTTCGTAAGTCTGTGCTTTTAAATCAATCAGCGCCGTTTCAGTCCTATGTTGAGGTCTAAACCCACATTGGGGAGTCCCTAGGAAGTGGTTAGTCTCTAAATATTCCTGGATCTGTAAGTAAGCTACCCTGTCCAGTATCTTCAATAGAAATGGGACAGTAATTGACCTATAAGTTGTAGGGATGGTAGGGTTCAAGGATTTTCTTTTACGAGGGGTATAACCCACGATTCCTTTAGGTTACTAGGTACTATAATTGGAGGTAAAAGATGCATTGATTAGTTTGGATATGAAGGGTGCCAGGTCTTTAGAGGCATCTTTGATTATTTGCACTGGGCAACTATCACCTTGGCACCTTGACGTTTTAAGGGAAGCAAAGATTTTTTGTACCTCCAGGGTGGAGGCTTTTGAAAATGTAAAGCATTGAGTTGGTTTAGTAGGAGACTTAGTGTTGTGGTGGAAGTTGCCAGAGTTTTGAATGTTTAGATATTTTTCTGCAATTTTAGTTTGCAGTGTGGCTATTTTATTGGTGAGAGCATTCTGAATGTCCGTACACCAGAGTTTGTGCTTTACGTACGGATCTGTGGGGCTAATGGGCATCTCCATCTCTGAGGATCACAAGGAGCTCTTTAGTACTAGAACTAGCTTGGTTTATTTTATGGTTGTACGACTCACGTTTAGTACAAAGTATTTCTTCCTTGTATTTTACAGATATGTTCATTAGATTGGTTTTGTTCTCTGCGGAAGGGAGGCGTTTCCATAGAGTTTCCAGTTTTCTTTTTTCAGCAGGTAAGGTTTTTAATTCTGGAGTGAACCAAAGGTTCAAGTGAACTTCTGGTTTGCCTTTACGTAATTTGAGGGGGGCGATGTGAAGTGCTTTAGTCAGAGGAATTACAGATTTCTACCAACTTGTTGGGGTCGGTAATCACATGTAGCAAGATAGCACCCACTGTGAGGTTTCGTTTGTTCCTTGTAGGACATGGAGATGCTATCGGGTTCTGTTCAGTTTTTAGAATGTTTACTGAAAGGGTAAACGACAATAGGTAATGATCTGTCTATGATTGGGGAGTGATGGCAGTCATTTTGGTGTCCGTTATGGTCGGCTACCCAATCAAGGGTCCTGCCTTTGTCGTGAGTGGGTTGGGCGACTTAGGTTCTGTAAGGGTGCTGGCAACTGCTAGTGCTTGGTGATCATTCGGGTCGTTCAGTCCTAGATTGAAATCACATAGTACTAATATTTGAGAGGCTGTTTTAGTGTTATCTGTCAGTAACATCAATCTTCCTCGAAGGTGCCAATAGGCCCTGGTGGTCTGTATACTATTTGGATGGTTATGGTATGGGAATTGGCAATTGGTATTTTAGCTGTCAGTAGTTCGCAAGATGAGAATGTATGCATAGTAGCTAATCTAAGGTCTAGGTTTGATTTTGCTATGATGGCGATGCCGTCTCATGATGGCGATGCTGTCTCCTCTAGCATCAGCCCTTAAGATTGGTACAGCGAGTAGGAGTGACGGCCCTGCTGCAGCATGCAGCCAGGATTCTGGAATGGCCAGGAAGTCTAAATTATCGGCAGCGATTACATCAGCAATGTCAGTTGCGTGCGCTACCAGAGATCTGGCATTCAAGCGCCCTTAATAGTCTCTATGGAGACTTTGGTTGGAGAGGTACTTGGTCTATTCTGGATAGGTGTCTTCTTATAGTTAGTCCTATTTTTAGTTGTCACTTTCCTAGGTACAATAAGGTTTTTGGGAATATTTGGCAGCAAATTAGGATATTTCGTGTTAGTTTGGAATCTAGCGCCGAGTCAGATTTCTGTCTATAGTTGGGCAAGGTTAACTTATTAGATTGATATGGGATCCATTTGTGTACAGGTTAGGTGACGGTGAAGCAGAGTTCCCGCTGCTCAAGGGACACGTATATTGAGTGTTAAGGTCTAAACTAAGCCTAGGTAAGAAGTACGTTGGCCTAATGGTTGAATCCAGGACGTTGTAGTTGAGCACAGGTAGGAAGGGTAAGGCCTGGAATTCCTGAGGATAGCGAATCATGGTTAGACACAAGTCGTGCTCGGGCCAAGCAGCATGTATGGTGGTAGAGAACTGGTTGGGCACAATGAATACGCCTACCAGTGATAGGAACAGGGCGTACATAGTTATGGATAATTAAGGCGCATTAGTATGCGTGCCTCGATTAGATAAGATGGGGGCCAAAGGTGAGGTGCAGGAACAGACCTAATGCAGTATAACACCAAGTGTAGTTGAGAGAGTAGCAGAGGAAGACTAGTAGTACAGCGAGGTGGTAACGAGCAGAGATGGCACTTGATTCAACTTTAACGATTATTCAGTGCAGTGCGTCCAACGTGAGGTTGCGCCGACGTGCAGGCAGTACATTAAGATCTAGACGTTAGAGGTCCGGTGTGGGTCATTCCCCAAATAAGACTGCATTAACATAAGGGCGTTGCGTGTCAATCCAAGGTACGTACAGCCAGGAGCATGTTAGGCTACGTGAACACTAGTGCAGCTAGAAACATAATGGCAGCATCCTGGAGATATTCAGCATAATATAATCAGTAGAGGGTAATACACATTGGAGTCGTAGTACTTCTTGGATGAGCACAGTGTCAAAGTAAGAGTGCATGCGAACCAGAATATACTGCGCAGCATGAGCGATCTATCATTGGCAAGGTGGCATTTCAGCAGTAGTGGCCAGTATAAAGATAGATAGACCTGCTCTATTCAGAAACATGCAGTACTGTACTGCGAGCATGGAGTTATCATGGTGCAAAGAAACTTACCCTGGACAGCATTCATACCTTATACTGCTGGGAATACAAATATGGAACCAGCGTTAGCACTTATTAAACTCAAATCCATGAAAATCCCCTAAACGTCACTGATCTCATTGGCAACCCAAGCCCAACTGTGGCTCCGAAGGGTATTGCCAGAATCAGCTACTTTTACACCCTTTCAGGAACTAGTAGATAACACGGGCCTTAACCATGGCCAATAACTATTGTATGGCACCATCAGGAAAGCCATTGCACGCAGATGGCCAACGTATAGTCGGATAATAGAGACACTATAATCGATACCTTATGCGACATCGCCAACGGAAAACAAAATGATCTCCATGCTATATAGTTTTCTCCTAACCAGCCAAACCCTCCCCCCCCCACAGACTGGGCTATAAGGACCAAATGGGAAAAAGACCTAGGGGAACCATTCCAGGACAAACGCTGGTCTGAGATATTGCGATATAAGAAAGTGTCCTGGAACGCCAGGCTACAATTGATCAACTGTTCGTAACACAGATCGTACCCAACTCGTCTTAGAATATCCAGATTTCCAGGGCCAACCCAACAACATTGCCCTAGATCAGAGCTCTTCAAGCTGTGGGGCTCGCCCCCCACCAGGGGGGGAACGCGAGAGCCCAGCATGAAATGTTAAAAATAAATAAACTCTTTTTTTCTTAGGTTGGAGGAAATGGGCAGGGGCGGCTCACATGGTCGGACTGGACCATACAACTGTCTCAGGCACCAATGAAAAAGTGGCCCGCAGTTGCAAATGGATATTCATTCCTTTAGTCACAAACTGTTTGAATAGTATCCAAAGGGGCGTTTATTGTTAAAATGTAAGCAAATTGTGATATTTAAAGAATATTTATCCAGCAACAATGGTCAAAACTACTAGCTACATAGTGAAGTAGCCCATCAAACTGACACACATTGGACAAAAATAGTGACCCATTTTGATTGGCCTACACTAGCATTTTTGGTACGGGCATCGCCCTATTGCCCAATAGGCCAGTCCAAGCCTGGAGGCGTTCTCATCTTGCTTGATCTCTCTTCTGCCTTTGACACTGTCAACCATGCCATCCTGCTCAACCATCTCCGTGATTACCTGGGTATCACTGGCCAGGCTCTGGCGTGGCTGACTTCTTTCCTCTCCGACCGACCCTCCGAGGTCCAACTTGGGTCCTTCCTCTCCAACATCTTTTTCTCTACATGTGGTGTCCCCCAGGGATGCAGTGGGCAAGGAGTGCCAGGTATTGGTTGAACAGCCAGGGAGAGAGGTTAGATCACCGCTCTCTGCCCCAACTTTCAGTGCTATGCGGATGATACCCAGCTCATTTCCAGGCTACCCTCGTCCTCCTCTCCTTCCCTCATCTCCGACTGTCTGCCATCCAGGAATGGTGTGCCGCCAACAACCTCTGCCTTAATGCCAGTAAGACTGAGATTCTACTCATCGGCACACCCACTCCCTCCTTCCCTACAGCTCTCTGGCTGGCCTCTCGTGGTCCTCCGCCCACTCCCACCTGCAAGGCTAAAAACCTCGGGGTCATCTTCGACTCTGCACTCTCCTTCTCCCCTCACATCTCTGACGTCTCTAAAAAGTCACTACCAGCTGCACCTCCTCAGCGATATTCTTCCTTTCCTCTCCTTGCCCCAGAAGCTCTGTCTCCAGAGCCCTGGTCCTATCTAAGCTGGACTACTGCAACAGCCTCTATCTAAATCTTCCTGCCTCCACTCTCTGCCCTCTGCAACTTATCCAGAACAGGACTGCGAGACTTGTCCTTCGCCTCAAGCCCTGGGATCGTATCTCTCCAGGACTGACATCTCTGCACTGGCTCCCAGTGGCTACGAGGATTAAATTCAAAACCCTCCGCATTGTACACAAGGCCTTCTGGGGTCTGGGGCCGCAATACCTTCAACTCTCTCTTCCTAAAGATATTCCCTCTCGAGCTCTTCGCTCTTCTGCCTCCAACTCCCTCAGGGTCAGTCGCTTCTCCAAGCAACGAGTTGGTGGCAGATCACTCTCTTCGGCAGGGGCCTCTCTCTGGAACAGCCTTCCTGCCTCCCTGAAACTCGAGGAGAACCATCTCTGGTTCCGGAAACACCTCAAAACCTTCCTCTTTGCTTCTTTCTCTCCTCCCCTCCCCTGCTGAACTCCTGCCCTAAATTGCACTGGCTACCTGGCCACCCTTTCTGATCTCTGGCCCTGTCAACTGCCCACCTGCACTGCCTCCCTGGCAACCCCTGCACTTGGGGACTGTTTTTTCTGTATCCCTTCAGTCCCCCTTCCAGCACTTACGCCTGCACTCTCTTGCACTTGCCACCAGCTGGCCGTTTATTTATCTTATTTATTCCACTTTCCCATGTACTGCACTTTCCCCTCTCCCTTCCCCTGCGCACTTCTCCTTTCCCCCCTTCCCATGCACTTGCGCGATCTGAATGACACCTGGCCTAGTAGGATCGTTGTCTGTCCTCCCTCTGTTCCCCCCAACCTCTTACCTCATCACGCCTTGAAACACTTGTGCATAGGCACGTTATAAATGCCATATCATATCCATAAAGGGCAAGTGGGCGTCCACCCAGTGGCCCCCTCACCCATTATGGAGGAGCTGAGGAGCCAGCCCAGTGAAACACTGAGCACTCCCTCAGCTGCTTTTTCCAGCTGAGGGAGTGCTCCTGGGCTGGCTGAACTGTAAAAGAGAAACACCGTTTCCCTTCGACGGTTCAGTTCCCCAGCTGCACATGATTACCGAGCCATGCAACGCTGGGTGTGTTTTGCTTCGCCAGCCTTGCATATCACATTGGAAATGCTGGCTGGTGCACTGCATGTCGGTGTGCGTGAGGGGGAGCTCCTGCGCCGCCTCCCACATACGGACAGGGCAACCTGGAGCCAGGCATTTCAGCACTCATGCGCTGGCCCCTGCAGAAGGTACGTTTATGTTCATTTATTTTTTATGTAAATGTGTATGGATGCGTGTAGGCTTGCGTTACAAGGGAGTGTATGGTGATGGGTGCTCGTATGAATGAGAGTGATTGCTGTGTGTAGGTGTTTTGGTCCATTGAGCTGATTTTGGAGTGGGGGATAAAAAGGGGGTGGGGGGAGGGTTGTACAACAAATGCATTTTAAAAATGCATTTGTTGCACAATCCCCACCAGCCAAAATCAGCACTCCTTCCGAGGCGCTGGAGCCCAGGGGACAGCGATGCTATTTTATGGTATCTACCACAGATGTCCAGTCAAAACTCCCATGCTTTCCCCCATGGCCCCCCAGCACCAATTGCAAACTGGCTTTTTACCCATTTTTTTAAGTATGCTCTTAAATGCAACATTTTAGCGATTATTTAAAAAGAATTCACATGCCGAAATCCCCCCCCACGAACCCATCGATTGGTTCGGGCTCCCTCACTGCGCTCGGCCGCTATGGCATTTTTGTGGGAAATATTAATGCACTTTCACTTAACTGGCCCTCAGGCTGTGTTGGGAAAGGGGTGGGGGAGCCCAGGGTCTGGCGTGGGGTGGGGGAGCCCAGGGACTGTGGTGGGAGCAGGATCGACGGGAGCCATGGGAAAGTGGTGGGAGCAGGGTGGGGAGAGCACAGGGACTGTGATGGGGTGGGGAGAGCCCAGGGACTGTGTTGGGAGCACTGGGATAGCAGTGAGAGCAGGGTGGGGAGAGCCCAGGGGCTGGGTAGGAGTGGAATGAAGGAGCCCAGGGACTGTGTTGGGAGCAGGATGGGCGGGAGCCATGGGATAGCGGTGGGAGCAGGGTGGGGAGAGCCCAGGGTCTGGGTAGGAGTGGAATGAAGGAGCTCAGGGACTGTGTTGGAAGCAGGATGGGCGGGAGCCATGGGATAGCGGTGGGAGCAGGGTGGGGAAAGCCCAGGGTCTGGGTAGGAGTGGAATGAAGGAGCCCAGGGACTGTGTTGGGAGCAGGATGGGCGGGAGCCATGGGATAGCGGTGGGAGCAGGGTGGGGAGAGCCCAGGGTCTGTGATGGGGTGGGGAGAGCCCAGGGACTGTGTTGGGAGCACTGGGATAGCAGTGAGAGCAGGGTGGGGAGAGCCCAGGGTCTGGGTAGGAGTGGAATGAAGGAGCCCAGGGACTGTGTTGGGAGCAGGATGGGCGGGAGCCATGGGATAGCGGTGGGAACAGGGTGGGGAGAGCCCAGGGTCTGGGTAGGAGTGGAATGAAGGAGCCCAGGGACTGTGTTGGGAGCAGGATGGGCGGGAGCCATGGGATAGCGGTGGGAGCAGGGTGGGGAGAGCCCAGGGTCTGGGTAGGATTGGAATGAAGGAGCCCAGGGACTGTGTTGGGAGCAGGATGGGCGGGAGCCATGGGATAGCGGTGGGAGCAGGGTGGGGAGAGCCCAGGGTCTGGGTAGGAGTGGAATGAAGGAGCCCAGGGACTGTGTTGGGAGCAGGATGGGCGGGAGCCATGGGATAGCGGTGGGAGCAGGGTGGGGAGAGCCCAGGGTCTGGGTAGGAGTGGGATGAGGAGCCCAGGGACTGTGTTGGGAGCAGGATGGGCAGAAGCCATGGGATAGCGGTGGGAGCAGGTGGGGGAGCCCAGGGACTATACTGAGAGTAGGGTGCGGTGACGTGTGCAATAATTCATAGCCATTTGTACATATTGTCCATTTGGCATTTGGGGGGGCAGGCCTGCCCAAATCTGCTCAGGCGGGGCCCAGGCCAAAAAGGTTTGAAGACCACTGCCCTAGATTCACAAACACGGAAGCTGATATGCTACACATGTTCTAGTCATGCCCCAACATACAGAAATATTGGGAAGAATTAGCAGATAAAATGAATAGAGGAGGCCTCAACTAGAACCAACTGACGCCCTCTGCCTGCATGCTTGGCCGCTTTACGCGCCCCCGACACACACTATAAATCCAAGATGAAGGCTTTAGCGTTTATACTAGCTAAGCGCAGAATAGCAATGACGTGGAACTCTGCAAATGGCCCCAATATCGAGGACTGGGCACTGGCTGAAACGACAGCCTGGAGACGCGCAGCACACAGTGACACAACAGCATGGAATACTAGGACACAGACTGTTTGGCTCCACCCACATCAGTCACGAAGAAGGAATATGAACCCCTACAAACACTACTACCTATTCAACACCGTGAACAGCTAAGGGCAAAGTCTAAAAATAAATTATACCATGGCAACAAAGGGGGGAGGGAAATCGAGGCATGTTGGGGAACACGCATAGGTAGACTAACTTCATCAATGCCAAAATGTAATATGCATAGGACTGTATAATATACAGGTATTTACATGAGAATTCTAATAAAACCTGTTTTAAAATAAAACTCGTCAGAGCAGAATTTGAACAAATCAAATAGATACTTAAAATTACAAAGACGGGGGGAAATAATGCTGGAAAGACGTAATTTTTGGTCTTTGGTTAATAATGGGAAAGTCCGAGACGGGGGCTTCTTGGGGCACACATCTTAGGACTCACGTCCGCGTGCCTCTCAATGTCCCTTCTCCTTGAATCCGCCTCTGGAGGTGGTTGCAAATTTGATTTTAAAAAGCCTCTACAGCGAGCGCAGCAGAACCAAATGGCGCCACTAATTCAATCCTCAAAGCAGACTCAGCATTCTGGGCAATGATTATTCTCCTGCAAAATATTATCTTCCAGAAGCGTTTCCCGGAGAGCTGGAAAACTGCAGTAATCATTCCAATTTACAAGGATCCTACCAACTATCGTCTGATCACCCTACTTGATGCTGACAGCAAGATCTTTGCTCGGTTGTTCTCGAAGAGTTAGAATGTTGGGCCGGAACGAATGGTATCAGTCAAATCTCAAATCGGCTTCAGAAGAGGCATGTGACCCCCCTAAATGGCCTAATAGTAAATATGTTGCAGGAGAATTCCTGGAAAGTGGTCAATTCCCCTAGCCGGTCAGATAGCACAGCATGCGAAGCACTCATCCCGGATATCTGTGTGCAGCCTGCTGTGGCAGGTTCGAATCCTGGCAAGGTCAACTCAGCCTTTCATCTCTCCGGGTCGATAAAATGAATACCACTCTGTGGGTAATAAGGTCTTCGGTTATTTGGGCGCTCTGAGGCCTACGGGTGTGCAGGGCTATATATGAAATACATTATTATTGATCTTTCAAAAGCTTTTGAAACCATAAATAGAAGTCACTTGTGGGAGAAATTAAGAACTTGGGGCATTCCCCCTGGCCTCTTAGCAATATTGATTTGCATCAAGACAACCTTTCTTTTTAGACTAAACGCTCAGGGACACCTCAAGTCCAATAAATACAGAGAGAGGAGCTGATCTAAACGAGGCGTGGTATGAGCAGTGTAGTGGAGGTCCCAAGTACAGCCCGCACTCCAACCATCCATTTTGAAGTACCAGGAACGTTCACGCCGAAATATGCGACATACGAGGCGCAAATAAACCAACAGAGCCGCAGCAGGGCTCTGCCCAGTACCTATTAGAAGAACAGCACCTATTGAAGTACCTATACCTAAGAAACCATGGACAGTAAAGTACCCATTGAGAAAACCATATCAACCAATGAAACGAAATGAAGATCATCTGAGTACAATCCCTGAAGAAACCAAGGTCTTCATGGAAGACGAATGGTGACGACACAAGAACCCGGACTGACTCACATATAGAAGAGACGACCAGAGAAGGACGTAAAGAGACGAAACGCCATGAATAAAGGACATTGCGAACCTAAAGTGAAAGGACGATGTCAAATGTAAGAAGCTTAAGCTGTAAGCATGACAAAGATATTCAACCAGTTTACTCATGTGCATATGCTTGGAACCGCAAGAAACACACGGCTTGCTATGCTTAGTAGAAGACAGATTGCGGCAAGCGCCACCTATACAGATCTACCTCAAGAGGCACGATATATAATCATACTTCCACTTTGCATAAGAAGCAGAAATAACCAAAGGTTACTAAAGGCCACACAAGGAGAGCTTCATATTTAACAAATCGAGAATAAAAAGAAGAATGAAACTCAGCAGAGGCAAATCGTGCCAGAAACACCAAGGTCATATCAGCTAAAATACATGAACAGTAGCTACAATTAATGAAGCAAGGAGCACAATATCCTGCTCAGAAAGGTCAAGATAAGAAGCCAAAGGCAGGTGGTGGGTAAAGTGAAAATCAGATACACGAATTACATGAAGAGGCAAATTAACGGTGTCTGAATCACACGGCCAGCCGTCACACCTACGCATGGCAGCAGGCCAGGCGAAGATATCAGAACTCTTCTAGGCAGGAGATGCAGTCTCGAGGCCAACCACAGTGAAATAATTTACACATGGCCACTAAAGTGATGATTGATTGTAGCAAGGACTGGAGGAAGGCCGGGGGAGCTAGTGGGCACCCTGCACCTGGCCGACCATTCTGCGTGCTGCTAAGCCAAGTGGAAAAGTATGAGTGGGGTTGGTGCCAACCCAATCATAATACACCAAGTAATCTAGGGTCCTATTGTTAGTAGAACCAATGAGACGTTGTCCTTTTAGTGACGTCTATAGTAGCAATTTTCAAGGAAGGGCTACGATGCCCCATCTGACAGTGTTTACCCAATCCCCTCACTCTGTTACCATATACAGATTTAGTACCTATATTAAACTTTCCTGAGCCAATAGAATTGCATGCCAACTTTTAAGCGTTGCACGTCAGTGATGACAAATTTTTAGTATGAATGATGTGTTTTTATGAAGTTCGTTGGAGTTGTGAAGCGAGAGAGAAGATCACGCATTCGCTGATATTCATGAGACTCCCCGTTTTTTGTACGTGTCATTAAACGGACTCCCTTTGCCAAACCATTGAGTTGTCATTATTGGTTTGGTGTTTGAGTATAATTAATTTGAGTATTAATCAGCACCCCTATCCATCTCACGAGTGCTGCTATCTTACCTTCAAGTGATATTGGGCAAACCCCAGCTCAATGGACTGGTTGCGGGTCCTGGTGCACAGCATGCTTTAGCCAGTCCAGGATTGGATCCCGTAAAATCAGTTGAAGTATGCTGACGAGATCTTCGGTTTTACGCCTCGCGGTAATCAACACCCATTAACTGTGATAAGGGCCTATGCAGCTAGAAATGATTTACTGGTTAACCTGCTAAGACTAACATGAGGTTCTGTAACTCGACCAAAAAAGGGGTCAGTACCAGATGGTCCCTCAACACAGTCTATTCCATTAAAGCCACACCCACATACGATGTTGGTGGAAAGTAGGTTAAAAGCCAAGATGGACCAAATATCAAGTTAAATGAAGAGCCGTAATGGAACTTATTGCAGTTTCTCCATCACATTATTAAAGTTCTAGAAAGGGAAAGCTATACCGACATGGATACACGGCATGGATGTGGAATCAGGGAAAGCTGTACCGACATGGATACACGGCATGGATGTGGAATCAGGGAAAGCTGTACCGACATGGATACACGGCATGGATGTGGAATCAGGGAAAGCTATATAGAAATGGATACACGGCATGGATGTGGAATCAGGGAAAGCTGTACCGACATGGATACACGGCATGGATGGGGAATCAGGGAAAGCTGTACCGACATGGATACACGGCATGGATGTGGAATCAGGGAAAGCTGTACCGACATGGATACACGGCATGGATGTGGAATCAGGGAAAGCTGTACCGACATGGATACACGCCATGGATGTGGAATCAGGGAAAGCTGTACCGACATGGATACACGCCATGGATGTGGAATCAGGGAAAGTTATACCGACATGGATACACGGCATGGATGTGGAATCAGGGAAAGCTATACCGACATGGATACACGGCATGGATGTGGAATCAGGGAAAGCTGTACCGACATGGATGTGGAATCAGGGAAAGCTATACCGACATGGATACAGGGCATGGATGTGGAATCAGGGAAAGCTGTACCGACATGGATACACGGCATGGATGTGGAATCAGGGAAAGCTGTACCGACATGGATACAAGGCATGGATGTGGAATCAGGGAAAGCTGTACCGACATGGATACACGGCATGGATGTGGAATCAGGGAAAGCTGTACCTACATGGATACACGGCCTGGATGTGGAATCAGGGAAAGCTGTACCGACATGGATACACGGCCTGGATGTGGAATCAGGGAAAGCTGTACCGACATGGATACACGGCCTGGATGTGGAATCAGGGAAAGCTGTACCGACATGGATACACGGCCTGGATGTGGAATCAGGGAAAGCTGTACCGACATGGATACACGCCATGGATGTGGAATCAGGGAAAGCTGTACCGACATGGATACACAGCATGGATGTGGAATCAGGGAAAGCTATACCGACATGGATACAGGGCATGGATGTGGAATCAGGGAAAGCTGTACCGACATGGATACAGGGCATGGATGTGGAATCAGGGAAAGCTGTACCGACATGGATGTGGAATCAGGGAAAGCTGTACCGACATGGATACACGGCATGGATGTGGAATCAGGGAAAGCTGTACCGACATGGATACACGGCATGGATGTGGAATAAGGGAAAGCTATAGGAAAGCTATAGCAACATGATACACGGCATGGATGTGGAATCAGGGAAAGCTATACCAACATGATACATGGCATGGATGTGGAATCAGGGAAAGCTGTACCAACATGATACACGGCATGGATGTGGAATCAGGGAAAGCTATACCAACATGATACACGGCATGGATGTGGAATAAGGGAAAGCTGTACCGACATGGATACAGGGCATGGATGTGGAATCAGGGAAAACTGTACCGACATGGATACAGGGCATGGATGTGGAATCAGGGAAAGCTGTACCGACATGGATACACGGCATGGATGTGGAATCAGGGAAAGCTGTACCGACATGGATACACGGCATGGATGTGGAATCAGGGAAAGCTGTACCGACATGGATACACGGCATGGATGTGGAATCAGGGAAAGCTGTACCGACATGGATACACTGCATGGATGTGGAATGAGGGAAAGCTGTACCGACATGGATACACGGCATGGATGTGGAATCAGGGAAAGCTGTACCGACATGGATACACGGCATGGATGTGGAATCAGGGAAAGCTGTACCGACATGGATACACGGCCTGGATGTGGAATCAGGGAAAGCTGTACCGACATGGATACACGGCCTGGATGTGGAATCAGGGAAAGCTGTACCGACATGGATACACGGCCTGGATGTGGAATCAGGGAAAGCTGTACCGACATGGATACACGCCATGGATGTGGAATCAGGGAAAGCTGTACCGACATGGATACACAGCATGGATGTGGAATCAGGGAAAGCTATACCGACATGGATACAGGGCATGGATGTGGAATCAGGGAAAGCTGTACCAACATGATACACGGCATGGATGTGGAATCAGGGAAAGCTGTACCAACATGATACACGGCATGGATGTGGAATCAGGGAAAGCTATACCAACATGATACATGGCATGGATGTGGAATAAGGGAAAGCTGTACCGACATGGATACACGGCATGGATGTGGAATCAGGGAAAACTGTACCGACATGGATACAGGGCATGGATGTTGAATCAGGGAAAGCTGTACCGACATGGATACACGGCATGGATGTGGAATCAGGGAAAGCTGTACCGACATGGATACACGGCATGGATGTGAAATCAGGGAAAGCTGTACCGACATGGATACACTGCATGGATGTGGAATGAGGGAAAGCTGTACCGACATGGATACACGGCATGGATGTGGAATCAGGGAAAGCTGTACCGACATGGATACACGGCATGGATGTGGAATCAGGGAAAGCTATAGGAAAGCTATACCAACATGATACATGGCATGGATGTGGAATCAGGGAAAGCTGTACCGACATGGATGTGGAATCAGGGAAAGCTATACCGACATGGATACAGGGCATGGATGTTGAATCAGGGAAAGCTGTACCGACATGGATACACGGCATGGATGTGGAATCAGGGAAAGCTGTACCGACATGGATACACGGCATGGATGTGGAATAAGGGAAAGCTGTACCGACATGGATACACGGCATGGATGTGGAATAAGGGAAAGCTATACCGACATGGATACACGGCATGGATGTGGAATCAGGGAAAGCTATAGGAAAGCTATACCAACATGATACACGGCATGGATGTGGAATCAGGGAAAGCTATACCAACATGATACACGGCATGGATGTGGAATCAGGGAAAGCTATAGGAAAGCTATACCGACATGGATACACTGCATGGATGTGGAATGAGGGAAAGCTGTACCGACATGGATACACGGCATGGATGTGGAATCAGGGAAAGCTGTACCGACATGGATACACGGCATGGATGTGGAATCAGGGAAAGCTGTACCGACATGGATACACGGCATGGATGTGGAATCAGGGAAAGCTATATAGACATGGATACACGGCATGGATGTGGAATCAGGGAAAGCTGTACCGACATGGATACACGGCATGGATGTGGAATCAGGGAAAGCTGTACCGACATGGATACACGGCATGGATGTGGAATAAGGGAAAGCTGTACCGACATGGATACACGGCATGGATGTGGAATCAGGGAAAGCTATATAGACATGGATACACAGCATGGATGTGGAATCAGGGAAAGCTGTACCGACATGGATACACGGCATGGATTTGGAATAAGGGAAAGCTATACCAACATGGATACACGGCATGGATGTGGAATCAGGGAAAGCTGTACCGACATGGATACACGGCATGGATGTGGAATGAGGGAAAGCTGTACCGACATGGATACACGGCATGGATGTGGAATCAGGGAAAGCTGTACCGACATGGATACACGGCATGGATGTGGAATCAGGGAAAGCTGTACCGACATGGATACACGGCATGGATGTGGAATCAGGGAAAGCTGTACCGACATGGATACACGGCATGGATGTGGAATCAGGGAAAGCTGTACCGACATGGATACACGGCATGGATGTGGAATGAGGGAAAGCTGTACCTACATGGATACACGGCATGGATGTGGAATCAGGGAAAGCTGTACCGACATGGATACACAGCATGGATGTGTGTGGAATCAGGGAAAGCTATAGGAAAGCTATACCAACATGATACATGGCATGGATGTGGAATCAGGGAAAGCTGTACCGACATGGATACACGGCATGGATGTGGAATCAGGGAAAGCTGTACCGACATGGATACACGGCATGGATGTGGAATCAGGGAAAGCTATAGGAAAGCTATACCAACATGATACATGGCATGGATGTGGAATCAGGGAAAGCTGTACGGACATGGATGTGGAATCAGGGAAAGCTATACCGACATGGATACAGGGCATGGATGCGGAATCAGGGAAAGCTATACCGACATGGATACAGGGCATGGATGTTGAATCAGGGAAAGCTGTACCGACATGGATACACGGCATGGATGTGGAATCAGGGAAAGCTGTACCGACATGGATACACGGCATGGATGTGGAATAAGGGAAAGCTATACTGACATGGATACACGGCATGGATGTGGAATCAGGGAAAGCTATAGGAAAGCTATACCAACATGATACACGGCATGGATGTGGAATCAGGGAAAGCTATACCAACATGATACACGGCATGGATGTGGAATCAGGAAAAGCTATAGGAAAGCTATACCGACATGGATACACTGCATGGCTGTGGAATGAGGGAAAGCTGTACCGACATGGATACACGGCATGGATGTGGAATGAGGGAAAGCTGTACCGACATGGATACACGGCATGGATGTGGAATCAGGGAAAGCTGTACCGACATGGATACACGGCATGGATGTGGAATCAGGGAAAGCTGTACCGACATGGATACACGGCATGGATGTGGAATCAGGGAAAGCTATATAGACATGGATACACGGCATGGATGTGGAATCAGGGAAAGCTGTACCGACATGGATACACGGCATGGATGTGGAATCAGGGAAAGCTGTACCGACATGGATACACGCCATGGATGTGGAATCAGGGAAAGCTATATAGACATGGATGTGGAATCAGGGAAAGCTGTACCGACATGGATACACGGCATGGATGTGGAATAAGGGAAAGGTATACCGACATGGATACACGGCATGGATGTGGAATCAGGGAAAGCTGTACCGACATGGATACACGCCATGGATGTGGAATCAGGGAAAGCTATATAGACATGGATGTGGAATCAGGGAAAGCTGTACCGACATGGATACACGGCATGGATGTGGAATCAGGGAAAGCTATACCGACATGGATACACGGCATAGATGTGGAATCAGGGAAAGCTGTACCGACATGGATACACGGCATGGATGTGGAATCAGGGAAAGCTGTACCGACATGGATACACGGCATGGATGTGGAATCAGGGAAAGCTGTACCGACATGGATACACGGCATGGATGAGGAATGAGGGAAAGCTGTACCGACATGGATACACGGCATGGATGAGGAATGAGGGAAAGCTGTACCTACATGGATACACGGCATGGATGTGGAATGAGGGAAAGCTGTACCTACATGGATACACGGCATGGATGTGGAATCAGGGAAAGCTGTACCGACATGGATGTGTGTGGAATCAGGGAAAGCTATAGGAAAGCTATACCAACATGATACATGGCATGGATGTGGAATCAGGGAAAGCTGTACCGACATGGATACACGGCATGGATGTGGAATCAGGGAAAGCTGTACCGACATGGATACACGGCATGGATGTGGAATCAGGGAAAGCTGTACCGACATGGATACACGCCATGGATGTGGAATAAGGGAAAGCTATACCGACATGGATACACGCCATGGATGTGGAATCAGGGAAAGCTGTACCGACATGGATACACGGCATGGATGTGGAATCAGGGAAAGCTGTACCGACATGGATACACGGCATGGATGTGGAATCAGGGAAAGCTGTACCGACATGGATACACGGCATGGATGTGGAATCAGGGAAAGCTGTACCGACATGGATACACGGCATGGATGTGGAATCAGGGAAAGCTGTACCGACATGGATACACGGCATGGATGTGGAATCAGGGAAAGCTGTACCGACATGGATACACGGCATGGATGTGGAATCAGGGAAAGCTGTACCGACATGGATACACGGCATGGATGTGGAATCAGGGAAAGCTGTACCGACATGGATACACGGCATGGATGTGGAATCAGGGCAAGCTGTACCGACATGGATACACGGCATGGATGTGGAATCAGGGAAAGCTGTACCGACATGGATACACGGCATGGATGTGGAATCAGGGAAAGCTGTACCGACATGGATACACGGCATGGATGTGGAATCAGGGAAAGCTGTACCGACATGGATACACGGCATGGATGTGTAATCAGGGAAAGCTGTACCGACATGGATACACGGCATGGATGTGGAATCAGGGAAAGCTGTACCGACATGGATACACGGCATGGATGTGGAATCAGGGAAAGCTGTACCGACATGGATACACGCCATGGATGTGGAATCAGGGAAAGCTCTACCGACATGGATACACGGCATGGATGTGGAATCAGGGAAAGCTGTACCGACATGGATACACGGCATGGATGTGGAATCAGGGAAAGCTGTACCGACATGAATACACGGCATGGATGTGGAATCAGGGCAAGCTGTACCGACATGGATACACGGCATGGATGTGGAATCAGGGAAAGCTGTACCGACATGGATACACGGCATGGATGTGGAATCAGGGAAAGCTGTACCGACATGGATACACGGCATGGATGTGTAATCAGGGAAAGCTGTACCGACATGGATACACGGCATGGATGTGGAATCAGGGAAAGCTGTACCGACATGGATACAGGGCATGGATGTGGAATCAGGGAAAGCTATATAGACATGGATACACGGCATGGATGTGGAATCAGGGAAAGCTGTACCGACATGGATACACGGCATGGATGTGGAATCAGGGAAAGCTGTACCGACATGGATACACGGCATGGATGTGGAATCAGGGAAAGCTGTACCAGGTCTTCCTTGTGTCGCTTTGTCCATAATGAGGAGTGGCTTCAAACAGAAAGACTCTCCTAGTGTCACGAAACATTTCTATCTGTGGAACTCATAAAAGCACTAAAAGCTCTGGACTAATTTAAAGATGTAGTATTGTACTGAGTTGGAAAACCCAGAGACTGGTTACAACAAGTAAAATGAATTTATGACACATTTGTTTTAATAAGGTCGTTTTAAGAACATCGTATATCAATGTTCTATTATGTGAAAATAGAAATGCAGGACTAAAAAAAATGTTCAAAAATTCAACCCCGACAATCTAATCCACCCCCCTCCACACACAATCCAAACCCCCCACAAAAGCACGCACACAATCCAACCCCACACACGCACGCACACAATCCAACCCCCCCTGCACAAATACTACACACTATCCAGCACTGCACACACTACAAGCACTCTGAGCTATCGCGTTGCTCGGGCCATTGTGGGAAATTCAGCCAGTTCTTTTTCTTGGAATGCAGCGATCGGCAGTCCTAAACTACAATTCCCAGAATTCCAAGAAAATGGGATGGGTAGATTTCTCACTGTTAGGGAGAATTCTCATTCTATGGCTAATTTCCCCTCTCCTAGTGAATCCCTCAGCAGCTTTGCTGGATTTCTGGAGTTTATTTTTTCCACCTGGTAAGAGAGTGAGCTTTTCCCCCACTCTTATCCATGTTTTGCCATGTGCATTTATACTGTTTTTGTGATTGTGGACTCTGGAGTACACCATTTCAGTAGCCCCACTCGGTGTGTTACACAGCACCTTCAGTGCAGTGACACAGGGTTGTCTCTTAAACTTCCCACCAACTCCGTTTTCTGGGGCTGACTACTGTCCCCCAGAAAAGAGTAAAGTTGCCATTAACTTTACTTAGTCACTTAACCACAGACCCAGTACACCGCATCTTATATGGAGTATTGAAAGGGTTAATTCTTAGCCCTTTTTATCTGTGCCTCTTGGAGCATTGTTTCGCTCCCTTAACATTAAGACTTGGCTGGTGGCAGTGGTACCTACCCTAATTTTCCTACCGCGGTTATATTACATAACGTGGTAACGTTTTAGGCTATTTTAGTAGCCTCGAACTTAAACCCGCTTGCCCAAATAATTTTTATTTCGGTTCTGGTTGGGTTTAATCGCCATTTCTTTTTGTTAACATCCTTCTTGGGTCTTTCTTTGCGCAGCAAACCAGGTTTGCCTCCTTTGTTCGCCGTTGGTTGTCCGGGCTGGACAACCCCCCCTGCTGAGTGATTGACAGCCAGGCTGTTTGAATGGGAGATTTTGGCATAAAAGGTAGGACTCTTGGGCTAGAAGGCAGAGTCGCCACTGGAACTGCAAAGAACCGAAGAGAAGCGGAGAAGACTGCTGCTGCAACCCCGAGTCCCGGTGAAGCCTTGCTGCCGTCCTGAGCTATCTACACTTCAACGACAAGAGAAGATAGAGTCCGGAGTCTTCTTCCCTTGAGCCTGGTGGGATCAACCAGCTCACCCTTTCTGAATCCTCTCCTGGTTCGAAATCACTGCTGTGCCGTAGTGGTCCGGATAGCCATCAGAAGAGCCCTCTCTTGATTTAAAGGAGCGCACCTTTATTCATAGTTGTCTTTCGCTGCTGCTGGCCTCATCCCTGGGTAGTGCAAATCGCTCCAGATGTCCTTGTCCCCACGACTGAAGCCGCAGGAACCGCGAGTCTGCAGGAACTACTAGTAACAACTGCTGTGTGACCCGCTTTTTTCCAACGAATAAGGTACTGTGCACATTTGGTTGTTCTCTCCGACTGACCATCCGGAATCGGGGTGAACCCTTTTCCTCCATGAAGATTTGTTCTTTCTTCCCTCCCTCTTATAACTTTTCCTTCCATCTGAGAATATCTAAGTACTCTTGGCATCTCGAATCTCGAACTGTTCAACGTGTGATCCTCGGCAACTGAGCATCTGCTCCATTGACACTGGCGCCGGCCTATTGACTTTAATCTGTACCTTTGAATGAGTCCTCCGATTTCCTTGCCTAGACAAAAGTATTACCTGTGATTTCATCCACTTTTGCCTTGTTTGAAATTCTAAAAGTACAAAGTGTGTTTTAACTTCGTGAGTATTTCTATTTGCGGGTACGCGTTAGTATCGCAACACCGGTCTGTCAAGTCCTAATGTACTTACCTTGAATTTGCTGGGACAAGTGGAATTGGTTGTATGTGGTGTATTTTACGTGTGGTTTTGAATTTATAAAAGTGAATTGTTTTATGAACAGATGGTTTAAAATAAATGTACTTATATTTTTCTACCTGAAACCTTGAGTCAGTGTTTGCTTGAGTCACAGTAATTGTGGTCCCTTTGTGTAATCTCTACTACTGCTCATATACTCTTGAGATAAGCCTGGCTGCTCCACCACTGCTACCACTCTGACTTAGTAGTACAGGCTTGCACCAAAGGTAAAACTTGTATTACCACTTGTAGTCTTAATTGTGTGTAGTGGTCCGTAAGGGTACTGCACATGATTCTGCCTAACACTCACATAGAACAGTGAGCTCTGCACACACTATCGTGCCACCCTCCTCCCTCACACCCAACCTACACAGACACTCCCTCCCACACACCCAACCTATGCAGCCCCCCAATGTAAACCTAGAAATTCGCCCCCACACACCAAACCTGTACAGACCACACACCCAACCTATTCACACACTGCCCGACACCACCAACCTGCGCTTACTCACCCGGCACCACCAACCTGCGCACACTCACCCGGCACCACCAACCTGCGCACACTCACCCGACGCCACCAACCTGCGCACACTCACCCGACGCCACCAACCTGTGCAGACCTCCCTCCACACACCCAGGACAGTGCCAGGCTTGGGCGGGGTAGTCCTCTACTGCGACACCCAGACTGGGCTCAGACGGCAAGAAGCTGTCACACTCCTCACCTCGCAGATCAGGGCATGTACATACACCCCTGTGCCAGGTTGTGACTGGGCCTCAGCAAGCGTGCAGAGGACAAAGGCCTGCCCAGGCGATGATATCAATAGACCCTCTGTGTGGAAGAACCTCTGGGCTCAGCTTTTAGTTGGCCCGTGCCCCCAACGATTAGCCTTCCTTTGTTTCACTAAATAGCCTGTGAGATGCAGAGGTGTAGACAGGGGAGGGCCTGGGAGGGTCCAGAGGGAAACGGGTAAGGGTGTGCGTGTCAGTGCGTGTGTATGGGCGAGTGCGCGTGTGTATGACCAGATGTTTAGAGGGGGGGGGCGAGCAGTGGCTTTGGAGTATGAAGATTCTTTTGCCAGGAGCATGGCATGTTTACTGGAATTTCTGGGAAAAGCGAAGCCAGCTTGAGTGTTATGTGAACGAGGGTTTGGTGTGGGCGGGGGTTCTGCAATGGGGCTGTCTAGGTTCTACTGTGGCAAGGCTTGTGGACTGGCATTAAGGGCAAAGCCAACAGGCGTGTTCTCACATGGGAAAGGGGGGGACGTGTTGCTTTACTGTGGCATGGCTTGTGGACTGGCATTAAGGGCAAAGCCAACAGGCGTGTTCTCACATGGGAAAGGGGGGGACGTGTTGCCTTACTGTGGCATGGCTTTGTTTTACTGGTGTTGGAGTCGAAGGCAGCATAAGTGTTCTTACAGAGGCGGGGGTTGGGGTATTTCTGCAGCCCGCGGGGCAATGTTTTATTACTGTGGTGTGACTTTACTGGCGATGGGGGCATTACTGTCATTACTCCCATTCCCCAACAGTGTTCTTATATAAGGGGGGGGGGTTGTGTAATGAACCATGTAAATGATTTGCCATTTTTATAGCGCTTTTGCCAAAGCATTCTACAGAAAACTATTTTATATAATGACCCAACCCAAGCTGGTGCTCATTTATCGACCTCAGAAGGATGAAAGGCTGAGTTTGCCTTGCCGGGATTTGAACCTGCAAACCGCTCTCAAATTGCAGCAGTAAACGCTGAACCCACAGAACTATCTTACCAGCTACCCAGCCAGGGCATGTTTTCTTACTGTGGCGTGGCTTTTTTTACTGGAATGAAGGCAAAGACACCAGGAGCCTGCTCTTACGTGAGGATACGGCGTGCATTGGGCAGAGCCGGCATGGGCAGGTTTTCTTATAGTAGGATTACTGGCATCATGTGAATGTTAAAGGATCTCCACCCCCCTGGCTGGGCAAAGCATCACGAGTATTTGCTTATGAGGGAATAGTGGCATATACAGGGACACCAGAATGGACATGTGTGGGCACAAGCGACATGGAAAAGCTTTACACTTGCAGAGCCCTGGCAGACGGTGGGCCGAGGCATCATGGAGATGGGTGACATTTGCAGAGCCTTGGCAGACGGTGGGCCGAGGCATCATGGAGATGGGTAACACTTGCAGAGCCCTGACAGACGGTGGGCAAAGGCATCATGGAGATGGGTGACACTTGCACAGCCCTGGCAGACGGTGGGCAGAGGCATCATGGAGATTTGTTTTTACACTTGCACAGCCCTGGCAGACGGTGGGCAAAGGCATCATGGAGATTGGTGACACTTGCAGAGCCCTAGCAGACGGTGGGCAGAGGCATCATGGAGAAGGGTGACACTTGCAGAGGCCTGGCAGACGGTGGACAAAGGTATCATTGAGATGGGTGACACTTGCAGAGCCCTGGCAGACGGTGGGCAGAGGCATCATGGAGAAGGGTGACACTTGCAGAGCCCTGGCAGACGGTGGGCAGAGGCATCATGGAGATGGGTGACACTTGCAGACGGTGGGCAAAGGCATCATGGAGATGGGTGACACTTGCAGAGGCCTGGCAGACGGTGGGCAAAGGCATCATGGAGATGGGTGACACGTGCAGAGCCCTGGCAGACGGTGGGCGAAGGCATCATGAAGATGGGTGACACTTGCAGAGCCCTGGCAGACGGTGGGCAGAGGCATCATGAAGATGGGTGACACTTGCAGAGGCCTGGAAGACGGTGGGCAAAGGCATCATGGAGATGGGTGACACGTGCAGACACGTGCAGAGCCCTGGCAGACGGTGGGCAGAGGCATCATGGAGATGGGTGACACTTGCAGAGGCCTGGCAGACGGTGGGCAAAGGCATCATGGAGATGGGTGACAAGTGCAGACACGTGCAGAGCCCTGGCAGACGGTGGGCAGAGGCATCATGGAGATGGGTGACACTTGCAGAGCCCTGGCAGACGGTGGGCAGAGGCATCATGGGGGTGGGTGACACTTGCAGAGCCCTGGCAGACGGTGGGCAGAGGCATCATGGAGACGGGTGACACTTGCAGAGGCCTGGCAGACGGTGGGCAGAGGCATCATGGAGAAGGATGACACTTGCAGAGGCCTGGCAGACGGTGGGCAAAGGCATCATGGAGATGGGTGACACATGCAGACACGTGCAGAGCCCTGGCAGACGGTGGGCGAAGGCATCATGAAGATGGGTGACACTTGCAGAGCCCTGGCAGACGGTGGGCAAAGGCATCATGAAGATGGGTGACACTTGCAGAGCCCTGGCAGACGGTGGGCAAAGGCATCATGAAGATGGGTGACACTTGCAGAGCCCTGGCAGACGGTGGGCAGAGGCATCATGGAGAAGGGTGACATTTGCAGAGGCCTGGCAGACGGTGGGCAAAGGCATCATGGAGATGGGTGATACTTGCAGAGCCCTGGCAGACGGTGGGCAGAGGCATCATGGAGAAGGGTGACACTTGCAGAGCCCTGGCAGACGGTGGGAAGAGGCATCATGGAGATGGGTGACACTTGCAGAGCCCTGGCAGACGGTGGGCAGAGGCATCATCGAGAAGGGTGACACTTGCAGAGGCCTGGCAGACGGTGGGCAAAGGCATCATGGAGATGGGTGACACGTGCAGACACGTGCAGAGCACTGGCAGACGGTGGGCAGAGGCATCATGGAGAAGGGGGACACTTGCAGAGCCCTGGCAGACGGTGGGCGAAGGCACCATGGAGATGGGTGACGGTGGGCAGAGGCATAATGGAGAAGGGTGACACTTGCAGAGCCCTGGCAGACGGTGGGCGAAGGCACCATGGAGATGGGTGACACTTGCAGAGCCCTGGCCGACGGTGGGCGAAGGCATCATGGAGATGGGCGACACTTGCAGAGCCCTGGCAGACGGTGGGCGAAGGCACCATGGAGATGTGGTTCAAAATGCTCCTGTGCATGGTTGATGACTTGGCATTTAACTTCATGTTTTCCCCCAGACTCCCCCCCCCCCCACGCAGCCCTCACCCAGCCGCCATGCCCGACTCTCCCCCCCACACACCCAGCCTATGCATACTCACCCCCCACACACCCAACCTATGCAGAATCCCTCCCCCACACACCCAGCCTATGCAGACTCCCTCCCCCACACACCCAGCCTATGCAGACTCTCCCCCCCACACACCCAACCTATGCAGACTCATCCCCCACACACCCAACCTATGCAGACTCCCTCCCCCACACACCCAACCTATGCAGACTCATCCCCCACACACCCAACCTATGCAGACTCATCCCCCACACACCCAACCTATGCAGACTCATCCCCCACACACCCAACCTATGCAGACTCATCCCCCACACACCCAACCTATGCAGACTCCCTCCCCCACACACCCAGCCGATGCAGACTCCCTCCCCCACACACCCAGCCGACGCAGACTCCCTCCCCCACACACCCAGCCGACGCAGACTCCCTCCCCCACACACCCAGCCTACGCAGACTCCCTCCCCCACACACCCAGCCTACGCAGACTCCCTCCCCCACACACCCAGCCTACGCAGACTCCCTCCCCCACACACCCAGCCTACGCAGACTCCCTCCCCCACACACCCAGCCTACGCAGACTCCCTCCCCCACACACCCAGCCTATGCAGACTCCCTCCCCCACACACCCAGCCTATGCAGACTCCCTCCCCCACACACCCAGGCTATGCAGACTCATCCCCCACACACCCAGCCTATGCGCACCCTACCCCACACAATCTACACCCCCCTGCTGAAATGTCAGAGCTCTCACATGTCCAAGTTCATGCATGAATGAGCCACACAGGGCCGCTTTTTCTTGGAATTCTGGGGTTTGTAGGCTACAATTTAAAATGGGAAATAAAAAAACAATTCCCAGAGTTTCCAGAAAACCTCTCTGAGTGGCTTTCTCGCGAATGGAACTGGGAAACTGATGGGAGATGAAGTCCAAAGTATCTGGAGGGCCACAAGGAGTAGCCATGAACTATGCTCAAGACACAGCAAATGCACAGATTCTGCGTCCTCCACACACAGTCGCGACAACACCGCTGTGCCTCAAACGGGCAGAGCACCCACGAGACAGTTCCCAGGTTTCCCGGCCATGCACGAGAAGGCCAGCCCGTTCCGTTTATTCACTACAAGTCCCAGAAGTCCAAGCATACGCAGGACTGCGTGGACTGCTCACGCACAGCCACAGGAAACGTGGGAGCCCTGCACACAGCGTATGCCCTCAGCACCACTCCGAATGCGTGGGCAGCCACAACCCCAAAACCGAAATGCACACATCTCCCAAAACCTACACAACAAGAGCGCCCCCAAACCAATGTACAGGGCACCCTGAAATAGATCCCCATTGTACACGCTACCCCAGCCAAAACTGGGCAGCCCCCCCCCCCTCCCTTCCACTGCGGCCCCTACTTGTTCATACAGTGCTCTCGATGCCCTGTTTGCCCTGCACTGTAAACCCACCACACGCACCTACTGTGCATGCATGCCCTCTCTACTCACATGTCCAGTTTGATAACGGGCTCCTTCTGCAGAGCGGGGCGCCCCAGGCGCGGGTTCCTTGACATCTTTCAAGGAAAGAGGCACGCGAGGGTCAGTGGAATGGCTCCCAACACAACACAACACAACACAATGGGACTAGTGGCACCTGTCAATCATGCAGTCAATCATGCAGAGCAGCTTAGTGTAACACTGGACATGAACCGAGGCACCCGCTCCACCGGGATCTAGTCTCGCTGCACCTCTCCCCATACTTATGGTGGGACGTGAGGTGCCAGGGCCTGTGCCCACAGGGCCTGTGCCCACAGGCCTGGCCACCATCGTGCAGCCTGCTGCCCCTTCTGCATGGCGGGGTGCAGCCGTGTGAGGCAGCACACAGCACCCCCATGGCAGTGCATGCTGGGAGGCCCCATGCATGTAAATTAGACGCTCATTCCATAGGCTTTCCTGCTCCTAAAGCCCGGCCGCCAAGGACCCCTGCACCTCCCCGCTGGAGCCATTCCATCCACGGTTAGCATGGCGTTATATCAGGGCACTGCCACTGCCCCCGCCCCCCAAATAACGCTGCTGTGCTGGTCTCGGGAGGATAGCTCAGGAGCAACACACTCGCCTTGCAAGCAAGACGACACGGAGCAACACTGGTTCGATCCCCGGGTCCGTGCTTAGAAGCCTCTCGTGATTAAGCGCGTTATAAATGACCCATCATATCATAAAGTACTGAGCCCCCCTCGAATCCCCCAGCTATTGCGGGAAAATGTACCGTGCTAAGGCCGGGGGACACCTACTAGATTAAGAGGCGTTTTGCCACCTTAGGTTTTGGGCAGGTAGACAGATGGGGGTGATGAAATAGGGGATAAGAGTAATGGAGGCTAAGGGTGTGTGATAGAACGTGGTTACGGAGCCGGCGCCCCACTACTAAAATGCTGTAAAACGCCCCCATAGTGATTTGACATAGACTCACTGTATAGGTAAGTGTTAATGAACCCAACGGTGTGCATTACAGCGGCATAATGGACCGTCGTTACTCTGTATGCATTATAGAGGCAAAATTGACCGTCCTTACTCTGTGTGCATTATAGTGGCATAATTGACCGTCCTTACACTGTGTGCATTATAGTGGCTTAATTGAGTGTTGTTTCTGTGTGTGCATTATAGCGGCCTAATTGAGCGTTGTTACTCTGCATTATAGCGGCATAATTGAGCGACTTTACTCTGTGTGCATTATAGCAGCATAATTGACCGTTGTTACTCTGTGTGCATTATAGCGGCATAATTGAGCGTTGTTACTCTGTGTGCATTATAGCGGCATAATTGAGCGTCCTTACTCTGTGTGCATTATAGTGGCATAATTGACCGTTGTTACTCTGTGTGCATTATAGCGGCATAATTGAGCGTCCTTACTCTGTGTGCATTATAGTGGCATAATTGACCGTTGTTACTCTGTGTGCATTATAGCGGCATAATTGAGCGTTGTTACTCTGTGCATTGTAGCGGCATAATTGAGCGTCCTTACTCTGTATGCATTATAGCGGCATAATTGAGCGTCTTTACTCTGTGTGCATTATAGCAGCATAATTGACCGTTGTTACTCTGTGTGCATTATAGTGGCATAATTGACCGTTGTTACTCTGTGTGCATTATAGCGGCATAATTGAGCCTTGTTACTATGTGCATTATAGCGGCATAATTGAGCGTCCTTACTCTGTGTGCATTATAGCGGCATAATTGAGCGTCTTTACTCTGTGTGCATTATAGCGGCATAATTGAGCGTTGTTACTCTGTGTGCATTATAGCGGCATAATTGACCGTCCTTACTCTGTGTGCATTATAGCGGCATAATTGAGCGTCCTTACTCTGTGTGTATTATAGCGGCATCATTGAGCGTTGTTACTCTGTGTGCATTATAGCGGCATAATTGAGCGTTGTTACTCTGTGTGCGCGTTGTTACTCTGTGCATTATAGCGGCATAATTGAGCGTCCTTACTCTGTGTGCATTATAGCGGCATAATTGAGCGTCTTTACTCTGTGCGCATTATAGCAGCATAATTGACCGTTGTTACTCTGTGTGCATTATAGCGGCATAATTTAGCGTCGTTACTCTGTGTACATTATAGCGGCATAATTGACCGTCCTTACTCTGTGTGCATTATAGTGGCATAATTGAGCGTTGTTACTCTGTGTGCATTATAGCGGCATAATTGAGCGTTGTTACTCTCTGCATTATAGCGGCATAATTGAGCGTCATTACTCTGTGCATTATAGTGGCATAATTGAGCGTCTTTACTCTGTGTGCATTATAGCGGCTTAATTGAGCGTCGTTACTCTGTGTACATTATAGCGGCATAATTGACCGTCCTTACTCTGTGTGCATTATAGTGGCATAATTGAGCGTCGTTACTCTGTGTGTATTATAGCGGCATAATTGAGCGTTGTTACTCTGTGTGCATTATACCGGCATAATTGAGCGTTGTTACTCTGTGTGCGCGTTGTTACTCAGTGCATTATAGCGGCATAATTGAGCGTCCTTACTCTGTGTGCATTATAACGGCATAATTGACCGTCCTTACTCTGCGTGCATTATAGTGGCATAATTGAACGTTGTTACTCTGTGTGCATTAAAGCGGCATAATTGAGCGTTGTTACTCTGTGCATTATAGCGGCATAATTGAGCGTCGTTACTCTGTGTACATTATAGCGGCATAATTGGCCGTCGTTGCTCCGGTTAGGGTCTCTCATCTAGCATGACATTACCCCACGTTAATTGCCCCCATACAGCTCCCTAACTGTGCATCCGTCGAACCCCCTGCTGTGAACGGAAAGAAAGATACTAGCTGGGGCCCTGTTCTGCACAGGGCCCTGCCTGGGGCACAGGGGTGGCACCCGCTGTCTCCGGGAGTCGTGGCTCAGGGGCGCCTAGAAGCCAGGCCCGTCTCTGGGGTTATCTGGCTTGAGAGCGCTCTGAGCCAGGGTGAGTGGATAAACACATGGGAAGGAAGGCTCAGGGGGTGGCGTGCGGGGGTCGCAGGCATCCTTTCCCTGCTCCGGAACCCGAGCCCGAGTCCCACATGGACTCATTTAGGATGGGCCTCGCCCCTGCGTCTGCAGACGGAGCCGGGGGGAGTGGGGGAGTACCAGGGAGCGGAAGCGCCTGTCTAGGCCCAGGATCCCCCTCCATGGCCCAGAGAAGCCCTGCAGCATGCGTCAGCCTGCCTGGAAGTGGGAGGGGGGGCCTCCCACTGCCCACTCCCCAGCCCCCTACAGGTTCAGCTCGTGCAGCGTGTAGTAGTGACGCCCACGGTGTCTCCTCCGTCTGCTACTGTCGCGCCACGCGCCCACCTACCCTCCGGCTGCCCCACACCTTCCCACACACCTTCATCTGCCCTGACTCCCAACCCACCTACTCCTGCATCACACCGCACCATCACTACTCCCTGCTGCCCAAGGGAGCACCCCACACCTCCTCCTGCTGCCCCACAGCGCCCTCCACACCTCCTCCTGCTGCCCCACAGCGCCCTCCACACCCCCTCCTGCTGCCCCACAGCGCCCTCCACACCCCCTCCTGCTGCCCCGCAGCGCCCTCCACACCTCCTCCTGCTGCCCCACAGCGCCCCCCACACCTCCTCCTGCTGCCCCACAGCGCCCCTCCTGCTGCCCCACAGCGCCCTCCACACCCCCTCCTGCTGCCCCACAGCGCCCTCCACACCCCCTCCTTCTGCCCCACAGGGCCGTCCACACCTCATCCTGCTGCCCCACAGCGCCCTCCACACCCCCTCCTGCTGCCCCACAGCGCCCTCCACACCCCCTCCTGCTGCCCCACAGCGCCCTCCACACCTCCTCCTGCTGCCCCACAGCGCCCCCCACACCTCCTCCTGCTGCCCCACAGCGCCCTCCACACCCCCTCCTGCTGCCCCACAGCGCCCTCCACACCTCCTCCTGCTGCCCCACAGCGCCCTCCACACCTCCTCCTGCTGCCCCACAGCGCCCTCCACACCTCCTCCTGCTGCCCCACAGCGCCCTCCACACCTCCTCCTGCTGCCCCACAGCGCCCTCCACACCTCCTCCTGCTGCCCCACAGCGCCCTCCACACCTCCCTCCACACCTGCTCCTGCTGCCCCACAGCGCCCTCCACACCTCCTCCTGCTGCCCCACAGCGCCCTCCACACCTCCTCCTGCTGCCCCACAGCGCCCTCCACACCTCCCTCCACACCTCCTCCTGCTGCCCCACAGCGCCCTCCACACCTCCTCCTGCTGCCCCACAGCGCCCTCCACACCTCCTCCTGCTGCCCCACAGCGCCCTCCACACCCCCTCCTGCTGCCCCACAGCGCCCTCCACACCTCCTCCTGCTGCCCCACAGCGCCCTCCACACCTCCTCCTGCTGCCCCACAGCGCCCTCCACACCTCCTCCTGCTGCCCACAGCGCCCTCCACACCTCCTCCTGCTGCCCCACAGCGCCCTCCACACCTCCTCCTGCTGCCCCACAGCGCCCTCCACACCTCCTCCTGCTGCCCCACAGCGCCCTCCACACCCCCTCCTGCTGCCCCACAGCGCCCTCCACACCCCCTCCTGCTGCCCCACAGCGCCCTCCACACCTCCTCCTGCTGCCCCACAGCGCCCCCCACACCTCCTCCTGCTGCCCCACAGCGCCCCTCCTGCTGCCCCACAGCGCCCTCCACACCCCCTCCTGCTGCCCCACAGCGCCCTCCACACCCCCTCCTTCTGCCCAACAGCGCCCTCCACACCTCCTCCTGCTGCCCCACAGCGCCCTCCACACCTCCTCCTGCTGCCCCACAGCGCCCTCCACACCCCCTCCTGCTGCCCCACAGCGCCCTCCACACCTCCTCCTGCTGCCCCACAGCGCCCTCCACACCCCCTCCTGCTGCCCCACAGCGCCCTCCACACCTCCTCCTGCTGTCCCACAGCGCCCTCCACACCTCCTCCTGCTGCCCCACAGCGCCCTCCACACCTCCTCCTGCTGCCCACAGCGCCCTCCACACCTCCTCCTGCTGCCCCACAGCGCCCTCCACACCTCCTCCTGCTGCCCCACAGCGCCCTCCACACCTCCTCCTGCTGCCCCACAGCGCCCTCCACACCTCCCTCCACACCTGCTCCTGCTGCCCCACAGCGCCCTCCACACCTCCTCCTGCTGCCCAAAGCGCCCTCCACACCTCCTCCTGCTGCCCACAGCGCCCTCCACACCTCCTCCTGCCCCACAGCGCCCTCCACACCTCCTCCTCCTGCCCCACAGCGCCCTCCACACGCCCCTCCTGCTGCCCCACAGCGCCCTCCACACCTCCTCCTGTTGCCTCACAGCGCCCTCCACACCTCCTCCTGCCCCCACAGCGCCCTCCACACCTCCTCCTGCTGCCCCACAGCGCCCTCCACACCTCCTCCTGCTGCCCCACAGCGCCCTCCACACGCCCCTCCTGCTGCCCCACAGCGCCCTCCACACTTCCTCCTGCTGCCCCACAGCGCCCTCCACACCCCCTCCTGCTGCCCCACAGCGCCCTCCACACCTCCTCCTGCTGCCCCACAGCGCCCTCCACACCTCCTCCTGCTGCCCACAGCGCCCTCCACACCTCCTCCTGCTGCCCCACAGCGCCCTCCACACCTCCTCCTGCTGCCCCACAGCGCCCTCCACACCTCCTCCTGCTGCCCCACAGCGCCCTCCACACCTCCTCCTGCTGCCCCACAGCGCCCTCCACACCCCCTCCTGCTGCCCCACAGCGCCCTCCACACCTCCTCCTGCCCCACAGCGCCCTCCACACCTCCTCCTACTGCCACACAGCGCCCTCCACACCTCCCTCCACACCTGCTCCTGCTGCCCCACAGCGCCCTCCACACCTCCTCCTGCTGCCCACAGCGCCCTCCACACCTCCTCCTGCTGCCCCACAGCGCCCTCCACACCCCCTCCTGCTGCCCCACAGCGCCCTCCACACCTCCTCCTGCCCCACAGCGCCCTCCACACCTCCTCCTCCTGCCCCACAGCGCCCTCCACACGCCCCTCCTGCTGCCCCACAGCGCCCTCCACACCTCCTCCTGTTGCCTCACAGCGCCCTCCACACCTCCTCCTGCCACCACAGCGCCCTCCACACCACCTCCTGCTGCCCCACAGCGCCCTCCACACTTCCTCCTGCTGCCCCACAGCGCCATCCACACCTCCTCCTGCTGCCCCACAGCGCCCTCCACACCTCCTCCTGCTGCCCCACAGCGCCCTCCACACGCCCCTCCTGCTGCCCCACAGCGCCCTCCACACTTCCTCCTGCTGCCCCACAGCGCCCTCCACACCTCCTCCTGCTGCCCACAGCGCCCTCCACACCTCCTCCTGCTGCCCCACAGCGCCCTCCACACCTCCTCCTGCTGCCCCACAGCGCCCCTCCTGCTGCCCCACAGCGCCCTCCACACGCCCCTCCTGCTGCCCCACAGCGCCCTCCACACCTCCTCCTGCTGCCCCACAGCGCCCCTCCTGCTGCCACACAGCGCACTCCACACCTCCTCCTGCTGCCCCACAGCGCCCCCACACCTCCTCCTGCTGCCCCACAGCGCCCCCACACCTCCTCCTGCTGCCACACAGCGCCCTCCACACCTCCTCCTGCTGCCCCACAGCGCCCCTCCTGCTGCCCCACAGCACCCTCCACACCTCCTCCTGCTGCCCCACAGCGCCCCTCCTGCTGCCCCACAGCGCCCTCCACACCTTCTCCTGCTGCCCCACAGCGCCCCCCACACCTCCTCCTGCTGCCCCACAGCGCCCCCCACACCTCCTCCTGCTGCCCCACAGCGCCCTCCACACCTCCACCTGCTGCCCCACAGCGCCCCTCCTGCTGCCCCACAGCGCCCTCCACACCTTCTCCTACTGCCCCACAGCGCCCTCCACACTTCCACCTGCTGCCCCACAGCGCCCTCCACACCTCCTCCTGCTGCCCCACAGCGCCCTCCACACCTCCTCCTGCTGCCCCACAGCGCCCTCCACACCTCCACCTGCTGCCCACAGCGCCCTCCACACCTGCACCTGCTGCCCCACAGCGCCCTCCACACCTCCTCCTGCTGCCCACATCCCCCTCCACACCTCCTCCTGCTGCCCACAGCGCCCTCCACACCTCCTCCTGCCCCACAGCGCCCTCCACACCTCCTCCTCCTGCCCCACAGCGCCCTCCACACGCCCCTCCTGCTGCCCCACAGCGCCCTCCACACCTCCTCCTGTTGCCTCACAGCGCCCTCCACACCTCCTCCTGCCCCCACAGCGCCCTCCACACCACCTCCTGCTGCCACACAGCGCCCTCCACACCTCCTCCTGCTGCCCACAGCGCCCTCCACACCTCCTCCTGCCACACAGCGCCCTCCACACCTCCTCCTGCTGCCCCACAGCGCCCCCCACACCTCCTCCTGCTGCCCACAGCGCCCCCCACACCTCCTCCTGCTGCCACACAGCGCCCTCCACACCCCCTCCTGCTGCCCCACAGCGCCCTCCACACCTCCTCCTGCTGCCCACAGCACCCTCCACACCTCCTCCTTCTGCCCCACAGCGCCCTCCACACCTCCTCCTGCTGCCCCACAGCGCCCTCCACACCTCCTCCTGCTGCCCCACAGCGCCCTCCACACCTCCCTCCACACCTTCTCCTGCTGCCCCACAGCGCCCTCCACCCCTCCTCCTGCTGCCCCATAGCGCCCTCCACACCTCCACCTGCTGCCCCACAGCGCCCTCCACACCTCCTCCTGCTGCCCCATAGCGCCCTCCACAGCTCCTTCTGCTGCCCCACAGCGCCCACCACGCCTCCTCCTCCTGCCTCACAGCGCCCTCCACACCTCCCTCCACACCTCCTCCTGCTGCCCCACAGCGCCCTCCACCCCTCCTCCTGCTGCCCCATAGCGCCCTCCACACCTCCTCCTGCTGCCCCACAGCGCCCTCCACCCCTCCTCCTGCTGCCCCATAGCGCCCTCCACACCTCTTCCTGCTGCCCCACAGCGCCCTCCACGCCTCCTCCTCCTGCCTCACAGCGCCCTCCACACCCCCTCCTGTTGCCTCACAGCGCCCTCCACACCTCCTCCTCCTGCCCCCACAGCGCCCTCCACACCCCTTCCTCCTGTCCCCACAGCGCCCTCCACACCCCCGCCTGCTGCCCCACAGTGCCCTCCACACCTCCTCCCCCTCCTGCCCCCACAGCGCCCTCCACACCCCCTCCTGCTGCCCCACAGTGCCCTCCACACCTCCTCCTGCTGCCCCACAGCGCCCTCCACACCTCCTCCTCCTGCCCCACAGCGCCCTCCACACCTCCTCCTGCTGCCCACAGCGCCCTCTACACCTCCTCCTGCTGCCCCACAGCGCCCACCACACCTCCTCCTGCTGCCCACAGCGCCCTCCACACCCCCTCCTGCTGCCCCACAGCGCCCCCACACCCCCTCCTGCTGCCACACAGCGCCCTTCACACCTCCTCCTGCTGCCCCACAGCGCCCTCCTCACCCCCTCCTGCTGCCCCACAGCGCCCTCCACACCTCCTCATCCTGCCCCACAGCGCCCTCCACACCTCCTCCTGCTGCCCACAGCGCCCTCCACACCTCCTCCTGCTGCCCCACAGCGCCCACCACACCTCCTCCTGCTGCCCACAGCGCCCTCCACACCCCCTCCTGCTGCCCCACAGCGCCCCCACACCCCCTCCTGCTGCCACACAGCGCCCTCCACACCTCCTCCTGCTGCCCACAGCGCCCTCCACACCTCCTCTTCCTGCCCCACAGCGCCCTCCACACCCCCTCCTGCTGCCCCACAGCGCCCCCCACACCTCCTCCTGCTGCCAGACAGCGCCCTCCACACCTCCTCCTGCTACCCCACAGCGCCCCACACCTCCTCCTACTGCCACACAGCGCCCCCACACCTCCCTCCACACCCCCTCCTGCTGCCCCACAGCGCCCTCCACACCTCCTCCTGCTGCCCACAGCGCCCACCACACCTCCTCCTGCTGCCCACAGCGCCCTCCACACCTCCTCTTCCTGCCCCACAGCGCCCTCCACACCCCCTCCTGCTGCCCCACAGCGCCCTCCACACCTCCTGCTGCCAGACAGCGCCCTCCACACCTCCTCCTACTGCCACACAGCGCCCCCCACACCTCCCTCCACACCCCCTCCTGCTGCCCCACAGCGCCCCCACACCCCCTCCTACTGCCACACAGCGCCCCCCACACCTCCCTCCACACCCCCTCCTGCTGCCCCACAGCGCCCTCCACACCTCCTCCTGCTGCCCACAGCGCCCTCCACACCTCCTCCTGCTGCCACACAGCGCCCTCCACACCCCCTCCTGCTGCCCACAGCGCCCTCCACACCTCCTCCTGCTGCCCACAGCGCCCTCCAAGCCTCCTCCTGCTGCCCCACAGCGTCCGCTACACCTCCTCCTGCTGCCCCACAGCGCCCTCCACACCTCCTCCTGCTGCCCCACAGCGCCCTCCACACCTCCTCCTGCTGCCCCACAGCGCCCTCCACACCTCTTCCTGCTGCCCACAGCACCCTCCACACCTCCTCCTGCTGCCCCACAGCGCCCTCCATACCCCCTGCTGCTGCCCCACAGCGCCCTCCACACCTCCTCCTGCCCCACAGCGCCCTCCACACCTCCTCCTGCTGCCCACAGCGCCCTCCACACCTCCTCTTCCTGCCCCACAGCGCCCTCCACACCTCCTCCTGCTGCCCACAGCGCCCTCCACACCTCCTCCTGCCCCACAGCGCCCTCCATACCCCCTCCTGCTGCCCCACAGCGCCCTCCACACCTCCTCCTGCTGCCCACAGCGCCCTCCACAACTGCACCTGCTGCCCCACAGCGCCCTCCACACCTCCTACTGCTGCCCCACAGCGCCCTCCATACCCCCTCCTGCTGCCCCACAGCGCCTGCCCACAGCGCCCCCCACACCTACTCCTGCTACCCCACAGCGTCCCCCACACCTCCCTCCACACCTCCTCCTGCTGCTCCACAGCGCCCTCCACACCTCCTCCTGCTGCCCACAGCGCCCTCCACATCTCCTCCTGCTGCCCCACAGCGCCCTCCACACCTCCTCCTGCTGCCCACAGCGCCCTCCACACCTCCACCTGCTGCCCCACAGCGCCCTCCACACCTCCACCTGCTGCCCCACAGCGCCCTCCACACCTCCTCCTGCTGCCCACAGCACCCTCCACGCCTCCTCCTGCTGCCACAGCGCCCTCCACACCTCCTCCTACTGCCACACAGTGCCCTCCACACCTCCTCCTGCTGCCCCACAGCGCCCTCCACACCTCCTCCTGCTGCCCACAGCGCCCTCCACACCTCCTCCTGCTGCCCCACAGCGCCCTCCACGCCTCCTCCTCCTGCCTCACAGCGCCCTCCACACCCCCTCCTGTTGCCTCACAGCGCCCTCCACACCTCCTCCTCCTGCCCCCACAACGCCCTCCACACCCCCTCCTCCTGTCCCCACAGCGCCCTCCACACCTCCGCCTGCTGCCCCACAGTGCCCTCCACACCTCCTCCTCCTGCCCCCACAGCGCCCTCCACACCCCCTCCTGCTGCCCCACAGCGCCCTCCACACCTCCTCCTGCTGCCCCACAGCGCCCTCCACAGCTCCTCCTCCTCCTGCCTCACATCGCCCTCTGTGGCGCTGCCCCGTGTGGGACACGCACGCGGCGGCGTGAGGTTGCACGTCGCTGCGTGCAAGTTAAATAAACGGGGCGTTCCCGGACGCCGCAGAGCGACCAGGGAGCCCGAACTAGATAGACGTGTGTCGTGTGTGGTCTGTCTAGTGTGGGGCTCACGGGCACGCATGGGGGCCAGGACACACCCCCAGCAGTGGCGACGAGTTTAGACGGATGTCCGGGCCCGGCGGTGAAAGGCATTCCGAAATGTTTCTCCATGATACGGAACGTTCGTGAGTGTTTCGTTTCACACCTTGGCTGCGAACCGTACACGCGGCTGGCGGCCATTTTGTTTATGAGGCCGTGGAGATTCACCAGGCTCCGGTTTGGAGGGTGAAAGCAATCCAGGTCCAATTTTTGGATATTCTGATTGCAGGCAGCATAACCTGCATGCCCATGCCTGATTTGTGGATTTTACTCCAGTTTTGGGATTCCTACGTCGAGTGAAAGCTAGGGGAAGGACTAATATGGCTGGGCCAGATTAGTCCACTCCACCATCTCAGCTTAATTTTTGGGACATCCACACCACTGTGGCCTGCAGCAAGGTGGAGACATGGCTCTTCTTTGTTCCCTTCATCATCAGGACGCTGTGGCTTCTTCTTTGTCTCCTTCATCATCATGAGGTTGGCTGCAGTGGATGCTCTTCTTCTCGTCTGGTGGCTCGTGGTTGGAAGCGATCCCAGGTGAGCTTGGGGACTAGTCATCATCACCTATCCCCCAGTTTGGACTGCCATTGTGCCTGGAGAGGGGGAGGAGGTCTGTTGGTGTGGTGCTGAGGGGCAATTGAGTTGCGGCCCCCAGGACACAAGGTGGGGGTGCCTGTGCGCTCAGGCCCATGAGTGACTCTGATGATCAGGAGGGTGGGGCTGCCGCAGCTGCTGGAGATCCTCAAGACGGTGACCAGGTGGCACAGCTTCAGCAGGCCCTACAGCCTCCAGTGCTTCTAGGACAGCAACCAGCGCCACAACCTCAATAGGCCCCACAGCAGCCCCCGCATGGAGGGGGTCAGGCGCCTGCACCCCAGGCTTTACCCGGGGCACAGCCAGGTGCTCCTCAAGGACCTCCCGTCATGGCTCAGGCTAGAGCCCAGGCTGCCCAAGCTGCCCTGCAGCCCATCCCTGAATTCGATGCATCGGGCCCACCTTCCAGCATGGGCCCTCGGTGGAGGAGGTGGGTTGCTCGCCTGGACATGTACTTCAGAGCTGCTCAGGTGACAGACAATGACAGCATGGTGGCCACAATGTTGTATTCGGCGGGGCCTGCGGTCCAGGAGATCTTCGAGTCGCTCACCCCGGTGGACCAGTCTTATGATGCAGCCAAGGCAGTCCTGCTTGCTCACTTTCTGCCCCTTGTCAATGTGAACTACGAAAGGTTTGTCATGTTGTCGGCCAAGCAAAAGGACGATGAGACTCTGGATACCTTTTATGGTCGCCTGCGCCGCCTCTCCCAAGGATGCGCATGGGGGGATGCGGAGGACATGATGCGCACAATGCTGATTCAGGCATGCTCCTCCGGCAAACTCAGGAGGCAGGTCCTGAGAAAGCCGGGCCTCACTCTACCCCGCATATTGGAACTAGGCCGGTGCCATGAGGTGGCCGAGGCTTGTGCCAACAAGATGGAAGCGGGGTCACGCTCGATGAAGTCGGAGGAGGTGTGTGCGGTCTGGCGGGGTGGCAGAGGAACAAGAAGACCTGGTGGAGGACCCCGGGACAGGGCAGGAAGATCAGGGGAGTCATGCCAGAAGTGTGGCTATGACCTCCCCCACCCGACAGAGTGCCCGGCAGCGGGGAAGGTTTGTGGCCGGTGCGGCCTGCCGGACCACTTCTCAAGAGTGTGCAGAGCGGCTCTGCCAGTGTTGGTACCGAGAGGTCTGGCCCGGACGTGGACTCTGCGCCAGAGCCGACCACCAAATGTGGCCCAGGTAGACCAAGGTGAGGAGGAGGCCCAGCTGGATGAGGCAGAGGAAGACGAGGAAGAGAACATTTTCTTTGTTTCGAGCGTGGGGATCCTGAACGGGAAGAGCAGGAGGCAGCCAAGGTGTGTGGTGGAGGTGAACCACTCGCCGGTTCCGGTGCTGGTGGACACGGGGGCCTCAGTCAATGTCATGGTGAGGGGACACTACGATACCATGGACCCGCCACCAGACTTGGCCACACCGAGAGCCCGCATATTTGCCTTTGGAGGGCTGGAGCCTATACCGCTGGACGGTGCATTTGTGGCGGAGGTGGAGCATGAGGGCTCGACGATCAAGGCTCGGTTCTATGTCACCCCGTGAGTAACAACACGCTCCTGAGTTGTGCCGCTGCAGAGGCCCTGGGGATTGTCACTTTCGCGTACTCAGTGTACTTGGAGGACATCAATGACCTGCTCGACAAGTACACTGCCCTCTTCAACGGCATTGGGATGATGACTGGTGACCCGGTCAGGCTGCATATCGACGAGTCTGTACAACCCATTGCCCTAAAGCACCGGAGGGTGCCGTTTCATCTGAGGGAGCAGGTTGACAAAGAGCTAGACAACCTGGTGAATCTGGATATTATTGAGAAAGTCGAGGGCCCGACGCCGTGGGTATCCCCTATTGTTGTGGCAAGGAAACCGAAACAACCGGACTCTGTTCGTATTTGTGTGGACATAAGGCTGCCCAACAAGGCCATCAAGAGAGAGCGGCACCTCACCCCTACCATCGATGACATTATCGCCGAGGTGCAAGGGGCCCGATTCTTCTCCAAGCTAGATCTGCGAGCAGGATACCATCAGGTTGTCCTTCACCCTGAATCCCGGTACATAACCACGTTCACCACCCACCGGGGGCTGTACAGGTACAAGAGGTTGAGCTTTGGGATGTCATCGGCTGCGGAAGTATTTCAAAACATCATACGGGGTGCCCTCGCCGATCTGGAGGGTGTCCTCAACATAAGCGATGACATTCTGGTATTTGCCAAGACAGAGGTGGGTCATCTGAGGAGGCTGGCAAAGACCTTTGAGAGGCTGCAATCGCTGGGCCTCACCCTTCACAGGGACAAATGTGAGTTCCTGCGCCCCTCCATTGAGTTCTTCGGGTTCGTGTTCAAGGAGGGGGGGGTGTCACCAGGTCCAAGGAAGGTCCAGGACATTAAGAAGGCGCAGCCTCCGGAGTCGGTGTCGGACGTGAGAAGCTTCCTTGGCATGGTGAACTACTGCGGGCGCTTCATCCAAAACCTTGCCTCGAGGTCCGAGCCGCTCAGGGCGCTGACGAAGAAGGAGACAGTCTGGCATTGGGGCCCACTGGAGCAGTCGGCCTTTGAGGACATCAAGAGTGCACTAACAGCGGAAGACACCATGGCGTTCTTCGACCCGGCGCTGCCGTCGGAGATCATTGTGGACGCGAGTCCATTTGGCCTGGGGGCTGTTCTAACTCAGGTGGACCGGGATGGGAGCGTTCGCCCAGTGGCGTATGCTAGTAAGGCGCTCTCGGACACGGAGCAAAGATACTCCCAAATTGAGCGGGAGGCCCTAGCGGTCCTCTGGGGATGCAGACATTTTCGACTCTATGTCTTGGGGCGTCCTGTGACCGTGGTCACTGACCACAAGCCCCTGCTCCCGATTCTGGCTGGATCATCCTCAAAGCCCCCGGCCAGGATTGAGAGATGGATGCTCGCCCTGCTCGAGTATGGAGTCACCCTGGTGTACCGGCCGGGGGCCAACAATGCAGCGGACTACCTCTCCTGACATCCCGGAGTGCGCAGGGGAGAGGAGTATGACACCTGTGCAGAGGAGGCCGATGACCATGTCCGGATGGTGGTGGAAGGGGCCACACCAAATGCGATGCCCCTGTCGGAGCTGGAGGCTGCAGCGGCAGCGGATGAGTGCTTTCAGATCCTAAAGAACTCGATGCAGCACAGCTCCTGGAAATCCATCTTGGAGGCTCTGGCAGGGCGGACACAGGAGGCCAAGACTGGACTCGAGCAGTTGTGGAAGGTGAAGGACAAGCTCTCCTTCTCGACATCGGGCTTGCTGCTCCGGGGTGATCGCATCGTGGTCCCCCAGTGCAAGTTACAGGAGGTGATCACTCTGGCCCACCAGGGACACCAGGGTGCCGCCAAGACCAAGGCGAGGCTGCGGCTAAAAGTCTGGTTCCCGGACTTGGAAAGAAGGGTGGATGAGTTTGTGGCAGCGTGTGTGTGGTGCCAGGCGGCCTCCCCCGTGCAGTGAGAGCCGACCATCGAGGCGATGCCCCGGGGGACCCACCCATGGGAGGTCGTCCATGCGGACTTTGGGTCAACGTCTGTGGGAACCCACTTCATCGCAATTGTTGATGAGTACTCACGGTACCCGGAGGTGGAGTTTGTGGAGTCGGTGGCCTTTCAGCATGTGGTCGTAGCGGTGGAAAAGATATTTGCAGCCCATGGGTTCCCTGTGACTCTGTGTTCGGACATTTCGCCATTTCAAAGTGAGCGGTTCTTTGAGTTCATGGAGAGCTCCGGAGTCAAGCACAGGAAGATATCCCCGTTGTGGCCTCGCGCTAATGGAGACGCTGAAAGGCTGATGCGGACCCTGAATAAGACCTTCAGGATTGCTCAGGGACAAGGGCAGCCCCTCCAACGCGCCCTTTATCAATTCCTGCGGGTGTACCGCACCACTCCACATGCCTCCACCGGGGTCGCCCCTGCGGAGGCTCTGTTCAAGCGATGCCCCCGGGGTCTACTGCCTGAGGTCCGGGAGAAGGAGCCCGGGGTGATCGACACTCAGCAGGTTGAGGCCGATAGGAGGACCAGGATTGACCAGGAGAACCTGCGAAGGGGTCTTCGCCCCTAGCGGCTGGAACCGGGGGACGAGGTGCTCATTCGAAACAGACACCCCCATGGCAAGCTCTCGCTCCCCTACGAACCGGAGCCACTGGACGTGGTGGCTGTGAAAGGGTCCATGGTGACGGCATCGGATGGACGATCTGCTGTCACCCGAAACATCAGCTTCTTCAAGAAGCTGGGGGACTCCCGAACTGAACTACCCCTGGACCCTGACATGGCCGAGGTGCCTGAGGACGTTGGAATCCCTGTGAGCGCCCAGAGCTCTCCAGTCCAGGGAGCTGTGACTGGTGGACTTCCCGTGCCGGAGGTAAGCGGGAGGTACCCCCAGAGGGCTGGGCGAGGGAAACCCGCTTATCTCAGCGAATACGTGTTGGGACATGTGGAGAATCAACCGGAGTGAGGGGATCCGGGCGGCTGACATTAAAGGGGCATGGGCTCATTATAGTGATGTTATTTTGTGTGTGTGGTTTGCAGTGTTTAATAAAAGCAATTGTGTTTCCTCCCGAAAAAGGAGGAGTGTGGCGCTGCCCCGTGTGGGACGCGCACGCGGCGGCGTGACGTTGCACGTCGCCGCGTGCAAGTTAAATAAACGGGGCGTTCCCGGACGCCGCAGAGGGACGGGGAGCCCGAACTAGATAGACGTGTGTCGTGTGTGGTCTGTCTAGTGTGGGGGCTCATGGGCACGCATGGGGGCCAGGACACACCCCCAACACCCTCCACACCCCCTCCTGCTGCCCCACAGCGCCCTCCACACCTCCTCCTCCTGTCCCACAGCGCCCTCCATACACCCTCCGGCTGCCCCACACCTCCCCACACACCTTCATCTGCCCTGACCCCCAACACACCTACTGCTGCATCACACCGCACCATCACTACGCCCTGCTGTCCAAGAGAGCACCCCACACCTCCTCCTGCTGCCCCACAGCGCCCTCCATGCCTCCTCCTGCTGCCCACAGCGCCCTCCACACCTCCTCCTGCCCCACAGCGCCCTCCACACCTCCTCCTGCTGCCCCACAGCGCCCTCCACACCTCCTCCTGCTGCCCACAGCGCCCTCCACGCCTCCTCCTGCTGCCCACAGCACCCTCCACACCTCCTCCTGCTGCCCCACAGCGCCCTCCATACCCCCTCCTGCTGCCTCACAGCGCCCTCCACACCTCCTGCTGCTGCCCACAGCGCCCTCCACACCTCCTCCTGCTGCCCCACAGCGCCCTCCACACCTCCTCCTGCTGCCCACAGCGCCCTCCACACTTCCTCCTGCTGCCCCACAGCGCCCTCCACGCCTCCTCCTCCTGCCTCACAGTGCCCTCCACACCCCCTCCTGTTGCCTCACAGCGCCCTCCACACCTCCTCCTCCTTCCCCCACAGCGCCCTCCACACCCCCTCCTCCTGTCCCCACAGCGCCCTCCACACCCCCGCCTGCTGCCCCACAGCGCCCTCCACACCTCCTCCTCCTGCCCCCACAGCGCCCTCCACACCCCCTCCTGCTTCCCCACAGTGCCCTCCACACCTCCTCCTGCTGCCCCACAGTGCCCTCCACACCTCCTCCTCCTCCTGCCTCACAGCACCCTCCACACCCCCTCCTGTTGCCTCACAGCGCCCTCCACACCTCCTCCTCCTGTTGTACATGAACAAAGAGACACTGCCCCTTTAAGGGCACCAACAGAGAAAGAGCGGGAGGAAAGCGGAAAGGGAGGGGGCTGGAGAGGGAAACGGCAGTTGGTGTTCGGATGTGAATAAAGGAAGTTCACGGCAGAGCAGGCTCCATCTCTTCATTGCATGCGTATGAATGAGAGAGAGTGAGAGCCTAACACTGGCGACAAGGCCGACGAACTCTTGCGTGTCGGTAGCAGTGGAGGGCTAACGCCCAGCAGGTTTGAGGAGCGAGGTGCTACGGAGTAGAGCAGCGGCCCGTGTGCCCTGTTGGTGGGCCTGCGCGCCTGGCAGTTTGGAAAGGCCCGTGTGCCTTAGAAGTGTGCAGCGGCCCGTGCGCCCTGCCAAAGGGCCGTGTGCCCAGCAAAGTGAGAGGGCAGCCGTGTGCCCGTGGAGGGAGAGGAGGCCCGTGTGCCCTGCTATAGGGCCCGTGAGCCCGGCAAATCTGTAGGGCTAGTGAGCCCTGACAACAGGCAGCGGCCTGTGTGTCCTGCCAGAGGGCCCGTGAGCCCAGCAGTTGGAAGGATCAGGGATCCCCGCAGCAACCTGGCAACCCGAGGAAACCAACGAACCAACGACCAGCAGAAAGCGACCTTGTGAGAACTAGGGCCCAACGCTGACCGAGAGGCCCGTGCGTCTCCCTGCAGAGAAGGCCCACCAGCGGTGGACCAGCCCGACCGGAGAGCAGGAGAGCGCGACCGCTACACTCCGGCACCACTCTGCAGTACCGGAGAGCAGGAGAACGCGCCTGCGACACTCCAGCACTACGCAGAAGGCCTGAGAGCGCCGGAGGATCGAGGGGCCCGTGTGCCCAGGAGAGAAGAGCCGACACCGCGACGTGGAAAGACCCGCTGGACCGCACCAACCACAACAAGTAAGGTGTTGGGGAAAGGGCCCCTCGCGTCTCCGCACGTGACATTTAGAATATTACGGGAGAACTACAATACGGAAAAGGGGAATCCCCGTGTCTCCCCACGTGACATCCCAGGGGATATCTAGCTAAGAAGGCCACGACAAAAGGGAATCCCCGTGTCTCCGACGTGACACCCAAAGGAATAAAACGACAAGAAACGCTACGGGGAGAGGGAATCCCCGTGTCTTCCCACGTTACACTCAAAGCAATTGTGCAACAGAGACTGCTACAGCAGAGAGGGGAACCCTGTGTCTCCCATGAGTGACACCCCCACAGACAACAGAAATCAACAAAAACAAAGAAGGGACTCCCAAAATCAAAGAAGGAGGGAAACCCTGTGTTCCCCCCCACACGTGACATTTAAAGGGACATAGAGCCAAATGAGCCCACAACAAAAGAAAGAAAGCCTGTGCCTCACATGTGAGATCTGCACAGGAAGCCACAGCACCAAGAGTAACTGTGACCAACGCCCACGTACCACCTACCCAACCAAAGCAAACCAACCGGCAACATCATATCGGCCCCGGATGCAGCGGACCCCAATGCCCAACCACCGTCACCAGGGGCACCCTCCCCTCACGCAAGCCTAATGACGAGACCCGCCCCATTCACATTAAACCCACACCATGACCAGGGCCAACGTTGGGAAGAGTGGATGGAGGAATTCGCTGACTTTGTGGGTGCCATCGGCACACAAGAACCTCCAAACATACTAAGCATCTTCGCAAACGTCGCAGGGAGGGAAATTAAAAACATCATACGCACGATTCCACTACAGGACCGCACTACATATGCAAAACTCCTGCAAGCCATAAATGAGAAAATTGTCATCTCACCCAATCGTGACTATGAGAGATACACTTTCAACCAATGTGGTCAATTACCACACAAATCAATAGGGGAATTTGTCATTCGCCTTCAAAGAAAAATATCGAAGTGCGATTTCACCAACTTTATTGATGAAGAAGCCATCAGATTACGCATAATAGAAGGTTGCGTATCCTCGATGTTCCGGAAACACCTCCTAAAGAAATCCCTATCCCTAAAAGAGGTATTGGACTTAGCCAGAGTTTACGAGAGAGTGGACATTCAGGCAGCAGCCATTGAGAACCCCAAGAAAGGAGAAGTCATAGCAGCAATACACCCCTACACCCGACACCCAGCTCCACAGACAAGGATAAATCCGAAGTACCCGACACAACGGACACAAAGCGACCGCCAATGCTATCGCTGTGGATTCGAGTATCCACACAGAGGTCCATGCCCTGCCATCGGCCAATGCTGCATGAGATGCGGAATGGAAAACCACTTCCAAGTGATGTGCAAGGAACTACTACCGGAAGGACGATCAACACGCCCACGGCTTGCCACTCGCATGATGGAGACACACACGGAACAACATCGCCAGACAGACAGGAACGCGTCATTCCCCACGAATACTTATCAACGCCCAAACACCGTAAGAGCCCTTGAGGGACTTCAGATCGAGCCAGATAGGAAAGACCACGAACTATATGACATCCACCAGAGTAACTTCATGCAGAACCTGGAACACGAAGAGACCTACAAAGCGGAAACCCCAAACCTCCTTGGGCAAGAAAGAGAACCATACCTCAAACCCCCACCACAATATCAGCTAGGAGGGAATGAACATGCGCAATACTTACAAGATGGCTACGACAGAGAGTACGTATGCCTCCTCAGTGTTGAAGCTGAAGACACCTCGGCTCCCAGAGTCACAATCCAGATGGGAAACACCAGAAACAGATTCATCGTCGACACGGGAGCGACGGTAAACATCATGAACGAAGATATCTACCGTGAAATAGCCTCCTCATACCCCTTGCAAGAATCCAAGACACACATCTTTCAATTGGGAGCGGCTCAACCTAGGACTTCCAAAGGAAAATTTCAATGTGATCTAAGGCACAGGAACATCACAGTAACTGCCACGATACATGTTATAAGGAACCCATCCGTCAGCCGCTGTCTCCTCAGCTACCGGACAGCCAATGCCCTCACCCTGATTGACTTACACTACGACCAGTCGGAAGTAATAGAAGGACTACCATTGCCCCACGAATCCATCAGGGCAATGATAGACAGGCCCCTGGCGAAAGGAGACCTCAAGAGCCAATTCCCCAGGTTATTTGAAGGAGTGGGCATGCTAAAAGGCTCACGCATCAAATTACACATCGACAATACCATCAGGCTGGTACCACAGCACCCACGCAAAGTGGGCTTCCACCTTCAGGAACAGGTATCAAAAGAAATCCAACTTCTTCTTCTCAACGACATCATAGAGAAAGCAGAAGGGCGAACACCATGGGTATCGCCAATAGTCATCGTTCCCAAGGACAACGGTCGCCTCCGCATATGCGTGGACATGCGCATCCCGAACACCGCCATCCAGAGGGAAAGGCACCCAGGCCCAAGCTTGGAGGACATGCTGATCAGGCTAAACCAATCGAGGTTCTTCTCAAAGCTTGACCTCAACCAGGGCTACCATCAGCTCATCCTGGACCCAGAATCACGACCCATCACTACATTTGCAACGCACAACGGCCTATTTCGATATAAAAGGCTAAATTTCGGCATATCGTCTGCTGCAGAGATCTTCCAAGAGACCATCAGACGCCTCATAGCATCGGAGATGAACGCACTAAACTATAGTGACGACATCTTAATATTTGGAAGGGATCAAGAGCAACATAACAGAGCCCTAAAAACCATCTGCTCCATCCTACAAGATGCGGGACTGACTCTCAATGAGTCGAAGTGCGACATCAAGAAGACAAGCCTCAAATTCTTTGGCCACATATTCTCGAACACAGGTATAACAGCCGACCCGGACAAGATCAAGGCCATCACCGATCTCCAAGCACCTATGACCACTGCAGAACTGCGCTCCCTGTTAGGCATGGCGGGATACTGTGCGCGTTACCTCCCGAACTACGCCACAACAACTGACCCGCTCCTTCATATGGGATGCACCCTGCCAGGAAGCCTTCCGGACAATAAAAGAAGGCCTTACCAGCAACCGACAACAAGCATATTTTCGTCCGGATTGGCACACCATCATTACGGTCGATGCAAGTCCAGTAGGGGTAGGAGCCATCCTTGCCCAGACCGACTCCGCAGACAACGCCCATCACGCAATAGTTGCATACGCCAGCCGAGCTTTGTCACACACGGAAAAGGCCTACTCTCAAGCAGAGAGGGAAAGCCTAGCTGCAGTATGGGCATGCGAGAAATACCACCACTTTATCATTGGCCGGAGATTCACCCGGTAACAGACCACCAAGCCCTAATATCAATCTTTGGGAACCCCAAAACGAAAATGCCACCCCGCATAGAGCGATGGGGGATAAGACTGCAAGAGTACGATTATACTATTGTCCACAAGTCAGGAGGAGACGCAAACCCAGCGGACTATCTATCCAGACACCCCCTACTGGACAAAGATGACACCCTGGCCCATGAGGCCACTGAATATATCTCGTACCTGTCATCAAATGCCATGCCACCTACCATCTCAACCGCAACGTTCGAAGAAAGGAGCAAAGCGGACCCAACAATCAGAGCCGCTGTCTCTCTCACCCGCTCCAATGGAGAAATGGAGGGAACGCCACACAAAACGAACCGAAGAGGAGGACGCAGACCAGAAGGAACTTGACCGGCTAGCCAAGATACACGACGAACTCATAGCCACTGACCAAGGACTTTTGCTACGGGGGAAGAGGTTAGTAGCACCGAGGGACCTAAGGAAGACCCTAGCAATGCTGGCACATGAAGGCCACAGGGGAATCGACAACACAAAACGATTTCTCAGGAACTATGTCTGGTTCCCTTACATGGACGTGATGGTAGAGGACATGCTCAGACACTGCATGCCCTGCAAACTGGCAGCGAAAGGACCGAACCCAAACCCTCTGCAACTAACCACACTCCCGACAAGACCCTGGCAAAAAGTTGCAATGGACTTCTATGGACCTCTAGAAGAGGGAGGTTATCTATTAGTAATAATAGATGAATATACAAGATTCCCCTTTGTTAAACAAACACCTTCAACGTCATTTGTGGAGAACGCACCCATAGTGGACGAACTATTCAGCGAATGGGGCATCCCGAATGTCGTCAAGACCGACAACGGATCTCCCTTTCAAGGACGGGAATTCAAAAACTTTGCAAGCCACCTAGAATTCCACCACCAAAAGATTACACCACTCTGGCCCCAAGCCAACGGGATGGTGGAACGGTTTATGGCCACCATCAAACTGACCAGACAAAAAGCAGTATCAGAGCAGGTGCCCCACCCGAAAGCCATCTGCAGCATGCTCCGAAGCTACAGAAATACCCAACACGACGCAACGGGAAAGCCACCAGCTGAACTCATGGTGAAGTATCAACCCAAGACACGCATTCCCCGATGGGAGGACTACACACCTGAAGAAGACCTAGCCATCAGAGAACGAGAAGCCAAAAAGAAGAGGAAGGCCAAGCTATGGGCTGACGCAAAAAGGAGAGCGAAAGAACAACAACATGAGATCGGGCAAACCGTCCTGGTGCGACAAACACAACGCAAGAAAACGGACACCCGATACAACCCAGAGCCACGGATCATTACAGCCATCAAGGGGCCCATGATCACGGCGACTGGAGAACTGGGAGACATTACCCGCAACTCCTCATTCTTCAAGAAGTTATATCTGGAAGAACCTGAAACACAAGAGACACCCGACGAGAACCTCAGCGAGGAAGAAGAAACAGATCCCCCATTGGAATCGACCGGCGAAAGCCGAGAATCACCAGGGAGACCCCCTAGGACAATAAAGAAACCCGTGAGGCTCATCGAACAGATGTAACTGGACTCTCATGTTAAGTACGGGGGAGGTGTTGTACATGAACAAAGAGACACTGCCCCTTTAAGGGCCCCAACAGTGAAAGAGCGGGAGGAAAGCACAAAGGGAGGGGGCTGGAGAGGGAAACGGCAGTTGGTGTTAGGATGTGAATAAAGGAAGTTCACGGCAGAGCAGGCTCCGTCTCTTCATTGCATGCGTATGAATGAGAGAGAGTGAGAGCCTAACACCTCCTGCCCCCACAGCGCCCTCCACACCCCCTCCTCCTGTCCCCACAGCACCCTCCACACCCCCGCCTGCTGCCCCACAGCGCCCTCCACATCTCCTCCTCCTGCCCCCACAGTGCCCTCCACACCACCTCCTGCTGCCCCACGACGCACTCCACACCTCCTCCTGCTGCCCCACAGCGCCCTCCACACCTCCTCCCACGGCCCCACAGCACCCTCCACATGTCCTGCTGCTGCTCTACTGTACTACATGTCCTCCTGCTGCCCAATGCACCCTCTACATGTCCTGCTGCTGCTTGTCATGTTGACACAAGAGTTCCGGGTCAGAGGGAGGCGGGAGGCTGGGTGGTTAGTGACGTAGTGGGCCGGGGTGTGGGCAGACCTTGTTAAATAAAGCAGGTCATGTGTGACGAATCTCTGTGTCCGTCTACTTTATGCCCCGCTGCGTAGCACGTGAAGGAACGCCAGTTAGGCTTTCACAATGGCGACGAAGTCGGAAGACGGTGCACTAATCGTGTAGTAACCCATGTCGGGGTGCCGTCGAGAGGACGCCTGGAGAAGCGGAGACTGCCGTCCCACGTGGCTCAGGAGTGGGAGGTCGCAGGAAGAGGCCATGCCGAACCGGACCACGCGCACACAGTGCTGGGTGCCTGCCCGCTCAGAACGTTTGCATCGGAACGTTCGTGTTAAGGCAGCTGTTTCTCCCGGGCCACGACGGTGAACCTCGAGGAACGCTCGCAACAGAGCAGTCATGAGTACTGGGCCACAGCAGTGACTGTACCACACACTGTTAGAAGGGGCAAAAGGAGTGGCCCCAGCGGATGGTGCTCATGCCTGATAAAGGTGGCCATCAATGTGCTACGCCCATTTTCAAAGGCAAAGGGAGGATTTTGCATGCCACAACACAGTGTTCGTGCCTGACAGGCGGCCGTGGTTGCCATAGGCTCACAACAATAGGGTGAAACAAACGAAGGTCAAGGGAACATGTCGGCACAAGATGGAGGACAGGGTGCACACGCCCTGGCCCAGGGGTCACAGATACCAGAACAGGCCCCATACAGGCTACCAGATTCTTTCGCTTCACAAATGCCAGGCGCCTTCGATGTCACGGACACAAGCAACATGGGACAGAGGTGGGCCCGATGGATAAGGGATTTCGAATTGTACATGGGAGCCACAGGGCCCATTGAAGATGACAGACAGAAATGTCTCCTTAAGCTGGCACTAGGTCCTGCCACACGTGATATCATCGATGAGATGCCAGCTGACAGCATCGACTCCATACAGGATTTAAAAGAGGCTTTATCTGCGTATTTCACCCCACACACAAATGTGGATTACGAGCGCCGCCTGTTTCACAGCACCAAACAGGCTAAAGGTGAGACCATGGATGCATATGTCATGAGACTGAGAATTAAAATGAAACACTGTGATTTTGTGAACTACTCAAATACAGAGGCCCTGAGATCTCAGATCATTGCGGGATGCGAATCACAGACATTCAGACGGAAGCTGTTACAAAAATCTCGCACTCTGGATGAAATACTGACACTAGCATGAGCTGAAAGAGCAGTCGACTTGCAGGTGGAAAGTTTCAACACCATCACGCCAGTGGAAGCAGTCCATCGACTCCAGCTGGAGAGGAGAAAAGAGGACCCATTTTGCTTCAAATGTGGTTTCGAGTACCCACACGAAGGTTTGTGCCCCGCCATTAGCCAACGATGTGCCACGTGTGGAGAGGGTAGTCATTTCAAATTGGTGTGTAGATTCTCCAGGGAGAAAGGAAGGGAGAGAGCGAGAGAATCTTTCCCGAGATTCAAACCAAGGACTTTGCCTCCGGCATCACAGTCATCCGGGACAACATTGCATCCCCCACCAATGCACACTGACCCCGAATCTAAAGAGCGGGAATCAGGTGACGAGAGACAGAGATGAGACAGGAGAGAAAGGAGAAGGTACGTCACCAGAATGAGACCAGACCGCAGATCCAGGTGCCATGTGCGCTACCTAGTAGAGCAATCTCTGTCTGAGTCAGAGATCAGTTCATTAGGAAGTGAAGAAAGGAGGAAATCATATGTCTACATGCTGGGCAATCCAAGGGTTACAGAGCACAGTCTGACATTAATCATAAAACTCAACGAAAGACCCAGAGAATTCCTTCATCGACACCGGGGCTACAGTGAATTTATCAGTAAGAAGATATTCAAGGAACTACCTCAAAAACCGAAGCTTATCCTTGCCACCTTAAACATTTCTGCTTATGGAGCCAAAACACAGCTCAATTGAATAGGACAATTCGAGGGGTCGTACCGCTACAAGGGACAAGGAAAAAAAGTGCCCATACACGTGCTGGCGATGGAGAATGAGAGTGGCTGCGTACTTAGTTTCAAGGCGGCCATTGACATGGGTCTCATACACATCCTATACAAAATCATGGTTCATAAATACATAGATCCCATAGCAATGATCACAAACCTCTACCCCAATCTCTTCAAGAGGATTGGAAAACTCTGAAACAGACAAGTGAAGCTGCACATAGAGGACACGGTGCGCCAAGTTGCACAACATTACAGGGGCATACCGGTCAATATCCAAAAAAAGGTGGAAGACGAGCTACACAAGCTTCTGGAATAGGACATAATAGAACCAGCCACGGGCCCCACCACTTGGGTATTGCCCATTGTGCCAGTGCCTTAAAAATGATCCGACATCATCAGGCTGTGCGTTGATATGAGGAGGCCCAACCAGGCCATATGATGGGAGAGGCACATGGCTCCGTGCATCACTGACATGATCCACCTTTTGAATGGGGCCAGGGTCTTCTCAAAGCTGGACTTAAAGAAAGGGTATCATCAGTTTGTGCTAAGCCCGGAAAGCAGAAACATCACAACGTTCGTCACCCACCTGGAGTTGTACCGATACAAAAGGCTGAGCTTCGGGGTCTCCTCAGCGGCGGAGATATTTTAAACTGAGGTTCACAATGTGATAAAACCCATCCCGAACTGTATAAACAACAGTAACGACATCCTTGCATTCGGGACTGATGTCAGCAAGCACGTCGAGACCCTGGCAAAGGTGTGAAAGGCATTGGAAGCTGCAGATCTCACCCTTAACCAAGAGAAGTGTGAGTTCAGCGTGAGTTCCTTACATTTCTTTGGTCATGTCTTCTCAGAAAACAGCATGACACCGGATCCGGAGAAGGTGGCAGTGCTAAACGAAACAGCGCCCCAAGGCAGTGGGCCTCATTAGAAGTTTGGCAGTAGCTTTGCTGGTAAAACCAAACTGCCAAATATTTCCGGCGCCCGCGAATGGGCAATTACCGGGTCATTACGGCCCTTTCGCGGGCCCCGGAATGGAATGCTCCCCATTCCCATTTGAGCCCCATAGGGCTCAAAGGGAATGGGGAGGTTGGATGCACCGTTATAAACGGTGCCGGTGCATCCAACATGCACTGCTCGCGGGTACCGTTGCAGCCGCAAGGCCAGTCCTGGCAACCGCAATGGCACCTGCGAGCAGAAATCGTAGTTTGCCGGTCCGGAAACTACGGTACCGGCATGCTTACCGGTTCCGTAGTTCCCGGGCCGGCAAACTTATAATGAGGCCCAATGTCTCTGAACTGAGGTTTTAGGCCTCACCAGCTATTGCGCAAGATACATTAACAACTTTGCAACAGTCAGTGAACCCCTGAGAATGCTGACTAAACAGAACGCGTTGTTAAACTGGTCGGACACGTGGCAAAAAGCCTTCGAAACCATTCGAGAAAGGGTCGCCAGGGCTGAAAATATGTCCTATTATGATCCTGAAAGGAAGACGGAACTAACAGTCGATGCGAGTCCCGTGGGACTTGGTGCCATCCCGGCACAGGTGGACTCTAAAGACCCATCACAGACCCACGTTGCTGCCTACGCAAGTAGGAGTCTATCAGCCACCGAGCAAGCCTATTCTCATGCTGAGAAAGAAAGTCTGGCAGTAGTCTGGGCCTGCGAACAATTTCATCTGTTTCTTTACGGCAAGCCGTTTCGGGTGGTAACAGATCATCAGGCGCTCCTATTCTTGTATGGCAATCCGCAAGCCAAAATGCCACCCCACATTGTGAGATGGGGGCTCCGGCTACAGGACTACTCCTTTGAAATAGTACACCGGCCGAGGCAGGAAGAAAACCGCACTGTCTTCCTTTCCAGATGCCCTAGAACCGGACGCACCCCTGAACCATCGGTGCCAGACCAGTATCTCCAGTATCTAATCCAGCAAGCCATACTAGAAGGGATCGACTCGGGTGAACTGGCCCAAGAGGTGGAGGCGGACCCAGCATGTCAGATCATATGTGAAGGGCGCCCGTCGGGCCAATGGAGAAGAGCCAAGGAGAGAGGGTGAGCAGCAGCAGATGTACGGGTAGTCCCAGAGCAATGTTAAACATCACAGGTAGGAACCAAAACAACTAGTGATGCCTGGTTATAATTCATTGTTTTCTCAGAGTAGTCAGTGGGTACCTCTGTAAAAAGAGCAAGTGCCTTTTAGGGGGGCAGTGCGCCAGTCGTCGTTCAGGGGGTTAAATGCCTGTGAGCGAGCTGTCACGCCCTTTGCCAGACCAGAGCACCGCCCTTGAGGTAGATTTGAATGGGGGAAAACGTCTGCCTTTAATTAGTACATTGCAAATCTAGTTTATTAAAATAGAATGTACTCATTTCAATTCTTTGGTGTTCATTGAAAGTGTGTTATTTGGATTCCCATTGGAAACAAGTTCCCCCAGGGAATACTCGTGTCAATACTGTATAGCCCACCCAAAGCCAAAGGCCAGCTCCTGTTGGGGGCTGTCCCGGTCCACCGGGCAGCCCCATACTCGTGTCGGGTAGCACCCGACACAACACGCTGGAGTGCGGCGATCACGCTGCACGATGAAGGGTGGGGGTTCATCCCACCCGCTCCGGGACACCGGAGCTCCTCACATGGCCGGCTGGCAACCGGCTTACCGCGGCCCCGGCTCCGGGGGCACCCAGGCCGGGGTCGCCACCCTGGCCCGACTCACAGGGCCAGGGAGACCCACAGGGACGGCGTTGCCCGGCAGGGGCACCGTCCGGACGGCGTTGCCCGGCAGGGGCACCGTCCTGGAGCTGGGCCCCTTCCTTGGGCCCAGCACACGTGGTGGGGCGCCGCCATGACGCCAACCCAAATAACACACACACACCACGGAGTCTGGATGGTCTCGACTCCCGAGCCGGAAGCGGCTCGGACCTTTTATTAAGATGGTCACATGGGTAACCATGTGACCATGACACAATACACGAGACGATACCATGGCCCCTTGCAGGGGTGCCATGCAACACTCCTCCTTTTTCATAACAACAAACGAAAAACCCCAAAATCCCCACCTAACCACAACAACTACCATTTGAGCCACTCTACTACTTTGCACACCCTTTATTAACCTGGGTGAGTGGCTCTCATGTCACTAAACAGCACCAGTGAGGGCTACTGGCACCACATAAAGCACTCTGAGCCTGCAGGTGGGCACCACACAACATTGCCCACTAACTGGACCATTTTTAAGCAGGTCCATGTCTGCCGGCTCACAGTCTTCCGGGGAATGTCACTCATGATGTCCATCTTCCGTATGGAGTCGCCGGAAGCCAGCTCGCACCCTCACCAGAGTTCATTTAGGACAGTCACAACACCGTCACACAACACCGGCAAAGCCGCACCTGGTTATACCCAGGGGCCACATCGGCCAAGTCCAAAGTCTTCGGAGGAGGCCCCCTCCGCCCGCCTCCTTTCCTCTCCTTCATGCCTGCCGTTTATTTGCCGTTGGGGGACAACCGGTAGCCCCCCTTCGTTGTTGCAGCTGCAGCCGCCACCACTCATCTTTTCCTTGCTCCTCGGAGTGGGCGCACACACACACACCCTCGCGGGCCTTCCCCCTTCAGATGGGAATGGGGACAGCGGAGGGGCAGCTGACTTCCCCACTGCGGCGGATGCCGCTCCATTGCCAGTAGGGGCAGGGCGGGCAGCTCCTCTGCCCGCTCCTCAGAGCGAGCACTCCCCTATTTTTTCTCATCGCGGGCCCAGCTGATGATGGGCCCGCCTCTTTTTTTTTTTCCGGCGGCGATGTTTGCCGCGGCCTGCGGGTGGGGGGGCAGGCAGCTCTCCGCCCGCTCCTCGGGGCGAGCACTCTATTGTGCTTGCGAGCCCAGCTGGTGCTGGGCCCGCCTCCTTCGTTCCTTTTGCAGGCCCGGTTGGATTCCGGCCTGCAACACATTTTTTTTTTTTTTTTTTTTTTTTTTTTACGCGGGCCCAGCTGGTTTTGGGCCCGCCTCATGTCTCGCCGATGGGGCAGCCGCGCGCGGTGGTGGGCGGCCAGCTGGCATGCTGGGGGAGGGGCCGCTCCCCTCTCCATCCGGCGACACCGCGTGTGCTCGTCCTCCACTGCACCGCTCGCGGGCGCCCTCTCCCTTCCTGTTGGTGGTGGGGGCCGGTCACTTCCCCCATGCGGGCAGGCAGCACCTTTGCGGGCCCAGTTGGAGATGGGCCCGCATCACTTCTTTTCCAGCGGCCGACGCCGCATGACACCGTCACTCCCCTCTCTGGGGGGGAGGGGAAAAACGGCCTCCCTCGATATGCGGCCGATGCCGCTGGCACTCCAGTCCCCACGGGACAGGGGGGGACGTCTTCAGCCCTCCTGATGGTGGTGGGGGCCGATTGCCTTCGTCCCGCGGCCGATGCCGCGGACCTCCTCCATCTCCCTCAGGGGACGGGCAGGCAGCTCGCCCCCATGTGCACATCGCAGGCCCAGTTGGAGGTGCAACAGCTCCCCAACAGTTAGCCCCTAGAATCCAGGAGTGTATGTTAAGCGTAGATTTGCTATTATCCGTGGCAAATGGCATTATGATGATTTGCAGACTGTGACCCAGTCCTGCACATTGTAAGCAGCCTTGGGCCCTGGCACTAGCAGAGGGTGCAGCGTGATGTTACTCCCTCTTCATTACTCCCCCTGCAGGCCGCAGGGGGCGGGGCTAGCTCATTACCTCCCCATTGCTGCCCTCTGCCTGTCTTCCCAGAATGCACTGGGATCCAAGATGGCGGCGCCCGTGGTCGCGACTTCCGGTGTGCTGTGCAGGGCGTTGCGGGCGGGGTTCTGCCGCCCCCACGGCGCGAGGCTCCTCCGCCAGGCCGCTCGGTGCCTCAGCCCCGGGACCCCCGCCCCGCGCGCCCCCACCGGCCCCCCCGCGCCGCTCCCAGAGGGGCTGCGCCTGCTGCGGGGCTTCCTGACCCCCCAGGAAGAGCAGGCCCTGCTGCTGGAAGTGGAGGGGGCCCTGAAGAGGGTGCGCTACGAGGGGGGGCACTGGGACCAGGTGAGGCCGTCCAGTGGGGCCCCCCGGGCTGGCTTGGGGGGAGGGGAATTCTTTCCGCCTGACTCTTGTGTGAGCTGCCCAGATTTATGTTTAGGAGATAATTTCCGAAAACCCCCTTCTGTCCTAAAATCAGTTTCCTGTGTATCCCTGACAGGTCTTTTTCCGCATATTTTGTGTACTGCTTTTTACATTTTTTGTTGTGTTTTTGTTTTTTTAAATGAACCCTTTCACAAATTAAAATTGATACACTTATGAAAGACACATTCTTCTTCCGAATGACAATGTACAATTTCATAAATTATAAATAACAGTGTTACAGATAAGAAAAATACCAATTACAACTATCACCCCATCAAGAGGAGTCTGCCCTATTTTTCCTTTAAATAGTGCATTTGACAGTTGCCTTGTGTCTATATATATAGGCCATCTCCAGCCTTAGTCATTCTATTCTAGGCCCACTGATGGATAGTGTAGAGGGGCGCAGAGTATCTTATACCCCCCTTACATCATATCACTGGTGCTACTTTGAAGTCAGCTTACGATTTACGAATCCTCTAGTCTCCTGAAAGTTGCCATTAGAAATCCATAAAGGGCTGTGATAGGCTCGAAAATAGCTCCCCCAGACCGCTCGTCTCACTAGGTATTACAGATTTTTTACTGCTTTTTTTACAAACACGTATTGCAGCACACACCACAAAAAGCACACAACACCAACAGATGTTAGCGCACAATCACAAACCCGAGGACGAGGGCGCATACATACACTGACAACAAAAGAGGATGACAGCACAGGCACAAACGCGCCCCCCCACCCCGCGTGACCAGCGTCACCACCCAAGAGCTGGAACCAGCATAGGACTACACAACCATTCTAGGCCCCACAGCAGGTCACATCCACCTAAATCAATACAAGATATGCAGCGGGCAACTGGTCGTTGTATAGTAAAGCCTTAGAATGCTTGTGGCAATCTGTTTAAAGTGCCTCATTTTATGACTAGATGACAGCGCTATTGTCCATAAACTGAAGCAGGCTGACAAAGGGCCTGATCTGAAGATCATATTGCAATGGGAATCTGCCATTATAAAATGCTTCTGTGAATCAGGCGCGAGTGTTTGCGGGAGATGCTGAGAGTTTATAGGAGGTAGATCACGTTTGCAGAGATGATGCATTTGCATAGTGACGCGCACACCCTTTCTGCTGCCCAAAGCACACAGATCACCCCTACTGCCACTGCCGACCCAGTCACATTTAATTAGTTAGCAGGCAAGATCACCAGGTCAGCACAGCTACAGTAAGAACCAACACTGCACATTCACCTAACCGTCTCTACAGGCTTAGAACAATTACTATGCTCAAATCTCAGCATGGCAGCGCTACACAGAAATATGCACACTCGCCTAACGGTGCTCTGCCCTTCCAATGCAAGATTTTCATTGCCTACTCTTAACATAAATCCCCCCCACAGCTAGTTCCCCCTGCACACAAGGCCCCCAACCAAACTCTCTACCACTTCTGTAGACTAGCAATGGATCTGCACAAGCTTCCTCTCTCAACCGTCTGCCACTGCAGGCCGGGATACAGATAGACATTGAGTCATTCCAAGGATGGGACTTTCCTCTCCCCATCTCTACCAGCTTGCCCAACATCTATGATATATGATATGGCATTTGTAACTCGCCTATACACAAGTGTTTCAAGGCGCGACGAGGCAGGGAGGGGGGAACAAGGGGAAGACAGACAACGATCCTACTAGGCCAGGTGTCATTCAGATCGCGCAAGTGCAGGGGTAGGGGGAAGGGAGAGGTGCATGGGGAAGGGGAGGGGGGAAGTGCAGTACAAGGTAAGTAGAATAAATAAAAGGGCCAGCTGGTGGCAAGTGCAAGGTAAGTGCAGAACAAGTGCTGGGAAGGGGGGGCTGTAGGGATACAGAGACAGTCCCGCAGTGCAGGGGTTGCCAGGGAGGCAGTGCAAGTGGAGAGTAGCTGGGCCCAGGACCGAGGTCGGTGAGAGTGGCCCAGTTGCAGATTCAGTGCAGTTTCAGCGAAGAATTAGCAGGGGAGAGGGAGAGAGAAAGCAGAAGCAAAGAGGAAGGTTTTGAGGTGCTTCCGGAACCGGAGATGGTTCTCCTCAAGTTTCAGGGGGGCAGGAAGGCTGTTCCAGAGGGAGGCCCCTGCCGCGGAGAGCGTTCTACCCCCAGCTCGTTGCTTCGAGTAGCGGCTGACCCTGAGGGAGTTGGAGACGGATGAGCGAAGGGCTCGGGAAGGAAGATATTTAGCAAGAGAGAGTTGAAGGGTTTTAGGCCCCAGGCCCCAGAAGGCCTTGTGGACAATGCAGAGGGTTTTGAACTTTATCCTCGCAGCCACTGGGAGCCAGTGTAGAGATTTCAGTCCTGGAGAGATACGGTCCCTGGGCTTGAGGCCAAGGACAAGTCTCGCAGTTCTGTTCTGGATGAGTTGCAGAGGGCGGAGTGTGGAGGCAGGCAGATTAAGATAGAGGCTGTTACAGTAGTCCAGCTTTGAGAGAACCAGGGCTCGGGAGACAGCGAGCTTCTGGGGGAAGGAGAGGAAGGGAAGAATACCTCTGAGGAGGTGCAGCTGGTAGTGTGACTTCTTAGAGACGTCAGATATATGAGGAGAGAAGCAGAGTGTGAAGTCGAAGATAACCCCGAGGTTTTTTGCCTTGCATGTAGGAGCAGGAAGAGGGCCAAGAGAGGCCGGCCAGAGAGCTGCAGGGAAGGAGGGAGTGGGTGTGCCGATGAGCAGAATCTCGGTATTACTGGCATTAAGGCAGAGGTCATTGGCGGCACACCATTCCTGGATAGCAGACAGACAGTCGGAGATGAGTGAGGGAGAGGAGGAGGCCGAGGGTAGCCTGAAAATGAGCTGGGTATCGTCCGCATAGCACTGAAAGTTGGGGCAGAGAGCGGCGGGCAAGGAGTGCCAGATGCTGGTTGAACAGCCAGGGGGAGAGATTAGATCCCTGGGGGACACCACAGGTGGAGAAAAAGATGTCAGAGAGGAAGGACCCGAGTTGGACCTGGGAGGGTCGATTGGAGAGGAAAGAGGTCAGCCACGCCAGAGCCTGACCAGTGATACCCAGGTTATCACAGAGACAGTTGAGCAGGATGGCATGGTTGACAGTGTCAAAGGCAGAAGAGAGATCGAGCAGAATGAGAACACACGGAGTGTTGGAGTCGAGGTTCAAGAGCAGGTCCTCACGGATGTTCAGGAGAGCAGTTTCCGTGCTTTTGGCAGCTCTGAAGCCAGATTGATGGTCATGAAGACTGCAGACTGACAACCTGCCACAGTCTCAACTACCTGAGGCACCCCACCATGCTTCCTAAAGCACCTTGCAGGCACTCTAAGCTCCCCTGCCTGAGGCCAACAGGCCACCACCTTGATTAGCCGAGGTCTCCAACCAAGATCCTGCATCCAGACTCAGACTGGCCTATAGGCTTTAGGCCCGGACATGGGACGGAGACAGCATTGCTCAAGGTATGGAAGGACATAATATGTGTGTACAGCGCTGTAACCTAAGCTGAAAATCTTCTTGTCTCCTCTGCGCCCTGATACCCTCGGCTCTGGCACGCATTGTAAATAATAAAACAAACTAACTTATAAATTCAGATAATGGTGATGTTAGTATGCTCATCATGTTAGATCTGTCAGCAGCGTTCGACACAGTTGATTTCAGCATCCTTAATGCCAGACTAAGTGACGTGGCACATGTGTTACACTTCGCCCTCAGCCGCACCACGTTCCCCGGGTTCTTCCTCGTTCCTCCCGTGTACACAAGGACAATTGGGGAGTTCCAGGTAACGCCAGAATAAGGGACAGGAAAGTGATCGCCCTTCATAAAGGGTTACGGCGCCGGCATGCGCCCTTCTTAACGCGCTGGCAGCTGCCGTGGAAAATTGCTACACGAACTACATTACCCAGAAAACCTGTCAAGGGTTGTAGTTCCCGGCGTTGATACGGGAGCCTCATTTTCTACCGGTACGCCTCCTTGTTGTTACTTATTCCACAGCGGCGTACAGAACGCTGCTTCTGTTTAAAGTTACAACCGGCATACTTTCCGAAGTGCTCTCTCTGTACCTTGATTTTGGAAGTTCCTGTTTTCCCGTGTACCGACCCTGCCTGCACACGGACTCCTTCTTCTTAAACCTTATTCTGATTTGTTTGCTGACCGCCCGTGTACCAGACCTCTTGCCTGCTTCCTGGACTCTTGGATAGTGATTTTGCTGTGTTAATTGACCGCCTGTGTACCAGACCTCTTGCCTGCTTCCTGGACTCTTGGATAGTGATTTTGCTGTGTCTATAATTGGAATCCCTCTTCATCAGACTGTCATCACGTCTGTGGATTTTGGCTTCATTTCTAAAGTGCATTTTGGAATGCTTTGCTGTGGTGCACCATCCCAAAACCAGTGCGACCCTCGTTCCGCTCGGGGATAGCTGCCTTACTAACCTTCCTTTTTTTTATTTTATACTTTCGTTGTTACCCAGGATTCTTTACACCTATCTTACTTCCACCAGTGGTAAAGTATAGTTTTCTTGGTTTTCAATATTGGAGAGTTACACATTTAGCTATATACTAAAGCCTCTTTGCTTAATAGGTGGTTCCAGTTCTTTTGGCTTAAGGGGAGTTAAACCAGGTACTACTTAAGGGCTATAGTCTTGGGGAAACCAGATTTAGAATCGACATATAGTTTAACTTGTTATCCTTTCCTTTACAGCCTGGGTTCGAGGCAGTGTGTTCTCCCCGCTCTTTTGATCGATCGGTCCCCTTGTCTGTACTGTTCAGCAGGTGGTCATATCGGTTTAAAGAGTTCTTTCCCTCACAGAGAGGAGGCTTGGGTGGAGGCTCCAACCCTTGCTCTTTCAAGCAACCCCCCAGCACTAGAGGTCCGGCCTGTTTTACGTACTCCCCATTTCTGGTGAGTAACAACATGTCTCCAAAGAAGCACAGAGATGGTTTGATGCAACAGGTCAAAATGGGCCCCTTTTTATCAGAAATGTTGACTATTCCATGTGGAGTCCCTCAGGGCTCTTCTCTGTCACCAGTGTTATTTAATCTTTACATCCGCCCTCTATTAAAAATCTTTGCGCAATTCAATCTGCAGTATCACTCGTATGTGGATGACACACAGGTCTATGTTAGCCTAAGACAATCTGCTGAGGCAGTGGAGAACATTCTGAAATGCGCAGAGGCAATTCAAGCATGGATTTTAGATAATAAGCTCCAACTTAACCCCAATAAGACAGAGATAATTATTTTTGGCTCCAAGTAGAAACTACCTTCCAAGTGATTTCATGTCCTTAGATATTTGGAAATATCTCAAAGTAGACAGTCAGTTAAGAACTTAGTGTGCATTTGGCAGTCAAACCTGGGGTATAACCGGCATGTCAATCAGATGCTTAAATCAGTATATTTCCATCTAAAAATGCTGAAACCGCTTCTTCCTCTCATTCTAGAAGGGGATCGAGCAACTGTTGTGGGCTCGCTTGTTAATGCTGTGTTTGACTATTGCAGCAAGGGTCCCTGGTAGGTTGTCCTAAATATCAGTTGCAGCACCATGCAGTGGCACAAAACTCAGCGGTTCGTGTAGTTTTTTCCCTATCATGGAAAAAATCAGGCCAGGGTAGGAAGAAACTCCATTGGCTTCCAGTCCATCGACTGATCCACTTCAAGCTTCTGTGTCTGGTTTTCAAATGTGTACATGGCCTGGCACCTTCTTACCTAACCGCTAAGATCAAAACCTATACCCCCATTAGACCCCTGCAGTCTATGACCCAACATCTATTGGTGGTTCCTACCACTAGATTTGTCTATTTGAGGGACAGAAGGTTCTCGGTTGCCGGCCCCTGCGCATGGTACGGCTTACCGCCCTATCTACAGAAGATAGCATCCTTGACTTTGTTTAGAAAACAGCTTAAAACCTTTTCATTTCAGTAAGATCGTTGTGAGTAGCTTTCAGACGGTTGTCTGTACTGTACTCAAGATCTGCGCCTAGATGTGGCTTGTTGCTTGGTTCCCCAAGGGATTTACGCTATATAAATTCCAAATCAAATGCCTGGAGTTAAGGCCCAACATACCACTGTGAGTTTGTTTCTTTTGGTCAAAGTGGGCAGGTTTGTTTTGTCCAAGTTGGGACAGTCTGAATTACTTCACTGTGCAGCTTTTAATTTTGATCAGTGTTATTGAAAAATTGTTCTTTAAAAAGCTTTACTTGAACACATTGTGAGGAGTCGAGAATGAAATTCGGACACAAGTTAGCCATGGGTTTGGGTTAAAGACTTTTATTAAAAATAAAAGGGTTGGGAAAAGGCCTCTTTGACCCCGCTCTAAGAGGAATTTCCCTAACTAAACCAAAACTAAGGATCTGTCTGTCAGGATGTCAAAATCTAACTGCTTTTGTGTCAAAAAATTCTATTCTGACCCTCACACTAAATAATAACGATGAAAAGGCAAATGTCTTTAACCTATGAAGCTCTTGATGAAGTGTTAATAAAATAAGACTAGTTCCAATACAAGAGTCCTTTATGTATGAAGAGTTCTTGTTCCAAAAATGGGGGCTCCCTTCCCCTGGATGTCTCTTCAATGAATACAACAGTTCCTCGTGCCTTTCTTGGCCTACAATAGTACTGTTACAACCAAAGCTCGCTAGCTCTGTAAATCCTGCTGTCCTCATATGCTTAACACAGTTCTGCTATTCCTCTATTTAAATGTTATTGTTCCCTACACACTTGCTATTGCCTGGTATATTCTCCTGGAGTTCTGATCCTTTCACAATTGTGATTGCCTGGTGTACTGTCCTGTCAGGGCTTCATCTCCTTTCACAATTGTGATTGCCTGGTATACTTTCCTGCCAAGGCTTCTCATGTTCACAAACTTGTAATTGCCTGGTATATTCTCCAGCCGGATCTTCTTGCATTTGCACATGATTTCTAACCATTTCCACATTTTATATTTACTTGGCTGGATAGTATATCGTCTTGATATACATTTTGTTTTGGTGTTTCCATGTATACATTTCATTCATTCACATACAGACAAGGATCTAGTCTCTTTTTACAGTTAGTTCTTTTACTTTCTTTGTCTGGGGTTTTTGTTACTGCTATTGGTATTTTGCACGATTACTGATACGCCCCGGTGCCCCCACTGTCTTTGGGCTGACTCACCAGCCTCTAGCTGGCGTTCTCTAGCTCATTCTTGTTTGTTCATTGAAGTTACACCTCTTGGTTTTCTTTTGTGGCTTTTTCCTGTTCATTTTGCCGTCTCTCACAGCATCTCTTCCACTTGCCCACATTGCCTCAGGTTCTGGTAAGAAAGGGGTTGCTTGCGGCGGTAGGCAAATGCCCAGGAGTCTTTCCCTGGCACCCGGTGTCCCTCCAGCACAATCCGCTCTATCCGTATCTCCCTTCTTCCTTGCTGGTGAGCTGCTTGTCTCCACCATGCCTGCTTCTGCTTTTCAGGCCTTCGAGCCTCACAGAGAAGTGCAACGTTGTCTCCCCAACAACAGCAGTCAGTCTCTTTACCGTAGACTTAAATGGGCCTCACCCCAGCTGGGGGAGGAAACACAATTTCCCTGGTTTCCACCTCAGTGAAGGAGTCTGCAGTGCCTTTTGGGCTGAGGCACTCTATTGATGCCCAGGGGCTCCCCTTTTTTCTGGAGGGGTTAGACTGGTTTCCTTGGCTGCTCCAGCACTTCTCAGGTCTCAGTAGGTAGTTGAGGTGCAAGGGTTCCTCTTTCCTTCTTCTGGTACAGCAGTCCAAGGCCCTTCTCTCTGCAACACAGGATTACTGCAGCCAGGTCCTCCAGGGAGGGCCTTTGTCATACTTCCTGTGTCTTTCCTTACTTTTATATTGGCTTTGGCCAATAGGATTTAGGGAAGGACTCGACTGCTGACAGCGGTTCTCATGGGGAGTGATCATCCTTGCTCCTCCCCTCTTCCTCATCTCAGTTGTTTGGGAAAGACTAGACCACTGACAGCGGTTCTCATGGAGAGTGATTTTCCCGTAATTTTTAGGGGATTGGTAAGAGGAGTAAAATGTATTAGATAAATCTGGGATGTGTTTAAAAATGTACACATTAATTCTCAGTCCTTTGGAAAGAGGGATATAGTGCTGGGATTTGGGTGGGGCGATATCTCGAGTTTTGGAGATATATCGATATATTTTCAAAATCGATATAGGATGAGACAATATCGTTAACATTGAGAGATAAACATATATATACCTTATTACTACCGTTTTTTATTTACATTTTGATGTTTACACAGCTGTGTGTATTCTCAAACAGGAAGAGGAACTCTGTATTTGCACTTCATCTTGATCATCGTCTTATAAATAAAGGTGTTTGTGACTCTCGTATGTATTTGGCAGCATACAACTGCTTCAAGGCTACATTCGGGAGGGAGCCGGGCATTCTTCCTGGCGCTGCCTACGTTTGTGTTTCAGCGAACTCTTGTTATCCTCACAGCCCTGCGGCCTTGTCCTTTTCACATACAGACAACAATGTTTCACAGTCGAGCAGTGTAAGCGGAAAATATACTGCGAAGCAATAGGAACAGAAAGCAATGAGCAATGGTTAGAAAACAAAATGGCGATTCTTTTTACATCAAAATGGCCGTTCATTGGCAAACTCGAAAACCTATATTCTGTCATATCGTGCATGAGACGGTTGGCCCACGGCCACCAAAATACGTTTGCGGTCTCAAATTAGATTTCTAGACTGACAAACCCTCCTTTGGCCGTATGCCAAACGTCTCATCTATTTATTGAAACCTCCTCTAGGGATGATGAATCTGAAGTACTTATGTCTGAGTCTTGCATGCTATCGTGGACATCATTGCCTTCAGTAATATCTATTGCCATCAACTCTTTCACTGCTCTCATCTCATTTGGGTCTGGGCTAGTTCGATCATGAGGTTGTTTTTTCTTTGTTATCATTTGCATGCATCCTTCCGTACATCCCTCAGTTACCTCTGCACAAACTATGGGTAAACAATGTATACAACAACAGCACGTTAGGAATATTACGAACACCACTACTAATATTGAGATCAACTTCCATCCCCAAGATCGTAGTATTCCCCAAAACCAAGATCCTATTCCCCAGCTCCCTTCTCCCGTGGGGAGTTCAGAGCTTAGGACGTGCATTTTCTTTATTGCTTCAAAGATCGTGGGGGAATAGTCATCGACATAAACGCAACATGCTGATCCCACTATTTTGCGAATTCCCCCACGATCACCCAGGATTACATCGAGAGCCATTCTATTTTGCAGCGTCATTAACCTTATTCCTCTTTCTTCCAACGTCATGTTAAATAATATATCTGTTGTTGTGTTTATTGTCTTCTTTAGGATTCTGGACAGTTGCCTTATATTATAGGAGTTCACTATCTGTCCTAAGAATGGAATGAATGATTTCTCTACATCAGTTGCTATTAAAACACCTTCGTCAGTCCTTTTGACTCTAGTTCTGGATAATCTGGCCATGGCTGCTGTTTCTAAGAGGAATACTCCTGGGAACAGTAGTCCTAGGTAACATGTACCTCCCCAGTTTCTGGGCAACCAAGGATATGCTTTCTCTCCACATACAAAATAGACTGGATCACCTACATATACTGGTTCTATTTCCCATTTTAGTACCACTGTATTCAGACAACCAGTATATGTTCCGACTGAAAAAGAGCCTTTCTTTTTTAGACAAAAAGGGACAGTTCTTGGGCTATAATTCACGGTATAAGATGGGGGAATTGCATCTTTGTCCCCATCTGTTCTTACACGAAACGTCATTACAGATGTTTTTTCTGGTGGGGATAATCTATCTCGTCTATTTTGTCGTGTTCTCTTTCGTGTACTTTTCCTTGTGGGCTCTGGGGCTATTACTTGTGCTTTATGGAAAATGGAACAACCCACGGGCTTCATTATTATCTCCTCAAACTCATTCATGTTGGTTCTGTCTAATTGACCCGTATTACTCTCATTCCATTTCCCATAGAACATCGCACCTAAAGATGCTCTACATGCAGAACTTAATGGTAATGGCTGCACATACCACCCTATTCCTTTCCCGGCATGCTGTGGTAAATGGGCACATACCCAGCAGTTTGTTTTCTTCAGGATTGCATGTGTCATGTTCATTATCAGCAATAAGGTGTTATTTCCAAAACCTTCCCTTTGTTTTTCTTGCATTGGGGGTAGGGTATAGGTGATCACCTGAACCGGGCTTTCAGTAGTGGATATATTACTTATTGGTAAAAACATTTCTAATGGGTCTATTGTTTCTACCCACCATAATATTAGGGTGTCGATATTGGTGCTACCACGCTCATAAAGCACATTATTATTGTCAGTACCTGCATACAATTTGCTTTACCATGCGTTTTTCTTAAGCTTATAGTCTTTATAATTGACTCATTCTCAGCGGTGGTGGTGTAGGAGGAGGCTGGAACCGGTCCCGGCATGTTTCCCATCGTCCTTCTTCTTTCTTGTCACAGTTCGTTGTGGATATCTATCTTCGTCGCGCTTGCTCTGATGTTAATAAGTTCAATGGAATTGCCACAGTTCAGTTCTGCCTGTCCTTTTTAGCCTGGGTTCGATTATTCGTTTTTAGGCGAGATCACCTCTCCCTTCTTATACTGCTCAGAGGACCTTCGATCAGTTATCTTATCGCCTCAGTACCATGTGCGCCCAGCTTGTCCGCTCTGGTTCCGGACACATGTACTGTTAATCAGTTATCTCACTTGCCATAGTACCATGTGCGCCCAGTTTGCCCGTTCTGGTTCAGGACACATGTACTTTTTATGATCGCACCGAGGAGCCGCGAGTCTTGAATTGTCCGACTTGCACAATTCTCACGCTTCTCTCCTCTACACCTCCGATTCCTTCTCCGTCCATGAGCTGAACCAGAGGTTGACATAAACACCAAAAAGAACTGCGGATCACTTTGTCTTCCGAGGCTGCAGGTTGTATCGCCTTGCTCCTGGTATCGTATGATCCGTGAACAGTGCTGGTGCACTTCCAGATTCAGGCTCGAAGTCAGTCTGTGGCGCTACTGCAGGTGCTGGTGTGCGCCGCGCCAATGATGCAGATCTGTTCTTTGGCATGCTGGCAAGTGCTGGTGGGCGCCAAAGGGGTACACGATTTGGTTTTGCTGGTATTTGCAGGGCAGATTTCGCATCGGTCAGCAGTGATGTCGATTCTGCTGGGCAACGTTGGGGCACTCTTTGCCCTTCCTCCTCTTTGGCAATCGTCTCAGGCTTTGTTTCGAGTTTCACTTCTCGTTTTGGCAGATTAGGTGGCTGCTCACTGGCAACAGTTTCTTTCATTTCTGGGACCGCTGTCTCTTTCCGGTCATCAGTGTCAGGCAAGTCTTTCAGTGCAGTTGGAATCTTCTTGGCATGGATCCACGACTTCCTTCCATCCACCCATATTGCCGTCTGCGTCGCCAAAAGTACTTGATAGGGCCCGCGCCACCAGGGTGCTAATGATGACTTTCTTTCAAAGTTTTTTAGCAGCACCCAGTCTCCTGGCTCCAGCGCGTGCCCCGGACCGGTGTATCTCACTGGTAATGCCTTCTGCACCTGCTGATGAATCAAACAAAATTTCTGCATTAAAAGGCCTCAATAAGTACTAAGCACAGGATGTTCTATCTCACTTAGTCGCTTTGGCTGAGGTGCGCACCAAACATTTGCCGGCCTCCCCATTACGATCTCGTATGGGGAGAGCCCAGTTTTAGCCTGTACAGACGTACGCATGCATAATGGTGCTATTGGTAATGCATGTACCCAACTCAACTTGCTTCCCGCACAAATCTTACTAATCTTTGTGATTTAAGTATCCCGTTGTGCCTCTCCACAAGACCGGCAGAACTCAGATGCCTTGAACTAAGGAATCTCTTATCAATCTGGAGACTAGCACATATCTGTAATACCACTGCACCCACAAAATGCGGTCCATTATCAGACCATAGGTCTCGGGGCAAGCCAAATCTGGAAAAGTACTCCTTCAACATTACTTTTGCCGTACTCATTGCTGCGCAATCTTTCAAAGGATATGCCTCCACCCACTTACTGAATGCACAGATCACCACCAAGACGTATTTCAAGTTTTGGCACCTCTCCATCTCTATGAAATCAAAATGAATTACCTCAAATGGCATGGAGGGCGGGCCAAAACTGCCTGTTGAAGTTACTGTTCCCTACCCTACATTGTGTTGCAAACACGTGATACAGTTCTGCACCAACCTCTCTGCATTCTTTTTTATGTTTACATTCGGCCAAACTGTAGAAAGGTGCTGTATTATTTTCTTCGCACAGATGTGCGTAGGGCTGTGGGCCATTGTGACAATTGCAGTCACGTACGAGTTTGGGAACATCCAGTTTCTAGTTCCCTTGTCCACCCAACAACCCTCCAGATCCAACTCAGCAGATCTCTCTGCCCACCCCTGTATTTCATTGCCCGTAGCCTCGGCCTGCATTTCTTTGACAGTGGCAACTCCATCTTCTATCATACAGGGTACTTCTTCTGTCTGAACCGTCATCATTTTGGTATTCAAATCGGTGGCAGTTTGTTTCGCAATTCTGTCTGCAAACGCGTTTCCCTCTCCTACTTTACATGTTAATTTTTTATGTGCCTCTCATTTCACTATTGCTAGGCGCTTTGGAAACGTGAGTGCAGACAGCAATCGTACAATCTAAGGGCCATGTTGAATTCTGGTGCCATGTGATGTCAGAAACCCTCTCTCAGCCCAGAGTCGACCAAAATTATAAACTACTCCAAAAGCATACTGACTATCAGTATATATATTCACATTCAAATTTTCTGAAATCTCGCAGGCTCTGGTCAATGCTATTATTTCCGCGGCTTGTGCTGAATTATAGGGGATTCTTTTACTTTCTACAACACTCTCTAGGGTAGTGATAGCGTAGGCGGCAGTTGTCGTGCCATCTGGCAATTTAAAACATGAGCCGTCACAAAATAACTCTCCATCCTGCTCTTTCTGTGGAATATCACTTAAATAAACTCTCCCCTTGGTTTCTTCCTCAGTGACCATTAAGCAATCGTGGGGGGGGGGGGTGATTCAATCTTCCCAATTTCTTTTATGGTTGGTGGCATTAGTTCTGCAGGATTCAAAGCGCTACACCTCATAATTTGGATATGGGGCGCGAACAAGATAATCTCATATCTTGTCAATCTAGCAGAGGTGAGGTGTTGCGCCTGTGTCCTATTTAATAGAACGTCTATGGCATGTGGCACCATCAGAATTAAAGTGTGCCCCAATACCATCCCTTCCGTTTGTTTCACTGACGCAGCAGCCGCTGCGACAGATCGCAAACATCGTGGTAGTGCGCACGCTACAGGGTCCAGCGCAGAAGAAAAATAGCCGCACGGCCTATTTCTTCCACCTTGTTCCTGTGTCAAAACCGCCAATGCACATCCTTCACTTTCACACACAAACAGTCTAAAAATGTTCTCATAGTTCGGCGTACCCAAAACTGGAGCCGAGCATAATGCAGTTTTCAATCCATCAAATGCTCTCTGACATTCCTCATCCCACTGCAAAGGCATAACCGCATCCTTTCTAGTTAGATTCACTAATGGTTTCACAATTAACGCAAAATTACCAATCTATTGTCGGCAATATGAAGCCATGCCTATTATGGCTCTGACTCCTTTTTGTGTCTTTGGAATAGGCATACAAGAAATACTTTCTATGCGTTCTGGCGTTAGTCTTCTCCCTCCTTTCGAAAGTAGGTAGCCCAAATAAGCCACCTTTTTTCGATTATTCTGAAATTTCTTCAAACTAGCTTTATTGCCATGTCCCGCTAGGTGTGATAGTAGTAATACAGTGCTTTCTTTACAAATCTCCTCTGTGTCTGCAGCTAGCAATAGATCGTCTATGTATTGCAAGAGTACACAACCCAGGGGTAATTCCAGCATGTCTAGCTGTTCTTTTAATGCTCTACTGTAAATACTTGGACTTTCCATATAACCTTGCGGAATCCGCATAAATGTAAATGATCGTCCTCCTAATGTGAACGCAAACAAATATCTACTGTTCTTGTCCACTGGAATACTAAAGAATGCGTTTTTCAAATCTACTACACTAAAATATTATAGTGACGCCTGGCACTAGAGGAAATTGCGGATCTACTACCTTATTCAATGCACGTAGATCAATTATGAAACGGTATGGTACCTCATTACCTCCTTTTTTATAAACCGGAAGAATCGGGCTGTTGCATGTACTGCCTGTGATTTCCTCGATTACCGCTAATTTCCCCAAATCTGTAACAATTCTCTTCAATCCTTTCTCACCTTCAACCGAAATTTTGAATTGGGGTATTCGCGGTAGGGTAACACCTTCTTTCAAAATAATCTTTACTGGCTCTATCTTTAAACATCCTACATCGTTATCATGCATTGCCCATATACAGGTTGGTACTTTACTTAGTTCCCCTGGTAACGCTTCGGACATGAATTCTGACACAGGGGCATCGTGTGGCCATATCGTTAGAAACACTCCGTCTGTCGTGCAATGTATAACAGAACCTAGTTTTTTCAACAAGTTTAATCCCAACAAATTTTCTCCACAATTTTCTGTTAGAAGGAAAGGACAATGTTCAGTAAATTGTCCTATGGTAACTGGGACTGGTTTGGACACTGGGTTTATGACTGGTGTACCTGCGAACCCTACGGAAATATTCTTTCGCCCTGACAGTGGTATATCCGGAACCAAGTGATGGTCTATTGAACACTTCAGTGCTCCTGTATCTACAAGAAAGCGGTGCTCCTCATTCCCGACTCTCATTTCTATGTAGGGTCCTCTTTGATTCACGGGAATAGACACTGGTTCCGACCCCTGTCCTAGGCTGTCCTTTTGGGGAAATAACACATCATCCGATATGTAATCATTACTATTACTGTAATACGTGTTTGGCTGTGTATCGAAAACATTTCCACTCTTCCCTCTATTTCCCCCACTCTGATTTCCATATTGTTGATTTTGCTGTCCCTGACTCTGGTTTGGGGCATTTTGGTTTTGGCCTTGGTTTTGATTACCTCCGTTATTATGATGCTGCTGTATACTATTCCTATTTGGTCCATTTGCTCCTGGGTGTCCTCTATGCTGTCTCCTCTGACCAGCCCCATTTCTATTCTGCAGATGCGGACATTGCGCTCACCAATGTCCTTCCTCTTTACAATATGCACACTGATTCGGTCCCACTATTCCCCCATGCATATTCGAATTACTCCTTCCTTGTGCATTCCCTCACCCTATATTATGTCCTGTTACTTGCTGCAATAGTACCTGTGCTCTTATTAGACATTCTTTCAAGTCTGCCCCCACCTGTTTTAGCAACGATAATTCGTTCACTATCTCCTTCTGCCCTGGCGATGGTAATTGCTGCCGTTTTATTATGCGACCCCTTTTCCCCCTTCCCAGGTCTCCCGATATCCCAATTCCTGTATGCAGGTGTAGCAAACACTTTGACAGGTGTAGTAAAGGTTTCGACATAATCATTATCTAATTCATCTCTAAGCTCAAAAAGTCTATACACATGTTCTCTCACTTCTTCATCCCTCTCCCTACAGCGTGCTATGGCATTCAAATCTAACTAGCTGTTTCCATTTCTCCACCAAATATTCACCCATGCATTCCAACACTACCTGTCTTTCGTTGCTTCTATGGAAGTCATACATCGAGGCCAATGCTGCCGTCCCATCATTCCCGTCTATATACATCTCGGCTTTTTGCTGCAATTCCACCTTCCTTTCTTTGCTGATTGCGCTGCGGGTTACCCTCGTGCACCCCCGTTGGTCAGTCCCGCCTCTTACCCCCGCGGTTTCAACTTCAACCCCGGGAGGAACGGACGGTACCGAGTCTGTGCCTGAGGCGGGAGGTACGGATGGGACAATGGGAACAGGGAGTGTCTGTTGTCGGCCTGATTGGCTAATAGGAAGTGTTACGCGCGCGGTCTGTGGCTGTGGGAGGGCATGAGCTACTGGAGGGAGAGCTTGGCTACGGGCGGGGTCTGGGCAATAGCTACTGACGTGTCTGGTCTTACTTCTGATCTTGGGCCTTGTTTTGTATGGGTCAATATATTTTCTATCAATTCATCTGCTATGTGTAATTCTCGTTGTGGGTATATCTTTTCTATATTGAACTGGTCACGCCTGCCTGCCCTTCTTATACTCTCAGTCCACTCCTCCTCTTCTTTTTCTTCCGCTACCTCACCTTTTGATTTATGCCTGCGCGCATGCTTTGCTCTGCTTTTAAATCGGAGCATTGCTTCCCTTCTCCAGTCTTTAATGGTCCCAAATGCTGCAGGACGTGCTTTCTTTCTTATCAACACCCTTTCCAAGTTATCTATCCTCGCCATCTCAAAACTACCATTAATCGGCCACTGATGGTCTTGTTGCTTTCTGGTTTGCCTATGCCAAGTCTCACAGAATATTATCGCACCCACTCCATACTTCACATACATCTCATACTCCGGCGTTCCCCCAGGTGGTACAATTTGGCCATCTTCCAAAGATTGTCGACCACAGCGGAAAAACCCTGCTAGGGTAGACAATACCCCAAGCATGTTTCAACCTTCACCCTGGTTATTCAACCTTACCTAGGGCGTTTCATTTTGCAAAGTCAACTCTCAACCAATATCAGGATACTTTGAATCGGGGAATGACTCACCTGATAAATCAAGTCGTCTGTATACTGACGCACCAAAGGACGTCGTGTCTGAGTTTCTTGGCTTCCGCCTCGTTTCAGGACCCTCGCCTCCTTATTCTCTAGCCAGGCATGTCGATCAGGGAGCAGATGTGTGCAGATCTGCAAAGGAGTCTCTCATCACTTCTACAGGGCGCCCCGAACACCTCTTGATCCCGGCTCGATCGTCCCGTCCTCGCCGTTCTCTGCCTTCCTCAATTACAACGTTACGCGATGGAACAAGTGGGGGAGGGTCCCTGTTCGGGCACCATCTTGAAAGGGGCCCCTAGGATACCCTGACATCTATGGAAACAAGGCGAGTCACCACACACGATAGATACGCCAGACACAAGGTTGTATTCCCAAAGCTAGGGTTTATTGTAAAGCAAAAGTCTCAGTTGGCCAACTCGGTCTCACGCCCCGCGACGTGTATCTCTAGACCTCGAGGGATGCAAGAGAGTGAATTACGTGCATCAGTTACATATATACAAAATGCATATCAAACAATCAGCTATGACATGTTTAACACCCCCCCTTTATTGGGTTTCTTTGAACTTGGTGTGATGGACATCTCCAACCATTATGAAACCTTCAAACATCTATTCTAGTAACAATTTGCAATTTGTGAGTGCGAAGTCATCTTTCGGTTATTGAATAGAACACAGCGCTTCTGTTCTTGGAAGCGGGCTACATACGGGGGGAGTTGCATTCCGGACCTTGCTATCTATCAGGTGCTATTCGCGTCCTGGGAGCCGACATGCTCTAGCGGGCTCAGCAAAGTGGGGCCGTAAGAAAAGCATAATTCAAGACTTTAGCTGTATTATTCTAACATATTCTACCATATAACGAGACTGGCTGGCAGCTGTGAAATGATTAAATGCCCTGCAGCTCTGCTTCAAGGCTACATTCGGGAGGGAGCCGGGCATTCTTCCTGGCGCTGCCTAAGTTTGTGTTTGAGCGAACTCTTGTTATCCTCACGGCCCTGCGGCCTTGTAATTTTCACATACAGACAATAATGTTTCACAGTCGAGCAGTGTAAGCGGAAAATATACTGCGAAGCAATAGGAACAGAAAGCAATGAGCAATGGTTAGAAAACAAAATGGCGATTCTTGTTACATCAAAATGGCCGTTCATTGGCAAACTCGAAAACCTATATTTTGTCATATCGTGCATGAGACGGTTGGCCCACGGCCACCAAAATACATTTGCGGTCTTAAAGTAGAGGTATCCGTATTTCTAGACTGACAAGCCCACAAATATTGATATGACTTTTTGTCCATATCGCCCTACCTGCACTTGCCTTTCCATCTTAGCATTAGCGCATTCCGCTCTGATCGGCCCTCCTCCCCACTCCCCTGCACTTCTTGCCATTGCACTTGCACGAGCTGAATGACACAAGGCCTAGTAGGACCGTTTTTTGTTATTGCATCCCTGTTTGCTCCCACACCCTCGCTTGAAACACCATTTGCTGTATAAGCGCCATAGAACCAGTGGTCGAAGTGAGCGGGAGCGGTGCTCCTCTACTTTTTTAAATTAAGTTTTACAGCTCCTATACTTTTATTTTAAAAAGAAACTGTTCCGGAACGGTTTTGTTTTAAAATAACAGTGTAGGAAGAAGTTGAAACTTGCACTTTCAGTGCACTGCACTGAACATTCCCGTAAGCAGCAGGCAAATGTTTTTGGGGCTTTTTATTGTGTGTGGAGGGAGCATGGCAATGGGGTTTGTGAGGAGCGGGGCAGGCCAGCAAGGAACATAGTTCCACTACTTCTTTTCTTACACTTCGACCACTGCATAGCACTATCTGGGACAGTGTTTGTAGTTAATACCGCCACATGTTGAGTGCTCCTCGTCAAAAAGCATATAACCTTTCAAAAACATTGCTTACCTTTCAGAAAATGTTCTTATTCAGATGAGAAACCCGTAGTGGCCTCGTTTTTGTTCTAAACGTGTATGGCGCATATTTTTCCATCAATGTGCAGGCATAGCAAATGCTGAACAATGAGTTGGATTCCGAACTGAATGCGGTAATCGGAAACCAGAAAATATTTTTCAAAGCTTAAATGCTTTTTTGCGAGGAGCACTCATCATGGGGAGATATTAACAACTACTATTACTGTACTCCCTTGCGTACATGTGTGACTTTGTGTCCCAGCAGCTGCTTGGACCTGCTCTGTGCTACTTAGAGAACAGGGAGCTGAGGGCGCCTCTAAGCTGTCTCTGCAAGGGCACATGTGCACACTATAGATTTGGTTTAAATTGGTTTCTAGCCTATTGCCAGTGCTGGCGCTCTCCAGTGGTAGTATTTATGTTGAAGGTTACGCTGCACCCTGGACATTGCTCAGAGGCTGGTCTGGGCTATGATATGCTTTGATTAATGGATGGTCCTGAGTTGCGCTATTCCTTGAATAATGCAGCATGCTCCTTGTTGTTACCACAATTGAGTTATTTTATTGTGATTGATTTTCTCTTAAGAGAAACTGTTGATTATCACAGGTTCTCTTCATAAAACATTATGGGCCTCATTACACGGTAGGAGGTAACCATGGCGCTATTAGCGCCTTGGCTACCCCATTACCGCATTCCGCCTCCGTGTTCCCGGGATGGGGACTTACCAGGTCATTCCGACCTTTTCGGGACCGGTAAGTCCACTTTCCGGGAACCATTCCCCATTCCCATTTCAGCCCCCATAGGGCTCAATGGGAATGGCGATGGAGCTAATAACGGTACCGCAAATTGCGGTACCGTTATTAGCTCTGAAGTCCCTTTGCAGGTCCCGTCCTTAACACCTGGTAAAACCAAGCGTTAAGGAAGGGACCTGCTAAGGGACCTCGTAGTAGGGCGGTAAGGCATTACCGGCACCGGTGCCCTTACCGGTGCCGGTAATCCCTTACCGCCTACCGTGTAATGAGGCCCTATGTATTGAATAAAGAAGACATGAAAGTTCAATTTCATTCACTGATGGTGCTTGGTTTCTTAAGTCAACCCTCAGTTTGCATCCACTGGTAATGCTGGTAATACATGTCGGTCAAGTGGCACAGCGAGTAGAGCGCTCGCTTTGACACCCGTGCAGAGCCTGCTAACGCAGGTTCGAATCCCGGCAGGGCCAAACTCAGCCTTTCATCCTTCCGAGGTCGATAAATGAGCACCACACACCGTGGGTAATAATAAGCAGCGCTCAGATACCTGAGGGTTCGTAGCGCTATATAAATGCCAAATTATTATTATTATTATTATTAAATGTTTTGTGTCAACCCTCGACACGTGTTTCCCCGCTTTTAATGTCAGCGGTTCTTCCGGAGGTATTGTTGCACTTTTCAGTTCAATTGCAAATGATACATTTTCTTGTTACAGCATGTGCGAATTTTCAAATAATGAATTCCTTTATACTGCGTGTATGGACTTCGCCTGATGAAGATCATTTGGTGTGTTAATGTTGTGATCTCAAATTCAAAAGTAGAATGGTGGTAGCCTTGATAAGGGTTACATGTTGTGTTCCTGGTCTTGTACTGGATACTGTGGGCAGCACTAGTCTTGCGGTCCGATTGCTATCTATAATTTTGGTATGGAGCATTTATCAATGGGTGTGGGGGGTCTATTTAACAGATATCCATTTCAAAATCGGAATTGCCCACACCATTCAATGAGAAATGCAAATCAAAAAAGCTCTGGTATATTTCAACCTCATTGGAGGGCATTCTGTCACGCCGTGCATGTTTACTGCAACTTTAAAGTGTGAGGGCAATGCTACCACAGATATGTACACTTCTTTGAGTAAAACCGGAAGTACCACCTTTTCAATAATAGAAAAAAACAAAGGAGGAATTGTGTAACAACGCTTGTGGAGAACAGCAGGCGGATTCAAGAGCAACGACCATGGAAAACGGGCACCTAAGGGGAGAGTTGCCCAAATGCCCACTTAAATAGCCAAATTCACTAGCCTTCTGCCCAGAGAAGGTTGTTTGTGGGTGTCAGATTCACAAACGTAGATACCCTGTGAAATGGGCCACTCAGTGGAGTCTACAGCACACAGGCAAGATGGAGGCCACTCTAGATATAGGAAAGCCCTGCTTGTCACACTGGAAGCGGGCAGAGACTAGACAACCAGCCGTGTACCGCTCTGAAATAAAACAATCCAACACCAGTCGAATATGGCAAACTATCTTACAACACAAAAAAAACCTCAGATCGTGGGATAGATACGAATGTCTGTGCGCTATTATCCAAGCTTATTTGAGTCTACAGAAAAAGACAAGCAGCGAGAGTCTTAATAACTATGGACCTCCCATAAAGGTTCATATTCCAGTGAATGTATTATTGTAAGTGTTATAAGACAAAATTCACACTTGGTGACAGTAAATTATCTTGATGCAGATAATCCAAATATAACAATACTCTTTAAAAAAAAAATTATATATATATATATATATATATATATATATATATATATATATATATATATATATATATATATATATATATATATATATATATATATGCATATCTTGCTTGAGAACAAATTATACAATTGTGATAGTCCGGAAGTAAACCAAAATACTGAGACCCATTTACCTGTGCCCTTATTTCCCGAGGTCGTTAGTAAAGAAACAAGTGAAACCTTCTCATGGGAGAATCGAGTCGCAAGTGCCCACCTGAAGCCTGAACACCAACTGGGAACATGGTGTGGTCGGGACTCGGACCCAAAAGATTTTTTTTCGCCAAGGAACGAGGGCTCACATGATTTGGCGGCAGCTAGCGGAAAGCCACGCTCGCATGAGTCGCCAGACCCGCTGCGGGAGACGCACGCACAAGAGTCGGCAGCCCTACTCTGGGAAGAGAATGAAACGCCGGGCTTACACGAGTCGGGAGCGTCGCCGCACTCATGCGAGTCAGCAGCCACTCTAGCACAAGACAGAGGAACCGTGGCTAAGAAGGAACATCAAACAAACCACTCACTGTTAAACACATACGAGGCTGGCAGCCTCATAGAGACACCCACAAATGAACACTCTTACCTGGGTCACTGGGGCTCAGCAAAATCAAGACGGGGCCCAACAGCAGTCTCCTCCACAACGTCCCAAGAGGAAGGGGACGGGGCTTGGAGGGGTATTTATAACATGGGCAGTAAAACAGTTACTGATTGTCTGAGATGCACGGGGGTATATAAACCAGAGTCAATGGAAGGAATAAGTGTTCATTCTTCGTTTCGTTGCAGAGCCAACCAGAAGTGGAGAGCGGAGCTGCAGGAGGCTTGTGGGCATACGAGGACTAAAAGGAGAAGACTATCCAGAGGTCCTTGCTTCCTTCCCTGCAAAGAACCAGGAAAAAGAAACATCAGGAGACGGAAGATTTAGAGAGAATTCTCTGTACATTTATTTTTTTTCTTTATGACATTATACCTCATTTAATTTGGACTTTGGTTGGTGAACCAAATAAAGACAAACATTTTTCTCAACTATACCGTCTGCCTACCTTCTTGTCACAAAGTTTGGTGTTAGAAGTGGGATCCAAAACACGCCATGGAAGCTATCATTAAGGCGCTGGCAGACGGACAACAACAATTACAGCAGCTGGTGTAGGTACATAGTCACCAAACCCAGGCGGACCGCCAAGCAATACAGCAAGCACTACAATTGCAAGCAGCCACCGGGGATACCAGAAACGAAGTCACGGAAGTGGTGGTCTCACACAGAGGGTCACCGCTGGCCCCTTCTAATGTGCTGCAGAAGTACCAACCGGGGGATGATCCCGGATATTTTTATTATTTTTTTACTAACTTTGAGCGGGTTGCCAGGAAGTCCCAGCAGAGAAATGGGGCCACTTTATAGCTCCTTTACTGACCGGATCTATGCAATGAGGCTACCAGGCGGCCAATCCGAATGGGGATACATCCTATGCAGATATAAAAAAAACATTCTTGAAAAGATGGGAGCAGACGAGGAGGCATACTGCCAAAAACTCAAAGAAACCAAACTCCGAAATGGTGAGACCCCGAGGCAGCTGTATTATCGGGTTCATGATTTGACGGACAAATGGTTAAAACCCACCAACTGCACTATACAGGAAGTAGTGGAGAAGGTAAAACTACAACAATTAATAGATGCCCTCCCAAGTGCCATGCAAAGGTGGGTACGGCAACACCATTGGCCTACCCTCAACGAAGCTATTGACAGTGCCATGGTCTTCCAAAAGGCAGGAGGAGTAGAGGTAATGCCGCTAGAAGGAACCAGAAACATCCCTCTCAAAACCAACAGGAACGGCAGAGACCAAACCTCCAAGAATGGAACCTAAAACAGGGGTTTGGCCCAACAATAACAGACAGCCTCAATGTTTTGATTGTGGGGGATGGGGGCACATTGCCCGGTTCTGCCCAAGAAAAACGAAGGTCGAACCAATGGAAATCGGTTGTACCCAGAGTCGAGAGTTCGGAAGAAGACGGGAGCCGTACATGGTGGAGGTCCGAGTCGATGGGGTTCCCAGACAAGGTCTACTCGACAGCGGAAGCGAACAGACAGCCATCCGACCAGAAGTGAGTGTGTCGGGCAACAGGGGATACCGTGTTATTCCAGTAAAATGTGTGCATGGGGATACCAAAACGTACCCTTCCAAACAAGTTACTATAGAAGTTAATGGGGTTAGTACACCTATGGAGGTAGCCATAATGCCACACATACCAGCCCCAGTGTTACTCGGAACAGACTTACCTAGCTTTAAGGACTGTGTCACGGATACGGAGTGGTTGAAATCGGACCCATTTTACCTCACAGACATTAAGCAAGAAAGAGAGAGGGAACCCAAGAAGACAAGGAGGGAAATACGGGCAGAGAAGAGGAGATGGCTGGAAAGGTTCAGTGGAATAGTGGACTGGGTTCCCGAGGATAAAAGTGTGTCATTCTGGAGTGAAACTCTAACTGATCCGACCTTAAAGAATGTCAGGGAACAAGCTGGGAATGAGTCCAACAACCCAAGAGAGTACCCCAGGTTCAAATGGGTAAGATGACTCCTATATAGAATTACAAGGAAACCGAATGAAGCAGAGTTGGAACAGTTGCTGGTACCTACCAGTTTCAGACCCTCCATAGTTGAACTTGCCCATAATAATCGGACAGGAGGACATGTGTGATGCTGGAAATGCATCGGAGGGACCGGGCCTCCGTATCCTTGTCCTGTACTGCTTTTTATCGTGTGTTCTGTTGTGTTTTCCGCGCAGGAGTTCATGTGGGACTCCTGGTGGTGCAGCTCTCATTCTTTTGGTTTGGTGAACGGACCCGTGGGATACCCTTATGGCACCCATGGGTGGGGGTACAACCCTGTGCCCCTAGTGTATGTTTTTGGGCACCTGTGGGTGGCCCGCAGAGCAGGGTATGGGCTGGTGGCAGCTCCATTCTGAAATTGACAGGTGCACGGAGTATCCTCCATTTTGGGATACCCCGGCCCTGCCATTGGTATCTGTGGATTCCTGATGGAAAACAAGATGGCCCCTGTGGCCTCTTGCTTTCTATTACCCATTACCTTGTTTTCCCAAAGTCCTGGGAAGCCCTGACTCTGTCCCTTCCCCCTGACTGGCTGTTGGGTGGAAATGCCATATATGGTGGTGTTGTGAAGGCCCGGCCAGACTGGCTGGAGCCTTCCCGGTGATGTATGTTGTGGGTACCTCCTGTGGGTGGGACCTGGGTGAATAGAGTGTGTGACGAATATGCATTCTGTGTTGTGGGTGTCTAGTATCTGGTGGTTGACACAATGACTGAGACAACGCTGCCCGAAACCGGTATGAATGCAACTTGGAGTGTTGAATGACTCGGTACTTGTCCCAATACACATAAGTTGTTGTGAGTGTCTGGAGAGAAGTGAATGGCCTGAATACCTCGTGTGCCTGATTGGCTGGCTGGCTGCCTGCCTGCCTGCCTGCATGAATGCCCGTAGGCGTGATTGGATGCTTGAGTGTGACCCAGCGGAATGAATGGGAGATCAACAGTATATCTGGCGACCTCTCACTGCTAGGAATCGTGTTCAGAAGCTGAAGTCCACTACGACGAGCAACTGGAGTAACTGACGCTTGACCTTGAAACCCTGCTGGACGAGAAGAATTGCTGTTGCTCTCCTTCACAATCTGAAAGCTGCTGTGTTCTCAAAGACTGACCCAGAGAGGACCTGGTAAGGCGCCCTCTTCCCGAGCTACGAGGGACCATCGTGCACAGCTGGCCTTTGCCAACGCTCCCTGGTAGACAGACCTTCGACAGGCTGCCGACCCGATACAGAGACTGCTGCGGAACTCCAAGGAGAAGCACTCGGACTGTTGTCCGCCACTGTCGATGACCGCCGTCGCCGACTGGAGCCGCCGTGCTCCCGTTTGCCCTAGAACTTCCATTGATCATCGGACGCTCTCGTCTACTTCGTCACCCGCTTGTCTCCCGCTGGAGAAGGCCTGACCGTCCACGCCCCGAGGAGTATCCACCGGTGGGTTTCCCGCCACCTTAAGGCCACAGAGATGCCGAGGACTCGACGCCCTTGCTGGGCCACAGTTCTTCATCATCTCTTTGCGGTCCAGAACTATCGTCGCCGTGGTTCCCCGCACGCCTCTTCCTTGCAGGACGCCTACGCTCTGTCGTCGACGAGCACCGCTAGGAACGAAGCTGCCACTTCCCTGCCGTAGTTCACCCTGTTCACCGTCGGACGTTCAACGACGCGCGACTCCCGCCTTAAAGGGAGGGCACTCAAGAAGGGCCGTCGATTCCCCGACACCGAACGCCATGTTCCCCGACACCTCTCGACGATCCGTGGCTCCCGCCTGAAAGGGAGGCACTCAAGAAGGATCGGTCGACGCATCGTCGGAGAACTCTACTCCACCAGGTACATTGGGGGGTTAAAACCTTAATAGGAAGTAGTGAGACTATTGAACATATGGACTGGGCTTGTGCGATATATCTTTATTTACAGGTTGCCCAGGTGGGGGGGGGATCTCCACACAGAACTGTGCCTAGGGGTAGGGGTCAGCATTCTGCCTATTGTTTCAACCATTTTACGTTCCTGCCTATCTCTATTGCTGGTTTCCTCGTTATTAATCTGTGTGACATTTTAACCGTACAGTTGATTCACCTTAATGAGATTTGATAACATTAGTGGTACCACTTTAGAATTGCATATATTTATCATTATTGACTTCTGAGTACAAAGTGCGTTGTTGTGATCGTGTACATACCTTTGAATATTAATTATATAAAGACTGTGTTTTCAGTAATACAGTGTGTGGACATTCCTTTGTGGGGGTCCGGGGACTACACTGTACTTAAGAACCAGCCCGCATCACCTCCTGAGAAGCTAGGCCTTGATTGCTCGACCACGTACCAATAATAGAGAATCTTGTCTGGGGTCCTCTGTGCCTCTCCTCTACCATATAGAGAGCAGAAGTACAGACACCCCCTACCAGTCTTTACAATATGGCCCGAGAGAAAACCCAAGATACGATTCTAAAGAGGTTATATTGGCCAGGGATATACAGAGAGGTGGAAAAATACTGCAAAGAGTGCTCAGTATGTCAGAAGACAAATCCAGTGAAACCTCTTCAGGCACCTTTAAGACCGATGCCATTAATCAGGGAACCCTTTTTCCGGATTGGAATCGATTTGGTGGGTCCGTTGTAGCCCAGTAGTCGGGGAGACCAATATCTTTTGGTAATTGTAGACTATGCCACAAGATATCCGGAAGCTTTTCCCATGAGAGAGACGAGAGCAGTACAAGTATGCAACCAACTGGTACCCTTCTTTGCCAGAGTGGGGATTCTACCAGAGATAGTGACTGATCAAGGCTGGAATTTCACATCAGGAGTAATGCGCAGAGTCTGTCAACAGCTGCAAATTAAACTGATGGCTTGGAAGAGCGCTACAACAAGACAATCAATCTAATGCTGAAAAAAGTAACGGCCCCTACAGGAAAGGACTGGGACAGAGCTGTTCCATGGGTGCTCATGGTGTTGAGAGACACCAGGCAGTCATCAACAGGGTTTTCCCCATTTGAATTCTTGTTTGGGCACCGCCCGAGAACTGTCTTGGACAGTGCCAGAGAGGAATTGGAAGAAGAGGAAGCCACCACCCTGACAGACTACGTGATATTACTGATGACTAATTTGGCTAAATTGAGAGCGCTGGCCCATGAAAACCTGGGCAGGTCGCAGGTGGCACAGGAAAAATATTATAACAAGAAGGCCAGGGTCCGCAGCTTTCAAATAGGGGACAAATTGCTAGTGCTACTACCCACAAGTCATAACAAGATGTTGGCCCAGTGCAGAGAACCATATAAAATAACAGCATTTGTGGGTCCAGTAAATTATTTGCTAGAGCAACCAGATCGCAGAGAGAAAACCCAGAACTACCACATAAATCTACTTAAAGAATGGAGTGTTTGGCAATGAAATGGGCAATTGAGACCCTTAGATACTACCTGGCTGGACGCCGGTTTACAGTGTATACCGATCATGCACCTCTTCAGTGGTTAGCCAAACATAAGGATTCGAACCAAAGGGTGTTACGTTGGTTCCTCACGTTACAGGAATATTGTTTCCAGACAATGCACAAACCCTCTGCATTTCAGTTGATTCCAGACTATCTGTCAAGATGTATTGATCGACCCGAACTGTTCGATTCTTGGGGGGGCATGTGTGATGGTCCAGAAGTAAACCAAAATATTGAGACCCATTTACCTGTGCCCTTATTTCCCGAGGTCGTTAGTAAAGAAACAAGTGAAACCTTCTCATGGGAGAATCCAGTCGCAAGTTCCCACCCGAAGCCTGAACACCAACTGGGAACATGGTGGGGTCGGGACTCGGACCCAAAAGATCCTTTTTCGCCAAGCAACGGGGGCTCACATGATTTGGCGGTAGCTAGTGGAAAGCCGCGCGTGCATGAGTCGGCAGCCCGGCTGCGGGAGCCACGCGTGCATGAGTCGGCAGCCCGGCTGCGGGAGCCGCGCGTGCATGAGTCGGCAGCCCCATAGAGACACCCACAAATGAACACTCTTACCTGGGTCACTGGGGCTCAGCAAAAGCAGGACGGGGCCCAACAGCAGTCTCCTCCACAACGTCCCAAGAGGAAGGGGGCGGGGCTTGGAGGGGTATTTATAACATGGGCAGTAAAACAGTTCCTGATTGGCTGAGATGCACGGGGTATATAAACCAGAGTCAGTGGAAGGAATAAGTGTTCATTCTTCGTTTCGTTGCAGAGCCAACCAGAAGTGGAGAGCGGAGCTGAAGGAGGCTTGTGGACATACGAGGACTAAAAGGAGAAGACTATCCAGAGGTCCTTACTACTTCCCTGCAAAGAACCAGGAAAAAGAAACAGCAGGAGATGGAAGATTTAGAGAGAATTCTCTATACATTTATTTTTCTTCTTTATGACATTATACCTCATTTAATTTGGACTTTGGTTTGTAAACCAAATAAAGACCAACATTTTTCTCAACTATACCGTCTGCCTATCTTCTTGTCACAACAATCTCTCTTGGCTTTAAAGTGATATTTCTGTATTTGAATTTTGCAGTAGCAGGTAGAACAGCCAACAACTGTTTCGACTAGCTTGGTCGTTATCAAGGCGTCGGGAAGCTAATTGTATAGCTGCATCTCAAGGACACGTTGGTCCTGCTTCAATAGAAATGGGTTATCCCTCTAATATTTGAATTGAAATAGTAGTCTGTTTTTAGCGCATGAATGCGTTCATAGAAGGGTTGTCATCAAAGCTATATATGGGGTTCAATCCCAAACACGAACATTCCGTGCCACACTGGGCGTCCTCTCAGATGTCGTTTCTGTGTGACCCAAAGGACCACAATTGTTACAGAGATTCGAAGAGGATAGCCCAGAAAGGGAGATTTGGTAATATGCAGAAAATCCCTATGTCTGGGCTAGACATCCATCCCTCCTCTACCACGACTTACCAGATAAAGTCTAGTCGAAACCATGGTAACTATGCTTTTTGACCGAAGGGGCGTGGCTTGGCAGCCATGTAATAGGCTGGAAATCCTGAGAGCTCCGTGATCCGACAACTTGATCCGACCAAGAAACGCAAATTTTTTGGATCAGTGGTGGCCCAAAAGTATGTACAGGCGTGGGAAGATACAGAGCAGAGTATGAGCGGGTCGACGGCAAATTTGGAGCGAAGAAACGGCCGCATCGTTACTTTGTCCTGAGAAGGTGGTCACGGACAGGGCACCAAAATGGCCGCGGACGAGATCAAAGAGATCCCAAGGGGTGCACCCCTGAAACGAAGGGCTGTCTCTGTCCGACAACAGCAGAAGAAGATCGCTAGAGATACGAAATAACTATCACATTGCCCAGTTTGGGTGGCCGCGAAGAAGGAAAACGAAAGGGAATACGCTGGTGGAGTGCTCCGAACGGAGCGTGGACGATCGAAGAAACTAGCAGACACCACCGGCCCTTTGAGGACAGTGAGAATCCACCCTTGCTGGGATTGAGGACCACGGGTGAAGGGGCTGATTTGCGACTCTTAGGCACAGCGCCATGTCTAATAAACCCCCAAGACTGAAGAGTAAGCAACCTACACTAGAGGAATATACAAAGACGCCACCAGGCTCGGAAGGAGCCAGGAGCAAAGACAAAGCCCAAGCTGGGAGCAGTGCCACCATGGGCGCGAATCAGGAGGTCCTCGAATCGATCGCGGATTTGAAGGTGGCTTGGGAGACCAAGCTCGAACTGGCGGTGGCAGAATTAAAAACAGCACTGGAGCTTCAGGTCGGCAAGTGCAGGAGGATGTGAATCTGCTACGACAAGACGTACGGTTTCTGGCGGAGTGCACCGAGAACCTCGAGAAGGAGATGGGCACGAACACGGCGTACTGTGCTTCTAACCGATCAGAGCTTCATGCCCTGGTACAGTGAGTCGGTAATCTGGAGAGCAGAGTGGAGGAGGCAGAAGGACGGGCACGGAGAAATAATATCTTTATTGTTGGACTACCAGAGGGAGCGGAAGGCCATAACCCCACGGATTTTGTTGAAACAATGTTGCTACAGGAAATCACTGGGGGAGTGCTGTCTCAGGGGTTCGCAGTGGAAAGGGCGCACAGGGCCCTAACGAGGAGACCGCCGCCAAGAGGCCCACCTAGGCCGGTGATCGCTAAAATACTTAATTACAGAGATCATGAAAGGATCCTGGAACACTTCCGTATAGGTGGGACAATACAGAAAGGCTCGGCAATTATAACGGCTTACCCGGATTATACCCTGACGGTGCAGCGGAGCAGAATGAACTTTGGCGTAGTCAAAAGGAGGTTGCAAGAAGCGGGCCATAAATATATGCTGCTCTACCCGGCCAAACTGAAGGTTTTTCATAAGCACAGAACGTTGTTTTTTGAAACTCCGGAAGAAGCCATGGATGGCTCGACACCCAGGGTTGCCCCCAGGAGTCGGACGTTCGGACAAGAGAAGGTGGTGACGCGGAGAAGTAATGGACAAGAGGGGCACCGGGGGGTCTCAGAACTTAAGACTATGGGACTTGAATATAGTCACTGCAGTAGCTAGCGGAATGGTGTTGTCGGAGTGAGTTACATTCATGATCTGTGAATATTGCGATTTAGGCTTTAATTAGGAGCCCTGCAGGACCAACCTGTACATCCCCCATTTATAGTTTAGTTAGGTTACCGATAGTGCGGTGACGCCCTGCTGGGGTCTTGCCCGGGGTACCAGGGTAGGCCCAAACGTGGGGGAGCCTGCGATCCAGGGATGGAGCTGGGCAACTGTTGGGGTAGGGGTAGGGTGGGCAGGAGGGAGGGAAGGGGTTCTGTGCTGTGGTTTGTTATAGTTGGGGTAGTGTTAAGGGGTAAGCCTACACCTCACGGGAAACGGAATGAACCATGGGAGACCTTAAGATAGTCACTTGGAACATTAGGGTGCTCAATAGTTATCTAAAGCGGAACAAAGTAATGATGTACCTACGCAGACAGAAAGTGGATATAGCCCTGTTACAAGAAACTCATTTAACGAAAGATAAACTAGAAGTGGTACGGAAAAAGTGGAGAGGGACGATAGTGGGGGCAACATACTCCGCCTATGCAAGAGGGGTAATCACATGGGTGGCCCTGCATGTTCCGTTCCAGTTGCTGAACTCGCAGGTAGAGGAGGACGGTAGGATGGTGGTTCTGAGAGGGATGGTGGAAAACAGGGAGATCTGCATTGTGAATACTTATGCCCCGAACCAAGATACAGCTGCGTATTTTAGGACCCTGTATAGTAAGCTTAGCGGCAGCGTGGGAGGGGCCATATTGTGGGGGGGAGACTTCAATTATGTGTTGAACCCTACCATAGATAGATCAGACACTAAAATAGTTAAACCCACCCCGGCTGCAAAGGCACTACATGCTCTATTGGCGGAGTTTGGGCTCACAGATGTATGGCGAACATGCCATCCGCAGGATAGACACTATTCACATTATGCGGCCCCACAGGGCCTACATACAAGATTGGACTATGTATTTGTCACGCAGGAGTTGCTGACCGAAATACCGCAGCCGGAATACAAAGCTAGAGTCCTTTCGGACCACTCGCCACTGTTGCTAACATGGCAATACCGACCCCCTAGGGGGAGGATACCCACGTGGCGATTGCGTGCAGAAGCTCTTAAAGACAGCGTATTCAGGGAGGACATGCGGGAGGAAATGATAAGTTATTTTGAGATAAATACTGGCAGTGTAAAGACAGCGGGCCCACTCTGGGAAGCTTTTAAAGTGGTGGTGAGAGGAATAGCCATAGCCAGGTCTAAAGGACTACAGGACGGGATTCTGACCGAACTACAGGACTCCGAGAAGGAATTGGAGAGGGTATTAGAACAAGGCAGTAACACCAAGGCAGATATGGAAAAGGCTCTGTGCCTGCAGCAGACATGTGCAGGATTTTGGGAGAGATTATGCAACCTTAACTATAAAAAGTACATAGAAAGACAGCATGCTGGAGGTGACAAACCAGGAAGACTCCTGGCATGGCTTTACAAAAACAAGACTCCTAGGCCCCCAATTAGAACAATGATGCGTGAAGCAGTTATTATACCACTCCCCAAGCCAGATAGACCTGGGAGTGACTGTGGTTCCTATAGACCCCTATCTATGTTAAACCAAGATAGTAAGATCTTAACAGCGGTGTTGGCAAACAGATTGAAAAAGGTCAGAACCAAATTAATTCACCCTGATCAAACAGGATATGTCCCAAATAGAAATATCTTGAACAATTTAAGACGACTCCATCGAGTGATTGAACATACTGAAAGGAACACTAGTGAAATGGCAATAGTGTTGCTGGATGCGATAAAGGCATTTGACTCGGTCAAGTTGCCCTGGCTGAAGGTGGCCCTAGCCAGCTATGGTATGGGACCAGGATACCTTCACTGGGTAGAACTTCTTTATAGCGAGCGTGAAGACAGGAACTGTGATTTCTGAAAGGTGGCAACTTGGTAGGGGGACCAGACAGGGATGCCCCTGGTCCCCCATGTTATATATTCTGGCCTTAGAACCCCTGGCGATTTATCAGAGACAGCAGTATGACGAAATAGGCATTGTTGTTGGGTAAACGTCACACTTAATCTCTCTATACGCAGACGACATGTTATTGTATTTGCGCTACCCAGAGGAGAATCTGCACTATGTATTAGAAGTGATAGATAGGTTTGCTGAACTCTCAGGTATAGCTGTGAACCCAAATAAATCTTGTGTGTTTCCGCTGGGTAGATACAGAGGGCTCTTGGCAAAGAATTTGCCGGTACTCCAGATACCGTGGGAGGCCACAGCATTTAGGTATCTTGGGATAGGTATATATCACACAGTAGAAGACGAACATAGGCATAATACAGAAAGAACGGTTCAGAAACTGGAGAACAGCATGAATTCCTGGGCAAAACTCCCCTTAGCAATGATGGGACGGGAGGCGATGCTCAAGATGGTGGCATTGCCCAGACTGTTGCATTGCTTCGTGAACATCCCATACTCCATACCCCGGCAATTCTTTACTAAGCTGGATAGCATATGCAGGGAATTCCTATGGTACGGGATGAAGAACAGAGTAGCCCTATGGGAACTCCAAAACCCACATGAGAAAGGAGGCATCAAATTACCTAACTGGGAAGTATACTATGTAGCGAGCAAGTTGCAACATGTAGCCAAATCAGAACATGAGCTGCATCAGGGGGATTGCTCCCCATACTTTTTGAGAGAAATGATATAGTTACCCAAGCGGGAGCTAAGAGGCCGCCCGGGGATGTTGGGCCTTGGGTGGGGGATGTGGCAGAGGGCGTGCCGGCTGATGGATAAGCCAGCCCTGTGCTCTCCCCAAATCCCACTGGTTACAATGATGGGAACAGAAGAGAAACTTACGTTAATGATTAGGAAGTATTGGGAACCGGTGGGAATTGCAACATTGGGGGACGTGTGGCAAGAGGGGAAAATACTGGAATTTGAGGAGCTGGTGGAACAAACGGGGTTGAGCACCGGGCAATATATTACATATCACACGATGGTGCAATGAATTAAAGATACCTGGTCCGAAGTGGAACTTGCAGAGGAACCGGACACCACGTTAGATGTGATATATGATATAGCGGAAGGTGGGCATGAAACATCTAGAGTGTACAAGATGATGAAGACTCAAGTGGGCAAGGAAGTGGTGCAGTTTAGACTGGCCTGGGAGGAGGAAGTGGGAGATGTGATGAGTGACGGGATGTGGGAAAGGGATCAAGGGTATCACAAGAAAGTGTCGAGAAACGCTAGGCTGCAACAAATACAGTTATATATAACGCACAGAGCATATCTGACGCCATTAAAGGTGGCCAAATTTAAGAATGCTGGAAGCCAGGTGTGTCCCAAATGCAATGAAGAAAACGCAGGGATGGTGCATATGTTCTGGGCATGTCCACAGATAGCGAAATACTGGAGAGATATAGCACAGAAAATGGAAGACAAGGGGATCCGTATGAAGGTGGATACGGCGTGGGCTTGTTTGTTGGGAGGGTTCCCCAGACCGCGGAAGCTTAAACATGTGAGCACATTGAAAGATCTGGCATATGTATTGGCGAAGAGAAGGATTGCGATGGGATGGAAAGCGTGCCATAAGCCCAAAGTGGAGACGTGGTGGAGGGACTTGCAGAAGTGGGCGGAGGCAGAAACAGTGACATGGCAGGAAGCGTGCAAAGGAGACATAGAGGGTGAAGCCGGAGCCCTAGTGGGTTGGAGACAGCTAATAGCAGAGCTGTTTGGGCCCACGTATGATGGACCAAGGGATGATGATTCGATAAACGTGGCGGGAGAGGCCCCCACCACCGCAGAAGGTGGAGACTAACAATGGGAGACGGTAGGCTTGGGAGGGGGGTGGGACGGGGAAGACAGTGGGTGAAAAAGCAAAATGTATATGTATTTACGAGCAAGATATGTAACCACTGTATGCCCAGTTGGCTTTGTTATTTGTTGTTTGAATAAAATCCATAAAATTGTTTTTAAAAAAAATAAAAAATAAAAAAAACGACGCTTTTTGACCTTTAGCCTAATTCTGGCGGTCATCCAAATTTTGGCATTGACAGCGCATGAACAATGGAACCAGATGTCACCGGGAAGATGAAAGAAGAAGCATACGTGACAGCATTTCCCACGTGGATTGGCATGCAGGGGGACCCATATTATGAGTATTGAACTCCAGAAACTGTCTTTGGTATATACTAGGAAATTGTTTCCACTGCTTCCCCTGCATAGCATATGTGAAGGCGGTGTGTGTACTCCTGGACTGATTTTTGGGAGTGTAGTCTTCTTCAGTCTCACTCACTGGCTTATTTCAATTTTTTGGGGGACACAAATCGGTCGTTTGCCGTACCATGCCGCGCACATTTGTCCTCCATTAAAATCCCCTTTGGATCAGCAGCACACCTACATTGTGGGTACTGCAGGAAACCTTGTTTCTGCTTTATTTTCTTTTTTGTGTATTTTTTACACTTTCCAGTACAACTCTGGCTGGCTAGCAGCATCCAGCCCAGGTGGTCACATATTAGGAGGGAATCTGGAGCCAGAGCCAAGAATCCAAAGGTGATGCAGAGGATGAGTGATGTAGTGACCCCCGATGGGATCAGGTTCTTTTGGGAGTTAAGGGGACGATGGGGGCTGCCTAGATACAATCTCTAAAAGTACTTGTACTTTAGGCATGTGAATTGGGGAACAGAGATTCCACAGGTTTCAAATTGAAGAAAGTTGTGGGGCTTATTTGCAAAGTTGCTCACACAGGCGACTCCTTACAATCCCTGTTGTTCACCACGTGTTGATATAGTAGATTCACTGATTCCTATTTACTTGTCGCTGGTCACCGGATTCAGACGGGTATTAAGCCCAAACCGTCCAAACACATCAGAAAAAACCACAAAGGATTCCAGGACTCAGCGCCAATAGTAAGGGTTGTTTATTAGCATGAGCCCTCTACTTGATAACGCGTTTCGGCTCCCACGAGCCTTTGTCAAATCAGGGCTATGTCAATTCAAACAAATATATTAATATATTGAAGTATTACCATTCATACCACAATTCAAAGGTTTTCAAAATTACAAATAACATATCAAATTGGTAATTTGCAAACATGTATGCCATTGGTTCAGACAGAGAAACAAGGGTTGGTGAAGGGGAGGATTGATTGGGTTCAGAAAACATCACAGTGAACACAAAGATGTAAAAACAAAACGTAAATGGAGAGAGAAAATCAAAAAGTACCCATTAGTACAATTGAGAATCCTGATTTAGAAAACGAAAACATAAGATATAGAATAGACAATCTGCTTACCCAACGTAGTTCTGAAAAAATCCGTAGGACTGTTGTCCGATATACAGTAATAGGGACAAATCCCAAGGACAGAAACTGTAGAATTGAAGAGTTAAAAATAACCCCAAATTAGTCTAATAATATGATCATCAAACGGTCACCCATAGTGAAAATAAGGCAACCTATATCAAATGTGGAGTGGATACCCATACAGGTACTGGTCCCCATACCTATATTACTGTGGGGTGGCTGCTAATATTATACTTTCATAGCCAAATGCTTTAATTAGGTTAGCGCGGCATTCATGCCCCAATTAATATACTTGTAGGCACTCGAATTAGAGGTCTAATAGCCATTGTGTTACATCTTGCACGGCAGTCCTGACAGGAAAGGTTACAAATGTAAACACTCTCACCCGTATGTGCGAAGTGAGGTGAGAGCATTTGCTTTCAACGATTGTGTGCGGGCTGAAATGTAAGCATTTCTATATTTCGAGTAAGTACAGATTATCTACTTACTCTTATTACTCAGGTTTCAGTCGCGTCGGCTGCTCACATTGCGAAAGCAGCCGGCGCCATTTTGAATATCCTTAAAGAGGCATTTAGGAAACCATGGTAACGCGTCACATTGTTGCCATGGGAGCCTCTCTAGCACCTGCTCTCCATAGCTAAAGCGTTCAGCGGGCACTAGTGCCGCCATACTGGATTGGTAAAAACCTGAGAACAAAGGACAGGCACTCGCGCGTTAACACAGTGCTTCCCAAACTCCATTGTTACAAGAATTGTTATAATGGGCAGTTACCACGGCCCCCATCAAAATACATAATCGAATATGACTGAGGCTAATTTAGCGGCTAAAGTCTCCCAGCATAACAAGCCTAATTACTGGCTAAAGTCTCCCAACATATCACTTGCTTCTATGCGAATTGTGCCCCATATACAAAAGGCAATGTCATGTATAAAGTCCCAAGGTGTTATAACACAAAGTCACTATTATATGTGCTAAACCCCACATAACCTAATATTGGACTATACTATAGCCCCTACTCTGCATTTTAGTCGCCAGTTCCCATAAGTTACCCATTCCTCCACTAGCAATACAAAGGAATGCCTATCTTTACACAAAATGTAAGTGCATAATATCGGTAAATTAACTAAAACAGATAGAGATATTAGACCCATCATGTGTACAGAAACAAAAATAATATAAACACTCTACAGAAATGAGGCCATCTCCTTGTCATTGTGAAGGCCGGTAACGGTGGAATTAAAGAAGCATATAGTGCGTGCTTCTGACTGCCTCAAAGCCTTGAGTCTATCTCCTCCTCGTTTACTCAGTGTAACTTGCTTGAGGCCTATAAATCTAATATCCGCCTTATTTTGCATCTGATGACAGCTTTGCCAATGTTCTGCTAAAGGCAAAGAAATGTCTTGACTGCCAATTTTCGCCAGATGCTCACAAATGCGTATTCTTAGTTCTCTTTTGGTGCTGCCAATGTAAATCTTATTACAAACAATACAATAAACAACAAATTTAGTTTTACAATTAATCCCCTGGCGGATGGACCATTTCTTGCCATGACCATCCGTAAATTCCGTCGTTTGTTGATGGGCATATCTACATTGAGTACACATGCCACACTTCCTGAAGCCACTAAAGTTGCTGGATAACCAGGTTATTCGATTCATTTGCTCAATGTCTGGTAATAGTGATGGACTGAGCATGGTTTTAAGTGTCCCAGCTCTCTTGAAGATCATGCGTGGTCTCTCCTCTATAACTTTGGTGATGTGATCATCAAGCTTCAACAGATACCAATGTTTCTCTAATATTCGTTGAATCTGCTGATGATCCTTGCAGTATTGCGTTATAAAGCAGGGTCCAGTTGGTCCGTCTTTGTTTCTGTCAGCTTTCGGTTGAAGAGTATCTTGTTGTTGCATATGTATGGTTCTCTTATCAGCAGCTTTAACACATTTGTCTGAGTAACCCCTGTTTTTAAAACGGTCTCGTAATAGCGAACATTCTTCTTTGAACTGCTTATCCTGTTGACAATTGCATCTGGCTCTAATATACTCTCCTAATGGTATATTCTGAATCGTAGGGTGATGATGACAACTACTTGCATGAAGTGTGGAATTAACCTCTGTCTGTTTCCTGAAAGTCTTAGTGTAGAGCTGGGTACCTTCTATTTCTATTGTCAAGTCCGAAAAGTTGATACTACTCTTATTGCACTCGCCTACAAATTGAATATCATAACAGTTTTTGTTCAATGAATGAACGAAATCTTGAAATTCCCCTGTGTTCCCATCAATGATGCAAAAAACATCATCAATATATTGAGTCCATATTTTAATCCTGTTATGGAAGAAAGGTGATGTGTATACTATTTTGTCCTCTAGCATACCCATCACAAGGTTGGCTAGGGCTGGAGCATATTTAGTGCCCATAGCCACTCCTTTAGTCTGTCGGTATATGTTATTATCAAAAGTGAAAAAGTTGAGATCCAAGGTCAGTTGCAACATTTCTTTCAGCATTTGAATTTGATTGTAATAAGAGGCGGAATCATTCCTCTAGGTGTAATCAATAGAGGCGGTTGCCCATTTATGGTGAATGGACGTATAGAGGGCCTTAACATCCAAAGTGGCAAGGTAATAGGTGTTGTGCCATTCAAAGTTCTGTAACTTACGTATGAGACTTGTTGAGTCTTGTAAATACGATTTAAGCAAGGCTGCTCTTGGCTTAAGGATAGCATCTAAATATTCAGAGACATTTTCAGTTATCCACCCAATCCCACTCATGATTGGGCGTCCTTCCGGTATGGTATCAAATTCCTTATGTATTTTAGGAAGGAAATACATTGTTGGAGTCACTGGTTCTTTCACTGTTAGAAATGTCCTTTCCTCATCCGTAATGAGTCCTTTCCTATGCCAATTCAAGATATTTTCTTTAAGTAATTCAACAGCTTCTTTCTTAAAGTTGTCAGGTCTTCTTAGGTAACACCCGGGGGTTGATAGGTGATTGTTGGCCATCTTTAGGTAATCCTCCCTGTTCATTATAACAATGTTCCCCCCTTTGTCAGCCTCCTTAATGACAATCTGTGTGTCTGATTTCAATCCTTTGAGTGCTGTTTGTTCTCCCTGTGTTAAATTGACACGGTTGCCCCTAAACTCTTGCCGATATTTTTTCTTTTTTCGTGCATCCATTTCATATAAATCCTGCGATGCAGCTTTGTAAAAGGTGTCTATTAGGTTGTCCACCGGTAATTGAGGCACAAATTTGGAAGTTGTTTTCAACTCTTTACTAGTCAAGGTACTAGATCTCACCCTTAGTTCATCCAGAAGATTGAATGTAGCAAATTGCTCATTTTCTACTAAAGATCTGACCAAAAAGGTGTCTTCAATATCTTGAATCGAATAATCACTAGTTGGAATTACTGGGTCCTTTCTTACAAAGCTGCCAGGTGCCTTAGTAGCAAAAAACATTTTAAGTTTCAACTTGCGTACAAATTTAAACAAGTCTATATGTACATCTACTTTGCTTGAGTCACATGTAGGTGCAAATGATAAGCCCTTGTTAAGGAGACATCTTTCATCCGCAGTTAATTCTCTGCTTGATAGATTGAGCACCAAATCCTCCATTACTTGCTGCTGCTCGCCTCCTTGGAGCTTGCCCTGGTTAGCCTTTTGTCCATATGGACAGCGTCTGGATTTGCGATGCTTCTTGCCCCCCCTCCTTCCTCTCCTTCTAGAACCGGATTCTGATTGTTGGTAGTCACTGGTAATTGAAAACGGACAGACTTCTTGGGAAGATTACGGTTGCCTTTCTTGAACCTTCTAATCTGGTTCATGTATCCACCCTGTTCACGTTGTTTCACAGTGTCAGCATCTGAAGTCTCTGGTTCTGAGTCTGCATCAGAACTTGCTGATGACGTATTTGGAGTTGTGTTCCTCGAAGACGGTTTTGCATTTACATCGTATTTAGTCTGGAAAGTATAAACTCGGTCTTCTCTATAATCGCGATCATCACGGTAGCATTTTCTTAGTTTTCTAAGCTTGACTTCATCCTGGTAGATTTGGAGAAGTTTGTACATTTTCTCATAATTTTGTGCTTTAGTTGCTTCATTGGACTGCATTTCGGTTATTTCTTTCTTGATAGACTCTATTCCTTCTACTGCTCTCTTATGTTCTCTCGTTGCATGTTCAATTAAGAGGTCCATCATTTACATTGAGCTGTTGCTCAAGTTCGCTTCCCATGCCTCGGCTAGGTCTTTATCTTGATCATTATTAAAATTCGGAAAAATGAGGATCCTTAGTCCCCTTGGCACTCGATCGTTCCGTACATAGTTCTCCAGGGAAACCTTCTCCCAATATTTATCTATTTCTTTTTTGGAGATTCTTTCAAGTTTGACAAATTTAGAACGTAAATCTTCCCTTTTATTTGCAATGTTCGAGAAGGCATGTGTCATGTCTCCCCGTTCAGTGAAAAGATTCTTAGTATCCTCCTCTCGATTCTTAAGATATGCGGCCATCTTATAGTATAAGTATAGTGGGGCCTCTTCTGTTGCATGGACCCTGTATAGTGGGGCCTCCTCTGTCGCATGGACCCTGTATAGCCCTGAGACTGGAAGTCCGTTGCAATGCGGGTATTGCTCTTTCTCCAAGACAGGAGGCTTCCTAAAGCATATCGTCACCGGGTCTGCTTCTTCGTACCCATTGATCCTGTGCGGAGTCAGCGAATACAAAGAAGCGGGAGCAATCAGGGTTCCAGTCCTCCCCACCTCCCCTTACTTTCCTCTATGCACTTACTCTATCAGAATTGTCTCTGGACCTAGTACAATTGCAACCTCGTCTGTCGCTCCCCCATCCCCTTACTGCCCCCCCTCCCTCCAGCACTATCTGAAACTGTGTCAGGCCTAGTACGATAGTCGCTTGTTTTGTTCCTCCCCTCCCTTTCTACACCCCTCTCCCTCACCTTTGTTTTCCTCCGGCTCTACCAGAAAGTTTGTCAGGCCTAGTACGGTAGTCACCTGTCTGTTTCCATTTCCTTCCCACTCTCCCTTCCTTATCTATGCCTTAGCTCTTGCACTATCTGAAATGTCGTCAGGCCGAGTACGATAGTTAATTTCACATCCTTACTGTTCATGGCCTGTAAGAATGTCGTATTTTCCCTTGTTCCCTCCCTTGCCTTGAAGCGCTTTGAAACACATTGTGTATAGGCACTATATAAATAAACTATCATATCCTATCATAACAAATGCATGTTCATAATTTCCTATATGGACATTGTACTGCTTGTCAAGCTCACATGTTTAATTGTATTGTATACTAAACATGTGATCTTCTTGGTCTCAAGTGTGAGCTTAGTTCAGACCTTTGTATGAAAGCCTGGCAGGTCTACTAAGGTTGCCTTCCCAGAACCCTATAACAGTAGTCGTTCTGAACAGTTTTTGTTTGTGTGTTTTTTTTTTTTTCCTGTATTGCAAAGACACTATGGATTAAGAACTCCACTAGAGGAGCAACTATCCTTGCTATTTGATGAGTTTGTAACCCCCACCCAAGAGTCAAAATATGCCCTCGCCTCTTGCCATTGGCTATTGATAATTGACTCTTGCGAGTAAGCAACGGTGTGTGTGTGGAGAACGGTGGAGGGGCAAGGGACATTTTATACCTGGCTAGTAGCTACAACCTGACATTTTGACCCCTTGTCTCACCTCTATTTACTGATTTGTCTCTGTTGGGAAAGATCCCTCAATACATTTTCAGCACCTCTAACAATATGTCCCTGGCTGTTGATTGATCCATGATCACTTGGTGACCGCCCACTTGACTCGATGTTGTTTCTCAGGTGGCTTAAAAAACACTTCAACTTGCAGAGAAGAGGCAATGGTTTATATTGTGCCCTTTGTCAGGGTTGCCTGGGCCATTGTTACACATGGGCACCGAGCGGCTTTGCTCGGTTCACGGCGCTCCCGATTTCAAAGAGGTCGGGTGTCCTTTCTTGCTTCCCCGTTCTGGAGACGCTGGCGGTTGTCAGGGAAACCACGCCGCAGGAGCAAGCAGCGTCTCCTAATAAGCTGACTCTGACGCTCCTTCGGCCAAATAAAAACACACGTCACGCAAGACACGGCGCTTCTGATTAGCGTTGCTATTCTCGCCATCGTTCGTCTGTACTCTCTTGGATTTTTCCTGTACCTGACCCCGGACTTGTTATCGGACTTGCATCTCGCGCACCCCTTGTCTGCCTTTGGAATTGCCAGCTGTTGACTCGACTTCGGAACGCCCCTGGACCTGCCTTGTGTTATCCTTTGTTAGGCAGAAACCTGTGCAGTTCCCTTTGGGAACACTGCAAAAGATTTAGGACTACAGGTGTTAGCAGTAAACCTACTTGGTAGCAGTCTGTACCACCCAGATGTACCTGGTAGCTGTGGCTGAGCAGTCAGACTTCCCTCAAGAAGAGTTAGGCAGTATGCAAAGTATACACAATAGGCACTCAGACACAATAGCCAAGCAAACACTGACCAGAGCTTTGGTATCAAAGTATATCATTATTTATTTAAAAACACACTGTTGGAAACACTCCAGCACTCTTATTGTAAAACACTCTAAACACAGTTACTATTATAATATATACAACCCTTATTCCTTACCAGACAAGTCTTAGTTAACGCCACTTATTTCCAGACAGAGGTGAGCGCTTAACTATAGATGGCACTCCAATAAGTTCATGAAAAAGGGAGGGAAAAAGACAGAATATGTGAAGATACACCACTCTAAGATTTAGGAACACTTTTAGCAAGGCAGAAGAGCAAAAGTCACTGGTGAGCCAAAGTCCATAGGCTAGGCCCACTCTTAGAGAGAGCAGAGCACAAATGCGCCCAAGATCACACAGTTACACTAGGCGTTCAAAGTCTTGCAGAGAGTTTGAAAAGAGTTTAGAGAGGCTCAGAAAAGTTTAGCCAGGGTGTCCCAGGCTAACCCAGGTTCGAAAGCCGAGGGCTAAATCTACCCCGTACAGTCGGTGGCAAGGGAAGCCAGGCGGAACACGGTACCTTAAGTGGGAAGGATCCTCCAGCGGTGGCAGTTGTTCCTGGCAGCGGGTGCAAGTCTCGGCGTCGTCCAGGGGAGGAGAAGATCTCCACTTGGAGGAAAGATGAAGGTCGTTGCACTGCCAGGGAAGAAACCAACCGCGGAGTTTTCCAGTTAAAGGTATTACCCTTTATTTCGCGGTCGTGGTAAAACGTGATATTCCGTTTGCCGGGGTGCTTGGCACAGGCAAGGCGGCCACGAGATGTGTCGGGAAGGCGAAAAGACGGTGAAACTGGTTATCCCCACCAGTCAAAGGAAGAAGACTCTCCGGCGGGAGATCTCCTCTGTCGTTAGGAAAAGTGGTGAGACGGTTCAGCAGGGCTCCACCGGTGGTGTCGTCGTAGCAGGTCGGCTCAGCTTCTCCCTCGTCTGATTCTTAGGTCCTGTGGCGACTTCTGAAGTTCCAGTGCCCAAAGCCCGAAAACCCCCATTCACTCAGCCTAGCTGTCACTCAAACATGCTAAGTGGTGAGCCGGCCGGCTCACCACTTGGGCCAATCAGGACGGAGTGCGACTTGAGTTGCCTAGGCAACTCAGTCCAGGGTGCCTAAATCCCTCTCCACCCCTCCTAAGTACCCCAGACAGAGTGGCACCACTTTGGAGGGCTTCTGTGGAGAAGCCCTCCATAAAGTGGAACAATGGGCTCGACTTGGAGTCACAGAAGAGAACACAAACGCCATTTTAGAACCGAGTTTTGGCAAAAAATACCAACCGGAGAATTAATAATAATAAAATAAACCGGCGGTATGTTCGAGGCTATCGTAATTAAATAAATAAAGATAGTAGCCTCAAACAATGGGAAAATCCCATAGAGAAATATTTGCGGTTGAATATAAAAAGTAGTATCCACTGCCACCAGCCAAAACTCGATCAGGGGGGACGGAGACGTGCCCCCTCGACTAACAGACCCCGGGGCAATCGAATTACCCCAGCCAGTACGTCCACAAAATGATGGTTTGTACTGGTTCTGTTCAGAATTCAAGACTAGTAATGTCAATGGTAACTTTACATGCCCTGGGAGACAGTAGTCAGTCCCAGGGTATGGAGTCTATATCCTGGGGGTCACTATGACACCCCTGTGTTACTGCACTGAGGGTGCTGTGTAACACACATCACAAAAACACATGAAGCCCTATGGAGTAAAAGACCCCATAGCCGATTAAACACATCTAGAGTCAAAGGAACACACTCAAATCATGTCCAAGAGTGAGGGTAAAAGAGTTTCACTCTTGGCAGGAGAAAAAAATAAACCCCAAAAATCCAGCAAAGCTGCTGGGGGACTCACTAGGTTAGGAAATTCAGCCTAAACAGAGAATTCTCCCTAACATCCTTTATGGCCAGTTTTTCTCCTTCTTGCAAGTTTACCTGAAGCCCGACCTCGGAACGCTTTCTGACCTGCCTGTTGTCTGACCCTTATTTGACTACATCTCTCCTTCCCGCTGGTTGTGTATTGCGTTACACTTATTGATCCGGTTCTTCTGTTTGCAGTTCAAGCATTGGCCGCGTTACCACTTCCTCTGTTTCCTGATTACGGTTCTTACTCATTACGGTAAGATATTTTCAGCCATTGTGACTTGTCTTCTTAACATACTGCAGTCTTCTGTGAATAGACATTGTGGATACCTCATTGTGCAAGCTGGACGCTCTGCTGATTGCTTGCACCATCCCGAATCTAGTTGCGACCCTCGTGCCGTTCTGGAAGCTACCCTCTACTAACCTTCCCTGTTTATTATTTTATACCTCCGTTGTGTTCTCTTTGGACCTCCTTTCATCCATAAGGGGGTAAGACCTCTTCTCCTTACTTTCCTATCAATATTAACCACCTAACTAGAACTTCCAATTTGAGCCTTTTCTTTCTTTCTTTTCTTTTTAGAATTCCTCCTAAACTAATAGCTGCCAATCCTCTTTCAGGTACTCTCTCACATCCTAGATTTTCATCTAACCCTTATGTTCTGATTTATTGCCTCTAATCTGTATCTTGTGTTATTTGCAGCTTGGTGTGGCGGTGTGGTTTCTCCCCGCTCTTTTGGGTAATACACCAACCTGCCTGTTCTATTATTACACAGTCAAGGGGCTCCATTATCTTAAAGAGCCGCCTCAAGAGAGGCAGTCTGGTCTGAGGGGTACTTTTCTGGACTATACTCAGCAGTGACAGAAGGTTCCGGTCCATTTGGTGTTCCTTCCTCTCAACACCCCGACCAGTCCTACAGTCGGTGAGTAACAGAATTGGTAGCCACATATACGGTCACCAATGGAACCTTCAGACACTCTAGCCCAATTGATGCAGATGATGTCTGATTTAAGGGCAGATATGATTTCAGCTCAAGACTCTCTTTGTCAAAGGGTGGATGATTTACAAGGCCTGGTAATGTCATCTGCCGCACAGGGGGCAGGAACAACAAGCTCATCTGCTTCTGGTTCAGGGTTTCCTGGTGCTACTCAAGACCCAAATCCAGTAGTGGTCTCTACTCCATTTCCCCTTGCTCCTCCAGAGCGCTTTACCGGGGACCCTAAGCAATACCGCACTTTTGTTAACCAGTGCAAACTTCACTTTCTATGTCGGCCTTCATCATTTCCTACGTTCACCACCAAGGCAGCTTTTGTGTTATGAAACTTGGGGGGGTACAGCAGCCGCTTGGGCTAACCCTCTTCTGGAATCTAACAGCCATGTTCTTTATAATTGCGATGCCCTCCTCTCCGCCATGAGTAAAGTGTTCGATACCCGCTATACCACCCAAGCTTCTGACCTCGAACTTCTCAAACTCAGACAGGGTTCTACCACTGTCCTCGCATACTTGGCCCGGTTCAATCAGTTGGCTGCTGAAACTGACTGGCCGGAAGAAAAGAGATCAGCGGTCTTCCACCAAGGCCTCTCCGAGGAGCTAAAGGACACTCTGTCTACCGTTCCAGTAGTCCCTACGGGTTTTAGTGATCTACTGGATTTGGTGCTTCAAATCGACGCTCGAAGGGTGAAAAGAGATCCATGCTACCTCCTGTGGTCTCAGATTCAATACCTTCAACGCAGTCCACTCCGGAACCCATGCAAATTGGCACCATCAGGGATCCCTTAACTCCCGCTCAACGGGAACATCGCAGGAAAAACAATCTCTGCATGTATTGTGGATCGGCAGACCATCTCTTACCTGACTGTACCAAAAGACCCAAGAGGAAGGCGGGAAACGCCAGGTCCTGACAACAATAGATCGAGTCCCTTTGTCGGGAAAATCTGCCCTGGACTCAATCATTGTTAGTCCTCCTTCCTTGTTTCACTTGTCAGCTACCTTTTCTACTGTTCTGGGTTTGTCCTTTTCCGCCTCCGTGGTCATAGATTCAGGCGCCACTGGCAACTATATTGACCATGAGTACGCCAAAACATTTGGGGTGACCTTGGCGGCTAAACCCCAACCCGAGTCGGTTTCTGCTGTTGACGGTTCTGCATTGGTCTCTGAAATGGTAGTCCAGCAAACCGAACCATTAACTATGAGCACTGAGGATGGTCATTCTGAAGTGATCACCTTCGATGTGATCAAAGCCCCAGCCTACAGAATTATTCTGGGAATACCATGGTTACAGTTGCATAACCCCCATATTGATTGGGCATTGGGGGTTATCCAATTCCCTTCTGCCTTCTGTAACAGTCAGTGTTTTACTTCACCTGAGGTTGCCTCTAGCTCTACCAGTCGTTTGTTGGCGACTCTTTCATCTTCTGTCGGAGCATTGTCGGTCGAGAGCACTCCACAGATACCTTGGGAGTACTCGTCCTTTTCCGACGTGTTTGACAAAAAGAAGGCTGAGACCCTGCCTCCTCATCGCATTTACGAGTGCCCTATTGAGTTGGCTCCGGGCGCTAAAATACCCTCAGGCAGAGTCTATTCATTGTCTCTACAGGAAGACAAAGTACTTAAGAATATCTAGACAAGGCCTTAACCATGGGTTTCATACGTCCATCGACCTCTCCGGCGGCCTCACCCCTCTTTTTTGTACCTAAAAAGGAAGGGGACCTTAGGCCTTGTATTGATTACAGGGCCCTTAATGCGGTAACCGTAAGAAATCAGTATCCTCTTCCCTTGATTTCGGTGTTACTGGATCAATTGGGTCAGGCTAAATATTTCTCTAACCTGGATCTACGCGGGACGTATAACCTAGTGCCCATCGGAAGCGGAGACGAGTGGAAGACCGCATTCAAGACTCGTTTTGGCCTTTTCGAGTATCTTGTGATGCCTTTTGGTCTCTGCAACACCCCGGCTACGTTTCAGGCGTTCATGAACGATGTGTTCCGTGACATCCTTGATCAATATGTCATCATATACTTAGATGATATCCTCATCTATTCTCCCTCCCTCACTGAACACATAAAACACGTCTCCACTGTTCTCCAACGGCTCAGTGAAAACCAGCTCTTTGTCAAACTCGAGAAATGCATGTTTCACACTCAGGAAGTCGAGTTTCTTGGATTCGACATCACCAGCCGGGCTATTCGAATGAGTTCCTCTAAGGTCAAAGCAGTGTGGAAATGGCCGGTCCCAACTTCCGTCAAGACTTTGCAATCCTTCCTAGGGTTTGTGAATTTCTATTGGCGCTTTATCCATTCCTTCTCTTCTCTGGCGGCCCCGCTTACTGCTCTAACCAGTTCTAAGGTTCCTTTCGCCTGGTCTGAGAAAGCCCAGATGGCATTTGAAAGGCTGAAAGCTGCTTTTACATCTGCCCCTGTTCTTCAATATCCCAATCCGGATCTACCCTTCTTCGTTGAAGCGGACGCATCGGGTTTTGCTATTGGTGCTGTTCTGTCTCAGGTTTGTCCTCAGTCCGGAAACATCCACCCGGTAGCTTACTTCTCGAGGAAGCTCACAATCTACAAACAAAATTATGCTATTACCGAAAGGGAACTTCTGGCCATCAAAGAGGCCTTCGTCGAGTGGAGGCATCACCTGTTGGGAGCCAAACATCCGGTCACGGTCTACTCGGATCACAGAAGTCTCTTGGCCTTCAAATCTATGAAGTGCCTGACCGCACGACAGGCTCGATGGCATTTGTTCTTTTCACAATTTCAGTTTTCCATTACATATCGTCCTGCGCGTCTGCAGGCGGCGGCAGATGCTTTGTCTCGATTACCATTGAATACTCCGCGGCACTGTCCTGAACCAACTCCTTTGCTACAGGACAATGTAATATGTGGTTCCGCTTCTTTGCGGGCTATGCTGGAAGAATGGGTTACATCCAATCCAACAGCTATCTCAGATTACGAGCTTCAAATACTTCATGGGCTGCCCTACTTCAAAGGAAGGATCTATGTTCCGCCAGGCCGAGCACGCACCCTTGTTCTTCAATGGTCTCATGACTCAGCGGTAGCAGCACTTCCTGGTCAACAGAAAACCATTGAGTCTTTGCGTAGATGGTCCTGGTGGCCTTCCATGACACGCGACGTCATTGACTATCTGGCCTCTTGTTCTATTTGTGCCCAATGTAAGTCGTCCAGGTCAAAACCTATGGGGTTGTTACACCCGCTTCTGGTTCCTTACAGACCCTGGCAAATTATTGCCTTGGACTTTGTGGTTGAATTGCCTAGGATCAAAGGCTTCGACACAGTTTTGGTGGTTATCGATTATTTCACCCGGTACGCCGTTTTCATTCCATGTTCTGGTCTTCCAACGGCTCCTGCTCTGGCGGAATTGTTTGTGACCAACATCTTCAAGCGTTTTTGACTTCCATCAATATTGATCTCCAACAGGGGATCCCAGTTTACTTCGCACTTCTGGAGGGCACTCACCGCTTCTTTGCTTGTTGATGGCAGGTATTCCTCCTCTTACCATCCTCAGACCGATGGCCTTACAGAACGTAACAATTCCACTATGGAGCAATATTTGCGCTGCTTATGCCTGCAATACCAACGTACTTGGCTGGCTGCCCTGCCTCAGGCAGAATTTTCCTATAATAATTCCATGCATTCTGCCACTAAGGTCTCGCCCTTCTATGCCTTTTATGGCTCTCATTCCTGCTCTCTGCCGCTGGATCCCACGTTGCCCATTGACAACCTGGCAGCTCAAATTTGTGTGCGGGACATGGATCAGTTGCATCAGGATGTGCGGGGGCATTTGTTAAGGGCCCAGTCGCGGGCCAAGAGGTTTGCGGATGCTCGTCGCACCCCTGCTCCGACATACACAGTGGGCATGTCAGTGTGGCTGTCTTCGCGTCATTTACGCATTCCTGGCAAAAGGTCTCTCTTACCTCGTTTTATGGGTCCATTTCGGGTATCGGCGGTGATTAATCCTGTGGCGGTACGCCTATCTTTGCCAGCCTCATGGCGGGTTCACCCGGTGTTCCATGTGTCTCTGTTGAAACCCTGTCCGCCCGACACCCGCCTACAGGTCCGTCCAGCACCTATTTTGGTGGATGGGGAAGAGGAATTTGAGGTGGCCCGGATCTTGGATGTCAAGATCTCTAAAGGTTCTTTGTATTATTTGGTTGATTGGAAAGACTACGGGCCGGAGGAAATGACTTGGGAGCCCTTGTCGCACATCCACTCGCCTGACCTCTTGCAGGATTTCCACGTTTCTCGGGGGTTGCCGCTCTCTTTGGGGGCGGATGCTGTTACACATGGGCACCGAGCGGCTTTGCTCGGTTCACGGCGCTCCCGATTTCAAAGAGGTTGAGTGTCCTTTCTTGCTTCCCCGTTCTGGAGACGCCGGCGGTTGTCAGGGAAACCACGCCGCAGGAGCAAGCAGCGTCTCATAATCAGCTGACTCTGACGCTCCTTCGTCCGAATAAAAACGCACGTCGCGCAAGACACAGCGTTCTGATTAGCGTTGCTATTCTCGCCATCGTTCGTGTGTACTCTCTTGGATTTTTCCTGTACCTGACCCCGGACTTGTTATCGGACTTGCATCTCGCGCGCCCCCTGTCTGCCTTTGGAATTGCCAGCTGTTGACTCGACTTCGGAACGCCCCTGGACCAGCCTTGTGTTATCCTTTATGGCCAGTTTTTCTCCTTCTTGCAAGTTTACCTGAAGCCCGACCTCGGAACGCTTTCTGACCTGCCTGTTGTCTGACCCTTATTTGACTACATCTCTCCTTCCCGCTGGTTGTGTATTGCGTTACACTTGTTGATCCGGTTCTTCTGTTTGCAGTTCAAGCATTGGCCGCATTACCACTTCCTCTGTTTCCTGATTACGGTTCTTACTCATTACGGTAAGATATTTTCAGCCATTGTGACTTGTCTTCTTAACATACTGCAGTCTTCTGTGAATAGACTTTGTGGATACCTCATTGTGCAAGCTGGACGCTCTGCTGATTCCTTGCACCATCCCGAATCTAGTTGCGACCCTCGTGCCGTTCTGGAAGCTACCCTCTACTAACCTTCCCTGTTTATTATTTTATACCTCCGTTGTGTTCTCTTTGGACCTCCTTTCATCCATAAGGGGATAAGACCTTCTCCTTACTTTCCTATCAATATTAACCACCTAACTAGAACTTCCAATTTGAGCCTTTTCTTTCTTTCTTTTCTTTAGAATTCCTCCTAAACTAATAGCTGCCAATCCTCTTTCAGGTACTTGCTCACATCCTAGATTTCCATCTAACCCTTATGTTCTGATTTATTGCCTCTAATCTGTATCTTGTGTTTTTTGCAGCTTGGTGTGGCGGTGTGGTTTCTCCCCGCTCTTTTGGGTAATACACCAACCTGCCTGTTCTATTATTACACAGTCAAGGGGGTCCATTATCTTAAAGAGCCGCCTCAAGAGAGGCAGTCCGGTCTGAGGGGTCCTTTTCTGGTCTATACTCGGCAGTGACAGAAGGTTCCGGTCCATTTGGTGTTCCTTCCTCTCAACGCCCCGGCCAGTCCTACAGGCGGTGAGTAACAGCCATCCCTCACTCTCTAGCCCAGGTGTCCTTTGCCCCCACGTTAGTATATAGAGATTATTAACTCCTGCTGTCTAGTCTCTAGATAGCTGTCACTGAGGACCCAAAGGACCTTCGCTATCTAAGCTCCTTCCAAACTTTCAAAGCTGGATCTCAAGCCAGTCGCCTTCTCTATCTAAGCCCCTTCCGGGTCTTTCACAGCAGAATCTAAAGGCAGTCGCCTTCTCTTTCTAAGCTCCTTCCGGGACTGGATCTCAAGGCAGTCGTCTTCTCTATCTAAGCCCCTTCCGGGACTTTCAAAGCTGGTCCTACACTATCGATGTTGGTAATAACTAAAGAGTGTATAGGGTAGTGACTGCCAGATACGCTGCCCAGCTTGGTCTCCTGCCTCTCCCACTCTGATGTTCCTCTCCCTACATTCCGTTACTCTCATGCATCCAATTTCACCCACCTTGCCCCCCTCTTTTCCCTCAGTATCACTCCCGTGTCCCTTCAATGTCTCTATCCTTGTTCTTTCGGTCTCCAAGCATTCATTTTACTACTCCCTCCTCCACACTACCATCCCCCTGCACCACTATCTTCCCAGATGTCCTGCTTTCACTCTGACACTCACTTTAAACAGACTCTCAACAGTCTCTCGCTCACCTTGCACGCACACTCACCACACAGTACCACTTGCTCCCACCAACCAATACCTCACTTTTTCTCCAATTTGTATCCACACTTTAATCCATCATCCATCCATCTGCTGGTCACTTGGGCTGCCACCTCCTCCCCCGACACCTTCCTGTTTCCTGTCATTCCTCCTATACTCCTCCTCCTTCATCCATTGAATTACTGGCCCTGACCAATCTGGTCTCGCCTTCTCCGCCTACAAGGCATTACAATCATTGGAGTGTACAAATAGCAGGTCAAGCCCCAACCCTTTTTGCTACATGGGTCCACTCTGCTGCAAAATGCAATCCCGTGTTTCAGAGTGTCCAAGTTTGTGTTATGGGGACTTAGTGCCGTACTCTCGGGTGAAAGCCATTCCACAGCAAGTTCATGTTGTGATAGGTTGGGAGCAGCGGTTAGTGCTCTGCATGCTTGGGTCTGTGTGCAGTGTGTTTTGCGTCCTCCTAGGCTCTTATTTATTTAGTTATTTGTATAGCGCACCAAGCTCTTAGGAATCTGTGCGCGAGCAGTACAATGCAATACAGGGTGATCATAACAGGTGAGGTAGTTCTTGACTTTGATGCGCAGCAGAAAGTCAAGTAATTACAATGAGGCAGGTAGCATGGACACAATAAAGTAATGGTAGCAATAATAAAGGAATCTACAATGATGCACGGTGCATTGAACGTACGCAGGGTAAGCAGAGAGTTATCTAGCTAGTTCCTGGGTAAAGAGCCACGTTTTGAGGTGCTTGCGGAAAACCCAATAAGAGCTTTCGGCTCTAAGTGTTGCTGGTAGGTTGTTCCACTGTTTAGCAGCCACCACAGGGAAGCTGCTGCCGCTGGCCTTCTGGCGCTTGAATCTGGGTGTGCGAGGCAAAGCGCGTATGCAGAGCGCGTGGGTCTCAAAGATTGATTGGGTGTAAATTTATCTGTGAGATATTTAGGTGCTAGCTTGTGTCTGCATTTGTGTGTTAAGGCCATGGTTTTGAATTGGATGCGCTCAGAGATAGGAAGCCAGTGAATGCTCCTTCTGGTTGCTGAGATGTGTGATTTATTTCGGTATGTTCAGGGCTGCTCTTAGCGCATTATTTTGGATCACTTGGAGTTTGTTGATATTTTGGTTTTGGTGCCTGCGTACAGAGCGTTGCAATAGTCTAGTCTAGACAATATAAGGACTCTAGCTAAGGTAATGTAGCTTTCGGATGATAAGAATGGTCTACAGGCAGTGATGAGCTTGGATGTGTAAGCTGCGGCAGATTCGGTGGCGTTAACTTGTCGAGTCAGGGTTCAGGATGAGTCCAAGTAAAAACCAAGGGTTTTCACTTCATTCAATACCTTGATAATGTTGCCATTTATGTTAAATTATTTGAATGAGTTAGGTAGTTTCTTGAGGTAGTTTTGGGAACCTATGAGTTGTTCTGTCTTATCGTCGTTGAGGCAAAGCCCATTTAGCACCATCCATGCTTGGATTGCTTGATAGATTTTATTCAGCGATTCAGAGTCAGTGTCAAGGGAGCTAGTGATGGGTATGAGGATCTGGGTGTCATCTACATAGTTAGTGTAGGTGTCACCCAGCTTGTCAAGTCGCTCAAAAAGGGGCTTTGTTAATATGTTGTATAGAGTTGGGGATATGCAAGAGCCTTGGGGTACCCCGCAAGTAACCGCAGCAGGTGCTACCGCTGAGAGCGGAGAGAAGACTCTCTTGGTTCTATCCGTAAGGAAGGATTTAATCCAGAAAAGTGGGCTGCTGAGACTAGGTGATTGCAAATGATGTTCTGATTAACCAGGTCGAACACTGCAGAGAGGTCTAATAAGAGGAAGAGCGCTAAATTGCCATTATCTTTTGACTGGTCCATTTGAATTTTAAGATCAAGTAGAGCTGTTTCAGTCCCATGTCTTGGCCGGAATCCAGATTGTCGAATGCCGAGAAGATTGTTGGTTTTCCGGTGGCTTTGAATCTGGAGGTACGCTGCTCTATCCAGAATTTTTAAGAGAAAGGGCACTGTGGATATCATTCTGTAATAAGTTGGTGTATTTGGATCTAGAGTTTTTTTTTTTAAAGGAGGGACCCAGGCATCTTTGAGATTGGATGGGACTGAGCCCCTTTCAAAAGGATGCAGCTATTAATGAAAGGGGTCAGTTCGGATGAGCAGTTTTTAATCAAAGAGGTCGGTCAGATGTCACCCTGACATCTTGACGGTTTGAGGCTAGAGATGATTATCTCAGTATTCGAGACAGGTGAAAATTCAAATAGCCTATCAGATTTGTGGGTGATTGGGCTGGGTGTCGGTTGAGTTGGTTTGAGTCTAGTTTTGCCATTTTAATTTTGGTTTGCAGGAGGGTGATTTTGTCAGTTAGGGCTTTCTGAATACCAGAGCATCAGCTCTCATTTTTGATGCAGCTTTCTTGAGATGTAATTGGGGACTCGAGTTCTGTCTAGATGGAGAAGAGTTCTTTGGATTCTTCCCGCAAAGATATCTGGAGGCATCTATTATACAGCGCTGGTGGGTTGCAGTTCTGCAGGTGGTCTTTCCATACTTGGGCTGCCTCATTTCTGGTTCTACAGCAAGAAAGAGGAATGGCCAGAATGGTTCTCAAGAGGCATGAGGTGAAGCAAGCACTAAGTGGGGCCGTCTCTACTGCCACATCCTCGCTGTGGTAGGACTGACTCTGGCCTTTGTAAGGACGGCATGGCATCAACAGTAAGACAGACACAAGTGACCACAGTTCAAGGGTGTTTATTGAACTTTCGCAAGGGTGTGATAAATGCCTGTCTAACCCTAAATCTACAGATGGGAGCAAGCTACCACCATCAAATAATAATAATGCATTCCTAGATCACGTCATTCAAATGCACAAGTCCCAATCAGTTTATGCATCTATACTCACGTCTAGCCCTAGACAACCTTGCCCATTGGTCACTCGAAACAGTATTGTCTTGCATAGCCACTGAATAGCAGCTTCCGCAGTCAACAACCCCATCGATCACCTGGAGGAATGCACACCTCAACGCCAGAACCACCTTGCACTCCACTTCGAGATCACATCAACCGCCCTTGCCTGACTCCTATCGCAACTCAAAGGCCTCCACCCATGATTCAACTGCTACTGCACACAACAAGACACCACACATGACTCCTCCGATGCCACCTATGATGGGAACACCTCCACCCATGGTCACATAACCTCTCACCTGACACCCACAACCTCTGAATCAAGTACAGCGACCCCACCAGCTCTGATGCACCCGTCAAGCACCGCTAACATGGAAACAACCATGCTCCAGGGTGCCCTCATTAACGCAAGGTCACTCCTGGCAAATGCTGCAGACATTGCAGACCTTATCACTACAAATAATCTAGACTTCCTAGCCATCACCGCAACATGGCTCCACGCAGCAGCCGGCCCGGCACTTTCTCTCACCATACCTGAAAGCTACACTATCTTCAGGACTGATAGACAGGCTTCCAAAGGAGTTGGAGTAGCATTATTGCTAAGAACCAACTCCCCATTAGGGAAGTACCCAACCAATCGTTCCACTCATGTGAACTACTATCTATCAAATCTCATTATCCCCCTCAGTCACCATTACCCTCCACCTTATATACAGACCCCCAGGTCCGGTGCTCTACTTTGAAGATGATGTTGCACAACTCCTCTCAATGAATACCAAGCCATTCTCTCAAATTATGTTTTCTAAGCATTAGGCTTCTCACCGGATCATTAAACCCACACGTATCAAAGGTCCAGACCTCAACTGCAACACTAACATCCTCTCCAACACCCCATGCCCATGGTTAGACCATCATGTCATCTCCTTCACCGTCCCAAAGAACCTTGCTTCAGATACACCCCCCAAAGCACAAGCAGCATTATCCAGAAATAGCGGAGAAACTACTACCTCTGATACACCCCATCACCGAATACCAAGATAACTCTGTCAATGACCCCACCACCATGGTAGAGATATATAATCGAACTCTTCTTGCTGCCATTGACAAAATAGCGCCACTGAGTATGCGCAAAGCTAAACCTCTAGTCCACCTAAATTCCTGGTACACCCCAAACCTCAAAACAATGCACAGCACTAAGAGAACTGCTGAGACCAATTGGAAAAAAATACCCTACTGAATCGAACAAAAATCTTTTCAGCGCCATCCAAAAACTATAAACAGGCCATCCTCCAAACAAAAAGTGCCACATACGAGAGAATCGCCAATGCCAACTAGGGTACCAAGGAACTCTTTTCCATTCTACGAGAACTTGAATCTCCAGTGCCATCGCAAGAATCGTGTCTTAAAGACACTGCCTGGTGCACAGATATTCAAAAAGCTCTCCTTAACAAAATCGCCCTTCTACAACTACAATCCGAAATCGAATTGAAAAAGAACTTCTTAACACCATCCCAATCCCAGTAGATTTCTAGTTGTACACCCTAAAAAACAAATACACAATTTGAATTCGCCCCAGTCTCAACAACAGAAGTCTTGAAAATTGTCACAATCCTCAAGCCTTTCAGGTGTCAAGGTGACATCTGCCCGGCCTCTCTCATCAAAGACTGAGCTACCGAACTTACCCCATTCATCACAACCTAATCAATGCCTCATTTGAAAACAGCACTGTCCCAACTAACTTGAAAGATGGTGGATCCTACCCTTACTGAAGAAATCTAGCTTAGACCGCCACATCCCGACAAACTACCGCCCTATAACAGTTCCTTTCCTCCTTAAAATATTGGACAGCATAGCTTACCTGCAAATCACAAACCATCTGGAAACCAACAGCCTCATTGGCCTACGTCAATCTGGCTTCTGTCCAGGACATGGCACTGAATCAGCTCTCCTGAACCTAAAAATACAAATTGACGAGATGAAAGATAATGGCAACCTAGCACTTCTCCTCCTGCTAGACCTATCGGCAGCCTTTAATTTAGTCAAGCACAACATACTTTGCAAACATCTCTCCTCGGCTGCCCATTGCTCAACCAAAGCCTTCCTAACCAACAGAACTATGAGGGTCTTCTGACCCACCTCAGCAGCACCGCCATCCCCTGTCACCTGCAGAGTCTCTCGAGGCTCCTGTGTCTCCCCTACACTCTACTAATATTTTCACCAAACCTCTCTTTCACCTTCTTGATGACTTGGGTGTCACCTACACTAACTATGCAGACGACACCCAAATCCTCATACCCATCACAGGTTTATATGACACTGACTCAAAATTACTAAATGAAATCTAACAAATCCACCAGGATTGGATGGCCCAACATGGCCTGTGCTTAAATGATGAGAAAACGGAACTACTCCTTGTAGGCTCACAAAACCGTCTAAATAAACTATGCCACTCTTTCAAATCCTTTGCTATCGATGGCCTCACCATCAATGTCTCCAAGTAAGTAAAAACCCCGGGCATTTACCTTGACTCATCTCTCACCATAACCAGACAAGTCAATGCCACGGCATCGGCAGCAGCTTGCACTTCAAAGCTCATGAATACATGAAGACCCTTCCTGTCATCCGACAGTTGTATTACGCTGACTAGGGCTCTTATCTTATCCAGATTAGATTACTGCAATGCCCATTATGCAGGTACTAACAGCCGTAATATCAAAAAATCTGCAGGTGATTCAAAATAATACGCTAGGAGCATCCCATAACATTCCCAAAAATATACACATTACCATGATGAGACAGAACGCCAACTGGTTAACGGTCCATGATCGAATCCTATTCAAAACCCTCTCGTTAACTCACAAATGCCTGTCCAATTCAGCCCCCAAGTACTTATGCAACACATTTTCCAAAAACCAACACAACAGACCCACACGATCAACTTCCATTTACTCATAATTCCTAGATTCAAACTGCATAAAGCTGGGGGCAGTAGCGTCCCAGTAGTAGCTGCCAAACACTGGAACGCTCTGCCATCCTCTTCAAGATCGGAATCTTCCTTTTGGTCCTTCCATAAACGCTTGAAAATGTTAGCTCTTCACTCAAGAACTGTTAAAGTAACTCTCTATCAAAGTAACTCTAACCGTATGCATGACTCTGAACAGAAAACCTTAACCTTATTACCAATGATGCATGTACTTTTTGCTTTATTGTCAAGAACCAGCGCCTAGAAGCCTCAGGGATCGGTGCACTTTACAAGTGTCAAAATAAATAAATATTGGAGTCTTGTCTTTGTACTAAAAACCTAGTCCCAATCCTTACCGCTAATTTACAAATAGTGTGGGGTAGTGTTCATGAAAAAGAAAGAAGTTTTCCCAAAATGATATGTCAGGATGTTCAGGCCATTGGCCTCCCTTCCCCACGTTTTCAGCACAACGCAAGGCGGTTCACTCAAGCAAAGCACACTCTCTGGCTTCTGTGACACGAGGATACAGTTCCATTACCAGCATCAGGACCTTCTATGTCCAAGTCTCTTTACTTCTTGAAAAGACTCTTGATTCAGAGGGCCTGATGTACAAAAACAAGATGCAATAGTTATTTTCTTTTTACCAGTATTCAATTTGGGTGTTCACTCTGGATCCTCCTCAGCCGGACTCAGATCCCTTTCTTTTACCCAATTAGTCTCCCTCAGCTGGGCTCGGACCAATTGCAGTACACATTATACCATTGAAGACTTTCGAATGTGCACAGGCTTTAGCTTGATCCGTTACAGGACCACTTCGATCTCAAGATTCCCTTTTCTCACACTTAGCATCAGTTGGATACCTAACGGAGACTTTCGAATGAGCTCCCACATAGCACTGGACCACTCTTTCTACGGTATCTTTTCTTGGCCTCCAAAAGTTCAGTTACTCCTGTTTCCAATTATATTCACGTCACTCGTCACATATGCCTCACACACAGTTCTCTTTAGATATCTTCATACAATGTTGCTGCTTGCAACCATGGTTCAAAACACAGACTGGTTTGCTATCAGTCTCTCCGACTCTCCAGCTGTGCTGTCTTTACTGACACTGCTTTGTTGTAGGAGCCAAGGCCTGTACCAAGGCGTCAATCGTTCCTCACCGCTTAGATATCGACTCGGGAAAGCCTGTGTACCTCTGACACACCGCGCAGGTTTGATTAGCTTTAGTTCCTGGTCTTAGGTTTCTTTCGAACGTTCACGAAAGTAAGAGTCTTTAAAGGTCAAGGGTGCTTGCCTCCTTGCAACCCTCTCTGGTCTCGCCGCCTTTTTCCTCATATAAAACTGCCATCTTGAAACTGCTGTTTCCTCGTGTGTTTTGTCTCGCTCAGAGTGTGCTTTCATGCTCCGCCTTTTATCCGTGTGGGGAAGTGTGTTGGAATTCAGGTGTGTGTGTAATGATCAGTAATTGCCTGACTTTGCCTGACTATTGCATTGGGATATGTCAGGTATACGGCTTTGGTGTCGGTCCGTCGTTGCTCACGGTGAGCTGTCCGTGAGAAAGTGTTTGTGTCGGGAAAGGGGTGGGAGGTTGTGTTCCTAGGAAAAGGTGTTAAAGGGAAGAGGATACTGCGTTTCACCATCCGGTGTCCCACTTCCACTCCCCGAAAATCCCCCATCCAGGTGATCCTCCCACACATGCCCAGCTCCAGGAACTGGATCCAAAAGCGATGGCTGTGTCCTGGCCACCTGGATGACAGATCCCCGGGAACTAGCGGGTGAGACACCTTCAGGTTTCTCACATACCCTTCCCCTATGCGATGTAGCTGCATCTGTTTCACAGGGGAACCGAGAGAGGAAATCCATGTTCCCTTGGTCTTTACCTTTTTCTGTGCTCCACAATGAAACAGTAGGGTTGCAGGTCTAAGAACCATTGCATGACTTGAGGGTTAGAGTCTTTTCATTGGCTAATCCAAACTAGTGGAGAATGGTCCGTGACGAGTGTGAACTTTCTTCCTAGTAGGTAGTATCTAAGGTGGATAATGGCCCACTTGATGGCAAGGGCCTCTAATTCCAGGACATGGTCATTGTTTTCACGTGGGAAAAGTTTGTGATTCGTAAACAAGATGGGATGTTGCTATCCGTCGCAAATTTGTGATAAGACTGCTCCTAGCCCTGTAAGGGAGGCGTCTGTTTTCATACAAATTCTTTTGAGAAATCTACTACCTTTAGGATCGGGTTCTGGCACAGGGCTTGTTTTATGTTGTTGTAACATATATTATCCTTATCAGTCCAATGAATTTTCTGGCGTTCAGGGATAAACCTACGGTAATAACCAATTAACTCTAGAAATGCTCTGAGATCTCTTTTAGGTTTAGGTGTAGGGGTATCTAGGACGGCTTTCATTTGTGTTGAGGTTGCACACTACCATTCCCTGCAAAGAAGCCGAGGTATTTCACGGCTGATTGGGCCAGTCTGCATTTGGATGGATTGGCAATTAAGCCAGCTTCTATGAGGGCTCTCATAATAGTAAAGAGATGGAAAAGGTGGTCTTCCAAGTTTTACCATAAATGACGATATCATCAATATATAAGCTCCACAGAAATCGGAGTAGGGCTGTAATATTTTGTCCATCAGCCGTTTGAAAGTGGCTGGAGCCCAGTGTAAGCCAAAAGGGAGTACTTTGAACTGAAACAGTCATAGGGTCATCGAGAAAGCTGTCTTTTTCCTTATCTTGTTCTTCCCAGGTTTCCCGGGGCATGTCCAGGACATCTCTATGTTCTCTGCCATAGAGTAGTTCAAAAGGAGAGAATCCAGTAGATGCCTGAGGGGGTTTTGTTACTGCAAATAGTGCCCAGGGGATCATACGGTCCCAGTCCTTCCCATCTTTATCTACCAACTTTCTTAGGATCATTTTAAGCGTTTTATTGAATCTCTCTACCAAACCATCTGTTTGAGGATGCTACGCTGAAGTTCAGAAGGCAGTAATATGGAATAGTTCCTTGTCTTCCCCCATGAGCTTGCTCATAGAATTTGACCCTTTATCTGTTGGGATTTCCTTAGGAAAGCCAACCCTTGAAAAAACAGTAGGAGGTGCTTTAGAATTTGCTGGGTGGTGTTCTGCATAGGGACTGCCTCTGGGTATCTGGTTGCATAGTTGACAATCACGAGGACATATTTGTTGCCCAGTCTAGAGGTTTCTAAAGGTCCAAAGATGTCCATCCCAATTTTTGAAAAAGGGACTTCTGTGATTGGCAAAGGATTGAGAGAGGCCGGCAATGGGATGTGAGTACTGGTTTTCGGGCATATTTCACACATCTGAATGAAGGTTTTTATATCGGCATGGATACCTGGCCAGTAAAACTGCCTGCTGATATGGGCCTGGGTTTTGAATTGTCCTAAGTGTCCCCCTGCCAGATGAGAATGTGCAATCTCTAGCACGATCTTTCGGTGGGGTTTGGGGATTACTAACTGAGTTTTACTTAAGCCTTCTGTGGACGTTTCTTTTGTATATAGCAATCCTTGCTTTAAGAAGGGTGCTGGGTAATTTCACTGGGCAAAGGCCAGGTCGTGATAGATGGTAGGCTCTTCTCCCTTTTTCTCTTCAGTGTTAGAGGTACTTCTCTCCGTTTCTTCTGGTTCACTTTCCCTAAAATGAGGAAATAGAGCTTTTTCAAGTATCCCACAGGCAATGTTCTCCACACGATGTACTTCAAATGGGATCTCACCATGGTTCTGTAAGAGAACCTTTGTTTCCCCGGAAGTCCGGATCAATGACACCTGCTAGATTGTCTATACCGAACACCCAAGGCAGGATTTTGGGGCCAATCTTATATAACACCCGGGAGGGGGTATCAGAACTAAGTCTATGGGAATCGTTCCTCTTTTCCCAGGAGTGATAGCAGCCTCTCTACTGCTACAGATATCAAAGCCTATTTGATTCTTTCGTGGCAACAGAGGCGTTGGAGGCTCTGTGACTAAGCTTCTGGAATTTTAGGGTTCCCCAATTTGTTTCAATTGAGTCACAACCGATTCCTGACACCACATGTAAAGAAGGCATGGTATCAACAGTAAGACAGGCACAAGTGAACACAGTTCAAGGGTGTTTATTGAACTTTCGCAAGAGTGTGTTAACCGCCTATCTAAACCTAAAGCTATGGCCATCAAATAATAATAATGCAGTCCTAGTAGAGCCTTGTCAAAATAAAAGGGCCTATACTAAAAAACTCATGGCCAATCCTTACCGCTAATTTACAAATAGGTGGGTCAGTGTTCATGAAAAAGAAAGAAGTGTCCGCAAAATGATATGTCAGGATGTTCGGGCCGTTGGCCTCCCTTCCCCACGTTTTCAGCACGGGGCAAGGTGGTTCACTCGAGCAAAGCACACACTCTGGTCTCTGCGGCACGAGGATACAGTTCCATTACCGGCATCAGGATCTTCTGTGTCCAAGTCTCTTTACTTCTTAAAAAAGTCTCTTGATTCAGAGGGCCTGATGTACAAAAACAAGATGCAAATGTTCTTCTCCTTTTACAAGTATTCATTTTGGGAGTTCATCCTGGTTCACCCCTCAGCCCGGCTCAGATCCCCTTATTACAATGTTCAGATAATATTATTTCTCTGGTGACTCGCAGATCATTTTCTTTTACCCAATTAGTCTCCGTCAGCCGGACTCGGGCTAAATGCAGTATACATTAAACCATCAAAGACTTTCAAATGTGTGCAGGGTTTAGCTTGACCAGTTGCAGGACCACTTTGATGTCAAGATTCCCTTTTCTTACGCTTAGCATCAGTTGGATACCTAACGGAGACTTTCAAATGAGTACCCACGTGGCGCCAGACCACTCTGTCTACGGTATCTTTTCTTGGCCTCCCAAAGTTCAGTTACTCGTTTGTTTTCCAATAATATTTGCGTCACTCTTCACATACGTCTCACACACTGTTCTCTTTAGATATCTTCAAACAATGAGCTCATCACAATAGCACCAGAGGCCCTCATTCCATCTGCCTGAGCCAGGTCTGCTGAAGCAACCTGGCTCCCCTGCTGGCTCCTGCTGCTAATATGAGCACAGCATCCTCTATCCAGCCCGCTCTGCTCAGCCATCGAGTGACAAATAGAGTGGCCAGGCCAGGACTCAATCTCCCAGCGGACCCTGCTCTGTAGCAAAGGCTGGTGGCCCCGCCCCACCCCATCACGTCACTGGATGCTCCTCACCACTTTTCCAGTACTTGGCTCCTTGCTTTGGAGCGACACAGCCCCAGGCGAACCAGCATAGGGCAAACAGTTAATGGCTTTCCTCCAGTCTCTTTGCCTATGAGCTGTTGCTCTGCTGTGTCCTGCTACCTGCTTGTAAGTACCAACTGCATTAGTGCTTGGCCCGCTCTCACCATGCACTGGTCTTACTATCTCTTTTACTTCTTTCTTCATGCTCTTCGTCTCAAAACCATTTCAGCTCTCTTCCTATCCCTATGATCTCTTTTCTGCGACGCCACCCCTCTTCCCGCCAACCTACTCTATTCATAAACCTCCAACCCTAACTTTCATCATATTTCCTCTTCTTGTATCTATCCCCAGTGTCTCCCTACTTCGCAGACTAGACATCAGTATGCTTCTACATCTCGCTCTCTTCTATATTGCTCTTTGGAATGCACAGACTGTGCGGTAACACAACTTCCTTTACCTCTGACTTCTGCCTCTCTCATTATCCTTTTCTAGACCTCATTACACTATAGAAACCTGGATTTCTCCCTCAGACTCTGCAACCCTTGCTGCCCTTCACAACCCTGCCACACCTTCAATCACTCACCCTGCTGGTAGGGGCAGTGGTGTAGGACTGTTCGCATCTTCCAAACTTCCTATCTGCTGCTATTTTGCCCTCTTTCAAATACATTATCTCCACAATCACTGCTTCCTATGGAATTTATATTATATCTCTCTATCTGCCACCTGGTCCTACTGGTCAATTATTTGTCCACCTCTCCCAACTAATTGACTACCTTCCTCCTCTTCATCTTATCGTCACTGGTGACTTAAACCTCCCTGCTCTCTCCACTCCCTTATCCACTCGCTTTAGCTCTCTTCTCCTTAACCACTCATTCTCTTCTGTCTACTCTCTGCCCACCCATTCAAATGGTAACTCCCTTGATTCTATCATCATCTCCTATCAACTCTCCACCTCCAATAACACCACTGCTCCTTCTCCCTCCAATCATTCCATCATCTTTGCCTCAACCTCCACTCCTACATCCAACACACACTCCATCTACCACTTCTATTACGAATCGCAAGTTTACCTCCAAATTCCCCATCTACCTCTCTGACCTACACTACTCTCTCCTCCATCGCAAAATTCACAGTTCCATCCACTGATAAAACCTTCACTAACTTTAACGGTGCTCTTAACGCTCCCTTCTCCTCTCACTTCCTCGTACTAAAGTCACCCCTAAACCCTTTCCTCCATGGCCTTGAATTGCACCTACCGTCCTCCCCCTCAAAACAACAATGAGGAAACACCTTTCCACTTGACAAATATCTAGACATTCCTCAGATCTCCAAGGCTACCTGACTGCGCTTCAAAATGACTCCTCTGCTCTCGACTCTTCCAAAGGTGACTTCTAGCTCTCTCTGATCCCATCTCAATCCTCTCAACCTAGGTGCCTCCAATAATCTCTCAACACAATTCTCTCATCTCCTCTATTCTTTCTTCTAACGATCTAGCACTCTACTTTGCTTCAAAGGTTTTAAACATTCAAAACATCCTTCCAAATTACCTTCTATCCCCCCACCTGCTAGCTTTTCCCCACCACCTATACCCTTCTCTTCTGTGACCATATTCTCCTGTGCCCCCAGTAACCCTGATGAGGTTCTTGACCTTCTCCTCAGGGCTGACCTTTCATATACCCCCAATCGACCCTCTGGAACGGCCTCCCCGCCCCTCTCATACTTGAGCCGGATCACCTGAAGTTCTGCAAACTTCTCAAGACCTTCCTCTTCTCTTCTCTTCTTCCTTCTCTCTCCCTCTCCCCTGCTAATCTACCTGGCTGCTTGTCCTGACTGGTGGTGTGGTTGCCCTCTGAGTCACACAGGGTTCCACTACCCCACCAGCATTGACAAGTCAACCTGCACTTCCTTCCGGCCTACCCAGCGTCCGGTCTGGGACAACACCCGTCCAGTCCTCTGTCATCCTTGCACTTACTCAAAGCCCAGCTGCCCGGACTGCATGTCCCGTCGCACCCCTTACCTGCACTTCTCCCCTCACCCTCTTCCCCCTGCACTTGCACGATCTGAATGTCACAAGGCCTAGTAAGATCGTTGTCTTCTCATCCCTCTGTCTCCCCCTCCTTGTCTTGTGTAAAGGCGCATAATAAATACCAAATCATATCATATCCAGCCCCACTAATAGGGAAACTCATAGCTCCCAGTGTTGCTCAATATCTTACATTCCTCTTCAACCGCTCTCTTGACGGTGTCCCTTATCCCATCATCCTACAAGTCGGCGACTGTCATCCCTGTCGTTAAGAAACCGGACCTAAATCCTGTCCTGCCAACTTTCGTCCGTCTCTCTTCCACCTCACTAATCTAAAATCTTAGAGCGTGTGTTTTCATCCGACTCACTGAGTTCTTTGACACACACAACCTCTGGGATCCTCTTCAGTCTGGATTCCGGACTCTGCACTCTACTGAGTCAGCCTCCTCGGTGTCAGCAACTACATCTCTTCCGCTCGTCATGCAAACCTTTCACCTTTTCTTATTCTTTTTGACCTCTCTGCTGCTTTTGATAACAGCAACTATCCTGACATTCTGTCAACACTATCTCTCCTAGGCGTCAGGGACAAGGCCCTCGCTTAGTTTGCGTCATATCTCGTTCTCAGAAACTTCTGGGTCCTGGATAATCTTACCTCCCCACTGACCTCCCTTACTGTTGGTGTTCCCCAAAGGTCAATTCTGGGTCCACTTCTCTTCACTCTATACCTCTTCTCTTGGCACCTTGACTGCCTATGGCTTCTTCTATTCACTCTTTGTAAATGACACTCAATCTTCTTCTCCATTCTCTCCTTATCTGACGAGCTATGGTAAAAAAATTCTGTCTCTCCGACATCAAACACTGGATAGCATTGCACCCACTCATGCTCAACTCCACTAAGATTGAAGTTCTCTACTTCCCATCCAAATGGGCTATCTCTTCCTCGCCCCCTCTTCTGTTCTTCTCTCTTGAGTACCTTCCCTACTCTGCTTCTGCTTGCAACTTTGGTGTCGTCTTTGAACCATCTCACAGCTTCTCGCTCTTCCTCTCCATGTCTGCCACTGCGGCCAGACTTAATCTCCTCCTCAACGTCAGAAAAATAAGAACTTTCATTCCCTTTAACACTGCTAACCACCTAATCTCCTCTTTAGCGATCCCTCGGTCTGACTACTGTGCCAGTCTACTCTATGGCCTTCCCAACTATGCTTTTTCAGCAATCAAAAAAGTCCTCAACTTTGCTGTCTGTACACTCTTCAACCTTCCCCGCTTCACCTCCACCTCTGCAGCCCGTCGTCAGTTAGGCTGGTTAGCTATAAGACAGAGGTCAAAGTATAAACTCATTCTCGTCTTCAAAACTATACACTGACTTGCCCCACCACACCTATCGGCCCATCTCACTCCCTACGATCATCCTCGTTGTTAGGCAGAAACCTGTGCAGTTCTCTTTGAGAACACTGCAAAAGATTTAGGACTACAGGTGTTAGCAGTAAACCCACTTGGGAGCAGTCTGTACCACCCAGATTTACCTGGTAGCTGTGGCTGAGCAGTCAGACTTCCCTCAAGAAGAGTTAGGCAGTATGCAAAGTATACACAATAGGCACTCAGACACAATAGCACAAGCAAACACTGACCAGAGCTTTGGTATCAAAGTTTATAATTATTTATTTAAAAACACACTTTTTGAAACACTCCAGCACTCTTATTGTAAAACACTCTAAACACAGTTACTATTATAATATATACAACCCTTTTTCTTTATCAGACAAGTCTTAGTTAACACCACTTATTTGCAGACGGAGGTGAGCGCTGAACTATAGATGGCACTCCAATAAGTTCATGAAAAAGGGAGGGAAAAAGACAGAATATGTGAAAATACACCACTCTAAGATTTAGGAACACTTTTAGCAAGGAAAAAGAGCAAAAGTCACTGGTGAGCCAAAGTCCAAAGGCTGGGCCCACTCTTAAAGAGAGCAGAGCACAAATGCGCCCAAGATCACACAGTTACACTAGGCTTTGAAAGTCTTTCAGAGAGTTTGAAAAGAGTTTAGAGAGGCTCAGAAAAGTTTAGCCAGGGTGTCCCAGGCTAACCCAGGTTCGAAAGCCGGGGGCTAAATCTACCCCGTACAGTCGGTGGCAAGGGAAGCCAGGCGGAACACGGTACCTTAAGTGGGAAGGATCCTCCAGCGGTGGCAGTTGTTCCTGGCAGCGGGTGCAAGTCTCGGCGTCGTCCAGGGGAAGAGAAGATCTCCACTTGGAGGAAAGATGAAGGTTGTTGCACTGCCAGGGAAGAAACCAGCCGCAGAGTTTTCCGGTTAAAGGTATAACCCTTTATTTCGCGGTCGTGGTAAAACGTGGAATTCCGGTTGCCGGGGTGCTTGGCACAGGCAAGGCGGCCACGAGATGCGCCGGGAAGGCGAAAAGACGGTGAAACTGGTTATCCCCACCAGTCAAAGGAAGAAGACTCTCCGGCGGGAGATCCCTTCTGTCGTTGGGAAAAGTGGTGAGACGGTTCAGCAGGGCTCCACCGGTGGTGTCGTCGTAGCAGGTCGGCTCAGCTTCTCCCTCGTCAGATTCTTAGGTCCTGTGGCGACTTCTGAAGTTCCAGTCCCCAAAGCCCTGCTTTTATGCAGAAAACCACCATTCACTCAGCCTAGCTGTCAATCAAACATGCTAAGTGGTGAGCTGGGCGGCTCACCACTTGGGCCAATCAGGACGGAGTGCGACTTGAGTTGCCTAGGCAACTCAGTCCAGGGTGCCTAAATCCCCCTCCACCCCTCCTAAGTATCCCAGACAGAGTGGCACCACTTTTGAGGGCTTCTGTGGAGAAGCCCCCCAAAAAGTGGAACAAAGGGCTCGACTTGGGTTGGAGTCACAGAAGAGAACACACACGCCATTTTAGAACCGAGTTTTGGCAAAAAAATACCAACCGGAGAATTAATAATAATGAAATAAACCGGCGGTATGTTCGAGGCTATCGTAATTAAATAAATATAGTAGCCTCGAACAATGGGAAAATCCCATAGAGAAATATTTGCGGTTGAATATAAAAAGTAGTATCCACTGCCACCAGCCAAAACTCAATCAGGGGGGACGGAGACGTGCCCCCTCGACTAACAGACCCCGGGGCAATCGAATTGCCCCAGCCAGTAGGTCCACAATATGATGGTTTGTACTGGTTCTGTTCAGAATTCAAGACTAGTAAAGTCAATGGTGACTTTACATGCCCTGGGAGACAGTAGTCAGTCCCAGGGTATGGAGTCTATACTGGGGGGTCACTATGACACCCCTGTGTTACTGCACTGAGGGTGCTGTGTAACACACATCACAAAAACACATGAAGCCCTATGGAGTAAAAGACCCCGTAGCCCATTAAACACATCTAGAGTCAAAGGAACACACTCAAATCATGTCCAAGAGTGAGGGTAAAAAGAGTCTCACTCTTGGCAGGAGAAAAAAATAAACCCCAAAAATCCAGCAAAGCTACTGGGGGACTCACTAGGTTAGGAAATTCAGCCTAAACAGAGAATTCTCCCTAACACTCGTCTCACCTCTGTGCCACCTCCTGTGCCCCCTGTGCTTCCTCTCATTTCTGCTCTCTTCCTCTCCTCCTTCCCTTACTCTGGAATGCTCTTCCGCTCTGCATTTAAATCCACCCTCCTAGCTCTCCTCCTTTCTGAAGAACCACTTGCACAGCATTCTGTGGGCCTCATCACGAGTCTGGCGGTAACCCTTAAATGCGGCGGTAGCTCTATTACTGCTGCATTTAAGGGTCTGCCAGATCATGGCCTTGGTGGATTTCCCCCCAGCTCTGAGCTGGCAGGAAATCCGCGGCAAAATTGCTGATTTTCGGCGATATTACCGCCGGCGGGAAATCCGCGGCAAAATTGCTGATTTTCGGCGATATTGCCGCCGGCGGGAAATCCAACAGCGGTAATAGCGCGATTTTTCCCCATTCGGCCCAATGGGGAATGAGGAATTCCCGGCTGGGCCCAATGGGGAATCGACACTACCCGTTTCACCAAAACTGTGATCCAGCACTAATGGCGCCGGAGGGTTTGGCGGTAGGGCTAATAGCACCGGCGGTAATCCCGCCGGCGTTAACGCCCAACTCGTGATGAGGCCCTATGTCTCCACATCTCCCTGTTCTCCTCTCCTCCTACCTCACTGCGTCAACCCCACGGCACTTATCCCTCACCCATTCGTCCTAGAACAGATCACTTCCTCCACTATCCCGTTCCTATATCATGCTCTACTGTCCTTGCCCCTGGTTCATGTTTCTCTTATATCTACCTCTTCGCACCCGTTTTTAAGGACACCGGTCTTCCATTCTGTAAATCAATGTTAAAAATGTGTGCATGTATTCGGTATTCGGACAAAAGACCTTTTTTAAAAAAGCGAACCAAAAAAAAAAAGATTTGAAATATCGCTATGCGAACGCACAGAGCATTCTTTCTAAATCGATCGATCATGCCCCCGCTGCACACGAGTGCACGCAGGGGCTGCCAGGCTCTGTGAGGCCCAGTGGAGTCGTCGCAGGAGTGAGAGGTGAGCTTGTGTATGCATGTGTGTTTGCGTGTATGTGTCTCTGTGCGTATGTGTGTTCGGAGGATGAGTGTTGAGGGGGTAAATGGGTGGTGGGTGGGGAAAGGTGCCGTTTGTGGGGTAAAACCCCCCTGATTAACAAGAGAATCAGCGGGAGAGGGTTGGGGTAGGAGGGGGGCAGTATGTCATATATCCGCATTTTAAAGCCAACAGAAAAACAGCCAACAAAACTCGTTTTTTTTGTGTTCAGGCTTTAAAAAGCGGAAATATGACATAGAACCAAGTATTTACGTGCCAACAATGCATTGTTTTCGATGTAATTTTCATTAAATAAATAATGGGCTAGGCCACTTCTGATAGTGTTATGCCACTAGGTGAGCTGTAAATTGACTAAATCCCTGAAAGTAGCTTATAGCCATGAAGGGAGAATCGCAAACTGCTGAGATGCTCCATTATATTGCAAGGGCGAGAACTCATTGTTCATAAAGGGCTGGGTTGAGCCAAGCAAAGGTTGTCTGATTGCAACAGTAAGACAACCCTGGTGAGGAACCTGGGAAGGCGCGCTGCTAAATCATAGCGCTTGTGCTGAGACTGTGGCCTGTTCCCTCTCATCTCTTGATTCACCTCACCGTTCCTGTTGTGAGTCATCATCTGAGGCCTACCCAAGCTTCCCGCTCTGTCTAGCATGCACAGTTAATGTCAGGGTGCAGTGCCGAAAAAGGTGTCTTGTAACGCTACCCTGTTAGTTATGTGAACCCCAGAAGATGTAGGCAGCAAGGATTGATTATTGCTGCACAGCCACCCACGTGCCACTCATTTGCTTTTAGGGACCTTATCCGCCCCCTGGCAGATTGCCCCTAGGGGGCACTCTTACATAAGCAGATCTGAAGGAGTTCCACAGCTGAGCTTGACTTCCTTTGTGCCAAAGGAAGCAGATGTGACATGTTTTGCATCAGCAACTTTGCAGCCAGGAAGCCTGTGGCCATGGGAGCCAAGACCAGGTCAAGCAAGTCTTTGACTAGGATGTCAGGATTCAAGGCGCAAACTTTTCAATGTGGCTTCCCCAAATGACTGCATAGTGCTCAATGTTTGAAAGGGGCATGTTTGCCATTGGAGCTGAGTGCAATTTCACATTTCAATATTCATTTAAGATAAGGGAGGCTGCACCTAAACCTCTGTCAATCACTGCGACAAGTCCCGAAGCAACCCAAATCCAGGAGACTGTGGAAGCTCTGTTGTGGCAATGTTGCTCCATATTTATTTATTTACTGTGCATGTGTTGGGCGCTCACACATCAAGTAAATTGTGTTTCAAAGCGCCCACAGGGCAACGGGGAGGGAACATGGGAATGAAAGACAAATGTAATAACAGTGAAGAGAAAGAAAGAGGTGGTCCTACTAGGCTTTTTGAGCATTCATAACGTGCAAGTGCAGAGAGAGAAGGGATGAGGGAGGGGGGTAAGTGCTAGGAGTTCCACGGAGGGAAGTGCTAGGGAGTGAGTGGCAAGCAGCTGGTGCTTGGCAGAGATCACTTGGTAAGAGTGGTCAACTGCCAATACAATAAGTGCAGGCCCATGAGACAGCACAGGCCAGTGGGCGCCCAAAGGCAAGTGCTAGGAGTGGGCAGAGGCTAAAGACGATAGGGAGGGGGAGAGGCCAGACCCAGAAGGAAACATTAGGGCCCTGGACACCAATCTCAGTGACTGTGGAGTTTAGCAAGGGAGGGAGAGGGGGGAAGGAGGAGGTGAAAAGGAAAGTCCTTAAGGAGTTTCCAGAATTTGAGCAGAGGCCGTTCCAGAGGAGGGAGCCAGCCGAGGAAAGAGATTGGCCACCAGCTCGCTGTTTAGAGAAGTGCTTGACACGCAGAGAGTTGGCACCGGAGGAGTGTAAAGATCTGGAGGGAGAGTATTTAGTGAGAGCCAGTTGCAGATAGTGTGGTCCCCAGCCCCAGGCAGCCTTATGGATGATGTTGAGGGATTTGAATTTGATCCTTGCTGCAACCGGGAACCAGTGGAGAGATTTTAGGGTTGTAGGGATGCAGTCTCTGGGCTTCAGGCCAAAGATGAATCTTGCAGCCCTATTCTGAATAAGCTGGGGGAGACGTAGAGAGGAAAAGGGTAGATTAGGGAAGATGCTGTTGCAGTAATCCAGCCTAGAGAGTACCAGAGCTCTAGAGACATTGATCTTCTGGGGGAAAGTGAGGAAAGGAAGGATTCCTTTAAGTAGTGAGAGTTAAAAGTGGGAATTCTTGGCAAGGTCCTGTAACACACTATGATAGCAAAGCAATGCTGGGATCTGAGGATGCCAGCCTTCTCGTAGACCAGAGCGAAACTTGTACGGCATTCTCTCCCCTTAATCTGATGGGACTAGCTCAGTTAAAATCCTTAAAGACTGCTCTGCTTCCAGACAAAACTGTACTGCACAGCCTGACATGAAGAGACCGGAGCACCGGACAGCTAAGGGCTGCTAACTGGTAGAGCTAGCGTCCTAATGTTACAAAACCATATCTACATCCCTGAAACCTCCATCTGAGACTCCTGGGGCACTGTTTGCACCGCCGGGCAACTGGGCCTGCACTCTTGGCTACCAGACAGCTGCACCACATCTCATCATCGTATCACCTTTGCCTTCAGTCCAGCAGGTCTTGTGACTGTACATTCTTCTTAACCTGCAAATTAACCTTCTTCTTTACATCCCCAGAATCATTGTTGCGTTACCTGAAATGTTGACAGCAAGTGCTCTTTGACTTTCCAAACTATTTTTATTTACTTTTTGACAATTTGTGGTTGCTTTCCTATTACCACAAGCACTTGCCAGTTGTCTTTACAACACAAGCATTGAAGGTGATGAGTGAAGTGTATTCCCTGTAGAATAAACATTGACTTTGGGACATTCTAGCTCTAACCCTTAACTGAAGAACCTTGGTGCCCAGAGGCCCTGGTTGGCCCTCTGGTCTCCCAGTGGCCCCTTCTTGGCAGGCGCACAACTGTAAGTCTTGAACTCATTATTTTACAAAGCTACCTTTTATTACCTTTTTTTCCCTGCACAGCAAAGATACAATATTACTCTAATTTGAGTTGTTTTGTTATGTGTTTATTGTGAGGCTTCAGAAATATGAGGCTGATAACTTGGTAGAGGGTTTTCATAAGATGCCATTCTATTAACTTAAAAGGGTTTGACAAACGCCTCTCTATCCGTACCCTGACAAGGATTTCCCAGTCTCTCAAAATAATCTAAAGGAAGCTAACAAAAGGAATCTGTCCCTCACACTTATACATGCAACTAACTTAACAAGGGAATATATGGCAATTCAAACATCACAGAAATAACCGTTATGTGCAATATACACCTGATGACTGTTTCTCCTTGTACTCTTCCCCAGATTTAAACAGGATTTTCACTCCCCAGTTCAAAATCAGAAAATTCTGTCTTGTAACAAGTTCTAATGATACAGGTCTTCTTGCTCAAACAAGTGTCTCACTTGGACTTTGACCAACAGTTAAAAACATTCAACACGTTTTTATCACTCCACTTGTAGAAGAGAGTTCAACACAACTTCTTAGAAAACAAGAATACAGAAAACAAGTTTGTCTGTATCAACAAAAATGCTTTTGTCAGGATGATTCCACAACAGTTCACAATATTATTTAGTGGTCTTGCCACTTTTTCTTCTTCTTCACATTCTTTAACCACAACACAGTACTTAACAATTTCTTCCTGGTCCACTCACCTGCCAGGACTACTACTACAAAGTCCCTTGTCCTGGTATACTAGTCTGCCAAGACTCAATGGCACTCCTAACTGTAAGGAAGGCATGGTATCAACAGTAAGACAGACACAAGTGACCACAGTTCAGGGTTGTTTATTGAACTTAAACAAGGGTTTGAAAAACGCCTATCTAATCCTAAATTTATAGATGGGAGCAAGCTACGACCATCAAATAATAATAACGCAGTCCTAGTAGTGTCTTCTCGAAATAAAAGGGTTGATACTAATAAACCTTTTGCCAATCCTTACCTCTAAATACAAATAGTGGGGCAACAATGTTAAGAAAAAGAAAAGTTTTCACAAAATGATATGTCAGAATGTTCAAGCCGTTGACCTCCCTTCCCCACGTTTTCACCACGGGACAAGGCTGTACACTGAAGCTTAGCACAGTCTCTGGCTTCTCTAGCACAAGGATACAGTTCAATCATTAACATCAGGGCCTTCCGTGCCCAAGTCTCTTTGCCTTTTCAAAGTCTCTTCACTCAGAGTGCCTGATGCCAAAAACAAACGATAAAGTTCATTTCCTTTTCTCGATTTTACTCACTTTCTCAGCTGATTCAATATTCACCTCGGATCCCTCTCATAACAATGTTCGTAAATTATTCATGCATCAAATTTCTTCAGTATTCTTTCTTGGGTGACTAACGGTTCACCCCGGATCCCCCTCAACCGGGCATATATCTCGGATCCCCCTCAGTCGGGTTCAGATCCCTTTCAACACAATGTTCAATTTAACTAATGTATTCCTTTGAACCCTGGGTCCCTCCCTGCCGGGCTCAGATCCGCTTTCACACACTGTCCAAATAGTCTCCATTAGCCGGGCTCGGACCAATTTCATATACCTTATTTATCAGCTATCGAAGACTTTCGATTGTGCACAGGGTTTAGCTTGACCCGTTGCAGGACCACTTCGATTTCACAATTCTTTATCACTCTTCACATTTGCCACCTTTCGGTGGGATACCCAACAGAAACATTTGAATGAGCACCCACCTGGTGCCGGACCACTCTATGTACGGTATGTTGGCTTCAAAGTTCAATCACTCATCCGCTGTTTTAAATTGTATTTGCGTCATTTGCCACATACCCCTCATACACTGTTCTCTTCAGTTTTCACCATACAATGTTGCCACTTGCAACCTTGGCTTCAACACAGAGCAGTCTGGTATCGGTCTCCCCACTCATCGGCTGTGCTGACTTCTCTGGCGCTGCTTTGTTGTAGGAGCCAAGGACAGTACCACGGCAGCAAACAATTCTCCCTGTATTGACTATCGAAGCGGGAGAACCGTCGGTACCTCCAACACAAAATACAGGATTCTTCAGCCTTGATTCCTGGTCTTGCGTTTCGTATTCTCGAAGGTTCATGAAAGTAGCGGTCTTCCGTTGAAAAGGTCAAGGGTTCTTCCCTCCTTGCAATCTTTTTGTCTTGCCGTGTTTCGCCTTGTATTAAACTGCCATCTTGGAACTGCTGCTGCTTCGTGTGCTTTGCCTTGCCCAAGGTGTGCTTTCGTGCTCTGCCTTTTATCCGTGTGGGGAAGTGAAATGGAGGTCAGGTGTGTGTGTAATGGTCAGCAGTAATTGCCTGATCCTGCCTGACCATTGTATTGGGACATGTCAGGTATACGACTCAGGTGTTAGTCTGTTTTCTCCTGGAGTGAACGGTCTGTGAGGAAATGTTTGTGTTGGGAAAGGGGGGCAAGGGGATTGAGGTATCCTTCTTGGTAGGATGGGGTGAAGGTGTTACAGGGAAGGGGATACTTTGTCTCGCCATCTGTGGTCCCATTTCCACTCCCCAATGCCCCCTCACCCAGGTGATCCTGCCGCACTGGTCCACCCCCAGGAACTGGATCCAAAAGCAATGGCTGTGTCCTGGCCACTTGTGTGACCGATCCCCAGGGACTAGCGGGTGAGACACTGTCAGGTTTCTTACATAACACTACTACAAGTACTTCTGTAGTATAGTTTACTTCAAACAACTTAGTAAAGTCTTTTGACTTTCCACAACATCCGTTTTGACTGCTACTTCTGGGAAGACATGAAACGCATTGATGCTGTTTGTTCCACACTGTCATTGCTGCATGCAATGCAAGTTATGCTACTCTCCTCCTGAGTATTTTCTATCGGGAGGGCAGCGCTCCTGACACTCTTGTTTTCCCACTCTTCTATTAACCAAGTGCTGATAATGGTTTCCTCTCACACTTGCTCTTCTTTGACTTGGACAATGCTTATTCTGCCACCTTAGCTTCTTTGGATCAGTTCGGTATTCAAAATGATTATTATTCTGCCACTTCACCTGCTTTATATTAGTTTGATATTCAAAACCCTTAGACCTGGTCAGCGGGCGATCACAGAGCGTTTCATGGTCACACAATGCTAGTGAACTCAACAGATATCACATACATGTCCGCTCGCTCTGCCGCCTCTGTGTCTTCTGCTTCACTCTACCCAGCAAACTGCTTCTTTTCACTTTCCGGAGCCCACGCCGGTCGGGAAAGGAGTGCTATTCGCTCCAAGGTCACCACGGTGCTCGCCTGCCACTGGAGCACAGCTTACAATGGGCAAAGCTTTCCAACTTGACGCTTCCCATCTCACAACCTCTGCATTCACAGTTTTCAGGGGGAAAGCTTTCAAAAACAGCGCTCCCCGCTGCGCGACCTCTGCATACAAGGTCTTTGAAGGTAGAGGCCCTCTCAGATCCAACATCTGATCTGGACATGACTGTCTCTGCTTTCCTTCAACTTCTGCTGCTGCTGCAACTGCAACGTGGAGTTACTGCAATCACTCCACTTCCCATTACTTCTCTCTACGGCCTGCCTCGGAGGGGGCCTTTTGTACTTCACAGCCTTACTCTGGTGTGGGTTATTCGCACTATTAGAAAGCAACTTGCAGTCCAGTGCCTCTGCATCCCTCTTCTTTCTCCCAGTACTTTGGGCATTGTGGGACTTGAAGTCCCCATTGTACAAATTACTCTTTCCTTTCACCTTTTTAATTTTACAGTAGGCCATTAAGATGGTGGGGTATTTGGGAAAGTTATTAAGGGGTTTTCCCATCCCTCCTGACCTGCTTCCTCCCCCACCCCCATGTGATCCTCCAGCGGAACACCAACCCCAGGGCCAGGATTAGGAAGCATCTGCCTTTTCCTGGCCGCGTGGGGGAATCATCTCTGATTCATCACAATATTCCCTTATTGAATGTTTTTTAAAGTCGACAACATTTTTTAACTGCAACATAATTTGGACTCAACACTGGCCATTGGCAAGTTAAAATTGACTGTTACCGAGTATGAAATGATGTGCTGTGTGCATGTGGAGAACTAAGGTGGTAGTCACTCTGCATGCCTGTGTAGTAGCTTGCAACTTGACATGTTTTATTTAACTATCATGTTCGTTCCAGCGAGAGCTGCTGTTGCTGCTCTGCTACATTTGCCATCACACATGTCAGGTGGACCAGAGAATAATGCAAGTGCCTGGTGTGTGTAGGTAGATATCTCATTTGCCCTGAGCACAGGCTCAGAGCGGAATCCTGTGTCCTGACTACAGTCAGCTGGACCGCAGGGTAACCCAAATGCCTAGTGTGGGTAGTGTGACGAATCCTGCAGAGTCCTCACAGAAACCCTACCTAAAGTCTCCTCCCAGGTGGCCAGTGAAAGGCAGATGCTTCCTGACCCCTAACCGTGGGGGCGGTGTTAGTCGGGAGGCTTACCTGGGAGGAGAAGAGCCCAAGGGGAACAGAAGAACTTCATGGGATGAGACGCAGTATTTGACTTCCTCAAGGAAGGGAATATCCTTAATATCAGAATGTGTAATGGCTTGCTGTCGGAGAGCTTTTATTTTCTCAAACTGACTGTCGGAATATAGGTTAAGATAATTACAAGCAGTCATGTACTCTGAATAACAAAAAGTCATTGACATTTATAGACATGAAAACCCCTATGTATCCCACGGAAATTAGAAAGAGGAATCTTTAAATGTTACCAAATACTTAATGGAATCCTTATGATATTCCTTTGGGGAATTTGTATAAGGAGAGTTATGAACTTGGTGATGATAATTTCATTAAGAAAGCTGAGTTTTGTATTGTGGACTTCAAGTCCCAAGTCCCACAATTCCCAAAGTACTGGGACGAAGAAGAGGACTGTGGAGACACAAGACTGCAAGTTGCAATCAATTAGGAATAATGACCCACACCTGAGGAGGACTGGGAGGCATAAACAGCCCCCACAGGTGCAGGCATTAAGAAGAGCAGTACCGGAAGGTGGAGTAGTGTTACTACATCTAGGTGGCAGCAGAAGTCAGATGTAACCCTAGATCCTGAGACCACACTGGTGTGTAAACTGGATGCTGGTCCTGAGAGGGTTTTTTATGCTCAAGACCTTAACTGCAGAGCTTGCGCAGCTGAAAGCGTTGGGAGCGAGACTCTCCCTCTGAGGATCGCAGCTGCTGAGGTCGCGCAGCAGATAACGCACCATTTAATAGTTTTCCCCATTGTCAGACAAGCACTGGTGGCAGGCGAGCACCAGAGAGTTGTGAGATCCAGGAGAGCCCTGTTGGTGACAGATGCGGGAAACCGTGAAGGAGAGGTTGCTGGGCCATGTGGGGAAACAGAAGCAGATGACCGGGAGGCAGCGAGGCGAACGGACGCACACACCAGACCCGTTGAGTACTCTGTTTGATTGTGACCCCGGAACGCTCCATGACTGCCCGCTTGCCAAGTCCTGGGGCTTTAACCTCAGAAATGGGGTATGCATAGTAAAGTGGAAGAAGAACGAACTTTTTGAATGATGAACTAAAGTAAAGCAGGTTAATACTTCTGTTGTGAACCAAGCTGATTTAAAAAGGAGCAGATGGCAGAATAATGATAATGATGATAATGATGTGTTATTTATATAGCGCCTTAATCCAAAGCGCTTTACAGAGCACAAATTTACATACAATATCACCCGACCGAAATTGGTACTCATTTATTGACCTCGGAAGGTTGAAAGGCTGAGTTGGCCTTGCTGGAATTCGAACCTGCGACCTGCAGGTCACGCTCAGATTGCAGCAGCGAGCGTTCAACCCGCTGAGCTATGTTACCGGCATAGGAATAGGAACCTGATTATCATACCAAAAGAGTGTGATTATGACATTGTGGGGCATAAGAGCCAACAACAAGAAAGGCAATATCCATAGAAGAAAAGATAAGCCATCATTGCCGAAAAACAAAAGAGAAATATACCCAGACAATTGAGAAAGAACCAGATTTGCCCAAGGGGGGAGGGGGGGGACAGCATTTGTCTTCAAATCTCACTTCCGTGCCACAATCATGGACAACCAAACCTCCATTCCATCCTGTGAATCGCTCCTCGTCAAACTATCCCTCTCCCCGTCGCTCTCACACAGCTTCCTAATAATCTACAGGCCTCCTGGCTACGATAGACATTTCGCAAACAACCTTTGTGACTCCATCGCCTCCCTCCAAATCAATCATCCCAACCTCACCCTCCTTGGAGACTTCAACATATGGCTCGACAACCCCACCAACCCTATGACCCACGCCCTGGTTGACGGTCTAGATGCAATTAACCTCCAACCCCACATAAACGGCCCGACTCACTTTAAAGGACACACTCTCGATGCCATCTTTAGCTCCAATACCCTGATTCACCTAAAGCCCCCCACCCCTATCATCTGGTCTGATCATTTTATTCTCTCGTTCACCATCCACTCTCCCAGCCCCCTTCCCATACGCACATCTGAGCCTCCGAACCTACGCAAGTGCTGGAAAAAACTAAAAATCACCCCAGACCTAGCCGAGGCACTCCTCCAGTCTCGACCACTTACCTACCGTCCCCACAACCATCTAACGCCTGAAGCCTTTGACTCATGGCTCAATGCATCGCTGACACGACTCACTCCCCTGTGCAAACCATCATCCCGCCTTGGCCCTTTTCCCAGATGGTTCACTCCTGAGTTAAAAACCACTAAACGGCATTACAAATACCTTGAACGCAATTGGCGGAAAGAGAAAACCCAAGAGAGCAAGACTACCTTGGCCCGACAATTGTATCAGTACAAGGCCGAAATCCGGAAAGCAAAAAAAGCCCACTACAACACCCGAATCCTAAACTCCAAAAACCCAAGCAAAGAACTCCACAAAATCATCTCAGAATTCACCAATCCAGCTTGTAACACAACCATCCCGACCCCGTCACAATCACTGTGTGATTCACTCTCCCTCCACTTTTACACCACGGCTATTGAAAGGACTAAAACTCTAAACACCAAATTGGCTCTCCTACAACCAACTGACACTCCGCCGCCCGCACCGGCCAGCCCCTCACCTGCGACCTCAACGCAACCAACGTTCGAATCCTTTAGTCCATTATCACCAGAGCAATTTCTCAAACTTCTATCTGCCCGCAAACCATCTGGATCGCCACTAGACCCTTGCCCAGCCAAAACTCTTAAAGGAATTTTTGCCTCCACCTGTGCAGGGGAGCACGCAAGATCTATCATAAACGACTCCCTCTCCTCCGGTATATTTCCCGAGACATTCAAAATGGTATACGTCAAACCTCTAATAAAAAAATCTTCGCTCGACCCTAACGACGTCAAAAACTACCGCCCAATCTCAAACACCAGGTTCCTTGCCAAACTCATTGACCGAACCGTCTACTCCCAACTAAATGCCTTTGTCGAAGCCAATAACCTCCTAGACCCTGCTCAATCAGGTTTCAGATCACGTCACGGAACCGAAACCACCCTAACGTCGATCTGGGACGACCTCAAAATGACAGCAGACGCCGCAGGATGCGCAGCACTAATCCTCCTTGACCTATCCGCTGCCTTTGACACGATCAATCACTCAATCCTCCTAGACCGCCTCCACTCCCTAGGAATCCGTGGAACCGCTCTTAAATGGATAGCCTCTTTCCTCAAAGACAGGCACCAAATAACTACACTCTCCAGCTTTACCTCCCAAGCTCGACCAGTCGACTCGGGAGTCCCTCAAGGAGCATGTCTATCTGCCCTGCTGTTCAATCTCTACCTGATCACCCTCCCGCCAATAATTCGCTCACACAACATCATATGTTACAACTACGCCGACGACACCCAACTAATCTGAAAATTCCTGAACTCGAAACCCAACTCCCGACCCGACCTGGCAGCCTGCCTCCTTAACATTGACCGCTGGATGACCCAAAGCCACCTCCTGCTAAACCCCGCCAAAACAGAAATCATGGTGTGCGGCAACTCCGATCTTCTTCCGCACCCTCTTCCCTGGCCACCCGCCATGGGCAACTCACCGACACCCTCCAACACAGTGAAAAATCTTGGTTGCACCCTAGACTCCGGCCTAACACTCTTGCGCCAAGTCAATAATGTCTCAAAGTCCTGCCACTACCACCTTAAAACCCTCAGGCGCATCTTTCCATACCTCTCATTTCCGAACAGAGTCTCTGCCGTCCAATCAATCGTTATATCCAGACTGGACTACGGAAACCCCCTATACCTCGGAATCCATGCCTACCAGCTGAATAAACTCCAAAGAGCACAAAACGCAGCAGCCAAAATGCTGCTTGAGCTAGGTCCAAGAGACCACGTATCCCCAGCCCTCAAGACACTGCACTGGCTTCCAGTAGCCCGTAGGGTGGCTTTCAAAACCTTATGCCTCACCCATCGAGCACTGCATAAAACTGGACCTCAATATCTTCAAGAAAAACTAATACCATATCATCCCTCTCGCACCCTAAGATCAAGCTCAGCCGGCCTCCTAACTATTCCTAAGACAAACTCAATCAGGATAGGCGGAACATCATTCTCAGCCCAAGCTCCAACCCTGTGGAACTCGCTCCCACCCCACATCCGCCTAACTGAGGACTTAACGTCCTTCCGCAAACTACTGAAAACCTGGCTCTTCTCCTAAAACCAACCGGCTTCCAAACTAGCACCATCACACCGACCTATTGAGGGGAAGAGTGTCGAGGGCGGATGAGTGTCGAGGGCGGATGAGTGTCAAGGGCGGATGAGTGTCGAGGGCGAATGAGTGTCGAGAGCGGATGAGTGTCGAGAGCGGATGAGTGTCGAGAGCGGATGAGTGTTGGGAGCGGACGAGTGTTGAGGGCGGACGAGTGTTGAGGGCGGACGAGTGTTGAGGGCGGACGAGTGTTGAGGGCGGACGAGTGTTGAGGGCGGACGAGTGTTGAGGGCGGACGAGTGTTGAGGGCGGACGAGTGTTGAGGGCGGACGAGTGTTGAGGGCGGACGAGTGTTGAGGGCGGACGAGTGTTGAGGGCGGACGAGTGTTGAGGGCCCATGAGTGCTGAGGGCCCATGAGTGCTGAGGGCAAATGAGTGTTGAGGGCCCATGAGTATTGAGGGCGGATGAGTGTGGAGGACGGCCGGATGTGGAGAGCGGCCGGGTGTGGAGGGCGGCCGGATGTGGAGGGCGGCCGGGTGTGCAGGGCGGCCTGGTGTGGAGGGCGGCCGGGTGTAGTGAGTGAAGACGTGTGTGGAGAGAAGACGTGTGTGGAGAGAAGACGTGTGTGGAGAGAAGACGTGTGTGGCGAGAGGACGTGTTGTGGCGTGAGGACATGTTGTGACGAGAGGACGTGTGTAGCGAGAAGACGTGTGTGGCGAGAGGACGGGGGGGCGAGAGGACGTGGGTGGCAAGAGGACGTGGGTGGCGAGAGGACGTGGGTGGCAAAAGGACATGTGGTGGCAAAAGGACGTGTTGTGGCGAGAGGACGTGTTGTGGCGAGAGGACGTGTTGTGGCGAGAGGACGTGTTGTGGCGAGAGGACGTGTGTGGCGTGAGGACGTGTGTGGCGAAACGACATGTGTAGCGAGAGGACGTGTGTGGCGAGAAGACGGGTGGAGGGCCGACGAATGTGCAGAACGGACGAATCGCTTAACTGCATGAAGTCCATATTATACCTAGAATGCATGGATCCTTTAAAAGATCATACCTCATATCACACCCCACGCTTACTCTCTCCTTACACCACCACCCAACTAGAACACAGAGATACTATGACACCATTCGGTATATCTGTTCTCATATCAACATCTGACGCCGCTCACTCCACATCACTCTATGTAATCACTGCTGGTCTCGCACCCCCAGCCAGGCGTTCTCCTCAGGCCTTACGCTGCCACTCTCGGTCTGGATAATTCCTGCCAGACTCGAACACATACTCCTGACCTCTCAGCCACCACACCTACCGCTATGAAGCAGCTTCCACAGGAATTTTCGCACCAGCTGCACACATACCAGATGCGCACTCGCACCTATTGGACACTCTCTCCTCCCTCTACTGACAAGAACTTCGGTTCCCAAGGGCGTTCAACCTACCAGCGCCTTCAGACCATACCAATGGTATATAAGGCGCTATATAAGTGCAAAATAACATAACATAACATAACAAGCCAAAAGAGGGCAGTTGAGACTTTCAGTGCTGATAAAAACTACTGCCCATACGGAAAAGATATCCTAAGAGTAAATGGCTTAAACCCGAACAAAATGTGTACGTGAAATAGAATCCTTATACACAGTTGGTTAGTGCGAAAGGGGAGAAAAAAGCCTGGTTCGTAGGCTGCCCTCCTGAAAGGAGATATTCAGAAGGAGCGGAGTATAACCTGAAGAGTGTGGCATTCACACAGGTGTAACAGACACTACCAGTGTGGTTCTTGTTTCCCTTGAAGGGTTTCTTATACTTGGATGTTGTAGAGCAAAACACATTGCTAAGCTGTTTGAGCTTAAACTGTACTACAGAAGTACTTGCAAGTAGTATAGATTATTCTGGCCTGGTAGGAGAGTACAGCAGGTTAGAGAATGTTGTAGTATTTTGTTCTGTTCTGGCAGGAGAGTACACTATAGCAGAGAGCTTTGTCTTAGTAGGCCTGGCAGGTGAGTGGACCAGGTGGGGACCATTGACGTACTGTGGTATGGTGAAACGTCTTTGAAAAAGTTGTTGAAGAACCACTAATGTGTTTTTGTGGATTAATACAGAAGCACCCAGACAAATTAAAATCATTGAAGCAAGTGTTGTGTGAACGGCTGCAGACGTATTTAATATTGTCAAACAAGTGGTTTTGTGAACTGGTGCAGAAATATCCTGACAAAGACCTTTTTGTTGAAACCAATGAAGTAAGGAAATATTCTTAGTTGATGAAAAGAGATTGTTTCAAGACCTTTGCCACAAGTAAAAAGAGGAAAACTTGGTTGAACACGTGTGAACTGTTGGTTGAATACAAGTTGGAACTTTGTGTTATCAAGGTGGAACAAAAAGAGAACTGAAGTAGAACTTTATTATGAGACAGGATTTTCTTTACCTTTTTTTTGGAACTGCAAAATCCTGCTTGAATCTGGCAAAGGGGAATTCTCCCAGATTAGAAGGCGAAACAGTTGTTATAATGCAAATGTAACTACTACGTTTGTTGAACTACCATATCTTGACTTGTTAAGTTGGTGTATGTTTAAGTGTGAGCGACAGAACCCTTCTGTTAGTGTTTCCTTCCGTTTATTTTAGACAGGGAAATTCTCATCAGGGTAGGGCTAGTGAGGCATTTATCCAATCCTTTGAGTTAATAAAATGGCATCTTTTGAAAAACCTTCACAAAGTTGTTTGCCTCACTTTTCAGACCCCTCACAGTAGGTAGGTCTCTCATATGCCCTGCACACATGTTCTGAGAGGAATCCTGCTAAAATAGCTAAGGTTATGACTACAGTTTGGTGCCCGGAAGCGCCAATGAGTGCCACGGGCAGGCGGACCAAGGGGTAACCCAAGTTCCTAGTGTGGGTAGTGTGATCTCACCAGCTAATCCCTGGGGATCTCTTTCAGGTGGCCAGGGCACAGCCATCGCCTTTGGATCCAGACCCTGGGGGTGGACCAGTGCGGGAGGATCACCTGGGTGAGGGGTCTTCAGGGAGTGGGGGTGAGATAGCCGATGGCGAGAGGCGGTATTCCCCCCTTTTTTGTTCATCTACCGGAGTCCCATCCCCTCCCTTTTTACACAAACACTGGGCTGAGGAAGAGGGAGACTGTTAGGCAGAATCATATGCAGTACCCTTTTGGAACACTACACACAATTAAGACTACAAGTGTAAGTACATTTTCCCCTTTGGTACACGCCTGTACTACACAGTAAAGTGGTAGCGATGGCTGGGCAGCCAGACTTATCTCAAGAGTAAAGTGAGTAGTACAAGAGGTTACACAAAGGGACAGCAATCACAATGGTTCAAACAAACACTTACTCAAGGTTTCTTGGTAAAAGAATGTACATTTATTTGTGCAGTCAGTTGGAAAACATTCCACTAGTAAGAGCAGCTCACTATCACAATCTAATATACTACAATACACAACCATTCAGTTTCTGAACAAGACCGGCTCCCCTGAAATGGGAGCAAAATGGCACTTCAAACACAAATTACTTTCAGAGGTGGGGCGAATAGTTTCAGTTCACTACAACCAGCAATTTAATTCAATAGGCCTGGGCCAAAGTCAATGTTTCAGAGTTTTGTATAGGATAGCACAGTTCTGGTAGTGAACGGTTAAGTCTTTGCCACAGTTTTTTGGAAGTAGTTGGTCAGACGAAAGGTTATATGTCGGTTTAGGGAAGGACAAGCCTTCAAAGTTGGGAAAGTTTCACAAACTTTCACCGCAGCCGAAAGGATTTCTCGACCGCACTTGCACAGTACCTTTTGAATGAAGAAAAGCTGTAGCTGAGGCAGTTGTTCCTGGCAGGTCCTGCAGATCTCGCTGTTCCTGATCTTCAGTCGTGGGGACAAGAAGGACATCGGGAGGTTCCTACACTGCCCAGGAAAGAGGCCACAAGCTTGGCAAAATGTCGGTTTAAGGTGTGAGTGCCTTAAAGTCCACAAACTGGTATCCTTCCAATTAGCTATCCGGTTTTCTGAAGAAAATTCGACCAGTATAGGCACGGTGTCCAGGTGGCTTGCGAGTTGGTTGTTCCCACCAAACTCAAGGGAAGAAGTTAACCTTGAAGGGCTTATCTGTCGAGGGAGTTTCAGGCAATTTGGACATGCAGCAGGGCTTCACCAGTGGACCAGGAGTTGCAGCAGTCGTCCTCCTTCAGCTCGTCTTTGTTTCTTTCGTTCCAGTGGTCGGCTCTACTTTCCAAGTCCCAGAGACCTGCTTTTAAACAGTTTTCTACCAGTAATCCCAGCCTAGCTACCATTGTTCGCGGTCGGGAAAAATCAAGGTAGTTTGATCTAAACCACTGCCACCAGCCATTTCAAGTGGGAATTGGTAACATTTGACTGTTACATGAGTGTTTAGACTCAGGGGATGCTAGGCAACCCCGGCAGCACTCTATAGGAAGATAGTGTGTGCTGGGTCTGCAAATTTAAAGAGACTAGTAAAGTCAATTTAACTTTACATGCTCTGGGAGACAGTAGTTAATCCCAGAGACGGTATTTAAACCTTGGGGAGTCTGAAAGACATCCCTGTGCCACTGCACTGAAGGTGCTGTGTGACACACAAGAAGAAGATGATGCCTATGGAGTTGTTTTAAAACTCCATATCCAAAGAACGCAAAAGTAAAACACACATCAAAATGAAAAGTTCAAAGTCTCAAAATATAGCAAAAGAGCTGGAGGGCTCTAAGGTAGAGGGAATTAGCACTTCTCCCTAATAGTGACTGAGAGCAACCAGATGAACTCTCTCCCATCGTACTGGACATGTCCCGTTAATCGGGTCAGGCAAAGTCAGGCACTTTACCCTAAGTGCATACACCTGATACCAATTAGCTCTCCTTACACGAATAAAAGGCAACACCTAAAGACACACGAGAACGAGCAGAACCTCCGGGACGAATGCACACCTACTGCAGCAGAGCAAAAGACCAAGGGACAAGAGTAGCAGGCCGAAAACCCCAAGGCTTCCCTACTGGAGATCGTTGCCTCGGACAGGCTGCGAAAGACACATGGAGAAGGCCATCTAGCAACGCCGTCACTCCTTTCCCTGGGGAAAGTCTCTCCTCATGTGTCCAAGGAAAGGCAGAAGCTACCTGATCCTGACCCTGAAGGAGGCTATATGAGGGAGGACCACATGAGGGGAGACCACCCTAATGGGAGTGGGAAAGACTTGCTAGGTCAAACATGGTATCCCCATGTTTCATTAGGACCTAATAAAACCCATTTACTTTTCACCCATTCTTATTGACACATTGTGATGTGGATAACCAATCTCCACTTTTTACTGAACCCAACCTTATGTACACCTCTCCCTCTTTAATACCACTGAAACAACAAGTACTGGGAATTATGTACATCCCCCCACCCCTTTATAAAACTGAGATGAGGAAGAGGGATGGAGTGATGAAGATCACTAGAGGCAGTAAGCCAACACTGCGTTCTAGTCATTGAAAGATGTTAACCGGTGCGGGGACCTACAAATATGGAACACGTGAACTTTACAATAGAATAAACCCTCCCGACGCTGGTTGGGGCACGGGTGGAAAGCGAGCTAACGACCGGAGCAAAGTAGCTGGCGAGGACAGTGTCCAATGAAGTCAGGTGGAAGAGTGTTTGCGGCGCTCCCACCCCAAGCAGCATGAGCTGCTGAGCAAAGGAGAAGGCCAGGTGAGAAACGAGAAGCTGGCGAGACACGCTCCCAGGCTGCAGACAGACAGCAAAGGAAACAGTGAGACGTTAGGGACGCCGAAGCTGCCAGAGAAGGCCGGTAAGCCCAGAGAAGGTGATCTGGATACCGGGGTGCTTCAGGGCAGATGGCGCGTGCCATTAGTAAAGAGCAAAACCCAGACAAGCTAGCTGGGACATTTAACACAGTTGGAGAAGGGTTGGTGGCACGACATGAGAAATATAATTACCTGGATACAGAAATGAGTGAATGCTAGTGAAAAGTGTGAACCTGGGATTTGCACCGGAATATTGAGAGGACTCAAAAAGCCCTGGCTGTCTCTAGGGGTGTGTGCAGATATAGGAAAAGAGTATTTCACAGACCTTAGGAAAAACTCTAGCCTTCTGCACAGTTTGCTATAACAGAGGCCCACGCTGTTTGCTCATGGATTGGAACAGCAGCTATGGGTGTCTGTAACGTAGAAACGAGGCAAGGGAAGGGGCAGAGGTTGCCTGATGGAAACCAACAGACAAGCTCTGTACAAAAGGGTCTACAAACAGTACAAGAGAAGATACTTACAGACAAATGCAGGAAAAGGAAGTTGATAGCAAATTAGCAGAAGGAAATGAAGGGAAAGTCGTGTAACAGGATTGGATAGCAGAGGACAGTAAGGAACAAGGTTGAGAGCTCAGAGGAGCAGGAAAGCAATGAGCAAGCCCACAGGAGCAGGGCTGTAAGGTAGAGAGCCCAGAGGGAAAGGGTTTAGGGCAGCGGAGTAAAGCAGGCTGTACGGCAAGGAGCCCAGAAGGACCGGGCAGCAAGGAGTGAGCCCTGGGGGGCAGGGCCGCTGACCGCAGAAGGCTGCAGAGGACTGTAGAGGGCTGCTAGGCTGAGAACCCAGCGGACAAAGGTAAGTAGCAAGCAGCGGAGCGTGATCGGCTGCAAGGTAGGAAGCCCCGAGTACAAGGGCTGTTGGCAGCGGAGAGAAGCCGGCTGCGCGGCAAGGAGCCAGAAGGACCAGCAGCAAGGAGTAAGCCCAGAGGAGCAGGGCCGCTGACTGTAGAAAGCTGCAGAGGACTGTAAGCTGCAAGGTAGGAAGCCCAGAGGACAAGGGCTGTAGGCAGCCGGAGTGAGGCAGGCTGCAGGGCAGGAGCCTGGAAGACCAGGGCGGAAGGTAGCAGCTGAGCGTGATCGGCTGCAAGGCAGAAACCCAGAAGGATAAAGGCGGAGGCTGGAAGGCAGCAGAGCGTGATCGGCTGCAAAGCAGAGAGCCCGGCAGGGCAAGGGCGGAGGCTGAAAAGCAGCAGAGCGTGATCAGCTGCAATGTAGAGAGCCCGGCAGGGCACTGGATCCAAAGCCGGAGTAAGGAGGAACCGCATACAAGATCCGTAGCTCGAAGCAAAAAGCTGCCGGATGGACTCTTAATGCAAGAGACTGAGCCCCTGCAGGAAGCAGCTTTTAAACCGCCTTGCCCAGCACAGAAGCAGACTAATTGGTTGCACCTGGCTCAGCACACCTGCAGACAATCAGCCATCTCCCTCTCTGTTCCTGAGCTGGTGGAAGCAGAGGAGATCCCTAGGGCTTCTGGGGATTGTAGTTCCGAAGATGGCGAATAGGAATGGGCAGGAAAAGATGGTCATAGCCAAGTGCATTGTGGTAAGTGTAGTTTGTTGGGAAAAATAGAAAAGCACCAAAGTCTCGCAAATGGAAAATAAAGTCCATATTGATCGTAAATGTATGCGCCCATGGCGCAGGCATGACACTGGCAGGATAGTAAACCAGGCATACCGCGAGTCTGGGACTCCCTGTCCAAGTGAAAAGACAAAAAGCCCTGGCAGGAGAGTAAAGCAGGCATACCACGAGTCTGGAACCCGCATTCAATTAGGGAAATAAAACCCTGGCAGGAGAGAGAATCAGGAATTGGAGAAACTGGGCAGAGACCCCCAGAAAGTGCTGAGAAAACAGGGGAAGAAACCCCCCCCCTTTTTAATTGTGGGCCAAAAGGGAAAAACCATACCCCTTTCTAGAAAAGGGCCTCAGGGGTCCAGAGGAAGAACTGTAAAGTTCTGTGTAACTGGAGAAAGCTCAAGAGAAGAGCCATTCCCTTTGGGATTGTGGAATATATGAGAAGTGACACTTTAAATAACCAGAAAGACTCTAGGGGAACTTTATTCATTGTTCTTTTCTGCACCGTAGAGACTTTATATTTGGAACTTTGGAAGAAAGCTGCAGGTGTACAGCCAAGAGACACTCCCCATTTCACATTATATTGAGTTTAGTGTGTGAGGGTGAGCATATGATTTTGGACACAGAACAGAGAACTCTTTTTGCTTTAGATATCCTGACTCTCAGGCTAGACAGGGACTGGAGTGTTCCTTATGGTGATCCTCGGAAGTCCTGAAGACAGTACACCACCCACCCAGAGGGAGTCCCTCCCCAGATACTCTGTATGGACTATACTCACAGAAAAGGCCTCTGCAGGCGGGAGTGCTACTTAACACAACTTCAGTTCTCAGAGATCAGGGCAGGAGCTGCAGCAAGGAATATAAAAAGCAGATGTTGTAATCAAAACAAGTTGGAATAAATAATGCATTTAACCTTTTCCCAGCCCCACTCAAACTGTTACCTGGCAATCCGCTACTGTCCAATATGAACCTGATCCAATATTAGGCAGGCAACTTGTAGAATGAATCACCTAAATACCTGGTTCCCAAAAAGCGCTTGGCGACTGGATCCTGAAAATACGACAGTTACGAGAATGCTAGGTCCTTAACTGTCTGGGTTTTAAATAATACTGAACTTGTGTCGAACTCCGAAGCAAGACCATTCAGTGTAGAGTAAAGTACCTCTCAGCGTGGTCACGCTGCATGCGCCGCCACACCGTTGGCCCCATTGTGCATGCCGCGTACTTCATGTCACTTGGCATCCGCGTCCTGTCCTGATAGACGCGAATGCTGAAGAGCCAATGGTCCGGTGCGTAGCGCCAGCTGTGTCTCCTGTTGCCATGGCACTGGATAGCCGCTGGCATGGTGCGCATCATAATCCGCTTCTACGATTGCAGAGCTGCTGCTCCTGGATTTGCCAGGGCACGCGCTGTTTGCCCACAGAAAGGGATTAACCCATGGAGTGCTCCAGATAATATGATTGTGATGTGGGAGTATTTAAGTCCCTATTTTTTAAATTTGGGAGTAAAATTATTTTTTTGAGTAAAAAAGTAAGTCCAGTTTCCAATGGGAGTATTTCATAAAGCAAGTGAAATGGGTTTTAACTGGAAAACTTAATGCCACTGTGTCTGAGTCTTACTCTTGTCCCCTGACAGTAGGTAGGTCTCTCATATGTCGTGAACACAGGTTCAGAGAGGAATCCTGCTAAAGTAGCACGGGCTGTGACTACAGTCAGGTGCCAGGGAGTGCCAGGGTCAGGCGAACCAGTGGGTAACCCAATTGCCTAGTGTGGGTAGATAGGTGCTCATATGCCCTGGACTCAGGCTCAGAGAGGGGTCCTCAAGGGTTCTTACTAAAGCCTGGTGCAGGGTGTTCCAGGGCCAGGTGGACCAGAGGGTAAGTGAAGGTGCCTCCCTAACTAGTCCCCGGGGATCTGTCATCCAGATGGCCAGGACACGGCCATCGCTATTGGATGGACCAGTGACGGAGGATCATCGGGGAGTGGAAGTGGGACACCGACGGGTGAGACACAGTATCCCCCTTCTTCCAACACCTTTTCGCCATCCTACCACGTAGGATATTTAGAAACACTGCCCCCTCTTTCCGCACAAACACTTTCACCCATTGCGAAAGACAGACAAACACCAACGCCATTTACCTGACATGTCCCAAAGCCAGGGTCAGGCAGTTGACCAGGATCACACACACCTAACGGCCCTTTCCCTTCCCCCACAGGAATAAATGGGAGACCGAGAACATAATATGAGCAAGGCAGACCGCACAACGAGAGAGCTAACGCAGCACGGCAGTTCAAGAGGAGGAGAAAGTGGCGCAAACCGAGAGGGTGACCAGGAGAAAAGCAACCTGGCCCTTTCCAAGCCAGGCCTGTGAAGCCTTCACAGAAGGAATCGTAAGACCCTGAACAATAGCCAGCGTGTGTTGCAGCGGATGTCAATGGTACACAAGGCCCTCCTCTGCTGATAACCAAGCCGAGGGAAGACGCTTGGCATCATCATACCACCCTTGACTCCAGAGAAAAGTAAAGCCGAGCGGTTCATCACAGCCAGTGAGTCGAGGGGAGAACCGATAAGAAACCGAACTGTGTTTGAACAAAAGTATCGAAACTGGCTAATTGAAGAAAGTACAAAGAACTATTATTTCCATACAAGAGGGGAAAGCTATCTACATGGGAGTCAGGCACCGAGCAGGTGCTTGCTTGAGAAACTCTGGGCGAATTCCCTATGGTTGAAACTAACGTTACCAGAAGGCCTTTAGAACGGTGCAAGAGACATGGGTCGAAGTGGTCATACGGGGTCTAGCAAAATCCTCCGTACAGTCGAAAGTCTATGACCGGCAAGTGAAGGTGAAGTTAAGGGAAGTGAATCCCGCATTTTGTGACTTGCAAAAGTTGGCACGAGTAAACCCGACGCAGGGATGCCGATTGCAGGGGACAAAGTCTGAAGTACCAATATACTGTGTGTTGACCAGATTTAACCCGGCAGAGGGATGTACACAGAGAACTGTTTAAAAAGACTTTAAGACTCGTGAATACAAGAAAAGCCATAGTGAACCCGGCATAGGGAGGCTGATGAGGAAACTGCGCCCGGAAGATGGGGATCCAGGGGTGAAAAGGCATCACCCAACGTGCATGCAGAAAGGAACTTTTTTGTTTAATATTATTATTTTTTTAAACCTGTTTATTTATGAAACAGCGCACAGATGAGAGCAATAGAAACAATTCAGAGACAAATCATAACCTCGTTTCAAGAAGATGTGACTGAGCAAGCAGAGTTCAAATTCAACAGAGCCCATCCCACCCCTTCCTTCCTCCCCTCCATCCCCTTCCTGAATCACCCTTCCTCCCTGTCCGACCAGGTGAGTGAAGTCACAGGCGGGTCACCGCCCAAGTGAAGGGCCCTCTTGGCCAGCTAAATTTTGTGGGTCATTGCTGGAAAGTTTAGGTCGTAGGCTAGGAATGACGCCCATATATTCAAAAAGCGATGTGAAAGGCCTGCTTTGGCTGCCGTGTCTTTCTCTGCGATCAATATGTCCCAGATTTTTATCCACCAAAAAATCATTGAGGGGCCTTCGGCAGTCTTCCATGTGCGGGCCACTGTGATTCTCCCAGCCAGTAGGAATTGTGTCAACAGTTTGACCATTTTCCCTGGTAGATCCCTGGTATTGGGGCCCCCAGAAGGATGGGTTCAGGTTCCATGGGGAGCACCACCTAGGTAATGTCTTTTATTGTGGCAACACATTGGGTCCACAAATCTTTTACAATTGGGCATGACAACCACATATGAATGTATGTTCCTGGCTGACCACACCAGCGCCAGCATTGGGGATCTAAGGTTCGATTAAAGTGGTGCAGATGGAGCGGGGGTAGTACCATCGCAGGAGCCGTTTATGGGCGCAATCCTGATTGGTGATGCAAAAGGATGATGAGTGTGTTTGTGACCAAATGTCCACCCACGCCTGGTCTTCCACAGGGTGCCCTAGGTCCGCCTCCCAATGTGCCATAAAGGGGGCCCTTGAAGTAAGTATCTCTGCCTGCAGTAGTTTGTAAAGCGTGGAGATTTTCTTTTGCAGCAGGAGATCCTTTAACGTAAGTTCAAGAGGGCTAAGGGTGCGAAACGCAGCTTGATGAGTTAACGGGTGAGAGCACCAGAGTCGCAGTTGCAAGTAGGGAAACCCATCAGTTTCTGATAGCTGAAAGGCTGTTTTGTGTTGTTCAAAGGAAAGTGGCTGGTCCCCATCAAAGAGTTGTCCCAGGGATTTGAGACCCCCCTGTGATCCAGTTTTTGAAATTCAGCGGGTGGGATCCTGGCGAGAAAGCTGGATTGTGGAATATTGGGGAGGATGGACTGTTAGGATGGAGACGCAGACTCGTAGCTTAGTTACTTCAGTCTTTATTGATAAGATATAAGGAACACAGACCCCCCAGCTCAGTCAGTGCAGCTATCAACAAGCTCTGCTACCCACCAACTGGTGTAGGGGAGGACTGGTCCAAGACGACCCCCCTCGCCTACACTTTCTCCCCAGGTGAGGACTATGGCTCTCTTGGGCGTCCCCTCCTGCCACCCGGGCCCAGGTGGTGGAGGGCTCACCCACTGGAGACATGGCCCGCACGTATTAAGTGCCCACACGTATTAAAACGTAGCTAGGCCTAGAAACCATTTTTGTCTGGTAAAGATGGTGTGAGCACAGCGCACTGTAGCGCGGCCCCCACCCTTGGAGGGTTTCAGTCATCCTTGTTGCCGCAGCACCCTGGTAGATCCGCTGCGAGCACGTTCCCACGAACAAGACGGACATGAGCTAGCGTAATAGCCTAACATTGTAACAGTTCACCTCCCGCAGTGTATCTTCGTTCCCAGCATGACCCGGCCAGCAGGCCTAGACAAATGAAAAGAACAGTAAAATGGTCGAGTAGATGCCAGACAATCTTTGTATATTAATGCTGAGACTACTTGCAAAGGATGCTTTTCTCTTTCATAAAACCCCTTATATTACAAAAAGCCTGTAGGATGTATGATTACAAGAGATCATGCCCCCACGATATAAGCGATGGTGAGCATATACCATTGCAGTTGGGTACTAATAATAACGGCACGCACCAGGAACCTGGCTGTCACGTGCATAACTGGAAAACTTACACCCCATGGGCTCGTGCCATAACTGAACTAATGCTGCTAGAGGACACAAGAAAACGAATGTAAACCATCCAAAGGGCCCATGTGAAGAAGGCATGAGAAGGTGCATGTCTAGGCCCCACATGCGCCACCACCATCACGCACAAGTGGGGGGTTACTTTCTATGTCCTCCACCAACCCTAACTCTACCTCACTTACTGCAAATATATATATATGCATCTAACTAAATACTGTACGTGTTAAAACATAAATGTATAAACAAGGTACTCAGACTGGTTATAATCAAGACACATCCAGCAAAGTTTAAATGCATGTTCTGTAGTGTTTTTGAATACGTATTATAGAATGTTCAAATGTTTGTGATGTCTTTACCTAAACCGGCAACACACGAGGGAGATACCTTTGTGAAATACGCGCAAGGTCATTCCCCCTCCCACCCAGCGAGGGCTGCCAAGGCATGAGAGCAGAGACCGCGCCGCGCTGCGTTACCTCCCCCAACTAGGCTGGAGCCGCTTGAAAGACTTGTAACCCCCTCTGTAGCATCCAAGGCCACCACCCGCCACCTGCATTATTTACAGCACAGCAGTAAACCTCTGCCTGAACGCACGCGCCCCCTCGTAAACCTTACAACCCACCGGACCATCTCAGACTTATGGCCCTGTGCAATCAGGACACCCAACACTTTGACAACACACAGCGGAACATCCATAACAACTTCTAACAAGGCAGAAAGACATGTACCGCCCGTCCCAGGCCCCGAAGCTTAGCCCCTCGACCTATGACCCCGGTCAACAGGACACTGGTAACCATGCCCTGACGTATTGCCTCCAGTCCCCTCACAAGGTGCATTCCTCCTGTGTTGCATTAACCTGTAGTATAACCTATTGGAAGATTTACTAAAGAAGATAATACTGAAACGAGTGAATGACTGCGGTGTGCATGGCCTAGGGCAAATAAGTCAGGAAAGGACATTCATCTCTGACATTGGCCGCGATGGCACGACAACACCAGCCGGATGAACTCCGCCACCCTGCCAGGCCCAGCCCAACCCACGAGGCTGACCAGTGACGTCTTCCAGCCAAAGCCAACCACATCACAGCAGCACCTATAGTTAGTCGTCGCCACCCAATCCCCTCGAACTTGTGCCCCCTATAGTATGTAGGTTCTTATGACGTTTTTTGTAAATATATACGCCTGTCTTTGCTATTGTCAGACAGAGCGCTCTCGCAGTTTGCAGAGTTCTTTGCATGCCCTATTCTGATTGATAAACTCCCGTTTACGCTCACCCGCACTCTGTCTTGGCCTTATTCCCATTTTGGGAGAGTCCTTCATTGTCTCTCATTGCGGGGAGGATCGTGCTGTGTGGGGACGCTTGCCTTCAGTGGTGACCCCGATAGCGTGATTTTATTTCTTCCTAAACCCATTATAACCGTCCCCTTTTGGCACGAGAATCTCCGGTCGAAAAGGGATACGCACGGTGAGCCGGCTCCGGGAGGCTGCCCGCCAACGGCGACCGGTACACTAAGAAGTGCGCACTCAAAAGAGAGGGGGTACGGGATCCCGGTTGAAAAATCCCCTTTGAGTACCGCTCGCCGGAGCCGGGGCTGACTGTTGAGCTGACGGCGACACTGCCTGGACGGACCCAGTTTCGGAGACTATCGGTTCAAGACGGGCACGTGAGTACTGAGTGTGAGCGATTGTAAAGGGAGCGAGGAGAGAAGCGTAGGACAGGGAACGAAAAGGGGGTACGAAGATATACTAAAGACCATTCTAAAATTTCCTTTCTTTTTCTTTGCATATGGCCATTAGGATTACGAGGTGAATAAAGAGATAGAAGTGACGGGAACCTAGCTCCGAAAGGGGGTGGAAGGCGGCGCCGCATAGTGCTATATTGACTAGTGCTGGGAATATATGACGAAGTGAAATATAAGATAAAAGTGTTCAGCAAAAGGGGGCACTGAGAATATATTAGTGATCGCTACTACTTCTTTTCTTTTTCTTTAAGGGCAGGGGGAGAATAAAAACGGAATTAGCACAAACTTGGGAGAAAAGTAAAAGAACAAAGGTCCTACTAGAGGGGGGAGAGCAGGTTAAAACCTATAAATATATGCATATGCCCTAAGTAAGATAGACAGGAACAGCCGGCTAGGGAGGAAAGGGAGGACAGTGTGAATGGTGTACTAAGTGTTACCAAGAGGTGTGTGCACCTCGGATGTGTCAAGGGACGACTTTGATGTTGCGAATGTGTAAAACGGCTATAAATATATAATTGTTAATTGGTCATGGTAAGTGTGACCGGATAAAACTTTTTGAAGGTAACATTGAGGCAGCGACGTGAGTGGGTGCCTTTTGATTTCCGGGTTGATGTTGTCAAAATAAAGGATGGGTTGCTGTTGTATGTGTCTCCCAAAGAGAACAAGTTAAAAACTGTGTACCGTCTGTTCCGTGGTGTGCAGTCAAGGGAGGGAGAGCCCAACTGAGCATAACACTGAACGTGAAGTAGAATACAAAAAAAAAAAAAAAAAAAATAATAATATCGATACTACATTCACATTGTGGCTGTAGACACACACACACAGCGACACATAAGCACTAGGAGGACACAGAGATGGGGGCTGAAACACCCGTATCACATATTTGTAAAAGTCTTCCAGGGCACGCGGAGCGGATTAAGAAATATCACGACCAATGGGTAACCGAGTTGAAAGGAGAGGGGCTACCCCAAATATGGCCAGAGGGAGGATCATTTGACAAACATGTTCTAGATACGGTGATGACATGCATTTTCATAAAGTACCGAGGGAAACAGCTGCAGAATAGGAGGGAAATATTAGATCTCTGGCGGTTATTTGAAGAGGTACCACCGCCTAAAGCGCCAGCACCAAATCCCGATCTCCCATCTACTACAGACAATCCACTGGTGTTACAGAAAGATATCAAAGAATTGCTAGGTGTAGCGCCACCAGTAGAGGTAATAAGTTTATATCCGATATTAAAGAAACCTGTACCCGCGGAAGGATACAGTGATCCAATGTACGTACCTCCCCCGACAACCGCTACACCCCACCGGCCCACTGCACCCCCACCATATGAAAGTACAAGGGAGCGAGGCCAGGCGAGCACACAAAGGGTGGACATGGAGAAACTCACAGATGATCTAGAATCAAGACTGTCGATAGCAAAAGATGAGCTCTCGAGGATAAAAAACATATGCGAACGAACAGCACTAGATACAACCAGAGCTGGACGTACGTCTAGAGCATCGGATGAAAGCAGAAGGCCCGAAGAGGGGTGGAAAAAGGGCGAGATCTTGTTTAGGATTGAGGAAGAACCAACGCGAATAATAGAAGTAGGAACCCGAGAGGAAGATGGTGGTAACGAAGAAAGGCTTGGGGGATTCAGAGAGGAGTTACTATGTGATGTTAGAGAGGAGCTAGATGAAAGCGACAGGTTGAGTATGGCAATAGGAGGGGGAAGCGAGGGGGAGGAAGGTGCATGTTCTATGCGAACCCTAGATGATGAGTGGGCGGGGCGACTGAGGAACAGAGTGGGGAAGATGGCATCACTGGGAACATCAGCAGCCAAAGCGGGTCCGGATGCAACAACGAAAGGAAAGCTACAGCTCCCGTTGATACATAGGGGAGGAGGGAGGCCTAACTATATCCCATGGGCACAGATGGATAAAGCTAATTTATTAAAGCTATTGCCCCCGTTATCAGGCGGGGCAAGTAAGTGGATATATGCCTTCGAAAAACATACAGCTGGGGTACCCCTAGCTGTAGGAGATGTGAAAAGTCTGCTCGTATCAGCGGTGGGCGACCAGGCTGAAAGAGTATGGGTTAAAGCCGGTTTCCCGGGAGTAACCTTAGACTGTGACCGCCATGATGGGGCCTCCTTTAACACAGTGCGGGCTAGGGTGTGGGACGCCTTACGCGAAACATTTCCAGACACACCTGACTTACAGTCCGTGATGCAGTGTGCAATGAATGACGGGGAGGAGGCTATGGATTACATATTTCGGGTCCAAGAGATGTGGAGAGCGGAAACGGGCACGCCCTGGTATCAATCAACATCTTTATTTTACTTTATTATAAAAAGGGGGCTCCCAAAGGAAGTGCAGAAGGCGCTTGACAAAATAGCAGGTATAGAAGCAAAGGGATGGCCGGAAATTCAGAGCATAATAGTACACCATTGTAAACGAATCAAGGAAAGGGAGAAGGAGGTGGCACAGAAAAGATTGGCAGACGAGGCGAAGTTGGTGCAGACAAAGTTAGTGAAGGTTGCAGCAGCAGTAGCCGCGCTCCCACACAGCAGGGAGGGAGAAGATGAGGAGGAGGGGCTGATAGCAATACAAGGAAGGGTGGCAACTAATTGGGCGGGAACAGGACAGCGGCAGTGGAACGAGCAGGAGCAGGGTGGAGGTCCGCAGTGGCAAGAGTGGACCCCTCGAGGGGGACGAGGTGGGTACAGGGGCCGAAGAGGAGGTGGACCACAGGGGTACGGGGGAATGGGAGGAAGTGGATGGCAAGGTCCCAGGGGCCCTCAGGGGAGTTGCTGGAACTGTGGACGATGGGGGCATTACTCCAGGGAGTGCAGAAGTAGGCAAAACAACGGGTTCCAGGAGGTGGAACAGTATGGCCAGCCCCACCCGGGAAGCCCATATGGCCTTCCGATGGGACAACAGCAACTGAGAGACCCAAGCCAGGGTAACACGGGCCAGCAACAGGGACCCCATTATAGAACACAGAACCACCCACAAAACATGCATAACAACGACAGCATGCAATATACACCAGGCAACCCTTTCGCGACAGCAGCCAACGGGGCCCCCGCACCAGCACCTTACAACGGCATGTCAGTGGTCACAGGTAACGTATTCAATGAAGGGGGGGCGATGAGACACCCCGCATAGGACAGCCCACAGAGAACACTTGCGTGTCCAGTTCTATCTACCTCCCACAGTGCAGCAGAGGAACCATTGGTAGGGGCGCAGATAGGAGACAGGCAATTTATATTCATGGTTGATTCGGGAGCGGAGAAATCATGTGTCAGGGAGGGCCGGTTCCCGTTATCTAACAGGAAGTTAGAGACGCAGGGGTTCTCTGGGGCTGTAATTGAAGTTCCTTACACAGAAGTTTTGGATGTAACTATAGGGGGCAAGACTGTAAAAGCACCCTTACTGTATTATGAACAGTCCCCGATAAATTTACTGGGGAGGGACCTTATGAGTAAACTTAACATGACCATATCATTTACGGAAGGAGGAATAGTGTGTTCTACACCCGGGATATGCCCCTTGCGTGCAATGTTGGTAGTACAAGCCTACACCACCACACAGGAAATACGAGGGTTGCCACAAAAGGAAGAGATGTTCATTGCAGGGCTAAAGACTCTGGCCCTTATAGTCCCAGAGCTAAAAAACATGGATTGGAGGATTCCAGCAGAATTCCTCTTCCGCCCCATAGTGTGTCCAAATGCAGCACCAGGATCAGTGGTGTCGTTGGATTTGCACGCTGTGCAGGTATCAACGAAACGGATCGCTGTGATTGGAATGGACAGAGAAGGATGTGAGTGGCGCACAGTACTGTGTACAAACGCAAACCTCGCCCTACGCGAAGTAACAGATGAGGATCTCTTTTTAGACACAGAAGCAGATGGTGAGATAGTAATGGAAATAGCGATGCCCTGTGACATTTTGATCCAAGCCAGAGAGATCCCCGTCCAATTGATGGCAGTGGTAGGAAAACCACCGTCATTTTTTGATGACGACATGAGGTTAGTACCAAACAATTTATGGACAACAGGCCCCCATGATGTAGGGCTGTTGCATGGAGCACAACCTGTGATAATAAAACTAAAACAAGGAGCTATCTTACCCCGAGTCAAACAGTATCCATTGTCCCGTGAGGCTGAAGAAGGGATAAAAGAAACGATAAATGCACTACTAGTACAAGGGATAATAGTGCCTTCAAACTCACCATGTAACACATGTATTTATCCAATCAAAAAAGCGAAAGGGGGGTCTTGGAGGATGATACAGGACTTACGCCCCCTCAATGATGTAATACAGAAAGAGTTCCCTCTAGTCCCGAACCCTGCGTCAATACTATGCAGCATCCCAAAAGCAGCATCACATTTTACAGTAGTGGACTTGAAAAACGCATTTTTCTCAATACCCCTGGCTGAAGAGAGTAGATATCTTACAGCGTTCACACTGGGGGGAAAAAGATATGAACATTGCAGACTGCCACAGGGATACTGTGAGAGCCCGAGCATATTCAACCGCATATTGCATGAAGACTTGGGAAACCTATCCGTAGAGAGTACAATTATTCAGTACGTGGATGATTTATTGGTGTGTGCACAAGACGAAGCAACATGTAGAAAAGATTCAACAATGCTCCTGACTTTACTAGCTAACAAGGGTTACAAGGTAGACAGGGAGAAGCTACAGTATTGCCTGACTGAGGTCCTATACCTGGGACAGCTCATATCAAAAGATGGAAAAAGAATAATTCCCGACAGGGTGGAGGCAATAAGGTCAGTAGGAGAGCCCACGACGGTGAAAGACATGCAAAAATTTTTGGGGATGTGCAATTATTGCCGAGCATGGATACTAGACTATGCAGCATACACCAGGCCCCTCCTGCAAGCACTCAAAGAAGCACAACAGGAGAATGTAAAAATAAAATGGTCAGAAGACATGAGCACATCGTTCAAATTACTGAAAGAGCTAATTTCAAGCGCTCCAGTACTAGCAAACCCTGATTATGGACACAAATTTTACCTATTTTCCCATTGCAAGGGAACACTTATGACAGCAGTACTGACACAAAAAACCTCCTTAGGACACAAGCCCCTGGCGTACTATAGTGGTACTTTGGATGCCGTGATGCAGGGTCATTTCGCGTGCGAACAATCGCTCGCAGCAGCCGCATTCGCGATTGAGAAAAGTGCCACAATAGTAATGGGATGCTCTGTAACATTGTTTGTGGAACACTCATTATTTGCAATACTTGAAAGATCAAAAAGCACGCTGACCACACAGCGGGCAACAGCATATGAGATCATATTGTCCAGCGCAAACATCCACATAGTGAGATGTAAAACAGTGAACCCCGCCACGTTTATCACAGAAGCGTGCACATTGGAGGATATGCAAAATCACGACTGCACAACCCACACAGGAGAAGGAGGGGAGGGCGCAGTTGTGTGTGAAAACGCTCTCAGCGAGGGGGGAGGTGTACTTTGTGGATGGATCCGCATCAATTGATATGGATACGGGAGAAAAGCATGTTGGCATGGCGGTAGTGAGATTAGAGGAAGGTGAATTTGAAACACTAGTACAGTACCGCCTCCCGTCACATTACTCTGCACAAGCAGCAGAACTGGTTGCGCTCATAGAAGCACTACACGCAGCAAAGGGCTGTGCAGTTACAATATACACAGACTCAGCTTACATGACGACGACAGTACATGGAGGTCTAGCAAGATGGGGCCGTAGGGGATTCAGAAGGGCAGACGGAACGCCAGTGCAGCATGCAGAATTGTTAAAAGAATTAATAGAGGCCCTACAAAACCCTACTGCTGTAGCAATAGTGAAGTGCCAAGCCCATACATCCAATACAGACGTTGTGTCTTTAGGGAACGCGGCAGCGGACGCTGCCGCCAAAGAGGCTTCCTATTTTCAAAAATACGACACAGGTGAGTTCATGATGAAGAACACAACAACCGAAGAACTGTCAGAAGGGTACAACATGATGTCCTTATCACAAATTCTAGAATTGCAGGAAGGAGCTAGTGCAGAAGAAAAACTAACGTGGACAACACGGGGATGCAGCCAATCAGGAACAGACCTATTATGGCGGCAAAATAACTCAGGGAAAGTGGTAATGCCACTACAGTTACTAGAAGTAGCATTTCAACAGCTACACTTCCCCGCACACAACACCAAACAGCACATCGCAGCAGAAATACAGGAAGAATGGTTTGTGCCCTGTCTCCAGGAGCATGTGTCTCGATTGGCAATGGAATGTACAACATGCCAAATATACAACTCAGGAATGACCCTACGCACACTCCGGGGAACAATTCCCAAACCCCTTGGCCCCTTCAGAGAACTGCATATAGATTATGCAGACATGGGGGAAAGGTGTAATGGCGCACGGTACATGATCGTGGTTGTGTGCCCGTTTTCAAGATGGGTGGAAGCAGGACCCTGTGCGCGACCTGATGCCAAAAGCGCCGCCAAGTTCCTAGTAAGGGAAGTGTTCCCGCGCTGGGGAATTTGTGACGTGATTCGCTCAGATAACGGCTCTCACTTTGTGAATGAACTCTTCAAGGAAGTTACCACGTTATTGGGTATAAAACATAAATTATGTTCGATTTATCATGCTCAAAGTAATGGCGTAGTGGAAAAGATGAACGGCCTGTTAAAGGGCAGGTTATCAAAACTATGCTTCTCATTAAAGAAAAATTGGATTTACTGTCTACCCCTGGCACTATTTGAGTTGAGAAATCAACCAAGTAAAGACCACCATTTGTCCCCACACGAGATTGTGACTGGGAGACGAATGAACACAGCACACTCTCCACTGCGTGAACACTCAGATGCTCAAAGGAGCGCCGCAATATTGGGAGATGAGTTCACAGACTACCTAAGAAAATTAACAAGGGCAGCGCGCGCAATATCGAAGCAACTATCCCCACCCTTCACTAGAGAAGAGGGAAATGTAACGGGATCTGTCACGGAGCCAGAGCAACAGCTACAGCTAATGCCAGGCGACTCAATCTATGTCAGAAGCTTCGTGCGTCGGTGGAATGCACCACGATTCCATGGCCCATACGAAGTAATATTTTGCACGCCCACGGCAGTAAAGGTGAAGGGCTTGAGGTACTGGGTGCACTTGACCGACGTACGAAAAGCATACAGCAATGTACAAGAGGAAATAGATGAGGAGGCACAGACAACAGCAAACGATGCAAATGAGTAAAATATCTAAATACCGACGTGTGTGTGTGTGGGTCAGCACTGGACTTCAATGGAATAATGACTGACAAGGATATTACAAAAAAAAAAAAAATAATAATTTTTTTTTATGTGTGTGTGTTTTCTCTTTTTTTTTATCTTATCGAGTGGTATGTAATTAATGAAATAATAATATTATAACATGTATATACCCTTGTCTGTGAATACCCCTCCCCCACATCCCCACCCGCTTCCATTCCCCGTCAAATGTATTGGCACAGATGGTGCCAGCAAAACGTTTACATGCATGCACTTAATGCACTTTTATATCTCAAACAGGAGCTTCCATGGCATCTAACGGGCAGCCTGCAACGGATAGAATTAGTAGAATGAGAGAATTAGTATATGAGAGATGTAGATATTCGTATGAGTGTGGATTATCAATATGCATTACATTGTTTTTTATGATAATGTTCGGTTTGGTTACATATTGGTTTATAGCGTTCATCTCTATCGAGATGTACGAGGGGGGAGGGAGTAACAACACCACTGGACCAATTAACAGTACCACCGGGCCCAATGCAACTGCAGGGGTCAATACCAAGGAAGGTGATTTTTTGATATGGGACGGAACTAAACTTCTGTGGGGGTATCATACCACACCATCCAGTGTTGTGACCTCACAAAGAGAAAAGCCACAGGGTGGAATGCAGAGCAACACAGTGTCTCCACCAGGGGTATCCACTTACAATGCCCACAGTCTCAATGACCGAAACCCGTCTGCCATATCATGGTTATATAACACCCCCACCAGCCAGCTTGCCCCCACCCCAGAAAACAATCTGCCAGATAACGTCAGGAAAGAAAACGATAAGCTACTAGAAATGCACGAAATATTATATGATGAATGGGTCAAGGGGGGCGGGAAAGAGAAAGGGGGGTCTAGTTGGTCCACTGCCCAGGGGGGTGGGAAGTACATGAGCAACAAGAACAACAGACGAAAGAGAGAAGCAGGGAGGAGAAAGTACGATGAGTACTATGGGCTAGGTCTAGATGAGATGGAAGACCCACGACACCCCCATCAAACAAATAAGTGGTATGCAGACATGAGTGCCACAGCTAAACAGACAACAAACGAGAGCTGTTATGTCTGCTCCCTCATCCCCCATGCATCAGGTACACCCAAAGTGTTGTTACCTAAAGAGTTGCCTATTGTGGATGCCCAATGTCTCCTTCATCTCACGCTGTGCAGGATTAAGAACACCTTCCAGGCACACGAAGTGACTTTTCAAATGCTGCAGAACGAGAAAACATGTTACCCAAAAACGGCAGGAGTAGTATGTTTGAAAGAACCATTTTTTGTGATAAAAGGGACACTTTTTTCTGACAACAAGCAGAAGGATGAAGAAGTACTGTGCAAAGCGGAAGCACTAAGAGGTGTGGCGCCGGATAAATTACAGTGGATAGTGGAAACATGTACACCACTATGGAGAGAACACATTTCAAAGCTAACTTGGGTAACTGCCATTGAAAAGCCGTTCAAACTACAGAGCGAAATGGACTATAAACTGTGCTTTAAAGGAGAAGGGAGAACCCCCATGGGAATAAACAAGAACTGCAACAAGACCCTCACCATCCCAGACCTAAGGAAAGGGACAGCGGCCCTGATGGACACGTATTGGGTGTGCGGCAAACAGGCATACCTACACCTCCCCCAGTCATGGAGTGGCAGATGCTCAATGGCCACTCTGCACTCAGCCCTGATGGTGATACCAGAAAGCCACGTCGATGGGACACGGGAACGCATGCAGAGTGTGGCTCAACCAACTGCAGAGACACAAATATATGTCCTGTCTTCTGGAAACAAGGAAGAAGTGCTGACCCGTAACAGGCGAGCATCAAATTACATATCAAAGGCATCATCAGAACTATTGGCTCAGATCCCAGACAAATATCGATTATTCAGCTCAGCAGAAACATTTTTTGCCTCACTCGTCTCAAGTGTCCAAGCACGGGCAAACGCAAAATGGCTCCAGATAACACGCTGGGAATTGATTCAGCTGGCGAACGACACTGAAGAAGGATTCAACATCATCAGAGTTGAACTAAGAGCCTTACGACTAATGACCATGCAAAACAGGTATGTTCTAGACCTGTTGACAGCGATGGACGGTGGTGTTTGCCGAAAAATAGGAAGTGCCTGCTGCACTTTCGTACCTTCTGAAGACGCAGAGAATGGCTCCCTGTCCCATGTGATGGAAGCAGTCCACAACCTAGGAGAAAAAATGAAAATGGAAGGTGGAGCAGAAGCGAGTACCTGGTTCGACAACATCTTCTCCTGGGTTCCCTCATGGCTTGGAACAACTGTGAAATTTTTAATACCAGCTGTTGTGTTCCTCCTTCTACTTTTTTGCCTGTGCCAGGTGGGTCTTCGAGTCTGTGCTAACGCAGTACCAAATGGTGCAATGATGATGGTGACAATGGGCAACTCACACGGTACAATAAAAACAATGCAAGAAGCACAAGTACAAACAGGGATAGATAATTCACCCAGGTACCAACTGGTGCCCATATACCACGATAAAGATATTGTAGATAAGTTGTGGCACACCACCATCAAAGAGCCCCGTATACTAGAATGGTATGAGGAAGTTTGGGTAGATTTAGAAGCAGATGGTGGGTGCATATATCTAACGTGCACCCCAGATGAATATGCCCGGAGAGGGGAGAGCTTAAGAGCGGTATGCAGAGCATGGATGCCCATCAAAGGAACTCCGGCATGGGATGAGGCGGTGATGGACGAGGCAGAATGTAGGAGGATAGAAGATTTAAAGAATTCGTTACTTTAGTAACGAAAGGGGGGAAATGTAGGGGAGGACTGGTCCAAGACGACCCCCCTCGCCTACACTTTCTCCCCAGGTGAGGACTATGGCTCTCTTGGGCGTCCCCTCCTGCCACCCGGGCCCAGGTGGTGGAGGGCTCACCCACTGGAGACATGGCCCGCACGTATTAAGTGCCCACACGTATTAAAACGTAGCTAGGCCTAGAAACCATTTTTGTCTGGTAAAGATGGTGTGAGCACAGCGCACTGTAGCGCGGCCCCCACCCTTGGAGGGTTTCAGTCATCCTTGTTGCCGCAGCACCCTGGTAGATCCGCTGCGAGCACGTTCCCACGAACAAGACGGACATGAGCTAGCGTAATAGCCTAACATTGTAACAGTTCACCTCCCGCAGTGTATCTTCGTTCCCAGCATGACCCGGCCAGCAGGCCTAGACAAATGAAAAGAACAGTAAAATGGTCGAGTAGATGCCAGACAATCTTTGTATATTAATGCTGAGACTACTTGCAAAGGATGCTTTTCTCTTTCATAAAACCCCTTATATGACAAAAAGCCTGTAGGATGTATGATTACAAGAGATCATGCCCCCACGATATAAGCATTGGTGAGCATATACCATTGCAGTTGGGTACTAATAATAACGGCACGCACCAGGAACCTGGCTGTCACGTGCATAACTGGAAAACTTACACCCCATGGGCTCGTGCCATAACTGAACTAATGCTGCTAGAGGACACAAGAAAACGAATGTAAACCATCCAAAGGGCCCATGTGAAGAAGGCATGAGAAGGTGCATGTCTAGGCCCCACATGCGCCACCACCATCACGCACAAGTGGGGGGTTACTTTCTATGTCCTCCACCAACCCTAACTCTACCTCACTTACTGCAAATATATATATATGCATCTAACTAAATACTGTACGTGTTAAAACATAAATGTATAAACAAGGTACTCAGACTGGTTATAATCAAGACACATCCAGCAAAGTTTAAATGCATGTTCTGTAGTGTTTTTGAATACGTATTATAGAATGTTCAAATGTTTGTGATGTCTTTACCTAAACCGGCAACACACGAGGGAGATACCTTTGTGAAATACGCGCAAGGTCATTCCCCCTCCCACCCAGCGAGGGCTGCCAAGGCATGAGAGCAGAGACCGCGCCGCGCTGCGTTACCTCCCCCAACTAGGCTGGAGCCGCTTGAAAGACTTGTAACCCCCTCTGTAGCATCCAAGGCCACCACCCGCCACCTGCATTATTTACAGCACAGCAGTAAACCTCTGCCTGAACGCACGCGCCCCCTCGTAAACCTTACAACCCACCGGACCATCTCAGACGTATGGCCCTGTGCAATCAGGACACCCAACACTTTGACAACACACAGCGGAACATCCATAACAACTTCTAACAAGGCAGAAAGACATGTACCGCCCGTCCCAGGCCCCGAAGCTTAGCCCCTCGACCTATGACCCCGGTCAACAGGACACTGGTAACCATGCCCTGACGTATTGCCTCCAGTCCCCTCACAAGGTGCATTCCTCCTGTGTTGCATTAACCTGTAGTATAACCTATTGGAAGATTTACTAAAGAAGATAATACTGAAACGAGTGAATGACTGCGGTGTGCATGGCCTAGGGCAAATAAGTCAGGAAAGGATATTCATCTCTGACATTGGCCGCGATGGCACGACAACACCAGCCGGATGAACTCCGCCACCCTGCCAGGCCCAGCCCAACCCACGAGGCTGACCAGTGACGTCTTCCAGCCAAAGCCAACCACATCACAGCAGCACCTATAGTTAGTCGTCGCCACCCAATCCCCTTGAACTTGTGCCCCCTATAGTATGTAGGTTCTTATGACGTTTTTTGTAAATATATACGCCTGTCTTTGCTATTGTCAGACAGAGCGCTCTCGGAGTTTGCAGAGTTCTTTGCATGCCCTATTCTGATTGATAAACTCCCGTTTACGCTCACCCGCACTCTGTCTTGGCCTTATTCCCATTTTGGGAGAGTCCTTCATTGTCTCTCATTGCGGGGAGGATCGTGCTGTGTGGGGACGCTTGCCTTCACTGGCAAATCCGAGAATCCACATAAAAGTAAACAAAGAACATTGCCTAGCATCCGCACCTCCTCATGTCAACACTCCACATAACCCAGGAGCATTCAGGATGACGCCACAATGCTCCCTCCAAGCCACATTATAACAGGGACTCAACCCCTTCAGGATGCCCTTAGGTTTCAAAGCCCAATCCCACGTTTTGAGAGTGTGTTTAGTAGAGGTCAGAGTCCTGGTCCAAGTCCGGCGCAGCAGGGGTGGGATGTGCGGGAGGAAGTGCAGTGGGAGTGGCAGGCGAGACTGCTCCACCTCTACCCATTTTTGGCATCCAGAAGTCATCACCCATGCCCGTATGTGAGGCAACTGTGCTGCTACCTGATATTGGTTTAAGTCAGGGACACCCAACCCCCCCTAATCTGGCACTGGCCATCATCACTTTCTGGGGAACCCTCTGCTTCCTACCCCTCCAAATGAATCAAAGCTTTTTCCTCTGTACCCGTCGAAGAGGGGGTAGCGGGATTGTGATGGGTAGGGAGGAACAAGCGTATAAGAACTGTGGCAGGAGGTTAATTTTGCAGGCGTTAATACGCCCAATGAGTCAGATCTCTTGTGTGAGCCATCGATCAAGATCACTCTCCAACTCTTTAAAGAGTCGGGGGAAGTTTGTCCGATAGACATCTGCAGGGCGGACAGGGACCTGGACCCGCAGGTAGGGAATAGCTTTCTCAATCCATCGGACCGGACACATCGTTTCCAGAGCAAGGTGCCATTTGTATGGGAGTCTGAGACCACGGCAGCATTTAGGAGACTTAAGGAAGCTTTCAGCACATCACCCATCTTGCATCATCCAGATGAACAGAAACCATTCATTGTGGAGGCGGATGCGTCCAATTTTGCCGTAGGATCTGTACTATTACAAAGGGACCAAGAGTCGGGATGGAATTCCCTGTGGCATACTACTCCCGCAAGTTGAATTCCAGCGAGTGCAACTATGCAGTCGTTGAGAAGGAGCCCCTGGCCATAAAGAGAGCTTTTGAAGAATGGCGACACCATTTATTGGGCGGAAAGTATCCGGTAGAGGTCCGTACTCATCACCGTAATCTGCAGTATGTCCGTTCTTTGCAGTGTCGGACCTCCCGCCAGGCAAGATGGGCCTTCTTCTTTTCCCACTACGATTTCACCATTACCTACATCCCCAGCTCTCGGAATCTGAAAGCAGATGCGCTTTCGCGCTCTCTCGAAGACGACATTGAACAAAACCATCTGGACCAGTCTCTTCTCGCCTCAAAGCATTTTCTGTTGTACGTCTCTCCTTTTCTGCATTCTGTTGCTCGAGACACCTTGGCCAGCCCTGAACGGATAACATTGAGGGAACTACCTCTTATCGGAGAAAAGGACGGGATGCTTTACTATGATAACAGATTATACATCGCTACTGCTCCACTACGGTCTGCTATCCTACAGGGATTCCATGATTCCAAGATCGGAGGACATCGAGGCATTCGATCCACCCAAGAACTGATAGCAAGACAATTCTGGTGGCCCGGGTGGGCTAGTCAGACCAAGCATTATGTGGAGAGCTGTCCTGTTTGGGCTCAGACGAAAACACCACGAAGAAGACCTTTGGGACTTCTGAAACCCACAGAAACGCCACCCTATCCTTGGCATACCATTGCTACGGACTTCATTGTCGATCTCCCTCCGTCTGAAAACAACACTTGTATCATGGTTGTCATTGACTGCTTCACTAAGATGGCCCATTTCATCCCCTTTTCCAAGATCCCTACTGCCGTTCAGATGGAACAAGCATTCTTCCACGAGATCTACCGTTTACATGGGCTTCCAGAGAAAATCCTTACCGATCGTGGATCACAGTACATCTCGTCTTTCTGGAGTCAACTATGCCGCCACCTTGATGTCCGGCGGGCCCTTTGTTCTGGATACCACCCACAGACTAACGGCCAGACTGAGCGTACAAACTAAACATTGGAGCAGTGCCTGCGCTGTTACGCCAATGCCACCCAAACCAATTGGTCAGCTCATCTGGATCTAGCCGAGGTGGCTTATAACAACGCAGTACATTCAGCTACCGGAATGAGCCCCTATCAATGTACTTTTGGCTTACATCCCAAGCTTTTGCCGCTTTGTCCAGTCCAGCCCAGTGCTGTGCCTTCGGGTGATTCACTTGTGACCAAGATTCAGGAATTCCATGCCTTGGCTACAAATGTCCTTGCTGAGGCTCGCGAGCGCATGAAGGATCAGGCAGACAGACGGCGGAGCCCTGAACCCTGTTTTCAGGTGGGGATCAGGTATGGCTTTCCTCCAAAAACTTGCCAGTCCGTAACTTGCCCACTAAGCTTGCTCCCCGCTACTTTGGGCCTTTTCGGATTATGAAGAGGATCTCGTCTGTGGCATTTCAGTTGCAGTTGCCAGCCTCCTGGCAAGTCCATCCCGTTTTCCATGTTTCTTTGTTGAAACTTTACCTACCTGATTCCTATGGTCGTTCTGGCTCTCGTCCCTCCGCTGTTGTGGAGGGCACACCGGAGTTTGAGGTTCAGGAGATATGCGACTCATGGGTCCGACGGGGAGTGCTCCAGTTTTTGGTAGATTGGAAGGGCTATCCTGCCTCTGATCGTACCTGGGATCCTCGGAGTAATGTGCATGCCCCCCGTCTGGTTCGCGAGTTCTTTCTTCACCATCCCTGGAAGCCTGGGGCCCCTGGTCTTTCTGGGAGGGGGCATAGTGTTAGGACACCACCTACCTGCAGGCAGTCCTTGAGGGGTTCCCCGGGTCTTGGGCGATCTTGGAGATTATATCCCCGTTACCGCTGGGGGGGCCCACGGGTGCATGGGTCACCGCCCCGCGTCAGTACATCTCGCCTACTCCTGAACACTGCGCGGCAAGACTCGCTTTCGCGTCGTGGGCGCGCGCGAGGAGGCGTTGCGTGCCTAGCCTCGTTTTGGCAGGGACTTCCTTATTATGCGGTCGGGTCGGGAACAAAGTCGCGTCTCAACGCGGCTTGGTTCCCGACCCGCCGCATCCCTCCGTGTGAGTCCTGACCCGCTCAGTACCTCGCAATTCCCCTGCCCTGCTGGGTAGGGCCCCTGTCTTGCCTTTTCTCCTGCCTTGTTGTGAGGTTGTTCCCTATCCTTCCAATCGCTCCTGCCCTGGTTCTGTCCCTTCCAGATCCCTTCCGTCCAGCCCCTGTTCTGCTCCTTGTGCCCCCTCCTTGTCCTGGATCCAGTTTCCTGTCCACTCCTACCTCCTGGTGGTCCTGGTTTAGGCTCACCCCTTGTTCCTCTGCCTGATCTTGACTGCCTGATTGCCACTGGCTTGGGGTCCTATCTAACCAAGGTTCCTACATCCTCGTTTCTGCATCTGGACCTGAACATCTACCTGCCCAGTACCTCGTTGGAGCGGCCTTCCCTGTCAGTGCTCGCACTGTTCTGGCGCCACATTAAGATCCAGGGAAGTGCCTCATTTGTGGCGTCAGGAGTTGGTTCCCCTTCAACCCTGTGCCATTAGGGCGGGAGTGGGGCTGACTTCTGGCATTAACTCTCTTCGGATTACCCACCAACCGACGGCCTGGCATCTCAACGAACAACTCCCGGAAACACAGGTATGCAAAATCCCAGGGACGTACACCTTGACACAGGAAGGGGCTAAGAAGGTGGGTGGGCATTAGGCCAGGTGACCTAGATCCACTTACACCTGCTCCCCAGCTGCAAAGAAAAAAAGGCTCGAGGGCTCCTTAAGTAGGGAAAAGAGCGGCAACCAGGAAGGCACCAGGTGGGCGGGGCTTGCTAAGTGGGGAAAAGAGCGGCAAGCTGGAAGGCACCAGGTGGGTGGGGCTTGCTAAGTGGTGAAAAAGAGCTGCAACCATGCAGAGACAAATGGTCTGATTATAAACCTAGAAAAGACTCAACTCATGGCATTTTCAGGAAGTAAGTTCGCTCGCTCCAGATTAATAATACAAGATTGTGAAATAAAATATACCGCTGTATACAAATATCTGGGAGTGGAAATTGACACAAGAGGTGATTATACGTCTTGTATTCAATCACGTTCAATCAGAGCAGCTCATATAACAGCCCTGATCCACCAATTCACCATCAAGAATTGGGGATATATTATAAAGGGAGTTTGTCATCGATAGCAGTACATCGTCAGCGTAAAGTACAATTATGTGCTGGGTGGCGCCAATGCGTAGGCCTTTGATCTTTGGGTCTAGCCGAATTCATTGAGCGAAGGTCTCTGTATGTTACCACTCCGAAGTAGGCCCAAGACGTGGATGAGTGACCTTGGAGATGATGGTTGTACAACAATCAATATTCAGCCTTCTATCCCAGCTCCCCTGAGTACAAGACTCCGTCTTCCTCAAAGAGGGGCTCTTTTCTACAATGTACCTCTCTGCTGTTTTGATTGGGACAGACAGAGGTGTCAATTGAATAAAAGAGCGGGGAGAACACACACCGCCAATACCAATGCTGCAAAAGAATACAAAGATATTATACAGTGTTGAGAATAAACCAAGCAATCAGAACAGCAGTATAATACAGAAAATACCTAGGTAAGTATTGGAGTGGAGCTTCCCCGGGGTGGATCTACAAAAATATGAATAACCACAGTGAGTGGAAAGAATTCTAAAGAGACTTCCTAAAGTATTGAACCAATGACAACCAACCTGAAATATGGGTATTTTAAGGATGGATAATAGTCCAGGAAACAGGAGACAACGATAGGAGAAAACAACAAACAGGAATGTTAGTATAGGGAAATAAAGCCGAGCAGCACGAGGGTCGCACTAGTGCCAGGTTGGTGCAAAATCAGCAAAGCGTTTATATGCACTTGAAGACAAGTTCACAAGACAGGGTAGATCACTCAGTGTCCCAAAATCCAGCAAAAGGAAAATATCCAATCAAGACAGTAGGGAAATGAATTCAATAGCAGAGATGGAGTTGCCAACTACAAATAGGTACCTGAGCACACGCGCATCTAGATAAGGCGTGGAAGAGTTCCGGGTGGTTGATAGCAAGTCACCTGCGAGGAGGGCAAAGTCGTTCCGCGTCTGGTAACAGCTAGCTGGGATGAGGTACCGTAAGAGGCAGCAGAAAGCAGGAAGAATAATGCAATAACGTTCCGTGTCAAAAGCCAGGCGAGCACGGCAAGCCAAAACATGAGAAGTCCAGGTCAGAAACGTAGCGGTCAGTAGAAAGCCAATCCAGAAGCCAGGCAAGGGTCAGGACCAGGTAAGCAGATTAGGAATTCGTGCAGAGGAACCACGAAGGAGTAAACCGACGTAACCGCTGTAGCTTGTAATGGTAATTAGCAGCAACAAGCCCCTTGAAAGACGGTGGTTTTAAAGCCGTATGGGGGCGTGTCTTGCCGTACGTCTTCCACGTACAGGACGTGTCCACGTACGGACTCCGTCGTAGTTTGTGCAGGCGCCATGGAAACCTGTATCTGCTCCACAGAGGAGCTTGTAAAGGAGTCGTATTCTGCAAGGAAGCCCGCAGGGAAGCCCGAAGTGTAACAACATAACCAGAGCAAATAAGAGAGAGGATAGGGCGCAACTCTGTCTAGTTCCTCAGGTTAAGGGTATCTAGTTTGATAGCGAGCCATTAACCCAAAGGAGGGTCTTCTGGGACTGATAATTTGCTAGGACGAATTTTTGGAAATTTGGACTGAAGCGGAATGCCTCTAGGGTAAGCCGCAGAAAGGCCCAGTCCACTTTATCGATGCCTTGGTCGTGTCAAGAGGCAATAGTGCTAACTTCTGCAAATCTTGTTTCGCGACATCGATTAGGTTCACGGCTCTACGAATAATTATCCCCAGTCGACCTATGCATTAAAAAGCCTGCCTGATCCGGGTCTATAATTTCGGGTCGGGTGCTTGCTAAACGGTTCGCTAATATATATATATTTTTTTAATTTGAGTTTATTAAGAATTTCAAAAACGAGAAAAAGAAATTTCAAAACAGTGTTAGAAACTCAACAAAATGGTATACAAACAGTCAAAGCATTTCCCTCAACAGTGTATGCACTAAATATTCAAAATAGTTTTCTCCCTCCCACTCTCACCCTCCCCGGAACACACTCTCCTCGCTCAATCCTTGATGTACATATTCCTAAAAGACTCGATTGGTGCACAGTGCAATTTCTCTAGCAACAGTGGTAGGCTTGGTTGCCTCTATATGGCTCCCTCTGGGCCGTGGTGTAGATCTCGTCCAACATAATAGTTCGGTATACTCTCGCTGCGGGAGTGGGTGAAGTTATCTAGTCTCCTTCCGTGTCCTAATGATTAGTCTCAGGCATAAATTTACGCACAGTCTCCCCAAAGCATGTCACATTGCCCAGATTTTGCATGTAGGGTCGAGGTTATTTTTTCCATAACAAATATTTAATGCTACATTGATCCATTCACCCTTGCTTGGTGTACTGTCAGAATTCCACTTCATTACTAGGGTGGCGCGTGCTGCTTACAAAAGGTGAGCTGCCAGACCTCCTGATTCTATTCCGTTCGTCCTCACATTGTTCAAATCCAAAAAAGAAAAGGATCCGCAGTCCTCTGAATTCCATCCAGATCTTTGATCCATCCTAGGACTTCATCCCAATAAACTCTGATCCGGGGGCAGCCCACCACATGTGCCAGTAATCAGCAACTTCACCACATTTACGCCAGCACAACGGGTTCATTGACTGGAACATCCTAGAGAGCCTAAGGGGATCATATTGCCACCTGTGTAACAATTTGATTGGATGGAGTTTATATTGACTAGATATAGAAACCTGAGGGGCGGCCCTGCGCATCCTCCCCCACATGTCCGGGTCAACTTCTTCGCGCAGTGGAGCCTCTCCCAGCTTCGATCAGTTCTCTTTACATAGCAGATATCAAACCTTTCATTTCCATCCTGGAATTTAACAGCTTTTCAAAGGGGGTAAGTTCCCTACTCGTATTATTCTTCCACTTATCCCTTGTCTGTATACCCTTAATCTGCAAAAACTGGAAGACAGGTAGGTGGCCCAAACCCAAGGCCTCCCCCAGATCCGAAATTGTGATACAGGAGCCATTCGTCCATAACTGACCCACCCTCTCCAGCCCAGCCTCAAAACAGGATTGGAATCTCTCCAAATTGGGAATGTCTTCTCTGATGCCAGGGGCCCATAGATGGCTCATGGGGGACTGCCATGAGGTAACCTTTCGCATGTCACTTTTCTCCCTACATATTTCCCAGATAGTCCCCAGTATCGGGTGGTCCCTCAATCTCAATACAATTGGTTTCTTGGTACCCATAGCCATTCAGAGACAGTTGCCGGAGCCAAATAATGATTGTCCAGTGCGATCCATTGGTGTTCTTTATGTTTCCCTAAGTGGGGAATCAGGATTCCCAGTTGGACCGCTTGATAGTATTTCCTCAGGTCTGCTAGTCCCACCCCACCCTTATCTTTAGGTAGTGCCAGTGTGTTCTAGGCAACCCTCGCTCTTTCCTTGCCAGAGGAACTTTACAATAGCTCTTTTAACTTCATCAAAGAAGAGCTTCAGCATTTTAATAAGAAGCATCTGAAAAGGGTAGAGAAAACAGGGGAGGCATACCATTTTAATCGCATTAAGCCTACCCAAGATATCGGCAGTTTTTCCCATTTGGCGAGGTCAGCATGGCACCTTAGGAGGAGGGGGGGGGAGAATTGGCGTCATAGAGTTTATCTATGTCTCTCGTGATCTGTATGCCCAAATATTTTAGCTTAACATTTTCCACCATAAGACCTAACGGGGAGAATCTATTCATATCTGCTTGTGTAGTTTCGTGCAGGGGGAATAAGATTGATTTGGCCTTAGTCATTTTGAAACCCGAAAGTTCCCCATATTCTTTAATTAGTTGGATTGCTCTAGGTATGGAAGATGTGGGGTTTGAAATGTGCAAAAGTGGTCATCTGCATACAGAGCCACCTTGTATTCAGTTCCTCCTGTTTGAAGTCCCTCCACCCGATGGTCGTCCTTTAATTTCTGGGCTAGGGGTTCCAGTGAGAACGCAAAGAGTATTGCCGAGAGAGGACATCCCTGTTGTGTTCCCCTGCCCATATCAAACCAGCTGGAGTATTCTCCATTTACAAAGACAGACGCTTTGGGGGATGTCTACACCGCCTGGATCCCTCCCCTAAATTTCGGGCCTATCCCCACTTTGCAGAGGACTGCCATCAAAAAGCCTCATTCAACCCTGTCGAAGAATTCTCTGTGTCAACCGACAGGAGGGCAGGGTCGTTGGTCATGTTCTGGGATGCATTAATCAAGTGTAGGGTCTCTCTCATGGTGTCGGCTCCCTGCCTACCTAATATAAAACCAACTTGATCAGCGTGTATTAGGCGTGGCATGAATGTCTCTAGTCGAGCGGCAAGGATTCTGGTATACATTTTGGCATCCACATTTAACAAAGATATGGGACGGTATGAACCACATTGCTTAGGGTCCCTTACCTCTTTAGGAATTACTGAAACAAGAGCCCGGACAAAGGAGTCCGGGGCTCTCCCTGTGTCAGGAATCTCATTGAAGAGTTCCACCATAAAAGGGAGGAGAGGAAGGATTTGTAGAATCCAGCGGTGTAGCCGTCCTCCCCGGGAGATTTGCCCAGTGATAGCCTCCTAACTGCATCTTTAACTTCTTCAGTTATCGGGCCCTCTAAGACAAGAGATTTGTCGCAAGAGAGTTTTGGCATTTTGACTGAGGACAAATTACCTTCAGTTCCCAGCAAGCCATGCTGTACCTCCGATCTGTATAGGGTCTCATAGAAAGTGGCGAAGGCTTCAGGGATTTCTGCATTTGTTGCAGTCTAGGAACTCTCCCGGTTCTCTCTTTCTAAAACGTTCCGCTCAGCTCATTGTTCACGTAATCTGGCTGCCAACAGTGCATCCGCCTTATCTCCTTTTTCATAGGACTTCTGTTTTAGGAGTTGCAACTTACAGACTATCAGTCCGTGTTCTAGGAGATGGAGTTCTTCCCTCTTTCTTTTAGCCTCCAAGATCCTGCCTGCTCTTCCACTTTCGTCCCTTCTCACCTCCTCGTCTAAAAGACAAATCTCTCTCCTAAGTTTATTTTCAACCGATTCCTTTCTCTTCTTGCTCGAGCCCTGTCTAATTAGGACGCCGCACCAAGTCGCCTTCCCCGCTTCCCACACTGTCATTTTGGAAAACTCCCCAGTATTGTTTATCTTGAAATATTCTTTAAGCTAATTTTCCATCTCTGTCTTAAAGACGGGATCTCTCAGAGAGTTTCATTGCATCGCCATCAACCCCCCTTTGTGGGTAAGTTGTCCCAGAAGACATTGGTTCTGACCATTTCATGGTCAGACCAAGTGACCGGAAGGATCGCCGATCTCGTCGCGGTATTATATAGTTCCTCTGATAGGTATATATAATCAATCCTAGTAAAAGTGTTGTGGGGGGCCGAATAGAAGGTGTAACCCTGCTCGTCGGGATGGAGCCCCGCCATGCGTCTCGAATTCTGTATATATTAAACATTGTCGCAACCTCAGTGCGGCCTCCCTCAGCTGGTTCTCTCGAATCAGAATTACCTGCTTTCCTGTCCAGACTGGGATCCACCCATAGATTAAAGTCACCTACAAGGAGGACATGACCTGTGGCCTCCAGCATGATTTTGGGAATTGTCTTGCCAAAAACCGGGATTGTCCTGCTGTTGGGGGAGTATACTGTGGCAAATGTGACATTCACTTTCACTTTCACTTTCCCTATAGAGCCCGCTACCAATCGGAATCGGAGGCGGCTGAGCTCAGTGCATTCATTGTCAGCTTCAGTGCGGCTTGATTCTTCACCGTGTTACGAGTTTACGAGCTTACGAGGTGAGGCAAGGTCCCTTTCTCTAGCCCGCCAAACCCGCAAAGGAACTCAGAGGTTTTCACAGCGCGGCTTTTTCCAGCTCCAGCTCCCCTGGCTACTGGCTACTGGCTACTGCTACTGCGGCTCGGCTACTGCAGCATCCAGCGCCCGGTGCCCAGCTCTGAGAAGAAAGCGGAGAGCCGAGCGGTAGCAGGACTGGGATCGAGATTGGGAGTGGTGGCCTGGCGGACCCGCTCCACTGGTGGAATCTTCCGGGAAAATTCAGCGGCGTTGCAGCTCGGTGCACACTGTGCCTTGGTGCAGCACTTGAAGCTCGGAGGGCCGTCTACAGTGTGATAAGGTAAACACTGTTGTTGCCCACTAATTGGTAACACTGTAAACACTGCTGTTTACCACTAGCTGCTAACGCTGCTATGAAGCTCATAATCCCATAAACCCATAATCTACAGTTTTTAATAGTCGCTCTGTGGAGTGTGGGTGGGTGGCCGGCACTTGCAGCGTCTGCTAGATAAAACCAGATAGAAAACTGGATAGAAATTGTTTTTAGAAGCTTCTCGCACAACTTTGCCTACAGTTCCTTTATTTTCTACAGCAGTGTGAGCAGTGCTGAGCTCCTGCTGCTTTTGAACTTGCTTTCTGGAGGGTGTCGAGTTTCCAGCTGTCACGTGAATTTCCCTCTACATTTACTGCCGGCCCAACCACACTTGCGGGGTAAACCCTGGTAGCAGAAGGGCTGGTACCGTTTGGCTGGTTGCTGCGTGATACATGTTGCCCTACCATCCTTGGCAGAGAGTGATTGGAGTAACGGAATTAGTCGATCACAGCAAACAAAGGACTTCCACATACTCTCGCCACAAAGGGTTTTGGGTTAAAGACTATAAGTACCGCATGGGCTACAAGGTGGGAGACTGTTGAGGAAAGTCCTCTGTGATCCCATCGGGAAGTCAGTGTGCACAGTGACGAGGAATACTTCATAACAGGAAAAGAGCACACGTTTTAGGTGCTTGGTGGAAAGGAACAATAAGAAAAGTAAAGCCAGTGGCTGTTTACTTGATTACAAAAACTCCAATTTTGACACCAGCGACATAATAAAAAGAAGAAAAATGAAACTGCGAAGTAATGCATTGCAGGAGGACACTAGGTGCCCTGAGTGGGAAATCTCTTACTCTGAGGAGCTGCAAAATCAAGAGCTGCAGCAAACAATGCACCTATTAAAAGTCATCTTCCAGCTAATATAATCACTGCACAGGTTCATTCTGGTCCTCCGGGCTATTTGCCAGCTAGTAGCACCCCGTCTGACATGGTACAGTCATGGAGAAAAGGGTTAGAATATACTACTAATACAAACAAGATTGAAAGGAAAATTGATGAACACTTTGGCAAGAAAAAACGAAGCCAAAGCGAAAATGTCATCTGTAGAAGCAATACGGAACTTCTAGATAATGAAGTAATTGAATGCTCATCCATATTAGATCCTCCCTTACAATTCCCCTCACAAGCAATTGCTGTACCTGAAAGGGAGGTAGTAAATGGAGAGGAGGTACTAGGAGAGGAATCGCTCTCACAAGCACATAACTATGAGGGAAAAAAATGGCTCCATGGTAGAGGTAGCCCAAGAGGTAAATAATTCAATAGAAGAAGAAACCCCAAAAGAGCCAAGCACTGCTGCTCTTGGAGCTTTGAACTTCGTTTTAAATTCACTGGTGACTGTCTTTGAGCAACTGAAACTGGAAGTCTAACTACAAGCAGGCAACCTGTTGGAAATGACCAAAGATTTAACCAGCTTGGAATCTACAGTAGTTGGGTTGACTTCATCAATCAACACAGTTATAATACCGTCACTAGGAGAGTTCAGAGTAGAACTTGCAAGACAAGGCCTGGACCTGTCAGCTTTAGAAAGGTTGTCGGCTAAAAAAAAAAGAGGAGGAAGATAAGCATAAGTGTCTGCTTGATGAAATCCTACACCTAATCAAGCTCGAGAAGAAAACTGCGACTGGGTCCTTGGAAATCCTTAGAGAGGGGGAGAAGGCAAGTAGCCAGTTTGATGATACTCCCCTTTCGAAGACAGTCTTGGAAGAATTGAGAAGGCTTGCCCATGTTGTTGAAGAAGGCGAAGTGGTAGAAACTGTCCCCCACGTAAACAACCAGGAGGCCTTGCAAAGCGGGCAGGAAGTGTGCTCTGCTGAATGGCTGGTACCTGGTAAACAACTGTCAAAGGGAAGAAGAAAAGCAAAGAAAAAAGAAATGAGAAAAAAACAGTACAATGGCATTTCCAGTTACCCTTCGAAAACAAAAAAAAAGGTCAGCTAGATGTCCAAAAGACGAAAAATCCAAATGTGGAATCACCAGTAAGAAAAGAATTAAACTCTTTCGGAAAGATTCTCAAGGAAATGACCGAAAAATCTCGGTCACAACAAACGGAAACACGAAAGGTCACCAGGCAAAAAGTGGGAAACCCAAATGTGGCCTGATAAAAAAAAAAAAAAAAACAGAAGGGATCCAGAAAGTAATTGGGGCAGAAGTAAAGATTATGAGTGCAAGTGTTGGACTTCAGACAGATCCTGTATATCTTCAAGCAGCTCCATTAAAAACTTCATCTGCAGGAGCTACGAGTAATACAAGTCCAACTGGGAGAAGAGAAGTGAAAGGTGGGAGGAAATCAATCTTAAGCTGTCCATCACAGAAAGGCCCACCCTGGGCTCCAATATTTTCGGGAAACAAGAATGGAAGTGTTCCCAAAATACAACAGGCAACAACAGAAGTAACGTTAAAAATCGCACCAATCTTTCTAAAACGAGACATCAAGAAAAACATAAATATACCACTGTTGGATGAAGTTAAAAATGGACAGGGAAAGATGAAGGTATTGACCGAAGCATTGAAAGAAAAAGTTAAAGATCAGACAGAGAAGTTTTTACCACTTTGCACTTCAACCGGGGGCTTCTCAAAAATCAACAATTCCGCAAAAAAATTCCCTCCTATGAAGACTTCAAGTACCATCTCCAAATGGACAGATCCAAGATTCTTCAGCAGCTGGATATGAAAGCTAAAAGCAATCTGCCAGGAGCAGACTCATCGGTAGCAACCCTAAAATAGAATCCCACAAAAGTTAAGAAAGAATTGGAAATAATGGATTGGATTAAAACAGGGCTGGAAATGAGGCTTGTAAAACCAAAAAAACGGTTTCCTAGTAGTGGAAAAAAAACTGGGAGAACTGCCTAAATATCTGCTAAAACATCCAAGGAGCGAATCAAGATCTGTCTTTCTTAGGGCGCGCCTAAACTTAATTCATACAGGCGAGATTTTAAACATCAGAAGGCAAAGTCAGAATATAATATCGTTCTGTAAAATATGTGCAAACCAAAATAAGCAAAACCTGCACCATTTGCTTTTAGAATGTGAAGGAACTTGGGAAACCAGAGTTCTGTACTTTGGGAAATTTGTCCATAGATTGGAATGTTTGCATTCAGAGAACTTTTGGAATCGTTTGATCTCGGGGCAAAAGACAGCCCTGACGATCGCAGTGGGTCAGATTCTTTTAAAACTTGGCCTGATCCAAACAGGTGTTTGGCAGACTGGGACTAATGTTTCTTAAGAAAAACTGGCATAATTCAGTGGTAGAAATTTAATAACTGAGGAGGAGGTGTAGGTTTTTTTGGGGGAGGAAATTAAGGTATTCTTTTTTGTTTTCTTTTGTTTGTTTTCTTTCTTTAAAAGTTATGTCTTCTGTTTGGTAGAACTGTTAAAAAAAAAAAAACTGTAAACTCAATGTTGATTTTAAATTGGCAATAAGTTGGTTTTTAATATTTTGTAAAGATCTAATTTGATCCAAACAAATAAAAAAAAAAGAAAAACAAATAGAGCCCGCTACCAGCAAAGCACGCCCCTCTACATCTGCCCAAATCTCGGTGGTTGTGAAGCCCAGCCCTTTTCTGATGAGTATGCCTAATCCCTTTTTTCTCAAAGGCCCAAAACCCCAAAACTCTGACCACATTCGTACCCCTAGGAGTCTTCGTTCTTCCCCTCTGGCGTATTTTATTTCTTGTAAAAGGAGGACATTGAGTCTCGGCCTGCGGAATTCCCGGCATACCAAAGATCTTTTGGTTGGAGAATTGAGACCCTTGACATTTAGTGTTCCTACCCTAAGGAGGCCTCTCATCTGTGGGTCCGTACTAACTGCCATTTATAATCGCACATCTCATGTGACCTCTCAACAGAGATCGACAACCTAGCGATCTACTAATCAACCTTGTGTGCCCCAATTAATGACTTGATGAGGATTCTGTTCCTAACCCAACCCCTCCCGCTCCACTTCTCCCCCCGCCCCCATTCTCCATCCCCTGTTGATGGCGTCCGACCAAATTCAGTTAAAAACACTGATTCAGTACCAGACAACCAGTGGAGACAGTTAATTCAAGGACTCCCATCTATTAATACATTCTCAGTAACGCTTGAGCCCCCATTCCACGCTCCCACCCCCATCCCAGATAAAAACATTAACTCTTAGAAAAGATAGAAAATTCATTCACCACACAAGCTCGTCCAGAGGAGCTCACTCGTCTTCCCTCAGCAAGGAGCGTTCAAGTAAGCAGAGTCCTCCGCGCGCCCGGGCCGGGCAGGGTCCAGGCCATGAAGGACCCGACACATATTTCGCAGTCGCACCGCACACCCCTGGTATGCTCTGCATACCGAAGTTCCTCTTTCACCGTTGTCCAGGCAGAAGGGGGGAGTTTCACCCAGGTGGGGCTCCCCGCAAGGCTACTACCTAGAAGGGTGTATTCACAAGCGTCTTGTTTGTTTCGAAGATGAGCGGTAGCAAACTTTAGTAGGAAATTCAGTAAAGTATCCCCCAGACTCCGTTATCTCCTTCAGGTGAAATGTTGCCTCTCCGGAATGTCCTCGATCCCTTGACCCTTCTCCTCCTTGGCCCTTGGAGATGTCATTGTTTTCCACTTGGTCCTGCTTCTTCGTGGTCTCCACTATCTTCACGTGTCTCCAGAAGTTCTGAAGTACAGGTCCGAACCTCTTTTTCAGATCACAGCAGCACCTTCTTGCCTTCATGTTCAAAAGAAAGGGAGAAGGGATAGCCCCATCTATATCGGATCCCGTGTTCCTTGAGCCATTTTGTAAGAGGACCACACATTCGCCTCAATGCCAAGGTCAAGAAAAATAGGTCCTGAAAGATAGTGATTCATACTTCCCCAAGGGTGATCGATCCACTAGATTTGGCCTTTTCTAAGATTCTGGCCTTGTCCTGGTACCTGAGCAAGCAGGCAAGGACCGATCTCGGTCCACCTGCTGGTCTCCTGCTCTGTGCATTCTCTCCGTTTTTGGCTCCTCAATCTCCTCATTGGCGACCAATAGCTTAATTACATCATGGAGCGTCTTCCTAAGGTCTCCTTCTGTTTCACCATCTTGTTCCGTGATGTCGAAGAAGTGCAGATTGTTTCGTCTCTGGCGAGTTTCCAAATCGTCCATTTTAAGACCGAACTCTTCCTCTCTCAGCTCTATCTCAGCTATTCAGAGTTCCATTTGGGTTTCAAGAGTGTCTATGGAGGCTTGGTTATTCTCAACTCCTTCGAGTCTCTCTCCGATCTTATCCATTTTCTACGTGATATTATCAATCTTCCCGCCTATATTGGCCCCCATGTTCTTTATTTCACTCAGGAGCACTGCAATGTCTCCTTTGGTGGCTGCCGATTCCGTTCCGGAGGCTTCCATGATCGGAATACGAGAGTTCTCAACAGCAGGAGGGAACAGAGAGTGGGCAAACTTGGCTAGTTTTAGTTTTATGTCCATATACACACAAGTAGCTCTTCCACTGCCCTCTTAGGTTTACTGCTCTGTGGTGAGGGGAGTATTTCCTGCTCCCTTTTAATGAGGCTCGGGTAGAGGCAGTAGGTCGTCAATCGCAAGGAGGTGACAGTTAGAATCTGTTAGTCGCCTGGAAGGGTTGGTAGTAGGTCAACTGGGTATTCTCAGAGTCCGGGGGTCTCTGGAGGACCCCCTCAGTCCAACGAGGGCAAACAAGCAGGTTCCAGTACAGCCCGTCGGCTGAAGGAGGGCACACGCCCCATTTCCGGGGGCCCAACCCTTCAGAAGAGAAGGGTACTCGTTCTCATGACTTATGGACGGTGAGTGTGCTTTTAGTGGGGTTTTGATGTGGTCACAGTATTGTGCGGGAAAGCGCTTTGTGGGTGCTGACTTTGTTTAGTGGCTGAGGAGGTCTGCTTAATCTGCACATGGTGATGTTTTACTCAGGGGTGGTTACTGCGCAGAAGGAGGGTGTACCCCCCAGGGGTGTGATTTTCTGATTAATACTCTTGATGCAAGTCTCTATTCGCCTATTAGGGCTTCAAGGGTGGACCTTCTATTTGACAGTTGCTGTGGTTTTCAAAATTAAAACAATCTGAATCAGGTAATTTCAGAATGGTTCCAGAAGTGTATCTTAATGCATACTGCTCATTCGTGGCATGCACCTTTTCATCCGGTTCACTCCGTTTCTGATCTGTCAACCCCAGGGTGCACACTCTGGTCGGTACTAGTCAGGCAATGTTAGGTTCCTGGGTTCTGCTTCCCATTAAGAGTCTTTATAGGGGGTACACTTCATTCCACCCTTCAACTGCCCAGGGGCCAAGCTATTTCTCAAATGTACTCTTTTAGATGTGGTAGGTTTAGCCTGGGGTGCGACAAATGGAGAGGGTTGGTAGGGCGTTGCTCTGGGTCAGGCTCTCTTCACAGGGTGCTCAGGTGCATGAATAGTAAAAGTTTTTGATCAGTGCGCATATGAAAAAATCAATGGTAGTGGGGTGCCTGCACACCGGCTTTCTCTTTTTGCCAGTGCCCAACTCCGCGTGGCAGAGGGGCCAGGAGCCAAACCAGTGTTAAGGAGGCAGTCCTCACTTGAATCTTTATGATCTATGTGTTCGGCTTGTGTAGAAATTCGGGGGCGTGTGCAGGGACAAACAACCTCAGTCTGAATTTATACTATATCGTAGGAGTAGGGGCCAGCGCGGGAAGGACCCGACTGGGTCAGCAGCAGCTCTTCAGAGCTGTACATGAGGGCCCGAACCATAAGTCCGGTCTTTGGTGCGCAGCTGAGTCCCTAGTAGTGTTCTCCACTATTTACTTCACCGCGGGGCTCCGGTCGCCCCATTGCAAATCATAGCGTTGGAAGGGTGGAAGGAGGGCAGCAGGGGGAAGCGTCAGATGTATAAGTTTGGCTGCTCACATCCGGCACCTTGCTGGAGCGCTGCAACGGGGCCACGGTCCACCCGCAAACCGTTTCGTCCTCCTCTCCACCGGTGGGGCACGAAGCACCAGATGGAGGTTGGCTCCGGCGCAGAGGAGTCTGCTCCAACGGACACGTTCCCTGTTGGGTCGGAGTGTCGTTCACCACAGTTCACCCGATGCTCGGGGCACAGGCAGCGCCAGGGCCTTCATGCACATCCCAGCTCTGCTTTCGGCATGCGCCCTCGTTCCGGACCTCAGACAGAGGGGGCCCGCTCTCACACAGTGTTTCTCCTCGGATCCTGCACCGATTCACTCCGTTGTTGGAACGCCTGAAGGGAATTGATTCCTACATCTTGGTCACCATGATTTCCTGAGTGGGGGGATGCGCCAGAGGGGGCACAAGCCACTTATGGGACCACGGGGTGCGGAGCTCACGCATAGTGAGAGCTCATCTGCGCGCCCTCTGTTGGCCAAATCCGCTAATATTTTTGAATAGATATTAGCATTGATATTTAATAAGGAAATGGGCCTATGTGAGCCATTATCCCTAGGCTCTTTGCCTGGTCTGAGTACAAGGACAGTGATAGATTCCTCCATGGATGGGGTAACGGATCCCATCAGGCCAAAGGAGTTGAAAAGGGCTGTTAATGGGGCTACTAGTTGGGCACGGAATATTTTATAAAACCTGGTTGTGTATACGTCATGGCCCGGGGCTCTGGGTTTGAGGGACTTAATGGCTGCGGCTATCTCTTCACCTGGGATCGGAGCATCAAGGGTCTCCCTGACAGAGTCCTTGAGTGGGGGAAGTGCGGCACTTTGTAGGTACTCCAGTTGTTTTTCCTGATTCCATGATGATGCCGACATTACCTCAGATAGGTGGGCCGCCGCCAGTCGCAGTTTATCTTGTTCTGAAAATTAGACTCTGCCCTGGGGGTCTCAAAGTCACAATATGGTATTTCTTTTCTTTGCCTTGGCTAGCTTTTCCACTAACAGTATATTGGCTTTATTTTTTTTGGCGTAGTAGCCCTGCTTAGATTTAGCCAACAGATGCGCCATGTCCACTGCATAGTGGGCTTCCAACTTTTTCCGGGCCACTGGTAGAGTTTTTTGGGACTTTGGGGACCACCCTTTGCATTTCAGGTCGGCTTCAGCAGCTCTCTGGACTTCTTTTTCGAGATCCATTCGGATTTGTCACTTGTGTTTATGGAACGCCGCCCCATGAACAGTTAGTTCTCCCCGCACCACGGCTTTCATAGCGTCCCAGGTGTTAGCAGGGGAGGTGTTGTCGTTCAGATTTTCCATGAAAAAATTCTTGATCGCTTTTGCTATAGAGTCCCTTAAAGGCATAGGTCAAGGGGATACTGAAAAAAACGGCGTGTGATTCACAGTTTTACATACATTGTCATTGCAGCATACTGTAATGTCAGGAGCCGCCAGCAGTTCTGCCATGATGTAATGTAAAGCATCTAGCGTGCGTACTTGCATGCACACTGTACAGTATCAGTATACCCATGACCTATAGTCAGATACGTGGTAGTTTTACCTCAGTAGTCCTAATATTATTTTTTAAACACTCACATACGGATATATTGTCTCCAGTTCTAATGGAGACTCGATGGTTATCTGCATTTTCACCCTTTGTTATTCTGACTCTCCCCATTCGCAACAAGGAGACTCGCGACTATGTAATCTCTTTATACTAACCAGATAATACAGTATGAGAGCGGCTGTTTTGAAATCCCACTGCCCGGTCCATGAGGTGACTATCACTACCAGGTGAGTCATTTATCTCTTCCCTTTACTATTGATTACTGTACCTCTACTCTCTATTGTATTCTTCCTCATTTAGAGTGACACTATTTTTTCATTAAACAGGTAGGACTTCACCACTACATTTGGCCCTATGACCTAGCGAGACAAGGTCAGTACCCTATAGGTCTATGTAGAGTAATATATACTTTTACTTCAAAATAGCTCAACTAAAATAGTATATTTACTATTCCTTAGGCTAACACATGAACACTAAAACCACACCTTGAAATTATCATGAAACAATACGCTCCCTGCCATGAAGGATTATTCATCCGAAACGCATTGGCATTGATTTGATCTGAGAGGAGCTTGTTGGATTACACTCTCTGACATTCTATGTTATCAAATGGATGTACAATATGATTGCAACTTGTAATATAGTTGTTAAGCTATGTGAATGCACCTTTTGGATTTGACTGCAGAATCTACTACCTCAGTATGTCTTTGGATGACACTAACTGCTCACGGATGGTTATGCTAGTCATAAATATGAACCTCTACATTATTCTGTACTGAAGTTTGATCCTCATTGTAGGCTTTACTTATTTTGTTATCACAAATACATTTCTGTTATACAGAAATGGTCTTTGATATTGTTTTTTGTCAAATTAAGAGAAGTTGGATACTGTGAATTATTTACCATTACAGTCTATCATGAGAAGCCCTTGCATTGGCACCTTCTGATTGCTTTAGTCCAAAGGGTGACCTGGGATTTTATGTCCCTCAAGGAGTGCATCGTAGGGTTACCGATTAGCAACAACCAGTTATGTTTTGGGCACCCTTGGGGCCGGTCTAGGTCCCAAGGGAACAAGCACTTTCCTGGACGCCATCAGCAGATGCAGGCAGCCTCATTCCTGCTCCTTGGAGACACAGCTCCCTCGCCACGCTGCAGCCCATCACCTCCAGCCCTCAGCTCCTGTCAGCGTCTGCATCTTGGTTCCTCTAGTCCAGACAGCATACCCAGCTTGCTTCCTCTCTTGAAAAACACCACACCTTTTTATAGTTGTGAAAACGGTCAAGTGGAGTCAGGTGTGAGTGATAATCAGTGGGACAGTTTAAGTTCTTTCCATATAATATGATATGCCATTTATAACGTGTCTGTACACAAGTGGCGCGACAAGACAAGGAGGGGGAATGAAAGGGAGGACAAAATAACAATCTAACTAGGCCTTGTGTCATTCAGATCGCGCAAGTGTGGGGAAGGGGAGAAGTGCCAGGGCAGAGTGGAAGGGGGAAGTGCAATTAACTCACAAGTGCAGCCAGCGGATGTCTCATAAGTGCAGAGAGAAGGGACTGTAGGGTTGCCGGTACAGACCCTTAAGTGCTGGGGAGCCCGAAGGCAGTGCGAGGGCAACTGGGCATGCAGGAGCCTGGCCCTGAGTTCAGAGGGTGACCAGTGCGCAGGGCTGTCAGTTGCATCAGCAAGGGAGAGGAAGAGACACAACAGAAGCGCAAAGGAAGGTCTTGAGTTGGTTCCGGAACCAGAGGTGGTTCTGCACAAGTTTGGGAGAGGCAGGGAGGATGTTCATAGGAAGGTCCCAGCCGAGGAGATCTATTTGCCCCAACTCTCTGCTTGGAGAAGCGTCTGTCCCTCAGAGAGTTGGAGTTGGATGAGCGGCGAGCTCAAGAAGTAAGATGTTTTGGAAGAGAAGGTTGGAGGTGGAGCGGTCCCAGGCACCAGAAAGCCTTGTGGACGAAGCAGAGGGTCTTGAAATTGATCGTTGCAGCCATGGGGAGCCGGTGAAGAGATTTCAGAGCTAGAGAGATACGATCCCTGCGCTTCAGGCCAAGGACAAGTGTTGCAGTCCTTTTCTGGATAAGTTGTAGAGGTCGAAGAGTAGAGGCAGGAAGATTTAGAAAGAGGCTGTTGCAATGGTCCAGCCTAGAGAGGACCAGGGCTTTGGAGACAGTGAGCTTCAGGGGAAAAGTAAGAAAACGAAGAATACCTCGGAGAATATAGTCCGTTTCCCTTGCACTCCCCATGTTGTTCCTATGGGAAATCCTCATTGACCTTAGTTGCATCTTCCTCGTCTCAGTGTTTGTTGGAAATGGGGAGGGGGAAATGGGGTGTGATTAAAAATACCCCTTAAAGGCTGAGGGAGAGTGGGTTTGGACTTTGTTCAGTACTAGATGTTGGGATTGGTTGGGGCCTGTTAAGGTGAGTCTGTGATGTTTTCCATCTTTCTTTATTTGGATTGTTTGGGTAGGAGTAATACCGGGGTGTTAGTTCTAAAGAGGAAAAGGATGGGTTTACAGCATATCCTCTGGGTTTTGCAGACACGGAGACAAGGTCAGTGTCAAGGGTTGTGAAAGGGTTTGGTCTCCCTAAATGTCGAAAAAGTTTGATCTTCCCTTTTCTTGAGGAAGGGACTTGGTTGATAATATGCCATGAACAAAGAGGGAGGGTGGGATGTATTGGGGCAAGAACGGGGGAATACCATACCTCGCCTACGTACGCTCTCCCTGCAGTCCCCAAGGACCCCTCTGCCCAGGTGAACCTCCCTCGCTTGTCTGCCCCCAGTGTTGGGATCCAAGAGTGATGGCCCTTCCCAGGCCCCCTGAACAACGGGGGAATACTTGTGAGAACGCCCTCAGGTTTCTTACACTTGTCTATTCGTTTACTATTCTCTCTGGCCTCTTGTGACTCTATTGCTCCTACTCTTCCCTCTTTGCATTGGCTTCCTTTATGTTCTGGCCTTAAATTCAATTTCCTCTGTTTAGTTTTTTAGTCTATCCACAATCTCTCCCCAACATATTTGACTTCTTTTGTGTCTTTCTTTTCCCCTCCTCATCTCCTCTGCTCCCACTCCCAATTTTTCTGTTTCTCCGCCTCCTTGTGCTCAATCACGTTTCTGCTCTTATGTCTTCTAATCTTACACTCTATCTACTCTCTATCTAACTGGCTTTTTATATTTCCTCATTACCCATGCTTGAAGTTCCGTTTTCCGATGTCTGGCATTTTGGTGTAAAGCGCGATGCTGTCACTGTTCTCGCTCCCGCTCAAGCTACTTGTTGTAATTTCTCTGCCCAGTTTCTGCCCTCACCTGCGATTCTAATGCTCTTTCGCTCGCTTTTTCCAGGCAATCCACGGTTTTCGCGAAATAGAGAAGTCCCAGTGGACGGAGCAGAATGCCAAGATCCTACAGCGGGTGCGAGATGTGGCATTTCCCCCGGGCGTGCCTCAACTCTCCTTGGTGCATGTTCTGGATCTGAAGGCGGACGGCTATATCAAGCCACACATCGATAGCGTAAAGGTGAAGGCAAAGCTAGTTTCCAGTCGCGGGAAGGTGGGAGGGTGTGATCCAGATATTAATTACAGTCCTGGGGATCCACAACCTTCCTGTCTCTGACCCCTAGTCTTACTCTCTATGCTGGGTGTGCTGTGCTAAAGCTGAGATTGTGGCAGTTCTCCCTCTCTCCCTCCCTCCCTCCCTCCCAGTCTCTCCCTCTGTAAACAAAGCATTGGATAGTTACGCTTGCTGGGTCTCTTATGCAACATCCCCATTATGATCGGTATCCCTACAAAATATCCCCGCCAAAAATATCGCCGTACACATGGCTGTTTGTCTCGCCATATGTGATATTTTTGGGGGGGGGGATAATTTGTGGGAGCGGGGGTTGCAGGGGTGTCCCCCACACATTTTAAAATAATGCGGGATTGTCCCCCGCAGGGTCCATGGGTCAATATCGCTGCAAAAATATGGCAATATTTTTGTATCGCAATATTTTTGCAGGGATATTAACACATGGAAGCTTACGATGCCACCTGATCCAATCTTTTTGGCTGTAATACAGCTATGGAATTCATTGTGGTAAATACACCATAGTGGGAATTGCTTGGGTCTAGCTGAGCAGCCTAAAGCTTGGCAAAGTGATGACCTGTACAAGGCCAGTCACAGACTCCCTGCTCGGCGGTAAGTTGGTTGGAGCAAACCAAGCCATTCCATTTTATTGCAGGTGGAACATATGTGTAGGTTCAGAATCACTTGTGCATTAAACCATGAAATAGTGTGAGCAGGTAGTGAAGAAAGAGAAGTCACTAAGCATTTATGTTAAGGGATGTGGTTGTTGGTGAAGTGCAGAGTTGTAGGCTGGTCTCTGGGTACTGTGGTTGTGGGTGGAGCGCAGAGTTGTATACTGGTCTCTGGGGACTATAGTTGTGGGTGGAGCGCAGAGTTGTAGACTGGTCTCTGGGGTTCTACGTCATTTAATCGCGGGACTTTTCATCGCTACATTTTTTTAACCCCTCCCCAAAAACAAACGCAGAGTTTTTTCAAAATAAATTCGCGATAAAAAAACCCTGCGATCAAAAGTCCCGCGATCAAAGGACGGTATACCGTCTCTGGGGACTATAGTTATGGGTGGAGTGCAGAGTTGTAGACTGGTCTCTGGGGACTGTGGTTGTGGGTGGAGTGCAGAGTTGTAGACTGGTCTCTGGGGACTGTGGGTTTGGGTGGAGCGCAGAGTTGTATACTGGTCTCTGGGAACTGTGGTGGTGGGTGGAGCACAGAGTTGTAGACTGGTCTCTGGGGACTGTGGTTGTGAGTGGAGCGCAGAGTTGTATACTGGTCGCTGGGGACTGTGTTGTGGGTGGAGCGAAGACTTGTAAACTGGTCTCTGGGGACTGTGGTTTTGAGTGGATCGCAGAGTTGTAGACTGGTCTCTGGGGTTCTACGTCATTTAATCGCGGGACTTTTCATCGCTACATTTTTTTAACCCCTCCCCAAAAACAAACGCAGAGTTTTTTCAAAATAAATTCGCGATAAAAAAACCCTGCGATCAAAAGTCCCGCGATCAAAGGACGGTATACCGTCTCTGGGGACTATAGTTATGGGTGGAGTGCAGAGTTGTAGACTGGTCTCTGGGGACTGTGGTTGTGGGTGGAGTGCAGAGTTGTAGACTGGTCTCTGGGGACTGTGGGTTTGGGTGGAGCGCAGAGTTGTATACTGGTCTCTGGGAACTGTGGTGGTGGGTGGAGCACAGAGTTGTATACTGGTCTCTGAGAACTGTGGTTGTGGGTGGAGCGCAGAGTTGTAGGCGGGTCTCTGCAGACTGTGGTGGTGGGTGGAGCGCAGAGTTGTAGACTGGTCTCTGGGGACTGTGGTTGTGAGTGGAGCGCACAGTTGTATACTGGTCTCTGGGGACTGTGGTTGTGGGTGGAGCGCAGAGTTGTAGACTGGTCTCTGGGGACTGTGGTTGTGGGTGGAGCGCAGTTATAGACTGGTCGCTGGGGACTGTGTTGTGGGTGGAGCGAAGACTTGTAAACTGGTCTCTGGGGACTGTGGTTGTGGGTGGAGCGCAGAGTTGTAGACTGGTCTCTGGGGACTGTGGTTGTGGGTGGAGCGCAGTTATAGACTGGTCGCTGGGGACTGTGTTGTGGGTGGAGCGAAGACTTGTAAACTGGTCTCTGGGGACTGTGGTTTTGAGTGGATCGCAGAGTTGTAGACTGGTCTCCAGGGAAGTGGGATCAAATATGAAGGTTATGCCACATTGTTTTGTGGGGTGTTTCCCTTGAGGTTGGAGGTGGTGGTTTGTTGCAGAGGTAGAGTGCTGGGGTGTGGGGTGTACCCCACCTCATGCGAAGGGTGTTGAAGAGGTGAGTGAGTAATAACAAGTGTGACTTCTGATGTTATGGCAGCCTCTTGGAACTAGGTTTAGGAAGGGGTGGTTGGGGAGTTAGGAGGAGTTATAAATCCTGACTTGAGATTCTGGGTGAGTTGGAAATGTAGGTTTTGTGTTGCCATATGGGACTGGGGTGTAATACTCTAGTATACTAAAAAATGTCATCCTAGGTGAAGGAATGCAACGTGGCATAGTGATAGAACAGATTATAGCGGTTAGCCTGCAGTGGGTACTATTTAAGCATTCAATCTATTGCTGTGTGTCGTTGCTGTATGGAGTGTAAGGTGTAAAGAGGAGTATAAAGAGGGTGTGGGTGGGAGGTATGTGTCTTAGAACTGCGTTATGTTATGGTTGATGCTGTGTTTTTTGGCTGACCTGTGTTGCTAAGAGTTGTGACTAGGGATGGGTTGTAGTATTACGCGCTGGTGGCACTTGAGAAGAGGCTGTGTAAGTGAGCTTGGCCGGTGTCCTGCATAGAGGATTCCCAGGCGGTGACCCCCTCCCATGTGGCCAGGAGACGGCAGCCGCGACCTCATCCTGACCCTGGGCATGGCTATATGACGGAAGATCACATGGGAGGAGAAAACTACCTGGGAGATGTCATGACTTCATTGGGCGAAACCCGGCATCTCCCCCATTTTCATGAGGAAGACCCTATCATAATACCCAAGATCTTATACCATGAGGAAGACAGACTAATACCTGAGACCCTAATAGCATATTGTCAACTGCTGGTTCCCCTAGTAGAAGAAGTAAAGAAACCTCTTCATATATTTCTGGTCAAACATCCATCTATGACACAAGTGCAGAAAGCTCCAACACAACACCTTTTCTTTCTGAAATACCTTTACGAGTAAAATCACCAAGTAGAACTGTTCAAATATCATGTGTCCAATGTCACTTATCGCCTTCAACTCCCAGAATTACCCAAGTGCTGAGACGAGGAAGATGCAGGAGTTTGAACAAGGAACCAAGAGCTTGAAACACAATATGCAGTCTGTTTTTCTGAGGCACCTGTGGGTGGGACATTTAAACTTCGCGAGTGTACTATCCAGAGAGGCAGTGGGCTACTGTCCTAAGGCTCACAGGCGTGGAGATCACATACAGGTGTGTCGGAGCACTGAAGACCACCACATCAGAGGGAGATATGCTGTGCCGGAGAGCAGAGGGCCGAGGAAACGCTGGGAGCTGCGAGAGAAGTCCTGGGCGCTCGGCAGGCCGAGAAGGCTGCATTCTCCATTCCGGTTCCTGAAGGGAAGCCGGCGAGTGACTGCAGAGCCAGGAAGGAAACCGGAAGCGCATCTGCATATTCCAGTGTCGAAAGCCTCTTGAAAGCAACACGCTGCAGAAGCGGGAACTGGACCGGAGACGCTGGATATCACGTGACTTGGTATTTATAACACGCCTTTACACAAGTGTTTCTAGGTGCCATTAAGATCTGTGAGTCTACCCGAAGCCAGTGGGGACCTCGGGGCGTTCCGGAGACCAAGCCAATCGCAATCTGAACGTAATACCATTATTAACGCTGGGAGATGATTGTTTGAATTCAGAAAAGGCAAAGTATAGTCCCCAATGAGCTATGGATGCATGAAGTGCAGGTGTGGGGCAAATCTTGAGAAAACCTTACCGCAATCATATATCCCAAGCCAAGAGCAATACGTACAGTATTGGTGATACAGAGAGGCTGTGAAACACATGTGAAGCCTAGGCAAAGCACGACATCAGGCAATTGAATTACTTGAGAAGCCCAGGCAAAGCACGACACCAGGCAATTGAAACAGATACGCCCTGGAAGGGGAGCATACCAGGCAAGTGAGAACCACAGGTGAAGACCTGGCAGGCGAGTACACCAGGCAGTTGATGTTGCATAAAGAAACCTGGCATGGGAGTGTACCAGGCAATTATAAAAACTTCCAGGGATGTTAAAGAAAGAGTGTTTTTCTGAACCAAGGAAAGATTGTGTTAAAGAAAGACTGTTACAGACAGGAACCGTGTGAACCAAGGCAAGATACAAAGGGACTGTTAGTAAAAGAGCCATCCTACTTAGGAATCCAGGGGAAGGGGTCCACCTTCTGGATCCAAGGGCTTCCCCCTTTGAGAGCATGTGTGTTGGAACTGTTCTTTCTTCGCTTGTGAACACTTTTTGGCAGTATCAAGTTGAAGATATTTTTTTACACATTTGTATTGCTTTTTTGTAGTGTGAGGGTCAGGATACACATTTGTATTGCTTTTTTGTAGTGTGAGGGTCAGGATACACATTTGTATTGCTTTTTTTTGTAGTGTGAGGGTCAGGATATGATGATTTGGACACAAGGACGGCTTTTCAGTTATTGGCATCCTGACGCAGACAGACTTCTTAGTCTTGGTTTATAGATATGGAAACTCCCCTAGAGCATAGGGTCAGAGAGGTGTTTTTCCACCCATTTTTCATTTAATAAATATCTTTGACAAAAACATGACAACCTTGTGTCCAGCTCTCATTCCTGACTCTCGCGATCATTGTAGGGGGAAGCTGTAGTCATGCTGTTTCTCATGCTTCTTCATTTACCCTTTCACCTCTCAGTTTTGCGGAAGCACCATTGCTGGCCTGAGCCTGCTGTCTTCCAGCGTGATGCGACTTGTCAGCGAGCAGAACAAGGATGACTGGGCTGACCTCCTGCTTGAAAGACGCTCCCTGTATATACTCGGGTAAGCGCCTGGGTGGCGAATATACATATACATTCTTGGGTGAGAGCCTGGCCAAGGATTGTACCTGCACATCCTCCTCCTTTTGGGGGAATGCCCCTGCATATCCTTCTAAGACCCTGGGTGGGAAATGTCCCTGCATATCCTCCTGATAAGACCCTGGGTGGGGAATTGTCCATGCATGTTCTCCTGGTAAGAGTCTGGGTGGGGAATGTCCCTGCATATCCTCCTTATAAGAGCCTGGGCGGAGAAAGTACTTGCATATCCTCCTGGTAAGAGCCTGGGTGGGGAATGTACCTGCATATCCTCCTTATAAGAGCCTGGGCGGAGAAAGTACCTGCAAATTCTCCTGGTAAGAGCCTGGGTGGGGAATTTACCTGCATATTCTCCTGGTAAGAGCCTGGGTGGGGAATTTACTTGCATATTCTCCTGGTAAGAGCCTGGGTGGGGAATGTCCGTGCATATTCTCCTGGTAAGAGCCTGGGTGGGGAATGTCCCTGCATATCCTCCTGATAAGACCCTGGATGGGGAATGTAGCTGCATAGCCTCCTGATAAGACCCTGGGTGGGGAATGTACCTGCATAGCCTTCTGATAAGGCCCTGGGTGGGGAATGTAACTGCATAGCCTCCTGATAAGACACTGGGTGGGGAAATGTACCTGCATATCCTCCTGATAAGACCCTGGGTGGGGAATTTCCGTGCATATTCTCCTGGTAAAAGCCTGGGTGGGGAATGTCCCTGCATATCCTCCTGATAAGACCCTGGGTGGGGAATGTCCCTGCATCTCCTCCTGATAAGACCCTGGGTGGGGAATGTCCCTGCATATCCTCCTGATAAGACCCTGGGTGGGGAATGTCCCTGCATCTCCTCCTGATAAGACCCTGGGTGGGGAATGTACCTGCATATCCTCCTGATAAGGGAATGTCCCTGCATCTCCTCCTGATAAGACCCTGGGTGGGGAATGTACCTGCATATCCTCCTGATAAGACCCTGGGTGGGGAATGTCTGTGCATATTCTCCTGGTAAGAACATGGCATGTATGGGTAATGTACCTGTATATCCTCAGGCAAGAACCTGGGTTGATAATGCACCTGCATATCCCAAGGTAAGCGTCTGACTGTGGAATGTACCTGTACATCCTGTGGTAAGTGCCTGGGTGGATAAAGTGTCTGCATAGCTTGAAATAAGAGCCTGGGTGAGGAATGTGGCTGCATAACCTCCTGTAAGAGTTTGGCTATGAAGTGTACCGAGGCGTCCTAAATTAGGAACCTGGTTGGGGATTATACATATACATGTACATTTTCAGATGAGAGCCTGGCCAAGGGATGTGCCTGCACGTCCTCTAGTAAGATGGGTGGGGAATGTCCCTGCATATTGTCCTGGTAAGAGCCTGGGTGGGGAATGTGCCTGCACGTCCTCTAGTAAGATGGGTGGAGAGTGTATCTGTACATTCACCTGGTAAGAGCATGGGTGGGGAATGTGCCTGCACGTCCTCTAGTAAGATGGGTGGAGAATGTATCTGTACATTCTCCTGGTAAGAGCATGGGTGGGGAATGTGCCTGCACGTCCTCTAGTAAGATGGGTGGAGAGTGTATCTGTACATTCTCCTGGTAAGAGCCTGGGTGGGGAATGTGCCTGCACGTCCTCTAGTAAGATGGGTGGAGAGTGTATCTGTACATTCTCCTGGTAAGAGCATGGGTGGGGAATGTGCCTGCACGTCCTCTAGTAAGATGGGTGGAGAGTGTATCTGTACATTCACCTGGTAAGAGCATGGGTGGGGAATGTGCCTGCACGTCCTCTAGTAAGATGGGTGGAGAGTGTATCTGTACATTCTCCTGGTAAGAGCATGGGTGGGGAATGTGCCTGCACGTCCTCTAGTAAGATGGGTGGAGAGTGTATCTGTACATTCTCCTGGTAAGAGCATGGGTGGGGAATGTGCCTGCACGTCCTCTAGTAAGATGGGTGGAGAGTGTATCTGTACATTCTCCTGGTAAGAGCCTGGGTGGGGAATGTGCCTGCACGTCCTCTAGTAAGATGGGTGGAGAGTGTATCTGTACATTCTCCTGGTAAGAGCCTGGGTGGGGAATGTGCCTGCACGTCCTCTAGTAAGATGGGTGGAGAGTGTATCTGTACATTCTCCTGGTAAGAGCATGGGTGGGGAATGTGCCTGCACGTCCTCTAGTAAGATGGGTGGAGAGTGTATCTGTACATTCTCCTGGTAAGAGCCTGGGTGGGGAATGTGCCTGCACGTCCTCTAGTAAGATGGGTGGAGAGTGTATCTGTACATTCTCCTGGTAAGAGCCTGGGTGGGGAATGTGCCTGCACGTCCTCTAGTAAGATGGGTGGAGAGTGTATCTGTACATTCTCCTGGTAAGAGCATGGGTGGGGAATGTGCCTGCACGTCCTCTAGTAAGATGGGTGGAGAGTGTATCTGTACATTCACCTGGTAAGAGCATGGGTGGGGAATGTGCCTGCACGTCCTCTAGTAAGATGGGTGGAGAATGTATCTGTACATTCTCCTGGTAAGAGCATGGGTGGGGAATGTGCCTGCACGTCCTCTAGTAAGATGGGTGGAGAGTGTATCTGTACATTCTCCTGGTAAGAGCATGGGTGGGGAATGTGCCTACACGTCCTCTAGTAAGATGGGTGGAGAATGTATCTGTACATTCTCCTGGTAAGAGCATGGGTGGGGAATGTGCCTGCACGTCCTCTAGTAAGATGGGTGGAGAATGTATCTGTACATTCTCCTGGTAAGAGCATGGGTGGGGAATGTGCCTGCACGTCCTCTAGTAAGATGGGTGGAGAGTGTATCTGTACATTCTCCTGGTAAGAGCATGGGTGGGGAATGTGCCTGCACGTCCTCTAGTAAGATGGGTGGAGAGTGTATCTGTACATTCTCCTGGTAAGAGCATGGGTGGGGAATGTGCCTGCACGTCCTCTAGTAAGATGGGTGGAGAGTGTATCTGTACATTCTCCTGGTAAGAGCATGGGTGGGGAATGTGCCTGCACGTCCTCTAGTAAGATGGGTGGAGAGTGTATCTGTACATTCTCCTGGTAAGAGCATGGGTGGGGAATGTGCCTGCACGTCCTCTAGTAAGATGGGTGGAGAGTGTATCTGTACATTCTCCTGGTAAGAGCATGGGTGGGGAATGTGCCTGCACGTCCTCTAGTAAGATGGGTGGAGAGTGTATCTGTACATTCTCCTGGTAAGAGCATGGGTGGGGAATGTGCCTGCACGTCCTCTAGTAAGATGGGTGGAGAGTGTATCTGTACATTCTCCTGGTAAGAGCATGGGTGGGGAATGTGCCTGCACGTCCTCTAGTAAGATGGGTGGAGAGTGTATCTGTACATTCTCCTGGTAAGAGCATGGGTGGGGAATGTGCCTGCACGTCCTCTAGTAAGATGGGTGGAGAGTGTATCTGTACATTCTCCTGGTAAGAGCATGGGTGGGGAATGTGCCTGCACGTCCTCTAGTAAGATGGGTGGAGAGTGTATCTGTACATTCTCCTGGTAAGAGCCTGGGTGGGGAATGTGCCTGCACGTCCTCTAGTAAGATGGGTGGACAGTGTATCTGTACATTCTCCTGGTAAGAGCCTGGGTGGGGAATGTGCCTGCACGTCCTCTAGTAAGATGGGTGGAGAGTGTATCTGTACATTCTCCTGGTAAGAGCCTGGGTGGGGAATGTGCCTGCACGTCCTCTAGTAAGATGGGTGGAGAGTGTATCTGTACATTCTCCTGGTAAGAGCATGGGTGGGGAATGTGCCTGCACGTCCTCTAGTAAGATGGGTGGAGAGTGTATCTGTACATTCTCCTGGTAAGAGCCTGGGTGGGGAATGTGCCTGCACGTCCTCTAGTAAGATGGGTGGAGAGTGTATCTGTACATTCTCCTGGTAAGAGCCTGGGTGGGGAATGTGCCTGCACGTCCTCTAGTAAGATGGGTGGGGAATGTGCCTGCACATTGTCCTGGTAAGAGCCTGGGTGGGGAATGTGCCTGCACGTCCTCTAGTAAGATGGGTGGAGAGTGTATCTGTACATTCTCCTGGTAAGAGCCTGGGTGGGGAATGTGCCTGCACGTCCTCTAGTAAGATGGGTGGAGAGTGTATCTGTACATTCTCCTGGTAAGAGCCTGGGTGGGGAATGTGCCTGCACGTCCTCTAGTAAGATGGGTGGAGAGTATCTGTACATTCACCTGGTAAGAGCCTGGGTGGGGAATGTGCCTGCACGTCCTCTAGTAAGATGGGTGGAGAGTGTATCTGTACATTCTCCTGGTAAGAGCCTGGGTGGGGAATGTGCCTGCACGTCCTCTTGCAAGCTCTGGGCTGTGGAAAGTACTTGGACGTCCTTGGGGAAGAACCTGGTTGGAGATTATACATGTACGCTATTAGGTGAGAGCCTGGCCGAGGAAAGTTCCTGCACGTCCTCTGATAGGATCGGTTGGGAATGTACCTGCATATACACTGGTAAGAGATATCCTGGAGCAGATTGCTACATGTATATCTTTGAGTAAGACCCTGGCTTGGAGCAGTGAGTATACATGTTTATCCTCTGGTAAGACCCAGGCTTGGGTGGAGAATATACCTGTGTGTCCTTTCATGAGAGCCTGGCTTGGACAGCCAGTGTACCTTGCTGTTCTCTGGTAAGCGCCATGCTAATACAGAAAGTAGGTCTTTGGGCATGAGCCCATGTGGAGATGGCATCTATATCTTCGGGGTAGGACGCAGGCACTGACATACTCCTTGTTTAATTCTCGGCCTGGGTGTAGACTGTAGTTGTTCCTCTGGTAAGAAATAAAGTGTACGCTGTAACTGCACATCCTTTGCTAGTAGCGGAGAGCAGTGTATGTTAAGTCTTCAGAAGGTTTTGAGTTTGGGGTGACTGCAGCCTGCTGGTGTCATGTGAGATGGGGCACATATCGCACCCTCATACAGTATATCGGGCGCTCTGACATTGCTATGAGGTGGATAGATCCCATCACTGGTTTAGGACGTGTGACAAACCCAAGGTGTTTGTTCCCTAGGGAGGTGAGCCCGAAATGCTTAACACCCCCTACGGGATGTGAAATCCCCAGATATGGATATGTTATCCCTCCTTCCCCCCCCAAACCCTAATAACGTGTGTTGGCCATGTGGGAGCTGAAATGTATAATAATGTAGAACATCCTATTATAATGGCTGGTTTGGTTTCTGACCTCAGTTATCCACAATCCTCTCTTGAAACAGCAGAGCAGTGGATGGCCCAGCCCCCTGAATGAGCATCAGATAAAGAGCCAATCTGAAGTGGCGAGAGAACCCCACAGAGCCTGAGAGAGCTGGGACCCTCCTCATGAGAGGTGTGGCAAGGCACCATGAGAGTATACCAGGGGTGCAGTCCGCACAGGATGTCTGCGCTGCGGACAGTTTGCAGCACCCACCAGGCAAGGAACTGGAAGGGCACGGCCCAGACGAGTGAGGGGGAGTGAGTACCTACTGAGAGACCGGCGTTCTGTGAATCCAGCAGGAATCGGAGCCAGCTAAGCCTTGACGCAGAACCCAGTTGACGAGTTGCAAAGCATCTCTGCGTCAGATGGACTCAGGAACCATCCCGGCGAGCACCACACAGAAGACAAAAGTATGCAGTGGCTCAGAGGAACTGGGGGGTGGGCTTGAGGCCCAATGAAGGAGAATATTGAGGAACCCCAAGACAGGGAGAATACCAAGAAACCACAAGGCTGGGTGAGCCCAAAGAAACCACAAGGCGGCAGAATACAGAGAAACCCTAAGGCGGGGTGAGCCCAAATAGACCTAAGGCGGGGTGATAATCGAGAAACCCCAAGCGGGGTGAGAACAGAGAGACCCCAGAGAGGGGGATGAGGAGGAGACACGCCCTGTAGTGGGAATATGAGCAAGATGCCCCTGAGTGGGATCAAGAGACTGAGACCAACCACGGCATATGGGAAAATAACCAAGGCAAGAGAGACTGAAAGAATCCTGGACTAGAAAGGAGAAAGACCTTTGGGAATGAAAGAGACTGAAAAGAAACTAGGTGTATGTTTGGGACTGCGCACCAAGGTGTGGAGCCTATGGTAAAGAGACACCAGGGTGGGGGGTCAGGATCCAACCCCCGTCCCTCTATTCAGGCAGCGGCCAACAGTTGTATTTGTTTGCTTTGTGTTTGTCTTTGTAGAACTTGGGTTAGAGTAGGATTCTGGTCCCAGGACATCCTGACAAGCAGCCTTTTACATATTTCTTTGTAGAATAGGGCACCTGACCTTAGGCATAGGGTTAGCTTAAGTGTTGTCTCTATTAAAGAATAAAGAACCATTTAGATAACATGCCGTTGTGTCTGTCTCCTGATTCTGACCTACCACTGATCACACCTAACACTGGTAGCGCATATTGTGTGATCTATATCCTGCGGGATAAGATCTTACGCGCCTGCAATATATCACTGGGTCCTTCTTGGCAGGGGGGGGGTGTAATCCCCCTTTGGGGAAAGCTCTTTAGTAGGCCAGCTGTATGTTGCAATCGGTCTCCTGCCCTGTGAGAGGTTGGAGGAGGCTGGGTATGCCTGTGTCCTAGGCTGCATGCTGTATACTTCACTAGCAGCCATTGACGAACCACCAGTACCATCCTGTACTCATGTCTCTTCTTTCTGTCTTTCCGCAGTGGCAGAGCTCGCTACGAATTTACACACGAGATCTTGAAGGATGAAGACTCCGTTTATAACGGGGAGCGGGTCCCCCGAGAGCGACGCATTTCTGTGATTTGCCGGAACCTGCCAGACAAGGGGACGCCCTATGCTTTGGGGACACCGCCAGAGAATATAGATCCTGCCAGCAGGCTTTAGCAGAACCCTGGGGTACCAAGATCGTACAGACAAACAGATGACAATGGTTCTCTGGAGTGCCGCTCCTTGCCTGAAAGCACAGATTCTTTGAGACCATGTGGGCAAGAAAACAGTTTGATCGACTTTGAACCTTGTCAACCAGCCGCAGAAATGTGTAGAACGGAAAGGTGTGTTTTTCTGCACCGACACCTGGATATGTCCCCTCTCCCCGACTTCTAGTATGTCACAGACAGGTTCTTTGCCATCAGTCCCATGAGTCATGCCTTTCTTACCACCTAGGTTTCATTCCCATGAACTTTTGACCTTTCTGACGCATGAACAAGGTTCTAACAGCAGACTGTATAAATTAGTCCAGGCATAAGTGCATCTTTAATAAATAAATAAGTTATGAATCCATAAATGACTTTCATCATACTGTACATGGCTGGCGCGGAGAGACCGGACAGGAACACACACTGCAGACCCCTGTGATGCTTCACCTGAAGGCCCAGCTGCATGGCGAGGGGGCTTTTAGGAGGGTGGGCCAGCTCAGAGTTTCCAGATAGGGGGCCGCAGGCACGCAGCCTACTATCTGTCTAGGAGAGGGCTCGCCATTGTGACTGATGTTCAGATCGTTCTGCTCTTGCCAGGTGCCCATGAACTGCTGGCCTTTCACCTATTTCCACCAAGTCCTACATTTAAGGGCAAATGGTCCTCGATGCGCAGGGGCCATGTAAACGATACTGCTGTCTCTTCAGAAGACTTTATTGAAGTCTTTTAATCTGTCCCACTTTCCCAGCATCATCACTCTTGGCCACATATCAAGGTATGTCCTTCCTGTTTGGGATCACAAACAGTCTTGCCTGTTGGAGTCATGGAGCAATGAGAACGCTTGGATCCAGGAGCAGTCCGGATCTCTACGGTCTCTCGGAGTCCCAGAGCACTGTGGCCTGTTGGGGTCTGCAAGCATTCGGGGGCTGTTTTCCACTCAGCCCACACAGCCACATGCAGAAGCAGAAAGCTTCTCCACCTTGTGCCACTGGTGGCTGTCGTCAAGGAAGGCCACGTCCTCATAGTGCAGGGGGCGGCAGCAGGGGTTGCTGAAGATCTTGTCCTCTATGAGGGCTGGGATATCGCTCTTCTGTAGCAGTACGGACAGTGTCAGGTCATGGTTGGTGCGTGCCCGTGGGCAGTTTCCGCCACAGAATTTGAACGGGATGGTCTCCTCCGATTCGTATCCCAAGCCCAGGTCCTTCACCCGCAGCGTAAGGCTCTTCAGCCGACACTCACGGTCCTGGCGGCCGCTGGACAGTCTGCGCTTCTGGCGGGTCCTGGCCACCGCTGCAACCAGCTCAGCCACGACAGAGGGCTGGGGATCTCCCATCTGCATGTGATGCTCTGGAAGACACAGAGAAAGAGTTTATTAACTTAATAAATAAAAGTGCACTTTGCTGATGAATGGTTCAGAGCTCAGAATTTTGTAATAACGTTGGGCATGTCTTCTTCCCTCTGTGGATCGAGGCACAGCCTCCCTCAGGGATTGAGGCATGGCATGCCCTGCAGAATGAAGTGGGGTGTTACCTGGGGGCTGTGGCGTGGCATGGCCTGGGGGCAGCAGCACAGTGTGCCCTGGGGATCATTTCACGTCATGCTCTGGGGAACATGGTACCCCCCCTGGGGATGGCGAGGGAGGCACTGCGTGCCCTGGGGGTTACAGCATGGTGTGCTTTAGGACTTGTATGGTGGACACAGGACAGCCAAAGCACAGAAGAGGGGGCTCAGCAAATCAGTACTTGGCTGCCCCACTATATACGTTGTTTCGCAGAAGCCCTCCCCAAACGCAATCACTTTTTCATACGAAGATAGTCTTCATTTACAGTCTCACCCAAAAGATATTAGCTCAGTAAAAACCAAGCAATGCGAATGTATCCCCCAGTTCAGTGCATTATGTGGTCATGTTAGTCAGCTCCTTCTCTGCCTTTCTGCTGCAATGGAGCTTCCTGGTTGAAGTCTGTGCAAGGAGGTCTCAGCACAGCCTTGCAGGGAAGGCAAGGGGCTGACTGCCTCTCCTGGTCCAGGACACTTCTAAAGAGACTGAGCTCCTCTCCCCTCCTATCAGCAGGCCATCCTACCTCAGGGCTGTCTACCAGTGGTTGTCTAATTAGGAATATAATAGACACTTATCTGGATGCTTGGATCTTCTCCCCATCCACAAGTGCAGCCTGCCGCTGTAGTCTGCAACGGTGTGGCTGCCTTTCTCTATGTGCCGGTGCTGCTGCACTCCCGAAGCATACAGCGGACCATTGAGTCCAATACATTTCTCTTCGGTACGGATGTCTGAACCTGGCCTCTCCGATGGGCCTGCTGACCCTAATGCTCCTTGAATTGGTCTCTGCCTACGCCCGACTGTTCACTGACCCTAGAGCCTAGTCGCTACCCTACTCCTGCACAGCTCCAAAAGGAGAAAGAAGTGCGCACAGTGTAAAGAGAGGGAGTGGACTCTACCATACCAGGCAGGACCTCACACCCTTCAAAGGTTCAAACAAAGTGCCAATTCAGGGGAACTACCAGATTCTCCATCGCCTAGTATAGCATGGCATTACTGGCCGATCCCAACACAGCATTCCCTGGAAAACACCCCCTGGCATTCATGGGGAATCCCAGATTGGTATTCCCCAAGGGCTGCACTGAAGGTCTACTTGGGAATTGTGCCACCACATTCCCTGAAATTCCCTGTTGAGAGCCTACAAAGCTGCTCCAAAACCTGTTCCCATCCAACCCTGTTGAGATGAGGGCATGATATGATATGGCATTTATAATGCCCCTATACACAAGTGTTTCAAGGCGCGACGAGGCAAAAGAGGGAGCACAAAGGGAGAACAGACAACAATCCTACTAGGCCAGGTGTCATTCAGATTGTGCAAGTGCATGGGATGGGGGGAGGGACAGTGCATGGGATGGGGGGAAGGACAGTGCATGGGATGGGGGGAGGGACAGTGCATGGGATGGGGGGAGGGACAGTGCATGGGATGGGGGGAGGGATAGTGCAGTACATGGGGGAATAGAGAAATAGCAATAAGTAAGATAACGGCCAGCAAGTGACAAGTGCAGGGGTAAGTGCTGACATCAGGTGTCTAGTGCTGCTAGGGGGACTGCAGGGACACAGAAACAGTCCCCAAGTGTGGGGGTTGCCAGACGGGCAGTGCAGGAGTGTGAGACTGGTGGGGGAGGACCTGGGCCCGAGATCAGAGGGTGTCCAGATAACCAGTGCAGTTCAGGTTACAGACAGGAGGTCAGCAGGGGAGGAGAAAAAGCAGAAGCAAAGAGAAAGGTTTTGAGGTGCTTCCGGAACCGGGGATGGTTCTCCCCAAGTTTCTGGGAGGCTGTTCCAGAGGGAGGCCCCATTCGAAGAAAGTGATCTACCACCAACTCGTTGCTTGGAGAAGCGACTGACCCTGAGGCGGATGAGCGAAGAGCTCAAGAAGGAATTGTGTTGGGGCTGCAGACAGTGCCGTCCATGGGTACAGTCAGTATCAAACCCTACACAGCAAGAAAGTTATTGTGCAGGAGTATATTGAAAATGAGGCCTCAAGTGAATCATAAAAGATGCCCACTTTGTATTGGATAAAATGTAGAAAGCCGGAAATCTCATGCCATCAGCGATTTGTCTCCCATCGGGTCTTCCATGCCTTCCGGGGTGAAGTGAGCAGACGGACATTCACAGGGACAGGTGTTGGCCAGGCAGAAGCCCCTCCGTAGCCCGTGGTCTGTACGCTACCAGAGCACCTTTGGGAACGCGTATTGAGTCAGTGGTGCCAGCAGAGCCACTTGGTTTATCGTAAACTGGGTCCTTCCTCTGGCCCAGTGGTCGGGATCTGCACTGGTTTTGGAAAGATGTATAATCGTACAGGGCGAGGAGCGCGTTCAGTAAAATTAACTGTATTTGGGATTTTGGCCATCCCATTTGAACACTATAGTGTGACTCTGCCCTTTCCCCCAAGGCATTCACACCACCCCAGACACCCCCCCCCCGCACCCCCCCCCTGAAGCCTCCCCGCCCCCCACTGTGTGGGGTGCTCAACATCTTTGAGTTTGAATAGATTCGGCTCATGCTTAGTTGACAGAAATTCAAAATGATTTAAAGGAATTGTAGAAACCAAGTCTTCATTATTTATTAATAGGGTATTTATTGAGTTCAAACAGAGTACTTTACAAGTCATACGAGAAGTACATGGCAGGGGAAACAGGTTGCACGGGATCCATATAAAGGAACAGGGGGACTGACGCTAGGGGCAGGGCAGATAATTAGGCAACAAAGGATCTACAAGCAACCAGGGGAGGATTGGATCAGATCGCTCAGCCTCAATTTAAGTGGAGACTGGAGGACGTGTGGACCTTGGTGTAAAGTAAGAGCCATTGGAGAGTCTTGAGCTTCGTCCTGAAATCTAGAAGCGAGGAGGTTGGGGGGGGGACGCCTGGAGTTGACAGGAGGTTACAGACATAGACGGAGTAGGCCTGCCTTCTGGTTCTTTCCTTCCTGCACTGATGGAGTTCAAGTCTGCACATGTCCTGGCTTCTGGTGGATCGTAGGCCTCTGTAGATTTCAAAAAGGTAGTTTCGGGACTTCAGGGCAATGGTCTGCAGATGATGCAACATGATTTGAAGGTGATACATACTTGCAGCGGGAGCCAGTGCAGTTTGATGACTGTTGGGTTATGTGGTTGAATTTGCAGAGTCCTTTGAGTCATGCTACAGCAAATAAGAGATCTCTCATTGTTGCCAGTGAGGTGGCTGGACGCCTTCTAGGAGGGAACTGCAACCACCCAGGTGGGAGAGGGCCAAAGCTTAGACAGCAGATCTCGGGTTGTTTTCTGGGATGAAAAGCTTGATTTTCTGCAGGACGTAAAGTAGGTACCAATCGTTTGCTTCTTGCTTGCTATGTGCTCCTTGGAGGTGAGGTGCCTGTCGATGTCAAAACCAAGGGACTGGTGGTAAGAAGCCCTCAAGGTTCATAGCACGGAGCCAGGCCTCGATGTCAAGGGTGTTCAGTGTTGTTGGTCAGTATTCAGTCTTGGAGGAGTTAAGCTTCAGGTAAACACTGAACATCCAGGACTGGATCAATGTGAGGCAGGACTCGAGCCTGTGGACTTCCTCTGTAGGGGAGACCTTGAGGTAGAGCTGCGTGGCAATCTGCGTATTGGTGGATGTGGATGTTGTGTGGGGCCAGGAGGATTGTGAGTGGTTCCATGTAAAGGGTAAAGATCAAGGGAGAGAGGATGGATCCTTGCAGGACTCCACATGGGATGGGTAGAGTTGGTGATCTGCAGGAATCCATTTAGACACATTGATGGCGTTTAGCAAGCTAGGATTCGAAGCAGCTCAGGACGGTCCACCTGATCCCCATGCAGCTATGTAGAAGGGTGGTGAGTGTCTGGTTGTCTACTGTCTTGTATGCAACTGAGGGGTTGAGGAGAAAAAAGGAAGCAAGGATCGCCATCATCGAGTAGCACAGTACCTTTGGAGAGAGGGGGATTTTTATTCGTCTGGCAGGTATTGTTGAAAGAGCAACTTTTTTAGTGCTTTGTGGACCCTGTGGGGGGGGGGCAGGGAGGGGTTATGGTGGCATTTCAAGCATCTGCTGGGATTGGGTTCTATTTGGTAGAAGTGTGGCAGGAGAAGGGCTGCTTTTCTCTTTGCGCGCCAGCTTAGACTGCCACCTGTTGATAGTTTTGCTATGCTATGTGCAAGGGCCTCCAGGTGTGGAGTTTAGCCGCCAAGTATGTTGGTGTCCATTTCGAGGTTGCTTTGTAGGTGGTGCTTGCAGTTTTTTTTTATATAATCCTGGCGTGGCGTCGGAGCCAGTGAAGTTTGCGCAGTGCTGGAGAGATATGTCTAATTTGCGAGCATCTGTAATGAGGCAGGTTACGACCAGGTGGACTGCCTTCAAGGAGGCCAGATGTGTGGCTGAAGCCCAGTAGGGAGGCCGTTCGTCCATCGGCGTGAGATCACAAGAGCTTGGACCACCATGTGAAAGCCATGCGTGGGAATGCACGGTTTCATTTTTTTTAGCTTTAGCGTGTGGAAATTCTGTGTCCACACTGTTAGCTTTAATGTGTTGGAGGAGTATTAGTACTCTATTGTACTATCTGCCATTGCATGTGCCGAAATGCACAAATTCAGACAAGCAACAGCTCTGTGCTATCTGCACTATACACATACTAGTGACAATATAGAACGCGTGTCTTAATACTGCAACTTCCTTAGACGGAGGGACACCAACCTTGACTGCACAGACCCAGACTGACTGCACACCAAAGCCGACTGTACAGACCCAGACTGACCTCTCACCGACCCCGACTGAAGAGAACCAGGCTGACTGCGCACCGACCCCGACTGCACAGATTCAGAACGACGGAATGCGAATGCAGAGCAACGAACACCAGCACGGGCTAACTGATACAGACTGTGCAGGAGTGCTCACGGGCTCCCAACTGCACACAGACTGTCACAGAGAGGGAAAAACGGCACAATTTCAGTTCTCAAACTGTTTACCGACGCAGAAAGAATGCTGGTGCATATGAAGTAAATGAATGCATCGGCCAGTCTGCCGTCCCTCTGTGAGCCGCCTGACCCCAAATGGCAAGAACGTCCCTGCGTTTCTTGCGCCCTGATCCTCCACTGGACTGGCCCCTGCCTCTAGATCTTCAGTTTGCATAGATTCTGAGTCTCGTGATTGCTCCCATGGAGATCTCGAGGACGGGCTGCTTGAACCGGTAGGAGTTTCTTTACATACCTGCAAAAATGCTCTTGCTACAAAGAGTCATGAGGGTGGGGGTGCAAACTATATCATGTGTGGCCTGCTCTAGAAGGAATGATTGTCCTTGGTCCAAACGTACAGACCCTGTTCTAGGCCGTGGCCATTGCTCAGTGTCGGAGGGAGTTTGTGTCCCAGTGGTTCAGTCCACTGTGATCTTGGCCATTGCTCAATGTCTGATGGAGTTTGTCTCCCAGTGGTTCAGTCCACTGTGACCCTGGCCTTTGCTCAGTGTCTGATGGAGTTTGTATCCCAGTGGTTCAGTCCACTGTGATCCTGAGGGAGTTTGTGTCCCAGTGGTTCAGTCCACTGTGATCCTGGCCATTGCTCAGTGTCTGCGCCTCAGCCACGTGACTCTGGTCATTGCTTAATGTCTGTAGGAGTAATTTTTTTTTATTATTGTTTATGGTTTTTTTCCAACCTTTACAAAGTTCTTTTAAAAACAAGACAAAAAGACAATACAATATCTCAAATAATACACTTAAGTCATATCAAACACAATCCATCACATAGTTAAAAGTTAAATAGCATCACTGCATAATATAGTTCCATAAAATATAAAAACAATTGCTTACACATCAACATCACAAATAGCAGAAAGCCAACTTAGTCTATAGTTGGACATCAGTATCTCACATAAATAAAGCTACAAGGTTCACTCGATGGACCTTAGTAGAAATATAATCCTCAATTCATTTTATATTGTACATAGTCGCCAAGAGGAAACACAACATTTACTTAAGCATTCTACTTTAGGATGTGCTGCCCAAGCTTCCACAAAGGTTTAAGACAATCATAATAATCCTCTTTAGAGGCAAACTTAATATGCAATTCATGGTAATTGATCAGGTGCAATTAGTAGCTTTTCAGATAGTTTTTGCTCAAGAATTATTAAAAAATTTGTTAGACAAATAACGAGACTTTGGTTTGTACCTGCCATGCATCTTTGCCAAAGGGACTCTCTGCTTAGGCTAGATACCGTGTAGAGGTATTTACCAAGTATGTGGGTTCTGATGGGTTCAAAAAATGAACAGTAGACTGCAAGATGTTTGTGTTCCATAGTATTATTACCATTACAGAATCTACATTGACCATTGTTAAATGAGTTATTATAGAATTTCCAGGACATCAGTCGCTCATTCGTAAGTAACTGGTTCAAACGAAATCTCAGATACGTCTTCCTGGCTCGTTCACAAGGAAAGATGGTCTGGTACTTCGGTCGATGTCCCCACTGCCATGTAAATTTCGCATATTCACCAAAGGTTTGGTATTCATTGATTTTATCAATCAATAGACACCAATGGTATCTACAGTATTTAAGTTTGCACGAAGGCAAGCGCAGTACCAGATCATCCCGAGGGATCATGGCACTAGCTAACAACTGCTCCATCTTAGTCCTAAATTTTAGAAACAACGGAGGGTATCCTTTCTTTATCATAATTTCAAGATCTTCATAAAGTGAATCTTTAGGGGGGGGGGCTAGCATTTTTCCATAGTGCATAAGAAGTCGCCAGTGCCATTTCACCGATAATGGAATAAGCCCAGTTCATGACACACTATAGCATTCGGGGTGGAAAAAGCCAGACCCAATACAGCTTTCAACATTTTACCTTGAACCACATCAAGCGTAGATTCCACATCCAGCAAACATATATCTAGAGAATACAATAAAATTGGTTCAATCTTTTGAGCATAAAATTTCATAATAGGGATCATTGAGTATTTTCCCAGACGATGATGAATCATTTTCATCTGCGTTGTTAGCATTTGTGCCTTATTAGACAAAATTGTCTTCCACCCCTCCAAAGAATATGAACTAGCAAGTTGATAACCTAAGTAGCGGATGGCAGTAGATGTAGGAATAGCAATACCATTCAGACCCCAATCAAATTTAATCATTTTTTTCCGACCTTCAATAAATGTTATTATGAAGGATTTTTTGAGATAGATCTCTAGATTGTGTTTACTTGCAAAGGCATGAAATAAGGCCAATTTTGTCTGTAGCCCAAACGGTGTCCTGTCAAAAAATAATAAATCGTCTGCAAAGCTCAACCAATTAATCGCAGTTAACCCCAGTTTAACAGGAAAAATGATGGCATCCTTCCATTGCTCGTCCAAGTCTAATAAGTATAAGTTAAATCGGACCGCAGCACGGTTACATCCTTCTTTGAGGCCGATCTCGGTGGAAATTGTATCGGTGAATGCCCCATTTCTTGTCAAACGAATACGATAAGTGGTTTGTTTATGTAGAGCAGCAATGATAGCAACAAGCTGCTCTGGAAAACCAAATTTGATCAGTTTTGTCCATGAAATATGTCTAATGACGGAGTCGAATGCAGCGGTAAGATCCAGTGACGCCATGTATACCGGGCCTGCCTTATGAGATTTCGTCTGTTGATATACATGAGCAATAAGCGTCGCATATACATGAGCAATAAGCGTTGCATTAAGTTGACATCCCATATGACGTCAAAAACCAGTCTGATATTTCGATAAAAGATAGATTTTTGTGATGTGCTGGTTAATATGTTGAAGTAACAAGCTAGTAAAGATCTTCGCTGCAGCACCCATCAAAGCTATTGGCCTATAATTGGCCATTTCATTCAATTGGCCCTTTTTGTAAATTGGGATGATATTGGCCATACACCACGAATTTGGAATGTAGCCCAAGGAGTAAATCGCATCAAATTTTATTTTGACAATCCTTGCCCACAAATCCGGGTTAGGTTTAATCAGGCAATGAGGAATCCCATCCGGACCTGGGGCTCTAGATCCTTTAGAGTTCCTAATGATCGTAGTTATATCTTCTGTCGTCCAAGGACAACCACATGGGGTTGGCCTAAAAATTAAGATATCCACATAACCACAAAACGCAGTTGGTTTGGTAAATTTAGCCTTGATATACGCCATCCAAACTACTGCAGATATTGCCGATTCTCCAATTGACTCAGTATTATCAAACAGGGTACGCATGGTGGCCCACACCTGTCTAGTGTTATTCTTTAGTAATAGAGTAATTAGATGCTGATTATCCCTATTTATCAGTTCATACCTCATCATTTTAAGTTGTCTTTTATAGGTCATATTGATTTGAGCTTTGCTTTGATTAAATTCACTAGTTGTAAAATTAGTTTTGGCAAGTTGTCTAAGCAGTAGCCGTTTCTCTTTCCTCAATGCAACTACTTTTAGATTAAACTGATGACGATGTGTAAATGTAGGCTTAATGGCCTTAGATTTCATCAGACAAGCCATGTGAAGTGCAACTCTAATGGAGTTCTGGATCTCAGCGATGACACACGAGATTCCACTAGACACACAACTCCTATTAATCAAGGTATCGTTTTCAATGTTGTTGGTAACTTCATTGCAGGTGCTAGAAGTCCACTTAAGAGTGGCACCTACGTGATCGAATTCAATGGCATCAAGCATAGGTATGTTATCGAAAATCATAACATTTAATCTAAGCTTAGAATTCAAGGATAAATGATCTCCCCTCCCAAGATTGTCAATTGCTATAGGGTCCATTAGGTCTAATAGCCACATTGAAACAAAGATGTAATCAATAAGTGACACACGTACCTCTAGCCCAGGTATACTGGGAGCTTCCCACTTTAAAAGGAACACATTGAATGTCCCATGAGAGAAGGAATTCCAGCCACTTTAAGCCATTTACCTGGGATTTTTTTTTCGAATCATGCATAGCATATTTCCCATTCTTATCTATGAATACACAAGTGGAATTGAAATCTACACCGATTATTACATTCAACATTAATTTATGCATCAAAACCTTTTCAAAGATATAGTTCAGTCGATTAGTGATTGTTTCAAAAGAAACAGTCACCTCATTCCAATATAAATCAACAATCAGAAGCTCTTGCCCTACTAGATCATTGCATGCAATTCCCACCACCAATAAAGCTTCATCAGCCCACACAATAGAAGATTCTAATTTTAACTGCTTATCAATCAGTATGGCAAGGCTTCCAGCTGGACGGCCTTGATCACCTCTTCTAGCCGGCTGTTGATAAGCATCAAACCCTTCTAGGACTAGATTGCCCATGGACATAGTTTCTTGTATTAAACAGATCCCTGGGCGACTGTCCCTATCCAAAGACTCATTCCATAACATTAAATTAGCACTGCCGCATGAGTTCCAGGAAAGTATCCCACTCCCCAGATTTTCATCCTATTTGTCTCCCAATTTTGTGTGCGGGGCAGATGGAGTCAACGCCCCCATACTCATCATACCCGTAAGGGATGCTGCTAAATTCATAAATTGCTTCAGCACCTCCTTGTTAATCAGTGGTTGAGAACCCACTGCATTAGGTATTTGCGGGGATTCAGGAATAGTTGCAATGAAAATTTCCGTGAGTTCACTGGTATTAAAGAGACAAGGATGTAGTCCCAATAATTCCAGATCTTCTCGCTGAGCCCAAATCAGTCTTGTGATGATAAGTGACTGATAGCCACATATCATCCGCGTAGGATTGTTGTGTGCCAAACAAACCCAATCAATATCGTTGCTTCTGATAGTACGTAATGCTGGGATTTCTTGAAAGGCCTTTAGCATTGCAGACCGATTTAGGCTCGTTTTTGGAAAATTTTGTTGTTTGCTTTCCCATCCCATGATAGGTGGCATCTCGGGGGTTAAGAACATTCCGTCTTTTTTTGCCATTTGATCATTAGGATAGGATTCAGAGTAGACCTCATAAGTCTGGCTTGGGGGTTCTATTTTAGACGTATTCAGGTCCACGTATGTAGTATCCTTGCCTGGCAAATCACCCAGCTCTTCAACTACCTCCCCATCGTCAGTGACTACTTTATAAGCACGATCTTTAATGCCACTAAGCAAGGGTCCCACCCTAGGGGGGGAGTGAGTCATCAATGGCTTATCCAAATTTGCCTGTCCATTATTGGTTATCTTGGAATTGTTCAGAGTAGATTTATTTGCAACTATTTTTTCATGGTTTTATTGGTGGCTGCAACCTTGATTTTATTGGAGGCCTTCTTCATGTATAGAGCAGGAAAGAACTTTATCAAGTCTGTTTGTTTTTGTTTGGGCGAACAACCATGCCCATAGCAATCCCCCCCCCCCCAAGTCTCTTCCTGTGTTGTTTTTAATCGGCGACATCTGAGAGTCGCCAGGACTGTGTGTTACATCAATATTCAATACTGCCCTTGACTCTTTATTCAATTGCAATAGATCAATCCTCTCTTCTTCATGAGACAAGTTCTTTGGCTCGACTTTCAATGAGAGTAAAGTGACTTTAGGGAGAGTTTGATGATTCTTTAATTTTATGTTTTTGCTTGATTCATTTTACGTTTTGTTGCTCTCAGCAGCATTTTTTTCTGCTTCCTTGACAGGACAGGTTCATATACCTGTTCCTCATTCGTGAGCGTTTTCAAATCGTGCTGACATAACTGAGCCTCATCTTCCAAATCAATCAAGTTGGTTAAAGCTGAGGGACTATCCAAAAGTTCCTCTTTTGCTAACTTAGGTATCGCTAAGATCGGAGCGGCGATCACATCATTACTAGTCATCTGAGCATCCACAGGTAGTGCACTTGGACTGCTCCTTGTTATAGTGGCTAGTATCTGTTGTATGGCCGCTGCATTAGCCGATACCATCTCAGTGAGATGTTTAGTTTCTGCTGCAGCTGGTGTATTATTTTTGGTATGATCACCAGCAGTAACTGCTGAAAAGGTAGTTGTCGCCATAGGTCCCAATCATGGGTCAGCGGGCGTTTGAGAAGCTTTGTTCTTCAGTAAGGGGCTCTCCCTTTGTTTACCATTAGAGAGGGCCGCTACCATGTCACAAGTGAACAATAACCTCTCTATTCTGTTGACCTTAGAAAGCAGGTCAGTTAGCATGCTGTGTGAATATCCAAGTTGGATATGAGTCTGGTCATGTCCTTTATCTAGTAAATTAAGGATCCTAGACAACACCGGAAACTCAGCTCCGATATCTGAGGACTCAATTAGGTTACGTTCTGCTTCACCTTCTAGAACCGATAAAGTTATTTGTGGTTTGTGGAGGGTACCAGTGCTGGAGGAAATCCCGACATCCTAGGAGTCCCTTCAGAGGGAATTTCTACTTCTGAGGGAGAGCTAGTCTCTGACTTTTTGAATTCCTTATTCACATCATTATTACCAATTTGGTCATCGCAAAGAGTATGCCCCTGGGCCACCTCATACTAGATCCGGGTCAATGTGCACATGTACATCCTCCATGCAGTACTTATTGGCATTAATTGGGGTGGAGGGCCCTCTAGAAAAACGCATCCTCCTATCCAACAATGCCTCGATAGCAGGAGCAATGATTGATACATTGGAGAATCTAGGCTTTGTGGTAGTGATACCCATTTTCGTTAATAATTCATCTTTCCCATACTCTCGTAAGGTTTCACCCAGAACCCCATCATCAGAATCATGGTTCATTGCTTTGAGCTTAAAGGTCTCTAGTGCCGATTCAGAATTATTCTCGGGAGTGCTTTCCACTGATGTCTCAGGCAGCGTTATTTTGCCAGACAAATCCCCCTGGGTTTCTACACACGCCGACGTTCCCACCTTGATAGATAAATCATTCTCTTCGCTCTCAAAGTACCCCATTTCCTCATTCTCTGCGTGTGTTATCATGGTATCATTGATATCATTACTCATCTTACTGTATATTTTTCGCCCACTACGTAGACCATTCACCATGATCAATCAATCAAGGAATTTGGTGATTACCCTCCTGTACTCAAGTAACCAATTCAACGCCTCGAGTTTACTTATTAATACACTCAGCCCAACTTACCTCCCAGCAGCCAGCCCACCGCACAGTGAACAGTAAACAGTACTTCCTCTGTACTTCCCACGGTGCGCGCGCGCGAGTGCGCTGGCTGCTGGGTACAAGTAGGAGGTTGCCAAGAGGAGTGGGCGTCACAGAGGGCGAAGCCCAGCCAATTCAGTCCTTTCAGAGAAGGAGACAAAACAAAAGAACCAATCAGTAAACTAAGATTTCAATCCACAAAGACACAGCGATAACGCACTTCTCGCGTGCACGAAGGCACCACCAGACAGACAGACAGACAGACAGACAGACAGACAGACAGGCTAGGCTAGGCTAGGCTAGGCACACACTGTACTCTAAGTATACACAGTTCACACGTGCACGATGGCACGCCAAGCTCGCCTGTTGTGCGCACAGGAAGTTATAAAGTCACCACCTTCTAGTGCCACTAGATCAGGCAGTCCAAGGTGTTCAGCAGAAAGACTTCCTCCTGCCGTAATGCCGATTGAATCACGTAATTCCGTATGAGCAGCGAATGGAGAAAAATGCTCGATATCAATCCATAGCAATCCCAACACAGCACGCCAGTAAACAGTACTTCCTCTGTACTTCCCACGGTGCGTGCGCGAGTGCGCTGGCTGCTGGGTACAAGTAGGAGGTTGCCAAGAGGAGTGGGCATCACAGAGGGCGGAGCCCAGCCAAATCAGTCCTTCTTCTAGTGCCACTAGATCAGGCAGTGCAAAGGTGTTCAGCAGAAAGACTTCCTCCTGCCGTAATGCCAATTGAATCGCGTAATTCCGTATGAGCAGCGAATGGAGAAAAATGCTCTATCAATCCACAGCAATCCCAACACAGCACGGCACGCCAGTAAACAGTACTTCCTCTGTACTTCCCACGGTGCGGTGTGGGAGCCTGTGTCCCAGTGGTTCAGTCCACTGTGACCCTGGCCATTGCTCAGTGTCTGATGGAGTTTGTGTCCCAGTGGTTCAGTCCACTGTGATTCTGGCCATTGCTCAGTGTCGGAGGGAGTTTGTGACCCAGTGGTTCAGTCCACTGTGACCCTGGCCATTGCTCAGTGTCTGATGGAGTTTGTGTCCCAGTGGTTCAGTCCACTGTGATCCTGGCCATTGCTCAGTGTCGGAGGGAGTTTGTGTCCCAGTGGTTCAGTCCACTGTGACCCTGGCCATTGCTCAGTGTCTGATGGAGTTTGTGTCCCAGTGGTTCAGTCCACTGTGATTCTGGCCATTGCTCAGTGTCTGCGCCTCAGCCACGTGACTCTGGTCAATGTCTGTGGGAGTTTGTGTCCCAAGGGTTCAGTCCACTGTGACTCTGGTCATTGCTCAGTGTCGGAGGGAGTTTGTGTCCCAGTGGTTCAGTCCACTGTGACCCTGGCCATTGCTCAATGTCTGTGGGAGTTGGTGTCCCAGTGTTCAGTCCACTGTGACTCTGGTCATTGCTCAATGTCTGTGGGAGTTGGTGTCCCAGTGGTTCAGTCCACTGTGACTCTGGTCATTGCTCAATGTCTGTGGGAGTTGGTGTCCCAGTGGTCAGTCCACTGTGACCCTGGCCATTGCTCAATGTCTGAGGGAGTTTGTGTCCCAGTGGTTCAGTCCACTGTGATCCTGGCCATTACTCAGTGTCTGAGGGAGTTTGTGTCCCAATGATTCATTCCAATGTGACCCTGGCCATTGCTCAGTGTCTGATGGAGTTTGTGTCCCAGTGGTTCAGTCCACTGTGACCCTAGCCATTGCTCAATGTCTGAGGAAGTTTGGATCCCAGTGGTTCAGTCCACTGTGATCCTGGCCATTGCTCAGTGTCTGCGCCTCAGCCACGTGACTCTGGTCATTGCTCAATGTCTGTGGGAGTCGGTGTCCCAATGGTTCAGTCCACTGTGGCCCTGGCCATTGCTCAGTGTCTGAGGGAGTTTGTGTCCCAGTGGTTCAGTCCACTGTGATCTGGCCATTGCTCAGTGTCTGCGCCTCAGCCACGTGACTCTGGTCATTGCTCAATGTCTGTGGGAGTCTGTGTCCCAATGGTTCAGTCCACTATGACCCTGGGCATTGCTCAGTGTCGGAGGGAGTTTGTGTCCCAGTGGTTCAGTCCACTGTGGCCGTGGGCATTGCTCAGTGTCTGAGGGAGTTTGTTTCCCAGTGGTTCAGTCCACTGTGACCCTGGCCATTGCTCAGTGTCGGAGGGAGTTTGTGTCCCATTGGTTCAGTCCACTGTGACCCTGCCCATTGCTCAATGTCTGTGGGAGTTTGTGTCCCAGTGGTTCAGTTCACTGTGACCCTGCCCATTGCTCAGTGTCTGTGGGAGTTGGTGTCCCAGTGGTTCTGTCCACTGTGACTCTGGTCATTGCTCAGTGTCTGAGGGAGTTTGTGTCCCAATGGTTCAGTCCACTGTGATCCTGTCCATTGCTCAATATCTGAGGGAGTTTGTTTCCCAGTGGTTCAGTCCACTGTGACCCTGGCCATTGCTCAGTGTCGGAGGGAGTTTGTGTCCCAGTGGTTCAGTCCACTGTGACCCTGCCCATTGCTCAATGTCTGTGGGAGTTTGTGTCCCAGTGGTTCAGTCCACTGTGACCCTGCCCATTGCTCAATGTCTGTGGTAGTTGGTGTCCCAGTGGTTCAGTCCACTGTGACTCTGGTCATTGCTCAGTGTCTGAGGGAGTTTGTGTCCCAATGGTTCAGTCCACTGTGACCCTGCCCATTGCTCAATGTCTGTGGGAGTTGGTGTCCCAGTGGTTCAGTCCACTGTGACTCTGGTCATTGCTCAGTGTCTGAGGGAGTTTGTGTCCCAATGGTTCAGTCCACTGTGATCCTGTCCATTGCTGGGTGTCTGATGGAGTTTGTGTCCCAGTGGTTCAGTCCACTGTGATCCTGTCCATTGCTCGGTGTCTGATGGAGTTTGTGTCCCAGTGGTTCAGTCCACTGTGACCCTGGCCATTGCTCGGTGTCTGATGGAGTTTGTGTCCCAGTGGTTCAGTCAACTGTGATCCTGTCCATTGCTCGGTGTCTGATGGAGTTTGTGTCCCAGTGGTTCAGTCCACTGTGACCCTGGCTATTGCTCGGTGTCTGATGGAGTTTGTGTCCCAGTGGTTCAGTCCACTGTGATCCTGTCCATTGCTCAATATCTGAGGGAGTCTGTGTCCAAGTGGTTCAGTCCACTGTGACCCTGGCCATTGCTCAATGTCTGTGGGAGTTTGTGTCCCAGTGGTTCAGTCCACTGTGACTCTGGTCATTGCTCAGTGTCTGAGGGAGTTTGTGTCCCAATGGTTCAGTCCACTGTGACCCTGCCCATTGCTCAATGTCTGTGGGAGTTGGTGTCCCAGTGGTTCAGTCCACTGTGACTCTGGTCATTGCTCAGTGTCTGAGGGAGTTTGTGTCCCAATGGTTCAGTCCACTGTGATCCTGTCCATTGCTGGGTGTCTGATGGAGTTTGTGTCCCAGTGGTTCAGTCCACTGTGATCCTGTCCATTGCTCGGTGTCTGATGGAGTTTGTGTCCCAGTGGTTCAGTCCACTGTGACCCTGGCCATTGCTCGGTGTCTGATGGAGTTTGTGTCCCAGTGGTTCAGTCAACTGTGATCCTGTCCATTGCTCGGTGTCTGATGGAGTTTGTGTCCCAGTGGTTCAGTCCACTGTGACCCTGGCTATTGCTCGGTGTCTGATGGAGTTTGTGTCCCAGTGGTTCAGTCCACTGTGATCCTGTCCATTGCTCAATATCTGAGGGAGTCTGTGTCCAAGTGGTTCAGTCCACTGTGACCCTGGCCATTGCTCAATGTCTGTGGGAGTTTGTGTCCCAGTGGTTCAGTCCACTGTGACTCTGGTCATTGCTCAGTGTCTGAGGGAGTTTGTGTCCCAATGGTTCAGTCCACTGTGGCCTTAGCCATTGCTCAAGGTCTGTGGTGCTAGCGGCAGCTTGGAGTGCTGTTCTGCTGAGGGGGCAGGGCCTCCTCTCCACAGTCTTCCGGGCTCCGACTGGAAGCGCTCTCAAGCACAAAGAGAGACACGGGGAAGCAGGTGTCCTGGTAGGTCCCTAGTGATGGCGCTCCCTCCATTGCAGGCAGCGCCATCACGAGGATGCCGCGGGTACTGTCCCGGATTCCTGTGTCCCAGCACTTTCATCAGGGCGTCGCATTGGGGTTGGCCACGTGTTTTCTTTACCCACCTCTTTATCAGTCGTGCCGTCTGCGGCAAGACCTCTAAGCAGTGTGATTAGAAATCCCAGGGGGTCACATGCCTCTGGAATCCCCCAGAGAGAGAGAGATCCAGTGTGGGTTCCCAAGAAATGCATTCTTCCAAGACCATGTAAACAGTCACAAAAGAACTCTTCACACCTTCTTGTTAAATGTTTTTTTCCCGCGGTGCCTACTTGGTTGACATACAAGAAAGGGTCTGCTTTAATGTGGAAGTTAATATGTTCCTACTCCTAAGCTACAGGGTGTTTGAACCCACGGCTAAAAGCGGGAACCTCGCCCTTGTTTTTCTGTGTACTCTGGGAGCGCGAGTGAGTGAGACCGCGCGGATTATTTGAGTGAGCGCGTACTGATTCGCGCAGTCTGCCACTCAGGGTGCGGGGGCACAGAGACACAAGTCTGCCACTCGGGGTGCGGGGGCACAGAGACACAAGCCTACGTACTCTCTGCTCAACACCTTCCTCTTGCACTGACAGGCTGCTTGATTATGTGAATTGTGTGGGCTTCGAGTGATCTCTATTAGCACCTGTTGGCGCCAGTGAGAGCTGAGTAATATATGGGCAAGTGCCGGCACTGTAGAGTGTGCTGAAGCCCAGGCCTCGTGCGTTCATGAGTGCAGTCCTGGGCCAAATCCTTAATTCCTTAATGTCGCAGCGCCTTATCTGGCAAAATGGCGCCCCCAGGAGGTGTCGCGTGGGGGCGTTTTAGGTGCTGCTGCATTTGCAGCAACATGATTGTTCCCATTGCAGAGGGGTGGTTCTAGGCTCCCGCCCATCCTTTCATGCGGCGGGGGCTCGAGCGGCCGCTGCCCCGCATTCCTTTTGCGAGACTGGAGGAGTATCTTTGCCCTGGCAAAGGGACCCCCAGTCACGGCTGATGTCTGCAGGTGTAGAATGGCACGTTTCTCTTTGTTTGTTGGCATTCAGCAACGGGGCCAAAGGCTTCATTGGGGGGGGGGGGGGGGGGTCGGTGTGGGGTCAGGGCCACTGGCTATCCCAATGCACGAGGAAGGATCTTCTGGTGGGCGTCTGGGCTCACTTCCGGTTGTGGTTGCAGTTTTAGGGTGAACAGGTGAACGTCATTGAGGAACCCCTTTTCTAAACATGAGGTTTACGTTTCTTAGCTTTAGCCTGCGTGGCATTTAGATAGAATTGTGAATGTTGGCATGCGCCACATTTAGACAGATGTAACAATTGTTAGCTTGTGCCATACTTAGATGGAATTCTTAGCTTTGGCCTGCATCACATCTGGATGGGATATTGAAGATTAGCGAGCGCCACACCCCGATGGAATGGTGAATGTTAGCAAGCATCACACCTAGACATAACAGCGAGGACAGCAATGCCAACTAACCGATCCACTAACAATTCCACCCCTCTGCATACACCTCTCAAACTCTAACCAAACACAACCACACGCCTAAAAAGCAGCAATCCGCACAAACTTCACTACACTGCAACAACAAAACCAACCACACATAGACTTGCACAACAGCATGCGTCGACTACCGACCGTAAAACACCCCAAGCCCAGCCAACGGACCCACCGGGCAGAGGCTGCCAACAGCACATCACTGCTCTCTTGCACTTTTCCAGTGTCCCACTAACTCCCCTCCAACCCCCCTTTTCCCTTTTTCAGGGCGTCAGGGGACGACTCCGGTGGTGATGGTGCGCGTTACAAATATCCTTTAACATTAACATTTAAAAGTTATTGTTTTCTAGTACTTTATTAAAATGGACTACAACTCCCAGGATGCACTGGTTTGCTAGAAAGTGTGTTGGTGATATGGGGGTCGCAAGGCCACCGTATTTTGTGTACTGGGGATTGGTACGGGGATTAACAATTCTTGGTGCACATTGAGAAGAGATGGGGGGGCTAGTTTTACCCTAGCTTTTGTGGCTGCTCTGACAAAGGAGATGGAGTTGGTAAATTGGAAGGGTGGGGGTTAAGCCCCGAGTCATCTGAGCACATTGACCGGGGTACTGTGAAGGGGTGCCTGGCGATATTCTTTGGGGTGTAAGTGGTAGAGACCGATTTTGTGCCGCTGTTGTATTTACTGAGATGTGAGCACGTGTGTGTAACTTACAGACTCATGACTTTGTTAGCCTTGGCTATTACGGTACAAGCAAACGTAATGCCCAGTTAACCCACAGAAACATGTGTTTTTTCTTGCAGTGGATACACCGCACACAGAAACGTGTTTTTTCTTGCAGTGGATACACCCACACAGAAACATCTGTTCTTCCTTGCAGTAGATACACTGCACACAGAAACGTGTTCTTTCTTGCAGTAGATGCACCGCACACAGAAACATCTGTTCTTCCTCGCAGTAAATAAACTGCACACAGAAATGTGTTCTTTCTTGCAGTAGCTACACCGCACACAGAAACGTGTTCTTTCTTGCAGTAGCTACACCGCACACAGAAACGTGTTCTTTCTTGCAGTAGCTACACCGCACACAGAAACGTGTTCTTTCTTGCAGTAGATACACCCACACAGAAACATCTGTTCTTTCTTGCAGTAGATACACCGCACACAGAAACATCTGTTCTTTCTTGCAGTAGATACACCGCACACAGAAACGTGTTCTTTCTTGCAGTAGATACACCACACACAGAAACATCTGTTCTTTCTTGCAGTAGATACACCGCACACAGAAACGTGTTCTTTCTTGCAGTAGATACACCACACAGAAACGTGCTCTTTCTTGCAGTAGATACACCACACACAGAAACGTGTTCTTTCTTGCAGTAGATACACCGCACACAGAAACATCTGTTCTTCCTTGCAGTAGATACACTGCACACAGAAACGTGTTCTTTCTTGCAGTAGATTCACCGCACACAGAAACGTGTTCTTTCTTGCAGTAGATACACCGCACACAGAAACATCTGTTCTTCCTTGCAGTAGATACACTGCACACAGAAACGTGTTCTTTCTTGCAGTAGCTACACCCACACAGAAACATCTGTTCTTCCTTGCAGTAGCTACACCGCACACAGAAACGTGCTCTTTCTTGCAGTAGATGCACCGCACACAGAAACGTGCTCTTTCTTGCAGTAGATACACCGCACACAGAAACATCTGTTCTTCCTTGCAGTAGATACACTGCACACAGAAACGTGTTCTTTCTTGCAGTAGATGCACCGCACACAGAAACGTGCTCTTTCTTGCAGTAGATGCACCGCACACAGAAATGTGTTCTTTCTTGCAGTAGATACACCGCACACAGAAACATCTGTTCTTCCTGTCAGTAGATACACTGCACGCAGAAACGTGTTCTTTCTTGCAGTAGATACACCCACACAGAAACGTGCTCTTTCTTGCAGTAGATGCACCGCACACAGAAACGTGTTCTTTCTTGCAGTAGATACACCGCACACAGAAACATCTGTTCTTCCTGTCAGTAGATACACTGCACACAGAAACGTGTTCTTTCTTGCAGTAGATGCACCGCACACAGAAACGTGCTCTTTCTTGCAGTAGATGCACCGCACACAGAAATGTGTTCTTTCTTGCAGTAGATACACCGCACACAGAAACATCTGTTCTTCCTGTCAGTAGATACACCGCACACAGAAACATCTGTTCTTCCTGTCAGTAGATACACTGCACACAGAAACGTGTTCTTTCTTGCAGTAGATACACCCACACAGAAACGTGCTCTTTCTTGCAGTAGATGCACCGCACACAGAAACGTGTTCTTTCTTGCAGTAGATACATCACACACAGAAATATCTGTTCTTTCTTGTAGTAGATACACCCACACAGAAACATCTGTTCTTTCTTGCAGTAGATACACCGCACACAGAAACGTGTTCTTTCTTGCAGTAGATACACCACACAGAAACGTGCTCTTTCTTGCAGTAGATACACCACACACAGAAACGTGTTCTTTCTTGCAGTAGATACACCGCACACAGAAACATCTGTTCTTCCTTGCAATAGATACACTGCACACAGAAACGTGTTCTTTCTTGCAGTAGATTCACCGCACACAGAAACGTGTTCTTTCTTGCAGTAGATACACCGCACACAGAAACATCTGTTCTTCCTTGCAGTAGATACACTGCACACAGAAACGTGTTCTTTGTTGCAGTAGCTACACCCACACAGAAACATCTGTTCTTCCTTGCAGTAGCTACACCGCACACAGAAACGTGCTCTTTCTTGCAGTAGATGCACCGCACACAGAAACGTGCTCTTTCTTGCAGTAGATACACCGCACACAGAAACATCTGTTCTTCCTTGCAGTAGATACACTGCACACAGAAACGTGTTCTTTCTTGCAGTAGATGCACCGCACACAGAAACGTGCTCTTTCTTGCAGTAGATGCACCGCACACAGAAATGTGTTCTTTCTTGCAGTAGATACACCGCACACAGAAACATCTGTTCTTCCTGTCAGTAGATACACTGCACGCAGAAACGTGTTCTTTCTTGCAGTAGATACACCCACACAGAAACGTGCTCTTTCTTGCAGTAGATGCACCGCACACAGAAACGTGTTCTTTCTTGCAGTAGATACACCGCACACAGAAACATCTGTTCTTCCTGTCAGTAGATACACTGCACACAGAAACGTGTTCTTTCTTGCAGTAGATGCACCGCACACAGAAGCGTGCTCTTTCTTGCAGTAGATGCACCGCACACAGAAATGTGTTCTTTCTTGCAGTAGATACACCGCACACAGAAACATCTGTTCTTCCTGTCAGTAGATACACCGCACACAAACATCTGTTCTTCCTGTCAGTAGATACACTGCACACAGAAACGTGTTCTTTCTTGCAGTAGATGCACCGCACACAGAAACGTGTTCTTTCTTGCAGTAGATGCACCGCACACAGAAACGTGCTCTTTCTTGCAGTAGATGCACCGCACACAGAAACGTGCTCTTTCTTGCAGTAGATGCACCGCACACAGAAACGTGTTCTTTCTTGCAGTAGATACACCGCACACAGAAACATCTGTTCTTCCTTGCAGTAGATACACTGCACACAGAAACGTGTTCTTTCTTGCAGTAGATGCACCGCACACAGAAACGTGCTCTTTCTTGCAGTAGATGCACCGCACACAGAAACGTGTTCTTTCTTGCAGTAGATACACCGCACACAGAAACATCTGTTCTTCCTTGCAGTAGATACACCGCACACAGAAACATCTGTTCTTTCTTGCAGTAGATACATCACACACAGAAATATCTGTTCTTTCTTGCAGTAGATACACCGCACTCAGAAACATGTGTTCTGTGTTGCAGTAGATACACCCACACAGAAACATGTGTTCTTTCTTGCAGTACATACACCACACACAAACATCTGTTCTTCCTTGCAGTAGATAGACCACACACAGAAACATGTGTTTTCTCCTCCCCCCCTGCTGCCTGCACTATATAGAGAGGGGTGGTAGCAAAGGTAGATTAGGGGCACCGCTGGGACTTGAGAATGGAAGTTGTGTGGGCATTACTTGAGTGTCTTTCAGAGGGACATTGACTTGTCTTTATAGTTCATCCACCGCACCGCCCCCCACTCCCCCATCCGCACCCACACCCACATACAGCGTCCCCAGGTTCCCCGGCAGAAGAAACGAGGCATGCCTGGTGCAGGCCAGGGGAGCTGTGCTGATGTGGCAGAGGGGGTAAAGCTGGAGACCGCGCGGGGGGCGGCGTCCTGGTGGCCCTTCGAAGTCCCATGGCTCCAGGGCCTGGAATGCGCCCGTCCCTCCCCTCTCTCGTTGCCATGGACCGGTGCTGTGTGTGTGCCTTGCAGACCTGGGCTGCCCGTATTCACCAGAATTCCCTTGTGGTGCACTTTCTAAACCAATTGCTGAAGAGTGCGCGGATTCACAGGAAAGCAACCCTTACATCGGGTGTGCTGGCCTATCACCTGTGTGTGATTCCTAAAAGTAAGAGGGATGCAGGCAGTGCGGGAATGTGCCTGTGACCTTCTCTGTGGCTGTTGGGGGGATGCTGGCAGCTGCTCTCCAAGGTGTGCCAGGAGGCAATCTCTAACCTGTGCCCAGGCCGCAGCAGCCCTCCCCAGCGCACCCATGGCCAGCATGACCCACCCTCGGTGCTGTGGGGGTGCAGGAAGGAAGGCAGGTCGGAATGGGTGGATGGGCAGCTTACCTGGCATAGGGCGGAGCGGGGCCGGGGCCCCCCTGGCAGACTCCCTCGGGGGGGCGCTCTTGGCGAGGCCGGCCAGCATCACGGCCACCAGGCTGACGAGCATCTCTGGTGCCATCTTGCTGCTGCTCTGGGCTGCTCTGGAGTGGGAGTCTGCCCGGGCTCCCCACATTTATACCCTGCCCTAGCTGGGAGGCACGGAGGCGGCCGTTAACCCCGAGAGCGCCACAGAATCCCCTCTTCCCGACCTCTCCGTGCCCACCAGATGGCGAGGGGGGCCGGCAGCACCACCCCAGCCACCCCTAATCCTCATCTGTGACCCCCACCCCGGACTTCCAGCAGAAAGGCTGAGTCCATCCAGACTGGCTGAAAGTCGGGGCGCTGGAAGGTGGCAGGGGGACCACCAGATGCCCAGGGCCTGCAGGGGTCCAGGTGGCGACCAGAGCGGATACACATCGCCGCTCAGAGTGGGGGCTTCTGTACATGTCTGAAGGGGTTAAATCTCCAAGAAGGCCTTGGATCTTTGAATGGAATTCCAAAGGGGATCACAGACGGGTCTGGGATGCCTTTGGAAAAAGAAGGATGACAGGTCGAGTTATTGCATAAATTAGGAGAATCGCAGAAATCCACATTTTTTTTGTTACTTAGTTTTGGAAGAAACTGGTTCGCGTTGGCTTCCGTGGCGAGGAGCTGGTGCAGACTGTGCATCGGGGGTGGGGGGGAGGGGGGCAGGGGGGCACTCTTACTAGACGGCACGACTGCCCTCCTCTAAGGGTTGGCTACGGATCGTGTTATCCCTTAGAGTTGATGGCGAGAGTACATTGCCTCGTGGGGACAATACATGGAATGCCCCCTGGGCAGAGTACTTGGAATGCCCTCCCTGGGGCACAATACATGGAATGCCCCCCTGGAGCACTATAAATGGAATGCCCCCTGGACACAGTACATGGAATGCCCTCCCTGGGGCACAATACATGGAATGCCCTCCCTGGGGCACAATACATGGAATGCCCCCCTGGAGCACTATACATGGAATGCCCTCCCTGGGGCACAATACATGGAATGCCCTCCCTGGGGCACAATACATGGAATGCCCCCCCCCCCTGGAGCACTATACATGGAATGCCCTTTGGGCATAGTACATGGAATGCCCCCTGGGCACAGTACATGGAATGCCCTCCCTGGAGCACAATATATGGAATGCCCCCTGGACACAGTACATGGAATGCCCTCCCTGGGGCACAATACATGGAATGCCCCCCGGAGCACTATACATGGAATGCCCCCCGGAGCACTATACATGGAATGCCCTCTGAGCACAATACATGGAATGCCCCCCTGGAGCACTATACATGGAATGCCCTTTGGGCATAGTACATGGAATGCCCCCTGGGCACAGTACATGGAATGCCCTCCCTGGAGCACAATATATGGAATGTCCCCCTGGAGCACTATACATGGAATGCCCTCTGGGCACAGTACATGGAATGTCCCCCTGGAGCACTATACATGGAATGCCCCCTGGGCACAGTACATGGAATGCCCTCCCTGGAGCACAATATATGGAATTCCCTCCCTGAGTAAACAGAACATGGAATGCCCCCAGGAGCACTATACATGGAATGCCCCCCTGGAGCGCTATACATGGAATGCCCTCTGGGCACAGTACATGGAATGCCCTCCCTGGGGCACAATACATGGAATGTCCCCCTGGAGCACTATAACAGGAGGGCAGTTTCTGTCCCGAGCATTGGTCTAAAGCCAGATTGTCTGAGGCCCAGGAGATTATTATTCTCGAGATGATTTTGAATCTGGATGTATGCAGCCTTCTCTAATATTTTTAGGAGGAAGGGCACTGTGGTGTTGGGTCTAAAATGTGTGGGAATATTTGGATCAAGATTAGGTTTTTTGATGAGGGGCATGACCTTAGCGTCTTTGAGGTTTTTGGGAACAGTGCAGGAGGGGGTAAAGAGTGCAAATTCTTTGGCTCCTCCTTTTATGATAGAGGCTGGGCATATGTCTCCTTGGCACCTGGAAGGCTTGAGACTTCTTATGATGGCCTCGACCTCTGTATTGGTGACGCGTGAATTCAAAGGCATTGTTTTGATTGGATGGCAAAGTGGATTGGGGCTTAGAATGGGTGGTGTAATACCTAGTTTGCTAGTTTTGGCAGTGGCCAATAGGCTATTTCTTTTTGCTTGAAGTAGGGAGATTTTGAGTAAGGCTATTTGGATGTTGGTACACCAATGGGCATCTTTCTTGCAGGAGTATGGAGAAGTGATAGAAGATTCCAATTCTTTAAGAATGGTGAAAAGCTCCTTAGTACTAGATTTGGCATTAGATATTCTGTTGTTTTAAATTTCCCTTTTTGTTTCTAAGATGGCGTTTTTGTAGATTGCTGAGGCAGTTACGGATTTATCCTTGTTCTGCGTTGATGGGCTTTTTTTCCAGGGCGCCTTTGCATCTCTTTTAGCTTTACGGAGTGATTTTAGCTCTGTGGTGAACCACTTGTTCAAGTGTGCTAGGTGTTTGTCTTTCCTTAATTTGAGGGGGGCTAGTTGGTCTAGTGCCTTTAGTAGGTTCTGATTGTAGAGCTCTACCATGGAAGTGGTGTCTAGGTCTGTGGACGATTGGTGATAGGTGATGGGATGGAGCAGTGGGAGCATGCTAGTAGGTTCTAATTGTAGAGAGCTACCATGGAAGTGGTGTCTAGGTCTGTGGACGATTGGTGATAGGTGATGGGATGGAGCAGTGGGAGCATGCTTTCTAAGGAGATGAGGCGGTTGTTTCTGGTTAAGGCTGGAGGGGTTTAGAAATCCTTGGCCGTTGGATGTTTGGCATCATGGATTTCAAAGGAGATGGCATTACGAAATCAGAATCCTTGACCTCTGAGCATTGATCCACCAGGTTGCAATGTTCGAAGAATGGCCTCCTGAAACTCTGAATCGCCCTCTGCTGGGCATTGGCAGTATTTGGTAGGGCAGGTATTCTGTTGGGTGGTGATTAGGCGACCAGTATTCTGTGGGTGGAGTTGTGGACAAGGTTTTCTGTTTGTTGGCAGCATATGGGTCAAGTATTGTGTTGGCTAGAGGTGTAGGGACAGTTGTTCTTTGGGGGTCAGAGTGTAGATCAGGAATTCTGTTGGGTGTGAGTGTTGGTCAGTCTGTCAGTGCAAGTGTTCTGTTGGGTGTGGGTGCGAGGGGTCTGTTATTTTGTTGGGAAACTCTTGCATTCTGTTTGGAGTGTGGTTGGGTTGCCTATGATTTTGGGTGCGGGTGTGGCGGTTGGTATGCTTTTTGGGTGGAGTGTGTGGGTTGGGTGTTATATTGGCTGGGCGTGATGGGGAAAGGCAGGTATTCTATTGGGTAGGCATGTGGGTATTGGGTAGGCTCTTGGGTGTCAAGGTGGTGGTTCAGAAATGTAGGGAGGGGTGTCTGTTATTCTGTTGGATTGGAGTGTGGGGGACTTTAGTATTCTGTTGGGTGGCAGTGGGGCCTGGTCATTCTGTTAGGTGGAAATGTGGGGCGCTGGTTGTTAGAAGGTCAGTAGTGCGTGTTGGCCTTTTATTCTGTTGGGTTTGAGCAGGAGTGTGTATGACAGGGATCCTTGTGAGGGGGGGGAGTGTAGTGGTTGGGGTCAGGTAGTTGTTGAGTGGGATTGTTCAATAGTCTGTTGGGTGGGGGTACCTAGTATCCCATAGGTGGCAGTGGGGCTGGGAGGGTCAGGTATTCTATTAGGTCGGTGTTTGGGTATTCTGTTGGAAAGTTATGTCATATATTCTGTTGAGTGGTTGTTTAGGGGGGGTTCAGTTCTTCTGTTGGATTTATTTATTTATTCGTTAAGCGTGCGGCAGCCCACGGGCATCGTGGCGCTAGTTACAGACAGTGACCAGGAACCTAGTTACCATAAGATACATACAAGCATGATTAATGTACAATTGCTATAGAAAGGTTGTCACACAGATAGTAATGGTAGTTTTAGTTAAAGAGAGAAGTTTTTAGGTTTTTTCTGAAGGCCGGGAGAGAACTTTCTGCTCTTAGGGCAGTGGGAAGTTCGTTCCATAGTTTTGGGGCTAGATATGGGAAACCTATACCTCCTGCTTTAGCCTTATTAATACGCGCTACAGTGAGTTGGTTGGTGTAGCATAGTCTATGGTGACAGCTCTGTGGAGTGTGTCTGCGAGATAAGATGGTGCTGTGTGCTGGATACATTTATGTGTAGTAGTGAGAATCTTGAATGTAATACGCTCTTTGATGGGGAGCCAGTGAGCGGACTGTCTTGCTTGTGAAATGTGGTCTCTTTTTGAGAGGCTCAAGGCTGCTTTTAGGGAGTTCTTTTGGGTAATTTGAAGTCTATTTATGTTTTTTACAGAGGTGCCGACTAGGAGTGCGTTGCAGTAATCGAGCTTGGCACCTATGGTCGCGCTAGCTATTGAGGCAGTTTTCCTTGGTTAAGAACGGTTTGATGGCATTGATGAATTTGGTGCTTACGGCAGAGGCAGAGACAATAGCCCTGCCCTGCTTATTCATGAACAGTGTTGCATCAATGTGGACGCCTAGAGTTTTGACAGATGATAAGACTGGGATAGTACAATTGTCAATGTTGAAGTTGGCGTAGAGACTGCCTAATTTAGCAAGAGTGGACTTTTGGCCAAGTATAAGAATCTAGGTCTTATCCTCATTAAGTTAAAGGCCATTAGTGCCATCCATGCTTGAATTGTGGCGTATATTGGTTTTAGAGCTAGGGCGTCTTTGTGATATGAGCCTGTTAGGGGAGGAGCACTTGGGTATCGTCTGCATAATTGGTATATGCGATCCCAAGTGCATTGAGTTTATCAAAAAGAGGCTTTGTGTAGCGATTGTACAGCGTGGAAGCAGTGCATGGTCCCTGTGGGACACCACAGTGTATGATGGTGGGGGCTGCATTGAATGTGTTTGAGAAGACCTTCATGGCTCTACCTCCTAAGAAGGATGTGATCCAGGAAGTAGCTTGGTCAGAGAAATGTGCTGAGTGGCTGAGATGTGCAGTGAGGGTTTTATGGTCCACTAGGTCAAACGCCGCTGAGAGGTCTAGTAGGAGAAGGAGGGCGGGTTTACATGTGTCCAAGATATTGGTAATTTGGTTTTTTAGGTCCAGCAGAGCTGTTTCGGTTTCATGACCTTTACGGAATGCTGACTGTCTGTTTCCTAGGATGGAGTTTGTTTCAAGGTAAAGTTGGATTTGACTGTGAGATACTTTGTCTAATATTTTGAGAAGGAAGGGAACTGTTGGTCTAGGTCTGTAGTTGTTAGGCTGAGCGGGGTCTAAAGTCGGCTTGTTCAGGAGGTGGCGTACCCACGCCTCTTTAAGGCTGTCAGGGACAGAGCAAGTCTTAAAGTAGGCATTGATGAATGCGGTAATAAGTGGAGCGAGTGGTTCAGCGCAGTCCTTGATGAGGTTAGGAGGGCATACATCGCCTTTGCATAGCGATGGTTTCAAGTGTTTCAGTCTGTCTATGACTTCTGATTCTGAGACGTCATTAAAGGCAAATTTAAGGAAGTTAATAGTTTTGCTAGTGGGTAGAGTTTGTGTAGGCTGATTCAGTTTTGGTAGAGTATTGTAATGGTCAAGGATTTTGTTTTGTATGAGGTCTACTTTCTTGAGCATAGTGGCTTGAATGCTATTGCACCAACCTTCTTCTTTGACAATCTCGTCAGAGGAGATCGGCAGAACTGTAAATTCCTTAAAGATGGTAAAGAGCTCTTTCAAGTGAGATTTGGCATCGGTTATATGACGATTGTAGGCTTGAGATTCTGCATTAAAGATGAATTTTTTAGCAATATCTTTGAACAGTTCTTTAGTAGCATCGCAGGGGTTAGCCTGCCAGTTTGTTTGCGCCTGGCGTTTGTTATTGTGTCGGGTTTGGAGGTCTTCTGTGAACCATGAGTTTGAGTGGAAAGACTTTTTTTCTTTTTTTTCTTCTAGGGGTGCAATGGTGTTGATTGCGTTAGTAAGAGTGTCCTTAAGAATATCTGCTAGGATGTTTGGGTCTTGCAAGAAGGGTGGAGCTAGGCACGGGATGTCAAGAAGGGCTGTATGTTATCTGCAGTGAATTATTTGGAACTTCTTGCCCTGGTGACAGATTTGTGTATGGTGATTTTAGTAATTGGTGCTATTGGGATGGTGAATTGTATGCAGGTGTAATCTGTCGAGGGGTAGAAGGTGTTGGAAGTGATCGAGGAGTTGCAATTATGGTCGACCAACCAGTCCAGAATTCTGCCTTTGGAATGGGTGGGGTACATCATTTTCTGTGAGAAGTCTAGGTTGGTGAGGTCCTTTAGGAATGAGTTAGCAGCTTTGTCATTGGGAACATTGAATCCTAAATTGAGATCACCTAAGAGTATGGTTTTGGTGGATTTTATTATGTTTTCGTAGAGTAGGTGGGTGATTTGCCCTTGGATATCTGCCGGGAGTCCTGGGGGCCGGTAGATGACACGACTGTTGATCGTGTTTTTGTAGGAGAGAGAACATGTGGTTGATAGTATGCCTGCGTTACCTTCCCATGGGTGGAGAATAGGCCTGAGATGACGGGTATCTTTAAAGATAAGGGCCCCCCCCCTCCTAGTTTATTAGGTCTATCTTGTCTGAGGATAGAGTAGCCTGCGGGTACGGCTAAGGTGATGGATGGGCCGGAGGCCTCATGTAGCCAAGTCTCAGTGATGGCTAATATGTCTAGGTCCTGACTAGGGATGAGGTCGTTGATTTCCAGAGCATGGGCGGTGAGAGAGCAGACGTTAAGTAGGGCGCCTTTGAGGTGTGGTGCCACATAATTTCTGTTTGGACGTGGATGTTTGGCTATTATAGGCCTGGAATTAAGTGGTTTGGATGTGTTAAAGGAGAGTTCCGGGACTTTTTTTTTATTGTCCCTACGGTTCGGCCATGTGTTTTTAAGCATAACTCGGTAGATCGTAGAAAACTTTCCTATGGACCTTACCCGACTTTTCGTCCATTAACGCACTCGAAATCAGCCGCCATTTTCTGATAATCCTATCACTTGCCGCATCGCCCTGGCTCACCTGCTTTTGCGGCACTAAATCAAATCCCCCGCCCCTGAGCCTGACATCAGCAGACGCGTACCGCCCATTTCCCAACGCCAAAGCACGTTTCGTGTCAACAATCGCTGCGCCTCAGCTAATGAAGTGTCGCCATGGAAACAGCAGGACGCCTCTTTCCTCAATAAGTATAAACACACCGTTTCACAACACACAGCAGCAGATTTTCGATTCCATTACTCTCGCTGTGTTACTTTGAGTATTCTGTGACTCGTTTCTGTGCTCTGGTCAGCTACCTTCGTTGATTGCAGCCCGTGTGAACAGATACCAGTACCACCGCTATAAATTATTTTACTTTCTTTACCACACAATGGCTACAATAATGCCGTATATGTACGAGCCCGAGTACACCGAGGAAGAACTACTGGAAAGGCAAGCACGCGAAAACGATGGGGATTCGGACGGCAGTTGGGAGGACCAGTCAACGGATGAAGAGCCTGGACCATGTCGCATGGACGGCGTCTCCACCTGGTGCACGTGCAATCGGTGCGAGCTAATGCCAACTGAGGAGGAGAACTGCTGCTGCCGTGAAAATTCCGGGTGCTTGGCCTACATTTCGGAAGGCGAGCCAAGTCCGCAATGCATCACCGAGCTGCCAGAGTTCAGGGAAGCCTGCCTCTCACGGACAGTGTTGAGGATGATGATGATGGTGCTTATGCACGAACTTTGCGGCACTGTTCGTCCGCGTAATCCGAGTAACGAGTAAGTATACTCTGGTTGTGATGTCAGTGATGCCACTACTATTTCATGGTCGTCTCCCACATATAAAACTACATCTACATATCATTCGAATGCATGTAAATTGGTTCCATGTTGTGCATTTTCTAGATAGAATTTTTTTCAAAGCAGAATGACATTTTTGTACCTGAATCGACAGTGATAAGAAAGTTGTCATTTTAATACAGTTTGCATCTTTCATTTTCACAGGTGGTACAGGCTGGTGGCCTATCGTTGCTTCACTTGGTGGCTTCACGGGAGGCTCGGACACCGCGTTCGGAGAGTAATACCTGCCTGTGCGGTACTTGCCATTAGACAACATTTCCCCAGCGACAGTGGACAATACCGCGGATTTTCCCTGGATGTGCTGCAACCGCAACTTTACAATGTGTAATGTTTATTATTTATGTTCAATTGAAATTAAGATCTAAAATAAAACCCAACATATATTTTAACAATGGTTGTTTTGATTTTTTAAATGAATCTAGTGTGTCTCCATTGAATAGTCTTCCTGTGCCTTGTCTTGTCACACCACATGTCTCCGGCCAGCATCCTCCCTCACGCTGGCCGCCCACCTTCAATCCTGCAATCCACATAAGTGTGTCTCCATTCACGAGTCTTCCTGTGTCTTGTCTGCACGACCACCGCCCCAATCCACCCCCCGCCCTATCAAAGGCAGTTCGCACCGGGGTACTTGCGCTGGCAAGCGGAGCTGTCAGGGAGCGATAAAGGCCAAGAGGTGCCAAAGACCATGTACACTTCAAAGTGGTCTATAGAGCATGGGTTGTTGTTCCCATGTCTACCGCCAGACCCCGTGTCTCCTGCCAAGCATCCCCCCTCACGCTGGACGTGATTCATACACGTCATTCATTCACAAACACACCCCTGTTTCGAATTCTTTATAACCCACTTCATATTTATAATGAGAACTTCTTTGCACTTTGCTAGTCAACCCGTGAAGGTGCTGGTTATCTGCTCTTCGTCTCTGTGAACTTCCGTGACCACTTCGAGGAAACTCGTCAGTTTGCAACCTGTGAACTGCTCCCTGTTCTTCGACAAGAAACTACTCTGATCCCTGCATCTAACTGTTTGCTCGTCAAGGTAAGGCCATGTACCATACTCATTTTTCGTTCAAGACAGTACATGCAAGGAACTAGTCACATGTTCTGAGTTTAGTCAAATTATTTTTCTATTTTTTTAAAGTTATTCAAATACTTATCCGCATGTGAATAACGTGTATAGTTACAAGAACCAAAATATACCTTGCATTGAACCTTTTATGTGTCATTTAATTTTTTAACACATTGGTATTCATAGAGAATTGTTGATCTTTACTTTTCAGAACTTTCCACAATGCCTGCCTGTTCCATTGGCGGTTGCCCTTCGAAGACCCATAATAAATCTGAAGGTACTATAATGCATGTTTTCCCTAAGACAATAGATCAGATAAGAGAATGGGTCCGATATTGCGGATATCCACCCTCTGAGCTTGAAAGTAGAGTCCTAGAAGTCTTTGCGGACAAGAGGGGTGATCGATACCGCATCTGCAGCAGGCACTTTACCTCTGACATGTACTCCACATCATTGCTAATAAAGAAGAACACACCGCGAGCGAGGCGAAAATTGCTCTCAACCGCTATTCCCACTCTATTCGTCCACATCCCTCCACTGGTGAGTCAAGTTTACGTATTTATCTCTCGGCCTTGCGGTAGTGTGTAGCATTAGCTAACAATAATTTCCCCATTTATGTATCCACTCAATATGAAGGCGGAAGATTCTCCATCCGTGTCGTTATTGCAGTCATCAGCCACTTCAAGCGCCTATCGGGTAATCTTACTTAGCTATTCTGCCATTGACTTGTTTTAGGCATGTAAATCAATAGTTTTAATTTATCGTGTAATTATTTTACCTAATGGTACACCCTTGTACTCGTCCTCTAGTCTTTGTTTTCAGTTATAATTATTGTTATCCAAAATAATTCAAGTACTGTCTTTCAGGGAGATGCTGAGGAGTCCAACGTATTGACGACTACCGTTGATGTCACTCAGATGCTCGAGGTACGTTTCAGGACAGTTCCATCGATGGAGATCATCAGATCTTGCATTCTTGTAGCGTGATTGTTACACACAATGTTTCTTTCGTTTTTAGCCATTGATATGTCCTTCTGTCGTCGCCCTCGTATGTGTCTTCTTTTTTCAATATTGTGTTCATTACTAATGAAAGTCCTATAGCCACGGACAGACACGTTTCAATTGCCAAGACAATGAGAGAACAGTACAAAAATATAAATCACCAATTTGACGTTTGGCATCTTGCAAAATCAATCAATAAAAAATTGTCGGCTGCAGGTAAAAAAAAAGAATTGCAAGGTATTTCACAGTGGTCCAAGTCAATCAGCAACCATCTTTGGTGGAGCTCAAAAACATGTGGAGGGTCGTTGGAAATTCTACTGGAAAAATGGCGGTCAGTAATGCCACACTGTACAAACGTTCACCGATGGAACACGAACCAACATTTCCACAATTGTGAACATGGCCATTTGTCCACAGAGGAGGCACGGAAGAAGAAGTGGTTGATTCCTTCATCACCCACTCACAAAGCCATTGAAAAGATTGTATTTGATAAAACTATAACAAAAGCTTTGAGGGGACTCACGGAATTCTGCCACACAGGAGATTTGGAGGTGTTCCACAATATGTGCCTCAAGTACAGGCCAAAACGATTGCATTTTGGCATGGAGGGCATGATAAATCGGACTCTTTTAGCGGTCTTGGCACATAACCATAATGTTGGCCGTCAACAAAGTAGGACGACCGGAACTTTAGGGACGCTTCGCTACAATAAGGCCTTCACTAAAAGAAGTAAACAATGGGTGATCAAACCAGTGTTTGAGGATATGCAATATGAGTTTATTGAGAAACTTATTGTTGACGTCCTAGATAGGCACATAAATGGAGTTGTGAACGAACCTGTGCAGGGGACAACTGCATTGCCACCCAACATTGCATCTGTTCCATGTCCACCTAAAGAAGAACTCATTGAGAAATACACATCACGGTTTAAATGATTGTAATTTGATTGTCTGTTCTCTCAAGTCTCCTCATGTCGCAGGCCCATTGAATATGTGTATCTATCCAACCTTGTTCATTTGCGCATTAAATTAAACCAAACAGTAATATAAATCACTTTTCAAAAAATATAGAATCTCTCCGTATTTATGGTTCTGTGTGGCTGCAAAGCACGCAGACAAAATGCAAAGATGGAGTGTAAATTTCAAGTCCTGTGAGAATGCCTTACACTGAATGTAGCTAACTAGGAATATGTGCTCGTTCAAAGTGAAGGTCAGCTGCTTTGATTTTTTCTCGGGTGCCAGAATGGCCCACGACTAAGTATAAGGTTCTATTGTATTTTGACCTTGACAGGCCGGGACCACGTAAGAAACGATAATGAATATAATTTCAGAAACGAAAGCCATTTCATGTTCGTTCATTAGAAGAAATAACGTCGGCATAGAAGGAGTGGTATTTCGGGGCTGCCCTACGCACAGACGCAATGGAAAATGCAAATATAATGTAAGTAACTCTTTAGATGAGTTTATACCGCAATTTAATTACTATACAGTAGCTTTAAAGACGGGTTAAGTTGTACTTGTTCGTTCTATGTGGCATGTTGTTTTGTACCGCGCACTATCTTGGGGAGAACCGTCTACTTTTACGGAAGCACCTCAAAACCTTTGCTTCTGCTTTCTCTCTCCCTCTCCCCTGCAACAACTGGTCCACTGTCTGCGATCTCGGTCCTGGGCCCTTCCACTCTCCACCTGCACTCCCTGTCAACCCCTGCACTGAGGGACTGTCTCAGTATCCTACAGCCCCCCCTTGACGTTTAAAACCCAGTTGCACTGTCCTAGCTATGAAATAATTTACCGACCGAATATATAAAATGAATAATTTTAATAAAGATCTGATGGTGAGACTAATTTCATTGTTTATGTTTTTCAAACAGGTACATCATGCATTACTGCATGTGTCACGAGTACCAGACACCGGCGGACGGCTTCTTTAACCGCCAGTTGCTTCTCCGCGTGAACAACGTTACCACCCTGACCATTTTATGGGACGATCGCCAAGTACAAGTATGCCCTTACGCGGTACTAACGGCTAGATGCAACATACAGACCGTTGTGGTGGCCTAGTGCCTCGTTGTTGGAACAGCCATGCGATTATCAGTGCGACCGAAGAGCTTATTTTATCGTAAACCAACACCCTGTTTACTGCACACGAACATCGCTTGCCTCAAGACGAACTATTTTGGATCGAGAGCAAATAAAAATGAAAATCGCTGAATATTCTATAAACATTTGATGTCCAATAAATGTACTTTGCCAAATGTACAATCTTGCAGTTTGCTTTTAAACCACAGTTTGATATTCCGAATTGTGGCGCTGTATTGTGAGATGATCTAAGACCCTGTGTACAGCAAAGGAACATCTCGTGCCTCAAAACGAACTATTTTGGATCGAGAGCAAATAAAAAAGAAAATCGCTGAATATTCTCTAAACATTTGATGTCAAATAAATGTACTTTACCAAATTTACAATCTTGCGGTTTGATTTAAAAGTACAGTTTCATATTGCGAATTGTGGCGCGCTGTGTTGTGTGAGCTGATCTGTGTTGATTTCCGGGTTCTGTGTGGAGTCGCGTAGAAGACCCCTGGGCGCGTTTGCCTACGCAGCACAGTCACGTCACGGATAGAGGCGGGGAATATGAATGTTTTGATAAAGTCTGTTTCAGGGGCGGGGGATTTGATTTAGTGCCGCAAAAGCAGGTGAGCCAGGGCGATGCGGCAAGTGATAGGATTATCAGAAAATGGCGGCTGATTTCGAGTGCGTTAATGGACGAAAAGTCGGGTAAGGTCCACAGGAAAGTTTTCTACGATCTACCGAGTTATGCTTAAAAACACATGGCCGAACCGTAGGGACAATAAAAAAAAAGTCCCGGAACTCTCCTTTAAGAATGGGCGTTATATTAGTACGAAGGTGGACGGAGTGCGGTCTGATGTGTGGAGTGTTTGGTTTACCAGATGTGCGGGTTCCTAGTCTGCCGTTTCTATGTGTAGCTGGAGTGGAGCGGGAGGTGACGATCATGGGTAGGGTGCGTGTTCTAAGTCTGCAGAGTCTGGAACTGCAGATGGGTACATAGGTGGGTGAATGCGTGGTGTGGAGAGTAGGATGATCGGGCGTGGTGATGTTGGTCATGGTGCTAGTCATATTGCTAGAAGTGTCTAGGCCGGAGAGCGGTGTCATCCTTGCATATAACGCTATGGCAATAAGAGTGAGTATAGCGTGTAGAGTACTCCTCGGAAGGTATGGTGTGGTCAACATAGTAAGGCAGTGAGTTGAAGGAGTGCTGACAGATGGGCTCCTTCAGAGTGGCACTGTAACAATATTCATATAGTTGTCTGATCAGAACGTTTTCAGAAGGCAATTAGTCTTTGAACATACATTTTGGTGATTACTGAAAGGGCCTTTACAATACATGAAATGACCAAGAGAAATGGGCTAAGATGAAAAGGCTGTCTAGGTGCCAGATAACAGGAAGAGTTAGTGTTAGCACGTAAACATTAGCATTGACATAAATAGGCTAAAACAGTTTACAGCAGGCAGATGGAGACATATATACATACAGCATTTAAGCAATGGCCATCATTGGTTGTGTGAACACGGTAGGTTAGTCTGTTAGCGAGGTGAGGTCTACTCACAGTAAGTTTGAGTCCGTTAGGTGTGGTTCCAAAGAGTACCAGCCCCCACGGCTCCCGTGGCGAACAGGGGCAAACAGGAAGGGTTCTTACTCACTTGGGCCTTCCTAGAGTGGGCCTGTTTCCGCCTGCCGGCGGCCTTCTGGGCAAGATATCAAGCGTTGCTAGGCAACGGTGGCCATCTTAAGAGGCATGATCTCTGCGCGCTGGAAATGGAGGAGATTTCGGCTGCCTAGGGAAAGGTGGCACGGCGCACTGCGCACCGATAGTGGGGCGCGTGAGTCCTGCTCACCTGCAGAGGCACAGGGAGTGCTTCCAAGCGACTGCTCCTGCAGCGCTGTGGGTGGGTGCACTGCTGCTCCTGCAGTCCGTGTTGGCGACGAGGCTGCAGATCAAAGGATCAGCATGTGAAGCGTCTCGATGCGAGAAGGGCTCCTGCCCTCTCGAGTGTCTGGCTGCAGTGGGGGACAGGGACATTGCACGGGATGTGGTAGGATTGTGGATAGACATTTAAATGTGTTGGAGTATGTGGGATAGATATTCTGGTGTGTGTGTGTGTGTGTGTGTGTGTGTTTGTTTGGTAATTTGTAATGCGCACCGAACCCATAGGTAACTGTGCGCAACAGAGTACAAGTTTGTAAGGATGCTTCAAGCTTAGTTACAAAGGTATACATATGAGAATTACATTATTTATTTACATATACATTTGACACATCTAGTAAAGAATATATACATACAATGCAAACAAAAGGGCTAGATGCAAGAAAGTGGAAGGGTAACTGGTAGTTAGCCAGAATGGATTTGACAGCTATCTGGTAAGGGGTGTGTCAGTTAGTCGTGGAGGTCATTGGAGTGTAGCCATTTCAGCTGCAATAGGATTGCTGTATCCTAAGGTCAAGTGGGAGTGCGTTCCAGTACTGGGCTGCCTTGGCGGGAAGCTACATCCATCTGTTTATTTTAGCCTAAATCTAGGTATCTGTAGGCAGTGGCAGTAGGAAGTTCTGGAGGGACGGGATGAGGTTTTTTTTTACTATTCTCTCTGCGAGGTAAGGGGGAGCTGCATTGTTAAGGCACTTAAAAGTTAGTGAGGCTGTTTTAAGTGAAATCCTGTTTCTGATTTTTAGCCAGTGGTATTCTCTTTTCTTGTTAGAAACGTGTTCTCTAGTGGGTAAGTTTAGGGCTGTTCTAAGGGCGTTATTTTGCAGTATCTGAATTTTGTCAATAATGTATTGGTATCCAGTCATTGCATCGAATACACAGCATTGAATGCCAAAAGCATCGAAAAAATGCATTGAAAAAAAAGTATTGAATGTCTTTTTTTCAAAGGTAAAGGTTTTATTTTAATTCTAATGGGTTTTAAGGGGAATAAAAAATAGGGGTTGGGGGATCCCCATTAAAAAAAAAAGAAAAAAATGCATTTGATGCTTTTTTGTTGTTGCTTTTTAAAAAAATGCTAAGGCATTCGATGCTTTGGCATTCGATGCAATCACTATAAACCAATGTATTAATTGGCTCACAGGTACAAGGCGTTACAGTCTAATCTAGAGAGTATTAGGGCGTTGGAAAAGATCGAGTTTGCAAGTATAGGCGTTAGAAGCTGCTAGAGAGTTTGCCTTTCTTCAGGGTCAAGGTAGAGTCAAGGTAAAAGCCAAGCGTTTTCACCACTTTGGCTACTGTGATTGTGTTGCTGTCAATGTTAAACGGGGAGTTGTGTTTTTTTAGGTTGGCCGTGGATCCGAGGAGCGGGATCTCTGTTTTGTCGTCATGCAGGCAGAGGCCATGGGTTGCCATCCATGCCTGAATGAGGATGTATATTTCATTTACCAAGGCCGTATCAGAAACAAAGTTGCCCTAAAGGGGAATGAGGATCTGGGTGTTGTCTGCATAATTGGTGTAGGTGACACCCAGTCTGTCCAATTTGTCGAATAGGGGCTTGGTAAATATGTTATACATAGTTGGAGAGACGCAAGAACCTTGAGGAACACTGCATGCTGTTTTGATGAGGTCCGCTGAAGCCGATGTGGAGAAAACTCTCATTGTTCTATTGTCCAGGAATTACTGGACCCAAGCTATGGCTTCGCTTGAGAAGTGGGCAGCCGATGTCAGGTGTTCGCACAGGACTGTGTGATCCACCAAGTCAAAGGCCGCTGACAAGTCAAGGAGGAGCAGCATGGCAGTGTTTCCCTTGTCGTTGAGCTCATCAATTTGTGTCTTTAGGTCGATGAAGGCCGTCTCTGTACCGTGTTATGGTCGACACCCAGATTGGCTGGAGCCTAACAGCTGGTTTGTTTCAAGATAAGCCTGGATTTGTAGATAGGCCACTCTGTCTATTATCTTGAGAAGGAAAGGTGCCATGGTATTAGGCCTGTAGTTAGTAGGGATAGCAGGGACTAATGTTTGTTTTTTGAGGAAAGGTAAAACCCAAGACTGTTTTAGATTACTCGGGACAGTGTTAGTGGAGAAGGAAGCGTTGATTCATTTAGTAATAAAAGGGGCTAGGACCCTTGCAGCATCTTTAATTAATTGGGCCGGGCAGTTGTCACTCTTGCAATTGGATGGCTTCAGGGATGTGATAATTTTTTCAGTTTCCTGGATGGATACTTTGGTAAATTTGAATGGGGCTGGCCAGGCGTACTTTTAATGGGGCTTATAGGTAATGTCACGCTAGGGGACAAGGAGGCTTTATTTTGTTGCAATTTTGATTTGAAGAATATTTTGTTGGCTAGGGCATTCTGGATGCTGGTGCACCATTGTTTGTCTTTGGGTGTGTTGTCAGGGGGAGGTACTGGGGATTCCAATTCCCTTAGGATAGTGAACAGTTCCTTGTTATTGGAGCTGGCGTTGGAAATTCTTTCGTTAAAATAATTTTTGTTTGGTGCGTAAAATCTATTTTTTATAATTGTTAATGAAAAGTTTAAGTTGGAGTTTTTTTTCGTCAGTGGGGGAGTGTCGCCATAGGGATTCTAATTTTCTTTTTTGTAGTCTTAGCTCTTCCAGGTAGGGGGGTGAACCAGGCATTGAGGTGTGCCTGTTGTTTGCTCTTATGTAGCTTAAGGGGTGCAATGGTGTCCAGAGCATTGGTCATAGTTTTATTGTAGGTTTCTATGAGGAGATCAGGCTTCATGTTATTTGGGAGAGCATTAATGGTAGAGAGGAGGAGTGACAAGAGATTGTCATGTGTGATGTTTTTCTTAGATCTTGTTGGCATGGGAGGTGCCATACATTTGTCTTTAGTGATCTGTTTTTCTAGTGTTAATGAGAAGTCGATTAGACGATGGTCTGTCCAGTGTAGAGGGGTGATTTTGGTAATGGTGGTATTACAATTGAAGGTAGCAATCCAGTCGACGGTAGTTCCCTTATCATGCGTTGGGGTGAGGACTTTCTGTGTTAGACCATGTTCTGCAAACATAGTTGTGCGACTGTATATTAATGGGTATTCAGTTGAATAGAAGTGGAGGTGGCCCGTATTCTGTTGGATGGTAATTTAGGTGTGGTTCAGCTCTTCTATTGGATGGGATTGCGATGTGGAATGTATTCTGTGGGTGGGATTTTAGGTAGACATTCAAATGGGTTGGATTATGTGGGATAGATATTCTGTTGTGTGTATTAATGGGTATCCAGTTGAATAGAAGTGGAGGTGACCCGTATTCTGTTGGATGGTAGTGTGAGTCATATATTCCTTTGGGAATGGGTTTCAGCAGACCAGTTATACTACTGGGTGGAATGGTTAATCAAGTTGTCACCTGTCTCATGGGTGATTGATTTTCTGTTGTGTGGAAGTGTGGGTCAGGATTTCTGTTGAGTTTGATTGTAAGTGTTCTGGTGAACCAGAAGAAGAAGTCGGTCTAGGACTTGACATATTCAAAGACATTTTATTTCAATAAGAAGAAAAATACCTATTGTGACGAATCCCATTATGTTGTCACTGTTTCAGATGAGAAGCCCCATCACATGAGGCCAGGGTGTTGGGGCAGCTGCCCGGTGGTTCCCCTGGGGGTGGTGCTTGACGAGTGGATCTCATGCGAGGGGAGACTCTCTTTGGGACCAGTGACAACCACATCGGGAGAACATGGTATTCCCATCCAGCACATGACCCTGGTGCCTCTTTTCAGAATTACCTCACCATTCCTTCCTCTCCTCTTTCCTTTTCACACTAACCCTCACACCCTATCTACCTTGCTAAACAAACTCAAATAGAGAGTACTGAGACAAGGAGGAGTACTAGTGAGTTGCCATATCAATACTCACTTAGTACTGAGACGAGAAAGAAGACTACTAGTGAGTGAGACGAGAAAGAAGACTACTAGTGAGTTGCCATCTCGATACTCACTTAGTACTGAGACGAGAAAGAAGACTACTAGTGAGTTGCCATCTCGATACTCACTAAGTACTGAGACGAGAAAGAAGACTACTAGTGAGTTGCCATCTCGATACTCACTTAGTACTGAGACGAGAAAGAAGACTACTAGTGAGTTATCATCTCACTATTCACCTAGTACTGATACGACGGGGGAATGCGGAGCAATACAGAGTACGCATTGGAACCACTTTCACCAGTCTAGTGGTACACAAACAGTGATTGGCAGAACCAAGATAAAAACCAACAGAAAGACTTGACAGTTTGTCAAGCCCTCCCAGGAGGAACCGTAAGAAGAGAGACAAGCCCGCCAAGCAGACAGGCGCTGAACGGGACGGCGTGCAGAAGGAAGGAGTCTGGGTCTGGTCCAGGATGGGAGGACCGCACGGCCCAGAAGCAGACCAAGACCCCATGTGACCCAGAGACAGGAGGATACCGAAAGCACACCAGCGTGCCATCCCGAGCAGAAGAAGCCTTTGGATAGCAGCTCAGGAGCGAACCCAGCTGCCTCGGGGGAGCCAGCACTTGCGTAAGCTATCGCACAAGGTACACGGGAAGCCACAGGGGCTCAGAAACCTCAAGGAGGTTGTTGCAAAAGGCAGAAAGACAGGCGTGGGACTCACACCCAAATCGTACCTGGACTTGTACTAAGACTTGGCAGGAGAGTGAACCAAGTCTACAGCTTAGAGAGAACATCCAGGCAACGCCTCATCAGTGCAGCATTTGGTGATAGGGAACCAGGCTTGCACCCAAGGAATAGGGACCTATGTAACTTGGAGAGAGCATCCAGGCAACACCTCATCAGTGCAGCATATGGTGATAGGGAACCAGGCTTGCACCCAAGGAATAGGGACCTATGTAACTTGGAGAGAGCCTCCAGGCAACGCCTCATCAGTGCAGCATTTGGTGATAGGGAACCAGGCTTGCACCCAAGGAATAGGGACCTATGTAACTTGGAGAGAGCATCCAGGCAACACCTCATCAGTGCAGCATATGGTGATAGGGAACCAGGCTTGCACCCAAGGAATAGGGACCTATGTAACTTGGAGAGAGCCTCCAGGCAACGCCTCATCAGTGCAGCATTTGGTGATAGGGAACCAGGCTTGCACCCAAGGAATAGGGACCTATGTAACTTGGAGAGTGCATCCAGCCAACGCCTCATCAGTGCAGCATTTGGTGATAGGGAACCTGGCTTGCACCCAAGGAATAGGGACCTATGTAACTTGGAGAGAGCATCCAGGCAACGCCTCATCATTGCAGCATTTGGTGATGCAGAACCTGGCTTGCACCCAAGGAATAGGGACCTATGTAACCTGGAGAGAGCATCCAGGCAACGCTTCATCAGTGCAGCATTTGGTGATGGGGAACCAGGCTTGCACCCAAGGAATAGGGACCTATGTAACCTGGAGAGAACATCCAGGCAACGCCTCATCAGTGCAGCATTTGGTGATGGGGAACCAGACTTGCACCCAAGGAATAGGGACCTATGTCACTTGGAGAGAGCATCCAGGCAACGCCTCATCAGTGCAGCATTTGGTGATGGGGAACCAGGCTTGCACCCAAGGAATAGGGACCTATGTAACTTGGAGAGAGAGCATCCAGGCAACGCCTCATCAGTGCAGCATTTGGTGATAGGGAACCAGGTTTGCACCCAAGGAATAGGGACCTATGTAACTTGGAGAGTGCATCCAGCCAACGCCTCATCCGTGCAGCACTTGGTGATAGGGAACCAGGATTGCACCCAAGGAATAGGAACCTATGTAACTTGGAGAGAGCATCCAGGCAACGCCTCATCAGTGCAGCATTTGGTGATAGGGAGCCAGGCTTGCACCCAAGGAATAGGGACCTATGTAACTTGGAGAGAGCATCCAGGCAACGTCTCATCAGTGCAGCATTTGGTGATAGGGAGCCAGGCTTGCACCCAAGGAATAGGGACCTATGTAACCTGGAGAGAGCATCCAGGCAACGCCTCATCAGTGCAGCATTTGGTGATAGGGAACCAGGCTTGCACCCAAGGAATAGGGACCTATTTAACTTGGAGAGAGCATCCAGGCAACGCCTCATCAGTGAAGCATTTGGTCATTGGAAACCAGGCTTGCACCCAAGGAATAGGGACCTATGTAACTTGGAGAGAGCATACAGGCAACGTTTTTGCAGCGCAGCACTTGTGAGAAGGAGCCAGGTCTGCACCCAAGGGTTGAGGACCCATGACAGCTTGGATAGAGTATCCAGGATTTTCCTCTTCGGAGCAATAGCTGACGAGGGTAAGCTATCAACCAGGGTCTGGGACCCCAAAGAACTGATCTGTAAGCCTGAGGAAGGTAGATATTTCTCTGGCAGCCAAGAAGTGGCTGTGGTTGATCCAGAGGAAAGGAGTAACCACTCTGGATCAAGAAGCCATCACCTCTGATTTAGTTAGCTTAGTGTGTAAGGCACATATTTTGACACTGGGCAGTGGGACCTTTACTTTGGACATTCTGACACTATTTATTTATGTTGAGGCAGGGAAACCCCTCTTAGAGTTAGGCTAAGCAAGGGTTTTCATTTCCTTTTGCACCTTTTAATAAAGGTTTATAGCGAACACTGTGTCCCCTCGACCCCCTTGTCAGAGTCTTACTTCTGCACCCTTACACTATTTAACCCTATTGCTAGGAGGGTAACTCCCTACCTAATATAGTAAGGGTGCTAGTCAAATGTCCAAAACAATATAGCCCTCCACCCAAAACTTACTTGCTATCTGGCCCTACAACTTAGAAAAAATGTAACACAAAAAGAGACCAGGGCAGTAGCCTCTCCACTAGAGCTTTGCTTTGCCAAGTTACTTGGGTTTCCTCCCAAAGAAAGTTCCTTCAAAACGGTCAATGTTCGTACATTTTTCACAAACATAGTTCTCTAGCCTCTGTTCAGATTCTGAATGAGAAGTCTTAAGTCTTCACACACATCCAATGATTTCCATTCTTTAAAGGGTAAAAGGTTTGCCTTAGTGTGGTTTCCCCACATTTGGTCTTGTATTCGACAGTTCTTGGTTTGGGTTTAAACAATGCAACCCTCCAGGTTCTCTCGATTTTCATTCTTGATTACTACTCTTTGTATTCCTAGAACTCCCCAAAGCCCTCTGGTCCTGTCATGTCTTTAAATCAACAGAGTTTCTCATGGGTGTCGGCCCGTATCCAGCGTGCAGGTTTTTCTGGCTCCGTCCCATAACCCTTTTGGCTTCCTCAGCCTCTTATATTAATGTCACTTGGTTTTCTAGGGTTCCCAGCGTGTCTTCTGTTGGCTGTCTTCCAGTTTCCAGCGTGTAGGTTTTTCTGGCTACAACCCTCCTGGCTTCTCCAGCACTAAGTAGATTTCTTGCTCTGGTGAACAGATGTTCAGGAGGCCACCCTTGTTTAGTGAAACGGGGAACACTTCTGTGTAGTTAGGAAGGACAATTCAAGGAAGCTTGGAGAGCAGTCAAGGCTAAGTCTCAGGAGTAGTGGGGGTGATCTGTGGTCTTGGATGAGCACACACAGTAGGACGACAAGAAATACTCTTAGACAGTAGTATATAAAAAATGTACAATTTATTAGGCCCAGAACAAACAAGTGAATAAAGGACACAGTAATACTGCTACTTAAACACACACTAATAAAACATAAATACAATCACTTTTCAGTCAATGCGGTAAAGGGCAGATTCCCACCAAAGCCTGTGAGGAGGGAAAGCACACAACCTTTAACACAATGGATAACTCCAGAAATGGAGAGCCCTAACGTAAGAAGTCCAGCCTTACGAAGATTGGAGCCTTGTGCTCAATGTTCTATTTGTGCGTAAAAGCGCTTGTCAGTGTGTAAGCTCACAAGGGGCAAACTTCAATGGGAAGTAAAAGTTAGAAGAGGACATTGGGGTATGAAGAATTTGGTTCCAAGAGTCTGTGGCGGGTCTGCTATGGAGAACAAAGCTGTCCCCAACTTTCGGACGACTAAATGAAACATGAGCCACCCGTGTCAAGACAAGCACCACAAGGGATCCTTTGTGCATAAAACGGTATGGATGAACTAGGGGCCACCAGTAAGTGGTATGATGACTCACTGCTCTTGGCTCACTCCGGGTCCAAACCTGGCAGGTTTGAAGGTCACCTGGACACTGAAATCCCCTTCCTTGCTTCAAACTGCACAGGCGCTGTGGTTGCGGATGCTGGTCCGATTTACATCAGAGCTGGATCTCTCGTCACGAATGCTGGACAAAGAAAACACTGATGGAGCTGGTCTCAGGTCACTTGAAGAAACGAGGGAAAGTCGTCAGCAGCGACCGCTACTATCGCAGGAGCTCCTTAGTCTTGTGGACTGATGCATGCTTCTCTCTCGCGGCCCAAAGCAGTATGGACAGTGGGATTTCTCAAGAAGATGCTTTGCAGTGCAACTAGGGTTCTCCTAAAGCTCGAACGGAAACTGGGTGTAGCAACGATCCAGCACGGGGTTAAGGGACAAGCTGGTCAGTCCACTGGAGGGCCCAGGGACACTTGTGAGAAGGCTTGTTTGCAGTGCACCAAGGAGACCTTGAGCGCGATTGGTCCCATCACTTGAAAGGGTCAAAGCACCTTTACTGGTCTTTGGAGATCGAGCACAAAGCGGGGCTCTACCGGGCTCAGGCTGCCAAACCTATGCACGGTTCCGGCCGGTCCATGGATCTGCTTCGCTTCTCAGGATACTTGGCTCTGTTTATATAATGAGTACCAATTTCGGTTGGGTGATATTGTATGTAAAATATGTGCTCTGTAAAGCGCTTTGGATAAAGGCGCTATATAAATAACACATCATTATAGGTCGATTTGGTGATCAGCGGGTCTGCACTCAGATCCCCTCCTCATATCCTAAAAGTCCAGGGTGGGCTTGCACCAGGCTGGCTAGTGAGGAGATCTGCCCACTCATGCCCGCCAACAGTAGTCCAATCAGGAACTATTGTGGCTCTCACTTACACAGGCACACCAGACATTCTGGAACCAGTGGTGTGGATTGGGATCAGGCAGTCCCAGCCCGCTTCCTGAGTACCCAACCATGTGACCTGCATTAGTCCACAGAAAGCGCTGGCTTTCGGTGGTGAATGCATGCCCAAATAAGGACTCCCTGCGTCACAAAGGGCAAGGGGCCGGCCAACAGACAAAATGGCCAAAGGAGAAGACAAAAGACCTTGTGGCACGGCCATGGCGAACACTAGTCACAGTCATGAGCCACACGCAGTAAGCACAGTATGGCTCGGTATGGCCCTTGGGGAGGGTCTTGTTTAGCAGGCTCACCGCCCTGCCTCTGGGAAGAAGGGACAAATGGCCCAGATTCGTCACAGTGTATGGTTTCTGTTGGGCTGGACAGAGGGCAAATACGTTCTGTTGGTTGTGGGTGTCGGTGAAGGTGTCAGCTAAGTGTGAGCGTGGCTGGTATTTTGTGGTTGTCGGTTCTGTTGGGTGGGAGTGAGGCTGATTGGACAGGATTTCAGTCTTGTTTTTTGAACGCCTACTATCTTGGTGGTGTTTTCCTGTGTTTCACAGAACACAGGTACTCGGCCTGCCATCTTGGGTTGGGGTCTTGCTCATTCCTTACCCATTAGCCATACCCATAATTGCTTGATCTCAGCCTCACCATGCACTTCTCATGTTATCTCTTCCTTTCCCTTCTACTTCTCTCTGTACTCTCCTCCATCTCAACTCTTCCCATCCCCATCATCTCTTCTCCTCAACGACACCCCTCTTCTCACTCCACTACTCTATCCATTCAAAAAAAATGACTCTACCTCCAGTTTTCATTACACTTCCTCTACTCACATCTACCCCAGTGCTTTTCTATTCCTCAGACTTAAAGTTGCTATACGCCTACATCACAATCTCTTTCTATTGCTCTTTGGAATGCAGTCTGTCTGCAAGAAAACGTCCTTTACCTCTGACTTCTTCCTTTATTATTCTCCCTCTCGTGACTTCGGATTCTGCAAACCTTGCTGCCCTTCATGACCCTGCCCACACCTTCACCCGCTCTGCCTGCCGCACTGGCAGGGGTTGGGGTGTAGGACGGTTTTCGCCTTCTAAACTTCCTATCTCCTCTACTCCCCTATCTCCTGCTAATTCGCCCTCATTTGAATACATTATCTCCACAATCACTGCCCAGTACGGCATTCATATTATATCTCTCTATTGGCCACCTGCTCCAGTAGGACCATTCTTCAACCTCTTCTCCCAACTAATTGACTCTCTGCCGATCACCAACTCATTGTCATTGGTGACTATAACCTCCCTCTTCTCTGCTGATCTATCCACTGACGTTCTCTTTTCTTAATGTAAGGAAGGCATGGTATCAAACAGTATGCTTTATCACCTCTGAACAAAGTCCTTAACTTTGTGGTCCGCCCACTTTTGAACCTTTCTCACTTTACTTCTACCACCTCTGCCTGTCACCGGATTGGCCAGCTATCTATGAAACAAAGAGCGAAGTGTACATTTCTTCTCATCTTCAAAACTGGACATGGGCTTGCCCCAGGCCATCTATCTGCTCATCTCATGCCCTACTCTCCCTCTCAGTCATTACGATCATCCTCGGCTCGCCTCTCTGCCACCACTCAAGCTCCCTGTGCTCCTTCTCGTTTCCGCTCGCTTCTCTCATCGCTCCCCTACTCTGGAATGTTCTTCCTCTCCCTCTCAGTGCTACTCCAACTCTACCACTATTTAAATCCAAACTCGCATCCCTCCTCCCTTCTGAACAATGTGTTTCCTAGCACTCTAAATTACTCTACCATCCTGCTTCGCTCTCTCCCTACCGTCAGAGACAACCCTACCGGCAAGGGAGGATAGCGCAGGGGCAACACGCTCGCCTTGGAAGCAAGATTCTGTGTAGCAACACTGGTTTGATCCCCGGGTCTACGCTTAGAAACCTCTCGGTATTAAGCGTGTTATAAATAACCAATTACAATTACAGCACTTTTCCATCACCCCTCCAAGTCGGTAAGATAGTCTAGCGGGTTGAGCGCTCGCGGCTGTGTTCTGAGCTAGCTCTGCGGGTTGAGCGCTCGCTGCTGCGATCTGAGCATGATCTGCAGGTCACATGTATGAATCCCGGCAAGGCCAACTCAGCCTTTCATCCTTCCGAGGTCGATAAATGAGTACCAATTTCGGTTGGGTGATATTGCATGTAAATATGTGCTCTGGATTAAGGCGCTATATAAAATAACACATCGTTATCATTAATTCAGCACTTCCTCCAACATCCCGTTCATATGTCATTCTGTCCTCTCCACGTCCCTAGTTTGTTTCTTCAACATCTGGTGTTCAAGTCACATTCTTTCACCCCATTGTCAAGGACCCATGTCCTCCACTCTGTTATCAATGTTACATTTTTTACGTGTTTTTTTCCCTTCGGTGATTTCTATAAATAAAATAAATGAATACATTCCTATTCTTGTCTCATTCATTGCACCTGGCATGTTTCGTGTGAAGGAAGTCAGTTGAAAGTGATGTACAAAGCCCCCCCACTAGAACGTATAGTGGCACGGTCTACAGTGTGTTTATGCATGGGGTGAAATAAAGGGGTTCACAAGAGACACTTGGGTCTCTCAGGCAAAGGGATGAGGGGAACTCTACTAGATGCAGATGTTTGTATGTCGCTGTCCGACGATGTCTGCATGTCACAGACACTCGCCCATCATCTGGTGCGTGGGCTCGCTTTCTGTTCCAAGGACCTGTTCTCATGTAAGATTTATTGGAAACTTGCTGTTTTTTGGGATTATAGTAAATCAGTAAGTATTTGACAGATTTTGCTCATTCTCAGATACAAAAAACATAGCTTAGTGAAAGAATCCAGAGGCCTGGCTTCTTGCTCAGATATAAGAAGCTGAACAACCCAAAATAGCAAGTATTGGTGTACGTGCATGGCAGAGGAGCCCAGAAGTATGAGCAACATGAGCGAGAAAACATCCTTTCCAGGATGGGTAGGAAGCGCATCACATCCTGCCATGTTAGGCCATGATTCCAGTGATGAAATTCAGAGTCTTGTGACCTCTGAGGCCAGAATCTCGCTTGCCCTCTTGCTGAAAAGGCAAAAGCATATGTTCTTTGTTGATTCCATGAAATGTAGAGTATACTGTGTGACATGTTGCTCAATAAACCTCTCAACAACAACTGATACTTTCCAGCTTGTTATCAGAAAAGTATATAAATACGAGGCAGTTGGGGTTCGCAGACTAGGGGTGTTCCATGCACCTTTCTTCACTCTTGTAGTGGGCTCCCACCTCCCTAGCTGAGTCTCCCTATTCTGCCTCAATGTTTCTGTAAGACTGTTTAACTAGCGCCAAGGGTCCCCTACTACCTGGTTCTATCTTTCAGACTTGGGAGCGCTAACTAACGTTATGTAACTAAACACACATAGCCCTATCCAACTCACTCCCTCAAAGAGTTCCTAGGGACCCAATTGGAATTCCTGGTTGTTATCTCGCTACCCTCCTGATGCCCGATTTATCACTCTCCTGTCTCCTCTGTTCTCTCAGGCCACTGCCTCCTCTTTCACAACACTTCATCTGCTGGTCTTACTATTCTCTACTGTGTCTCCTATCCCGGTCCTTACTGTGCTCGCCTGCTTCTCGTATCCCCGTGCTTACTGTGCTCACCTGCTTCTCCTATCCCCGTCCTTACTCTGCGCGCCTGCTTCTCCTATCCCCGTCCTTACTGTGCTCGCCTGCTTCTCCTATCCCCGTCCTTACTGTGCTCGCCTGCTTCTCCTATCCCAGTCCTTACTGTGCTCGCCTGCTTCTCCTATCCCCGTCCTTACTGTGCTTGCATGCTTCTTCTATCCCGACCTTACTGTGCTCGCCTGCTTCTCCAATCCCCGTCCTTACTGTGCTCGTCTGCTTCTCCTATCCCAGTCCTTACTGTGCTCGCCAGCTTCTCCTAACCCGTCCCTACTGTGCTCGCCTGCTTCTCCTAACCCGTCCTTACTGTGCTCGCCTGCTTCTCCTATCCCCGTCCTTACTGTGCTCGCCAGCTTCTCCTATCCCCGTCCTTACTGTGCTCGCCAGCTTCTCCTATCCCCGTCCTTACTGTGCTTGCATGCTTCTTCTATCCCGACCTTACTGTGCTCGCCTGCTTCTCCAATCCCCGTCCTTACTGTGCTCGTCTGCTTCTCCTATCCCAGTCCTTACTGTGCTCGCCAGCTTCTCCTAACCCGTCCCTACTGTGCTCGCCTGCTTCTCCTAACCCGTCCTTACTGTGCTCGCCTGCTTCTCCTATCCCCGTCCTTACTGTGCTTGCATGCTTCTTCTATCCCGACCTTACTGTGCTCGCCTGCTTCTCCAATCCCCGTCCTTACTGTGCTCGCCTGCTTCTCCTATCCCGGTCCTTACTGTGCTCGCCAGCTTCTCCTATCCCCACCCTTACTGTGCTTGTTTGCTTCTCCTTTCCCGGATCTTACTGTGCTTGCTTGCTGCTTCTATCCCTGTCTTTACTGTGCTCACCTGCTTCTCATATCCCAGTCCTACCTGTGCTCCCTGCTTCTCCTATCCCCGTCCCTACTGTGCTCGCCTGCTTCTCCTAACCCGTCCTTACTGTGCTCGCCTGCTTCTCCTAACCCGTCCTTACTGTGCTTGCCTGCTTCTCCTATCCCCGTCCTTATTGTGCTCGCCTGCTTGTCCTATCCCTGTCCTTACTGTGCTCGCCTGCTTCTCCTATTCTCATCCTTCCTGTGCTCACCTGCTTCTCCTATCCCCGTCCCTACTGTGCTCGCCTGCTTCTCCTAACCCGTCCTTACTGTGCTCGCCTGCTTCTCCAATCCCCGTCCTTACTGTGCTCGCCTGCTTCTCCTATTCTCGTCCTTCCTGTGCTCGCCTGCTTCTACTATCCCAGTCCTTACTGCGCTCGCTTGCTTCTCCTATTCTCGTCCTTCCTGCGCTTGCCTGCTTCTCCTATCCCCATCCCTACTGTGCTCTCCTGCTTCTCCTAACCCGTCCTTACTGTGCTTGCCTGCTTCTCCTATCCCGGACCTTACTGTGCTCGCCTGCTTCTCCTATCTCTGCCCTCCAATTGATCTCAACGCTCTACCTCACTCCCTGGTCTTACCCCTCTCTATTTCTCTCTCTCCACACTCTGTCCCCCTTAGCCTTACCACTCTCTCACTCCTCTCCTATCTCTGCCTTCCATCTCCCTTATGATCTTCTGCTCCCAACACTACCCCTGCCTCTACCTGTCCCTCTCGCGCTCACCCATTCTCACACACATACAAACACATAACCTTTTCTCTAAACTATTACAACTACCATCTTTCTACTCTCAGCTTTCAAATCAGTCCCGCTCTCACTACTTAATTGGTACCAAGCTCTCATACCCAACACCTTACCTTCACCATCTTACAGTGGTCCAATAGTCTTCTCCAACTCCTTCCTCACCTGCCACACCCTTCCCACTGGTCTTTTGGCTCACCTCCTTTGCTCCTGACCTCACCTGAACGCCTTTAATCCTCTACTGAGACTGGTGGCTTTCTATAGCCCAGCTCTTCCTGGCTCCCATTGGCTTTCTAAGTTAGCTGCCCCAATTGGCTGATATCTAGCTGAGCTACTCCCCTGGGGCCGGGACCTCCGCTGGAAGTCATTAAGAGGCCTTCTAACCGGGCCTCCTTTTCATACTCCTTCCCTCCATGCACTCAGACTGATCCCTTTCTTTTGTGGATCCTTCTGTTCTGGGTGAATCTGTATGCAAATAGGGGCTAAAGAGAGTTTCTAGTTCTTTGCTGTTGCCCTGCAGTCTCTTAGAACAACATCATCTTATTGGCCCAATAATAGAGATGAGTTCATCTAATACAGAACAAACTGAAAAAATGAATGTCCTGCACAGCCTCAATACACTATTAAAATTCCATTCAATTTATTAAAAAATGTTTTAATTTTCTTTTCTTAAAAAATGTTTTTTTTTCTCATAGTAAAAGGAATTTACACATTTTATAAAAACAATCACCCATTTTTATCCCTTGAACGCCCTTACATTGAAGAGCATCACCTGTGTAAATCATAAATACATAACATAACAGACATTACAACATATAACCAAGACCATACATATAGAATACATTTTTCAACATGTGTCTCAGAAAATAAGATCCCACCATGTTTCTGTTCACAATGTCTTCAATGACGGAACATTCATCGGGGGGAGAGGGGGTTTGTTAGAGAAGTGGAGTCCTTCAACACCAATAGTTCAAGGAACAGGACAAAAACCCCAAAGTGGGGGGGGGGTTGTAAAAAAGAAAAGAGCCACCAGGCTATCCCCCTAACTGCAAGCAAGAGGCAACACAGGGTTACAGTAAGATACACCGGCGCTCTCTTACCTGTAGTGCTAAACCCTCCGCCACACCAGTTACCTGCAGGATGTAGTAACAGCATGGTTACACCTAATGAGCCCAGGGCATAGTCAATGTTCATACAGAATACAAGCCAGTTCAAAGGTCAGAATCCCTGCAAGCAAACAATCCCAGACAAGCCAAAGCGTAATCCAAGACAAGACTTGCTCACGAGTTCACCACAGCAAATCCACCAATCAACAAGGAAATCCAGATGCACAATCCGAGGTCTGGCCAGATCTATCTAAAGGTGCAGTACTATCTGACACCACCGCTGCACCTGTTGCACACCATACGGCTTCCGTGAGTGGAGACTACATCTCTCATCCCCTCATGGAAGGCATGTACAGTGGCGTTTTTATAGGTGCTTTCCTCTGGATTCGCGGCACTCCTCAACGCTGCTTCCGACCTTTCCAACGGTCCATGACCGTGGCTTGGTGCCACTCTTGTTCTGCGCTTCTAACTATCTTGTCCTTGCTCTGGCTCTCTCTTTCCCTCTTCATGCCTTTCTTTGTGACCTGTTCTAAACCCCTTCTTGAAACCCTGGAGACGTCCCTTGCCGAGCCCTGAATGACTGCCTGGCTCCAATATTCTTTCTCCTAGAACCCTCCCTTTGTCACCTGCTCTTAACTGGATTGATACTTTTTTCCTGGGACTGCTTGCCTAGATTGTTGTTCTGTTCACTGCATCCTAGTGTCATTAGATGGAACTGGATTGTTGTTCACCATTGGACTGGATCCTTTCTGCTCCCATTCATCTACATAATATACAACACGTACCAATTAATTCCCCCTTACCAGGGGCTATCAGCTCTGCCTTGGGGGTTTGTTTTCCTCCTCAAGGCAGTGCTGGTAAACTGGGGGTCACTCCTAACGCCGGACCTTACAAGTACACAAAAAAAGTCCACAATCCATAGCAAATCCAGGAAACCAAGCTGATAATAAGGCAGCCAAAAGAAATCACTGTGAAGTAGGAACAGGGGCCAGGAGTGAAGAGCACAGGAGATGAGGCACGGGAAGGGACGAGAGGTACCAGGAGTGTGGAACACAGGAGATGAGGCACGGGATGGAGAGAAACTTACTGCAGGGTCCAGGAGCGCTGTGCAGCTCAGCAACGCTGAAGAACATTGGAAAGTGACATTCGTTGTATGCTATTTCCCAGTGCAATCTAGCATGTCATCGCGTCTAATGCAATGACATATGAAAGAAGGCATGGTATCAACAGTAAGACAGACACCACAGTGACCACAGTTCATTGAACTCTAAAAAGGATATCATAAACGGCTATCTAACCCTAAATCTACAGAAGGAAGCAAGCTACGACCATTGAATAATAATGCAGTCCTAGTGGTGTCTTGCCAAAATAAAAGGGCCTATACTAATAAACCTATTGCCGATTCTTACCTCTAAATACAAATAGTGTAGGGAATAATGTTCTGAAAAGAAAGAAGTGTTCAAAATGATATCTCAGGATGTTCAGGCCATTGACCTCCCATCTCCACATGTTCATCACGGGACAAGGCGGTTCACTCTGGCATAGTACACTCTTAGGCTTCTTCGGCATGAGGACACCGTTCAGTTACCAGTATCAAGGCCTTCTGTACACAAGCCTGTTTACTTGTCAAAGTCAGTGGGCCTAATGTACAAAAACAAAGTTATTTTTCTCTCACAACTACTCAATTCAGAAGATTCACTCTTCACCCTGGATCTCCCTCTTCTGGCTTTTGATTCCCCTTTACAATGTTCAAAGAAAATTATTTGGAAGGGATTGTGTCCTCCAACGTATTCCTTATCTTTGATAATACGTTTCCAGCTTGCTGGCGTCGGTCATTTTTTCTGTAAAGGGCGCTGCGCGTCGACGACCGCCGAGTCGATGTCCTTCGACGGCCACCATATCGGCGCTGACGTCACCATGCCCATAAATAGCCACGCGCTGCGTCCGTTGCTCAGTTCCGTTTTCCGCGCTTCGTGGGGCCTCGGAACGTCGTTGCTCAGTTCAGTCAGGAAAACTAACTATTTCTACTCGAATATTCATTATCGTTCTCGATGGCTTCTTCATCAGAACCGATGCCGCGATCCGGCTTCAAGAAATGTCGAGACTGCAGTAAAAAAATGGCAATAACGGATCCACACAGGATCTGCTTATGTTGCTTGGGATCCGAGCACCATTGTTCGGAGTGTGAGGACTGCATGTCCATGACGGCGAAAGCTTTGAAGGAGCGCAAGGGGAAGCTCGAGAGAGTTAAGTAAGCCAAAACCTCCTCGAAAGTTTCGTCGGCTGAGTCGAGCCATTCGTCTCCTCGCCGTCGAAAACATTCCCATTCTAGATCTCGAAGTAGCTCCCACCATTCGTCGAGATCAAGACACTCAAAAAAGAGACATCGAAGGTCCCATTCCTCGTCTTCTGTGTCCCCAGAAATGGTCTCCTGTCCCACTAAACACAGTTCTCAAGCTGAGTGGGAGGAATTCAGAAAGAAAATGTTAAGCGTCTTCGAGAACGCGGCCTCGACCCCCTCGAAGACAGCTGAGGGTGATACCACGGGTGAAAAACCCAAAAAATCAAAACGCCGCGAGTCGCAGCACCCGGCGAAACATTCCACCCGAGAGCGCCATGAGCCATCGGGTAACAAGGCACCATCTTCGACGCCGTCGTCGAAGATTTCTTCGACACACGGATCGGCGCCATCGAAGCCGTTGTCGAAGGGTTCCTCGACGCATCGGTCGATCGACTCGACGCCGACGTCGATGAAAGAGAGGTCCAAGGCCACTCCACAGCCAACGGTGATTTCAAGGGCCTCCGGCACGACGCAGAGACTGTCGTCGATGCCCTTGAGTAGGATCCCGAGCCTCTCAAGTTCTTCGAGACCCCTTCCAGTTTTTTCGATGCTGTTTTCGGCGCCTTCGAAGCCTGTTACATCGGCGTCGACGACATCGACGTTTTCTGGTCCAATAACGACGAGTTTAGCTCCTTCTGCCTTAGAGATGGGTTTTACTCCATTTCAGAGGTCAGAGTACCCTGGACTTTCTTCAATTTATGAAGAGGGGGATGATTCTGACCAGGAAACATTCGGGTTACAGAGGACCACACTGCCTATTGCAGAGGATTTCACCTCTGAGGAAAGAAGGCTGAAGGACCTACAGGAGTCACTACATGAGGCAAGTGGGCTGGACACTTCCCCAGAAGTGGAACTTGTTAAGCCAGACCCTGGGGAACATGCCGAAACACCCTATAGAACCCTGATGGCAAGAATTATTGAATTTATGGGTTGGTCTGCGCCTTCACCTGTTTTTCAACAGGATGACCTAACAGATATATTATAGAAAGGCCCACAGGAGGACCCGGTGGTCCCCTTCCATGCAGCCTTACAAAGGAAAATTGCATCTAATTGGGAAACTCCCGAAGTTATCCCTGCAGTCAATAAAAGATTGTCAACCAAGTATAGGGTAGCGGCTGCTGACCCTGAATACTTATCAAAACACCCGACTCCAGAGAGCCTGGTGGTTCAAGCGGCAACTTCATCTAGCAGTAGGACCGCTTACCCTACTGTCCCACAGGATAGAGATGACAAGAGGTACGACTCTATGGCGAAGAAAGTTTTCTCTGCCTGTAGTATGGCGTTGAAGTCCATCAACGCCACCTGTACGCTCGCCAGGTTCAGTCACACACTATGGGAGTGTGCTTCATCAGTGGCTGACTGCATACCCGAAGGAGAGGAAAAGGAAGCCTTCCTTAACATTATTAAAGATGGCAAGGATGCCATGTGCGAATCACTTCAAACTGGCATCGATTCTGCTGACAGAATCAGCAGGGCCATGGCAACAAGTACAACAATCCGCAGGCATGCGTGGTTGCGAAAGTCAGGCTTTGCTCCAGATGTACAGGCCAGACTTTTGAATATGCCCTTTGACGGCTCTTCATTATTCGGGAAAAAGGCTGATGACAGTCTGGAAAAATTACAGACTTCTAAAGCAGCAGCAAAATCTTTAGGAGCTGCTATCCGCCAACCTTCTTTTCGCCCCTCAGGAACCTCTGGAAGAGGAAAGTCCTTTCGCTATTATTCCACATTCGGGAAAGGCAGAGGACAGCCGGCTCAAAGAGGCCAAAGGAGATCCACCCAAGGTGGACGGGTCAAAAGTACTAAGGCCGCAGCAGCAGCAGGTGCCTCTTTACCCTCGGCATCTGCATCAGCCGCCCCCAAACCACTCTGAGGCCTTTCCACACAATACACCTGTAGGGGCATGTTAACTCACCATCTGACGGAATTGCAGGCTATAACGTCAGATGCTTGGGCATTGGAAACAGTTGTCCAAGATTACTGCCTACCCTTTCTACACATTCCTCAGAGTCATCCACCGAGGAACAGCTCTCTGAAAGTTCCAGATCCGCTCCTCTTGCAGGAAATTATAGACCTGCTAGAGAAAGGTGCCATAGAACCAGTACCTGTAGCGGACAGGAACAAGGGCTGGTACTCCCCCCTACTTTCTCATACCAAAAAAGGACGGAGGACTGAGACCCATCCTGGACTTACGAGAATTGAACAAGTTCCTCAGGAAGGACAAGTTCAAGATGGTAACTCTCTCTCAGATCCTTCAGGCCCTCCAGCTCCAGGACTGGTATCCCTGGACCTTCAGGATGCTTATTTCCATGTGCTAATCCATCTCAAACACAGGAAATACCTGAGGTTCGCAATTGGCGACTCTCATTATCAATTTCGAGTTCTGCCATTTGGGCTGACCTCTGCCCCGAGGGTCTTCACCAAGCTGATGTCGGTAGTGGCGGCGAGTCTAAGGAGGGAAGGGATCCACGTCTACCCCTACCTGGACGACTGGCTGATCAGGGCTGTATCTTCGGAACAGGCCCAGGCCCAGCTAGATTATGTCTGCCACTTTCTTCACAGACTGGGCTTCTCTCTCAATTAAAGAAGTCACAGATGATACCATCACAGACACTCCAGTTCATTGGAGCGGTCCTGGACACTTCCCTGGGAAAAGCCTCGCCACCAGAGGTGAGGGCTCAAGATATTCTACAGATGGTCACCAAGTTTCAAAATGCCCAACGTCTCCCAGCCTTCGACTTTTTGAAGTTGCTAGGCCTCATGGCATCCTGCATCTTCCTTGTGCCAGAGGCTCGCCTGAGAAGGAGATCTCTTCAGTGGGCACTGAGAAGTCAGTGGTCGCAATTCTCAGGGAGAATGATAGATCTCCTCCGGATTCCGGACAAGGTAGCCCGCGACCTTCTAAGGTGGGCCTATCCAGAGAACATCTTGAAAGGAGAACTGTTTTGGAAACCATGGCCGGAGATAACCGTAGTCACAGACGCCTCACTCACGGGGTGGGGAGCCCATGCCAACGACTTGACCATCAGCGGTCGTTGGTCTCTATCGGAGTGCAGACTACACATCAACCTATTAGAGCTGAGAGCAATCAGACTAGCGCTGAAAGCTTTCCTGCCATCAGTACAGGGGAGAAATGTCCTGATAATGACGGACAACACGGTGGCCATGCACTACCTCAAGAGGAGGCGCAGGATCACTGCCACTGTGCAGAGAGGCGATGCAGCTCTGGTTTTGGGCAATCCAAGAAGGAATCTCTCTATCGGCAGTCCACCTAGCCGGAGAGAAGAACTTGACAGCGGACGCTCTGAGCAGGCAGAGCACAGTCTCCCACGAGTGGGAGCTAGCTCAGGAAGTCCTTCAAGAGAACTTCACCCTTTGGGGAACCCCTCAGGTGGATCTGTCCGCCACAAGCAACAATAAGAAGTGTGATCTGTTCTGTTCAAGGGAATTTCCCCCGAGAGGAGCTCTAGGAGATGCGTTCGTAGTGGACTGGGAGTTTCCACTCCTTTACACGTTCCCTCCAGTCCCTGTTATTCCTCAAATGTTCAGGAGGTTGAGAAGATTCCGGAAAACCAAGATCCTAATTGCCCCGGATTGGGCCAGGAGAACGTGGTACCCGGACCTTCTAGATATGTCCATCTGTCCTCCAATCCGTCTTCCACTCAAAGAGAATCTTCTCTCGCAGAAGGGAGGTCAGGTTCTCCATCCAGACACCAGAACCCTCAACCTTCACGTTTGGCTTCTGAAAGGTTGAGGTACAAGGATTGGGATCTCCCTGATGACGTCATTGAGGTGTTGCTTTCGGCCAGAAGACCGGCAACAAAGTCTTTATACCGCTGCCGTTGGAACAAATTTTGCAGCTGGTGTAGGGAAGAGAATATCGACCCTTTTTCATGTGGTACACCAACGGTGTTATCGTTTCGAGGGGATTGGGTCCTCCGACGTATTCCATATCTATGACATGTAATCACCACAGCTGTGCTGCTTACATGTCATAGATATAAAATACGTCGTCGGACCATCCCATCGAAAGAACGTTACCAGGTAAGAAAGTAACTTGTTCTTCTACTCTACTTCGCAAACTCAGGCCTTCAAGTGGGCACTGTAAAAGGCTATCTCGCAGCGCTTTCTATCTTCAAGCGCACTGCGGAGGAATCATCGTATTTCAAACTTCCTCTAGTGGTACAATTTCTCAAGGGACTAACTAATGTTTACCCTCCAAAACCATTCCAGGTTCCCTTATGGGACTTAAATTTAGCCTTAAACTTCTTAATGGGCACTCCATTCGAACCACTTCACTCTTGCGCGCTGAGATTTCTCACGCTTAAAACTGTCCTATTGGTAGCACTAACATCTGCTAGGAGGGTGAGCGAGCTACAAGCGCTCTCCTGTAAACCCCCACATACAATCTTCCACAAGGACAAAGTTGTCCTACAGGTGAAGCCTAATTTCCTCCCAAAGGTGGTTTCTGAATTTCATATTACTCAGAAAATTACCTTGCCTTCGTTCTACCCTCCTCCCCATCCGGGGAAAGAGGAGGAAAGGCTACATAGGTTGGACCCTAGGCGAGCTCTCAGCTTTTACATCAGCAGAATGGCTAGGATCAGGCAAGCAGACCAACTGTTTGTAGGATACTCAGGTCACAAGTTGGGACTACCCATAACAAAACAAACCATCTCCAGGTGGATTATTTTGGCCATCCTGGAATGTTATAGACTAGCAGGGAAAGAGCCACCCCAAAATTTCAGGGCTCATTCAACCAGGGGTATTGCAGCCTCTTCGGCTCTCCAAAGAGGGGTACCGGTCCGGGACATATGTGCGGCTGCCACATGGTCGTCCGCACATACATTCACAAAATGTTACAATCTGGATTCCTCCACTGCTCAAGAGACCAGATTTGGCAAGGCTGTATTACATTCGGTCCATCCCTAAAGGGATACATAACACTCTCACACCCGCCTCCAATTACATGCCACTGCTATGGGAGTCTATCAAAGATAAGGAATAAGTCGGAGGACACAATCCCTTCGAAGAACAAGTTACTTCTTACCTGGTAACGTTCTTTCGACGGGATGTTCCTCTGACGTATTCCTTATCGCCCCTCCCAACAATCCCCGCAGTGATAACTTCCCTTGTGGTTGCTGCTTACGCTCCTTCAAGGTCAATAACCAATTCAGGCATGACTATTCTTATGCTACAAAACGGAACTGAGCAACGGACGCACCGCGTGGCTATTTATGGGCATGGTGACGTCGGCGCCGATACGGTGGCCGTCGAAGGACATCGACTTGGCGGATGTCGACGCGCAGCACCCTCTACAGAAAAAAGTTCCGAGGCCAGCAAGCTGGAAACATATTATCAAAGATAAGGAATACGTCGGAGGAACATCCCGTCGAAAGAATGTTAGCAGGTAAGAAGTAACTTGTTCTTATCGGGTAACTCGCAGATCACTGCGGATCCCCCTCAGATCCTTCCTCTTACACAATTAATCTCCCTCAGCCGGGCTCGGACCAATTTCAGTTCGTATTAACTATCAAAGACTTTGGAATGTGCACAGGGTTTAGCTTGACCTGTTGCAGGACCACTTTGATCTTGCAATTCATTTTTCACATTTGCCAACCAGTTGGATACTTAGCAGAGACCTTCGAATGAGCACCCTCGTGGTTCCGGACCACTCTGTGTACAGTATCTTTCTTGGCTTCAAAAGTTCAGTCACTCTATAGAGGAGGTGCCAAGCTCAATTTGCACGCCAACCGCCCATTTTGAAGTACCAGGAACATTCACACCGAAATATGTGACGTATGATGATCAAATAAACCAGCAGAGAGCCGCAGTTGGGCTCTGTCCAGTACCTATCAGAATAACAGCACCATTGAAGTACCGACACCTAAGAAAACCTGTGCACCAATCCATCTCAAGGGTGCTGCTGCTCAGCTTAAAGTGCTGTTTGGAAACCCCCAGTCCTATGGGCCGGCTAGGGTCTATCTAGTACACTTGGTAGCAGAGATTGATGGTTCGATTAGAATCGATTAGATAAGACACCCATTGGCCGTCGACATAAGTAACTCTGGGTCCTCAGCAATATCACAAGTCCTTTGCCATCCCGCTGAGTAGAACGAGAGGCTCCCCTTAGATAGTGGTTAGTCTAAGTAGAAACCCTGCAGGTTAGGTCTGAAGGGACATTTGCTTTCCCCCATAAACCCCTACCCACTTCTACGAGCAGCTGATTGGACGAACAGCAAGGAGAGGCGGTAATGAAGGCGGTGATCCGAAGTGTCCGGAAAGGAACAAAATGCAAACATTGAGTGAAAAATGACTGAATACTTTGGCAAAAAGTTGCATACCTTAGAACAAGTAAAGGGAAGGTAACGGAGGGAAGTGAGACAAAAATAACATCAGAGAAGGAAAGGGAAAAATGATTGAGAGACGAAGGAATCAGAAAAAAGGACAGACAGAAACAAGAGCAGTTATATTGTGAAGAACAAGAAAGGAAACGCAATCATAAGCAGAGAACAGCTAATGATCAGGACAGGCAGGAACAACGGAGAATAGAAGAACAACAAAAGATATGGAAGAAGAGAATAAAAAGATGAAGAGATGAAGAAATACGAAGGGCAAATGAGCGAAGAGATGCGAGGAAACAAGAAGAAGATAGGGTCAGAGAGGAAGCGCAGAGTTCAATGACGACATAGAAGGTAAGTGAAGACAGAGAGCACGGGATCTTGAATATCTGGAAAGAGAGGTTAAAAACCCGATATAGTAGTAGACGATTTAGTACCAGGCACGTCTAGAGCAAATATGGAAGATGACTTTGCCACCAGAAGCATCGGAGAAACGATCAATAGAATATATGATGAAATGGGGCTAGAACAGGTACCCCAAGGGAGGGGAGAGGATGAGCATCTTGAGAGCACTCAGTTGTACGACACTGAGGACGCCTCCTGAAGTAGCAGAAACAGAGAGCTGTCCCTAGATAGGTTGACACTAAACAGGAATGAGGAGGATATGAGAAGTTGCACGAGTTGGGCACAGACAATATCAGATGCAGAAAGAGAAGATGAGAAAAAACTCGAAAAACGCTTCTCTAGAGGAAAGGGAATAAGATGATCAGATTCTAGTGGATCTGCACCAAAGACATCAGAGTCAGCCACACAATCAGACCGACATGAAGGAGTATCTTATGGTCAGAGGGGGGGTGTCTCCACCACCCTATGTGAGCAGACTAAGGACATTGCCAGGTAGACGGCGATGCAGGAATATTACCCCTGCAGTAGATAGAAAAATGATGAGAGAGGAAAAGGAGTGCCATGTGTTACAATTCCTGTTACTCGAAAAAGAAGGAATGAGGCCACAGTACCCTAGCCACACATGGATCCAGAAAATCTGAAAAATAAGCTTCCAATGTTGACATCGGGAACCAGAAAATGGATACATGAGCTAGAAAAGATGACGGGAGGGAACACGTTAGCTATCAGGGATATTAAGGGTCTTTTAATCGGCATACTTGGTGATAGAGCTGATGATGTGTGGACACGTGTAGGATACCCTGGCGTGACTACAAATAATACTGTGCACTATGGAGCACCGTTTAACAATTGCAGAGCCGCGGTATGGAAAGCATTACGGTTGCTATACCCGGATACTTCAGACATTGGAGCTATAATGACACGTAAAATGAAGGAGTCGAGGATCCTTTGCTTTACATCCAGAATTTTCAAGGCGCCTGGGTGCTGGAAATTCGTGAATCTTGGGGGAAATCCATACCCGTGTTTTACCATATATTATACCAAGGGTTGCCAGATCAGGTACAGAAGCAGCTCAAGAAATTGGTAGGAATAGAGGCCAAACTGTGGTCTGAAATACAGTTGACCATAGCTCACTATTGCAGGCTGCTGCAAGAGAAAAATCGCAAAAAAGAGGCTGCACGAAAAGCCGAAGAGGCAAAATTAGTACAGTAGAAATTGTCAAAATATGCCATTGAAGGGGCAATGATAACTAACACAGATGGATCAAACATGCAGCAGGCCAATAATCAAGGGCAGGGTGATCAAAACAATAACGGGTTTTACCCAAGCGGGAGAGGCTTTCAAGGAAGAGGATGGCAGAGTAATCAGGGAGGCTTCCAAGGTAATCAGGGATGTTTTCAAAACATGCAAAACGGCAATCAAGATATATCAAATGGGCAATAATCAGACCACCGCCAATATGTTGGACGTGTGGGATGACTGGGCATCTAGCACGCACATGTCGAAGTCCAGGCATGATGCAAAACGACCAAGGAACAAGAGTGGGGATGGTGAATCCACCTGTTTTTTTACAGCAGGGTGGAAATGGAGTTGCACAAAATCACACGGTGCAACAGAAAGCGCCGGGAGCACAGCAAAGCTTACAACCCCAGAATATGACAAATATTCCACAAGGACAGTCTCAACAGTCGCTGATGCTACTGTTACAAACAACAAGTACAGGACAGGTACTGAATATTTTAATAAGAAATAACACTGGTGATGGAGGAAGTCCATTCACTCAACATGGAGCAGTTATATGTGGATTAGGACAGCTCACTGGGAAACCTGATGTGTTCTATCATATCAGTGAGATCAAACCCTCACAAGGAACTGTTAGGCAGAAACCTGTGCAGTTCCCTCTGGGACCACTGCAAAAGATTTAAGACTACAGGTGTTGGCAGTAAACCCACTTGGTAGCAGTCTGTACCACCCAGATTTACCTGGTAGCTGTGGCTGAGCAGTCAGACTTCCCTCAAGAAGAGTTAGGCAGTATGCAAAGTATGCACAATAGGCACTCAGACAAAATAGCACAAGCAAACACTGACCAGAGCTTTGGTATCAAAGTATATAATTATTTATTTAAACACACACTGTTTGAAACACTCCAGCCCTCTTACTGTAAATTACTCTAAACACAGTTACTATTATGATATATACAACCCTTATTCCTTATCAGACAAGTCTTAGTTAACACCACTTATTTCCAGACAGAGGTGAGTGCTTAACATAGATGACACTCCAATAAGTTCATGAAAAAGGGAGGGAAAAAGGCAGAATATGTGAAGATACACCACTCTAAGATTTAGGAACACTTTTAGCAAGGCAGAAGAGCAAAAGTCACTTGTGAGCCAAAGTCCATAGGCTGTGCCCACTCTTAGAGAGATCAGAGCACAAATGCGCCCAAGATCACACAGTTACACTAGGCTTTAGAAAGTCTTGCAGAGAGTTCGAAAAGAGTTTAGAGAGGCTCAGAAAAGTTTAGCCAGGGTGTCCCAGGTTGACCCAGGTTCGAAAGCCGGGGGCTAAATCTACCCCGTACAGTCGGTGGCAAGGGAAGCCAGACGGAACACGGTACCTTAAGTGGGAAGGATCCTCCAGCGGTGGCAGTTGTTCCTGGCAGCGGGTGCAAGTCTCGGCGTCGTCCAGGGGAAGAGAAGATCTCGACTTGGAGGAAAGATGAAGGTCGTTGCACTGCCAGGGAAGAAACCAGCCGCGGAGTTTTCCGGTTAAAGGTATTACCATTTATTTTGCGGTCGTGGTAAAAAGTGGTATTCCGGTTGCCGGGGTGCTTGTCACAGGCAATGCGGCCATGAGATGCGTCGGGAAGGCGAAAAGACAGTGAAACTGGTTATCCCCACCAGTCAAAGGAAGAAGACTCTCCGGCGGGAGATCTCCTCTGTCGTTGGGAAAAGTGGTGGGACGGTTCAGCAGGGCTCCACCGGTGGTGTCGTCGTAGCAGGTCGGCTCAGCTTCTCCCTCATCGGATTCTTAGGTCCTGTGGCGACTTCTGAAGTTCCAGTCCCCAAAGCCCTGTTTTTATGCAGAAAACCCCCATTCACTCAGCCTAGCTGTCACTCAAACATGCTAAGTGGTGAGCCGGCTGGCTCACCACTTGGGGCAATCAGGACGGAGTGCGATTTGAGTTGCCTAGGCAACTCAGTCCAGGGTGCCTAAATCCCCCTCCACCCCTCCTAAGTACCCCAGACAGAGTGGCACCACTTTGGAGGGCTTCTGTGGAGAAGCCCGCCAAAAAGTGGAACAAAGGGCTCGACTTGGGTTGGAGCCACAGAAGAGAACACAAACGCCATTTTAGAACCGAGTTTTGGCAAAAAATACCAACCAGAGAATTAATATTAATTAAATAAACCGGCGGTATGTTCGAGGTTATCGTAATTAAATAAATAAAGATAGTAGCCTTGAACGATGGGAAAATCCCATAGAGAAATATTCGCGGTTGAATATAAAAAGTAGTATCCACTGCCACCAGCCAAAACTCGATCAGGGGGGACGGAGACGTGCCCCCTCGACTAACAGACCCCGGGGCAATCGAATTGCCCCGGCCAGTACGTCCACAATATGATGGTTTGTACTGGTTCTGTTCAGAATTCAAGACTAGTAAAGTCAATGGTGACTTTACATGCCCTTGGAGACAGTAGTCAGCCCCAGGGTATGGAGTTTATACTGGGGGGTCACTATGACACCCCTGTGTTACTGCACTGAGGGTGCTGTGTAACACACATCACAAAAACACATGAAGCCCTATGGAGTAAAAGACCCCATAGCCCGTTAAACACATCTAGAGTCAAAGGAACACACTCAAATCATGCCCAAGAGTGAGGGTAAAAGAGTCTCACTCTTGGCAGGAGAAAAAAAATAAACCCCAAAAATCCAGCAGAGCTGCTGGGGGACTCACTAGGTTAGGAAATTCAGCCTAAACAGAGAGTTCTCCCTAACAGGAACCAAAGGTAGATGTCCTTCTAGGGGATAAATACTCGCTCGTATATACGTGAAGGCAAGTTTTCTTTGTCCGGCGATGCCATAAATACTCAGGACTTCACAGGAGCAACAAGACGTGTTCCTTTTACAAAAGATCTTCCAGTTTCTATAGGAGAATGTGACATGAATGTGCCACTGCTGTATTCAAGGCAAACCCCAGTAAATGTATTGGGACGAGACCTAATGGCGAAGTTAAACATGACAATCTCATTCACGGAGAAGGGCATAGTATGTTCCACTCCAGGAATGCATTATTTGAAGATGTGCGAAATGATTAGAGCATACGCTGGACAAACGGCTATGAGAGCTGTTCCATTGGACCCAGAAATATTTGCGTATGGAATGCGTATATTAATGTCATGGCTACCAGGCCTTACAAACGAACCAATTAGAACTCCAGATGAGTTTCTATTTAGGCCAAGAATACCTATGCATGAGGAAAAGGGACAAGCGTTTCCCTTGGCAATACACACAGCCATAGTGCGAGGAAAAAGGGCATTGATCGACGGTTGTGATGATGAATGCAGACAATGGTGCACAGTAATCGCCATTGAGGAAGGATACAGATTGACTGGTGTCACTGATGACGATCTGTTTGAAGAGCAAACGGGTGTAGATGAAACGACAGTTGAGGTTAATCTAACTTATTGGGTGAAAATGATCAAAAGAGAAGTGCCCCATAGAACGATGCTGGCACAAAAACGTCCTGAATATTTTGATGATTACATGGCAAAGGTGCCTACCTCAGTATGGACTACAGGCCCTTATGACGTAGGCTTGTTGAAAGGGGTCGGAAAAGTAAAAATTAAATTTGAAGCCAGGAGCAATTTTACCAAAATCACAACAGTATCCCATGTCTAGGGAAGCAGATGAAGGGATTTTCAAAACAATATCTGCTATGATGGAGCACAGTATTTTAGTGATGTCAGAGTCGTCATGCAACACTGCAGTTTACCCTATCAAAAAATCAAAGGGACGGTCTTGGCGTTTAATCCAAGATCTGAGACGGATACATGATATTGTAGAGGCTGAGTTCCCTCTAGTGCCTAACCCGTCCACAATCCTATGTAATATACCCGTTTAGGCAAAATATTTCTTGTTGATTGACTTGAAAAATGCATTTTTCTCAATCCCATTGCACAAAGACTCACAAGATTTGACGTCATTCACGTTCAGACAAATGCGTCTGAAAAGCACAAGGTTACCTCAGGGGTACTGCCAGTCTCCTTCGATTTTCAACAGAGACCTGCAGATGGACTTAACCAATATTGCATTAGAAAGTGTTGTTTTACAATATGTGGATGACATCTTAATTTGCAGCACGACAGAGGAAACGTGCATACACGATTCCATTAAGCTGTTGACTGTATTGGCTGAGAAAGGATATAAAGTTGACAAAAAGAAGTTACAATATTATCAACACGAAGTGCTGTACATAGGCCAGTTAATCTCACATGAGGGGAAAAGGGTTACCCCTGAAAGGGCTGAAGCCATAGTAAACGCAGCCAAGCCACACACGATAAAACAAATGCAGAGCTTCCTAGGATTATGCAATTATGTCAGGGCATGGGTCTTTGACTACAGCTCTTACACCAAGCCCTTGTTACAAGCCCTAAAGAAAGCACAGGTGATGAAAGAAAAAATGGAGTGGACCGAGACTATGGAAGAAGGGGTTATTGAACTAAAAAAGGCTATTTGCAAGGCACCTGTTTTAGGGATTCCCAATTATGCAGAGGAATTCTACCTGTTTTCACATACAAATGGCAGTGTTATGACGGCAGTCCTCACACAGAGAACCACATTAGGGTACAAGCCCCTGGCATACTACAGTGGGAACTTGGACCCAGTGATGAGAGGTAATTTTCCGTGCGAACAAAGTTTTGCTGCTGCAGCGTTCGCCATAGAGAAGGCGACAACCATTGTGATGGGATGCTCAATGACGTTCGTCGAGCATGCACTATTTGCCATTCTAGAGAAACCGAAAGGCACATTGACATCTCAGAAAGCTTCAACTTATGAAGTGATCATATGAAATCCATCAATTAAAATAATTTGATGTAAGATAGTAAACCCAGCTATGTTTATAACAGAGCCAGTCACTGAAGGAGAGCCAATACATGACTGCATGAACTGTGAAGAATTTTATGATGATATTCCCAGAGTGAAAGAAAATGCATTGGCAGAAGGAGAAATCGTCTTCATTGACGGTTCTTGGACAATCGATCAAAATGACAGAGATATACAGGCACCGCTGTGATAAAGCACACAGCAAATGGAGAGTTTCGAGTACTCATTAGTGCACGATTACCATCTCATTATTCAGCACAAGCTGCAGAATTATTGGCATTGATACTCGCACTCGAGAATCACGCAGACCAGGAAGTGACGGTGTATGGTGATTCCGCCTATGTGACATCGACAGTGCACACAGGCCTAACACGCTGGAAAAGGAGGGGTACCTCTGAGCAGATGGCACGCAGCCTTATTGTATAGGCTCATTAAGGCACTACAACTCCCAGTGGGCATAGCGGTCGTGAAATGCACCCACACGAAAGGGACAGATTTGATCTCACAAGGAAATCATGCAGCATGCATGGAAGCCAGGTGTGTAGCGACCAAAGACGAAATAATGAATGTGGAAATAACTGATGTGCATGAGAGAATGATTGTTGCCCGAAGTGAACTGACAGTTGCAGTAATATGGAGAAAACCCAATTAATGAAGCTCCAAGGGAAGGCACCACAGGAAGAAAAAACCTCTCGAAGCGGCAAGGGTGTTCTTTAGACCCCTCCGAGAGCTTGTGGCGACAAGACAGGACTGGTAAACCAGTGATGCCTATAGCCCTATTGAAAATAGCACTGGAACAGTTACACTATCCAGCGCACATGACAAAAGTGAATCTAGCAGCAACAATTGCCGAAGACTGGTTCATACCGAACTTGGCAGAGCACGTTGCATTTTTTATGGTGAACTGTATAATCTGCCAACAGTTCACGGCTGGGAATACACTATGTGTAATTAGAGGAGTCATCCCAAGGCCCAATGGACCTTTTCAGCACTTGCTTGTCAATTATGTCAATGAGATTCAAGTCTGTAACGGGTACAGGAACCTAATTGTTGTGATGTGTCCATTCTCTAGATGGATAGAAGCAGGTCCATGTTCACACCCAGACTCTATCTGTGTGGCCACATTGGGTGAAGGAGGTATTTCCCAGATGGGGAGTATATGAGGTCATGAGATCAGACAATGGACCTCACTTTGTTAATGCAGTATTTGAACAGATCAGCTTGTTGCTTGGTTTAAAGCACAAGTTTTCTTTGGCGTATCATCCTCAAGGGAAAGGGATATGCGAGAAGATCAATGGCTTGTTAAAGGAAAGGATAGCCAAGTTGAAGCTTACTCTAAAGAAAGGATGGATTCACTGCCTTCCACTGGCACTGTATGTGCTCAGAAACGAGCCTGGTTCAGACCACCATCTCACGCTTCATGAAATTGTGACAGGCAGAAGGATGCACACGCCACTAACACTTCGAGTGTTAGGATCAAAAATGCAAAATGACTTGAATTGCATGACATCTTGTCTTACTGTAATTTCAGGGCCGCTGCAGCGATGACAAAAAGGGTGCAGGGCAGCACAGAACACAGAAGAGGTACTACAACAGACCAAGTTCAGGGTTTATGTATACCACAATTGTTCCCTGGGGACACAGTCCTGGTGAGAAACCACATGAGAAAAAGTGGGACGAGCCAATGTTTAACGGTCCCTTCAGAGTTGAGGACATCACTCCCTCTGCAGTCAAGTTACAGGGAAAAAGAGCCTGGATCTTTTTGGGTGACATCAAGCCATACATTGGAGACGACCCTCTGCCCTCACCCCAATGCAGAGAGACTACAAGCAATGGAGAAGAACCACAGCATGTGCAGTCAAGATCCATGACGAGGAAGAAGGACGCATGACCAGCAAAGCAAAGGCAAAGAACTTTTGTGCAAAGTTGTGGCTTAATTTTGGACATTTACTCTGAGCAAAACAAGAGGATAAGGGCATAAACACAGACACTCTGTGCATACTAGTTGCCGGGTGAAGAAGAAAATGACACGTATAAGCCACGACGTAGTCTGTTGACTTTGAACTGAGGCACACTGAAGCCTTGATGAGAAAAGGATATGCCAAATTTTGAGCGAGGACAAAAAAATTTGAGGAAAATACAGTATCCAGACTCTTTTAACACAGAGACTTTATTCGGACGACTCGCTTAGGGTGTCACGCAGTAGTGACATCACTAAGGACGTGTTGATTTATTTCGAGTTAGTATTGAGTTCATACCCGTCGTTAGTGGGAAGGCTCACTAATATCACTGAATTTCTTCAGGACTCTTAAAACGAAAAGACAATAAAGAGGCTGCTCATCGTGATTGTCGAGCAGTTCCTTTTGCTTCCGGAGTACAGGGAAGACAAGACAAAAGTCCCTGTCATCAGAAGATAGCATATTAGCAAGCAATGTGTTTTTCACTTGATTGAGGACTTTCCAGAGCTTTGTAAGGAGACCTGCCAGTGTTGATGTCCTCACTTTCATCAGAGACCCAGCGAACTCTACACAGATGACCATGCTCCTGCATGGTATTGTAACGCAGGTCGAACTTTCTAATCATCATCAGAGTGACCGGAGAAGATTGTACATTTTCTGTCGAGGGACAGATCGTGAAAGTGTTGCCAGAGGACTTCACTCCTGCTTATGCTGACAATGAAACGACATGTCTTCTGGAGTGAAACAGATAAGAGGCATCGACTGGGAGCTTGTTTATTTTGAACACGCAAATTAGAGACTTGCTGAATTTATTACCTTATTTGACATTTTTGTATATGGAAAAGAGAACTGTTTCCAGAGACAAGAGACAATCTATTATTCAGGCAAAGAAAATAATCGCTCCAGTATCTGCAACCTATGAGCAGAAACAGCAGAACCCGGATATAACGACGTTACCTAGAATGTATTAAAGAGTTAGTCTTATTTCCTTAAATGATCGAGGTGGGCAACCAAAATAGTAATCTTGTCCTCCCTCAGGAGGTGAGACGCTTGTAGTGGCCCAGAAATAAGTGCTTTAAATTAACCTACAGAGGAATCATGTACCTATGCATAGTTTCCATTATTGTATTATTGTCACTGACGATTCAAACTGCATTTTTTATTGGTGCACAAAGCGCTCAGATTCCAGTGCAGAACCCACGAAGGTACCCAGACCTTATATAGTCATTGCAGTCCCTAGAAGGTCTGATAGAGGAATGAGTGAACTTGAGATGGCTGTGATGAGCAATAATACACACACACACTTGTGGTAACAAACAAATTGAACTGCCAGAGACTGGGTCGGCAGAGCAAGCATGAGATGGGGTTAATGAAAAACACACACACGCAAACGATGAATGCACATACACCTGGTCTAGAGTCAATAACTGCAGAACCACAGTCCAAAGAATGGGAGAAGTTTGGACAACCTACGATAAGAAGTTCCCTGCCAAGTGAAGTCAAAAGACAAATGGAGAAAGCTGAACTTTTAAAAAAACAAAAGGAGTTGGAGAATAAACTAACAGAGACAGCATTGACAAGCACACCTGATCCAACGAAAGGGACAAGTACAAGTCCTGCAATACAGCCACATGCTGGGACAATAGCAGAGTAGATATGGACATTCATAACCAGAACAAAAAAAATACAAAAGGACAAGGAAAGAATTACCAGAATTTCTCCCACTCAAATGGTGCAGATGAAAATGCCTGGACCATGGATGGAGATACCTGAGAATCCTCCAGCAAGAAGAAGCTATATGGAAGCGTTTAAGGATGTGATTATAGCAAACTACAGAAAAACCTTAAGAATCAGAAGAAACACACAAGAAGACAACAACAAACTAAACGACGACCTGGACAGCACATCACACTTGGGAAATAACATATGGTACCAACATATGAAAGAAGTTGGAAGACGAACTTCAGTGGAAGGGTATCGGGTAATATTATTCCCGCCAAAAATATCTGCGTATATATGATCGTTTGGAACAGCCATAGGCGATATTTTTGTGGGGGATAATATTGGGAGTTTTTGGGAGCGGTGGTTGCAGGGGTGTCTCCCACTACTTTAAAAATAATGTGGGTGTTGCGGGGGCGTAACCCTCAGGTTCCATGACTTAATATTTCCGCAAAAATATGGTGATATTTTTGTATGGGGATATTTTTGCGGGGATATTAACACATGGAACCAGAGGAAGAATGCTTTGTGCACTCCTATCTTAAAGCATGGGGAAGTCAAACATCTTTGTAGCTGTTGAAGTAGATGTGCTGACAGCACATTGTCTTTCACATATAGCAATGTGCAAGACCAGAGGCCAGTTCATGGGAAGTGATGCTTCACTCAAATGGGCAACTGAAGCAACTGATCCAAATGAAGACGATTATGTCCAGGACATAAAGACAAGAATAGATGGAAAAACAAAGAACATTGTGATCAGATATGAGAAGCCTGGCGTTAAAGGAGCAGAGATCAGAAGAGAGGCAAACCAAAGACTGAACGTTCAAGGAAAAACTCCAGAAGAAGCTTGGAGTTGGAAGAACAGAGGTCAAATGCAAATTTGGGGAACAGTGCTCTCACCAGACGGATGGAAGAAAGAAGTAGTTATCTGCAGAGCATGAGTAGTGATTGAGCGTTACCAGACTACTATTGACATAGTATAGAATGGATGCAAGCCATTATGGCCAAAGCTTACTAAACTACTGACATGGGTTGAGGACAGAGGAGGACTCTTGCAGATAATACCATTGGAGAGCCCAAAATTCTATTTCAGCAATAATGGCACAAGAAAATGGAGAGAATCACAATTGTGGTTGAGTCTTTGACGCTCCAGGAATGGTACATGGTACTACAGGGATCATGGATCATTATTGGGCATGTGGAGCCCAAGCATATATGAAACTGCCGAAGAATTTGGGAGGTATATGCACATTGGTGAATGTCCATGTTCCAGTGTTGGTGATTCCAAAAAGTGACTTGAATATTGCCAGTTTCCCGAAAGCAGATGCTCACTTAAGAAAGAAGAGATCTCTGGAGCTTATGAAGAGAACGAAGAGGGAAATGTATTTCTCTGCAAAATTCATAGAAGCTTTCGATGCTATCCCATATGAACATAGACGGTTCAGTCAGACTTCTTCAGTATTCACCTTGACCTTGATGCCAAGTGTTTAGGTTGGAGCTAATTCTAAATGGTTGCAGATAACCAGGTGGGGGTTCCTGCAGACCATCAACACAGCCATTAAAGGATTCAATGCAATCAAGGAAGAGTTAAGGGCGATTCAACTAATGACTCTCAGATATGTCCTTGACATAATCACAGCTATGGATGGAGGTATTTGTGCAAAAATTGGAGAATCATGTTGAACCATCATACCTTTGCACGATGATGGGAAAGGAACTTTAACAGAAGCCATAGGTATGCTGACAGAACTACAGAATCAAATGATAGTTGAAGTTGACGGTCAGTGTTAGGCAGAAACCTGTGTAGTTCCCTTAGGGAACACTGCAAAAGATTTAAGACTACAGGTGTTGGCAGTAAACCCACTTGGTAGCAGTCTGTACCACCCAGATTTACCTGGTAGCTGTGGCTGAGCAGTCAGACTTCTCTCAGGAAGAGTTAGGCAGTATGCAAAGTATACACAATAGGCACTCAGATACAATAATACAAGCAAACACTGACCAGAGCTTTGGTATCAAAGTATATAATTATTTATTTAAAAATACACAGTTTGAAACGCTCCAGCACTCTTGTTGTAAAATATTCTAAACACAGTTACTATTGTAATATATACACCCCTTTTTCCTTATCAGATAAGTCACAGTAAAACACCACTTATTTTCATACAGAGGTGAGCGCTTAACTAGATGGCACTCCAATAAGTTTGTGAGAAAGGGAGGGAAAAAGACAGAATATGGAAAGGTACACCACTCTAAGGTTCAGGAACACTGTTAACAAGGCAGAAGAGCAAAAGTCACTGGTGAGCCAAAGTCCAAAGGCTGGGCCCACTCTTAGAGAGAGCAGAGCACAAATGCGCCCAAGATCACACAGTTACACTAGGCTTAGAAAGTCTTGCAGAGAGTTCAAAAAGAGGTTAGAGAGGCTTAGGAAAGTTTATCCAGGGTGTCCCAGGCTAACCCAGGTTCGAAAGCCGGGGGCTAAATCTCCCCATACAGTCGGTAGCAAGAGAAGCCTAACAGTTGTCATGGCCATTGGCCTGGAACCACAGACCTGCACCATCGGGGGACGAGAGCAAGGGGTAATGCAACCTTTTATTGTCCGTTGGGGACAATACAGCATAGAGGGCCCAGCTGGACTCAGTCCTGGCACACTTTTATTTGTTGCAAGGTACTTGTTTTTCCTGCAGGGGCCTCCAGGTGCATTTGTTCTGGCGTGGCTTATTGAGCGAGCTGGATTGCACGTGCAGCATCCTTTAGGAGTGGCAGGTTGGGGCCGGTGAGCCAAGACTAATGGGCGTGGCCAGGGCTAGGATATATAAACCCACCCAGCCTGCATAAAAGCGCTTTGGGTTATTCTGCTGATGACAGCGTAATGCTCACCACCGCCTAAGTGCATCTTACCTTGTTCCAGCTACCGGCCTGAGTGCATCTTACCTTGTTCCAGCTACCGGCCTGAGCGCATCTTACCTTGTTTCCAGCTACCAGCCGCAGCACTTACCTTGGAATCAGTTTTCAGCAAGTATCATCGTTGACTATGGCATTCATCCATCTCCAGACCTCCGGACAGCAGCGCTCCAGGCCGATATGGTGACACTACGAACAATCCATCAGAAAACAGCACCTGCAAGAGAAAAGATAAAGGTTAGAAGTCACTAGACATTACATTTAAGGTCGCGCTTTGACCAATCCTCACACTTAACCTTAAACTAACATTCACCTTCTGTCGGAGCATCGCAGACTCCATTCTCTTCCCATTTGGCCTCGCCCCATGCATCGCAACTACTGCAGGGCCGCATTTAATCTGTTGGGAGAGCGGAGGAAAGACATCATTAAAAGATACAGACAATAATCAAGAATTAACCTCACAATATTTTAAAGCCATAAGACACCTTCAGGAGTGGTTAAGCCACAGCTGCTCTGGGCTGCCACGCGCAATGGGCCAGTGAAGGAACTCGGGCCATCAAAGAAGCGCCCCTGAAGTGAGAAGCAGAACAGAGAGCTTGTCATCATTAATCAACAGGTAAGACTATATGGGTCGGCACATGCTCACCACATTTTGGGAAGAAGGGTTTGAGAGAGACAACAGTCACATAGCAGCATTCTCACGATCTCTCATATCCACGCAGGAGCAGTGTCAACAATTGTCGCAGCCAACAGCATATGTTCAGGGGAAGAATCCTGACAAGGGTGATCCACTTCCAGGGAGGTCTGCAAGCGTGCCCCTACATCCCCACAGAGACCAGGTGAGCGTAACAAGTTGGTTTGGATCACTGTTCCCATGGGTTCCACAATGGATGGCAGGTGCATTCAAGTTCCTGGGAGCCCTGCTAGCGATGATATTGCTTGGATTCTGTGTCATCAAGATAATAATCTCTCAGTGCCAGAAAACTGCAGACAAAGCCATAGGGATGAAGATCCTGATGGATGTCGAGGATGGAAACCTAAGGACCTGACTGATGAAGAAATAAGGGACTTTGCGAAAGTCAGCATTTATGCACCAGAAGGAACAAAGTTTCGGTACCCAAGGAAACATAGAAATTATGTGGGAAGATGGATCTATTGTAACCCAGGTGGAGAATGTCAACCAATGACTTGGAACAAATATGAGCATGTGCCAACAGCAGGAAGCTTGAAGGAAGTCATAATGATATGGACCCCAAAGAGAGATTTCTTCAGACCTCTATGTTTGGATCCAGAGCATGAAATAAAAGTGGATACAAAGGAAGAATTGAAAGTGGTCGATGACTCGCCCAGAGAGGGGGATGGGGGTAGAGGAAGTGCCAAGCTCGATTCGCACTCCAACTGCCCATTTTGAAGTACCAGGAACATTCACGCTGAAATATGTGACATATGATGAGCAAATAAACCCGCAGAGAGCCGCAGTGGGGCTCTGTCCAGTACCTATCAGAATAACAGCACCTATTGAATTACCGACACCTAAGAAAACCTGGACAGTAAGGTACCAACTCAGAAAACCATATCGACAAGTGAGACAGAATGATGATTTTTAGAATGTAATACCCAAAGAAACTAAGAAGATACTGAAGGAAGACGAATGATGACCTCATAAGAACCCGGACTGACTCACATATAGAAGATATAACACCCTGAGAATGATGACAAACGAGACAAAATACCATGGATAAGTGACATCCTGAGCCTGAAGTGAAACAATTGATGTCAAGATGTCAGAAAATTATGCCATATGCACGATGAAGATATTCAGTTTGTTCAAAGGTGTACATATGCACAGTAACCGCAAGAAGCACAGACATCGCGAGGCTTGCTTATACTTAGTAGTAAGATAGATTGAGGCAAGCACCACCTGTACATATCTACCTCATAAAAGCACTTTATATAATTATACTTCCACTACGCACAAGAGCAGAATCAACCAAAGGTTACTAAACGTCTCAAGAGCAGAGCTTCGCAGCGAACAAATCGAGAATTAAAGACGGAGAGAAACTCAAACGAAGGTAACCATGCCAAGAAGCCAAGGTCATATCAGTAGAAATAGACCAACAGTGATACAATTAAAGAAAAAAAGAACGGAGTATCCTGTTCAGGGAAGGTCAAGGTATTCCACAGATGGCAGACGACTGGCAGAATTAAATCAAATACACGAAATTGCATGAAGGAAAGGCCGATTTCACAGTGTCAGAATCACGTGATCAGACCAGCAGGAAGGGATGAAACTTCCACACCTACGCGTGGACCTTTGCCATACCCAGACGCCTTTACTTTCCCAGACCAAGAAGCAGACTCGGGGCCAACCACAAAGAAATAGACACATTAACACTGAGGTGATGATTGATTGTAACAATTATTGGAGGGAAGCTGGGGTGCAGACAAACTCCCTGCACCTGGCCGGCTACTCTGCACGCTGCTAAGCGCAAGTCGAAAAGTAGGAGTGGGTTTGATTCCAACCCAATCATAGTGGACTGTGTAATCTAGGGTCCTATAGTTAGTAGAACCATTGAGACGTCGTACTTTTAGTGACGTTTACAGTAGCCATTTTGAAGGAAGGGCTTAGTTGCCCCACCTGACACTGTTTATCCAATCCCCTTTCTCCGTTACCATATACAGATCTAGTACCTATATTAAAGTTACTTTCCTAAGAACCAATTAAGTTGCATGCTAAGTTATGAGAGTTACACGTCAGTGATGATGACTTTTTGGTGTAAATGTTATGTTTTTTCTGAAATTAATTGGAGTTGAAGCGAGAAGGAAGATCGAGCGATTGCTGATCTTCATTGAACTCCCCGTTTTTTGTACTTGTCATTAAACGGACTCCCTTTGCCAAACTATTGAGTTGTCATTATTGATTTGGTGCAAGAGTATGAATCTGCATCCCCATCATCTCACGGGTGCTGCTGCTCATCTTAAAGTGCTGCTTGGAAACCCCAGTCCTATGGACTGGCTGGGGGCCATCTAGTACAACTCTGTTATTCAATTACATTTGTGTCGCTCATCACATACGATTCACATTTCTCCATACAATGTTGCCGCTTGCAACCTTGGTTCTAACACAGGCAGGTCTGGTATCAGTTTCCCCGACTCACCGGCTGCGCTGACTTTACTGCTGTTGCTTTGTTGTAGGAACCAAGGACCATACCACATCGGCAAACGCTCCTTGCCACCTTGGTTATCGTTGCACGATAGCTCTGGGTACCTCCAACAAACAATGCAGGTTTCTTCAGCTTTCATTCCAGGTCTTGGGTTTCTTATTTTCCAAGGATCACGAAAATAACAGTCTGAAAAGGTCAAGGACACTTTCCTCCTTTTAACCCTCTCGGGTCTCGCCATCTTTCTTCTCATATTAAATTGCCATATTGGAACTGCTGAACTTCCTTGTGTGCTTTGCCTTGTCCAGAGTGTGCTTTTGTGCTCCGCCTTTTATCTGTGTGGAGAAGTGTGATGGTAGTCAGGTGTGTGTGTAATGATCCAGAATTGCCTGACCCTGCCTTACTATTGTATTGGGACATGTCAGGTATACGGCTCTGGTGTTAATCTGTTTTCACTCATGGGGATCTGTCCATGAGAAAGTGTTTGTGTCGGGAAAGGGGGTAGGAGCAGAGTTCCTACGTAACCTACCTGGTAGGATGGGGAAACAGTGTTACTCCCTGAAGACCCCTCATCCAGGTAATCCTCCCGCACCGGTCCACCCCCAGGAACTGGGTTCAATAGCGATGGCTGTGTCCTAGCCACCTGGATGACAGATCCCCGGGGACTAGCGGGTGAGACACTTTAGGGTTTCTCACACATCACACAGCACTCTGGATTGCATTTCCCTCGCCTCTGTATGTCCTTGTCCATGTCCATAACCTAATTCTGAGATGCCAAACCCAGCCCTTGTAGCGCATGGTGATCTTGTGAGGATGGCTGTCTTTAAGGAATCGCGTCTATCAGAGGTATTGGCTAGAAGTGAGCGAAGGAGGCAGCGCCTTCAGGATAGGAGAAACAACTCTCCCACTGATAAAGTATCTGACGCTGTATGGCCATTTCTATGCCATGTGCAGAATCAGACATGAAGGTTGTGAAAGAGAATAGCGTCATTGTGTAGAAGCAGACTGATGCCCTGGGAGGTGTAGTTAAGGGTAACCAAACTGGAGACATTGTGAAGGGAACTCCTTCCCTGGCGTTGTCAGCATTGTCCCCAAGCAAAAATGAGGTCAATCTCCTGGCAGAGGGTTTGCCATTGCCATCGATGGTTCGTCTGAGTATGGAGTATGGAGGAGAGCAAACTGTACGACTGGTGCCAGAGGAATGGCGACATGTTAAAGGTAATATCATTCTGGAGATAATGCAGTGTAGGAACTTTCCGGATTTCTGTGCCTGGGTTGACCTTATTGATGAATCTGCCGGTTAAAGGGAATAGTTCTTCTCAGACTACGTGGAATCTTAATATGGCAGAGCAGTACTGCCAGACAAATCTCGTGGTGAATGATCTTGTTTCTGGGGAGTACAATTCAGCAAAAAATACTTGAAATTTCATCTGTCTCCCAAATCGCTATGCACACTCCTTCTGGGACGGCCGCAGAGCAGGCGTGCCTCCGGGCTAGTTCTGAGGCGTGCCTCCGGGCTAGTTCTGAGGCGTGCCTCCGGGCTAGTTCTGAGGCGTGCCTCCGGGCTAGTTCTGAGGCGTGCCTCCGGGCTAGTTCTGAGGCGTGCCTCTGGGCTAGTTCTGAGGCGTGCCTCCGGGCTAGTTCTGAAAGGAAGTCCTATGCTTGCAAGGATCTACCTAATGGTAAAACACATATGTCCAGGATTGACCCTGAGTCCCTGAGAGATGTCATTATAGGCAAAAGAAACGTTGGTATTGCTAATGTGGAGTAGCCAATAGGGAGAGAACCCAAGGAAGCACTAAGAAATAAATTGATGGCTCCGCCAGACAACTGGGCCAGGATTATTAGACCCTCAAACTTTAAGGTCCTTCAGCGGCGTGAACTGGACCTCTAGTGTACTCATGAATTTAGAGTGTGTAGTGAAACGGGGTGGGGTGGGGGGGTGGGTTGTTAGCAAACGCCCTTATTTTTTAAGTGTTTGTGAAGATTGCTAGTTTGGCTCAGTATATGTGTTCTGTTTAGGTAGGATGATTAGTCCTTTTGGTATCTGCTGCTTTTGGGGCGCTGTTTTAGCTCTAATATGTGGGGCTGTCTAGAGAATCTTCTGCTCTCTTGTTTTTTCTTTGGATAGTTTTTTGGTTTCTTTTCTTTGCATAATGTTTTTTTCACCTATGTCCTGTTTTCTGTTTTTTATGTTTAGCGCCATTATGCCTGCGGGCCTTATACATGTAAAAAAAATAAAAATGTCCCGCAGGTGCCAAGGGACCTTCCAATGCATGGGGATGGCCCGGTGTGAAAACTCCCAGACCCTGTCTCAGCTGCGAACTGTGCAGCGAGACGCTGTCCTTATTTTACTCCCAGGACAATTCTTCGCTGCTCCTGGATAGGAAGTGGGAGCAAGAACTGTGACGAGGACAGTAGGACTATGAGTAATGAAGATCACTAAGTAATTGCAGCATTACCCCCAGTGCCCCCCTTCCTACCCAAAGTCCTTTACTTTGAGGCATAGCAAATCAGTGACTTGTGCATGGAAGTATCCAGACCACTTTAAAATGCTCAACGCACCAGAATTCTAATTTCTCTCTACACATTTGCAAATCTATAACAGAGTGGCAAGAATGGTAAAGTCACTGGATCGATCTAATTCTAAATGAGAATGCTGTGTGAAAGTGTAGTGTTACCCACGTGGCTGCCCTACAGATCTCCTGATCCCTGCTGGGCCTTCACCCAGGAGGCTGGCATCTCTCCTATAGGCACTCCTTGAATGTGACGTGGCTGCCCTACAGATCTTCTGATCCCTACTGGGCCTTCACCCAGGAGGCTGGCATCCCTCCTATAGGCACACCTTGAATGTGACGTGGCTGCCCTACGGATCTCCTGATCCCTGCTGGGCCCCCACCCAGGAGGCTGGCATCCCTCCTATAGGCACTCCTTGAATGTGACGTGGCTGCCCCACAGATCTCCCGATCCCTGCTGGGCCTCTGCCCAGGAGGCTGGCATCTCTCTTATAGGCACACCTTGAATGTGACGTGGCTGCCCCACAGATCTCCTGATCCCTGCTGGGCCTTCACCCACGAGGCTGATATCCCTCCTATAGGCACACCTTGAATCCCATGTGGCTGCCCCACAGATCTCCCGATCCCTGCTGGGCCTCTGCCCAGGAGGCTGGCATCCCTCCTATAGGCACTCCTTGAATGTGACGTGGCTGCCCCACAGATCTCCTGATCCCTGCTGGGCCTTCACCCACGAGGCTGATATCCCTCCTATAGGCACACCTTGAATCCCATGTGGCTGCCCCACAGATCTCCTGATCCCTGCTGGGCCCCCGCCCAGGAGGCTGGCATCCCTCCTATAGGCACTCCTTGAATGTGACGTGGCTGCCCTACAGATCTCCTGATCCCTGCTGGGCCCCCGCCCAGGAGGCTGGCATCCCTCCTATAGGCACTCCTTGAATGTGACGTGGCTGCCCCACAGATCTCCTGATCCCTGCTGGGCCTTAACCCACGAGGCTGATATCCCTCCTATAGGCACACCTTGAATCCCATGTGGCTGCCCCACAGATCTCCTGATCCCTGCTGGGCCCCCGCCCAGGAGGCTGGCATCCCTCCTATAGGCACACCTTGAATGTGGCGTGACTGCCCTACAGATCTCCTGATCCCTGCTGGGCCTGTGCCAGAAGGCTGGCATCCCTCCCTCCTATAGGCACACCTTGAATCTCATGTGGCTGCCTCACAGATCTCCTGATCCCTGCTGGGCCCCCGCCCAGGAGGCTGATATCCCTCCTATAGGCATACCTTGAATCCCATGTGGCTGCCCCACAGATCTCCTGATCCCTGCTGGGCCTCCGCCCAGGAGGCTGGCATCCCTCCTATAGGCACACCTTGAATGTGACATGTTAGGCAGAATCATGTGCAGTGCCCTTAGGGACCACTACACACAATTAAGACTACAAGTGTCAATACAAGTTCACCTTTGGTACAAGCCTGTACTACACTGTTAAAGTGTTAGCAGTAGCGGAGCAGCCAGACTTATCTCAAGAGTATATGAGCAGTAGCAGAGATTACACAAAGGGACCACAATTACTGTGACTCAAGCAAACACTGACTCAAGGTTTTTGGTTAAAAAGTAAAAGTACATTTATTTTTGACCATCTGTTTGCAAAACACTTCACTTCTATTGAATTAAAACCACACGTAAAATATACTAAACACGACCAGTTCACTTTGGATGAGGCAACTACCTTATGATTTGTCAGACTGGTGTTGTGAAACAAAAGACGTTACTGAGAATACATATGCGATCACTTTTTGACAGTAATAACAGTTCGGTCTTACTAAAGATACGCGCATCCGCGGAAAGAAATGTTACCGGGGTAAAAACACACTTAGCACCTGAGTTAACCAAAGAGAGTTGGGGGCAAAAATCATCAGAAATACTTTCGTCAAGGCAGACAGAATCAGAAAACACTTTCTAACCTGAAGATAAAAGTCAATAGGCCTGCGCCAGTGTTGGGTGGAACAGGGTTCCTGTTGTCGAGGATCACACAATCAGATAGTTTACGATTCAAGGATGCCAGGAGTACTTGGATATTGTCAAAAGAGGAAGCAAAAGTTATAAGAAGGAGAAAAGACAAGGACGAGCCTTGGATGAGGAGAAAAGGGGTTCACCCTAGTTCCTCGAAGTCAGACACAGTACCTTATTCTCTGATGATGCTGGTGACATGGCAGTTGTTCCTGGTAGTTTCCTGCAGACTCACAGTTCCTGGCTTTTCAGTCATATGGACAAGAAGGACGACGCCTGGCGTGAGCTGCACTACTCAGAGATGAAGCCAGCAGCAGCGACGGTGAATAAAAGGTGCGCTCCTTTAAAACAGGAGAGGCTCTTCAGATGGCTATCCCGACCACTAAAGCGGTGTGCAGCGATTTTGACCACGAAGAGGATCCTCTGGCTGTGGAAGAGGAGCTGGTTGACCCCTCCAGGCTCAAGAGAAGAAGAGTCCGGACTGGATCTTCTCTGGTCGTCGAAGGGTAGATAGCTCAGGACTGCAGCAGGGCTTCACCGGGACTTGGTAGTTGCAGCAGGCGTCTTCTTCTCCGCTTCTCTTCGGTTCCTTGTAGTTCCAGTGGCGACTCTGACTTCCAGCCCAAGAGTCATGCCTTTTATTTGAAAATCCCCCATTCACACAGCATGGCTGTCAATCACGCAGCAGGTGGGTTGTCCGGCCCGGACAACCACTCCAGCCAATCATGGCAATGTTTGACTTGGGTTTCCTAGGATACCCTGTGCAGGGGGTGACTACACCCCTCCCTCACATTCAGCCCACCTAGACACCCAGGCGCCAAGAGGAGGGCTTCTCTGCAGAAGCCTGCCAAAAGACGGTGAACAAAGAAGGCAAACCTGGTTTGCCGCGCAAAGTAAAACACAAGAAGGACTTTAACAAAAAGAAATGGCGAATAAACCCGACCGGAGCCAAAGAAAGAGTATTTGGTCAAGCGGGTTTATGTTCGAGGCTAATATAATAGCCTGGAACAATACCACGTTTATATAGTATAATCGCGGTAGAAAAGTTAGGGTAGATACCACTGCCACCAGCCAAGTCTAAATGTTAAAAGAGCAAAACAAAGCTCAGAGAGGCACAGACAAAAAGGGCTAAGAATTAACCCTTTCCAGTACTCCATGTAAGATGGGATGCACTGGGTCTGTAGTTTTAAATGACTACATAAGGTTAATGGCAACTTTACAGGTTTCTGGGGGACAATAGTCAGCCCCAGAAAAATCGAGTCAGAGGGAAGTCTCAAAGATGACCCTGTGATACTGCACTAAAAAAAGTGGGGCTCATGGAGTGGTGTGCTCCAGAGCCCAAGATCACACAAATAGTCGAAAGACACAGGGCAAAACACTGGTAAGAGTGGGAAAAAGACTCACACTCTCACCAAGTGTAAAAAATAAACTCCAGAAATCCAGCAAAGCTGCTGGGGACTCACTAGTTGAGGGAAATTAGCCATAGAATGAGAATTCTCCCTAACACTCTCCCCCCCCCCCAGACTAGGGGACAGGAGGATGTAATCTACTCCTGGATGGATCTCATACCTCTAGTCGGTTATAAACATCCTAGAGAGACCATCAGCATTTGTTGATTGTTAGGGAGAATTCTCCTTCTATGGCTAATTTCCCTTACCTAGTGAGTCCCTCAGCAGCTTTGCTGGATTTCTGGAGTTTATTTTTTCCACTTGGTAAGAGTGTGAGCTTTCCCCCCACTCTTACCTGTGTTTTGCCATGTGTATTTCATCTGTTTTTGTGATTGTGGACTCTGGAGTACACCACTCCAGTAGCCCCCCTCTTTTTGTGTGTTACACAGCACCTTCAGTGCAGTGACACAGGGTTGTCTTTTAGACTTCCCTCGACTCCATTTCTGGGGCTGACTACTGCCCCCAGAAAAAGGTAAAGTTGCCATTAACTTTACATAGTCATTTAACCAGAGATCCGGTACACCCCATTTTACATGGAGTATTGGAAAGGGTTAATTGTTAGGCCTTTTTATCTGTACCACTTGGAGCATTGTTTCGCTCCCTTAACATTAAGACTTTGTTGGTGGCAGTGGTACCTAACCTAATTTTCCTACCGCAATTATATTACATAACGTGGTATTGTTTTAGGCTATTTTAGTAGCCTCGAACTTTAAACCCGCTAGTCCAAATACTTTTTATTTCGGCTCCGGTTGGGTTTAATCACCATTTCTTTTTGTTAACATCCTTCTTGGGTCTTTCTTTGCGCGGCAAACCAGGTTTGCCTCCTTTGTTCACCGACCTTTGGCGGGCTTCTGACCAGAAGCCCTCCTTTGGCGTCTGGGTGTCTAGTTGGGCTGAATGTGGAGGGGGGTGTAGTCACCCCCTGCACAGGGTCTCCTTGGAGACCCAAGTTGTACTTTGTGTTGATTGGCTGAGGTGGTTGTCCGGGCTAGACAACCACCCTGCTGAGTGATTGACAGCCAGGCTGAGTGAATGGGGGATTTTGGCATAAAAGGCAGGTCTCTTGAGCTAGAAGGCAGTCACCTCTCGAACTACAAGGAACCGAAGAGAAGCGGAGAAGATGACGGCTGCTGCAACCCCGAGTCCCGGTGAAGACCTGCTGCAGTCCTGAGCTATCTACCCCTTCAACGACTCAGAGAAGATCCAGTCAGGAGTCTTCGTCCCTTGAGCCTGGTGGGATCAACCAGCTGTCTTTTCTTCAGACAGAGAATCCTCTCCTGGGTCGAAATCACTGCTGTGCTGTAGTGGTCCGGATAGCCATCAGAAGAGCCCTCTCCTGATTTAAAGGAGCGCACCTTTTTTCATCATTGTCTTTTTCGCTGCTGCTGGCCTCATCCCTGAATCCCTCAATCTCATCCCTCATCCCTGGGTAGGGCAGATCGCTCCAGACGTCCTCCTTCTTGTCCCCACGACTGAAGCCGCAGGAACCGTGAGTCTGCAGGAACTACCGGGAACAACTGCCGTGGCTCCAGCTTTTCTCCAACGGAATAAGGTACTGTGCACACTTGGTCATTCTCTCCGTCTGACCAGCCGGAATCGGGGTGAACCCTTTTACTCCATGAAGATTTGTTCTTTCCTCCCTCCCTCTTATAACTTTTCCTTCCATTTGACAATCTTTACAAACTCTTGGCATCTCGAATCTCGAACTGTTCAACGTGTGATCCTCGGCAACTGAGCATCTGCTCCATTGACACTGGCGCAGGCCTATTCACTTTAAACTGTATCTTTGAATAAGTCCTCGAGACTCTTTGCCTTGAAAAAGTATTGCCTATGATTTTTATTTACTTTTCCATTGTTTTAAATTCTTAAGTACAAAGTGTGTTTTAACTTCGTGAGCATTTCTATCCGCGGGTACGCGTTAGTATCGCAACACCGGTCTGTCAAATCCTAATGTACTTACCTTGAATTTACTGGAACAAGTGGAATTGGTTGTGTAGTGTATGTTACGTGTGGTTTTGAATTTAAAGAAGTGGTGTGTTTTATAACAGATGGTTTAAAAATAAATGTGCTTATATTTTTTACCTGAAACCTTGACTCAGTGTTTGCTTGAGTCACAGTAATTGTGGTCCTTTGTGTAATCTCTACTACTGCTCATTTGCTCTTGAGATAAGCCTGGCTGCTCCGCTACTGCTACCACTTTAACAGTGCAGTACAGGCTTGTACCAAAGGTGAACTTGTACTGCCACTTGTAGTCTTAATTGTGTGTAGTGGTCCCTAAGGGCACTGCACAGGATTCTGCCTAACAGTGGTGACTTCCTGCTCTGTGCTCAATGGAAAAATCAAATCCTTGCAGGCAGATTGACCATCTGAGTAGTTTGGGGGTTTCCCCTTTCATTTGCATCAGCCATCTCAAGGGTTGGTGGTCAGTCTGAATAATGAAGGTAGATCCATACAAGTATGGTCTAAACCTCTTCAGTGACCACACAATAGCAAAACATTCTCATTCTATGGTTACCCATCTTGTGTCAGGATCCTTTAACTTCCTGCTGATGAAACACATGGGGTGTTCTCTACCTTTCTCATCCAGTTGACTAAGGACTGCACCTATACTTACATTAGAAGCATCTGTTCGTACAATGAAGGGTTGGTGGTAGTCAGGAGCTCTTAGGACTGGTGCTTGACAAAGGGCTTTCTTTAGACCTTCAAAGGCTTGATTGCAGTTCTCATTCCACCTGAACCTTTTTGGGAATTTGGGAGAGGAGATGACATTCAAGGGAGAAGCTACTGTCCCATAGTTCTCTATGAAGTTCCTGTAATACCTAGTGAGACCTAAGAAGGCTTTCACTTGGGTTTGAGTAGTAGGGGTGGCCCAGTTCTGTACAGCTTATACTTTGCTAGGCAATGGCCTTATTTCACCTCCTCCTACCTCATGTCCAAGGTAGACCACTTTACTCTGACCAATTTGACATTTGCTTGCCTTTATGGTCAGATCGACCTGCTCAACAGCCTGCAAAACATATCCCAGGTGATCAGTATGTTCTTTTCATGTAGGGCTGAACACTGCAATGTCATCCAAGTATGCCATGCAGATGTCCTCCATCCCATTCAGAACTTGATTGACCATCTGAAATGTAGCAGGTGCATTCTTTAATCCAAAAGGCATTACCTTTAATTGGTAGAGGCCAGCTGGGGTGGAGAATGCAGTTTTCTCCTTGGCATGGTTTGCCAGGGCTATTTGCCAATAGCCGGACGTGAGGTCAAATGTGCTGAGGAACTTGGCTGCACCAAGTTTGTCCACCAGTTCATCGGTCCTTGGCAAAGGATGGACATCAGTCGTGGTGACTGCATTTAGAGCTCTATAGTCCACGCAGAATCTCAACTCCTTGGATCGTGCCTTTGGTACAAGCACAACTGGGCTAGACCAGGGACTAGTAGAGGGTTCTATAAACCCGAGATCAAGCATCTTGTTGACCTCATTCCTTATGTGGGTTATTACATTGTCTGACATTCTGTACCCCCTGCTTTTCACAGGCAAACAGTCACCAGTGAGGATATCATGCTGGCAAAATGGTGGGTGCTGGGAGGCACTAACTCATACGAAACTTCCTATTCCAGGTAAAAACAAGTGTCAATAATTGAATCAAGTTCAACTCTATTTCAGGTGCAAAGGTGCAAATGCCACGAGGCTACTCGGGGCTAATTAGAGACAAGAAAAACGAAATTGTGTGTTGCCACACGATGGCCCCATATGCACTCTCAATGGGACAAAGTCCCAGATTACACTCTTAGAAGTCTATCAACTAGAAAATCCCTAAAGCAGGATATATGCAGGAGTATAGATTATATTTCGTTTTTAAATAAAGTCAATACAATTCAAAACAATCGTGACTCTCAGGAGGAGAGTGGATATTTTTCTATAGAACATAAAAATACTGGCACTGGCCAGTGATTTAACTGTATATACCATCAAAGAGCAGTACCAGTGTGTATCACAAGTGTTTCTAATACAGAAATGTGTATATAATACAAAAAAGCATGTTAAATACAAGAATGTCTGTAGAAGTGTAACCTTAAACATAAATCAATAAGTCAAATTGACTCTTTAAAAATATCGATGCAAAAGCGCTCAATGACTAGTGTTTACAACCTCCACACGAGAACATATCACATAGATCATCTGGGTCCATTTAAACAACCCCAACCAGCACCATTGGGTCTATTCTGTTGCCCACGCGTTTCGGATTATTAAATAATCCATCTTCAGGGCTCTTGGTTGCTTTTGGTTCAAAACTAATCGGGATTTGCCCCAATGTGGGTGCCTAAAGGATAACAGAAGAGATAATCACTAAGGACTCAGAGTTTAAACTCCACTAAATCACTTAGACATTAAAGAAACCACCAACCTTGTGGTCCAAATACAATAGATGTCAGTAGATTCAATCACGCTGGACTGCAGTCACTCACTGCGTCCGGGTGCAGATTCAGGTCAGACAGAGGAAACCGGGGTCCCTAAAGGGAGGAGAAAATTAGATTGTGAGGACAGCTAAGCTTTTCTATAGCATATGGCCCAATGGGCCGCTTCATTCATGAGGAGAATGTACATGTGATGGTCCCTACATAGGAGTACACCCAGTCATGAGTGTAGTATTATGGCCCTTGTAGATATCCGTGGGTGTCACAAGGCGATTCACACCCCGCGTGAGCATAGCGGGGGTTCGACTACACAATGAGAGATTAGCGCACACGATAAGCGTGTTGCAATAAGCACATCCATATGGCTGGGGGAGATAAGTGTCAGACACGGTAGGTGTAGCATATAAGAATCATGAGGAGGTGGGGGTGCTGGTGCGCACGACGAAGATGGCCGCCTGATTTGTGAGCTCCCGCTCCATCTAGAAATCCTGGGACCAGACATCCTGTTTGGAGCCGCCTGAAGTGCTATAAATCATGGCCCAGATGGCCTGAGTACCCGACCGCAACTCCCAAAAATCCTGGCATTCGTGTGAGCCGAAGTTCTGCCCGTCTGAGCCTGGGCCGGCCCATGTTGCGGGCGCGATGCGTCTGGAGGCTCCGTGTGGAAACCACCTGTGGCTGTGGATTTGAGGAGGCGTGAGGCCGCCGAGGGGCGGAGCTTGAGCCCACAGACCGCGCTGAGCCCTCGCCCGTATCTTGAGAATGAGATGCAGGACCCAGGCAGGGCGAGGAGGCGAAGAGGCATCGGCGGTCTGGGCGCTTGCCTGCGGTTGGGCTTGGTGCTGCCCTGTGTCTTTTGGAGCCCCGGCGGGAGGATTGTGTGTTGCCGGCACACCGCTGCAGCGCGCTGTCATGCATGCTGGACGTGGTTCTACCTCTTACGCTCATAGAACAGCTAGACCGTTCAATTCCAAATGGCGGTTGTTCGATTCATTGCCGGGAAAGCGACGTCTGCACTTTTCACGTCGCTAAATTCACGTGAATTCTGCTTCGTCACGTGAGCTACGGCATTACGTATATAAGTAGCGTGGAAACTTCACTCGCTGCTTCTGATCGAATCATTTGGCGTTGTGTAGCTGAACCTCCGATCTGCGTCCTTGCAGTTTTCCTCAGCTGCTTCTTGGGCCTTCTATAGTGTGTTTTCCGCCACACGCTGATTCCTGGAGCTGTTTGTTCGCGTGTAATTCCACACGCGCACGTTGTCTTCAAACGCGGCTGCCTGGGCTGCGTGTATCCTGTTAGCGTGCAAATCCACAAGCACACGTTGTCTTGAAGCGCGGCTGGCCTGGGCTGCGTGAATCCTGTTTGCGTGTAATTCCACACGCGCACGTTGTCTTCAAGAGCGGCGGATCTGGACTGCGTGAATCCTGTTCGCGTGTAATTCCACACGCGCACGTTGTCTTCAAACGCGGCTGTCCTGGGCTGCGTGTATCCTGTCAGCGTGCAAATCCACAAGCGCACGTTGTCTTCAAGCGCGGCGGACCTGGGCTGCGTGAATCCTGTTAGCGTGTAATTCCACACGCGCACGCTGTCTTCAAGCGCAGTTGTTCAGGACTGCGTGTATCCTGTTCGCGTGCAAATCCACAAGCGCACGCTGTCTTCAAGCGCGGCTGGCTTGGACTGCGTGAATCCTGTTCACGTGTAATTCCACACGCACACGTTGTCTTCAAGCGCGGCTGGCCTGGGCTGCGTGAATCCTGTTTGCGTGCAATTCCACAAGCGCACGCTGTCTTCAAGCGCGGCTGGCCTGGATTGCGTGAATCCTATTCGCGTGTAATTCCACACGCACACACTATTTTCTTTGCGGCTGTTCAGAACCGCGTGTACTTTGTTTATTCCACAAAAGGGCGCTATTTCCGACTCCTGCATCTGTTATATTAACAGGTGGATTTATTCATTTCTATACTTTTCTCTACGTGGGAAGGAAGCTTTTCAAGGACTGTTGGAAGGTGACAGTGAACAGTACTTTGGACGCTATCCAGTGGTGCAGCAACCCGGTATCTAGCGTGAGCCTCGTGCCATTCGGGATAAGTCTCCCTTACTAATCTTCCCTTCCTTGTTGTTTGTTCCAATTCCGGATTTTCCTCAAGAGACTTCTGCTGGATTCTTCTACACCAGTCATAAGGTCAGTGTGTGAATTAATGCCAAATACTGTTCTATCATAGAGAGTCGATTTGGGGCAGTTTCTTATGATACTTTTTGTTCTAGGCTGACTTCCTATACTTTACCCACGCCCTTTCCAGTGATCCATCTCTCTGCCTGTTTCATCAGTCAGAGAGTCGTATCATTTGGAAGGTCTAAACTTGACTTCACAACTATCAAATCGTGTGAACAGGGATCCGGAAGACCCTACCATCTGTATCCTTTTGAGTACCGTATCCTTTTCAGTCAATACTTTGGTGCTTTATGACACGCGCTTGGACCCGACCGAGGGACGACACACTCCGTCTCAAGTAAGGAGGTCGGGTGTACGGCGGTGGGGGGGAAGGAGCCCATCTACCTAGACATTTATTCTTGAAGCTGATCTGGGCCCCCCCCCTTCTGTCTAACGGCCGATTTGGTTCGTGCTGCAGATCCCGGCACGCGATACAGGCCTGACCCGCCCCGAGGAACTGCGTGCTGCAGTGCAGGCCGCTGGGGCCACCCAAACATTATAATTAGAACTGCATATCTCCTGATCCCAAACGATATTAAACTACATATTGTGGACGTCCGCCTTGAACACTCCGCAGCAACAACTTGCCTGTGGTCATTGGGGACGAGCTGTGTCGAGCTCTGCCTGAGGTACCTACCCTGGAAATCCTCTGACAACGGGCCCCAAGATTCCCCCCATAGAGTGTGCAGCGGCGCCGCGTCGCAGTGCTACGCAGAGTGGCGATATCCGCCTGCAATTGAATAAGTGGGCCGAGGACGGGAGAGGTGCCATCTGGAAACTATCTACTCACCGCAGCTGGCACGGCCTCCTCCCCCTTGCTGCTCTGACGGCTGCTGCGTTGAGCTCTGGGCCTACCCGCCCTACTGTACACACGCAGCCTTCGTTTCTCAAGTGACCTGATAGGCAGCTGATTGCAAGCAAGCCTTCTGCCGGCTTAAACCTGTAAAGAGCCAACATTGGCCGTCCAGCGTGATCTGTGCGCTGGAAGCTCCCTGAAAACTCCTGGAGGATAACGCTACTAATCTACTCCACATTCATATCCTTTCTACATAATACGTGGGAGAACACAGTCCACTGGCGGTGGACACCCCCTGATCCCCTGGAACTTTCTTCTAGCTCCCTCCTGGAGAGTGCGGAGCGCCCCACAACTTGTCATAAAGGGGAAGGAAGGGGGGAAGAATAAGACTAAAGAGCAGTACATTATCCAACAACATCATGAGTGAACCACAGAAAACTGGAAAGGGAGGCAAGACTCCCAGCAACAAGAAAAAAGGCCCAAGGATGATTACACTGGTGGCCAAATGCAGACTACCACTGTAGATGTACACACCAACGCTAAAGAGGCCCTGGGCACAGAGGGCGAGGAGCAGGAGGACAGGCTGACAATAATGCCAAACGGTTTCAGTGCAGTGAACATAAAATTAGACGACATAGTGTCCACTATAGGCTCTCTTAAGGCAATGGTCGAGAAAGAGAGTGCACGTGTCACGGAAACAGAGAGCAGAATAAGCACTAACGAAGATGTCATAGCACACCATAGCCGAGACCTCACCCAGCTCAAGGAGGCCATGTCAAAAATGCAAAATAAGTGTGAGGACCTTGAATCGCGATCAAGGCGAAACAACATCCGAGTAGTGGGAGTGGCAGAATCATTCGGTAAGGGCCAAATGGAGAAGCAGCTCGAAGCACTACTTAAATCCATATTTGGTCCGGAGGCGTTCTCGGAGCATTTCCTAGTTGAGAGAGCGCATCGCACATTGGCCCCGGTCCCTAAACCAGGTGCGACACCACGCGCAATAATTGCAAGACTCCTCAATTATAGGGACAGAGACACAATCCTACGGATTGCGAGGGAGGCGGGAACGCTCCAATACAAAGGGAACTGTATACACATATACCCAGATTTCTCCGCCGGGGTTCAAGCTAGTAGAAGATCATAGGAACCGGTAATGTCATGTGGACCAACATGTCCACCCCTGGAATGCTCCATGAGTTAATGGGGGTATATCATCAAGTTGGGGGCGATGATGTGGGAGGGAGGGGAAAGGGGGCGGGAGTTGGTGGCCTTGTAGTGGCCCTGACCAATTACGAGGCAACGGAATGGATTGCTTCCACCACAAAGTATTGTTTCGTTGGACGGTTCACAAAGGTTGATTGTGGGGTTAATGTTAAAAACGTGGTTACTTGGAGACTGGTGCTGACCGAATCGCATATTGCTCTGATAGACGAAATAGAGTCATGATTTCCTTGTCCGACTCATGGGTGATGGGCTAAAGATAAAACTGTTGACGTGGAACGTACGGGGATTGAATAACCACATGAAGGTCAAGAAAATTGGTAACTATGTCACTAGGCATGGCCCCAACATCCTAATGTTACAAGAAATCCATGCAACGGGAACAAGCAACTTGCATATCCTTCCTAAATGGGGGAACTTAAGGTTCTATACTGAATACTCCTCACAATCCAGAGGGGTTATTACTATTATACATCCAAGTCTGGGATTCGGATTGGAGGGCCATAGGGTTGACCAAGCTGGTAGATATGTCATGGATATTTATCAGTTAATCACCTCACTCGATATTTCCAATGTGATCTGGGGGGGGGGGGGACTTTAATGTTGCTCTAGATCCGGTACTTGATAGGTCCTCGAAATCCATCAGAGCCCTGAGCAAGACAGCCCTAGCGTTGAATCATATTCTCTCACAACTGCACCCAGGCAACAGAAAATACACATATTACTCGTCGGTTTACGACTCCGAGTCTAGAATCGACTATTGGCTAGTATCCACAGCCATGACCACAGCAATGAAAACATGCAAGATTCTTCCCCACACTCTTTCCGACCATTCCCCAGTGGCACTGCAGTTGGCGCTCCGGGGCGGTCCCAGCCCTTTAAAAAGGTGGAGAATGCCAGGTGAGATCCTTGCCGACCCGGGGGTGGCGGAACCTCTCCATGTTGAAATAGCTGAATTTTTTACCAATAATATAGGATCGGTAGAGAAGTGCTCCACAGTATGGAAATCCTTCAAAATGTGGGTCAGAGGGGTTCTGATGTCCAAATCAGTTGGTATGTTGAAAGGAATCCGGGGTGAATTAATGACCATAGAAAACAAACTAGATACTTTGGAAAAAACATACACCCGTACGCAGAAAAGTGAAATACTGGCTGACCTACACACTAATCTTCAGGAATTTGATAAGCTGGCCATCAGAGAAGTACGCTATATGACGGGACCCATGCGGGTGCGCAGGTACGGGGAGGGCACCAAGGCGGGCAGAACGTTGTCTAATTTACTGAAACACGATAAACAGCCCCACAATATTGCCAGTAAACAAACTGCACAAGGGTAAGTACTCCTGATAGACAAAGATATTAATGGGGAATTTGCTGAATTTTATAAAAACCTGTATACAAACAGGTTGTGATAAGAAGTCACAAACAGAAATTGAATCATATCTTGAGGCTCTCGCCCTGCCAAAACTCCCCTAGGAAGAGCGATCGACAATGGATCAGCCAGTAACGACGGAAGAAATAACAGAAGCAATCACAGCTCTTTCATCAGGTAAAGCAGAAGGGTCAGATGGGCTGGGGCCGCATTTTATAAAGAGTTCCACGCGGAAGTGGTCCCGGTACTAATGCCAGTATGGGAAGACTCCCTAGGAAGCGGCATACTACCCCCCACTATGAGAGAGGCTGTAATTACAGTACTTCCTAAGCCGCGTCGACCACCACAGGACGTCTCCTTCTATAGGCCCCTTTCCCTGATAAATACCGACGCCAAGATTTTCGCATAGTTGCTGCCTAATCGTCTCTTACCTGTAGTCCCCACAATAGTACACCCCGATCAGAACGGGTTTATTCCCACAAGATCCACAGCCTTAAATCTCTGCAGGCTCTTCGGCATAATGGCACAAATAGATCCAGGCAGGAATGCTGTGGCCAAATCCTTAGATGCCGAAAAGGCATTTGGGGTGGGCCCCAATTTGATTATATATGTTAAACTATTATAGACGGACCCAGGGGCACGGGTGTTGACCAACAGATCCATTTCTGAATTCTTCCTGCTAGGTAGGGGCACTAGGCAGGGCTGCCCTTTTTTGCCCCTATTATTCGCATTAACTATAGAACCTATGGCGGTTGCGGTACGGCTGCAACACTCAGACAGGGGGATTAGCATGAAAGGGTTTACTCAGCTGATATTGTTATACGCTGATGATACGTTATTATATGTCTGGCAACCGGGAATAAACCTGGCACCCATTATGGCAGAAATACAGGAATTTGCAGAGTATTCAGGGTACACTGTTAATATGGCTAAATCAGAAATATTCCCCCTCACACCTACTACCAACTTCACCGACGATAAACAAGGTCTTCAGTGGTCGGAACAACACATCAGATACCTAGGAGTCCTTGTATCCAGGGAAAAGAACACACTATATGCAGACAATCATGAAAACGCATTGCAAACGATACACACGAAATTACAGATGTTGGGATCCCTCCTGATCTCACTCTATGGCAGAGTGGCCGTCCTCAAGATGGTCGTCTTGCCCAAGTTACTCTACCTTTTTGTCAACATCCCCATATAGCCTGGTAGGTCCTTCTTCGCCAGACCTCGATCCATGGTGGTGACATTCCTTTGGAATGGGAAAACAGCAAGGATAGGGTGGGAGAAAATGACGACCCATACGCTTCAGGTGGATTGGCTGCCCCCGACTTTGAGCTTTACTACTACGTCTCCAAGGCTCAATTTGCAAAGTACTGGTACAATGTCACATCCAGAACACCCCATACATGGATAGAGGAATACACCACACACCCCACGAACATACAATCAGTCATCTTCGATTCACGATACAGGGATACCTGTGATTATAACCCTGTGAGTTGCACTGTCAGGGCATGGAAGGCCATTTACAGGAAACTTAAACTCGAGACACCATACAACCCAGAAATTCCCCTCTGGAATTTCCGGGCATCTTGCCCACTTATGACAGCAGTATACAGGAATCCTGGGATCCACATCACGAGATGAAATTGGGCGATATGTTCATTGATGGGAGGTTTGCAACCTTGGAGGAGCTGGTGCGAGCACTGGGAGATGGGCCACTAAAAACACTGCAATATTCCTGCATGAGAGCTGCGTTTCAAAAGAGATGGCCGCTCTTCCCAGCCGAACCCTCCCCACACCCGTGCACACAGTTGATAACCGCGGAAGGAGGCCTGGGAATCTCCAGGCTGTGTGAGGCAGTACAGGCTCATACCCCTACGGTAAATCGTATTAACGAAAAATGGGAAAGGGACCTCCAGAGATCCAAGGAAGACGGGAAATGGGCCAGGTACTGCTCCCTTACCAAGAACATTTCGCTCAACGCTGGGCACTGGCTAATTCAATTTAAAATCCTAAATAGGCTACATTACACACCGGCAAGAATTGCAAAATTTGCAGATGAAAGCTCGGATGCCTGCCCCAAGTGCAATGCGCCGCGCGCCGGAGCCTTCCATATGTACTGGGAGTGCCCGGTGGTGGCTACATTTTGGTGTGAGGTGGCTGCGATGCTGGAAGAGATAGCGCAGGTCCCCCCGGAGTTGACTCCGCAGAAATACTTTGTTTGGTGATATTGGCAAGTGCTCAGAGAAGGTTAGAAGACTGTTTAATATCTCATGTGCGGTGGCCAAAAAGTGCATATTACTGAAATGGAAAGACAAGGGGCCACCCAGCATGGATCAATTTCTTCGAGAATTAACACATGTCAATGAAACAGAAGAACAATATGTATCGACACAACCAGCAACATGTCGACCAAAAGACATATGGGGCCCGTTCGGGGGATATTTATGCAACATGATTTCGGATGACAAAGAATCTTTTTAACATTCACTGTATGTATGAAACACATAATGTGTATTGCTGAATTATTGATTTGCGAGTTGGAATGGCAATGCAGTTCTCTCTGTGACCACGAATAAAAAGAGTTTAAAAAAAAAAAAAAGAATCATGAGGTGGTGCTCTTGTGCTCCCAACCAGGGCATGCAGACCTGTCGGGTGAAAGGTTGCAGGCACGAATTGTGTGTCATAATATGTTAAATTGTGATTCTGTTTCATGTCCCCACTGTTCAGCTAAAGGTGCCTATTATTCTCCAAGTTCACAGGGACGAGAAAGAATGAGGAACCACTCACCTCGTACGAAGAAGCGGAGAACAGTCATCCGATGCCGAAGCGCAGAGCTGGCTACCCAATGTTTATGATGGTTTCCATGGCAATTTCGCGCAAGCGCACGTGTGCCAAGGTCCGCCATCTTGGTATGGGCAATAACATTTTGATGACATCCAACAGGATGAGCGCCACCTTAGTGGTACCGAAGTGCCAACATGTACGGGCGTGTTATATGTAAAGAGGTACAAAAGCACCTCACTCACAGAAACAGACGGTACGTACAGCGAGTGGATCAATTCTGCTAAAATAGACACGTTCCCTGGACTAACGTTAAAGGCTTAGTGATGGTGGGCATAGGTAAGGACCAGATGGTACACTAGCCTGATTCGGTTTCCCTTGTGGCTTACCCTGGTTATGTTTGTGGCCCTCTTTTGGATTGGAATTATTGGAATTCTCTTTGTTGTCTTTCTTTGACTGCTTTCCCTCATCCTTTTTCTGAGTTGCCCCAGAATCCTTGTGAGTAGCCCTGTTGGCAACCCACTAGTCAGCAGCCTTAGCTAGCTTCTTAGGATCTATCTCCTTTGAATCAGCCAAGTGCTGCCTGAGCTCAGGAGAGCAGGCATCATAGATAGACTCCAACATTACAAGATTCCTCAAACCTTCATAAGTGTTCACTTTGTAACCCTTAACCCAACCATCTAAGTTTTTCAAACACTCACACACCCAGGTAGCCCAAGGGGTACCATCATGCTTTTTGAGGGTTCTAAACCTCTTAAGGTACTGGGAAGGGGTCTTCCCAAATCTAGCTATCAAAGCTAGTTTCACACATTCATAATCCTTCTTATCCTCCTCCCCCAACTCCATTACAGCATCACTTGCAACAGGGGGAAGCCTAGAGAAAAGCCAAGGAATCGGCTGATTCCCTGAGATACCTTGAATCCCATGATTGTACTCAAACATTGCTAACCAATCCAAAACATCTAGTTTAGTCTCATACATACCAATCATTTCCTTTGGCATACTAGGGCCTCTTTGGGCTGGAAGACCTAGAAGACTCTGGGAGAGAAGCATTTTCTAAAGACAATTTCTGAATTTCTATGTCATGGTTCAGCTCCATTTCTCTGAGTCTTAATTCTTGATGTTTCATCGCAGTTTGTGCATCAATACTTCAAGTCTCATTTTCTCCAGAGCAATAAACTCAGGAGTGAGTGTAGGACCTGTGGGGGTCCCTGCGGACAGAGGTTGTGCTTTCTGAGCAGGCAAGGGAGTTGTAGGGTTTCCTACCAAGGACTCATCTACTTCTTCAAATCCAACACGATCAGACTCAGAAACATCAGTATCCACATTTGCTGGAGGGGTAGGCCCTTCTGACCCACTCTCCAGACTTTGTTTTCCCATTAACTTTACAACCAGTTCAGATTTCTTTCCTTTACCAGAGAGATTATTTTCCCTACACATGGTTCTTAGCACCTCAGCAGTATAGTTTAAGAGACACTCTTCACTGTAGTTTTCCATATTTGACATGATTTTTCAGTTAACGGAATTAGTGGTGTTTAGCCTTGTGGTTATTTGACCCAAGGTAATAGCAGCACTCTAAGTGTAATCACTATACTTAAAAATCCTCACCGCTGTACACCAGTGTTAGGCAGAATCCTGTGCAGTGCCCATAGGGACCACTGCACACAAATAAGACTACAAGTGGCAAAACAAGTTCACCTTTGGTACAAGCCTGTACTACACTGTTAAAGTGGTAGCAGTAGTGGAGCAGCCAGACTTATCTCAAGAGTATATGAGCAGTAGCAGAGATTACACAAAGGGACCACAATTACTGTGACTCAAGCAAACACTGACTCAAGGTTTCAGGTAAAAAAATATAAGTACATTTAATTTTAAACCATCTGTTATAAAACACAACACGTCTATAAATTTGAAACCACACGTAAAATATACTACACAACCACCTGCACTTGTTCCAGTAAATTCAAGGTAAGTACATTAGGATGTGACAGACCGGTGTTGCGATACTAACGCGTACCCGCGGATAGAAATGCTCACGAAGTTAAAACACACTTTGTACTTAAGAATTTCAAACAAGGGAAAGGTGAATAAAAATCATAGGCAATACTTTTTCAAGGCAAGGAGTCTCGAGGACTTATTCAAAGATACAGATTAAAGTCAATAGGCCTGCGCCAGTGTCAAGGGAGCAGAGGCTCAGTTGCCGAGGATCACACGTTGAACAGTTCGAGATTCGAGATGCCAAGAGTTTGTAAAGATTGTCAAATGGTATGAAAAGTTATAAGAGGGAGGGAAGAAAGAACAAATCTTTGTGGGGGAAAAGGGTTCACCCCGATTCCGGCTGGTCAGACAGAGAAAATGACCAAGTGTGCACAGTACCTTATTCCGTTGGAGAAGAGCTGGTGCCACGGCAGTTGTTCCTGGTAGTTTCTGCAGACTCAGAGTTCCTGCAGCTTCAGTCGTGAGGACAAGAAGGACGACGTCTGGAGCAATCTGCACTACCCAGGGATGAGGCCAGCAGCAGCGAAAAAGACAACGATGAATAAAAGGTGCGCTCCTTTAAATCAGGAGAGGGCTCTTCTGATGGCTATCCGGACCACTACAGCACAGCAGTGATTTTGACTCAGGAGAGGATTCTCTGACTGAAGAAAAGTGGAGCTGGTTGATCCCACCAAGCTCAAGGGAAGAAGACTCCGGACTGGATCTTCTCTTAGTTGTTGAAGGGGTAGATAGCTCAGGACTGCAACAGGGCTTCACTGGGACTCAGGGTTGCAGCAGCCGTCTTCTTCTCTGCTTCGCTTCGGTTCCTTGTAGTTTCAGAGGCGACTCTGCCTTCTAGCTCAAGAGTCCTGCCTTGTATGCCAACATCCCCCATTCACTGAGCCTGGCTGTCAATCACTCAGCAGGGGGGCTGTCCAGCCCGGACAGCCACCTCAGCCAATCAACACAAAGTGCAACTTGGGTCTCCAAGGAGACCCTGTGCAGGGGGTGACTAAACCCCTCCCTCACATTCAGCCCACCTAGACACCCAGACGCCAAAGGATGGCTTCTGGTCAGAAGCCCGGCAAAGGTCGGTGAACAAAGGAGGCAAACCTGGTTTGCTGCGCAAAGAAAGACCCAAGAAGGATGTTAACAAAAAGAAATGGTGATTAAACCCAAACGGAGCCGAAATAAAAAGTATTTGGGCTAGCGGGTTTAAAGTCTGAGGCTACTAAAATAGCCTAAAACAATACCACGTTATGTAATATAATCGCGGTAGGAAAATTAGGGTAGGTACCACTGCCACCAGCCAAGTCTTAATGTTAAGGGAGCAAAACAATGCTCCAAGAGGTACAGATAAAAAGGGCTAATAATTAACCCTTTCCAGTACTCCATGTAAGATGGGGTGTACTGGATCTTTGGTTAAATGACTATGTAAAGTTACTGGCAACCTTACCCTTTTCTGGGGGACAGTAGTCAGCCCCAGAAATGGAGTCGGTGGGAAGTCTAAAAGACAACCCTGTGTCACTGCACTGCTGTGTAACACACAAAAGAGTGGGGCTACTGAAGTGGTGTACTCCAAAGTCCACAATCACAAAACAGATGAAATACACATGGAAAAACACAGGTAAGAGTGGGGGAAAAGCTCACACTCTTACCAGGTGGAAAAACTAAACTCCAGAGATCCAGCAAAGCTGCTGAGGGACTCACTAGGTAAGGGAAATTAGCCATAGAATGAGAATTCTCCCTAGCATGAGGGTGATGAGAATCAAAGTGGTCAATGTTGCAGAAGACGTGTTGCAGAGGGATTGTGCATTCCAGATGCAAGTGAAAGTGTGATAGGAGGAGAGAAGAACAGGTGTAGTGCAGTAGGCGCATAGATAGATGAGGTTGTAAATACTGGGAGGACGGGAGAATTATGCTTGAGTGGTGCAGCGGTAGAGGGGGGAGAGAGAGAGATATGGGGAGGTGGGAGAGTGTTTAGAATTTAGACTAATTTGTGACAATGCTACAAGAGAAGGGCGGAAGAAGGAAGAGAGTTCAGTCAGGGTCTATGAGGGAGGGTAAAGGAAGCAGGCAAGTGAAGACCGTGGAAAAAGGGCAGCAAAGGAAGAGGGTGGGGGGCTGGCCAGCAGGGAGCAGGAACATGTTCAGAGATTGGCTAAAATTGGTGAATTGGCAACCAAAAGACAGTTGGCAAGTCTAAATAGAAGGGAAGTAGCGTGTCACATGACCCTCTAGGAGCCAATCAGAATGCTCAATATGGATTCCTGGCAGAGTCTTTGGTGTTGCACAGGTAGGGCAGGGCCCTTAGATGTGGATCAGTAGCCTCTGGCATGTGGGGAAAAAAGGGCTTCAAAATGAAATTCCAGTCACGTGACGTGGTGACACAATCTGTAGTATCTGATGAAGGTCTCTGGGTCAGACTATGTTACCATCATACAACCCCCCCCCCCACCTTGTTCCTCTAAACCTGCATAGGAAGTGAGGTGCCTGAATGGACATATGCCGCTGCAATTATCTCGCGGATCCATCTACTGCATACTTGCCAACCCTCCCGATTTAGGCGGTAGGATACTGCTTTTTAAGCAGTCCTACCGCCTACCAATTTATTGGCAACAAATACCGATTTAAAAAAAAAAAAAATTATTTTACATTTTTTTTTTCTTTTACATTTTTTTTTTGCCCACGCCAGCTCGGGGAGTCTTTCAAGGGCTCCCCCGAGCTGGCGTAGTGGAAGAAGGCGCGGCATGCAGGCTTTTAATGTCAAAGGCACCCACGGCATTGGGCTAAATGCACCCCTCCGCCGCGGGTGCCTTTTGATAAATGGTGCCATTAGCCCCCACTGTTAGGGAGAATTCTCTGTAAGGCTAATTTCCCAAACCTAGTGAGTCCCCCAGCAGCTTTGCTGGATTTGTGGGGTTTGTTTTTTTCTCCTGCTAAGAGTGAGACTCTTTTCCTCCCACTCTTAGACATGATTTGAGGTATGTCTCTGACTTTTTGTGTGCTTATGGGCTATGGGGTCTTTTACTCCATAGGGTATCATCTGTTTTTTGTGTATGTGTTACACAGCACCCTCAGGGCAGTAACACAGGTGTGTAATAGTGACCCCCAAACATAGACTCCATACCCTGGGACTGACTACTGTCTCCCAGGGCATGTAAAGTCACCATTGACTTTACTAGTCCAAAATTGTGAACAGAACCAGTACAAACCATCATATTGTGGAAGTACTGGAAGGGGTTAATTCGATTGCCCCTGGGTCTGTTTCCAAGGGGGCACTGTCCAGTCCCCCCTTGTAGAGTTTCTGGCTGGTGGCAGTGGTTACCACGCGAGATATTCCACCGGAATATTCTCTATGGGATTTTCCCATTGATTTTAAACGCACCACTTTTTGGTGCAATGTTAAAGATACCGCTGGTTTATTTATTTAATATTAAATCACTGGTTGGGTCTTTTTGCCAGAACTCTTTTCTAAAATGGCGTTCGTGTCCATCTCTGTAACTCCGACCAAGGTGGAGCCCTTTGTTCCACTTTTTGGCAGGCTTCTCCACAGAAGCCCTCCAAATGGTGCCACTCTGTCTGGGTTCCATAGGATGGGTGGGGAGGGAAATTGGCACCCTGGACTGCATTGCCTTAACATCTCAAGTCACACTCTTTTCTGATTGGGCCAGTGGTGAGCCGCCCGGCTCACCACTTAGCATGTTTGAGTGACAGCCAAGCTGTTGAATGGGGGTTTTTCTGCATAAAAGCAGGGCCTTTGGGACTGGAACTTCAGAAGTCGCCCCAGGACCTAAGAATCCGAAGAGGGAAGAAGCTGAGCCATCTGCAATGACGACACCACCGGCGGAGCCCTGCTGCAACAAACTCACCACTTTCCCAACGGCAAGAGACGATCTTCTGCTGGACGAGTCTTCTTCCTTTGAGCTGGTGGGATCAACCAGTTTGCCCCTTTCGCCATCCAAAGATGTCTCTTGGTCGAATCGCCCGTGCCAAGCACCCCGGCGGCCGGATAGCCAAGCTTCACCACTTTGACCGCGAATAAAAGGAACGCACCTTTTAACCGACGAACTCCGCGGCTGGTTTCATCCCTGTGCAGTGTACCGACTCCAAGTTTCCTCCTCGATGAGATCCTCTATTCCCCTGGTCGGAACAACGAACTGCAACCACTGCCAGGAACAACTGCCACCGCTGGAGCTTCCTTTCTCTTTAAGGTACTGTGTCCTGCCTGGCCTCCCTTTCTACAGATTGCTAAAGGTGACCCTTAAATCCTTGGCTTTCCAACTGGGTTGGCCCCAGACCTTCTAACTTTGTCTTTTGAACCGCCCCAACCTCTTTTGAACATTTCTACAAAGACTTGAATGCATTACTAAACCGTGTGATCTTGGGCACATTCCTGTCACGCCACTTGCCTGGAGACCGGGGTCCTCTGCTCCCACTCGCTCTCCTCTCTCTTGGCGGATCTACCCGCGCTTCCGCCTGTGGGGATCCGCCATTGGGAGAGCTTCTGGGGTTCCCGTCGGGAGTCCTCTGCGCATGCGCGGGAGACCCCGGTCTCGATTCCGCGCATGCGCATTTGATTAGGCTCTCTCCACAGCGAGTGCTCGCGTTCCGAGCCTCGCTTTGGATGTGCCGGCACCCAGTAACGAGGCGGCTTGCGTTTCAAGCCTCTCTCGGGTACCGGCCATCCTATAAAGCGAGCCTCGATCAGGAGCAAGTCGCGTCTCAACGCGGTTTGCTCTGATCGTGTTTTTCGCTTGTTTCGCTACCTACCAGTCCCGGCCCTGCTCTGTCTCCAGCTTCTGTCTGAACCTTCCCTGGGTTCCTGCCCCTGGAGCTTTTCTGGTCCTTCTCCCTTTGGGGTCTTGGGGATCCTTTTGGGCTCCTGAATTCTTCCCTGGGGTACTGTTTCGTTTTCCCTGGGTTCTCCTTCTCAGTCCTTTCCAGTCCTGTGCCTGGGTTGGTTTCCCAGTCCTGTTCCTGGCTTGGTTTTCCAGTCCTGCTCCTGGGTTGGGTTCCCAGTCCTGTTCCTGGGTCGGTTTCTCAGTCCTGTTCTTGGGCCAGGTTCCCACACTCTGCCTGAGTCATCGCCTGTTTCCTTTGGGGCATTGAGTCTCCCAGCTGCTTCCATTCGGATCTACCATCTGCCTGCCATCCTTGTTCCTCCAGTGGTTGCGGTTGTTCGACTCTACCACCAACTTCGGACTTCACAGTCTTTGGACATTCGACATCTGCCTCTCCTGTCAGTGCTTGCACTGTCCTGACGCCACGCAAATCAGGAGAGTGCGTCCCGTGGCGTTGGGAGTCGGTCCATCTTCCACCTTGTTAAAACCTTGGGTGGCGGAGAGGCCGGTTCCTCGCATCATACGCTCATCGTCAGTCTGGCTGCCACGTCAAGATCTTCTTCCAAGTCTTCAGGTACGCTTCACTCACGTGATACCCAGCTTAACAGATTGAGACGCCTACCTTCGGATTTGGAGATGGAAGACGGTCAAGACATCAGAGAAGAACTTCAAGCTCTTCGAGCAGAGATGACGGCTTTACGTCAGGAAAATCAGACTTTACGTCAAATGGTATCGCAGGGAGCTATGAGTGCATCGCAAGGAGAGAGTCCACTGGCACATACTACTCCGATCAAGTTCGATGCAGACCCCCGACGTGTAGCAGAATTCTGCAATTTTTTTTTTTTTTTTTTTTTTTAATCTAAAAGATTTTTTAACAAAGGTTTCGAGGTGGTTTGGACTTAAAACTTCCAAAGCGTCTGAGGCGTATAGAGCAGAAAACGGAAAGTGTCCTGCATATTTGGTGGTTATGTTGATTGGACGTTTCTTGAAGCCTGCAGCGGAAGAATTCTGCAATCATTGACGAGTCCATTTTCTCTTCAGACCATCTCATTTTACCAGTGACAAGGCCAAGATTGGATATATCCTGGAGAATCTATCTGGAAACGCTCTTGCTTGGGCCACTCCATTGGTGGCCACCAATAGTCCAATTTTGAATGACTTCATGGCCTTTGAAAAGGCTTTCTTGGAGGTGTTTCAATCACCAAACCTGGCTTCCGTAGCCCAGAACCAGTTGATGGACATGAGACAAGGAAGTGCTGACATAATAACTTACATAAACCGCTTCCGTCAACTGGCGACCGATTCCCAATGGCCAGAAGTAACACAAAGTACCTTGTTTCGTCGAGGATTGAGAGATGAATACAAGGACGAGTTACTTCATATTCCCGAGCCCGAGACCCTTCAACGTCTTATCGAACAAGTGCTCCGGATAGACCAGAGACTTACGGAGCGAAGGGCAGAGAGACGTTGGTCCGAGAAGTTTCATTCCAAGATGCCTAACGTACCAGTCGGATCTTTTGGTTCTCCGGAGTCTGGCACTGAACCTATGCAATTAGGGGCCATGAGAGGACCCCGGTCTCCAGGTAAGTGGCGTGACAATTCCGCCTTGCTCCATTTAAAGTGGGCCTGGCCTATGAACTTTGGCTCTACGGTATACCCTGCCGTCAATAACTTGATTTTGTCTCCTAAAAGTGTTGGGAACTGTTTTATTTCTATGCCCTGCTTTTTTCCCCTCCCTTTAAGTTAACTATTGGAGTGCCATCTAGGTTACGCGTTACATCTGTTTTAACAAATAGTGGTGTTTTAATTCTGACTTGTCCAATAGTTATTAAGGGAAGTGTGTATACTTTACCTGACTGTGTTTTAACTTGCTTTTGATTTAGAGTGCTATTGTATTGCCTAAAGTGTGTTTTAAATAAATAATTATATACTTTTGATACAAAGCTCTGGCCAGTGTTTGTTTGCTCTACTGTATTTTTGGCCCTATTGTGTATACTCTACATACTGCCCTACTCTTCTTGAGAGAGGTCTGACTGCTCAGCCACATCTAGCAGGTAAATCTGGGTGGTGCAGACTGCTACCAATTGGGTTTACTGCTTACTGCTGTAGTCTCAGGGGAACTGTACAGGATTCTGCCTAACACTATTTAGGCGGTAGGATACTGCTTTTTAAGCAGTCCTACCGTCTACCGATTTATTGGCAACAAATATCGATTTAAAAAAAATAATAATTTATTTGACTTTTTTTAAACTTTTTTTTTTTGTCCACGCCAGCTCTGGGAGTCTTTCAAGGGCTCCCTCAAGCTGGCGTAGTGGGAGAAGGCACGGCATGCAGGCTTTTGATGTCAAAGACGCCCACGGCAGTGGGCTAAATGCGCCCTGCCGCCGCGGGTGCCTTTGACAAAAGGTGCCATTAGCCCCCCACCACGCCAGCTTGGGGGAGTCTTTCAAGGTCTTCCCCGAGCGGACGTAGCGCGAGAAGACGCAGCATGCAGGCTTTTGATGTAAAAGGCGCCGACGGCAGTGGGCTAAATGCGCCTTTGACAAAAGGCGCCTTTAGCCCTCCACCACGCCAGCTCGGGGGAGTCTTTCAAGGGCTCCCCCGAGCTGGCGTGGTGGCAGAAGGCGTGGCAGGCGCCTCACTGTCCTTGAATGCACCCGCGGCGCCCTGTTCCTATCATTACTTCCTCGCCTGACTATTATTGTCACAGAATGTTGGCATGTATGCTACTACTGGTTGTTGGCAGTGAGAGCTTCTTTCCTGGGTAAGTTGCTATTGCTCTGCTTGGCTGCAGCGCCCCAGAGAGGAGTGATTAGGAATGAGCGATGGCAGATTAGCCTCGCTGTACTCATGGAATCTTAACCTATCCCAGGCAAAGAATGGCAAGGTCGCGCCTGCGAATCCAGGCTTCTGATTGGCCATCATGAAAGGCTCCTGGGGTGCCAGGATTCCCGGAGCGGTGGCTTTCTGGGATCTGTTTGGAAAGCAGTGCAGCCCAGAGGCGAGCTTACAGATCTATGAAGCTCGGGTTGCTTGCTATACTCCCATCGGAGTGTCAGGGGGTGTTTCTCCTGCTCCCCGGGGATCCAGGGCTAGGAGTCGCCGCCGGAAGCTTGCAGTAACCGAGGGGCAAGCAAGTGGATCTACACTTGATGCCCATTAGTCGAGTCTGGGTTAGTGGCTCTGGCTGCGGGCATAGTCTGAGCCCTGAGCGGGGTAGAAGAGCACAAGAAGGCCGCCCACTTGAAGAAGGGAGGCAGGCTCACAGTGTGGACGTCCTTGCGAGACACTCCGGGAAGATGCCACTGCAGGCATAGAGTGTGCGGCTCTCAGCAGTGTCACCCAGGACAGAGAGCCACTGCAGCTTGCGCCCGTGAGCCTCTTCTGGCGGACAGCACAATGCACCCCTCTTTTCCCATCCCAATAGATATTGCGGCCACGGGTCCTGGATACCAACACATTATTAGCTGAGGTTTTGCCAGGCAAAAGAAATAGTGAGGGGGCCGATGCTGAAGGTGCTTCTTTGGGTAATCTAAGGGTGGAAAGCAATGGGAGGCCGACCCCCTGCCTGCACACCTTATTCCCGAGTTTTCAGAGTAGAAAGAAAGGGAAGTTGGTGAATAGGGCACAAAGAGCCCGTCACAGCAGAAAAAAATCCAAAATATACTTCAACCAAAATACAGAAAATCCAACGAAGCAAAAAACATTTTTCAGCCTTTACTAAATGAGCTCAAGAGAGCAAAACAAATGATGGGGCCTTGGAGCAGAAGGGCCTTGGAGCAGAAGGCCTTGGAGCAGGAGGGCCTTGGAGCAGAAGGGCCTTGGAGCAGAAGGGCCTTGGAGCAGAAGGGCCTTGGAGCAGAAGGGCCTTGGAGCAGGAGGGCCTTGGAGCAGAAGGGCCTTGGAGCAGAAGGGCCTTGGAGCAGAAGGCCTTGGAGCAGAAGGGCCTTGGAGCAGGAGGGCCTTGGAGCAGAAGGGCCTTGGAGCAGAAGGGCCTTGGAGCAGAAGGGCCTTGGAGCAGAAGGGCCTTGGAGCAGAAGGGCCTTGGAGCAGAAGGGCCTTGGAGCAGAAGGGCCTTGGAGCAGAAGGGCCTTCTAAAATTCAAGGGGGTATTTGTATCCCAAAGGATCCGACTCTACCCCCCTCTGAGATTGAAGACCCTTGGGAGTTTTCTACATGTATGTCAGAGAAAGAAGATGGGGTGGGTCTGTTGGCCGCAAATAAACAAGTTATTCAGCTTCCTTTGTCGAACACAAACAAGACGCAAGGACCGTATATGGCTCAGGATTCTAATCCGTGGAAGGATTGGGAGCCGGATCTTCGATTATCAGCCGAGTGCAAGCAGACAATGTTGAGGGTGCATGAAGCAAGGCGCTGATCTCTTATAGTGTGGGAGAATACTAAACAACGCGCCCTATTGCATTCGGGCCCTGCATTTCGTACACTGGAGGAAATGCGATTATTGGCAAATCTAAAAATCCATGCTACTGACATTGGAGCCCGAAAATCCTCTATTATTCGCCTCTCGAGTCATACCTCTAACAAACCACCTGCACAGAGGGGGGCTGGATCGGATGACGCATGGCCTTTTCGGACCCACAGGAATTTAGTATCAACGCAAGAGATAAAGACTCGGCCAGTGCTCCTTCGCTCCTCTTGGAGCGTTTACTAACGGCAGGTGATGGTTTGATTTTAAATCATGAAAAGGACTATTCCATCACATTCCATTACTTACATTTGTTTTTGAAGGAAACTCAATCGGACAACATGACCAAATCACCTTTTCCATTTGCCGTTGGGCTTAGAACTGACAGATCCTCTTCCGAATATTAGGTTGGATGGGGTTTCTCGGCATCGTTACATGCATCAAATAAGGGAAATAATCCCGACAAACCACACCCTAAAGTTTTATTACAAGGCCCTGATAACTTGACAACCGGCAGAAAGCCAGACAGTCGATTCTTCCAAGTTCTTTCGTCGGCTAAAAGTGACTTTTGACCAAGATGGTGGATCGTCACGAAGGATTCGTGAAGACTGGGATAACTACCTTGAAGAGGTAGTTCCACGCACTTAGGGACTGTATCTGCAACCCTACAGTCCCCTGCTCCTTCCACTTACTGGAGCCGGCCAGCCTGGCAGCACTTACTTGAGCTTGCCTATTGTACTCTCCCCCTGGCACTTCTCCTCTCCCTTCCCACTTGCACTTGCACGATCTGAATGACACATGGCCTTTTAAGATTGTTTTTGTTCTCCCTTTGTCTCCCCTCCCTTTTCTTGTCACACCTAGAAACACTTGCTCCATGTGGCTATAAGGATCAAGTTCAAGTCCCTCTGCATAGTCCACAAGACTTTCTGGAGCCTACTATCTACAACACCCTCTTCCCAAATATTCTCCTTCTAGAGCACTCCGCTCGGCCTCCTACAACTCGCTGCAGGTGAGACGTTTTTCCAAACAGAGATTTGGGGGGTAGATCCCCTATCCTCTGCAGGTGCCTCCCTCTGGAACAGCCTCACTCCATCTTGAACCAGACCTCCTTAAGTTCCGGAAACTTCAAGTCCGTCCTTTCTCTTCCTTATTTTCTCTCCCTCTCCCCTGCTAACCTCCTCCTCATTTCTTTCTCCAAACTGCTCAGCTCGCTGACTGGTCGCCTGCTGCACCTCCAGAGCCCTACAGGTCCCAGGCTCCCCCGCCAGACCGGCACTTGACTCCGGGCCTCTGCACTTTGCTTGGCACTTCTGCATTATGCTCCATGAGAGGGGCAACCACTCAGCACTCAACCCTGGACCTGCTGGACTGAGCAAACTTGTCCCCCTCCTCCCTCGCACTTCCTGTCTCTGTGCACTTACACAACCTTTAATGTAGTAGGCCTGGCAAGTCTGTCTGTCCTCCCGCTGTCTCCCCTCCTTAGCCAGGCCTACTACTGTCGGTTATTGTGGTGTACGTTCCTTTCCCTCTCGGCCCCCCTGCTCCCCTCGCTCTTTGTCACGCACTTACACCACCTCAACCGACATACCTCACCCCAGGCGAGATACCTCACCCCAGGTGACATACCTCACCCCAGGCGATATACCTAACCCCAGGCGATATACCTCACCCCAGGTGATATTCCTCACCCCAGGCGAGATACCTCACCCCAGGTGACATAACTCACCCCAGGCGATATACCTCACCCCAGGTGACATACCTCACCCCAGGCGATATTCCTAGCACTTTGACTTGATTGAATGCAGTACAATCAAAGGTTTTGGATTACTGTATGCTTCATATACTTTGAAGAAGGGAAGTAGTGATCACACCCTCCTGAAACTGACCTGTACTTTGGGTAAGAAGAAAACTGGACTTTTATTTTTTTTTTTTAAACTTTTATTTTTAGCGGCACAAGGTTACATGGTGCAGGCAGCAAGGCCACAAGTTCAGCACGTGTAGAAGACGTTACAATACATTTGGCAAGGTACATTGGTCACAGCAATACAAGGCAGTGGTCGCATGAGATATATACAAGTAATTGTGCACATAGTAGGGTTAGTTACAGCGGAGTGGGAGACAAGCCAGAGCTGGAGGCACTTGTACTTCTATTGTTAAGGTACGTGTTGAATTCCGTCCAGATGTTACGGGGGCGAGATGTAACAGGGAGCATAGATATGAATTCCTCCTCGCAATTGCGTGACCAGGTAAGCATCTGGAGCCATTTCCGGTGAGCCGGAGGGGAGGGATTTTTCCAATTCTGAAGAACGCATTTCTTGGCAACCATACATGCAATATTCAGAAATCTAGCTGAGCATCTAGTGTCATCGGTCGCCCAGGCGCCAAACAGGACGGCCAGAGGATCCGGGTCAATAACGACTCCAATGATAGCAGAGAGAGTTTCAAGGATACCCTCCCAGAAACTAAGCAGTTTGTTGCAAGACCAGAACATGTGTAGGTGATCGGCCTCTGTCGCCCCGCAGCGGGGGCAGGGGCGTGCCGCAGTATGAGCGAATCTAGAGGTTCTGTATGGGGTATAGTAAAGTCTATTTAGGAGTTTGTACTGCATGGCACGAAAACGGAAGTTGAGGGAGACTCGTTGGGTGTGCAGGCACATGTTCTCCCAGGCCCCATCTGATATTTCCAGGCCCAGGTCGTCGGCCCAGCCATCTCGTGCCTTGAGAGTGGGAATAGGGGAGGCAGCCTGAAATATCTTGTAGAGTGAGGAGACCACGCCGCGGGCGCCCCCTGAATTGGCAATGTATGCGATGGCTGGGTTGTCCGGGGGCTCGTCCGGGAATGTGGGCCATTTGGACCTAAACGCGGCCCGCAGTCTATAATATTGGAGGGTTTCCAACGCGGTCCCGGTGTGACCCGGTTTCCAAGATCGGGGGTCGATAAACCTACCTTCAGGGTAGAAGTCCGTCAGTGCATGGTATCCCAGCTTCCCCCAGTGTCGGGCCAGCGCTGCGTCATGTGTGGGTTCCAGGCCAGGAAAGGCCCACACAGGAAGCCACTTGTAGTACGGGAAGGCACCAGGCATCTGGGAAAGCATGCGAGACCAGGCCAATAGAGTTGTGTAGAGAGGGTCAATAGGAGAGTCGGGTATGTATTGGTAATGCAGTAACGCGGACATTAGGTCGATGCCGGTGGTCGCCAAACTCTCCAGTTTGACATGGGGACGTGTTGGTGCACCAGGATACCAGTGGGTGGCATGCTGGGCCTGAGCTGCGTGCCAGTAAAGTGATACATTCGGGGCGGTGAGTCCCCCTAGTTTGTATGGGAGTGTCATGTCCGTCCACTTTTTGCGTACTGCGCCCGCGTGCCAAAGGAACTGAGCAAACAGTGTGTGCAGTCTGGCAAAGTAGTTATTCCCAGGCCACACGGGTACGTTGCTAAATGTGTAGAGGAGTTTGGGGAGCAGAATCATTTTAATGAGGGAGAGCCGTCCAGCAATGGAGAGCGGGAGGGCACGCCACCTGAGAAGTTTGGTTTCGACAATGCGCGTTACCGCAGAGTAATTGTCAGCGAGAAGGGAGGACTTGGCCAAGGATATGTGCACGCCCAAATATCTAAAACCATTCGGTGACCAACGGAGGGGGTATTCAGAGGCAGGTTGCTGGGTGGACTTAGTGAGCGGGAAGATCTCTGACTTGGAATAATTGATAGTGAAGCCGGAGTGAGTGCCTATGCGGGTTATGTCCCTTAGTATTGAGTCAAGGTGTGCTGCAGGGTCTCTGATGTATAAGAGAACATCGTCCGCATATAGGGAAATAATTTCGGGGCTGTCTTTCAGTCTTATACCCTTGCGGGCATGGTGAGCACGGACATAGTCTGCCATTGGTTCAATAGCTAAGGCGAACAGTATTGGAGAGAAAGGGCATCCCTGTCGGGTGCCTCTGAACAGTGTGAAAAGATCAGAAGTTAGTGTATTGATCCTAACCCGTGCCACAGGGGAAGTGTAAAGCAATTTTATAAATCTAATCATGTTCGGGCCAATACCCATATTCTCAAGAACCAGCCAAGTATATCTCCAGGAGACCATATCGAAGGCCTTCTGGGCGTCCAGTGTGACCACCACTGCTTGTGCCTCTTGGTCAATGCGGGACATTACGTTAAACAGTCTCCTGATGTTGTGGGAGGTGGACCTGCCCGGTACAAAGCCGGCCTGGTCATCGTGGACCAGATATGTCATAATGGGCAGAAATCGGTTCGCTATAATTTTTGCAAAGATCTTTGTGTCGAGGTTCATTAGGGAGAGGGGTCTGTAGGACCCACATTCGTCGTCGGGCTTATCGGGCTTGAGCAGCACCGTAATGGCTGCCTCGCGCATAGAGAGGGGAAGAATAGAGACTCGGAGCGATTCATCCCAGACCTCGAGTAGCTTGGGGGCGAGTATGGCGACGTGTTCTTGATAGAAATCGGCGGTCAGACCGTCGGGCCCCGGGGCTTTGCCTTTGGGTAGGTCAGAGATGGCTGTAACTATCTCGTCGAGCGTGACTGGAGAGTCTAGTTCGTCACGGGCAGCGGAGGAGACCTCAGTGGTGGGGATCGAGTCAAGGAGTTCCCGCATGTGCTGTTCAGTGTGCTCAGCAGGCTGAGAGTAGAGAGATCTGTAGAATTCGGTAAATGTGTTCAGAATTTGTTGGTCAGCCCATTGAGTATTACCCTGTTCATCTTTAAGTGAGGTGATTTGCATTCGGCCAGATTCCCATTTAGTTAGTGTCGCTAACGTTCTCCCGGGCCTCTCTCCCTCGCCATATTTCCTGGCCGCTTGAGGGCGACCAAGGAAATGTATCTCGCTGACGGCGAGTTTGTTGAAGGCTTGGAGTTCCTCAGAAATCTGGGCCAGAGTGGCGGGGTCTGCACCAGAGGCGCCTTGCAGTTCCAATTGTTTCAGTTTGCTTTCTGAACGGCTCAGTGCTGTTCTGATTGATTTCAGCACCCCAGCTTCCCGGGAGATAGACATTCCCCTGATATACACCTTAAAGGCGTCCCACCTTACGGCGGCAGAGGTATCTCGGAGAGAATTCATTTCGAAGAAGGACAGAATATCGTCGAGTATTTCAGCCTTAAATACCACATCTCGCAAGGCGTCGGATTTAAAACGCCAGGTGCTGAACGTCGGGACGGGTACTCCTAGTCTGGCTGTGAGTGTGATCGGGGCATGATCAGAAAGCGTGCGGGGTAGGATCTGGGAGCCCAACACCCCTCCCATGACACCTTTCGAGACAAGAAACAAGTCAATCCTAGAAGAGCTCCCATGCACTGATGAGTAGTAAGTATAGTCTCTAAGATGTGGGTGTAGCGACCTCCAGGCATCGCAAATGTCGAGGGTCTTGATGTGAGAGTGCAACCTGCGGGCGGCACTGGACAGAGGCCGTGGGTTGGATCCAGTCCTATCTAGGGCTGAATCAAGAATAAGATTCAAGTCTCCCCCCCAAATGACCAGAGTTCCCACATATCCCAGCAGTATAGTGGCGATCTTATCAAAAAAATCAGGAGAATCGATATTGGGGCAATAGGTATTGACGAGCAGATATTCTTTGTTGGCCAAAGTGCAATGTAGTATGACATAGCGTCCCTCAGGGTCAGTGTAGTTTTTATGCAGTGTGAACTTGATGGATTTATGGATCATGGTTAGAACCCCCCTGGATTGAGTGGAGTAGGAGGTAAAAAATCTAGTAGGCCCCCATGCCGGGGCCATAGTTCGGGGGATGTGGCCATTGGAGTGCGTCTCCTGCAGGAACAGTATCTTACAGTTATATCTGTTGGCATATGCCATGATTTTGCGCGCCTTAGTGTGATTGCTTACCCCTCGGACATTCCATGACATTAAGACGGTTGCCATAACTGTGCCAGGCGTCTCATTATGTAACACGTGTTCTCAATGAACGTCTCGGACCCAACAATAGTGTGCGCCCCAAGGGTTGAGGCAAGATTTACGAGCGTGGCCCATTAGTGCCGGCCACATGCAACCTCGTGTGCCTTTTGTAGATAACACCCGGTTTCCCCCCCCCACCCTCACCACCAACCCATGATCAGCAGTGTACATCCCACCCATCCCCAACTGTGCACAGTCGGACCGAACCCAACATGATCCTGCCAGTGCAAAAGCCCAACAGGGGCGAACCAAAAACAGAGAACTAGGAAGCAGTGCAATCGCAATGGGGTGCGCTATTGCCGTGTATTAGCACGCTTGGGACACTAAGGCGTCCGTGAGAAATTAAACAGTGTTTGCGGTTTAGTGAAGGATGTCACAGCCGTTACCTATGGCCGTGCCGGCCTGGATGTGTAGTAGAGAGGCATAGCATTTGACGAGAACAAGAATCAACATGATCACTTTGAGTAGATCAGCAACATGCACGATAGAAAGTGCGTATCCGAGGGCTAAGGGACCATGAGTATAGCCCAGAGGGCATGAAAAGTAGGAATACAACAGCAGGGTAGTAGTGTGGATGGACCATGGATGATGAAGCCCTCAGATCGCTCGAGTAGGCGGCGATCCGAGAGAGCAAGTTTCAAATTAAGTTCAGACATTTCCCATATCATCTCCAACAAGGGTATATCCAAGAGCTGTGCAATCGCAGTGGGGTGCGCCGCTGCCGCGCAGGAATGAACATTGTTAGCGGACATATCAAGAGTACACCCCAGTTCCACCTAATGGGGCACAGGGAGCGACCCGCATCCCACAGGGATCCAGCAGCCCAGCCCAAGCGGGAACATGAGATGATGCATACCCAGGTGCTCGTGGAGGGAGGGCAATGGTTGTTGCCAGAACAAGGGAGCTATGCATGTCAGAGAGCAACAGAAGTAAATGTGGGAGAATAACTTGAACGGAAGGACTGTTGCTCCCCAGAGAGCGTAAATTAAACCTGCATAGGACCACATTGTATACCAGTGAATGCAGAGGTGTGGTCACTCATGGATGTGAACAAAGAGTGGCATGAGTCGATCTACCAATAAGCATAGCATCAAAGCATCGCAAAACAAACATAAAATTCACTCATTATGCACAGTGTCATCAGCCGGAGGGTGGAGAGGAACATGTGCCTCGATGAATTTAACCGCCTCAGACGGCACTGTAAAAAAATAAAGTTTGCCGTTGAACGTGAACTTCAAGCGTGCAGGGAAAAGTATGGCGTAGGGGATGTGCCTTTCCCTGAGGAGTTTCTTCACTCCGAGGAACTGGCGACGCTCCTGTTGAACTCCGGTGGAAAAGTCGGGGAAAATCCTGATCACCTGCGAGTCCATTCGTAACTCGCCTTTTTCCCTTGCAAGGCGGAGGATTAAGTCACGGTCTTTGAAGCTTAGAACCTTGGCAATGATAGGCCTCGGAAAGTCACCGGGTTTGGGCCGGGATGACAGTGCTCTATGGGCCCTTTCGATGGTGAAGAAGGGAGACATGTCAGGGTTGCCCAGTAGTTCCCTCAGGAGGTCTTCGACTGCCGATTCCAGTCGACCCCTCAGCGCATTTTCAGGGACACCAACGATGCGTATGTTGTTTCTACGCGACCTAGATTCAAGGTCATCACACTTGGCCTTGACCGCCTTCATATCCGAGACCAGAGTGGACACAGTGCCCTGAAGTGTAGAAATATTATCCTCGTTGGTGCCAATTCTATTTTCAGTCTCCGTGATTCGAGCCCCCTGTTGATCCAGTTTAGCTCTGAGAGAGGCCACGTTGGCATTAATGTCATCAAGCTTTTCGTGGAAAGCTGCAAAGTTTCTGGCCATGGATTCCATTATCGCTGTGAGGTCAGTGGTGGGTGCCTCGGCGCATGGCGGGTCGTCGGCTGGATCGTCTGGTGCATGGGCCGAGTCAGGCCTTGGGGCGGCTTTAGCGAATTTGTCCATGGCCCCGGTTTTATTGATATTCCTTGATCTGTTAGACATCGTGGATAGTGTTGCAGGGGCCCTGAGTGGGCAGAGTAAAGACACGAGTGAGGGGATGCAGGAGAGGTTCAAGGCCAGTGATGATGGTCCGGCACGCCGGTGTAAACAATCCTGACAAAGGCGGCAGGGGCCACGCCAGAGGGGAGGTGTAAAATAGTTGCAGGGATCAAGCAGGGATCAAGCCGCCCCAGATAATGAGGATGGAGGCCAGAACAGACCTCGAGTGAGCACCACAGAGAATGCAACCAGCAGGAGTGGACGCCGCCCGGGGCAGTGACGGCGGCGCTCAGCAAGGAAGGGTGATGGACACGGTAGCAATCCGGGGACCGTTGTGCCCGGAGGGGGGCAGCAGCGGGCCAATCCGGGTCCGGTGGGGTGCAGGGTCCCGCAGCGCCGCAGGGCATGGGCCCCGAGAGCAATCAAGGCGGCGCAGGGGCCAGCCGGGGCCGCGCAACGCGGGGGGAGAGGCCCAGATAGAATTAGGCCCGTAATGGATTCAGGGCCAACACAACCCCGACGCGCAGCGGCCCCAGCAACCCCTCACCTGGTGTGCGCCGAGCGGTCATCCAGTCCGGGAGCGGGAGCGAGTGTCGTTCCTCCGGTCCTCGGGGTCCTCCAGCCGGGCGAGGCAGCCAGGAGGGCCGCACCGCCCAGGTGTCGAGCGGCGTGGAGGAGAGGCCGCCCGGCCGGAAGGACCGGCCACCCAGGCCCGAGGGCCACGACCACGGAACGGGGAAAAAAGTCCAGGATGGCCGGCGCAAGGCACGGCTCAAGCCGCAGCCGCCGGTCCAGCGAGGGTCACGGTCCACCTCACAGCGCCCACGGCGCGGCCCGCGGGGCACCACGGTATGCGTCACAGCAGGCGGGCCAGTGGGAGGATGCAGCAGGGGAGGCAGTAATGGAGCTGCGGGAGCCGGGCAGAGAAACCCCGATGGGCCTCAGGCACCGCGGCAGCCCGGAGGTTCCCGCAGCGAAGATCTCCGGCACTCAGGATCCGATTCGGGCCAGGAACGCAGCAGCGTGTAGCCCCTGTTATAGGGAGGATAGGGGGTCGGTCGAGTGGGCGCAGGGATGTATTAGCCCGCGGATGTCATCGGGTGAAGAGCGGCTTCACACGGAGCTCGAGAGCTAGGCAGCCATCTTGCTGGCTGCTCAACAGCGCCCCCCGAAAACTGGACTTTTAGACCAGAACTTTCATCAGGTCGAAATGAGTTTGCACATGAACCAAGTGGCAGTGGGCGTTTCATACAGGGTTTTAAGCAAAGGGTGATACAGAACTACACAGATATTGATTACGTTCCCCTTTTGCAGGAATATGTGGTAAAAGTTGCTGAAAGGGATAAACCGAATTACCCCCCAGAACACACATTTCATCAGAAGACATTAAGGGAAAAGCGAAAGCTAAGCAAGGATATTTGAACGATTAATCAGCGTGGTAATGAGCAAAGATTTGAATTATCCAAAAAACAGAAATATAAGAATTGGCTTCTCTGTTACAGAGCGCAAATGTTACAGACAATATGCTGAAGGCAATTATGACCAAGGATTCAAAGCAAATCTGGTGTCTGATTAATGCTTGAACTTTTTCCCAATCAGCTCTTTTAATTAACAGGGTTACAGAGCTCGAATGGGTCAAATTCTATGGAGAGCTTTTTGCCCCAAATAAACCTATCTTGCCATTGATCCCGAAGTGGGAGCACGGGCCCTGGGTGATTCCCTTTGACGGTCTGGACCTGGAGTTCCTGATTAAAAAGGCTAATTCATCGGGCGCTCCTGCCCCGGATAGTCTTACTCCTGCGATGATCCAGAAGGCTCCAGAAGTGCAGAGGCCTTTGGCGTCTGATTTTCTTTACCGGCTAAATGGTCTATGCTCAATTCCTGCCACATGGAAATCTGTGATCCCAGTCCTAATATTTAAGAGGGGCAACAGGGCTGATCCTTCAAACTACTGCCCTATTGCCCTTCTGGATGTGTTGTGCAAATTGAATGCCCCAGTAATTTTACTTCATCTCCGATAATGGTTGAAGAAATCAAATGACGGATCCTCGTCAATCTGTCTTTGTAAGGGGGGGGTCGGAACGGACCTTAATCTATTCCTTCAGAACCTCTTCAAGTGGGAAGCAAGCAAACAGCAGACAAACATGTATTTAGCCTTCATTGATTTGTAGAAGGCATTTGACAGTGTAGACAGAGAAACTGTACGGTCAAAATTAAAAGCGTGGGATTGCCCCCGAGACCTTCTCAGGGCAATGAATGCTTTATACACTTCCACTAAGGTTCGGATTCGGGTGAATATGCAGGGGACGTTAACTAAAGAAGCAGGGGTGCCCACTGGCTCCTACTCTCTTTAATCTGGTCTGGTCTGATTTGGCTAATATTTGAAGACCTCTAGATCTTTTCCACCGAAGATGGGCAAACAGGATCTAGGATGGTTGCTTAACCTGGATGATCTGGTCTTGATTGACCAGACTCCCATAGGCCTACAATGCCGACTACTAGTGCTACAGACATATACATAACGGAAAACCGATCAGAGATAAACTCCGCAAAAACAGATTTTTTGATTTTAGGGCCCCAGAGAAATAACCCCAAAAAATATTTTAGATGGCATTTAGACTGAGATGTTCGGTAGGAAATTCCACGTACCATGTATTTGGGCTGTTGTTATAAGTCCTAGTATCTGTGATGCTCCTCGCCAATTGGACTTGAAAACGAGAATTAAAAATATTACAGCGCAAAGACGGGAGATACTTGGGAAATGTTCTATTCTCCCAACTCTAATCTATGGGGTGGAGGCGTTCTTATGCACCCCACTGAAACGGTGGTATGTTTTGGAGGGATCGTTTTGGAGAGCAATTCTAGGATCACCTTGTAGAATTCCTGGTGATCGGCCTTGCTTTTGCAGAAAGCTTTTCATCTTTTCACTGGTCTTTACTTTGATTACGTTCCTTAAGGAAGTGCTGCTCCGCCCTAAGGTTGACCAAGGTTGCGCTTGACGTTGCTTGGATTGTTTTAAAACAGGAAATGTAAGTGTGAACCGGATTTGTTATTTTTGAGAAGATGAATGATGTTGATAAAGGTGTGTAATAAACCATGTGTCAAGTACAAATAAATATGACTGCCATCATATTAAAGGCAGATCGCTGGGATATGGAGAGATGTTTTGTCTCTGGGGCGGGAAGTCGGATTTGGGCTTTGTGGTAGGAAGACAGTGTGCCAGGAATGGGGTGTGTGATGGTGAGGGGAGGTTGTGGGCGGGTGGGTGAGGGCTGTCACTTCTGTGATGTACAACACATGCCAGTACATAATATCCTAGAAATTCTGTTTGGCTTTTAGAGCCCGGCCAGACCCCCAGCTCCGCTCTACCCATGAGTTCTCAGGTTCTGGCCACTTCTACCCCTGCAGGCTTATAGTTGAAGGTGAACGGGACCATGAAGAGCGTGTATGTGATGGCTTGGGAGCAGGCAGATGTAGCAGTGAATATAGGCTCAAATATGGCATCTGTTGGGCATTTTATGAACAGACCACCCAAATGAGCTGGCGGGGGTGACATGCTGGGATCAAAAGGGTGCACAGAACATCGTGTGCATTCTCTAGCGCCAAGTTGGCACAGGAGACAGAACAATAACTCAGGCGCACGTCGCCAATGGACTAACTGTGCAGAATTCAGGAAATATGGTTAGCAAAGGAGAGTGTGAGGGTATGAAGGGAGAGGAGACAATGCCTCTTCACAGCAGGTGTCACATTTCTAATGTCCCAAGGGAGAGCAATAACATTCAACAGAAAAGCTTCAGCTAAACACTTTCACGAGAATGTGCAGAAAGACGTTAATGCCCTAACACCATGTGGGGTCAAGAATGCTCAGAACAAGAAACTAGATGCCCAATAAAGCTACTTTGCAAAGCGTAGCTTATATCCGTGATGTCTGCTGGTGGCAATTTGGAATTTATAGCCCCATCCGATGAAGATATTGGAACTGTTTTGGCTCAGCTTCCTTCAATAAGGATATACATATTGGAAGGTTGCGTTACCAAGTGATTGGTGTGCTTCGAAAGTCTACTCTATAAAATAACAGTCTAACTCTTGAAAGCTAAAGTTTAAACATTTGTACCAACATGGAATGTATGTGCTCAAGTGTCTAAATGGTAGAATGCGTTAAAGTCATTGTTTTACCACTTGGTCATGGTTTTAACTGCAAAAATTGGGGTACTTAGAAATTAAGTTCACAGTATAAAAAAGTATCCCTTCCTGGGGCAGTTTCAATGATTTTTAGGACAAAATGGTGTCCCCCTCTTGCTCTTCTGAAGGTGTGCACCAAGGTCACAGCTTCTATTCATGTTATTGCCTCAGTCCCATGTCACTTGATTTGACAGAGGGGCATATATTCTCCCCGGCCAGTCAGACATTCTATTGTAGCAGATTGGCGCAGTGGACCCAGCCTTCCTTTCCTCCCCTGATGCTGCCAGTCACCAGTCTTGCTTTGCCCATCCAGAGCAGTTGCCATAGGAAGGGGAGTGAAACTCTTGGCCATTGCCGGGTCGGTTCCGTTTATTGGATCATGCATTGCACATCGTAGGCCCTTTTCATGGTTTCTTGGCGCTTCAGGATCTGCAAGGCCAAGGAGTCGAGGACTAACGTTGTTAGGGGGCAGGGCAGGGTTGCAATGTTGATGTGTGCAGATGGGGAACTCGTGTTGTGTACGTTTAAGTTAGTTTGTGAGCTGTCTGGAGGAGTAGTTAATGTGTGCTATAAGTTGCTAATATAAATTGTGAGAAAGGCATGGTGCTCAGAGATCGACACAGACCCAGGGATACAAGTTTGAAAAACTTTATTTAAAACAATGGGGTTCGAAAAATACCGAACTTGCCCTAATCCCGAATGGGAGTCACCTCGACCAAGAAAATAAAGGAAGAAGAATAGTCCAAAAGTCGGTCGGTCCAAATGAATGAAACGGTCTGTGGCAAACCTCTGCTTGCCCTCACTCTCTACCTTAACAACATGTGGGGTTGTGAACAAAATATGTCTCAAAAGAATATTGCGATGGCCAAGGACCTTCTTCTTCAATCCCTTCCCCAAGCTTGGGCATTTCAAAAGCTCAGTCTGTTCCAAACAGTTCACAAAAAGGAAGTTGAAGGGTTCTCGTATCCAGTGTACAGAATGCACCTCCCTCAGGCTTCCGTCGCCTGACTTGGCACTTTTCAATGTAACACAGTTCTGCTTCAGCAATGTTCTCCTCCTCAGGCTTCCCTCGCCTGCTTCAATGCTCTCCAGCATAACACAGCTCTGCTTCACCAAAGTTCTCCTCTTCAGGCTTCCCTCGCCTGCTTCAATGCTCTCCAGCAAAACACAGTTCTGCTTCACCAATGTTCTCCTCCTCAGGCCTGTTTCAATGCTCTCCAGCATAACACAGTTCTGCTTCACCAATGTTCTCCTCCTCAGGCCCCCCTCGCCTGTTTCAATGCTCTCTAGCATAAACCAGCTCTGCTTTACCAATGTTCTCCTCCTCAGGCCTCCGTCGCCTGTTTCAATGCTCTCTAGAATAACACAGCTCTGCTTTACCAATGTTCTCCGCCACAGGCTTCCCTCGCCTGTTTCAATGCTCTCTAGCATAACACAGCTCTGCTTCACCAATGTTCCACTCCTCAGGCCTCCCTCGCCTGTTTCAATGCTCTCTAGCATAAACCAGCTCTGCTTCACCAATGTTCTCCTCCCCAGGCTTCCCTTGCCTGTTTCAATGCTCTCTAGCATAACACAGCTCTGCTTCACCAATGTTCTCCTCAGGCTTCCCTCACCTGCTTCAATGCTCTCCAGCAAAACACAGTTCTGCTTCACCAATGTTCTCCTCAGGCTTCCCTCGCCTGCTTAAATGCTCTCTAGCAAAACACAGCTCTGCTTCACCAATGTTCTCCTCCACAGGCTTCCCTCGCCTGTTCCAATGCTCTCTAGCATAACACAGCTCTGCTTCACCAATGTTCTCCTCCACAGGCTTCCCTCTCCTGTTTCAATGCTCTCTAGCATAACACAGATCTGCTTAACCAATGTTCTCCTCCTCAGGCTTCCCTGGACTGCTTCAATGCTCTCTAGCATAACACAGCTCTGCTTCACCAATGTTGTCCTCAGGCTTCCCTCGCCTGTTTCAATGCTCTCTAGCATAACACAGCTCGGCTTCACCAATGTTCTCCTCCCCAAGCTTCCCTCGCCTGCGCCAATGCTATCTACCATAACACAGCACTGCTTCACCAATGTTCTCCTCCTCAGGCTTTCTTTGCCGCCTGTTTCAATGCTCTCTAGCATAACACAGCTCTGCTTCACCAATGTTCTCTTCCCCAAGCTTCCCTCGCCTGCACCAATGCTATCTAGCATAACACAGCTCTGCTTCACCAATGTTCTCCTCTTCAGGCTTCCCTCGCCTGCTTCAATGCTCTCTAGCATAACACAGCTCTGCTTCACCAATGTTTTCCTCAGGCCTCCCTTGCCTGCTTCAATGCTCTCTAGCATAACACAGCTCAGCTTCAGCAATGTTCTCCTCTTCAGGCTACCCTCGCCTGCTTCAATGCTCTCTAGCATAACACAGCTCTATTTCACCAATGTTCTCCTCTTCAGGCTTCCCTCGCCTGCTTCAATGCTCTCTAGCATAACACAGCTCTTCTTCACCAATGTTGTCCTCAGGCTTCCCTCGCCTGTTTCAATGCTCTCTAGCATAACACAGCTCGGCTTCACCAATGTTCTCCTCCCCAAGCTTCCCTCGCCTGCGCCAATGCTATCTACCATAACACAGCACTGCTTCACCAATGTTCTCCTCCTCAGGCTTTCTTTGCCGCCTGTTTCAATGCTCTCTAGCATAACACAGCTCTGCTTCACCAATGTTCTCCTCCTCAGACTTTCTCCGCCTGTTTCAATGCTCTCTAGCATAACACAGCTCTGTTTCACCAATGTTCTTCTCCTCAGGCTTCCCTCACCTGTTTCAATGCTCTCTAGCATAACACAGCTCTGCTTCACCAATGTTCTCCTCCTCAGGCTACCCTCGCCCGCTTCAATGCTATCTAGCATAACACAACTCTGCTTCACCAATGTTCTCCTCCTCAGGCTCCTCTTGCCTGTTTCAATGCTCTCTAGCATAACGCAACCCTGCTTTACCAATTTTCTACTCCTCAGGCTTCTCTCGCCTGCTTCAACGCTCTCTAGCATCGCACAGCTCTGCTTCACCAATGTTCTCCTCAGGCTTCCCTCACCTGTTTCAATGCTATCTAGCATAACACAGCTCAGCTTCACCAATGTTCTCCTCTTCAGGCTTCCTTCGCCTGCTTCAATGCTCTCTAGCTTAACACAGCTCTGCTTCACCAATGTTCTCCTCAGGCTTCCCTCGCCTGCTTCAATGCTCTCTAGCATAACACAGCATTGCTTCACCAATGTTCTCCTCCCCAGGCTTCCCTCGCCTGTTTCAAAGCTCTCTAGCATAACACAGCTCTGCTTCACCAATGTTCTCCTCCTCAGGCTTTCTTCGCATGTTTCAATGCTCTCTAGCATAACACAGCTCTGCTTCAACAATGTTCTCCTCCCCAGACTTCCCTTGCCTGTTTCAATGGTCTCTAGCATAACCCAGCTCTGTTTCACCAATTTTCTTCTCCTCAGGCTACCCTCGCCTGCTTCAATGCTATCTAGCATTACACAGTTCTGCTTCACCAATGTTCTCCTCCTCGGGCTCCCCTCGCCTGCTTCAATGATCTCTAGCATCGCACAGCTCTGCTTCACCAATGTTGTCCTCAGGCTTCCCTCGCCTGTTTCAATGCTCTCTAGCATAACACAGCTCGGCTTCACCAATGTTCTCCTCCCCAAGCTTCCCTCGCCTGCGCCAATGCTATCTACCATAACACAGCACTGCTTCACCAATGTTCTCCTCCTCAGGCTTTCTTTGCCGCCTGTTTCAATGCTCGCCAGCATAACACAGTTCTGCTTCGCCAATGTTCTCCTCCTCAGGCTTCCCTTGCCTGCATCAATGCTATCTAGCATAACACAGTTCTGCTTCACCAAGGCTCTCTTCCTCAGGCTTCCCTTGCCTGCATCAATGATCTCTAGCATAACACAGCTCTGCTTCACCAATGTTCTCCTCCTCAGGTTTCCCTCGCCTGCTTCAATGCTCTCTAGCATAAACCAGCTCTGCTTCACCAATGTTCTCCTCCCCAGGCTTCCCTTGTCTGTTTCAATGCTCTCTAGCATAACACAGCTCTGCTTCACCAAAGTTCTCCTCAGGCCTCCCTTGCCTGCTTCAATGCTCTCCAGCATAACACAGTTCTGCTTCACCAATGTTCTCCTCAGGATTCCCTCGCATGTTTCAATGCTCTCTAGCATAACACAGCTCTGCTTCACCAATGTTCTCCTCCCCAGGCTTCCCTCGTCCGTTTCAATGCTCTCTAGCATAGCACAGCTCTGCTTCACCAATGTTTACCTCCTCTTGGGGCGTGGCTACGAGAGCCATGTAGGAGGACGCGTTCTGGAGGAGCTCCCGAGATCCTACAACGATCCGGGCAAATATGTGCGGTACGACGGACCACTGACCACCGACGATACACATGCTGGTGTGTGAAGGTGTTGGCCACGCACTGTGAACCTCTGGAGAGTACAGGATTAACGGCGACGGAGACCGGTGACTACGAGTTAAAAGACGCCACGAACAAAGGGCGACTCAAAATGGCCGACCAGGGCCCGGGACAGGAATAGAAGCGAGCTGCACGGTGGCCCAGCTGTGAAGGTGCACCGTACACACACTTGCTACTTGAGCAGCCGGTTGACTCCCTGAGCCATGTCGAGCAGGCCAGTGCGACCGAAGGTGAAACAGCCTACCTTAGACGACTTCGCTAGAACGTCCCCGAGCCAGGACACTACCAAAAGTAAGGATGCGCTGGATGTGAGTATCGCGACGTCTTCGTGCACCAACCAAGAAATCCTGGCGGCGATTGCGGATCTGAGGGCGGCCTGGGAATCAAAGCTGGAACTGGACGTCACTGAACTAAAAACTGCGCTGGACCGCAAGGTTGGAGAGGTCCAAGAGGACGTTAATCTGCTACGACAGGATGTCAGGGCCCTGGCGGAGCGCACAGAGTCCCTCGAAAAAGAAGTTGGCCCGAATACAGCAGATTGCGCCACCCATAAGGCCGATTTGCACGCCCTGACACAAAGGGTGGGCAACCTGGAGAGCAGAGCGGAGGAGGCAGAGGGACGAGCCCGTCGCAACAACATCCGCATCGTGGGCCTACCGGAGGGGATGGAGGGCCGTGACCCTACGGATTTCATCTAATCCATGTTCTTACAAGAGATACCTGGAGGGGCCCTATCTCAAGGATTTGCAGTAGAAAGAGCACACAGAGCCCTAACGAGGAGGCCGCCTCCGGGGAACCCGCCTAGGCCTATGATCGCCAAAATCCTCAACTACCGCGACCGGGAGAGGATACTGGAATACCTCCGTGAAGGAGGGACGATCACGAGAGGAGCGGCAAACATCACGGCTTATCCAGATTCTACTTTGACTGTACAGCGTAGTCGCATGAATTTTGGGTCTGTAAAGCGGAGGCTGAGAGAAGCGGGCCACAAATACTTGTTACTTTATCCTGCAAAATTGAAGGTCATTCATGCACATAAAACTTTGTTTTTTGAGACCCTGGAGGATGCTATGGGATGGCTCGATGCGCAAGGATGCCCCCAGGAATCAGAAGTTCGGCCCAGAAAGGGCTCGGAAGAGATACGGGAAGCGTAAAATGGCGTCGCAAGATGGCGTGGTTCGTGGGACTTGAATATAGTCGGTGTGACACCTTCGGTAAAGAAGGTCAGATGATTGCACTATTTGTCAAGACACTGTGATTAATGTTTATTTGACCGGGAGCCTTACAGGGCGATACTCTTTACCCCACAATAGTTTTAGTTGGGTGGCCATTAGGGTAACCTCACCCTACTGGGCTCCGTGCACCGACCGGTGCTTGCGGAGCTAGATGTGGGGGTGCCTGAGCTCTGAGGCTGGAGCTGGGCAGCAGTTGGGGTGTGTGATGTTGGGGAAGGTACGGGTGGGGGGAGGGGAGGGAAGTTGGGGTTTTGTTGTGTGTATAGTTAAAGGGAGTTTGAGCTTATATGAGGAGTTACTGGACCGGGACGCTATCTGTGTCACGTGGGCAGTTGGGAATCGCTACATGGGAGGCAGAGAGAAATGCACTTGCCATGGGAGACCTTAAGATTGTCACCTGGAATGTCAGGGGACTTAATAGTTATTTAAAAAGGAACAAAGTCATGTTGTACCTCAAAAGACAGAGGATTGTCATTGCACTACTGCAAGAAACACACCTGACCCGGCACAAGCTGGAACTGGTTGGGAAAAAGTGGAGTGGCACGGTGGTGGGCTCCCCGTACTCTGCCTATGCCAGGGGAGTGCTAATCTGGGTAGCACTGCACGTTCCGCTCAGAGTCACGTGGGAGGAGGTGGACACGGAGGGCAGGCTGGTCATGCTCAGAGCCCTGGTAGAGGACAGAGAGGTTTGCATTATTAACACATACGCTCCCAACCAGAATGCTGCTGCATACTTCAGGACCCTATGCACCCGTCTGGGCACATGTGTGGGGGGAGCGATCATTTGGGGAGGGGACTTTAACTGTGTTCTCGACCCAAGGGCGGATAGGTCCGACGATAGGATTGATTGGCCCACCCCGGCGGCCAGAGTGTTACAGACATTGCTGGGCGACTTTGGGCTGGTGGATGTTTGGAGACTGAAATACCCTGATACCTCCCAGTATTCTCACTACTCTGCCCCACAGCACCTACACACGAGATTGGATTACTTCTTTGCCACGTCAGAGGTGGTGATGGCGACCACTCACATTGAATATAGAGCGAGGGTCCTGTCGGACCACTCGCCCTTGGTGTTGACCTGGCAGTATGGCCGCCCTCGTGCGCGGATACCTACATGGCGCCTCCGTGCGGAGGCGCTTAGGGACTCGGTCTTCAGGGAGGACATCAGGGAAGCGATCCAGCGGTACTTTGAGGTTAACACGGGCAGTGTAGATTCGGCTGGTACACTTTGGGAGGCATTCAAGGTTGTGTTGCGAGGGGACGCCATTTCCAAGTCAAGGGGCCTGCAGGGTGGGGTTCTGATAGAGCTAGAGAAGGCGGAGAGACAACTGGAGTGCGAATGCAGCAGGGCAGGAGGGGACGCAGATTTAGTACTTGAGCTGCAGCAGCGGTGTTCGGAGCTTTGGGAGAGGCTCTGTAACCTTAACTATAGAAAATATGTTGAGAGGCAGCATGCGGGTGGAGACAAAACTGGCCGCCTACTGGCATGGCTATATAAGAGAGAAACCCCTAGGCCCCCGATCAGGATGATAGTTGGAGAGGACGGGGAGGAGGTAGACACACAAGAAGGAGTTAATGCAGCCTTTCTTGATTATTATAGAGCACTTTATGAGGACAAAGGGGGAGAAAATCAGGCAGAGATCAGAAACACATTGGAAGACATAGAGCTGCCCAGGATTAGTGATGAAGAAAGGGAGGAGCTGGACACACCTATTACACTGGAGGAACTGGAGGAGGTAGTGAAAAGATTGCCCACCTGTAAGACCCCGGGCACAGACGGACTCCCGAGTGAGTTTTATAAAGTGTATAGGGCAGAGATACTCCCCCCGATGCTAGAGATGTTCAATGAATCTTTCGAGAAGGGTCGGTTACCGGAAACGCTCAGAGAAGCGCTGATAGTGCCACTCCCCAAGCCTAATAAACCGAGACAAAGCTGTGGATCGTATAGGCCGCTGTCGATGTTGAACCAGGACAGCAAGATCCTGACGGCGGTCCTGGCCAATAGGCTACGAAGGGTCATCAGTAAACTGATACACCCGGATCAGACAGGCTATGTCCCCAATAGAAACATAACTCATAATCACAGGCGACTCCACCGGGTGACTGAAGAGGGTAACAGAAGTGATGAAGAGATGGTGGTAGTGTCCCTAGATGCAGTTAAGGCAATTGATTCGGTGAGGTGGCCGTGGTTGCTGGCGGCCTTGGAGGGGTACGGGTTTGGGCCTGGCTACGTGGGGTGGGCGAAACTGCTGTACAGCGAGCCACTGGCCAGGGTGCGCACGGGATCAGTGATATCCAAAAGGTGGCGACTTAGTAGAGGCACCAGACAGGGATGCCCCTGGTCTCCGATGTTGTACATATTGGCCCTAGAGCCCCTAGCGGTGTACCTCAGACAACAGTATGACTTGGTTGGCATCGAGGTGGGAGGAGAGAACCATTTGATATCCCTATATGCTGATGATCTGTTATTGTACCTGAAGTATCCGGAGGAAAACCTCCAGTACATTTTAGAGGTCATGGAAAAGTATGCGGAGCTGTCCGGCATAGCGGTTAATCCCGATAAATTGAGCATGTTCCCGCTGGGGAGCTTCGCTGGAGTCCCTCTGGAACGATTGCCGGTGTTGCCCGTGCCCTGGGCAACTGAGTCTTTCCGCTACCTCGGAATTGATGTATATCATACTGTGAAGGAAGAACACTTGCACAATACCGAGGCGGCTGTGAAGAAAATCCGCGAGAGTATGCGGTTTTGGGAGAAGCTGCCGCTGGCAATGGTGGGCCAGGGGGCGATGCTTAAAATGGTGGTCCTGCCCAGGCTTTTGCACTTTTTCAGTAACATACCATACCTGATACCCAGGAAGTTCTTTGTCAAACTTGATAGTGTATGCAGGGACTTCCTGTGGCACGGCATCCGCAACAGGGTGGCCCTGTGGAAACTGCAAAATTTCCACGATAGGGGAGGCATCAAGCTGCCGAACTTTGAGGCCTATTATGTGGCCAGCCAGTTGCAATACGTGACTAAATGGCTCTCTGATGAGGAAACTCCAGAGTCTAGGCTGGTTGGGCGGGACTGCGCCCCGTTTTATCTAAAAGAGTTTGTCTGGGTCCCTAGATCGGACTTGCATGGACGCCCAAGTATGTTGCTGCTTGGGTGGAGAATTTGGCGCAGAGCGTGCCAGTTGATTGAGAGCCCGTGCCCGTGTTCCCCACAGGTGCCACTGGTCGCCTTAACTATGGGGGACAGCCAGCTTAGGAAAATTATCAGGACATACTGGGAATCGGTTGGGCTGGCCACATTGGGAGACATATGGCAGGATGGGGCCATTAAGGAATTCGTAGACCTGGGAGAAGAAACAGGGCTGCACGGGGGCCAATATGTTACGTACCTAAGGTTGGTCATCCGTAAGACTTGGCCGGAAACGGTGCTAGCGGAAGATCCGGACGCACTGATCGGAACGATATATGATATATCAGAGGGCGGGCACGAGATCTCTAGATTATATGAGGTAGTGATGACCCGGGTTGGGAAGGACTTGATGGATTTGAGGCTGGACTGGGAAGCGGAAGTGGGGGCACAGATGACTGATGGGATGTGGGAACGGGCCATGGGATACCATAAGAAAGTGTCCAGGAATGCTAGATTGCAGCAAATACAGCTATACATTACGCACAGAGCATATATGACCCCGAAGAAAATAGCCAAGTTTGCGAACGCAGGTAGACAAGCATGCCCGAAATGCGATGAAGAGGACGCAGACATGACACATATGTTCTGGTCCTGCCCAGTGATTGAAGGCTTTTGGGGGGAAGTGGCACAGAAATTAGCAGATAAGGGGGTCCTGCTACGCATTGACACGGCCTGGGCCTGCCTCCTGGGAGGGTTCCCTAGACCACGGAACACCAAACATCTCGGGAAACTGAGAGACCTGGCGTATGTACTTGTTAAGAGAAGGATAGCTATGAGTTGGAAGCAACGCCATGGGCCAAGACTAGAGATATGGTGGCGGGACGTGCAGAAGTGGGCGGAGGCTGAAACGGTGGTATGGCAGGAAGCGTGTGGCAATTGTGGGGAAGAAGAAGTGGGCAACCTGGCGGCTTGGAGAATGTTAATTACGGGACTGTTTGGCACGGAAATGGACCCTGCTGCTTCTGAGGGAGGCGACGCCCGGCCACACCAAGTGTACACAGAACTGTAAGGTTGATAAGCTCTTGGGGGGTGGGGGGATTTGAAGTGCAGTAACATGGGATTAATTGATGTTTACGGTTGTATTGTATAATGCTGCAAGTTTGGTTTGTATTGTTTTATTTTGAAAATAAAAAATATTTTTTTAAAAAAAAATGTTTACCTCCTCGTGCTTGCCTCACCTGCTTCAATGTTCTATATCATAACACAGCTCTGCTTCAGCAATATTCTCCTCGTCAGGCCTCCCTCACCTGCTTCAATGCTCTCTTGCATAACACAGTTCTGCTTCACCAAGGCTCTCCTCCTCAGGCCACCCTCGCCTCCTTCAATGCTCTCTAGCATAATACAGTTCTGCTTCACCAATGTTCTCCTACTCAGGCTTCCCTCGCCTGTTTCAATGCTCTCTACCATAAAACAGCTCTGCTTCACCAATGTTCTCCTTAGGTTTCCGCCTGCTTCAATGCTCTCTAGCATAACACAGCTCTGCTTCACCACTGTTCTCCTCTTCAGGCTTCCCTCGCCTGCTTCAATGCTCTCTAGCATAGCACAGCTCTGCTTCACCAATGTTTACCTCCTCATGCTTGCCTCGCCTGCTTCAATGCTCTCTTGCATAACACAGCTCAGCTTCACAAATGTTCTCCTCCTCAGGCTTTCTTCGCCTGTTCAATGCTCTCTAGCATAACACAGCTCTGCTTCACCAATGTTCTCCTCAGGCTTCCCTCGCCTGCTTCAATGCTCTCTTGCATAACACAGCTCAGCTTCACAAATGTTCTCCTCCTCAGGCTTTCTTCGCCTGTTTCAATGCTCTCTAGCATAACACAGCTCGGCTTCAACAATGTTCTCCTCCCCAGACTTCCCTTGCCTGTTTCAATGCTCTTTAGCATAACACAGCTCTGCTTCACCAAGGCTCTCCTCCTCAGGCTCCCCTCGCCTGTTTCAATACTCTCTAGCATAACCCAACCCTGCTTTGCCAATGTTCTACTCCTCAGGCCTCTCTCGCCTGCGTCAACGCTCTCTAGCATCACGCAGCTCTGATTCACCAATGTTCTCCTCAGGCTTCCCTCGCCTGTTTCAATGCTCTCCAGCATAACACAGATTTGCTTCACCAATGTTCTCCTCCTCAGGCCTCCCTTGCCTGTTACAATGCTCTCTAGCATAACACAGCCCTGCTTCACCAATGTTCTCCTCCTCAGGCTTTCTTCGCATGTTTCAATGCTCTCTAGCATAACACAGCTCTGCTTCAACAATGTTCTCCTCCCCAGACTTCCCTTGCCTGTTTCAATGCTCTCTAGCATAACCCAGCTCTGTTTCACCAATGTTCTCCTCCTCAGGCTTTCCTTGCCTGCTTCAATGCTCTCTAGCATAATACAGCTCTGCTTCACCAATGTTCTCCTCCTCAGGCTTCCCTTGCCTGCTTCAGTGCTCTCTAGCATAACACAGTTCTGCTTCACCAAGGCTCTCCTCCTCAGGCCTCTCTAGCCTGCTTCAATGCTCTCTAGAATTACACAGTTCTGCTTCACCAAGGCTCTCCTCCTCAGGCTTCCCCTGCCTGCTTCTATGATCTCTAGCATAAACCAGCTCTGCTTTACCAATGTTCTCCTCCCCAGGCTTCCGTCACCCGTTTCAATGCTCTCTAGCATAGCACAGCCCTGCTTCACCAATGTTTACCTCCTCCTGCTTGCCTCGCCTGCTTCAATGCTCTATAACTTAACACAGCTCTGCTTCAGCAATGTTCTCCTCCTCAGGCCTCCCTCACCTGCTTCAATGCTCTCTAGCATAACACAGTTCTGCTTCACCAAGGCTCTCCTCCTCAGGCCTCCATCACCTGTGTCAATGCTCTCTAGCATAACACAGCTCTGCTTCACCAATGTTCTCTTCCTCAGGCCTCCCTCGCCTGCTTCAATGCTCACCATCACAACACTGTTCTGCTTCACCAATGTTCTTCTCTGGCTTCCGTCGTCTGCTTCAATGCTCTCCATCATAACACAGTTATGCTTCCCCAATGTCCTCCTCAGGCTTCCCTCGCCTGCTTCAATGCTCTCAACCGTAACACAGTTCTGCTTCACCAATGTTCTCCTCAGGCTTCCCTCTCCTATTTCAATGCTCTCTAGCATAACACAACTCTGCTTCACCAATGTTCTCCTCAGGGTTCCCTTGCATCTTTCAATGCTCTCTAGCATAACACAGCTCTGCTTCACCAATGTTTTCCTCCCCAGGCTTCCCTCGCCCGTTTCAATGCTCACTAGCATGACACAGATCTGCTTCACCAATGTTCTGCTCAGGCTTCCCTTGCATGTTTCAATGCTCTCTAGCATAGCACAGCTCTGCTTCACCAATGTTTACCTCCTCGTGCTTGCCTCGCCTGCTTCAATGCTCTATAGCATAACACAGTTCTGCTTCACCAATGTTCTCCCCAGGCCTCCCTCGCCCGCTTCAATGCTCTCTAGCATTGCACAGCTCTGCTTCATGTTAGGGAGAATTCTCTCTTTAGGCTGAATTTCCTAACCTAGTGAGTCCCCCGGCAGCTTTACTGGATTTCTGGAGTTTGTTTTTTTCTCCTGCCAAGAGTGAGACTCTTTTTCTCCCACTCTTGGACATGATTTATTGTGTTCCTTTGACTGTTAATGTGTTTTATGGGCTATGGGGTCCTTTACTCCATAGGGTCTCATGTGTTCCCACTATGTGTGTTACACAGCACCCTCCGTGCAGTAACACAGGGGTGTCATAGTGACACCCCACAATAGACTCCATACCTTGGGACTGACTACTGTCTCCCAGGGCATGTAAAGTCACCATTGGCTTTACTAGTCCCAAATTATGAACAGAAACCAGTACAAACCATCATATTGTGGACGTACTGGTCGGGGCAATTGAATTGCCCCGGGTCTGTTAGTCGAGGGGGCACGTCTCCGTCCCCCCTGATCGAGTTTTGGCTGCTGGCAGTGGATACTACTTTTTATATGCAACCGCGAATATTTCCCTATGGGATTTTCCCATTGTTCGAGGCTACCAACTTTAATTATTTAATTCTCAGCCTCGAACATACCGCCGGTTTATTTAATTAATATTAATTCGCCGGTTGGTATTTTTTGCCAGGTCTCGATTCTAAAATGGCGTTTGTGTTCTTTTCTGTGACTCCAACCCAAGTCGAGCCCTTTGTTCCACTTTTCGGTGGGCTTCTCCACAGAAGCCTCCAAAAGTGGTGCCACTCTGTCTGGGTACCACAGGGGGTGTGGGAGGGGGTTTAGGCACCCTGGACTGAGTTACCTTGGTAACTCAAGTCGCACTCTTGTGTGATTGGCCCAAGTGGTGAGCCGGCCGGCTCACCACTTAGCATGTTTGATTGACAGCTAGGCTGAGTGAATGGGGGTATGCTGCATAAAAGCAGGACTTTGGGGACTGGAACTGAGAATCCGACGAGGGAGAAGTTGAACCGACCTACCACGACGACACCACCGGTGGAGCCCTGCGGAACCGACTCACCACTTCCCGACGACAGAGAAGATCTCCCGGCTGGAGAGGCTTCTTTCCCCTTACTGGTGGGCACAACCAGTTTACCTTCTTTGTCAATCTGGAAAAATGAATACCCTTCATTTGAATGATAGACGTAACTTGATGGCCGTGGGCCAACCGTCTTCTGCACCGAATTGGAGAAATATGAACTGCTATGCTTGACCGACGAGCGGCCATTTTAAATGTAGTAAGATTCGCCATTTTGCTTGTTAACCATTGCTCATTGCTTTTTGTCTAAAAACTGCTTTGCAGCTTGCAATTCTTGCGGATTCTGCTTACTCTGCTCAACTGTTAACATTGTTGTCTGAATATGAAAGGACAAGGTCGCGGGACTGAAGAGTTTGCTGAAACTCCTCATGAGTAGCCCAGAGATGAATGCCCACGCTCCCTCTCTGTAGCCTTGGGAGGAAGCTGCAGGGCATTTAATCAATTCACAGCTGCCAGCCAGTCTCGTATGATGGTAGAATATGTTAGAATAATACAGTTAAAGGCTTGAATTATGCTTCTCTTACGGCCCCCCATCGCAAAACCCTTTAGAACGTGTCGGCTCCCAGGACACGAATAGTACCTCATAGATAGCAAAGCTTGGAATGTGGCTCTTCCCCCGTGTACAGATTGCTTCCAAGAACAGAACCACTGTGTTCTAAAAGATGCCTCCGCACTTTCTAAATTGCACATTGTTACTAGAATAGACATCGAAAGAATTATAATCGTCATACTCGTCGGATATGTCCATCGTCATCCCGAGTTCAAAGGAACTTAATACAGAGGGGTGTTGAACATGACTTTGCTGATTGTATGATATGCATTTTGTATATGTGTAACTGATGTACGTAATTCGCTCTCTTACGTCCCTCGAGGTCTAGGAAACTCACGTCGCGGGGCGTGAGATCAGAATTGGCCACTATCTTTTGCTTGCAATAAACCCTAGCATTGGGAATTTGAACCTCGTGTCTGGCGCATCTTTTCGTGTATAGTCATTGCCTTGTTTCCATAGCACGAGGGACCCCTAGGGGCCCCTTTCAAGATGGCGCCCGAATAGGTACCCTCCCCCACTTGCCCCATCGTATACGTTGTAATGGAGTAAAGGCGGAAGAACGGCGAGGACGGTCGAGCCGGGACCAAGAAGTGTACGGGGCGCCCTGTAGAAGTGAGGAGAGATTCCTTCCGCAGATCTGCACACATCTGATCCCTGATCGATGTACCGGGCCAGAGGGCAAAGGAGGCGAGGGTCCCGAGACGAGGCAGAAGCCAGAGAAGCGCAGACACGACGTTGGGAGAGGTTGCGTTAGAACAGGCGACTTGTTTTATCAGGTGAGTCTTTCCTCCAATTCAAAGAGAAACCTGATTTTTGGTAGAATGTTGATTTTGCAAACTCAAACGTCCAGGTAAAAGTGGCTAACCAAAGGGGAAGGTTAAAGAAACATGCCAGGAGTACTGTCCACTTTAGCGGGGCTTTTCAGCTGCAGTAGACAGTCCTTGGAATATGGCCAAAGTGCACCGCCTGGGGGAACGCCGGCTTATGATATGTATGTGAAATATGGTGTGGGTGCGATAATATTTTGTGAAATTTGGCAAACTAGAAAGCAACCCGACCATCAGTGGCCGATTAATGGTAGTTTTGAGATGGGGAGGATAGATAACCTAGAGAGGGTGCTGATTAGAAAGAAAGCGCGACCTGCAGCTTTTGAGACCGTCAAAGATTGGAGGAGGGAAGCGATGCTCCGACTAAGGAATAGAGAGAAGCATGCACGTGGGCATAAAATGAAGCTTGAGATAGCAGAAGAGAAGGAAGAGGAGGAGTGGACTGAGAGTCCAAGACGAGAAGGGAGACGGGACCAGATGAACATAGACAGAATATACCCGCAGCGGGAACTACACATAGCAGATGAATTAATGGAACATTTGTTAACTAACACGGGTCGAGGCCCAAAACCAGAATCGAAACCAAACACGCTAGCAGTGACTGCGTGGGCCCAACCATTGGCTCTCATACCCCCTCCCGCAGCCCGAGCACTTCCCCTCACGCAAGTGTTAACCCAAGCCCTGCCCACAGCACGAGCACTCCCACAAGCGCAGACCGCGGACACACAATTTCCCAGCACCCAGGAAGGCCCTTCACAGATGCCACCTGTGTCACTTGTCCCATCTGCGCCTCCCGCTCTAGAGACAGATTCAGCACCATCCACCCCTCCCGAAGTCGAGATTGAGACTGGGGAGGCGAGAGGCAGGGCTGAAGGAACAGGATTTGGACGGGTAACTCGAAGCACAATCAGCAAAGAGAGAAAGATTGAATTACGACAAGAGGCAGAAATGTACATAGAAGGAAATGATGAGACGGCAGCATTGGCCTCATTGTATGGGTACCGAAGAAGAGACGAGAGACAGGTAGTGTTGGAATGCATGGGGGAAATTTTGGTGGGAGAATGGAAAAAGATACTTGGGAATTTACCGCCACAGCGGTTGTTAGATTTGAATAAGTTAGCACGCAGTCAGAACGTCTGTAAAAGAAGTAAGTGAGATATGTAATGGGTACCCATTGGAGATGAGAAAGGAAGCGATGCAAAGAATAGTAGGGGTGTTACTGCAGCAGGTCATTGGATACAATAGAGGTAGAGGTAATGCACAAGGCCGGGGAAATTTGAATAATATGCATGGGGTGTCATTGGGATTAAATCAATGTGCGTACTGTAAGGAGGAAGGACACTGGTGAGCGCAATGCCCGCACCTACAGAATAGAGGTGGGTTTGGTCAGAGAAGGCCTCATAGAGGACATCAGGAGTCGAACGGCCCAAGCAGAAGTAACATGCAGCAGCAGCAGGGATATACCAATGGAGGTACTCAAACCCAATTCATATGGCCAAAATCAAGCACAACAGAACTAGACATTCAACCAAAGTGTTTCGAACCAAAATCAGGGCAGACAGGGCCAACAGAGAAATGATCAGAGTGGAGGACATAGAGGGGGAAATGGGAATATTTTTGATACACAACCAAACACGTATAGCAGTAGCGGTGACTACACATCGGACGACGTGTTATTTTCACGATAGGACAGCCCACGACAGGGGTCGGAACCAGTGTCTATTCCCGTGAATCAGAGAGGACCCTACGTAGAAATGAGAGTCGGGAATAAGGAGCACCGTTTCCTTGTAGATACAGGGGGACAGAAGTGTTCGATAGACCACCACTTGGTTCTGGAGATACCACTGTCGAGGCAGAAGAATGTTTCTGTAGGGTTCGCAGGTACACCAGTAATTAACCCCATGTCCGAAGCTGTCCCAATTACAATAGGACCATTTATGGAGCAGTGTCCATTTCCTTTGACAGAGAATTGTGGAGAGAACTTGCTAGGATTAAATGTGTTGAGAAAATTGGGGGCAGTCATACATTGTACGGCAGACGGGGTGTTCCTCACGATGTGGCCTCACGATGCACCGGTGACGGAATTCATGTCAAAAGAGTTGCCAGAAGAGTTAAGTGGAGTACCAACCTGTCTGTGGGCAATGCATGATAATGATGTAGGATACTTGAAAATAGAGCCAGCAAAAATAACTTTGAAAGAAGGTCTAACACTACCACGAATTCCCCAGTATAAAATTTCTGTTGAAGGTGAGAATGGATTGAAAAGCATTGTTACTGACCTGGTGAGATTGGGGGTGGTTGAGGAAATTGCAGGGAGCACATGCATCAGCCTGATTCTTTCAGTTTACAAGAAAGGAGGCAATGAAGTACCCTATCGTTTCATAATTGATCTGCGCGCATTAAACAAAGTGGTAGACCCACAATTCCCTTTGGTCCCAGATGTCACAACAATACTGACAATGATACCGGCCACTGCAGAATACTTTAGTGTAGTCGATTTGAAGAACGCATTCTTTAGCATCCCAGTGGTTAAAAGGAGTAGATATCTGTTCGCGTTCACTCTAGGAGGTCGATCATTCACATTCACACGCATTCCACAAGTATATACAGAAAGGCCGAGCATTTACAGCAGGGCACTAAAGGAACAGCTAGATATGCTAGAACTACCCGAAGGTTGCGTACTCTTGCAGTACATAGATGACTTGTTATTAGCTGCTGACACGAAAGAGATCTGCAAAGAAAGTACTATATTACTATTGAAACACTTAGCGACCCATGGTCACAAGTCAAGTTTGAAGAAATTCCAGTATAATCAAAAGGAGGTGTCTTATTTGGGATACCTACTTTCGAAAGAAGGGAGAAGATTAACACCAGAACGCATAAAAAGTATTTCTAGTATGCCTATTTCAAAAACTCAAAAAGAAGTGAGAGCTGTAATAGGCATGGCCTCTTATTGTCGGCAGTGGATCAGTAATTTTGCTTTGATTGTGAAGCCGATGATAAAATTGACTAAAAAGGATGCAGAGATGCCTTTGCAGTGGGATGAGGAATGTCAGAAAGCGTTTGAGCAATTGAAAACTGCATTGTGTGCTGCGCCAGTTTTAGGCACTCCTAACTATAAAAAGATCTTCAGAATATTTGTGAGTGAGAGTGAAGGATGTGCATTGGCGGTTTTGACACAGGAACAAGGTGGAAGAAATAGGCCGTGCGGCTATTTTTCTTGCGCGTTGGACCCTGTAGCGCGCGCACTACCACGATGTTTGCGATTTGTCGCAGCGGCTGCTGCGTCAGTGAAACAAACGGAAGGAATGGTATTGGGGCACACTTTAATTCTGATGATGCCACATGCTATAGACGTTCTATTAAATAGGAGCCAGACGCAACACCTCACCTCAGCTAGACTGACAAGATATGAGCTCATCTTGTTTGCACCCCACATCCAAATTATGAGGTGTAGCGCATTGAATCCTGCAGAATTAATGCCACTGCCCATAGCAGAAATTGGTGACAACGAATCACCACCCCATGATTGTTTAATGATCACTGAAGAAGAAACAAAGGGAAGGATTGATTTGAGCGTTCTCCCACAAAAAGAGCCAGATGGGGAGTTATTTTGCGATGGCTCTTGTTTTAAATTACCTGATGGCACATCAACGGCTGCATATGCAATTACTACCCTAAAAAGAGTTGTAGAGAGCAGAAGGATCCCCTACAATTCGGCACAAGTCGCAGAAATAATAGCACTGACCCAAGCCTGTGAACTCTCTGAGAATCTGAACGTAAATATTTATACTGACAGCCAGTACGCCTTTGGCGTGGTTCACAATTTTGGCCGACTTTGGGCTGAGAGGGGTTTCTTGACATCACATGGAGCCAGGATTCAGCATGGCCCTTTGATTGTGCGATTGTTGTCTGCGCTGACGTTTCCAAAGCGCTTAGCTATAGTAAAGTGCGAGGCGCATAAGAAAGTAACATGCAGAGTGGGAGAGGGAAACGGGTTTGCAGACAGGATTGCGAAGCAAACAGCCACAGATTTGGGGAATAAAATGATGACAGTACAGACTGAGGAAGTACCTTGTATGATAGAGAATGGAGTTGCCACAGTCAAAGAAATGCAGGCTGAGGCCACGACCGAAGAGATTCAGGGGTGGGCTAAGGGCTCTACTGAGTTAGATTTGGAAGGATGTTGGGTGGACAAGGAAACAAAGAACTGGATGTTGCCAAATTGTTACGTAACTGCAATGTTATAATGGCGCATAGCCCTACCCACATTTGCGCAAAGAAAATGGTACAGCATTTATCCACAGTATGGAAGAATGAGCACATAAAAAAGAATGCAGAAAGGCTAGTGCAGAATTGTATTACGTGCCTGCAACACAATGTAGGGAAGGGAACCGTGACTCCAGCAGGTAGTTTCGGCCCCCCTCTATGCCGTTTGAGGTGGTCCATTTTGATTTCATAGAAATGGAAAGGTGCCAGAACTACAAGTACGTGTTAGTGGTAATCTGTGCATTCAGCAAGTGGGTGTAGGCATATCCTTTAAAAGACTGTACTGCCATGTCCACAGCAAAAGTAATGCTGAAGGAGTATTTCTCCCGGTTTGGGTTGCCTCGTGTCCTGTGGTCAGACAATGGCCCCCACTTTGTGGGAGCAGTAGTGCTACAGATCTGTGCAGGTCTGCAAATAGAGAAGCGATTCCACAGTTCCAGGCATCCCAGTTCTGCCGGGCTTGTGGAGAGACACAACGGAATCCTAAAGTCAAAGATAGCAAAAATTTGCGCTGGGAGCAAGTTGAGTTGGGTGGATGCATTACCCCTAGCCCTGTTGTGTATGCGCACGTCTGTGCAGGCTAAGACTGGGTTCTCCCCTTATGAGATTATAATGGGGAGACCAGCAAATGTATGGTGCGCACCGCAGCCCAGAAAATTATGTGAGGTTGAGCATCCTATGTTAAGCACTTACTGTGGACTTTTAATACAAAAGTTGCGTTTGATTCATCAGCAGGTTCAGGAGGCGTTGCTGATGCGATATACAGGACCGGGGCACTCACTGGAGCCTGGGAGCTGGGTGCTAATCAGAAACTTTGAACGGAAGACAGCATTAGCACCTAGGTGGCGCGGCCCCTATCAAGTACTTTTGGCAACACAGACGGCCATCCGAGTGGACAGACGCAAGGCATGGATCCATGCTACCCATGCCAAAAGGTTCCCAGCGTCACTGAAAACTTTGCCTGATCCAGACGACGAGAAAAAGACAACGGTCTCGGAAACGAAAGAAACTGTTGCCTGTCCAGTGCCACAGCATCAGCCTGATCGAGAAGTGAAAGTTGAAACAAAGCGCAAACGAGAAGTGAAACTCGAAACAGAGCCTGAGGAGGCTGCCAGTAAGGGGGAAGGGCGAAGAGTGCCCCAACGTTGCTCAGCGGAAACAACATCACTGCCGAACGACACAAACCCTGCGTTGCAAACACGAGCAGAAACAACGCGTGCACCCCTTTGGCGCCCACCAGTTCTCGCGAATGCACCAAAGCCAGAGAAAGAAACTACATCATTGCCACAACGCCCATCACTGCCCATCATTGTGCCACAGGCTGACACTGAGCCTGATACTGGAAATGCAAGGGCACTATTCACGGATCATACAACAGTAGGAGTGAATCGATATAATCTGCGGCCTCGACAGGCAAAGTGATCCACAGATCTTTGGTGCTTTTCTTTTTGGCCTTTGGTTCTACTCACGGACGGAGTAGGAACCAGGGGCGTAGAGGAGAGAAGTGTGAGAATTGTGCAAGTCGGACAATTCAAAACTCACGGCTTCTCGGTGCGCTTATAAAGTACATGTGTCAGGAGCCAGAGCAGGACAAGCTGGACGCACATAAGTACTAAGGCTGATAGAGTACATGTGTCCTAAGCCAGAGCGGGACAAGCTGGATGCACATAGTACTCTATCAATAAAGAACTGTTCAGAAATCGTCTGAGCAGTGGGAGAAAGAACAACTAATCTTGCTCGGGAGTGGATAAATGATCCAGGCTGTGAAAAGGCTGGGAGAATTGAACTGTGACATTTTTCGTAGAACTTTTCTGGCATTAAGAACGAGAGACATTCACGACGAACTTCGCCAGAAAGAAGAAGGACGATGAAGAACAAGTCAAGACCGGTTTCAGCCTCCTCCTGCACCCCTGCTAAAAAAATAATAGATTTAGAGACTGTAAATTTAGGGAGAAAGCATGGTAAAACGAATAAGGTACTGATTTGGACATTGGTTCCATGTTTCTTAAGTATGATAGTACCAACAATAACAGCTATTACATTATGGTTCCTGGAGTACATACACCCATTAGAAACACTTTTGCCAAAAACAGCTACTGAAAGCCCGGTTCATGTAATCACTGGTACTTTGCCCCCAATGGAAGAAAGACATAGAGAAGGTTACGGCAACAATACATTGTTGCTCATCATGAACATGACCCATGCGGTGTTAAAGAAAAAAAGATTGCTGGGTTTGCGCCCATTTACCACAGCACGGTGGGAAAGGGATAGGCTGGTATGCACAACCATTGCCATTGATTTATTCCTGTGAAGTAACGATAAGTGTAATGTTCTTTGGGAAATGGAACAAGAGTAATACGGGTCAGCTAGATGAGACCAATATGAATGAATTTGAGGAAGTAATCATGAGACCTGTGGGTTGTTCCATATTCCACAAAGCTCGCGTATTTGCACTAGAACCCATGAGAAAGAATACACGAAAAATAACAAGACTAGATAGATTACATAGGCAGAATAGACCAACCCCGCCAGCAGAAAGAACATCAGCAATGACATTTCGGATGAGGGATGAATGGAACAAAGATGCTGTGCCCCCTGCCTATGCAGTGGGTCACAGCCCCAAAACTGCTCCCCTATGTCTGCAGAAAAAGTGTTCCTATAAAGTAGGAACGTTTAGCAACTGCCTGAACACAGTGGTTTTAAAACATGAAATAGAACCCGTGTACGTGGGAGACCCTGTTTATTTTATATGTGGAGAAAAAGCATATCCATGGTTACCTAGAAACTGGGGAGGTACGTGCTACCTAGGTCTACTGTTTCCAGGAGTGTTTCTCTTGGAGACAGCAGAAGTAGCCAGACGAACAAAAGGTAGAACTCAAAGGAGTAGTGAGGATGGAATGATAGCAATGGATATAGCCAAATCATTTATACCGTTCTTGTCCCAAATAGAAAACTCTTACAATATAAGAAAACTGTCTGGAATATTACAAAAAACAATAGATTCCACAACGGATATTTTATTGAATATGACGTTAGAAGAAAAAGGAATAAGACTGATGGCACTTCAAAACAGGATGGCTCTCGATATAATATTAGTTGATCGTGGGGGAGTTTGCAAGCTCGTAAAAACTGCATGCTGTGTGTATATAGATGACTACTCCCCTACGATATTTAAAGCGATCCGGAAATTACATGTCATAAGTTCCACACTCTCTACTGAAGCAGGGGGTTGGGGGATAGAATCCTGGTTATGGGGATTATTGCGGTCTTGGGGATGGAAGTTAATTTCGATACTAATGATGGTACTCGGGATATTCATAACATGCTGCTGTTGCATACAATGCTTACCCATAATATGCACTGAAATAACTGATGGATGCACTAAGGGATGTATGCACATGGTGTTGAGAGGAAAACAAACGCATGGCCGGAATAACAGAGACACTGAGAAAACAAAAATAGTAAAACAATTCATGGCGATAGACATTAATGATGGAGATGATTCAGACATAGATACCCCAGACTTATCCTCATTGGAGGAAGATACAATGAATAAATAAGACCTTTGGCATACGGCCAAAAGGAGGGTTTGTCAATCTGGAAAAATGAATACCCTTCATTTGAATGATAGATGTAACTTGATGGCCGTGGGCCAACCGTCTTATGCGCCGAATTGGAGAAATATGAACTGCTATGCTTGACCGACGAGCGGCCATTTTAAATGTAGTAAGAATCGCCATTTTGCTTGTTAACCATTGCTCATTGCTTTTTGTCTAAAAACTGCTTTGCAGCTTGCAATTCTTGCGGATTCTGCTTACTCTGCTCAACTGTTAACATTGTTGTCTGAATATGAAAGGACAAGGTCGCGGGACTGAAGAGTTTGCTGAAACTCTTCATGAGTAGCCCAGAGAGGAATGCCCACGCGCCCTCTCTGTAGCCTTGGGAGGAAGCTGCAGGGCATTTAATCACTTCACAGCTGCCAGCCAGTCTCATACGATGGTAGAATATGTTAGAATAATACAGTTAAAGGCTTGAATTATGCTTCTCTTACGGCCCCCCTTCGCAAAACCCTTTAGAACGTGTCGGCTCCCAGGACACGAATAGTACCTCATAGATAGCAAAGCTTGGAATGTGGCTCTTCCCCCGTGTACAGATTGCTTCCAAGAACAGAACCACCGTGTTCTAAAAGATGCCTCCTCACTTTCTAAATTGCACATTGTTACTAGAATAGACATCGAAAGCATTATGATCGTCATACTCGTCGGATATGTCCATCGTCATCCCGAGTTCAAAGGAACTTAATACAGAGGGGTGTTGAACATGACTTTGCTGATTGTATGATATGCATTTTGTATATGTGTAACTGATGTACGTAATTCGCTCTCTTGCGTCCCTCGAGGTCTAGGAAACTCACGTTGCGGTGTGTGAGATCAGAATTGGCCAATTGATATTACCTTTTACTTGCAATAAACCCTAGCATTGGGAATTTGAACCTCGTGTCTGGGGCATCTTTTCGTGTATAGTCATTGCCTTGTTTCCATAGCATGAGGGACTCCTAGGGGCCCCTTTCATCTTCTTTTCGCACCCCAGACCTGTTTGTGGTCGAATTGCCCGTGCCAAGCACCCCAGCAGCCGGATAGCCACTTACCACTGGACCACGAATCAACGGACCGCTCCTTGTACCTGAGAAACTCCATGGCTGGTTTCTTACCTGGCAGTGCAACGGACTCCTGTCTTCCTCCCCGACGAGATCCTCTCTTCCCCCGGATGAAGCACCGACTTGCATCCGCTGCCAGGAACAACTGCCCCCGCTGGAGTACTCTCACCACTTTAAGGTACCGTGTCCGCCAGGCCTCCCTTTCTAAAGATAGCTACAAGGTAATAATAACCCCTTAACCTTCTGGACTGGGCTGGCCGCCTTGACCCTCTAACTGGTCCCTTTCTTTGCTCCAACTCCTTTTTGAACCGTGTTAAGTAGTCCGCTGCTGGGCTTAATTAGTTCCAAGATAACAGCCAGGCGATTACAGGCTTTCACCCTTCCAACCTGTCCGTCGGCCATGAAAACGAAAATAACAAATGGCAATAGTACACACTTCACCCCTCCAAATCCTTCTTCTTTCGCGGCCGTTTCTCTCCACTGGAATGTCTTTAGCCTTGAACCAGGTACGGCGTCAATCTGTGGGCTTTCCGCTTACTACTAGTAAGCCCACTCGTATTCTTGGCTGATCTCACTCCACTCGGGTGTGGTGTCTCTCGTCACGCGCTGCTCCTGCAAAATAAGACGCCTCCTGAGTCTCTTGGAGTTGCATTTAACCCCTGTCCGGCCCCTCCCCCGTAATCAGCCCCATGTGTTCTCAGCAACGGTTTTAACCACCTGATTCAGATTCCCCACCTCCTCCCTGCTCCTTCCACTGTGGGTTAACCCTGTACTTTGTTTGTGTTCGGGCGGTTTTAACATAAGGAAACCCGGTTCTCCCTTTCTTCTTTTTCCTTTCTTTACCCATCGGTGTGCCTCCCCCTGATGCAGTATTTCGTGGGGCATTCTGGGATCTGTAGTCTCTCTTTTCATTGATGGCCAGCACTTGACGGGCCCCTTCCGCAACCCCCTCCTTTCTCCCAGTATCCAGGGCGGCTGCCACTGCTTGCACCTCACATACTCCCCCCAAGGACCCATGCCGTTCGGGCAGGTCCATGGCACGTGACAAGTTATCAGCCACCATCTGATATTTTCCTGGTTTATGCACAGTCACAAACTGGTAAGGCTGTAGCGTCACAAACCATCTCAGAACTCTATGGTTGGAGTCTTTTTGTGTAGCCAACGATTTTAGGGGTGCATGATCGGTAAAAATGGTAAACCGTCTACCCAGTAGGTAATATTGGAGAGACTCTACAGCCCATTTTATGGCCAGGCATTCATTCTCCAGCGTTGAGTACGGCATCTCGTGTGGAAGTAACTTTCTACTGATGAAGGCTATTGGGCAAATGTTTTGCTCTGTCCCCTGGGACAGCACTGCTCCTAAACTACATCCCGAGACATCCGCCTGCAAATAGAATTCCTTTGAAAAGTCAGGACAATGGAGAACAGGTTTTGTGGAAATCATCCGGATCAGCGTCTGAAATGCTTGCACTTCCTCCGAGGTGATCTGTAGGGGACGGTTGGTTTTCAGCGCATCTGTAAGCGGTGCAGCTATGCTAGAGAAGTGTGGCAAGAATCTCCTATAATACCCCACAAGCCCCAAGAAGGCTCGAATTTCTTTCCTAGTTTTGGGAGGTCTGAGCTTCTGTAGGGCTTGAATCTTGTCCAAAAGGGGAGTTATCACCCCTCCCCCCACTGCATACCCCAAGTATTAGGTTATGTGTGCTGCCAGTTTAGTCTTTTTTGGGTTAATGTGCAGACCACCCTCTTTTAATGATTGTATCACTTGGGTCAAATGTGCCAGGTGTTCGTTCCACGTATGGCTGAAGATCACTATGTCATCCAAGTAAGCCGCGGCATATTCTTTGTGTGGTCTCAAGATTTTATCCATTAATGCCTGGAATGTGGCCGGTGCCCCATGCAAACCAAAGGGTAGGACAGTGAACTGAAACAAGCCTTGAGGTGTCGAAAGGGCGGTTTTCTCCTGGTCTGCTTGGTTGAGGGAGATCTGCCAATACCCTTTGGTTAAATCCAGGGTGCTCAGGAATGAGGCTGAACCCAGTTTTTCTATCAGTTCATCAATTCTGGGCATCGGGTAGGGTTCATAGTGGGATATTGCGTTCAACTGCCGAAAGTCCATACAGAGCCTGGTAGTACCATCAGGTTTGGGTACTAGGACCACTGGCGAGCACCATGCGCTTTTAGATGGCACAATGGTCCCCAGTTCGAGCATGTTATCTATTTCCTTGGCCATTTCCCCACGTTTTGACTACAGAATTCGGTAAGGCCTTAGCCTTACAATTTTCCCTTCTTCCGTGGGCATAGAGTGGGTAGCCATATGTGTTCTTCCTGGTATTCCTGAAAAAATCTCGGCCACCTGTTTCAAGGTATCTAATAATCGGTCTTTTGGGATTCACTCAACTGTTCCCCCATTTCCACATCTTGAAGAATACTATGGCTATTAGGGACCATTTGCTCTGAGACTGACATATCTGCGAGTGTTGCACATAATATGTCCGGTGTTCCTTCTTTCCACAGCTTGAGCAAGTTAATGTGATAATTCTAAAATCTGTTTTTCCGTTCGGGTTGTTCCACCTCATAGTTTACAGGTCCCAATGTTTTTGTTATCTGATACGGGCCCTTCCACTGAGCCAACATTTTGTTTGTGTGGGTAGGCAGAAAAACCAATACCTTTTCCCCTACCTTCAAAGTTCGAGGTCGGCTCCCTTGATCATAATACTTCTCTTGTCTGTCTTGGGCCCTCCCCAGGTTTTCTTGAGCAAAGTCTCTCAGTTTACCTAGATGTTCTTCTAGGTCATTGACATAGTAGGTGAGTGAGGTTTCCCCCTGTTGTTCCCAGGTGTCTTTTAGTAAACCCAGTATGGACTTGGGCTGTCTTCCGAATAACAATTCAAAAGGGGAGTATCCGGTTGAGGATTGCGAGGTATCCCTTAGTACCATCAACACCCAAGGTAGAACCCGATCCCATCCCAACCCTGTGGGGCTGGTGGCTCTTCTTATCATCTGTTTAATAGTTTTGTTATATCGTTCCACCAACCCATCCGTTTGGGGATGCGACACTGAGGTTTTCAAGTGTTGAATTCCTAAGGTCTTACACACCTCCTTCATAACCACTGACATGAAGTTACTCCCCTGGTCTGTCACTATCTCAAGGGGAATTCCCACTCGAACAAAGAACGGCATAAGCACATCGCATACCTGTCTTTCTGAGATCCCCTTAAAGGGAATGCTTCGGGATAGCGAGTGGCATAGTCCACAATCGCTAAGAGGAACCGGAACCCTCTACTGGTGGGCTCCAATGGCCCTACAATGTCCATTCCCATTCTCTGGAAGGGTTCCCTAATCTGGGGCATTCTTTGTAGAAGTGCTCTAGCCGGTATATGATGACTAGTTTTTTGACATATGGCACACTCTTGACAATATCTGGCTATTTCTGCATACACTCCAGGCCAGTAGAAATTCTGCAACACCCTTTTCACCGTCATGTTTTCCGCTAAGTGCCCCCCTGTTGTGTGATCATGGGCCAGTTGGATCAGAGTTTTCCGGTATGACTGGGGAACCAGCAATTGCTCCCTCTCCTGATTATCGGAACTTCTGGTTACCCTATATATTAGCCCTTGGTTTTCCTTGAAGTATGGAGTAGTAACTGGGGTCTCTCTCATTGCTTGGGCTTGCTCTCTGGCCCTTTTTAGGGTTTCATCCAGTCCGGTTTCGGTCCGGAACGAGGGAAGATGGTCTCCCACTCGCCAGTCTGAGGGCAATTTCCATTCCTTTTCCCCTGTTCTCTTCCATATTCTTTCTCTGGCTTTTTGTGAGTTTCCCTCTTCTTGCTGGTACCCCGATCTCTGTTTTGGCAAATGGAGCTTCCTTTAACCATTTATCGAATTCTGGAATATCTGTCCCTATTAGTACCGGGGCTGGTATGGCCGGAATAATGGCTACTTTAACTGGTATCTCTTGTCCCTGTAGCCCCAACACAATGTCTTTCGTAGGATTCCTTTTTACGTCCCCATGCACAAATTTGATGTCAATGGTTCTCACCTTTCCTGGGTCTTGCTCAATCACATGCGGTTGTATGGCCATCAGTCTGCTACCACTGTCCATCATGGCTTGTTGGGGATGTCCATCCACCGTTACCTCTATCACATAGGGCAGTATCTTCCGATATCCTGGAGCTTGTAGCGTTCCAATGTCCATTGGTTCTGCCTTGGTTTTTCTGGCACAGAACCGAGCTATATGGCCCCATTCCCCACATTCGAAGCATTGGGGTGCCTGTCCCTTTAGGACACTGGTTCCGTTGTTGGGCTTAGGGTCTGGCCTATTCCTGGGTTCTTGGATTGCTCCCCTGTAATTGCTGCGCATAATAGGAGTTTCGTTGGAGGGCCTCGCTGGTAGTGTTGTGAAGGTGTGGGGTGTTCCGGCTTTTTGATAGGCGGTGGCCACATCTATGGCTTCTGACAGAGTAAGGTGGTGATGTTGCCTTACCCACCTTTGGATGGGACTAGGCAGGGCGTCAATGAATTTCTCCAACATTACCTTTTCCTTAATCTGTCCAGTCGTGGCTGTGTTGTGTTGTAGCCATTTTTCCGCTAAATCCTGTACGCGGCAGAACAGTTGCCTAGGGCTCTCTCCGGGTTTCAGTTTAGTTTCACGAAACTGGAGCCTATAGGACTCCTCATCCATCCCCAGCCTTTCCAGCACTGATTTCTTGATGTCCACATATGGGGTCTCACCTGTGGGATTGGCAGTCTGATAGGCTCCCTGCATTACTCCAGTAAGCAGGGGCGCCAAAAAGAAAGCCCATCTGTCCTGTGGCCATTGTGCTGCTCGGGCTATTCTTTCAAAGTTTACAAAGAAATAACTAGGGTCATCCCCTGCCTGGTATTTTTGAAGTACGGTAGGGGGAATGGCTGGATGTGCCCGTTGGTTAGCCATTGATTCACCCAGAATCCTCAATGCTTCTCTTCCCTGTTCTTGAGCTGCTGTTTGCACTTGTAGAGCCTGTTGTAGGGCCTGCCTGTCCGCCTGGGCTTGATGTCCTTGAACTTGCACCAACTGCTGCAGTTGCTGTTGGCCTTCAGCCAATGCTTTTAACACAGCTTCCATGCTGCTGGTGATTTTGCGTTCCTCTGGAATCCCACCGCTGCCACCACTGTTAAGTAGTCAGCTGGAGACAAACGAGGTTTTCTTTCACAGTGGTTTATTGCACAACAAATACTGGTCACAGATCAATAATTTCAGCCATCTGATGACGGTTCCTTTCACCTCATAGGCACAGGCGTTGTGCCTTGCTTTACTTGCCACTTCCGCTGCTGGGCTTAATTAGTTCCAAGATAACAGTCAGGCAATTACAGGCTTTCACCCTTCCAACCTGTCCGCCGGCCATGAAAACGAAAATAACAAATGGCAATAGTACACACTTCACCCCTCCGAATCCTTCTTCTTCGGCGGGGCGGCCGTTTCTCTCCACTGGAATGTCTTGAGCCTTGGACCAGGTACGGCGTCAATCTGTGGGCTTTCCGCTTACTACTAGTAAGCCCACTCGTATTCTTGGCTGGTCTCACTCCACTCGGGTGCGGCGTCTCTCGCCACGCGCTGCTCCTGCAAAATAAGACGCCTCCTGAGTCTCTTGGAGTTGCATTTAACCCCTGTCCGGCCCCTCCCCCGTAATCAGCCCCATGTGTTCTCAGCAACGGTTTTAACACACCTGATTCAGATTCCCCACCTCCTCCCTGCTCCGTCCACTGTGGGTTAACCCTGTACTTTGTTTGTGTTCAGGCGGTTTTAACATAAGGAAACCCGGTTCTCCCTTGCCTCTTTTTCCTTTCTTTACCCATTGGTGTGCCTCCCCCTGATGCAGTATTTCGTGGGGCATTCTGGGATCTGTAGTCTGTCTCTTTTCATTGATGGCCAGCACTTGACGGGCCCCTTCCGCAACCCCCTCCTTTCTCCCAGTATCCAGGGCGGCTGCCACTGCTTCCACCTCACAAACCGTTACAAGACTTTTGTGCACTGCAACCGTGTGACCTTGGACACATTTCGTTTTGATCCTCTTAAAGCGGATCCGGCCTACTGACTCTGAATTCACGGTGTTACTTGGCCTCCCTCTCTTGTTGTGTTCGTGAAAAAGTGTTGGGATCTGTTTCAATTTATTCTCTGTTTTTCTCTCCCTTTTTAAAACAAATTATTAGAGTGCCATCTACGGTAAGCGCTCACTGCTGTCTGAAAATAAGTGGGGCTTTACTTAAGTCTTGTCTAATATTCTTTTAAGGGAGTGTATATCTTTTAGTGACCGTGTTTTTGAATTGCTTACTATTAGTGCCTGTGTGTTTTTCTAGATGTGGTTTTAAATAAATAATTATATCTGTTTTACACCAAGCCCTGGTCAGTGTTTACTTGTTCTACTGTGTTCTCTTGACGTATTGTGAATACTCTGTATACTGCATAACTCTTCTTGAGGGAAGTCTGACTGCTCAGCCACAACTACCAAGTGAATCTGTGTGGTACAGACTGCTACCAAGTGGGTTTACTGCTAAACACCTGTAGTCTTAAATCTTTTGGAGTGGTCCCAGAGGGAACTGCACAGGTTTCTGCCCAACACTAGCATAACACAGCTCTGCTTCACAAATGTTCTCCTCAGGCTTCCCTCGCCTGCTTCAATGCTCTCTAGCATAACACAGCTCTGCTTCAACAATGTTCTCCTCCCCAGGCTTCCCTCGCCTGTTTCAATGCTCTCTAGCATAACACAGCTCAGCTTTACCAATGTTCTCCTCCCCAATCTTCCCTCGCCTGCGCCAATGCTATCTAGCATAACACAGCTCTGCTTCATCAATGTTCTCCTCCTCAGGCTTCCCTTGCCTGTTTCAATGCTCTCTAGCATAACACAGCTCTGCTTCAACAATGTTTCCCTCCCCAGACTTCCCTTGCCTGTTTCAATGCTCTCTAGCATAACACAACTCTGTTTTACCAATGTTCTTCTCCTCAGGCTTCCCTCGCCTGTTTCAATGCTCTCTTGCTTAACACACCTCTGCTTCACAAATGTTCTCCTCCTCAGGCTTCCCTTGCCTGCTTCAATGCTCTCTAGCATAACACAGCTCTGCTTCACGAATGTTCTCCTCCTCAGGCTTCCCTTGCCTGCTTCAATGCTCTCTAGCATAACACAGTTCTGCTTCATCAAGGCTCTCCTCCTCAGGCCTCCCTAGCCTGCTTCAATGCTCTCTAGCATTACACAGTTCTGCTTCACCAAGGCTCTCCTCCTCAGGCTTCCCTTGCCTGCTTCTATGATCTCTAGCATAACACAGCTCTGCTTCACCAATGTTCTCCTCCTCAGGCTTCCCTCACCTGCTTCAATGCTCTCTAGCATAAACCAGCTCTGCTTCACCAATGTTGTCCTCAGGCTTCCCTCGCCTGTTTCAATGCTCTCTAGCATAACACAGCTCGGCTTCACCAATGTTCTCCTCCCCAAGCTTCCCTCGCCTGCGCCAATGCTATCTAGCATAACACAGCTCTGCTTCACCAATGTTCTCCACTTCAGGCTTCCCTCACCTGCTTCAATGCTCTCTAGCATAACACAGCTCAGCTTCACCAATGTTCTCTTCCCCAGGATCCCCTCGCCTGTTTCAATGCTCTCTAGCATAACACAGCTCTGCTTCAGCAATGTTGTCCTCCCCAGGCATCCCCTGCCTGTTTCAATGCTCTCTAGCATAACACAGCTCTGCTTCACCAATGTTCTCCTCAGGCCCACTTGCCTGCTTCAATGCTCTCCAGCATAACACAGTTCTGCTTCACCAAGGCTCTCCTCCTCAGGCCTCCATCGCCTGCTCCAATGCTCTCTAGCATAAAACTGTTCTGCTTCACCAAGGCTCTCCTCCTCAGGCCTCCCTCGCCTGCTTCAAACCTCTCTAGCATAATACAGTTCTGCTTCACCAATGTTCTCCTACTCAGGCTTCCCTCGCCTGTTTCAATGCTCTCTAGCATAACACAGCTCTGCTTCACCAATGTTCTCCTCTTCAGGCTTCCCTTGCCTGCTTCAATGCTCTCTAGCATAACACAGCTCTGCTTCACCAATGCTCTCCTTAGGGTTCCGCCTGCTTCAATCCTCTATAGCATAACACAGCTCAGCTTCACCAATGTTCTCCTCTTCAGACTTTCCTCGCCTGCTTCAATGCTCTCTACCATAACACAGCTCAGCTTCACCAATGTTCTCCTCTTCAGACTTTCCTCGCCTGCTTCAATGCTCTCTACCATAACACAGTTCCATTTCACCAATGTTCTCCACTTCAGGCTTCCCTCGCCTGCTTCAATGCTCTCTAGCATAACAAAGCTCTGCTTCACCAATGTTGTCCTCAGGCTTCCCTCGCTTGTTTCAATGCTCTCTAGCATAACACAGCTCGGCTTCACCAATGTTCTCCCCCCCAAGCTTCCCTCGCCTGCGCCAATGCCATCTAGCATAACACAGCTCTGCTTCACCAATGTTCTCCTCAGGATTCCCTCGCCTGTTTCAATGCTCTCCAGCATAACACAGCTCTGCTTCACCAATGTTCCCCTCCTCAGGCTTCCCTTGCCTGCTTCAATGCTCTCTAGCATAACACAGCTCTGCTTCACCAATGTTCTCCTCCTCAGGCTCTCCTTGCCTGCTTCAATGCTCTCTAGCATACCACAGTTCTGCTTCACCAAGGCTCTCCTCCTCAGGCCTCCCTAGCCTGCTTCAATGCTCTCTAGCATTACACAGTCCTGCTTCACCAAGGCTGTCCTCCTCAAGTTTCCCTCGCCTGCTGCAATGCTCTCCAGCATAAACCAGCTCTGCTTCACCAATATTCTCCTCTCCAGGCTTCCCTTGCCTGTTTCAATGCTCTCTAGCAGAACACAGCTCTGCTTCACCAATGTTCTCCTCAGGCCTCCCTTGCCTGCTTCAATGCTCTCCAGCATAACACAGTTCTGCTTCAGCAATGTTCTCCTCAGGATTCCCTCGCATGTTTCAATGCTCTCTAGCATAACACAGCTCTGCTTCACCAATGTTCTCCTCCCAGGCTTCCCTCGCCCGTTTCAATGCTCTCTAGCATAGCACAGATCTGATTCAGCAATGTTTACCTCCTCGTGCTTGCCTCGCCTGCTTCAATGCTCTATAACATAACACAGCTCTGCTTCAGCAATCTTCTCCTTCTCAGGCCTCCCTCACCTGCTTCAATGCTCTCTAGCATAACACAGTTCTGCTTCACCAAGGCTCTCCTCCTCAGGCCTCCCTCGCCTGCTTCAATGCTCTCTAGCATAATACAGTTCTGATTCACCAATGTTCTCCTACTCGGGCTTCCCTCGCCGTCTTCAATGCTCTCTAGCATAACACAGCTCTGCTTCACCAATGTTCTCCTCTTCAGGCTTCCCTCGCCTGCTTCAATGCTCTCTAGAATGACACAGCTCTGCTTCACCAATATTCTCCTTAGGGTTTCACCTGCTTCAATGCTCTCTAGCATAACACAGCTCAGCTTCACCAATGTTCTCCTCTTCAGGCTTCCCTCGCCTGCTTCAATGCTCTCTAGCATAACACAGCTCTGCTTCACCAATGTTCTCCTCCTCAGGCTTCTCTTGCCTGCTTCAATGCTCTCTAGCATAACACAGCTCTGCTTCACCAATGTTCTCCTCCTCAGGCTTCCCTTGCCTACTTCAATGATCTCTAGCATAACACAGTTCTGCTTCACCAAGGCTCTCCTCCTCAGGCCTCCCTAGACTGCTTCAATGCTCTCTAGCATTACACAGTTCTGCTTCACCAAGGCTCTCCTCCTCAGGCTTCCCTTGCCTGCTTCTATGATCTCTAGCATAACACAGCTCTGCTTCACCAATGTTCTCCTCAGGCCTCCCTTGCCTGCTTCAATGCTCTCCAGCTCTCAGGTTTGACAGGTTGATCAAGTACAGTGTCTACAAAACTAGCCCCACTAGCCCACTCCTCACCTGATGAATCTGTTGGAGACGCAGTAGATTCGTCTGTAGAACTTTCCTTCTTCTTTTCTCTCCAGGTGGTTCTTGTGGACTTGGTTTCGATCTTGTTCTTGGATTTGAAGATAGAAAGACGGGCTCGCCTAGAGTCCACTTTGCCAAAGAGGCTATGTGCCCGGCAGCGGGGACTCCAGGGAGCCCACCCCAAACCAGGGAAAAACCGGATGAAAAAACCCTGGTATATCTTGATATGAGTGGTAGTTGATGCAGTCCGTAGAGTAATCCAGTAAGAGTGAAGGCAAGAGTAGTATTGCCTACAAGTACCAGAATGCACTGGTTGTTGTCATAGTAGGCGATTGCCTGTTGTGCGGATAACACACGGATATAGTGGTACACAAGGAAAGGACTGTGTGTCGGGAACACACCGCTCCAACGGTAGACACCGCTCACAGAAAACAATGAAAGCTGGGGAATCGCCCAGCACGGGAGAGAGTACAGCAGTAGCAGGAAGGGCTGAGAGAGATGCAAAAAGGTTACGGCGACAGACGCCGCACAAGCGGAGAGGAAAGTAGTCCAGAACGGTAGGAGGCAAGGAGCCGTTCGAGTGGGAAGCAACCCACTAACAAACGACCAACAAGGTAGGCAAAAACCGGGAAGGGAACACAAGAGGCAGCGTAAGCAAACTTACTCACATGAACAAAGTAAGGAAGTTGCAACGCACAGGTGCTTCTCATCTGCTGGTCTTTAAGGCGGCTAATACTGGAAGACTAGAACGCGCTGTGCGTTGCATGGAATAATTCAGTGCTTCTTCCATATCTGTCATGCCTGCTGGACATATCTCTGGACCGGGAACAACCTCTCCATACAGAATGAGTTACGCCCATAGAACCGCTAGACCATTCTATTCGAAATGGAAGTTGTTCGATGCATTGCCAGGAAAACGACGTCTGCATTTTTCACATTGTTAAATTCACGGACCTGCGTCCTCGCTTTCCCTTCAGCAACTTCTGTGGCCTTTTGTAGCGTGTTTTCCTCCACACGCTAATTCCTGGGCTGCGTGTATCCTGTTCACGTGCCAAATCTCCACGCGGACGCTGTCTCCAAGCGCGGCTGTCCTGGGCCTCGTGTATCCTGTTCGCGTGCCAAATCTCCACGCGGACGCCGTCTCCAAGCGCGGCTGTCCTGGGCTGCGTGTATCCTGTTCGCATGCCAAATCTCCACGCGGATGCTGTCTCCAAGTGCGGCTGTCCTGGGCTGCGTGTATCCTGTTTGTGTGCCAAATCTCCACGCGGCCGCTGTCTCCAAGCGCAGCTGTCCTGGGCTGCGTGTATCCTGTTCCCTGCCAAATCTCCACGCGGACGCTGTTTGCTAGCGCAGCTGTCCTGAGCTGCATGTATCCTGTTCGAGTGCCAAATCTCCATACGCGGACGCTGTCTTCAAGTGCGGCTGTCCTGGGCTGCCTGTATCCTGTTTGCGTGCCAAATCTCCACACGCGGACGCTGTCTTCAAGCGTGGTTGCCCTGGGCTGCGTGTATCCTGTTCGCGTGCCAAATCTCCACGCGGAAACGCTGTCTCCAAGCGCGGCTGTCCTGGCTGCGTGTACGGTGTCGCGTGCAATCTTGCACGTGGTTTTCTGAACTACTTGGAACTTTTGGTACCTGTGATAGTTAACAGGTGAACCTCTATTTTTTTGTTCTTCGTGGGAAAGGAAGTATTTCATGAACTATTGGAAGGTGATTTGTGCACAGTACTTTGGACGCTATGCTGTGGTGCACTAACCCGGTATCTAGCGTGAGCCTCGTTCCGTTCGGGATAAGTCTCCCTTACTCATCTTCCCCCTCCTTTGTCGTTGTCATGATGCCTACCCCCAAGGAACCAGGTCCGACCCAGCAACCCCAGAGGCAGGCATCATTCTCTCCCCCCCCCCAGGGAAGTGCCAGCGGGCCCAAGCTGGGGCCCTTTGGACACAGTCCTGGCACCTTAGGCGCCAGGCTCATAAAGCTAGACATGTGTTCAAGTGTTTTAAGGTGCACTTACCTGATGCAGACCATGCTGCTACATCCAGGCCCTCTTGAGGCCTGAATGGAACTACTTTACCTGTGGGACTACTTTCCACCTGGGTGTGGTCGGGGAAGGATACATACCTGATCGGTGGAAGGATACATACCTGGAACTTCTACCAAAGCTATTTAAACCAGGCCCGATCAGCAACTCACGCTTCGCGTTGTTCTGCTCCTCGCAGCTGGACGCTCACCGTGTCAGCTCCTGCATCCGGACTTCAGCCACGCCTGTCAACATCCTGGGTCACCTGCAAGGGGAGATAAGAGAGAATTCTGCAAGGGGAGATAAGAGAGAATTGGAGAGAAAGAAGACCTTACCTGTTAAAGCTGCATCAAGGAGACATCACACCGACGATCCTGAAAGGGAAGACATCATTTTTAAAAGCATTTCGCTTCGATCGCTGCAGCGCTGCATTTCACTCACCTTTCCTGGGCGCCACCATCTTCAGCAGCGATCATCCGGATCTGCAGCCACTTCCCAGAGCCTAGAGAGAAAAAGACAAGAACACAAGGTGAGAGAAGGAAGGGAATAGGAAAAGCTCAGTTTCCTTCTAAGACTTACCTGTTGGGTCATTCCCATTTCATTTCGGGTCCTGCCGCTTCCTGGCATTCCGGACCCCGGCCCCTATGGGGAAAAAAGACAGACATTGAATGAGCGAATGCAAAGACATTACCCGAACGCTCATCCAGAACTTACCTGTCATTTACTGGAACTGCACGTTTCACTTCGGGTCGGCGCCATATCTCCGGCATTCCGAACCCCGGCCCCTAAGGGGAAAAAGACATAAGCGTTAGCGCTTGCTGCAATAAGACAATGAACATTATTATTAAGCTTGAACTTTTGGACTTGCAACAGAACTCTTACAGCGCCTTACCTGAATAGTCAAGCTTATTTGAACTCCCATCAAACCTCAATCCAGTGAAGTAACTGGGTTTCAACGCGCCCCTGCATCAGAAGCAGGATGGAGAACTCATCCTTCCAGACCCTAAGGTGAGACTTCACGGGGAATCGTGGAAGGGTATCGTGGAGGGTTGGAAGGGAGTGGGAGGCTTGAGCATTATTCCGTCAGTAGGTAATACTGGTGTCCAGTCATAATATCGAATACAAAATTTCGAATGTCAAAAAAGTCGAATCAAAAATGTCGAAAAAAAAAATTATTTTTTTTGTTCGATATTTTTTTTTGGGCTCTAGTTTATATGAAAAAAATAGGTAAAAACAAAAAAAAAAGAAAAAACAGCATTATTATTTTTTTCGACATTTTTTTTTCGACTTTTTGACTCTCGAAATTTTTGATTTCGAAATTATGTCTATAAACCGGTAATACTCCCTTTTCACGCACAGGGGAATATTCCTGCAAACCAGAGAAGCCAGAGTAGAGGGGCCCTACCTGTCCATCCTCAGAGTCCTGCGCTTCACCATTGAAGAAGCATCAGCACTCAAAGCCAGACCTGCGCCTCCGTGGGAATCTGGTGAGCATGACAGTCGTTGGTTCAATGCCTGGTTTTCTTCAGGAGACTTTCGTTGAATTCTTCCGTTTTTGCCATAAGGTCAGTGCTTTGAATTAATGCTAATACTATGCTATCATAGTGAGTTGAGTTTGGGACAGTTTCTTATGATACTTTATCTATCCTAGGCGTACTTCCGATACAATACCCACGCCCTTTCCAGTGATCCATCTCTCTGCCTGTTTCATCAGTCAGAGAGTTGTATCATTTGGAAGGTCTAATTTGACTTACCTACAATCAAGTCATGTGAAAAAGGATCCGGAAGAGCCCTACCAATGGTATCCTTTTTTAGTTACCGTATCCTTTTCTATTGATACATTGGTGAATTATGACAGAATCAGAAGCCATGGAGGGTACGGATCCTTTAACGGTTTTGACTCAGTTAATCACCGACTTGAGAAATGAAATGATTACGGCACAGGACATGCTACGGCATCGAATGGATGTTATGCAAGATGCCATGCATGCCACTCCTCAGGGAGCACAGGTTCCAGTAGCCACAGCATCTGGATCTGGGACTACGGCACCATCATTATCACAGGAAACTCTTAAAGTGGTTATGCCCACACAGTTTCCCTTGGCTCCCCCGGAAAGGTTCACAGGTGATCCTAAAACCTATAGAACCTTTGTTAATCAGTGCCGACTTCATTTCCTTTGCCGGCCTAATTCGTTTCCCCACCTAACTACTAAAGCAGCATTCGTGCTTTCCCATTTGGGGGGTACAGCTGCTGCTTGGGCTAATCCTTTATTGGAATCAAATAGTCCCTTGTTGTACGATTGCGATGATCTTCTGGCTGTGATGAGTAAAGTCTTTGATATGCGCTACGCTACTCAAGCCACAGATCTGGAGTTGCTGAATCTACAACTTGGCAGTCAACCTCTGTTGGCTTACATCGCCCGATTCAACCAATTAACAGCCAAAACCCAATGGCCTGAAGACAAGAAGACGGCTGTTTTCTACAAGGGTCTTTCAGAAGAACTCAAAGATGCCTTGTCCACGGTCCCAGTGGTTCCTACAGGTTTCTCAGAATTTCTTGAATTGATTCTACAAATTGATGCCCAAAGAAATGCTCGCAAAGGAGAGAGAAAACCTTTCCTGCATGCACCGGTTCCTTCTGAGACACCGGCCGCTTCTTCGAATGATCCTGAACCAATGCAAATTGGTGCGGTGAGAGGCCGGTTCTCTAGAGCAGAAAGAGAACCGAAGAAAAAACAATTTATGTATGTATTGTGGTTCATCTGAGCATTTACTGGCGGCATGTCCTAAAAAACCAGTTAAGCCTTCGGGAAACGCCAAAACTCGACAGTAGCAGGAGTCCCTGTGTCGAGTGTTACATCGGACTCCATTACATTTCCAGCGCACGCACCTATAGCTGTTGAGATGACTTTATGTTTTGATGATCAAGAATTGGTTTCCAAGGCTATGGTTGATTCTGGAGCCACTAATAATTACATTGATATCACACATGCCAAGAAATGTTCTATACCCCTTGTAGACAAGAACAAACCTGAAACTGTTAATACTGTGGATGGATCGCTCTTGATTTCCGGTATGGTAACTCAGGAGACTGTACCTATTCAGATGACTTTATTAAATGGTCATTCGGAGGAAATAGTCTTCGATGTCATTGCGGCTCCTCAGTACAAAATATTACTTGGACTTGCTTGGTTGACTCTTCATAATCCCGCCATTCACTGGGTTACGGGGTTGATCCAATATCCTTCCGTTTTTTGCAATGAACATTGCTTTACCAGTCAGGAGGTGTCAAATAAATCACATATTTTGGCCTCTATGGAGGGAATCTCCACTATTAGTTTGGTACATCAGAGTGGTACACATATACCAAGTGAATATACAGATTTTGCTGATGTGTTTGACAAAGGCCAGGCAGAACAGCTGCCTCCACATAGGCAGTATGATTGTCCAATTGCACTAATTCCTGGAGCTAAAATCCCTACTGGTCGAGTCTATTCTTGAACTCCCAAAGAAGATGTCTTGAAAGAATACATCGATAAAACTCTTGATATGGGATTTATACGGCCCTCTCAATCACCTGCTGCCTCTCCTTTATTCTTTGTTCCGACGAAAGAAGGAGATCTAAGGCCTTGCATTGATTACAGGGCTCTTAATGACAGCACCATAAAGAATCAGTACCCTTTACCACTGATAAATGTTCTGTTAGATCAATTAGGAACTTCCAAGTACTTCTCTAAATTGGACTTGCGTGGTGCTTACAATCTGGTTCGCATTCGCGAAGGAGATGAATGGAAGACTGCTTTTAAGATGCGGTACGGCCTTTATGAATATTTAGTGATGCCTTTTGGTCTTTGTAACGCTCCCGCCACATTTCAGTTCTTCATGAACGATATCTTCAGAGATATGATGGACCAATTCGTGGTGATTTACTTGGATGACATTTTGATATATTCATCGTCTTTTCCAGAACATGTTAAACAGGTGTTAGCTGTCTTACAAAGACTCAGAGAGAACAAGCTTTTTGTTAAAGCGGAGAAATGTGTCTCTCATACACAAGAAGTGGAATTTCTGGGTTACGACATTACCAATCAAGGTGTTCGAATGAGTCGTTCCAAATTGAAGGCCATATTGAATTGGCCCGTTCCACACAATGTGAAGTCATTACAGTCATTCCTAGGTTTTGCGAATTTTTGTCGCAGATTTATTCGTTCTTTCTCCAAAACAGTGGCCCCATTGACAGCTTTAACTAGTTCCAAAGTTCCATTCTGTTAGAATCAGAATGGCCAAGCATCTTTTGAGATGTTAAAGGAAGCATTTACCACTGCACCGGTACTTCAACATCCTGATCCGTATTGTCAGTTTATCGTTGAAGCAGATGCTTCCAGTGTCGCTACAGGAGCTGTACTTTCGCAAGTTTGTGCAGAAACCAAGGAGGAGCATCCAGTTGCTTTCTTCTCACGTAAGCTTAGCTCATAGGAACAGAACTATACTGTCACTGAGCGGGAATTACTTGCAATCAAGGATGCTTTCCGAGAATGGCGACATCATCTTCTTGGGGCCAAACATCAGGTGCTGGTGTACTCGGATCATAGAAATCTTCAGGCATTCAAAACTATGAAATGTCTTACAGCTAGACAGGCCAGATGGCATGTCTATTTTGCTCAATACAATTTCCAGATTACTTATCGCCCTGCCAGACAACATGTGAAATCGGGTGCTTTGTCCCGCATCGGTGAAGAGGTGAAGGAAGAACCACCGGTGCAAAATAAATTGTTGGCAGATCACGTGATATGTAGTTGTTCTGCACAACCTTCCCTAAAAAACGAGTTACAGGAGTGGATGAAACTAAATCCACAATTGATTCAGGGATTGAATCTTGATATATACAATGGTTTACCTTTCAAACAAGGAGTACTCTATCTATCAACTGGTACCACTCGGAATAAGGCCCTCAGTTGGGGTCATGATTCCTTGATTGCAGCCCATCCTAGACAGAAGAAGACCCTAGAGTTGCTTAAAAGATGGTGTAGGTGGCCGTCCATCACACAAGATGTTATAAATTATGTTTCTACATGTTCTGTATGCATTCAATGCAAGAACACTCCTGGGAAACCAGTGGGTTTACTCCAGTCCCTACCTGTTCCTAAAAGACCATGGGACATGATATCAATGGATTTTGTGGTAGAACTTCCAAGAAATAATGGCTACGATACCATATGGGTTGTGGTGGACTACTTTACAAAATTGGCGCTTTTTATCCCTTGTATTGGTTTACCAACAGCTGCTGGTCTGGCTGATGTATTCATCCGGCATATATTCTGTTTTTTTGGCCTACCTTCAGTAATAATTACTGACAGGGGCTCACAATTTGCGTCACGTTTTTGGAGAGCACTAAATTCGGCATTACTAATTGATGACAGGTTGTCTAGTGCTTATCACCCTCAAACGGATGGACAGACTGAGAGAGTCAATATCACTATGTAACAATATCTGCGATGTTTGGGCCTGCAGTTTCAGTCAGATTGGCTCAATGTCCTGCCGGCAACAGAGTTTGCCTATAATAATTCAACCATAGTGCCATAGGTACTTCGCCTTTCTATGCTCTGTATGGGCAACACCCCCGATCCATTCCTTTGGATTCCAGTTTGTCTTTGGATACTCCTGCAGCAGGACGTAATATTAGAGATCTAAAGAGTCTACAGACGAAAGTTAAGCAGCAATTGGAGCAAGCTAAAAAGTGAGATAAGACCTATGCCGATACTCATAGAATCCCTGCACCTGTCTACAAAGCAGGTATGAAGGTATGGCTGTCCACAAAAAACTTGAGGATACCCGGTAAAAAGAAACTGTTGCCTAAATACATCGGGCCATATGAAGTGCTCCACGTTATAAATCGGGCTGCTGTCCGTCTGGCATTGCCACGACGGTGGCGAGTGCATCCTGTATTCCACGTGTCACTCATCAAACCGTGCTCTGATGCTACTAGGTTGCCTATACGGCCTGTTGCTATTTCTGTGAAAGTTTCAGACGAATATGAGGTACAGGACATACTGGACATGAGGCTACGGTCTGGGAAGCCGTATTATCTGGTGGATTGGAAAAGCTATGGTCCCGAGGATAGATCTTGGGAACCTCTTCTAACATTCATGCTCCTGCTTTATTAAGGCGATTCCACTCGAAAAGGGGAGAGGTTGCTCCTTTGGGGAGTGGCACCGTCATGCCTGCTGGACATATCTCTGGACCGGGAACAACCTCTCCATACAGAATGAGTTACGCCCATAGAATCGCTAGACCGTCTATTCGAAATGGAGGTTGTTCGATGCATTGCCAGGAAAACGACGTCTGCATTTTTCACGTCGTTAAATTCACGTGACTTAGTTCCGTCACGTGGGTCACGGCTGTACGTACATAAGCAGCGTGGAAACGTCGATCGCTGCTTCTGATTAATTCATTTTTGGCGTTTTGTAGCTGAATTATGGACCTGCGTCCTCGCATTCCCTTCAGCAACTTCTGTGGCCTTTTGTAGCGTGTTTTCCTCCACACGCTAATTCCTGGGCTGCGTCCAACCTGTTCGCATGCCAAATCTCCACGCAGACGCTGTCTTCAAGTGCAGTTGCCCTGGGCTGCATGTATCCTGTTCGCGTGCCAAATCTCCACGCGGAAACGCTGTCTCCAAGCGCGGCTGTCCTGGCTGCGTGTACGCTGTCGCATGCAATCTTGCACGTGGTTTTCTGAACTACTTGAAACTTTTGGTACCTGTGATAGTTAACAGATGAACTTCTATTTTTTCGTGGGAAAGGAAGTATTTCATGAACTATTGGAAGGTGATTTGTGCACAGTACTTTGGACGCTATCCTGTGGTGCACCAACCCGGTATCTAGCGTGAGCCTTGTGCCGTTCGGGATAAGTCTCCCTTACTAATCTTCCCCTCCTTTGTCGTTGGTTCAACTCCTGGTTTTCTTCTAGAGACTTTCGTTGAATTCTTCAGTTTTTGCCATAAGGTCAGTGTTTTGAATTAATGCTAATACTGTGCTATCATAGTGAGTTGAGTTTGGGACAGTTTCTTATGATACTTTATCTATCCTAGGCTGACTTCCGATACAATACCCACGCCCTTTCCAGTGATCCATCTCTCTGCCTGTTTCATCAGTCAGAGAGTTGTATCATTTGGAAGGTCTAATTTGACTTAACTACAATCAAGTCGAGTGAAAAAGGATCCGGAGGAGCCCTACCAATTGTATCCTTTTTTGGTTACCGTATCCTTTTCAATTGATACATTGGTGATTTATGACAATATTGACCATCTCCTCCATACTTTCCATGGGCGATATGTGACAGTATGACCCCTTCTCAGTAGAAATCCTCCTGGTTTTCCCAGATGCAGTCGATGGAACTTCTGAATGAGACGAGGTGCTGATATATGTCTAATAGGTTCCCAAGAGCTCTCAGACATTGGGTACCCCTTCCATAGTACCAGATACTGCAAGGTGCCATTCTTGTACCTGGAATCAAGGAGTCTGGAGACTTTGTATTCCTTGGTGCTTTCTTTCTGCTGGAATCCGATTGTCTTTTTTCTTTTTCTTTTGTGTAAGTCCTCTGTGTATTCTTTCAGTAATGAGGTGTGAAATACCGGATTGATTCTTTGTAGTTTGGCTGGCAGAGTCAAGCGAAAGGCTCCCGGATTGATTTTAGCCGTGATCTGGAAGGGGCCAATGTAACAGGGAGAGAACTTGCCTCGGTGTATCCACCTGGGTAGGTATTTGGTTGACAACCATACTTTGGTACCAATTTCCCATTCAGGGTTGTGTTGTCTCTTGAGATCGGCCCACCTTTTGCTCTTATGAAGTGCCATCTCAAGGTTGGCTCGTGTCTTCCTGTGAAGATCTTGCAGAGTATTCATGAGCAGATCAACGGAGGGTACTTTAGAAGAATTCTGACCAAACAGATGTATGTGTGGGGGATGGAATCCATAGGTGCATGAGAAGGGACTCATGCCTGTAGAGGAATGTCTGGTGGTGTTGTATGAAAATTCTGCCATGGGCAGAAGCTGATACAATCACTCTGTTCTTGATTACAAAAACATCTGATGTACTGTTCTAAAGTGGCATTGAGACGTTCGGTTTGTCCATTGCTTTCCCGATGAAACCCAGACGAAAGGGATCTTTTTATTCCTAGAGATTTGCATAGACCAGTCCAGAATTTTGATGTGAATTGTGAGCCGCGATCTGATACTATGGTCTGGGGTAGCCCGTGTAATCTGACCACGTCTCTCAAAAACACCTCTGCAGTAATGCCTGCTGTGGGTAACCATTTTAAGGGTGAGAAATGAGCCAATTTGCTGAATGAATCGACCGTGACCATGATGGCTGAGTACCTGTTAGAAACGGGTAAGTCTACAATGAAATCAGTGGAGATGTGTTGCCACTGACCTTCTGGAGGGGATTCCTGCTGTAGAAGACCCAGGGGTTTGCAATATGCGTATTTATTCTGTGCACATACAGGACATGAGACAACATGGTACCTGACATCTTTTGCCATCGTGGGCCACCAGAATTGTCTAGAAACCAATTCTAAAGTGGCATTTTGTCCCTTGTGTCCTGCTAATGGTACGTCATGACACCAGGCCATTGCTTGTTCTTGTAAGTCGGTCGTAGGCAGAAACAACAAAACTTCTTTGAATAACAGTTCTCCCCTTTGAGTCATACCCTTGTTTAGAGGGTCCTTTTCCTTGCTCTGGGCGGATTGTACTTGTTGTAGAAAAGTGTTAAGTGTATTAACAAACCGCTTACCTGCAAAAAGGATCTCCTGACCCTGATAACCTCCAAAGTCTCCTTGACTGCGTGAGAGAGCATCAGCAAGAGGGTTGTCCTTTCGTGGTATGTATGTCAGAACAAAGTCGAACTGAGAGAAAAAATAGGCCCATCTAGCATGTCTGGAATTCCGACATTCCATCTTCTGGAGTACCTTCAGATTTTGGTGGTCAGTATGAACCTGAAAAGGATGAATGGTTCCTTGTAATAGATGTCTCCATCCTTCGCATGCTTGCCTAATAGCCAGGAGTTCTCTTTCCAAGACAGATTAATTTTGTTCACTTGGGCTAAGCGTACGAGAGTAGTAGGCGATGGGGTGTTCCAATCCATCTTCCTTCCGTTGTAGTAGTGCTGCCCCAATTGCACCGCCTGAAGCATCGGTTTCCACAATGAAAGGTAAGGACTGGTCTGGTTGTCTCAATATGGGAGCAGTCACAAAAGCTGTCTTAAGTCTTTGGAAAGCTTGTTCTGTCGTTTGGTCCCAAATAAATTTAACACCCTTCTTTAAGAGATTAGTAATGGGCAAGATGATTTCTGAAAAGTTGGGTATAAATTTACGGTAAAAGTTGGCCAGACCTAAAAATCTCTGTATGTCCTTTACTGATGTGGGTACTGACCATTGAGTTATTGCTTGTGTTTTGGAGGGGTCCATTTGCACACTGTCTGCTGAGAGTATAAACCCTAAGTAAGGTACGGTTGTAGCTTCAAAGACGCACTTCTCGGGTTTTGCCAACAGACTGTTCATTCTCAACCTGTGTAGTACTTCCTGAACATGTTGGCGGTGTTCTTCCAGAGTGTTGGAAAAAACGAGTATATCATAAAAAATATACTACAAGTGAAGAATATAGGACATCCGGAAATATTTTGTCCATAAACTGTTGGAACTGGGAGGATGCGTTCACTAAACCAAAAGGCATGACTCTGTACTCGTAATGTCCAAGAGGTGTTCTAAAAGCCGTCTTCCACTCGTCTCCTTCACGGATTCTCAGGAGATGATACTGTTAGGCAGAAACCTGTGCAGTTCCCTCTGGGACCACTGCAAAAGATTTAAGACTACAGGTGGTTGGCAGTAAACCCAATTGGTAGCAGTCTGTAACACCCAGATTTACCTGGTAGCTGTGGCTGAGCAGTCAGACTTCTCTCAAGAAGAGTTAGGCAGTATACAGAGTATTCACAATAGGTCAAAAGAACACAGTAGAACAAGCAAACACTGACCAGAGCTTGGTGTAAAAGAGATATAATTATTTATTTAAAAACACATCTAGTTAAACACACTGGCACCAATATTAAGCAGTTCAAAATCACGGTCACTAAAAGATATACACTTGCTTCAACGATTATTAGACGAGTCTTAAGTAAAGCAACACTTATTTTCAGACAGCGGTGAGCGCTTAACGAAGATGGCACTCTAATCAATCGGTTAAAAAGGGAGAGAAAGGCAGAGCAAAGATAGAAACAGATCCCAACACTTTCGGAAGAACACAGTAGGAGAAGAAGGCAGATTAAAACCGTAAAGTCAAAGTTAACAAGGCCGGACCCACTTTAAGAGGCTCTGGACGAAATGTATCCAAGGTCACACGGTTCAAAGTGCCCAAAAGTCTCGGAAGGGATTCAGAGAGTTGGACCAATAGAAAGGGACCAGTTAGATGGTCAAGGTGGCCAGCCCAGTCCAGAAGGTTAAGGGATTATTGTTACCTTGTAGCAATCTTTAGAAAGGGAGGCCTGGCGGACACAATACCTTAAAAATGGTAAGAACGCTCCAGTGGGGGCAGTTGTTCCTGGTAGCGGGTGCAAGTCGGTGCTTCGTCCGGGGGAAGAGAGGATCTCGTCGTGGAGGAAAACAGGAGTCCGTTGCACTGCCAGGGAAGAAACCAGCCACGGAGTTCTCAATTAAAAGGAGCAGTCCTTTTATCCGCAGTTCAGTGGTAAGTGGCTATCCGGTTGCCGGGGTGCTTGGCACGGGCAATTCGACCACAAGATGTCCTGGGATGCGAGCAAAGAAGGTAAACTGGTTGTGCCCACCAGTCAAGGGAAGAAGACTCTCCAGCCAGGAGATCTCCTCTGTCGTCGGGAAGTGGTGAGTCAGTTCAGCAGGGCTCCACCGGTGGTGTCGTCATAGCAGGTTGGCTCAGCTTCTCCCTTCTGAAGTTCCAGTCCCAAAAGCCCTGCTTTTATGCAAGAAACCCCCATTCATTCAGCCTAGCTGTCAATCAAACATGCTAAGTGGTGAGCCGGCCAGCTCACCACTTGGGCCAATCACACAAGGGTGTGACTTGAGTTGCCAAGGCAACTCAGTCCAGGGTGCCTGAACCCCCTCCCACACCCCCTGTGGTACCCAGACAGAGTGGCACCACTTTGGAGGGCTTCTGTGTAGAAGCCCACCAAAGGTGGAACAAAGGGCTCGACCTTTGGTTTGGAGTTACAGAGGCGAACACAAACGCCATTTTAAAACCGAGCTCTGGCAGAAAATACCAACCGGTGAATTAATATTAAATAAATAAACCGGCGGTATGTTAGAGGCTATGTTAAAAAAGTATTAGCCTCCAACAATGTGAAAATCCCATAGAGATATATTTGCGGTTGAATATAAAAAGTAGTATCCACTGCCACCAGCCAAAACTCGACGAGGGGGGATGGGACAGTACCCCCTCGAACAACAGACCCAGGGGCAATCTAATTGCCCCTACCAGTACGTCCACAATATGATGGTTCGTACTGGTTCTGTTAGTAATTTGGGACCAGTAAAGCCAATGGTGACTTTACATGCCCTGGGAGACAGTAGTCAGTCCCAGGGTATGGAGTCTATGGTGGGGGGTCACTATGACACCCCGGTGTTACTGCACGGAGGGTGCTGTGTAACACACATAGGAAAAACACATGAGGCCCTATGGAGTAAAGGACCCCACAGCCCATAAAACACATTAACATTCAAAGGAACACCACACATCATGTCCAAGAGTGTGAGGAAAAGAGTGTCACTCTTGGCAAGAGAAAAAAACAAACTCCAGAAATCCAGCAAAGCTGCTGGGGGACTCACTAGGTTAGGACATTCAGCTTAAACAGAGAATTCTCCCTAACAGATACGCTCCCCTAAGATCTAATTTGGTGAAAATTTGTGGGCTCCTTGGACAGCCTCTATAATCTCTTTCATCAATGGCATGGGATACCGGTCTTTTATGGTTAGACTGTTAAGTCCTCGGTAATCGATACATGGTCTTAATTATGTCATCCCTTTCTTTGAAATAAAGAAAAGGGATGCCCCTGCCGATGAGGTGGATTCACGAATTAGTCCATTCTTTAGATTTGTGGCTAATTATTCCTTGAGGGCCTCGTTTTCAGGTAGTGACAAAGGGAACATTCTTCCAAACGGTACTTCTGCGTCTGGAACCAGTTCGATCTTGCAATCCTCCTTTCGGTGAGGTGGAAGATTCCGTGGTTGAGTGTCTAAAAACACATCAGTATATTCTTGGTATTGGTCAGGTATCAAGCTGACACTGTTTATGGATCTGTGTATCATATCATTGTTTGTACTTTCCACTTCGCAGGTTCTGGAATCAAACAATGTTGACAGCAGTAATGGGATTGAAATTCAACCGAGTTCCAACACCAGTCTATGGTTGGGTTGTGTCTTCGAAGCCATGGTATGCCCAAGATAATAGGAAAATGTGCTGCTCTTATCAGATCAAAGGATAGATATTCATGGTGATTGGACATCTGAACGTTTAATTCCTGTGTCTCTTGACTGATGGGTCCGGAGGTTAACTGGGTACCATCAACCCCTTCAACTGGGATAGGTCGTATCTTGGAGCACCTTGGTATCTGATGCTCCAGGGCCCACTTATCGTCCACAAAGGTACCAGCTGCCCCACAATCTAACATAGCTAGACATTCAACAGGATTTCCAATGTTCCAGTCAATAAGAATCTTGATCACCATTAGACTGTTGCTGTCAATTACAGCAGGTTGAGCCAATGCACAGGGATTAATTGTACTTTCCCCTTCTTTTTCCCTGTTCAAGGTCGGGGTCTTTCATTTCCCTGTCTTCTGGGAGGTACCTCGGGACAGTCCCCTAACAAATGAGTATTGGAGCCACAGTACATGCACAGCCCGAGATCTTTGCGTCTCTTTCGTTCGCATGCAGTAAGCGGTCCTCTTGCTGTTCCTATCTGCATAGGTTCTTCAGTTGGTGTCTTTTCAGGTGTTGGGAGTAGGCTAGGTAGGGCAGAAAAAGAACGGGGACTCTTTTTCTCTGCTTTTCTTTCGGTCATACGGTAATCTATCTGCAAAACCAAGGCCACTAGTTCCTGGAAAGACATAGGCCTGGCCACTCTTGCCAATTCGTCTTTTAAGTCTTCATGCAGACCGCAACGGAAAATGGTCTGTTGAGCCGTCTCCAGCCATGCGGCTTCGGTTGCTACGTTCTGAAAGTTGGTGACATATGTTTGTAGGTCCAAGGTTCCTTGACGAATGTCCAGTAGATTCTCAAAAGTTGAATAGAAGACTTCAGGTCTTTCGAATCTTGTTTTCAAATGTGTTACAAAGGTGCCATAGTTGTTTAAGACTGGATCTGAAGCGGTCACCAAGGGAGTTGCCCAGGACAGGGCGTTACCTACTATATTGGAAATCAGAAATCCCACCTTAGCCCTGCCAAGCTCATATGTTTTAGGGCGAAATGTAAAATGTATTGTACAAGCATTGAGGAATTCCTTCACCTTGTTTGGGTTGCCATCAAATTTTCCACAGGGTAGGGAAATGGGAGGTAAGCCTCCCTTGGTGTCTTCTCTCTGTTGAACTTGCTGTCTCAAAGCGGCATTATCCGCTCTGAGGTTTTGCATTTCCAAAGTTAGAGCCTGTATGGCATTGGCCATTTCCTGATATTGTTCGAGGCTAGGCATCTTCTTCAGGTGAAGCAATCTCTCAGGTTTGACAGGTTGATCAAGTACAGTGTCTACACAACTAACCCCACTAGCCCACTCCTCACTTGATGAATCTGTTGGAGATGCAGTAGATTCGTCTGTAGAACTTTCCTTCTTCTTTTCTCTCCAGGTGGTTCTTGTGGACTTGGTTTCGATCTTGTTCTTGGATTTGAAGATAGAAGGACGGGCTCGCCTAGAGTCCACTTTGCCAAAGAGGCTATGTGCCCGGCAGCGGGGACTCCAGGGAGCCCACCCCAAACCAGGGAAAAACCGGATGAAAAAACCCTGGTATATCTTGATATGAGTGGTAGTTGATGCAGTCCGTAGAGAAATCCAGTAAGAGTGAAGGCAAGAGTAGTATTGCCTACAAGTACCAGAATGCACTGGTTGTTGTCATAGTAGGCGATTGCCTGTTGTGCGGATAACACACGGATATAGTGGTACACAAGGAAAGGACTGTGTGTCGGGAACACACCACTCCAACGGTAGACACCGCTCACAGAAAACAATGAAAGCTGGGGAACCGCCCAGCACGGGAGAGAGTACAGCAGTAGCAAGAAGGGCTGAGAGAGATGCAAACAGGTTACGGCGACAGACGCCGCACAAGCGGAGAGGAAAGTAGTCCAGAACGGTAGGAGGCAAGGAGCCGTTTGAGTGGGAAGCAACCCACTAACAAACGACCAACAAGGTAGGCAGAAACCGGGAAGGGAACACAAGAGGGAGCGTAAGCAAACTTGCTCGCGGGAACAAAGTAAGGAAGTTGCAACGCACAGGTGCTTCTCATCTGCTGGTCTTTAAGGCGGCTAATACTGGAAGACTAGAACGCGCTGTGCGTTGCATGGAATAATTCAGTCCTTCTTCCATATCTGTCATGCCTGCTGGACATATTTCTGGACCGGGAACAACCTCTCCATACAGAATGAGTTACTCCCACAGAACCGCTAGACCGTTCTATTTGAAATGGAAGTAGTTTGATGCATTGCCAGGAAAACGCCGTCTGCATTTTTCACGTCGTTAAATTCACGTGACTTAGTTCCGTCATGTGGGTCACGGCTGTACGTACATAAGCAGCGTGGAAACGTTGATCGCTGCTTCTGATTCATTCATTTTTGTCGTTGTGTAGCTGAATTCTGGACCTGCGTCCTCGCATTCCCTTCAGCAACTTCTGTGGCCTTTTGTAGCGTGTTTTCCTCCACACGCTAATTCCTGGACTGCGTGTATCCTGTTTGCGTGTCAAATCTCCACGTGGACGCTGTCTCCAAGCGCGGCTGTCCTGGGCTGCGTGTATCCTGTTCGCGTGGGAAGGAAGTTGCAACACACAGGTGCTTCTCATTTGCTGGTCTTTAAGGCGGCTAATACTGGAAGACTAGAACGCGCTGTGCGTTGCATGGAATAATTCAGTCCTTCTTCCATATCTATCATGCCTGCTGGACATATCTCTGGACCGGGAACAACCTCTCCATACAGAATGAGTTACGCCCATAGAACCGCTAGACCGTTCTATTCTAAATGGAAGTTGTTCGATGCATTTCCAGGAAAACGGCGTCTGCATTTTTCACGTCGTTAAATTCACGTGACTTAGTTCCGTCATGTGGGTAACGGCTGTACGTACATAAGCAGCGTGGAAACGTATATCGCTGCTTCTGATTAATTTATTTTTGGCGTTTGTAGCTGAATTCTGGACCTGTGTCCTCGCATTCCCTTCAGCAACATCTGTGGCCTTTTGTAGCGTGTTTTCCTCCACACGCTAATTCCTGGACTGCGTGTATCCTGTTTGCGTGCCAAATCCCCACGCGGACGCTGTCGCCAAGCGCGGCTGTCCTCGGCTGCGTGTATCCTGTTCGCGTGGGAAGGAAGTTGCAACGCACAGGTGCTTCTCATCTGCTGGTCTTTAAGGCGGTTAATACTGGAAGACTAGAACGCACTGTGCGTTGCATGGAATAATTCAGTCCTTCTTCCATATCGACCATCTCCGCCATACTTTCCATGGGCGATATGTGACACCAGCATAACACAGTTCTGGTTCACCAATGTTCTCCTCAGGATTCCCTCGCATGTTTCAATGCTCTCTAGCATAACAGAGCTCTGCTTCACCAATGTTCTCCTCCCCAGGCTTCCCGTGCCCGTTTCAATGCTCTCTAGAATAGCACAGCTCTGCTTCACCAATGTTTACCTCCTCGTGCTTGCCTCGCCTGCTTCAATGCTCTATAGCATAACACAGCTATGCTTCAGCAATGTTCTCCTCCTCAGGCCTCCCTCACCTGCTTCAATGGTCTCTAGCATAACACAGCTCTGCTTCATCAATGTTCTCCTTCTCAGGCCTCCCTCACCTGCTTCAATGCTTTCTAGCATAACACAGTTCTGCTTCACCAAGGCTCTCCTCCTCGGGCCTCCCTCGACTGCTTCAATGCTCTATAGCATAACACAGCTCTGCTTCAGCAATGTTCTCCTCCTCAGGCCTCCCTCACCTGCTTCAATGCTTTCTAGCATAACACAGTTCTGCTTCACCAAGGCTCTCCTCCTCGGGCCTCCCTTGACTGCTTCAATGCTCTCTAGCATGACACAGTTCTGCTTCACCAATGTTGTCCCCAGGCTTCCCTCGCCTGTTTCATTGCTCTCTAGCATAACACAGCTCTATTTCACCAATGTTCTCCTCTTCAGGCTTCCCTGGCCTGCTTCAATGCTGTCTAGCTTAACACAGCTCTATTTCACCAATGTTCTCCTCCTCAGGCTTCCCTCGCCTGCTTCAATGTTCTCTAGCATAACACAGCTCTGCTTCAGCAATGTTCTCTTCCCCAAGCTTCCCTCGCCTGCGCCAATGCTATCTAGCACAGATCTGCTTCACCAATGTTCTCCTCCTCAGGCTTTCTTTGCCTGTTTCAATGCTCTCTAGCATAACACAGCTCTGCTTCACCAATGTTCTCCTCCTCTGGCTACCCTCGCCTGCTTCAATGCTCTCTAGCATAACACAGCTCTGCTTCACCAATGTTCTCCTTAGGCTTCCCTCGCCTGCTTCAATGCTCTCTAGCATAACACAATTCTGCTTCACCAATGTTCTCCTCAGGTTTCCCTTGCCTGATTCAATGCTCTCCAGCATAACACAGCTCTGCTTCACCAATGTTCTCCTCAGGTTTCCCTTGCCTGATTCAATGCTCTCTAGCATAACACAGCTCTGCTTCACCAATGTTCTTCTCAGGCCTCCCTTGCCTACTTCAATGCTCTCCAGCATAAACCAGTTCTGCTTCACCAATGTTCTCCTCAGGATTCCTTTGCATATTTCAATGCTCTCTAGCATAACACAGCTCTACTTCACCAATGTTCTCCTCCCCAGGCTTCCCTCGCCTGTTTCAATGCTCTCTAGCATAGCACAGCTCTGCTTCAGCAATGTTTACCCCTCGCGCTTGCCTCGCCTGATTCAATGCTCTATAGCATAACACAGCTCTGCTTCAGCAATGTTCTCCTCCTTAGGCCTCCCTCACCTGCGTCAATGCTCTCTAGCATTACAGAGTTCTGCTTCACCAAGGCTCTGCTCCTCAGGCCTCCCTCACCTGCTTCAATGCTCTCTAGCATAACACAGCTCTGCTTCACCAATGTTCTCCTCCTCAGGCTTCCCTTGCCTGCTTCAATGCGCTCTAGCATAACACAGCTCTGCTTCAACAATGTTCTACCTCCTCGGGCTTGCCTCGCCTCGTCTGCTTTAATGCTCTCTAGCATAACACAGCTCTGCTTAACCAATGTTCTCCTCCTCAGGCCTCCCTCACCTGCTTCAATGCTCTCTAGCATAACACAGCTCTGCTTCACCAATGTTCTCCTCTTCAGGCTTCCCTCGCCTGCTTCAATGCTCTCTAGCATAACACAGCTCTGCTTCACCAATGTTCTCCTTAGGGTTCCCTCGCCTGTTTCAAATCTCTCTGGCATAACACAGCTCTGCTTCACCAATGTTCTCCTCCCAAAGATTCCCTCGCCTGCGCCAATGCTATCTAGCATAACACAGCTCTGCTTCACCAATGTTCTCCTCAGGCTTCCCTCGCCTGTTTCAATGCTCACCAGCATAACACAGCTCTGCTTCACCAATGTTCTCTTCATCAGGCCTCCCTTGCCTGTTACAATGCTCTCTAGCATAACACAGCTCTGCTTCACCAATGTTCTCCTCCTCAGGCTTCCCTTGCCTGCTTCAATGCTCTCCAGCATAACACAGCTCTGCTTCACCAATGTTCTCCTCCTCAGGCTTCCCTTGCCTGCTTCAATGCTCTCTAGCATAACACAGTTCTGCTTCGCCAAGGCTCTCCACCTCAGGCCTCCCTAGCCTGCTTCAATGCTCTCTAGCATTACACAGTCCTGCTTCACCAAGGCTCTCTTCCACAGGCTTCCTTCGCCTGCATCAATGATCTCTAGCATAACACAGCTCAGCTTCACCAATGTTCTCCTCTTCAGGCTTCCTTCGCCTGTTTCAATGCTCTCTAGCATAACACAGCTCTGCTTCACCAATGTTCTCCTCATGCCTCCCTTGCCTGCTTCAATGCTCTCCAGCATAACACAGTTCTGCTTCAACAATGTTCTCCTCAGGATTCCCTCGCATGTTTCAATGCTCTCTAGCATAACACAGCTCTGCTTCACCAATGTTCTCCTCCTCAGGCTACCCTCGCCTGCTTCAATGCTCTCTAGCATAACACAGCTCTGCTTCACCAATGTTCTCCTCCTCTGGCTACCCTCGCCTGCTTCAATGCTCTCTAGCAAAACACAGCTCTGCTTCACCAATGTTCTCCTCCCCAGGCCTCCCTCGCCTGTTTCAATGCTCTCTAGCATAGCACAGCTCTGCTTCAGCAATGTTTACCTCCTCGTGCTTGCCTCGCCTGATTCAATGCTCTATAGCATAACACAGCTCTGCTTCAGCAATGTTCTCCTCCTTAGGCCTCCCTCACCTGCTTCAATGCTCTCTAGCATTACAGAGTTCTGCTTCACCAAGGCTCTGCTCCTCAGGCCTCCCTCACCTGCTTCAATGCTCTCTAGCATAACACAGCTCTGCTTCACCAATGTTCTCCTCCTCAGGCTTCCCTTGCCTGCTTCAATGCGCTCTAGAATAACACAGCTTTGCTTCACCAATGTTCTACCTCCTCGGGCTTGCCTCGCCTCGTCTGCTTTAATGCTCTCTAGCATAACACAGCTCAGCTCCACCAATTTTCTCCTCTTCAGGCTTCCCTCGCCTGCTTCAATGCTCTCTAGCATAGCACAGCTCTATTTCACCAATGTTCTCCTCTTCAGGCTTCCATCGCCTGCTTCAATGCTCTCTAGCATAACACAGCTCTGCTTCACCAATGTTGTCCTCAGGCTTCCCTCGCCTGTTTCAATGTTCTCTAGCATAACACAGCTCGGCTTCAGCAATGTTCTCCTCCCCAAGCTTCCCTCGCCTGCGCCAATACTTTCTAGCATAACACAGATCTGCTTCACCAATGTTCTCCTCCTCAGGCTACCCTCTCCTGCTTCAATGCTATCTAGCATAACACAGCTCTGCTTCACCAATGTTCTCCTCCTCAGGCTCCCCTCGCCTGTTTCAATGCTCTCTAGCATAACACAACCCTGCTTTACCAATGTTCTACTAATCAGGCCTCTCTCGCCTTCTTCAACGCTCTCTAGCATCGCCCAGCCCTGCTTCACCAATGTTCTCCTCAGGCTTCTCTCGCCTGTTTCATTGCTCTACAGCATAACACAGTTCTGCTTCACCAATGTTCTCCTCCTCAGGCTTCCCTTGCTCGCTTCAATTCTCTCTAGCATGACACAGCTCTGCTTCACCAATGTTATCCTCCTCAGGCTACCCTTGCCTGCTTCAATGCTCTCTAGCATAACACAATTCTGCTTCACCAAGGCTCTCCTCCTCAGGCCTCCCTAGCCTGCTTCAATGCTCTCTTGCATTACACAGTTCTGCTTCACCAATGTTCTTCTCCTCAGGTTTCCCTCGCCTGCTTCAATGCTCTCTAGCATAAACCAGCTCTGCTTCACCAATGTTCTCCTCCCCAGGCTTCCCTTGCCTGTTTCAATGGTCTCTAGCATAACACAGCTCTGCTCACCAATGTTCTCCTCAGGCCTCCCTTGCCTGCTTCAATGCTCTCCAGCATAAACCAGTTCTGCTTCACCAATGTTCTCCTCAGGATTCCTTCGCATATTTCAATGCTCTCTAGCATAACACAGCTCTGCTTCACCAATGTTCTCCTCCCCAGGCTTCCCTCGCCCGTTTCAATGCTCTCTAGCATAGCACAGCTCTGCTTCACCAATGTTTACGTCCTCGTGCTTGCCTCGCCTGCATCAATGCTCTGTAGCATAACGCAGCTCTGCTTCAGCAATGTCCTCCTCCTCAGGCCTCCCTCACCTGCTTTAATGCTCTCTAGCATTACACAGTTGTGCTACACCAAGGCTCTCCTCCTCATGCCTCCCTCACCTGCTTCGATGGTCTCTAGCATAACACAGCTCTGCTTCACCAATGTTCTCCTCCTCAGGCTTCCCTTGCCTGCTTCAATGCGCTCTAGCATAACACACCTCTGCTTCACCAATGTTCTACCTCCTCGGGCTTGCCTCACCTTGCCTGCTTTAATGCTCTTTAGCATAACACAGCTCTGTTTAACCAATGTTCTCCTCCTCAGGCCTCCCTCACCTACTTCAATGCTATCTAGCATAAAACAGCTCTGCTTCACCAATGTTCTCCTCTTCAGGCTTCCCTCGCCTGTTTCAATGCTCTCTAGCATAACACAGCTCGGCTTCACCAATGTTCTCCTCCCAAAGATTCCCTCGCCTGCGCCAATGCTATCTAGCATAACACAGCTCTGCTTCACCAATGTTCTCCTCAGGCTTCTCTCGCCTGTTTCAATGCATTCCTATAGCATAACACAGCTCTACTTCGCCAATGTTCTCCTCATCAGGCCTCCCTTGCCTGCTTCAATGCTCTCTAGCATAACACAGCTCTGCTTCACCAATGTTCTCCTCCTCAGGCTTCCCTTGCCTACTTCAATGCTCTCTAGCATAACACAGTTCGGCTTTCCCAAGGCTCTCCTCCTCAGGCCTCCCTAGCCTGCTTCAATGCTCTCTAGCATTACACAGTCCTGCTTCACCAAGGCTCTCCTCCTCAGGCTTCCCTTGCCTGCATCAATGATCTCTAGCATAATACAGCTCTGTTTCACCAATGTTCTTCTCCTCAGGCTTCCCTCGCCTGTTTCAATGCTCTCTAGCATAACACAGCTCGGCTTCACCAATGTTCTCCTCCTCAGGCTCCCCTCGCCTCCTTCAATGCTATCTAGCATAACACAGCTCTGCTTCACCAATGTTCTCCTCCTCAGGCTCCCCTTTCCTGTTTCAATGCTCTCCAGCATAACACAACCCTGCTTTACCAATGTTCTACTTCTCAGGCCTCTCTAGCATCGCACAGCTCTGCTTCACCAATGTTCTCCTCAGGCTTCCCTCGCCTGTTTCAATGCTATCCAGCATAACACAGTTCTGCTTCACCAATGTTCTCCTCCTCAGGCTTCCCTTGCCTGCTTCAATGCTCTCTAGCATAACACAGCTCTGCTTCACCAATGTTCTCCTCCTCTGGCTTCCCTTGCCTGCTTCAATGCTCTCTAGCATAAAACAATTCTGCTTCACCAAGGCTCTCCTCCTCAGGCTTCCCTTGCCTGCTTCAATGCTCTCTAGCATAACACAGCTCTGCTTCACCAATGTTCTCCTCCTCTGGCTTCCCTTGCCTGCTTCAATGCTCTCTAGCATAAAACAATTCTGCTTCACCAATGTTCTCCTCCCCAGGCTTCTCTTGCCTGTTTCAATGCTCTCTAGCATAACACAGCTCTGCTCACCAATGTTCTCCTCAGGCCTCCCTTGCCTGCTTCAATGCTCTCCAGCATAAAACAGTTCTGCTTCACCAATGTTCTCCTCAGGATTCCCTCGCATGTTTCAATGCTCTCTAGCATAACACAGCTCTGCTTCACCAATGTTCTCCTCCCCAGGCTTCCCTCGCCCGTTTCAATGCTCTCTAGCATAGCACAGCTCTGCTTCACCAATGTTTACCTCCTCGTGCTTGCCTCGCCTGCTTCAATGCTCTATAGCATAACACAGCTCTGCTTCAGCAATGTTCTCCTCCTCAGGCCTCCCTCACCTGCTTCAATGCTCTCTAGCATAACACAGTTCTGCTTCACCGAAGCTGTCCTCCTCAGGCCTCCCTCGCCTGCTTTAATGCTCTCTAGCATTACACAGTTTTGCTTCAACAAGGCTCTCCTCCTCAGGCCTCCCTCACCTGCTTCAATGCTCTCTGGCATAACACAGCTCTGCTTCACCAATGTTTTCCTCAGGCATCCCTCGCCTTTTTCAATGATTTCTAGCGTAACACAGCTCTGCTTCACCAATTTTCTCCTCTTCAGACTTCCCTCGCCTGCTTCAATGCTCTCTAGCATAACACAGCTCTGCTTCACCAATGCTCTCCTTAGGGTTCCTTCGCCTGTTTCAATGCTCTCTAGCATAACACAGCTCTGCTTCACCAATGTTGTCCTCAGGCTTCCCTCACCCGTTTCAATGCTCTCTAGCATAATACGCTCTGCTTCACCAATGTTCTCCTCAGGCTTCCCTTGCCTGTTTCAATGCTCACCAGCATAACACAGTTCTGCTTCACCAATGTTCAACTCCTCAGGCTTCCCTTGCCTGCTTCAATGCTCTCTAGCATAACACAGCTCTGCTTCACCAATGTCCTCCTCCTCAGGCTTCCCTTGCCTGCTTCAATGCTCTCTAGCATTACACAGTCCTGCTTCACCAAGGCTCTCCTCCTCAGGCCTCCCTATCTTCCTTCAATGCTCTCTATTATTACACAGTCCTGCTTCACCAAGGCTCTCCTCCTCAGGCTTCCCTTGCCTCCATCAATGATCTCTAGCATAACACAGTTCTGCTTCACCAAGGCTCTCCTCCTCGGGCTTCCCTCACCTGTTTCAATGCTCTCTAGCATAACACAGCTCTGCTTCAGCAATGTTCTCCTCAAGCCTCCCTTGCTTGCTTCAATGCTCTCTAGCATAACACAGTTCTGCTTCACCAATGTTCTCCTCCCCAGGCTTCCCTCGCTCGTTTCAATGCTCTCTAGCATAGCACAGCTCTGCTTCACCAATGTTCTCCTCAGGATTCCCTCGCATGTTTCAATGCTCTCTAGCATAACACAGCTCTGCTTCTACAGTGTGCTCCTCCCCAGGCTTCCCTCGCCCGTTTCAATGCTCTCTAGCATAGCACATCTCTGCTTCACCAATGTTTACCTCCTCAGGCCTCCCTCACCTGCTTCAATGCTCCCTAGCATAACACAGTTCTGCTTCAGCAATGTTCTCCTCCTCAGGCCTCCCTCACCTGCTTCAATGCTCCCTAGCATAACACAGTTCTGCTTCACCAAGGCTCTCCTCCTCAGGCCTCCCTCACCTGCTTCAATGCTCTCTAGCATAATACAGTTCTGCTTCACCAATGTTCTCCTACTCAGGCTTCCCTCGCCTGTTTCAATGCTCTCTAGCATAACACAGCTCTGCTTCACCAATGTTCTCCTCTTCAGGCTTCCCTCGCCTGTTTCAATGCTCTCCTGCATAACACAGCTCTGCTTCAACAATGTTCTCCTCCCCAGACTTCTTTGCCTGTTTCAATGCTCTCCAGCATAACACAGCTCTGCTTCACCAACATTCTCCTCCTCAGGCTTCCCTTGCCTGCTTCAATGCTCTCTAGCATAACACAGTTCTGCTTCACCAATGTTCTCCTCCTCAGGTTACCCTCGCAGGCTTCAATGCTCTCTAGCATAACACAGCTCTGCTTCACCAATGGTCTCCTCTTCAGGCTTCCCTCGCCTGCTTCAATGCTCTCTAGCCTAACACAGCTCTATTTCACCAATGTTCTCCTCTTAAGGCTTCCCTCACCTGCTTCAATGCTCTCTAGCATAACACAGCTCTGCTTCACCAATGTTCTCCTCCCCAGGCTTCCCTTGCCGGTTTCAATGCTCTCTAGCATAGCACAGCTTTGCTTCCCCAATGTTTACCTCCTCATGCTTGCCTCGCCTGTTTCAATGCTCTACAGCATTACACAGTTCTGCTTCACCAATGTTCTCCTACTCAGGCTCCCTCGCCTGTTTCAATGCTCTCTAGCATAACACATCTCTGCTTCACCAATGTTCTCCTCTTCAGGCTTCCCTCGCCTGCTTCAATGCTCTCTAGCATAACACAGCTCTGCTTCACCAATGGTCTCCTCTTCAGGCTTCCCTCGCCTGCATCAATGCTCTCTAGCCTAACACAGCTCTATTTCACCAATGTTCTCCTCTTAAGGCTTCCCTCACCTGCTTCAATGCTCTCTAGCATAACACAGCTCTGCTTCACCAATGTTCTCCTCAGGCTTCCCTCGCCTGTTTCAATGCTCTCTAGCATAACACAGCTCGGCTTCACCAATGTTCTCCTACTCAGGCTACCCTCGCCTGATTCAATGCTATCTAGCATAACACAGTTCTGCTTCACCAATGTTCTCCTCCTCAGGCTACCCTCGCCTGCTTCAACGCTCTCTAGCATTGCACAGCTCTGCTTCACCAATGTTCTCCTCCTCAGGCTTCCCATGCCTGCTTCAATGCTCTCTAGCATAACACAATTCTGCATCACCAAGGCACTCCTCCTCAGGCCTCCCTAGCCTGCTTCAATGCTCTCAAGCATTACACAGTTCTGCTTCCCCAAGGCTCTCCTCCTCAGGCTTCCCTTGCCTGCTTCAATGATCTCTAGCATAACACAGCTCTGCTTCACCAATGTTCTCCTCCTCAGGTTTCCCTCGCCTGCTTCAATGCTCTCTAGCATAAACCAGCTCTGCTTCACCAATGTTCTCCTCCCCAGGCTTCCCTTGCCTGTTTCAATGCTCTCTAGCATAACACAGTTCTGCTCACCAATGTTCTCCTCAGGCTTCCCTTGCCTGCTTCAATGCTCTCCAGCATAAGCCAGTTCTGCTTCACCAATGTTCTCCTCAGGATTCCCTCACATGTTTCAATGCTCTCTAGCATAACACAGGTCTGCTTCACCAATCTTCTCCTCCCCAGGCTTCCCTCGGCCGTTTCAATGCTCTCTAGCATAGCAATGTTCACCTCCTCAGGCTTCCCTCGCCTGTTTCAATGATCTCTAGCATAACACAGCTCTGCTTCACCAATGTTCTCCTCATCAGGCCTCCCTTGCCTGCTTCAATGCTCTCTAGCATAACACAGCTCTGCTTCAGCAATGTTCTCCTCCTCAGGCCTCCCTCACCTGCTTCAATGCTCTCTAGCATAACACAGTTCTGCTTCACCAAGGCTGTCCTCCTCAGGCCTCCCTCACCTGCTTCAATGCTCTCTAGCATAACACAGCTGTGCTTCACAAATGTTCACCTCCTCAGGCTTCCCTCGCCTGTTTCAATGCTCTCTAGCATAATACAGCTCTGCTTCACCAATGTTCTCCTCCTCAGGCTACCCTCGCCTGTTTCAATGCTCTCTAGCATTTCACAGTTCTGCTTCACCAAGGATCTCCTCCTCAGGCCTCCCTCACCTGCTTCAATGCTCTCTAGCATAACACAGCTGTGCTTCACCAATGTTCACCTCCTCAGGCCTCCCTCACCTGCTTCAATGCTCTCTAGCATAACACAGCTCTGCTTCACCAATGTTCTCCTCCTCAGGCTCCCCTTGCCTGTTTCAATGCTCTCTAGCATAACTCAACCCTGCTTTACCAATGTTCTACTCCTCAGGCCTTTCTCGTCTGCTTCAACGCTCTCTAGCATCGCACAGCTCTGCTTCACCAATGTTCACCTCCTCAGGCTTCCCTCGCCTGTTTCAATGCTCTCTAGCATAACACAGCTCTGCTTCACCAATGTTCTCCTCCTCAGGCTACCCTCGCCTGCTTCAATGCTATCTAGCATAACACAGCTCTGCTTCACCAATGCTCTCCTCCTCAGGCTCCCCTCGCCTGTTTCAATGCTCTCTAGCATAACTCAACCCTGCTTTACCAATGTTCTACTCTTCAGGCCTTTCTCGTCTGCTTCAACGCTCTCTAGCATCGCACAGCTCTGCTTCACCAATGTTCTCGTCCTCAGGCTCCCCTCGCCAGTTTCAATGCTATATAGCATAACGCAACCCTGCTTTACCAATGTTCTACTCCTCAGGCCTCTCTCGCCTGCTTCAACGCTCTCTAGCATCGCACAGCTCTGCTTCACCAATGTTCACCTCCTCAGGCTTCCCTCGCCTGTTTCAATGCTCTCCAGCATAACATAGCTCTGCTTCACCAACGTTCTCCTCCTCAGGCTTCCCTTGCCTGCTTCAATGCTCTCTAGCATAACACAGTTCTGCTTCACCAATGTTCTCCTCCTCAGGTTTCCCTCGCAGGCTTCAATGATCTCTAGCATAAACCAGCTCTGCTTCACCAATGTTCTCCTCCCCAGGCTTCCCTTGCCGGTTTCAATGCTCTCTAGCATAGCACAGCTTTGCTTCACCAATGTTTACCTCCTCATGCTTGCCTCGCCTGTTTCAATGCTCTACAGCATTACACAGTTCTGCTTCACCAATGTTCTCCTACTCAGGCTCCCTCGCCTGTTTCAATGCTCTCTAGCATAACACATCTCTGCTTCACCAATGTTCTCCTCTTCAGGCTTCCCTCGCCTGCTTCAATGCTCTCTAGCATAACACAGCTCTGCTTCACCAATGGTCTCCTCTTCAGGCTTCCCTCACCTGCTTCAATGCTCTCTAGCCTAACACAGCTCTATTTCACCAATGTTCTCCTCTTAAGGCTTCCCTCACCTGCTTCAATGCTCTCTAGCATAACACAGCTCGGCTTCACCAATGTTCTCCTACTCAGGCTACCCTCGTCTGATTCAATGCTATCTAGCATAACACAGTTCTGCTTCACCAATGTTCTCCTCCTCAGGCTACCCTCGCCTGCTTCAACGCTCTCTAGCATCGCACAGCTCTGCTTTACCAATGTTCTCCTCCTCAGGCTTCTCTTGCCTGCTTCAATGCTCTCTAGCTTAACACAATTCTGCATCACCAAGGCTCTCCTCCTCAGGCCTCCCTAGCCTGCTTCAATGCTCTCAAGCATTACACAGTTCTGCTTCCCCAAGGCTCTCCTCCTCAGGCTTCCCTTGCCTGCTTCAATGATCTCTAGCATAACACAGCTCTGCTTCACCAATGTTCTCCTCCTCAGGTTTCCCTCGCCTGCTTCAATGCTCTCTAGCATAAACCAGCTCTGCTTCACCAATGTTCTCCTCCCCAGGCTTCCCTTGCCTGTTTCAATGCTCTCTAGCATAACACAGTTCTGCTAACCAATGTTCTCCTCAGGCTTCCCTTGCCTGCTCAATGCTCTCCAGCATAAGCCAGTTCTGCTTCACCAATGTTCTCCTCAGGATTCCCTCACATGTTTCAATGCTCTCTAGCATAACACAGCTCTGCTTCACCAATCTTCTCCTCCCCAGGCTTCCCTCGCCCGTTTCAATGCTCTCTAGCATAGCACAGCTCTGCTTCACCAATGTTCACCTCCTCAGGCTTCCCTCGCCTGTTTCAATGCTCTCTAGCATAACACAGCTCTGCTTCACCAATGTTCTCCTCATCAGGCCTCCCTTGCCTGCTTCAATGCTCTCTAGCATAACACAGCTCTGCTTCAGCAATGTTCTCCTCCTCAGGCCTCCCTCACCTGCTTCAATGCTCTCTAGCATAACAGTTCTGCTTCACCAAGGCTGTCCTCCTCAGGCCTCCCTCACCTGCTTCAATGCTCTCTAGCATAACACAGCTGTGCTTCACCAATGTTCACCTCCTCAGGCTTCCCTCGCCTGTTTCAATGCTCTCTAGCATAATACAGCTCTGCTTCACCAATGTTCTCCTCCTCAGGCTACCCTCACCTGTTTCAATGCTCTCTAGCATTTCACAGTTCTGCTTCACCAAGGATCTCCTCCTCAGGCCTCCCTCACCTGCTTCAATGCTCTCTAGCATAACACAGCTGTGCTTCACCAATGTTCACCTCCTCAGGCTTCCCTCGACTGTTTCAATGCTCTGTAGCATAATACAGCTCTGCTTCACCAATGTTCTCCTCCTCAGGCTACCCTCGCCTGCTTCAATGCTATCTAGCATAACACAGCTCTGCTTCACCAATGTTCTCCTCCTCAGGCTCCCCTTGACTGTTTCAATGCTCTCTAGCATAACTCAACCCTGCTTTACCAATGTTCTACTCCTCAGGCCTTTCTCGTCTGCTTCAACGCTCTCTAGCATCGCACAGCTCTGCTTCAGCAATGTTCTGGTCCTCAGGCTCCCCTCGCCTGTTTCAATGCTATATAGCATAACGCAACCCTGCTTTACCAATGTTCTACTCCTCAGGCCTCTCTCGCCTGCTTCAACGCTCTCTAGCATCGCACAGCTCTGCTTCACCAATGGTCTCCTCTTCAGGCTTCCCTCGCCTGCTTCAATGCTCCCTAGCCTAACACAGCTCTATTTCACCAATGTTCTCCTCTTAAGGCTTCCCTCACCTGCTTCAATGCTCTCTAGCATAACACAGCTCTGCTTCACCAATGTTCTCCTCAGGCTTCCCTCGCCTGTTTCAATGCTCTCTAGCATAACACAGCTTGGCTTCACCAATGTTCTCCTACTCAGGCTACACTCGTCTGATTCAATGCTATCTAGCATAACACAGTTCTGCTTCAACAATGTTCTCATCCTCAGGCTACCCTCGCCTGCTTCAACGCTCTCTAGCATCGCACAGCTCTGCTTCACCAATGTTCTCCTCCTCAGGCTTCCCTTGCCTGCTTCAATGCTCTCTAGCATAACGCAATTCTGCATCACCAAGGCTCTCCTCCTCAGGCCTCCCTAGCCTGCTTCAATGCTCTCAAGCATTACACAGTTCTGCTTCCCCAAGGCTCTCCTCCTCAGGCTTCCCTTGCCTGCTTCAATGATCTCTAGCATAACACAGCTCTGCTTCACCAATGTTCTCCTCCTCAGGTTTCCCTCACCTGCTTCAATGCTCTCTAGCAGAAACCAGCTCTGCTTCACCAATGTTCTCCTCCCCAGGCTTCCCTTGCCTGTTTCAATGCTCTCTAGCATAACACAGTGCTGCTCACCAATGTTCTCCTCAGGCTTCCCTTGCCTGCTTCAATGCTCTCCAGCATAAGCCAGTTCTGCTTCACCAATGTTCTCCTCAGGATGCCCTCACATGTTTCAATGCTCTCTAGCATAGCACAGCTCTGCTTCACCAATGTTTACCTCCTCGTGCTTGCCTCGCCTGCTTCAATGCTCTATAGCATAACACAGCTCTGCTTCAGCAATGTTCTCCTCCTCAGGCCTCCCTCACCTGCTTCAATGCTCTCTAGCATAACACAGTTCTGCTTCACCAAGGCTGTCCTCCTCAGGCCTCCCTCACCTGCTTCAATGCTCTCTAGCATAACACAGCTGTGCTTCACCAATGTTCACCTCCTCAGGCGTCCCTCGCCCTTTTCAATGCTCTCTAGCATAATACAGCTCTGCTTCACCAATGTTCTCCTCCTCAGGCTACCCTTGCCTGTTTCAATGCTCTCTAGCATTTCACAGTTCTGCTTCACCAAGGATCTCCTCCTCAGGCCTCCCTCACCTGCTTCAATGCTCTCTAGCATAACACAGCTGTGCTTCACCAATGTTCACCTCCTCAGGCTTCCCTCGCCTGTTTCAATGCTCTCTAGCATAATACAGCTCTGCTTCACCAATGTTCTCCTCCTCAGGCTACCCTCGCCTGCTTCAATGCTATCTAGCATAACACAGCTCTGCTTCACCAATGTTCTCCTCCTCAGGCTCCCCTTGCCTGTTTCAATGCTCTCTAGCATAACTCAACCCTGCTTTACCAATGTTCTACTCCTCAGGCCTTTCTCGTCTGCTTCAACGCTCTCTAGCATCGCACAGCTCTGCTTCACCAATGTTCTGGTCCTCAGGCTCCCCTCGCCTGTTTCAATGCTATATAGCATAACGCGACCCTGCTTTACCAATGTTCTACTCCTCAGGCCTCTCTCGCCTGCTTCAACACTCTCTAGCATCGCACAGCTCTGCTTCACCAATGTTCTCCTCCTCAGGCTTCCCTTGCCTGCTTCAATGCTCTCTAGCATAAACCAGCTCTGCTTCACCAATGTTCTCCTCCTCAGGCTCCCCTCGCCTGTTTCAATGCTCTCTAGCATAACACAACCCTGCTTTACCAATGTTCTACTCCTCAGGCCTCTCTCACCTGCTTCAACGCTCTCTAGGATAACACAGCTCTGCTTCACCAATGTTCTCCTCCTCAGGCTTCCCTTGCCTGCGTCAATGCTCTCCAGCATAACACAGTTCTGCTTCACCAATGTTCTCCTCCTCTGGCTTCCCTTGCCTGCTTCAATGCTCTCTATCATAACACAGCTCTACTTCACCAATGTTCTCCTCCTAAGGCTTCCCCCACCGGTTTCAATGCTCTCTAGCATAACGCAACCCTGCTTTACCAATGTTCTACTCCTCAGGCCTCTCTCGCCTGCTTCAACGCTCTCTAGCATCGCACAGCTCTGCTTCAACAATGTTCTCCTCAGGCTTCCCTCGCCTGTTTCAATGCTCTCCAGGATAACACAGTTCTGTTTCACCAATGTTCTCCTCCTCAGGCTTCCCTTGCCTGCGTCAATGCTCTCCAGCATAACACAGTTCTGCTTCACCAATGTTCTCCTCCTCTGGCTTCCCTTGCCTGCTTCAATGCTCTCTATCATAACACAGCTCTACTTCACCAATGTTCTCCTCCTAAGGCTTCCCCCACCGGTTTCAATGCTCTCTAGCATAACGCAACCCTGCTTTACCAATGTTCTACTCCTCAGGCCTCTCTCGCCTGCTTCAACGCTCTCTAGCATCGCACAGCTCTGCTTCAACAATGTTCTCCTCAGGCTTCCCTCGCCTGTTTCAATGCTCTCCAGCATTACACAGTTCTGCTTCACCAAGGCTCTCCTCCTCCGGCTTCCCTTGCCTGCTTCAATGATCTCTAGCATAACACAGCTCTGCTTCACCAATGTTCTCCTCCTCAGGTTTCCCTCACCTGCTTCAATGCTCTCTAGCATAAACCAGCTCTGCTTCACCAATGTTCTCCTCAGGCCTCCCTTTCCTGCTTCAATGCTCTCCAGCATAACACAGTTCTGCTTCACCAATGTTCTCCTCAGGATTTCCTTGCATTTTTCAATGCTCTCTAGCATAACACAGCTCTGCTTCACCAATGTTCTCCTCCGCAGGCTCCCCTCACCTGTTTCAATGCTCTCCAGCATAACACAGTTCTGCTTCGCCAATGTTCCCCTCCTCAGGCTTCCCTTGCCTGTTACAATGCTCTATAGCATAACACAGCTCTGCTTCACCAAAGTTCTTCTCCTCAGGCTTCCCTTGCCTGCTTCAATGCTCTCTAGCATAACACATCTCTGCTTCACCAATGTTCTCCTCCTCAGGCTTCCCTTGCCTGCTTCAATGCTCTCTAGCATAACACAGCTCTGCTTCACCAAGGCTCTCCTCCCCAGGCTTCCCTCACCTGTTTCAATGCTGTCTAGCATAACACATTTCTGCTTCACCAAGGCTCTCCTCCTCAGGCCTCCCTCGCCTGCTTCAATTCTCTCTAGCATAATACAGTTCTGCTTCACCAATGTTCTCCTACTCAGGCTTCGCTCGCCTGTTTCAATGTTCTCTAGCCTAACACAGCTCTGTTTCACAAATGTTCTTCTCCTCAGACTTCCCTCGCCTGTTTCAATGCTCTCTAGAATATAACACAGCTCTGCTTCACCAATGTTCTCCTCCTCAGGCTCCCCTCGCCTGTTTCAATGCTCTCCAGCATAACACAGTTCTGCTTCGCCAATGTTCCCCTCCTCAGGCCTCCCTTGCCTGTTACAATGCTCTCTAGCATAACACAGCTCTGCTTCACCAAAGTTCTCCTCCTCAGGCTTCCCTTGCCTGCTTCAATGCTCTCTAGCATAACACATCTGTGCTTCACCAATGTTCTCCTCCTCAGGCTTCCTTTGCCTGCTTCAATGCTATCTAGCATTACACAGTTCTGCTTCACCAAGGCTTTCCTCCTCAGGCTTCCCTTGTCTGCTTCAATGATCTCTAGCATAACACAGCTCTGCTTCACCAATGTTCTCCTCCTCAGGTATCCCTCGCCTGTTTCAATGCTCTCTAGCATAACACAGCTCTGTTTCACCAATGTTCTCCTTAGGGTTCTATGCTAGAGAGCATAGAAATGGGCGAGGGAAGCCTGGGGAGAAGAACATTGGTGAAGCAGAGCTTCGTTATGCTAGAGAGCATTGGAACAGGCGAGGGAAGCCTGCTTCAATGCTATCTAGCATTACACAGTTCTGCTTCACTAACACTTTCCTCCTCAGGCTTCCCTTGTCTGCTTCAATGATCTCTAGCATAACACAGCTCTGCTTCACCAATGTTCTCCTACTCGGGCTTCCCTCACCTGTTTCAATGTTCTCTAGCATAACACAGCTCTGTTTCACCAATGTTCTTCTCCTCAGACTTCCCTCGCCTGTTTCAATGCTCTCTAGAATATAACACAGCTCTGCTTCACCAATGTTCCCCTCCTCAGGCCTCCCTTGACTGTTACAATGCTCTCTAGCATAACACAGCTCTGCTTCACCAAAGTTCTCCTCCTCAGGCTTCCCTTGCCTGCTTCAATGCTCTCTAGCATAACACATCTCTGCTTAACCAATGTTCTCCTACTCAGGCTTCCCTCGTCTGTTTCAATGCTGTCTAGCATAACACAGTTCTGCTTCACCAAGGCTCTCCTCCTCAGGCCTCCCTCGCCTGCTTCAATGCTCTCTAGCATAATACAGTTCTGCTTCACCAATGTTCTCCTACTCAGGCTTCCCTCGTCTGTTTCAATGTTCTCTAGCATAACACAGTTCTGCTTCACCAAGGCTCTACGCCTCAGGCATATCTCGCCTGCTTCAATGCTCTCTAGCATAATACAGTTCTGCTTCACCAATGTTCTCCTACTCAGGCTTCCCTCGCCTGCTTCAATGCTCTCTAGCATAACACAGCTCTGCTTCACCAATGTTCTCCTTAGGGTTCTATGCTAGAGAGCATTGAAATGGGCGAGGGAAGCCTGGGGAGGAGAACATTGTTGAAGCAGAGCTGTGTTATGCTAGAGAGCATTGAAACAGGGGAGGGAAGCCTGCTTCAATGCTATCTAGCATTACACAGTTCTGCTTCACCAAGGATTTCCTCCTCAGGCTTCCCTTGTCTGCTTCAATGATCTCTAGCATAACACAGCTCTGCTTCACCAATGTTCTCCTCCTCAGGTTTCCCTCGCCTGTTTCAATGCTCTCTAGCATAACACAGCTCTGCTTCAACAATGTTCTCCTCCCCAGACTTCCCCTGCCTGTTTCAATGCTCTCTAGCATAACACAGCTCTGTTTCACCAATGTTCTCCTTAGGGTTCTATGCTAGAGAGCATTGAAATGGGCGAGGGAAGCCTGGGGAGGAGAACATTGGTGAAGCAGAGCTGTGTTATGCTAGAGAGCATTTAAACAGGCGAGGGAAGCCTGCTTCAATGCTATCTAGCATTACACAGTTCTGCTTCACCAAGGCTTTCCTCCTCAGGCTTCCCTTATCTGCTTCAATGATCTCTAGCATAACACAGCTCTGCTTCACCAATGTTCTCCTCCTCAGGTTTTCCTCGCCTGTTTCAATGCTCTCTAGCATAACACAGCTCTGCTTCAACAATGTTCTCCTCCCCAGACTTCCCTTGCCTGTTTCAATGCTCTCTAGCATAACACAGGTCTGCTTCACCAATGTTCTCCTCCTCAGGCTCCACTCGCCTGCTTCAATCCTATCTAGCATAACACAGCTCTGCTTCACCAATGTTCTCCTCCTCAGGCTCCCCTCGCCTGTTTCAATGCTCTCTAGCATAACACAACCCTGCTTTACCAATGTTCTACTCCTCAGGCCTCTCTCACCTGCTTCAACGCTCTCTAGCATAACACAGCTCTGCTTCAACAATGTTCTCCTCCCCAGACTTCCCTTGCCTGTTTCAATGCTCTCTAGCATAACACAGGTCTGCTTCACCAATCTTTTCCGCCCCAGGCTCCCCTCGACTGCTTCAATCCTATCTAGCATAACACAGCTCTGCTTACCAATGTTCTCCTCCTCAGGCTCCCCTCGCCTGTTTCAATGCTCTCTAGCATAACGCAACCCTGCTTTACCAATGTTCTACTCCTCAGGCCTCTCTCACCTGCTTCAACGCTCTCTAGCATCGCACAGCTCTGCTTCAACAATGTTCTCCTCAGGCTTCCCTCGCCTGTTTCAATGCTCTCCAGCATAACACAGCTCTGCTTCACCAATGTTGCCCTCAGGCTTCCCTTGCCTGCTTCAATGCTCTCTAGCATTACACAGTTCTGCTTCACCAAGGCTCTCCTCCTCAGGCCTCCCTAGCCTGCTTCAATGCTCTCTAGCATAACACAGCTCTGCTTCACCAATGTTCTCCTCCTCAGGTTTCCCTCGCCTGCTTCAATGCTCTCTAGCATAAACCAGCTCTGCTTCACCAATGTTCTCCTCAGGATTCCCTTACATGTTTCAATGCTCTCTAGCATAACACAGCTCTGCTTCACCAATCTTCTCCTCCCCAGGCTTCCCTCGCCCGTTTCAATGCTCTCTAGCATAGCACAGCTCTGCTTCACCAATGTTCACCTCCTCAGGCTTCCCTCGCCTGTTTCAATGCTCTCTAGCATAACACAGCTCTGCTTCACCAATGTTCTCCTCATCAGGCCTCCCTTGCCTGCTTCAATGCTCTCTAGCATAACACAGCTCTGCTTCAGCAATGTTCTCCTCCTCAGGCCTCCCTCACCTGCTTCAATGCTCTCTAGCATAACAGTTCTGCTTCACCAAGGCTGTCCTCCTCAGGCCTCCCTCACCTGCTTCAATGCTCTCTAGCATAACACAACTGTGCTTCACCAATGTTCACCTCCTCAGGCTTCCCTCGCCTGTTTCAATGCTCTCTAGCATAATACAGCTCTGCTTCACCAATGTTCTCCTCCTCAGGCTACCCTCACCTGTTTCAATGCTCTCTAGCATTTCACAGTTCTGCTTCACCAAGGATCTCCTCCTCAGGCCTCCCTCACCTGCTTCAATGCTCTCTAGCATAACACAGCTGTGCTTCACCAATGTTCACCTCCTCAGGCTTCCCTCGACTGTTTCAATGCTCTGTAGCATAATACAGCTCTGCTTCACCAATGTTCTCCTCCTCAGGCTACCCTCGCCTGCTTCAATGCTATCTAGCATAACACAGCTCTGCTTCACCAATGTTCTCCTCCTCAGGCTCCCCTTGACTGTTTCAATGCTCTCTAGCATAACTCAACCCTGCTTTACCAATGTTCTACTCCTCAGGCCTTTCTCGTCTGCTTCAACGCTCTCTAGCATCGCACAGCTCTGCTTCAGCAATGTTCTGGTCCTCAGGCTCCCCTCGCCTGTTTCAATGCTATATAGCATAACGCAACCCTGCTTTACCAATGTTCTACTCCTCAGGCCTCTCTCGCCTGCTTCAACGCTCTCTAGCATCGCACAGCTCTGCTTCACCAATGGTCTCCTCTTCAGGCTTCCCTCGCCTGCTTCAATGCTCCCTAGCCTAACACAGCTCTATTTCACCAATGTTCTCCTCTTAAGGCTTCCCTCACCTGCTTCAATGCTCTCTAGCATAACACAGCTCTGCTTCACCAATGTTCTCCTCAGGCTTCCCTCGCCTGTTTCAATGCTCTCTAGCATAACACAGCTCTGCTTCACCAATGTTCTCCTCAGGCTTCCCTCGCCTGTTTCAATGCTATCTAGCATAACACAGTTCTGCTTCAACAATGTTCTCATCCTCAGGCTACCCTCGCCTGCTTCAACGCTCTCTAGCATCGCACAGCTCTGCTTCACCAATGTTCTCCTCCTCAGGCTTCCCTTGCCTGCTTCAATGCTCTCTAGCATAATGCAATTCTGCATCACCAAGGCTCTCCTCCTCAGGCCTCCCTAGCCTGCTTCAATGCTCTCAAGCATTACACAGTTCTGCTTCCCCAAGGCTCTCCTCCTCAGGCTTCCCTTGCCTGCTTCAATGATCTCTAGCATAACACAGCTCTGCTTCACCAATGTTCTCCTCCTCAGGTTTCCCTCACCTGCTTCAATGCTCTCTAGCAGAAACCAGCTCTGCTTCACCAATGTTCTCCTCCCCAGGCTTCCCTTGCCTGTTTCAATGCTCTCTAGCATAACACAGTGCTGCTCACCAATGTTCTCCTCAGGCTTCCCTTGCCTGCTTCAATGCTCTCCAGCATAAGCCAGTTCTGCTTCACCAATGTTCTCCTCAGGATGCCCTCACATGTTTCAATGCTCTCTAGCATAGCACAGCTCTGCTTCACCAATGTTTACCTCCTCGTGCTTGCCTCGCCTGCTTCAATGCTCTATAGCATAACACAGCTCTGCTTCAGCAATGTTCTCCTCCTCAGGCCTCCCTCACCTGCTTCAATGCTCTCTAGCATAACACAGTTCTGCTTCACCAAGGCTGTCCTCCTCAGGCCTCCCTCACCTGCTTCAATGCTCTCTAGCATAACACAGCTGTGCTTCACCAATGTTCACCTCCTCAGGCGTCCCTCGCCCTTTTCAATGCTCTCTAGCATAATACAGCTCTGCTTCACCAATGTTCTCCTCCTCAGGCTACCCTTGCCTGTTTCAATGCTCTCTAGCATTTCACAGTTCTGCTTCACCAAGGATCTCCTCCTCAGGCCTCCCTCACCTGCTTCAATGCTCTCTAGCATAACACAGCTGTGCTTCACCAATGTTCACCTCCTCAGGCTTCCCTCGCCTGTTTCAATGCTCTCTAGCATAATACAGCTCTGCTTCACCAATGTTCTCCTCCTCAGGCTACCCTCGCCTGCTTCAATGCTATCTAGCATAACACAGCTCTGCTTCACCAATGTTCTCCTCCTCAGGCTCCCCTTGCCTGTTTCAATGCTCTCTAGCATAACTCAACCCTGCTTTACCAATGTTCTACTCCTCAGGCCTTTCTCGTCTGCTTCAACGCTCTCTAGCATCGCACAGCTCTGCTTCACCAATGTTCTGGTCCTCAGGCTCCCCTCGCCTGTTTCAATGCTATATAGCATAACGCAACCCTGCTTTACCAATGTTCTACTCCTCAGGCCTCTCTCGCCTGCTTCAACACTCTCTAGCATCGCACAGCTCTGCTTCACCAATGTTCTCCTCCTCAGGCTTCCCTTGCCTGCTTCAATGCTCTCTAGCATAAACCAGCTCTGCTTCACCAATGTTCTCCTCCTCAGGCTCCCCTCGCCTGTTTCAATGCTCTCTAGCATAACACAACCCTGCTTTACCAATGTTCTACTCCTCAGGCCTCTCTCACCTGCTTCAACGCTCTCTAGGATAACACAGCTCTGCTTCACCAATGTTCTCCTCCTCAGGCTTCCCTTGCCTGCGTCAATGCTCTCCAGCATAACACAGCTCTACTTCACCAATGTTCTCCTCCTAAGGCTTCCCCCACCGGTTTCAATGCTCTCTAGCATAACGCAACCCTGCTTTACCAATGTTCTACTCCTCAGGCCTCTCTCGCCTGCTTCAACGCTCTCTAGCATCGCACAGCTCTGCTTCAACAATGTTCTCCTCAGGCTTCCCTCGCCTGTTTCAATGCTCTCCAGGATAACACAGTTCTGTTTCACCAATGTTCTCCTCCTCAGGCTTCCCTTGCCTGCGTCAATGCTCTCCAGCATAACACAGTTCTGCTTCACCAATGTTCTCCTCCTCTGGCTTCCCTTGCCTGCTTCAATGCTCTCTATCATAACACAGCTCTACTTCACCAATGTTCTCCTCCTAAGGCTTCCCCCACCGGTTTCAATGCTCTCTAGCATAACGCAACCCTGCTTTACCAATGTTCTACTCCTCAGGCCTCTCTCGCCTGCTTCAACGCTCTCTAGCATCGCACAGCTCTGCTTCAACAATGTTCTCCTCAGGCTTCCCTCGCCTGTTTCAATGCTCTCCAGCATTACACAGTTCTGCTTCACCAAGGCTCTCCTCCTCGGGCTTCCCTTGCCTGCTTCAATGATCTCTAGCATAACACAGCTCTGCTTCACCAATGTTCTCCTCCTCAGGTTTCCCTCACCTGCTTCAATGCTCTCTAGCATAAACCAGCTCTGCTTCACCAATGTTCTCCTCAGGCCTCCCTTTCCTGCTTCAATGCTCTCCAGCATAACACAGTTCTGCTTCACCAATGTTCTCCTCAGGATTTCCTTGCATTTTTCAATGCTCTCTAGCATAACACAGCTCTGCTTCACCAATGTTCTCCTCCGCAGGCTCCCCTCACCTGTTTCAATGCTCTCCAGCATAACACAGTTCTGCTTCGCCAATGTTCCCCTCCTCAGGCTTCCCTTGCCTGTTACAATGCTCTATAGCATAACACAGCTCTGCTTCACCAAAGTTCTTCTCCTCAGGCTTCCCTTGCCTGCTTCAATGCTCTCTAGCATAACACATCTCTGCTTCACCAATGTTCTCCTCCTCAGGCTTCCCTTGCCTGCTTCAATGCTCTCTAGCATAACACAGCTCTGCTTCACCAAGGCTCTCCTCCCCAGGCTTCCCTCACCTGTTTCAATGCTGTCTAGCATAACACATTTCTGCTTCACCAAGGCTCTCCTCCTCAGGCCTCCCTCGCCTGCTTCAATTCTCTCTAGCATAATACAGTTCTGCTTCACCAATGTTCTCCTACTCAGGCTTCGCTCGCCTGTTTCAATGTTCTCTAGCCTAACACAGCTCTGTTTCACAAATGTTCTTCTCCTCAGACTTCCCTCGCCTGTTTCAATGCTCTCTAGAATATAACACAGCTCTGCTTCACCAATGTTCTCCTCCTCAGGCTCCCCTCGCCTGTTTCAATGCTCTCCAGCATAACACAGTTCTGCTTCGCCAATGTTCCCCTCCTCAGGCCTCCCTTGCCTGTTACAATGCTCTCTAGCATAACACAGCTCTGCTTCACCAAAGTTCTCCTCCTCAGGCTTCCCTTGCCTGCTTCAATGCTCTCTAGCATAACACATCTGTGCTTCACCAATGTTCTCCTCCTCAGGCTTCCTTTGCCTGCTTCAATGCTATCTAGCATTACACAGTTCTGCTTCACCAAGGCTTTCCTCCTCAGGCTTCCCTTGTCTGCTTCAATGATCTCTAGCATAACACAGCTCTGCTTCACCAATGTTCTCCTCCTCAGGTATCCCTCGCCTGTTTCAATGCTCTCTAGCATAACACAGCTCTGTTTCACCAATGTTCTCCTTAGGGTTCTATGCTAGAGAGCATAGAAATGGGCGAGGGAAGCCTGGGGAGAAGAACATTGGTGAAGCAGAGCTTCGTTATGCTAGAGAGCATTGGAACAGGCGAGGGAAGCCTGCTTCAATGCTATCTAGCATTACACAGTTCTGCTTCACTAACACTTTCCTCCTCAGGCTTCCCTTGTCTGCTTCAATGATCTCTAGCATAACACAGCTCTGCTTCACCAATGTTCTCCTACTCGGGCTTCCCTCACCTGTTTCAATGTTCTCTAGCATAACACAGCTCTGTTTCACCAATGTTCTTCTCCTCAGACTTCCCTCGCCTGTTTCAATGCTCTCTAGAATATAACACAGCTCTGCTTCACCAATGTTCCCCTCCTCAGGCCTCCCTTGACTGTTACAATGCTCTCTAGCATAACACAGCTCTGCTTCACCAAAGTTCTCCTCCTCAGGCTTCCCTTGCCTGCTTCAATGCTCTCTAGCATAACACATCTCTGCTTAACCAATGTTCTCCTACTCAGGCTTCCCTCGTCTGTTTCAATGCTGTCTAGCATAACACAGTTCTGCTTCACCAAGGCTCTCCTCCTCAGGCCTCCCTCGCCTGCTTCAATGCTCTCTAGCATAATACAGTTCTGCTTCACCAATGTTCTCCTACTCAGGCTTCCCTCGTCTGTTTCAATGTTCTCTAGCATAACACAGTTCTGCTTCACCAAGGCTCTACGCCTCAGGCATATCTCGCCTGCTTCAATGCTCTCTAGCATAATACAGTTCTGCTTCACCAATGTTCTCCTACTCAGGCTTCCCTCGCCTGCTTCAATGCTCTCTAGCATAACACAGCTCTGCTTCACCAATGTTCTCCTTAGGGTTCTATGCTAGAGAGCATTGAAATGGGCGAGGGAAGCCTGGGGAGGAGAACATTGTTGAAGCAGAGCTGTGTTATGCTAGAGAGCATTGAAACAGGGGAGGGAAGCCTGCTTCAATGCTATCTAGCATTACACAGTTCTGCTTCACCAAGGATTTCCTCCTCAGGCTTCCCTTGTCTGCTTCAATGATCTCTAGCATAACACAGCTCTGCTTCACCAATGTTCTCCTCCTCAGGTTTCCCTCGCCTGTTTCAATGCTCTCTAGCATAACACAGCTCTGCTTCAACAATGTTCTCCTCCCCAGACTTCCCCTGCCTGTTTCAATGCTCTCTAGCATAACACAGCTCTGTTTCACCAATGTTCTCCTTAGGGTTCTATGCTAGAGAGCATTGAAATGGGCGAGGGAAGCCTGGGGAGGAGAACATTGGTGAAGCAGAGCTGTGTTATGCTAGAGAGCATTTAAACAGGCGAGGGAAGCCTGCTTCAATGCTATCTAGCATTACACAGTTCTGCTTCACCAAGACTTTCCTCCTCAGGCTTCCCTTATCTGCTTCAATGATCTCTAGCATAACACAGCTCTGCTTCACCAATGTTCTCCTCCTCAGGTTTTCCTCGCCTGTTTCAATGCTCTCTAGCATAACACAGCTCTGCTTCAACAATGTTCTCCTCCCCAGACTTCCCTTGCCTGTTTCAATGCTCTCTAGCATAACACAGGTCTGCTTCACCAATGTTCTCCTCCTCAGGCTCCACTCGCCTGCTTCAATCCTATCTAGCATTACACAGCTCTGCTTCACCAATGTTCTCCTCCTCAGGCTCCCCTCGCCTGTTTCAATGCTCTCTAGCATAACACAACCCTGCTTTACCAATGTTCTACTCCTCAGGCCTCTCTCACCTGCTTCAACGCTCTCTAGCATAACACAGCTCTGCTTCAACAATGTTCTCCTCCCCAGACTTCCCTTGCCTGTTTCAATGCTCTCTAGCATAACACAGGTCTGCTTCACCAATCTTTTCCGCCCCAGGCTCCCCTCGACTGCTTCAATCCTATCTAGCATAACACAGCTCTGCTTACCAATGTTCTCCTCCTCAGGCTCCCCTCGCCTGTTTCAATGCTCTCTAGCATAACGCAACCCTGCTTTACCAATGTTCTACTCCTCAGGCCTCTCTCACCTGCTTCAACGCTCTCTAGCATCGCACAGCTCTGCTTCAACAATGTTCTCCTCAGGCTTCCCTCGCCTGTTTCAATGCTCTCCAGCATAACACAGCTCTGCTTCACCAATGTTGCCCTCAGGCTTCCCTTGCCTGCTTCAATGCTCTCTAGCATTACACAGTTCTGCTTCACCAAGGCTCTCCTCCTCAGGCCTCCCTAGCCTGCTTCAATGCTCTCTAGCATAACACAGCTCTGCTTCACCAATGTTCTCCTCCTCAGGTTTCCCTCGCCTGCTTCAATGCTCTCTAGCATAAACCAGCTCTGCTTCACCAATGTTCTCCTCAGGCCTCCCTTTCCTGCTTCAATGCTCTCCAGCATAACACAGTTCTGCTTCACCAATGTTCTCCTCGGGATTCCCTTGCATTTTTCAATGCTCTCTAGCATAACACAGCTCTGCTTTACCAATGTTCTCCTACTCAGGCTTCCCTCGCCTACTTCAATGCTATCTAGCATAAAACAGCTCCGCGTCACCAATGTTCTCCTCAGGCTTCCCTCGCCTGCTTCAATGCTCTCCAGCATAACACAGTTCGGCTTCGCCAGTGTTCCCCTCCTCAGGCCTCCCTTGCCTGTCACAATGCTCTCTAGCATAACATAGCTCTGATTCACCAATGTTATCCTCCTCAGGCTTCCCTTGCCTGCTTCAATGCTCTCTAGCATAACACATCTCAGCTTCACCAATGTTGTCCTCCTCAGGCTTCCCTTGCCTGCTTCAATGCTATCTAGCATAACACAGCTCTGCTTCACCAAGGCTCTCCTCCCCAGGCTTCCCTTGCCTGTTTCAATGCTGTCTAGCATAACACAGTTTTGCTTCACCAAGACTCTCCTCCTCAGGCCTCCCTCGCCTGCTTCAATGCTCTCTAGCATAATACAGTTCTGCTTCACCAATGTTCTCCTACTCAGGCTTCCCTCGCCTGTTTCAATGCTCTCTAGCATAACACAGCTCTGCTTCACCAATGTTCTCCTTAGGCTTCTATGCTAGAGAGCACTGAAACGGGTGAGGGAAGCCTGGGGAGGAGAACATTGGTGAAACAGAGCTGTGTTATGCTAGAGAGCATTGAAACATGCGAGGGAATCCTGCTTCAATGCTATCTAGCATTACACAGTTCTGCTTCACCAAGGCTTTCCCCCTCAGGCTTCCCTTATCTGCTTCAATGATCTCTAGCACAACACAGCTCTGCTTCACCAATGTTCTCCTCCTCAGTTTTCCCTCGCCTGTTTCAATGCTCTCTAGCATAACACAGCTCTGCTTCAACAATGTTCTCCTCCCCAGACTTCCCTTGCCTGTTTCAATGCTCTCTAGCATAACACAAGTCTGCTTCACCAATGTTCTCCTCCTCAGGCTCCCCGTGCCTGCTTCAATCCTATCTAGCATAACACAGCTCTGCTTCACCAATGTTCTCCTCCTCAGGCTCCCCTCGCCTGTTTCAATGCTCTCTAGCATAACACAACCCTGCTTTACCAATGTTCTACTCCTCAGGCCTCTCTCACCTGCTTCAACGCTCTCTAGCATAACACAGCTCTGCTTCAACAATGTTCTCCTCCCCAGACTTCCCTTGCCTGTTTCAATGCTCTCTAGCATAACACAGGTCTGCTTCACCAATGTTCTCCGCCCCAGGCTCCCCTCGACTGCTTCAATCCTATCTAGCATAACACAGCTCTGCTTACCAATGTTCTCCTCCTCAGGCTCCCCTCGCCTGTTTCAATGCTCTCTAGCATAACGCAACCCTGCTTTACCAATGTTCTACTCCTCAGGCCTCTCTCACCTGCTTCAACGCTCTCTAGCATCGCACAGCTCTGCTTCAACAATGTTCTCCTCAGGCTTCCCTCGCCTGTTTCAATGCTCTCCAGCAGAACACAGCTCTGCTTCACCAATGTTGCCCTCAGGCTTCCCTTGCCTGCTTCAATGCTCTCTAGCATTACACAGTTCTGCTTCACCAAGGCTCTCCTCCTGAGGCCTCCCTAGCCTGCTTCAATGCTCTCTAGCATAACACAGCTCTTCTTCACCAATGTTCTCCTCCTCAGGTTTCCCTCGCCTGCTTCAATGCTCTCTAGCATAAACCAGCTCTGCTTCACCAATGTTCTCCTCAGGCCTCCCTTTCCTGCTTCAATGCTCTCCAGCATAACACAGTTCTGCTTCACCAATGTTCTCCTCAGGATTCCCTTGCATTTTTCAATGCTCTCTAGCATAACACAGCTCTGCTTTACCAATGTTCTCCTACTCAGGCTTCCCTCGCCTGCTTCAATGCTATCTAGCATAAAACAGCTCTGCATCACCAATGTTCTCCTCAGGCTTCCCTCGCCTGCTTCAATGCTCTCCAGCATAACACAGTTCGGCTTCGCCAATGTTCCCCTCCTCAGGCCTCCCTTGCCTGTTACAATGCTCTCTAGCATAACACATCTCTGCTTCACCAATGTTGTCCTCCTCAGGCTTCCCTTGCCTGCTTCAATGTCATCTAGCATAACACAGCTCTGCTTCACCAAGGCTCTCCTCTCCAGGCTTCCCTTGCCTGTTTCAATGCTGTCTAGCATAACACAGTTTTGCTTCACCAAGGCTCTCCTCCTCAGGCCTCCCTCTCCTGCTTCAATGCTCTCTAGCATAATACAGTTCTGCTTCACCAATGTTCTCCTACTCAGGCTTCCCTCGCCTGTTTCAATGCTCTCTAGCATAACACAGCTCTGCTTCACCAATGTTCTCCTTAGGGTTCTATGCTAGAGAGCACTGAAACGGGTGAGGGAAGCCTGGGGAGGAGAACATTGGTGAAACAGAGCTGTGTTATGCTAGAGAGCATTGAAACATGCGAGGGAATCCTGCTTCAATGCTATCTAGCATTACACAGTTCTGCTTCACCAAGGCTTTCCTCCTCAGGCTTCCCTTATCTGCTTCAATGATCTCTAGCATAACACAGCTCTGCTTCACCAATGTTCTCCTCCTCAGGTTTCCCTCGCCTGTTTCAATGCTCTCTAGCATAACACAGCTCTGCTTCAACAATGTTCTCCTCCCCAGACCTCCCTTGCATGTTTCAATGCTCTCTAGCATAACACAGGTCTGCTTCACCAATGTTCTCCTCCTCAGGCTCCCCGCGCCTGCTTCAATCCTATCTAGCATAACACAGCTCTGCTTCACCAATGTTCTCCTCCTCAGGCTCCCCTCGCCTGTTTCAATGCTCTCTAGCATAACACAACCCTGCTTTACCAATGTTCTACTCCTCAGGCCTCTCTCACCTGCTTCAACGCTCTCTAGCCTAACACAGCTCTGCTTCAACAATGTTCTCCTCCCCAGACTTTCCTTGCCTGTTTCAATGCTCTCTAGCATAACACAGGTCTGCTTCACCAATGTTCTCCGCCCCAGGCTCCCCTCGACTGCTTCAATCCTATCTAGCATAACACAGCTCTGCTTACCAATGTTCTCCTCCTCAGGCTCCCCTCGCCTGTTTCAATGCTCCCTAGCATAACGCAACCCTGCTTTACCAATGTTCTACTCCTCAGGCCTCTCTCACCTGCTTCAACGCTCTCTAGCATCGCACAGCTCTGCTTCAACAATGTTCTCCTCAGGCTTCCCTCGCCTGTTTCAATGCTCTCCAGCAGAACACAGCTCTGCTTCACCAATGTTGCCCTCAGGCTTCCCTTGCCTGCTTCAATGCTCTCTGGCATTACACAGTTCTGCTTCACCAAGGCTCTCCTCCTCAGGCCTCCCTAGCCTGCTTCAATGCTCTCTAGCATAACACAGCTCTGCTTCACCAATATTCTCCTCCTCAGGTTTCCCTCGCCTGCTTCAATGCTCTCTAGCATAAACCAGCTCTGCTTCACCAATGTTCTCCTCAGGCCTCCCTTTCCTGCTTCAATGCTCTCCAGCATAACACAGTTCTGCTTCACCAATGTTCTCCTCAGGATTCCCTTGCATTTTTCAATGCTCTCTAGCATAACACAGCTCTGCTTTACCAATGTTCTCCTACTCAGGCTTCCCTCGCCTGCTTCAATGCTATCTAGCATAAAACAGCTCTGCATCACCAATGTTCTCCTCAGGCTTCCCTCGCCTGCTTCAATGCTCTCCAGCATAACACAGTTCGGCTTCGCCAATGTTCCCCTTCTCAGGCCTCCCTTGCCTGTTACAATGCTCTCTAGCATAACATAGCTCTGCTTCACCAATGTTATCCTCCTCAGGCTTCCCTTGCCTGCTTCAATGCTCTCTAGCATAAAACATCTCTGCTTCACCAATGTTCTCCTCCTCAGGCTTCCCTTGCCTGCTTCAATGCTATCTAGCATAACACAGCTCTGCTTCACCAAGGCTCTCCTCCCCAGGCTTCCCTTACCTGTTTCAATGCTGTCTAGCATAACACAGTTTTGCTTCACCAAGGCTCTCCTCCTCAGGCCTCCCTCGCCTGTGTCAATGCTCTCTAGCATAATACAGTTCTGCTTCACCAATGTTCACCTACTCAGGCTTCCCTCGCCTGTTTCAATGCTCTCTAGCATAACACAGCTCTGCTTCACCAATGTTCTCCTTAGGGTTCTATGCTAGAGAGCACTGAAACGGGCGAGGGAAGCCTGGGGAGGAGAACATTGGTGAGACAGAGCTGTGTTATGCTAGAGAGCATTGAAACATGCGAGGGAATCCTGCTTCAATGCTATCTAGCATTACACAGTTCTGCTTCACCAAGGCTTTCCTCCTCAGGCTTCCCTTGCCTGCTTCAATGATCTCTAGCATAACACAGCTCTGCTTCACCAGTGTTCTCCTCCTAAGGCTTCCCTCGCCTGCTTCAATGCTCTCTAGCATAACACAGCTCTGCTTCACCAATGTTCTCCTCCTCAGGCTACCCTCGACTGCTTCAATGCTATCTAGCATAACACAGCTCTGCTTCACCAATGTTCTCTTCCTCAGGCTCCCCTCGCCTGTTTCAATGCTCTCTAGCATAACGCAACCCTGCTTTATCAATGTTCTACTCCTCAGGCCTCTCTCGCCTACTTCAACGCTCTCTAGCATCACACAGCTCTGCTTCACCAAGGCTCTCCTCCTCAGGCTTCCCTTGCCTGCTTCAATGCTCTCTAGCATAACACTGCTCTGCTTCACCAATGTTCTCCTCAGGCTTCCCTCGCCTGTTTCAATGCTCTCCAGCATAACACAGCTCTGCTTCACCAATGTTCTCCTCCTCGGGCTTCCCTTGCCTGCTTCAATGCTCTCTAGCATAACACAGTTCTGGCTTCACCAATGTTCTCCTCCTCGGGCTTCCCTTGCCTGCTTCAATGCTCTCTAGCATAACACAATTCTGCTTCACCAAGGCTCTCCTCCTCAGGCCTCCATAGCCTGCTTCAATGCTCCGTAGCATTGCACAGTTCTGCTTCACCAAGGCTTTCCTCCTCAGGCTTCCCTTGCCTGCTTCAATGCTCTCAAGCATAACACAGCTCGGCTCCATCAATATTCTCCTCCCCAGACTTCCCTTGCCTGTTTCAATGCTCTCTAGCATAACACAGCTCTACTTCACCAATATTCTCCTCCTCAGGCTTCCCTCGCCTGCTTCAATGCTATCTAGCATAACACAGCTCTGCTTCACCAATGTTCTCCTCCTCTGGCTTCCCTTGCCTGTTTCAATGCGTTTAGGGAGAATTTTCTGTTTAGGCTGAATTTCCTAAGCTAGCGAGTCCCCCAGCAGCTTTGCTGGATTTTTTGGGTTTATTTCTTTCTCCTGCCAAGAGTGAGACTCTTTTACCCTCACTCTTGGGCATGATTTGAGTGTGTTTCTTTGAATCTAGATGTGTTTAATGGGCTATGGGGTCTTTTACTCCATAGGGCTTCATGTGTTTTTGTGATGTGTGTTACACAGCACCCTCAGTGCAGTAACACAGGGGTGTCATAGTGACCCCCCAATATAGACTCCATACCCTGGGACTGACTACTGTCTCCCAGGGCATGTTAAGTCACCCTTGACTTTACTAGTCTCAAATTCTGAACAGAACCAGTACGAACCATCATATTGTGGACGTACTGGCCGGGGCAATGCGATTGCCCTGAGGTCTGTTAGTCGAGGGGGGCACATCTCCATCCCCCCTGATCAAGTTTTGGCTGGTGGCACTGGATACTACTTTTTATATTCAACCGCGAATATATCTCTATGGGATTTCCCATTGTTCGAGGCTACCAACTTTAATTATTTAATTCCTATAGCCTCAAACATACCGCTGTTTTTCTTTTTTTTTTATATTAATTCTCCGGTTGGTATTTTTTGCCAGAACTCGGTTCTAAAATGGCGTTTGTGTTCTCTTCTGTGACTCCAACCCAAGTCGAGCCCTTTGATCCACTTTTTGGCGGGCTTCTCCACAGAAGCCCTCCAAAGTGGTGCCACTCTGTCAGGGGTACTTAGGAGGGGTGGAGGGGGATTTAGGCACCCTGGACTGAGTTGCCTAGGCAACTCAAGTCGCACTCCGTCCTGATTGGCCCAAGTGATGAGCCGGCCGGCTCACCACTTAGCATGTTTGAGTGACAGCTAGGCTGAGTGAATGGGGGTTTTCTGCATAAAAGCAGGGCTTTGGGGACTGGAACTTTAGAAGTTGCCACAGGACCAAAGAATCCGACGAGGCAGAAGCTGAGCCGACCTGCTACGACGACACCACCGGTGGAGCCCTGCTGAACTGTCTCACCACTTTTCCCAACGACAGAGGAGATCTCCAGCCCTGAGAGTCTTCTTCCTTCGACTGGTGGGGATAACCAGTCTGCTTCCTTTTTCGCTTCCTGGAGCATCTCGTGGCCGCCTCGCCTGTTCCAAGCACCCCGGCAACCGGGATACCACGTTTCACCCCTACTGCGAATCAAAGGGTAGTACCTTTAACCGGAAAACTCTGCGGCTGGTTTCTTCCCTGGCAGTGCAACGACCTTCATCTTTCCTCCACGTCGAGATCTTCTCTTCTTCTGGACGACGCTGCAACTTGCACCCGCTGCCAGGAACAACTGCCCCCGCTGGAGGATCCTTTCCACCTATGGTACCGTGTTCCCCCTGGCTTCCCTTGCAACTGACCGTACGGGGTAGATTTAGCCCCCGGCTTTCGACCCTGGGTTAGCCTGGGACAACCTGGCTAAACTTTTCTGAGCCTCTCTAAACCCTTTCTGAACTCCCTACAAGACTTTCAAAGCCTATTGTAATTGTGTGATCTTGGGCGCATTTGTGCTCTGCTCTCTCTAAGAGTGGGCCCGGCCGATGGACTTTGGCTCACCAGTAACTTTTGTCTTTTCTGCCTTGCTAAAGTGTTCCACAGTATTAGAGTAGTGTATCTTCCTACATTCTGCCTTTTTCCCTCCCTTTTTCATTAACTTATTGGAGTGCCATCTATAGTTAAGCGCTCACCTCTGTCTGGAAATAAGTGGTGTTAACTAAGACTTGTCTGATAAGGAATAAGGGATATATATATAATAATAGTAACTGTGTTTAGAGTCATTTACAATAATAGTGCTGGAGTGTTTCAATAAGTGTGTTTTTAAATAAATAATTATATACCTTGATACCAAAGCTCTGGTCAAGTGTTTGCGTGTGCTACTGTATCTGAGTGCCTATTGTGTATACTTTGCATACTGCCTAACTCTTCTTGAGGGAAGTCTGACTGCTCAGCCACAGCTACCATGTAAATCTGGGTGGTGCAGACTGCTACCAAGTGGGTTTACTGCTAACACCTGTAGTCCTAAATCTTTTGCAGTTCTCCCAAAGGGAACTGCACAGGTTTCTGCCTAACAAATGCTCTCTAGACAGCTCTGCTTCACCAATGTTCTCCTCCTCAGGCTTCCCTCGCCGCTTTCAATGCATCTCTATAGGATAATACAGCTCTGCTTCACCAATGTTCTCCTCCTCAGGCCTCCCTCACCTGCTTCAATGCTCTCTAGCATAACACAGCTCTGCTTCACCAATGTTCACCTCCTCAGGCTTCCCTCGCCTGTTTCAATGCTCTCCAGCATAACACAGCTCTGCTTCACCAATGTTCTCCTCCTCGGGCTTCCCTTGCCTGCTTCAATGCTCTCTAGCATAACACAGTTCTGGCTTCACCAATGTTCTCCTCGGGCTTCCCTTGCCTGCTTCAATGCTCTCTAGCATAACACAATTCTGCTTCACCAAGGCTCTCCTCCTCAGGCCTCCATAGCCTGCTTCAATGCTCTGTAGCATTGCACAGTTCTGCTTCACCAAGGCTTTCCTCCTCAGGCTTCCCTTGCCTGCTTCAATGCTCTCAAGCATAACACAGCTCGGCTCCATCAATATTCTCCTCCCCAGACTTCCCTTGCCTGTTTCAATGCTCTCTAGCATAACACAGCTCTACTTCACCAATATTCTCCTCCTCAGGCTTCCCTCGCCTGCTTCAATGCTATCTAGCATAACACAGCTCTGCTTCACCAATGTTCTCCTCCTCAGGCTTCCCTTGCCTGTTTCAATGCGTTTAGGGAGAATTTTCTGTTTAGGCTGAATTTCCTAAGCTAGTGAGTCCCCCAGCAGCTTTGCTGGATTTTTTGGGTTTATTTCTTTCTCCTGCCAAGAGTGAGACTCTTTTACCCTCACTCTTGGGCATGATTTGAGTGTGTTTCTTTGAATCTAGATGTGTTTAATGGGCTATGGGGTCTTTTACTCCATAGGGCTTCATGTGTTTTTGTGATGTGTGTTACACAGCACCCTCAGTGCAGTAACACAGGGGTGTCATAGTGACCCCCCAATATAGACTCCATACCCTGGGACTGACTACTGTCTCCCAGGGCATGTTAAGTCACCCTTGACTTTACTAGTCTCAAATTCTGAACAGAACCAGTACGAACCATCATATTGTGGACGTACTGGCCGGGGCAATGCGATTGCCCTGAGGTCTGTTAGTCGAGGGGGGGCACGTCTCCATCCCCCCTGATCAAGTTTTGGCTGGTGGCACTGGATACTACTTTTTATATTCAACCGCAAATATATCTCTATGGGATTTCCCATTGTTCGAGGCTACCAACTTTAATTATTTAATTCCTATAGCCTCAAACATACCGCTCTTTTTCTTTTTTTTTTATATTAATTCTCCGGTTGGTATTTTTTGCCAGAACTCGGTTCTAAAATGGCGTTTGTGTTCTCTTCTGTGACTCCAACCCAAGTCGAGCCCTTTGATCCACTTTTTGGCGGGCTTCTCCACAGAAGCCCTCCAAAGTGGTGCCACTCTGTCAGGGGTACTTAGGAGGGGTGGAGGGGGATTTAGGCACCCTGGACTGAGTTGCCTAGGCAACTCAAGTCGCACTCCGTCCTGATTGGCCCAAGTGATGAGCCGGCCGGCTCACCACTTAGCATGTTTGAGTGACAGCTAGGCTGAGTGAATGGGGGTTTTCTGCATAAAAGCAGGGCTTTGGGGACTGGAACTTTAGAAGTCGCCACAGGACCAAAGAATCCGACGAGGCAGAAGCTGAGCCGACCTGCTACGACGACACCACCGGTGGAGCCCTGCTGAACTGTCTCACCACTTTTCCCAACGACAGAGGAGATCTCCAGCCCTGAGAGTCTTCTTCCTTCGACTGGTGGGGATAACCAGTCTGCTTCCTTTTTCGCTTCCTGGAGCATCTCGTGGCCGCCTCGCCTGTTCCAAGCACCCCGGCAACCGGGATACCACGTTTCACCCCTACTGCGAATCAAAGGGTAGTACCTTTAACCGGAAAACCCTGCGGCTGGTTTCTTCCCTGGCAGTGCAACGACCTTCATCTTTCCTCCACGTCGAGATCTTCTCTTCTTCTGGACGACGCTGCAACTTGCACCCGCTGCCAGGAACAACTGCCCCCGCTGGAGGATCCTTTCCACCTATGGTACCGTGTTCCCCCTGGCTTCCCTTGCAACTGACCGTACGGGGTAGATTTAGCCCCCGGCTTTCGACCCTGGGTTAGCCTGGGACAACCTGGCTAAACTTTTCTGAGCCTCTCTAAACCCTTTCTGAACTCCCTACAAGACTTTCAAAGCCTATTGTAATTGTGTGATCTTGGGCGCATTTGTGCTCTGCTCTCTCTAAGAGTGGGCCCGGCCGATGGACTTTGCCTCACCAGTAACTTTTGTCTTTTCTGCCTTGCTAAAGTGTTCCACAGTATTAGAGTAGTGTATCTTCCTACATTCTGCCTTTTTCCCTCCCTTTTTCATTAACTTATTGGAGTGCCATCTATAGTTAAGCGCTCACCTCTGTCTGGAAATAAGTGGTGTTAACTAAGACTTGTCTGATAAGGAATAAGGGATATATATATAATAATAGTAACTGTGTTTAGAGTCATTTACAATAATAGTGCTGGAGTGTTTCAATAAGTGTGTTTTTAAATAAATAATTATATACCTTGATACCAAAGCTCTGGTCAAGTGTTTGCGTGTGCTACTGTATCTGAGTGCCTATTGTGTATACTTTGCATACTGCCTAACTCTTCTTGAGGGAAGTCTGACTGCTCAGCCACAGCTACCATGTAAATCTGGGTGGTGCAGACTGCTACCAAGTGGGTTTACTGCTAACACCTGTAGTCCTAAATCTTTTGCAGTGCTCCCAAAGGGAACTGCACAGGTTTCTGCCTAACAAATGCTCTCTAGACAGCTCTGCTTCACCAATGTTCTCCTCCTCAGGCTTCCCTCGCCGCTTTCAATGCATCTCTATAGGATAATACAGCTCTGCTTCACCAATGTTCTCCTCCTCAGGCCTCCCTCACCTGCTTCAATGCTCTCTAGCATAACACAGCTCTGCTTCACCAATGTTCACCTCCTCAGGCTTGCCTCGCCTGCTTTAATGCTCTCTAGCATAACACAACTCTGCTTCACCAATGTTCTCCTATTCAGGCCTCCCTCACCTGCTTCAATGCTCTCTAGCATAACACAGCTCTGCTTCACCAATGTTCTCCTCAGGCCTCTCTCGCCTGCTTCAACGCTCTCTAGCATCACGCAGCTCTGCTTCACCAATGTTCTCCTCAGGCTTCCCTCGCCTGTTTCAATGCTCTCCAGCATAACACAGTTCTGCTTTGCCATTGTTCTCCTCCTCAGGCCTCCCGTGCCTGCTTCAATGCTCTCAAGCATAACACAGCTCTGCTTCACCAATGTTCACCTCCTCAGGCTTCCCTCGCCTGTTTCAATGCTCTCTAGCATAACACAGCTCTGCTTTACCAATGTTCTCCTACTCAGGCTTCCCTCGCCTGCTTCAATGCTCTCTAGCATAACACAACCCTGCTTTACCAATGTTCTACTCCTCAGGCTTCCCTCGCCTGTTTCAATGCTCGCTAGCATAACACAGCTCTGCTTTACCAATGTTCTCCTACTCAGGCTTCCCTCGCCTGCTTCAATGCTCTCTAGCATAACACAACCCTGCTTTACCAATGTTCTACTCCTCAGGCCTCTCTCGCCTGCTTCAATGCTCTCTAGCATCACACAGCTCTGCGTCACCAATGTTCTCCTCAGGCTTCCCTCGCCTGCTTCAATGCTCTCCAGCATAACACAGTTCTGCTTCACCAGGCTCCCCTCTTCAGGCCGCCTCCATAGCCTGCTTCAATGCTCTGTAGAATTACACAGTTCTGCTTCACCAAGGCTCTCCTCCACAGGCTTCCCTTGCCTGCATCAATGAACTCTAGCATAACACAGCTCTGCTTCACCAATGTTCTCCTCCTCAGGTTTCCCTCGCCTGTTTCAATGCTCTCTAGCATAACACAGCTCTGCTTCACCAATGTTCTCCTCCTCAGGTTTCCCTCGCCTGTTTCAATGCTCTCTAGCATAACACAGCTCTGCTTCACCAATGTTCTCCTCCCCAGGCTTCCCTTGCCTGTTTCAATGCTCTCTAGCATAACACAGCTCTGCTTCACCAATGTTCTCCTCCTCAGGTTTCCCTCATCTGCTTCAATGCTCACTAGCATAACACAGCTCTGCTTCACCAATGTTCTCCTCCCCAGGCTTTCCTTGCCTGTTTCAATGCTCTCTAGCATAACACAGCTCTGCTTCACCAATGTTCTCCTCCTCAGGTTTCCCTCGCCTGTTTCAATGCTCTCTAGCATAACACAGCTCTGCTTCACCAATGTTCTCCTCCTCAGGTTTCCCTCGCCTGTTTCAATGCTCTCTAGCATAACACAGCTCTGCTTCACCAATGTTCTCCTCCCCAGGCTTCCCTTGCCTGTTTCAATGCTCTCTAGCATAACACAGCTCTGCTTCACCAATGTTCTCCTCCTCAGGTTTCCCTCATCTGCTTCAATGCTCACTAGCATAACACAGCTCTGCTTCACCAATGTTCTCCTCCCCAGGCTTTCCTTGCCTGTTTCAATGCTCTCTAGCATAACACAGCTCTGCTTCACCAATGTACTCCTCCTCAGGCTTGCCTTGCCTGCTTCAATGCTCTCTAGCATAACACAGCTCTGCTTCACCAATGTTCTCCTCCTCAGGCTTCCCTTGCCTGCTTCAATGCTCTCTAGCATAACACAATTCTACTTCACCAAGGCTCTCCTCCTCAGGCCTCCCTAGCCTGCTTCAATGCTCTCTAGCATTACACAGTTCTGCTTCACCAAGGCTCTCCTCCTCTTGATTCCCTCGCAGGCTTCAATGCTCTCTAGCATAAACCAGCTCTGCTTCACCAATTTTCTCCTCCCCAGACTTCCCTTGCCTGTTTCAATGCTCTCTAGCATAACACAGCTCTGCTTCACCAATGTTCTCCTCAAGCTTCCCTCGCCTGCTTCAATGCTCTCCAGCATAACACAGTTCTGCTTCACCAATGTTCTCCTCAGGATTCCCTCGCATGTTTCAATGCTCTCTAGCATAACACAGCTCGGCTTCACCAATGTTCTCCTCCCCAGGCTTCCCTCATCTGTTTCAATCCTCTCTAGTGTAGCACAGCTCTGCTTCACCAATGTTTACCTCCTCGTGCTTGCCTCACCTGCTTCAATGCTCTATAGCATAACACAGCTCTGCTTCACCAATGTTCTCCTACTCAGGCTTCCCTCGCCTGTTTCAATGCTCTCTAGCATAACACAGCTCTGCTTCACCAATGTTCTCCTTAGGGTTCTATGCTAGAGAGCATTGAAACGGTTGAAGGAAGCTTGGGGAGGAGAACATTGGTGAAGCAGAGCTGTGTTATGCTAGAGAGCATTGAAACATGCGAGGGAATCCTGCTTCAATGCTATCTAGCATTACACAGTTCTGCTTCACCAAGCCTTTCCTCCTCGGGCTTACCTTGCCTACTTCAATGCTCTCTAGCATAACACAGCTCTGCTTCACCAATGTTCTCCTCCCCAGGCTTCCCTTGCCTGTTTCAATGCTCTCTAGCATAACACAGCTCTGCTTCACCAATGTTCTCCTCAGGATTCCCTTGCATGTTTCAATGCTCTCTAGCATAGCACAGCTCTGCTTCACCAATGTTCTCCTCAGGATTCCCTCGCATGTTTCAATGCTCTCTAGCATAACACAGCTCTGCTTCTACAGTGTGCTCCTCCCCAGGCTTCCCTCGCCCGTTTCAATGCTCTCTAGCATAGCACATCTCTGCTTCACCAATGTTTACCTCCTCAGGCCTCCCTCACCTGCTTCAATGCTCCCTAGCATAACACAGTTCTGCTTCAGCAATGTTCTCCTCCTCAGGCCTCCCTCACCTGCTTCAATGCTCCCTAGCATAACACAGTTCTGCTTCACCAAGGCTCTCCTCCTCAGGCCTCCCTCACCTGCTTCAATGCTCTCTAGCATAATACAGTTCTGCTTCACCAATGTTCTCCTACTCAGGCTTCCCTCGCCTGTTTCAATGCTCTCTAGCATAACACAGCTCTGCTTCACCAATGTTCTCCTCTTCAGGCTTCCCTCGCCTGTTTCAATGCTCTCCTGCATAACACAGCTCTGCTTCAACAATGTTCTCCTCCCCAGACTTCTTTGCCTGTTTCAATGCTCTCCAGCATAACACAGCTCTGCTTCACCAACATTCTCCTCCTCAGGCTTCCCTTGCCTGCTTCAATGCTCTCTAGCATAACACAGTTCTGCTTCACCAATGTTCTCCTCCTCAGGTTACCCTCGCAGGCTTCAATGCTCTCTAGCATAACACAGCTCTGCTTCACCAATGGTCTCCTCTTCAGGCTTCCCTCGCCTGCTTCAATGCTCTCTAGCCTAACACAGCTCTATTTCACCAATGTTCTCCTCTTAAGGCTTCCCTCACCTGCTTCAATGCTCTCTAGCATAACACAGCTCTGCTTCACCAATGTTCTCCTCCCCAGGCTTCCCTTGCCGGTTTCAATGCTCTCTAGCATAGCACAGCTTTGCTTCCCCAATGTTTACCTCCTCATGCTTGCCTCGCCTGTTTCAATGCTCTACAGCATTACACAGTTCTGCTTCACCAATGTTCTCCTACTCAGGCTCCCTCGCCTGTTTCAATGCTCTCTAGCATAACACATCTCTGCTTCACCAATGTTCTCCTCTTCAGGCTTCCCTCGCCTGCTTCAATGCTCTCTAGCATAACACAGCTCTGCTTCACCAATGGTCTCCTCTTCAGGCTTCCCTCGCCTGCATCAATGCTCTCTAGCCTAACACAGCTCTATTTCACCAATGTTCTCCTCTTAAGGCTTCCCTCACCTGCTTCAATGCTCTCTAGCATAACACAGCTCTGCTTCACCAATGTTCTCCTCCTCAGGCTTCCCTCACCTGCTTCAATGCTCTCCAGCATAACACAGCTCTCCTTCACCAATGTTCTCCTCAGGCTTCCCTCAACTGTTTCAATGCTCTCTAGCATAATACAGCTCTGCTTCACCAATGTTCTCCTTAGGCTTCCCTCGCCTGCTTCAATGCTCCCTAGCATAACACAGCTCTGCTTCAGCAATATTCTCCTCCTCAGGCTTCCCCCGCGTGTTTCAATGTTCTCTAGCATAACAAAGCTCTGCTTCACCAATGTTCTCCTCCTCAGGCTTCCCTTCCCTGCTTCAATGCTCTCTAGCACAACACAGCTCTGCTTCACCAATGTTCTCCTCCTCAGGCCTCCCTCGCCTGCTTCAATGCTCTCCAGCATAACACAGCTCTGCTTCACCAATGTTCTCCTCCTCGGGCTTCCCTCGCCTGCTTCAATACTCTCTAGCATAACACAGCTCTGCTTCACCAATGTTCTCCTCCTCGGGCTTGCCACGTCTGCTTCAATGCACTCTAGCATAACACAGCTCTGCTTCACCAATGTTCTCCTCCTCAGGCCTCCCTCGTCTGTTTCAATGCTCTCAAGCATAACACAGTTATGCTTCACCAATGTTCTCCTCCTCAGGCCTCCCTCGCCTGCTTCAATGCTCTCCAGCATAACACAGCTCTGCTTCACCAATGTTCTCCTCCTCGGGCTTCCCTCGCCTGCTTCAATACTCTCTAGCATAACACAGCTCTGCTTCACCAATGTTCTCCTCCTCGGGCTTGCCACGTCTGCTTCAATGCACTCTAGCATAACACAGCTCTGCTTCACCAATGTTCTCCTCCTCGGGCTTCCCTCGCCTTCTTCAATACTCTCTAGCATAACACAGCTCTGCTTCACCAATATTCTCCTCCTCAGGCTTCCCTCGCCTGTTTCAATGCTCTCCAGCATAACACAGCTCTGCTTCAGCAATGTTCTCCTCCTCAGGCTTCCCGCGCGTGTTTCAGTGTTCTCTAGCGTAACACAGCTCTGCTTCACCAATGTTCTCCTCCTCAGGCCTCCCTCGTCTGCTTCAATGCTCTCCAGCATAACACAGTTGTACTTCACCAATGTTCTCCTCCTCAGGCCTCCCTCGCCTGCTTCAATGCTTTCCAGCATAACACAGTTATGCTTCACCAATGTTCTCCTCCTCAGGCCTCCCTTGCCAGTTTCAATGCTCTCTAGCATAACACAGCTCTGCTTCACCAATGTTCTCCTGAGCCTTCCCTCGCCTGTTTCAATGCTCTCTAGCATAACACAGCTCTGCTTCACCAATGTTCTCCTCCTCGGGCTTCCCTCGCCTGCTTCAATGCACTCTAGCATAACACAGCTCTGCTTCACCAATGTTCTCCTCCTCTGGCTTCCCTCGCCTGCTTCAATTCTCTCTAGCATAACACAGCTCTGCTTCACCAATGTGTGTTGAATGTGGGGTTTAGGGAAAGGTAATATAGGCAGCAATGACTGGGGACACCCTTTTTCAATTTGGAAACATCGCAGTTGGTCACGTGATTATGTCCATGCTAAACATTCCTTCTCCAGGTTTTATGCAGCGTTATGCTTTATGATGAGGTTAGGCAAAGCCATGTCTTGTCAGGGTACACAATTTAGCACCACTCTGGCACAATACAACTGTACATGGACATTCACAATGAATCAGCAGCGGACAATGCCAACCACACTCCATATTGCAACCCCCAATAAAATGGCCGTAAATCCCATCACGTTTACGTGCAATGTCCTTTGAAGTGTAGCCCTCCTGTCCCAAACCCGGCCTAATGTCACTTATGCTACGGAAGCAGCTCAACACCCTCCTTTTCTCCTCTGTCTGCTCTCTCTCTTGCTTCCTTGTTGATTTACCTGTCTGCTGCCTCGACTGGTTGCTTGGTTCCCTTAGAGTATCACGTGGCACCAGGCTCCTGCACGACCAGTCTTCCTTGCACTGGGTCCTGGCCTACCGTGCACATAGATAGGGGCTGTAACTGTAACCCTACAGCCCCCCTGCCCCCTGCACTTCCCCAGAGCTAGAGCTGTGCTGCCCTGATTGCACTACCTCTTGCACGATCCGAACGACACAAGGCCTAGTATAGAAGGGTCGCTTGTCTTGTAGCGCCTAGAAACGCTTGTGTACAGACGCGTTATAAATGCCATATCATACACGGGTATTACACTACATATACGATAAACTGCACGTGCTTTACACAATGATCCCTCATTTTAGACGCACCCTTGTTTCCCCCTTCGCCCCCCAGTCATCTTTAAGCTGTTGGGGAGGAGGGGGTGGGGGTCTCCCCCAGGTCTCGACTCAGGTGTTTTCCCTCAGTTGGAGCCAGGTCTATTTTTAGAAGGTCTTCTGAGCGAGCAACACATACCAGGCCTAACTAGAGACGTATGGTCCTGAGCTGGCAGGGGCCCCGGAATGTGGCCAGGAATGCGGCGGGGGCAGCCGGGAGCCCCGCCAGAGCCCGTCAGCAGCTCCTGATCCAACCACCTGCGACACGGGGATCCCAGGCGAGAGAATCTTCTAGAGCGGGGGTTCTCCCCTGAGCGGAGGGAGGGGGGCGGTGGGGGAGCAGGCAGAGCTGAACACAAACAAGAAGAGGCCAACTGCGACATACAGAGAGCCCAATGTACACAGCTCACCCAACAACGAGAGGACAATGAGCACAACTCACCCAACGAACACAACTCACCCCATACTGGGGCACAGCTCACCCAAGAATGAGAGCCCAATGGACACAGCTCACCCAAGAATGAGAGCCCAATGAACACAACTCACCCCATACTGAGAGCCCAAAGGGCACAGCTCACCCAACAATGAGAGCCCAATAAACACAACTCACTCAAGAATGAGAGCCCAATGGACACAGCTCACCCAGGAATGAGAGCCCAATGGACACAACTCCCCCAAGAATGAGAGCTCAATGGACACAACTCACCCAACAACGAGAGGTTAATGAGCACAACTCACCCAACAACGAGAGCCCAACGATCACAACTCACCCCATACTGGGAGCCCAACGGGCACAGCTCACCCGAATGAGAGCCCAATGGACACAGCTCACCCCAGAATGAGAGCCCAATGAACACAACTCACCCCAGAATGAGAGCCCAATGAACACAACTCATCCCATACTGAGAGCCCAAAGGGCACAGCTCACCCAACAATGCGCGCCAAATAAACACAACTCGCTCAAGAATGAGAGCCCAATGTACACAGCTCACCCAGGAATGAGAGCCCAATGTACACAACTCCCCCAAGAATGAGAGCTCAATGGGCACAACTCACCCAAGAATGAGAGCTCAATAAACACAACTCACCCAAGAATGAGAGGTCAATGAGCACAACTCACCCAACAATGAAAGGTCAAAGAACACAACTCACCCAAGAAAGACAGCCCAATGGATACAGCTCACCCAACAATGAGAGCCCAATGCACACAGCTCACCCAACAATGAGAGCACAACGAACACAACTCACCCCATACTGAGAGCCCAACGGGCACAGCTCACCCAAGAATGAGCGCCCAATGGACACAGCTCACTCAAGAATGAGAGCCCAATGAACACAACTCACCCCATACTGAGAGCCCAATGGGCACAGCTTACCCCAGAATGAGAGCCCAATGGACACAGCTCACCCAAGAATGAGAGCCCAACCAACACAACTCACCCCATACTGAGAGCCCAACGGGCACAACTCACCCAAGAATGAGAGCCTAACAGACACAACTCACCCAACAATGAGAGCCAAATGGACAAAACTCGCCCAATAATGAGAGCCCAACGAATACAACTCACCCCATATTGAGAGCCCAATGGACACAACTCGCCCAACAACGAGAAGACAATGAGCACAACTCACTCAACAATGAGAGGCCAACAGGCACAGCTCACCCAGGAATGAGAGCCCAATGGACACAGTTCACCCAACAATGAGAGCTCAATGGGCACAGCTCACCCAACAATGACAGGTCAAAGAACACAACTCACCTCACACTGAGAGCCCAATGGGCACAACTCATTCAAGTATGAGAGCCCAACGGGCACAGCTCACCCAACAATGAGAGCCCAATGGACACAGCTCACCTAAGAATGAGATCCCAACGGGCACAACTCACCTCATATTGCGAGCCCAACAGGCATGGCTCACCCAACAATGAGAGGTCAATGGGCACAACTCACCTCACACTGAGAGCCCAATGGGCACAACTCATTCAAGTATGAGAGCCCAATGGACACAGCTCACCCAACAATGAGACGCCAATGGACACAACTCCCAATAAAGAGAGTACAATGAGCACAACTCACCCAACAACGAAAGGATAATGAGCACAACTCACCCAACAATGAGAGGCCAATGGAAACAAACTCACCCAACAATGAAAGGTCAAAAAGCGCAACTCACCCAACAACGAGAGGACAATGAGCACAACTCACCCAACAATGAAAGGTCAAAGAACGCAACTCACCCAAGAATGAGATCCCAATGAACACAACTCACCCAACAACAAGAGGTTAATGAGCAGGCACAACTCACCCAACAACGAGAGGTCAATGAGAACAATTCACCTGACAATGAAAGGTCAAAGAACACAACTCACCCCAAACTGAGAGCCTAATGGACACAACTCACCCACAAATGGGAGTCCAATGAACACAACTCACCCAACAATGAGAGGCCATGGACACAACTCACCCAACAATGAGAGGTCAATCAGCACAACTCACCCAACAACGAGAGGACAATGAGCACAACTCACCCAACAATGAGAGCCCAACGAACACAACTCACCCCATACTGGGAGCCCAACGGGCACAGCTCACCCAAGAATGATAGGACAATAAACACAACTCACTCAAGAATGAGAGCTCAATAAACACAACTCACCCAAGAATGAGAGGTCAATGAGCACAACTCACCCAACAATGAGATGTCAATGAGCACAACTCACCCAACAATGAAAGGTCAAAGAACACAACTCACCCAAGAATGACAGCCCAATGGACACAGCTCACCCAACAATGAGAGCCCAATGGACACAGCTCACCCAACAATGAGAGCACAACAAACACAACTCACCCCCTACTGAGAGCCCAACGGGCAGAGCTCACCCAAGAATGAGAGCCCAATGGACACAGCTCACCCAAGAATGAGAGCCCAATCAACACAACTCACCCCATACTGAGAGCCCAACGGGCACAGCTTACCCCAGAATGAGAGCCCAATGGACACAGCTCACCCAAGAATGAGAGCCCAACCAACACAACTCACCCCATACTGAGAGCCCAACGGGCACAACTCACCCAAGAATGAGAGCCTAACGGACACAACTCACCCGACAATGAGAGCCAAATGGATAAAACTCACCCAACAATGAGAGCCCAACGAATACAACTCACCCCATATTGAGAGCCCAATGGACACAACTCGCCCAACAAAGAGAAGACAATGAGAGGCCAACGGGCACAGCTCACCCAGGAATGAGAGCCCAATGGACACAACTCCCCCAAGCATGAGAGCTCAATAGACACAACTCACCCAAGAATGAGAGCTCAATAAACACAACTCACTCAAGAATGAGAGGTCAATGAGCACAACTCACCCAAGAATGAGAGCTAAATGAGCACAACTCACCCAACATTGAAAGGTCAAAGAACACAACTCACCCAAGAATGACAGCGCAATGGAGACAGCTCACCCAACAATGAGAGCCCAATGGACACGCCTCACCCAACAATGAGAGCTAAACGAACACAACTCACCCCAGAATGAGAGCCCAATGGACACAGCTCACCCAAGAATGAGAGCCCAACGAACACAACTCACCCCATACTGAGAGCCCAACGGGCAGAACTCACCCAAGAATGAGAGCCCAACAGACACAACTCACCCAACAATGAGTGCTCAATAAACACAACTCACCAAACAATGAGAGCCGAATGGCAAAACTCACCCAACAATGAGAGCCCAATGAACACAACTCACCCCATATTGAGAGCCCAATGGACACAACTCACCCAACAATGAGAGGACAATGAGCACAACTCACTCATCAATGAGAGGCCAACGGTCACAGCTCACCCAAGAATGAGATCCCAATGGACACAACTCACCCAAGAATGAGAGCCCAATGGACACAACTCACCCAAGAATGAGAGCCCAATGTACACAGCTCACCCAACAATGAGATGCCAATGGACACAACTTACCCAAGAATGAAAGCCCAATGGACACAGCTCACCCAACAACGAGAGGTCAATGAGCAGGCACAACTCACCCAACGACGAGAGGTCAATGAGAACAATTCACCCAACAATGAAAGGTCAAAGAACACAACTCACCCCAAACTGAGAGCCTAATGGACACAACTCACCCACAAATGGGAGTCCAATGAACACAACTCACCCAACAATGAGAGGCCATGAACACAACTCACCCAACAATGAGAGGTCAATCAGCACAACTCACCCAACAACGAGAGGACAATGAGCACAACTCACCCAACAATGAGAGCCCAACGAACACAACTCACCCCATACTGGGAGCCAAACGGGCACAGCTCACCCAAGAATGAGAGCACAATAAACACAACTCACTCAAGAATGAGAGCCCAATGGACACAGCTCACCCAGGAATGAGAGCCCAATGGACACAACTCCCCCAAGAATGAGAGCTCAATGGGCACAACTCACCCAAGAATGAGAGCTCAATAAACACAACTCACCCAAGAATGAGAGGTCAATGAGCACAACTCACCCAACAATGAGAGTTCAATGAGCACAACTCACCCAACAATGAAAGGTCAAAGAACACAACTCACCCAAGAATGACAGCCCAATGGACACAGCTCACCCAACAATGAGAGCCCAATGGACACAGCTCACCCAACAATGAGAGCACAACGAACACAACTCACCCCATACTGAGAGCCCAACGGGCACAGCTCACCCAAGAATGAGAGCCCAATGGACACAGCTCACCCAAGAATGAGAGCCCAATGAACACAACTCACCCCATACTGAGAGCCCAACGGGCACAGCTTACCCCAGAATGAGAGCCCAATGGACACAACTCACCCAAGAATGAGAGCCCAACCAACACAACTCACCCCATACTGAGAGCCCAATGGGCACAACTCACCCAAGAATGAGAGCCTAACAGACACAACTCACCCAACAATGAGAGCCAAATGGACAAAACTCACCCAACAATGAGAGCCCAACGAATACAATTCACCCCATATTGAGAGCCCAATGGACACAACTCGCCCAACAACGAGAATACAATGAGCACAACTCACTCAACAATGAGAGGCCAACGGACACAGCTCACCCAGGAATGAGAGCCCAATGGACACAACTCCCCCAAGAATGAGAGCTCAATAGACACAACTCACCCAAGAATGAGAGCTCAATAAACACAACTCACTCAAGAATGAGAGGTCAATGGACACAGCTCACCCAACAATGAGAGCCCAATGGACATGCCTCACCCAACAATGAGAGCTAAACGAACACAACTCACCCCAGAATGAGAGCCCAATGGACACAGCTCACCCAAGAATGAGAGCCCAACGAACACAACTCACCCCATACTGAGAGCCCAACGGGCACAACTCACCCAAGAATAAGAGCCCAACAGACACAACTCACCCAACAATGAGTGCTCAATAAACACAACTCACCCAACAATGAGAGCCGAATGGCAAAACTCACCCAACAATGAGAGCCCAATGAACACATCTCGCCCAACAACGAGAGGACATTGAGCACAACTCACTCAACAATGATAGGCCAACGGTCACAGCTCACCCAAGAATGAGATCCCAATGGACACAGCTCACCCAATAATGAGAGCCCAATGGACACAACTCACCCAAGAATGAGAGCCCAATGTACACAGCTCACCCAACAATGAGATGCCAATGGACTCAACTTACCCAAGAATGAAAGCCCAATGGACACAGCTCACCCAACAATGAGATGCCAATGGACACAACTAACCCAAAAATGAGAGCCCAACGGGCACAACTCACCCCATACTGTGAGCCCAACGGGCACAGCTCAACCAACAATGAGAGCCCAATAACCACAACTCACCCAAGAATGAGAGCCCAATAGACACAGCTCACCCAGGAATGAGAGCCCAATGGACACAACTCCCCCAGGAATGAGAGCACAATGGACACAACTCAGCCAAGAATGAGAGCTCAATAAATACAACTCACCCAAGAATGAGAGGTCAATGAGCACAACTCACCCAACAACGAGAGGTCAATGAGCACAACTCACCCAACAATGAAAGGTCAAAGAACACAACTCACCCAAGAATGACAGCCCAATGGACACAGCTCACCCAACAATGAGAGCCCAACGAACACAACTCACCCCATAATGAGAGCCCAACGGGCACAGCTCACCCAAGAATGAGAGCCCAATGAACACAGCTCACCCAAGAATGAAAGCCCAACGGGCACAACTCACCTCATATTGCGAGCCCAACAGGCATGGCTCACCCAACAATGAGATGTCAATGGGCACAACTCACCCAATAATGAGAGCCCAATGGGCAGAACTCACCCAAGAATGAGAGCCCAATGGACACAGCTAACGCAGCAATGAGAGGTCAATTAACACAACTCACCCAACAATGACAGGTCAAAGAACAGAACTCACCTCACACTGAGAGCCCAATGGGCACAACTCATTCAAGTATGAGAGCCCAATGGACACAGCTCACCCAACAATGAGACGCCAATGGACACAACTCCCAATAAAGATAGGACAATGAGCACAACTCACCCAACAATGAGAGGCCAATGGAAACAAACTCACCCAACAATGAAAGGTCAATGAGCGCAACTCACCCAACAACGAGAGGACAATGAGCACAACTCACCCAACAATGAAAGGTCAAAGAACACAACTCACCCAAGAATGAGATCCCAATGAACACAACTCACCCAACAACGAGAGGTCAACGAGCAGGCACAACTCACCCAACAACGAGAGGTCAATGAGAACAATTCACCCAACAATGAGAGCTCAATAAACACAACTCACCCAACAATGAGAGCCCAATGGACAGAACTCACCCAACAATGAGAGCCCAACGAACACAACTCACTCCATATAGAGAGCCGAATGGACAAAACTCGCCCAACAACGAGAGGACAATGAGCACAACTCACCCAACAATGAGAGGCCAACGGGCAGAGCTCACCCAAGAATGAGATCCCAATGGACACAACTCACCCAAGAATGAGAGCCCAATGGACAACTCACCCAAGAATGAGAGCCCAATGGGCACAGCTCACCCAAGAATGAGAGCCCAATGGACAAAGCTTACCCAACAATGAGGGTCCAATGGACACAACTCACCCAAGAATGAGTGCCCAATGGGCACAACTCACCCAAGAATGAGAGCCCAACGGGCACAACTCACCCCATATTGCGAGCCCAACGGGCACAGCTCACCCAAGAATGAGAGCCCAACGGGCACAACTCAACTCATATTGCGAGCCCAACAGGCACGGCTCACCCAACAATGAGAGGTCAATGGGCACAACTCACCCAATAATGAGAGCCCAATGGGCACAACTCAGCCAAGAATGGAAGCCCAATGGACACAGTTCACCCAACAATGAGAGCTCAATGGGCACAACTCACCCAACAATGACAGGTCAAAGAACACAACCCACCTCACACAGAGCCCAATGGACACAACTCATTCAAGTATGAGAGCCCAACGGGCACAGCTCACCCAACAATGAGAGCCCAATGGACACAGCTCACCCAAGAATGAGAGCCCAACGGGCACAACTCACCTCATATTGCGAGCCCAACAGGCATGGCTCACCCAACAATGAGAGGTCAATGGGCACAACTCACCCAATAATGAGAGCCCAATGGGCACAACTCACCCAAGAATGAGAGCCCAATGGACACAGCTAACACAGCAATGAGAGGTCAATTAACACAACTCACCCAACAATGACAGGTCAAAGAACACAACTCACCTCACACTGAGAGCCCAATGGACACAACTCATTCAAGTATGAGAGCCCAATGGACACAGCTCACCCAACAATGAGACGCCAATGGACACAACTCCCAATAAAGAGAGGACAATGAGCACAACTCACCCAACAACGAAAGGAAAATGAGCACAACTCACCCAACAATGAGAGGCCAATGGAAACAAGCTCACCCAACAATGAAAGGTCAATGAGCGCAACTCACCCAACAACAAGAGGACAATGAGCTCAACTCACCCAACAATGAAAAGTCAAAGAACACAACTCACCCAAGAATGAGATCCCAATGAACACAACTCACCCAACAACCAGAGGTCAATGAGCAGGCACAACTCACCCAACAACGAGAGGTCAATGAGAACAATTCACCCAACAATGAAAGGTCAAAGAACACAACTCACCCCAAACTGAAAGCCTAATGGACACAACTCACCCACAAATGGGAGCCCAATAAACACAACTCACCCAACAATGAGAGGCCAATGAACACAACTCATCCAACAATGAGAGGTCAATCAGCACAACTCACCCAACAACGAGAGAGGACAATGAGCACAACTCACCCAACAATGAGAGCCCAACGAACACAACTCACCCCATACTGGGAGCCCAATGGGCACAGCTCACCCAAGAATGAGAGCCCAATGGACACAGCTCACCCAAGAATGAGAGCCCAATGGACACAGCTCACCCCATACTGAGAGCCCAAAGGGCACAGCTCACCCAACAATGAGAGCCCAATAAACACAACTCACTCAAGAATGAGAGCCCAATGGACACAGCTCACCCAGGAATGAGAGCCCAATGGACACAACTCCCCCAAGAATGAGAGGTCAATGAGCACAACTCACCCAACAATGAGAGGTCAATGAGCAGAACTCACCCAACAATGAAAGGACAAAGAACACACCTCACCCAAGAATGACAGCCCAATGGACACAGCTCACCCAACAATGAGAGCCCAATGGACACAGCTCACCCAACAATGAGAGCACAACAAACACAACTCACCCCATACTGAGAGCCCAACGGGCACAGCTCACCCAAGAATGAGAGTCCAATGGACACAGCTCACCCAAGAATGAGAGCCCAATGAACACAACTCACCCCATACTGAGAGCCCAACGGGCACAGCTTACCCCAGAATGAGAGCCCAATGGACACAGCTCACCCAAGAATGAGAGCCCAACCAACACAACTCACCCCATACCGAGAGCCAAACGGGCACAACTCACCCAAGAATGAGAGCCTAACAGACACAACTCACCCGACAATGAGAGCCAAATGGACACAACTCGCCCAACAACGAGAAGACAATGAGCACAACTCACTCAACAATGAGAGGCCAACGGGCACAGCTCACCCAGGAATGAGAGCCCAATGGACACAACTCCCCCAAGAATAAGAGCTCAATAGACACAACTCACCCAAGAATGAGAGCTCAATAAACACAACTCACTCAAGAATGAGAGGTCAATGAGCACAACTCACCCAAGAATGAGAGCTAAATGAGCACAACTCACCCAACATTGAAAGGTCAAAGAACACAACTTAGCCAAGAATGACAGCCCACCGGACACAGCTCACCCAACAATGAGAGCCCAATGGACATGCCTCACCCAACAATGAGAGTCAAACGAACACAACTCACCCCAGAATGAGAGCCCAATGGACACAGCTCACCCAAGAATGAGAGCCCAACGAACACAACTCACCCAAGAATGAGAGCCCAACGAACACAACTCACCCCATACTGAGAGCCCAACGGGCACAACTCACCCAAGAATGAGAGCCCAAAAGACACAACTCACCCAACAATGAGAGCTCAATAAACACAACTCACCCAACAATGAGAGCCGAATGGACAAAACTCACCCAACAATGAGAGCCCAATGAACACAACTCACCCCATATTGAGAGCCCAATGGACACAACTCGCCCAACAACGAGAGGACAATGAGCACAACTCACTTAACAATGAGAGGCCAACGGGCACAGCTCACCCAAGAATGAGATCCCAATGGACACAACTCACCCAAGAATGAGAGCCCAATGGACACAGCTCACGCAACAATGAGATGCCAATGGACACAACTTACCCAAGAATGAAAGCCCAATGGACATAGCTCACCCAACAATGAGATGCCAATGGACACAACTAACCCAAAAATGAGAGCCCAATGGGCACAACTCACCCCATACTGCGAGGCCAACGGGCACAGCTCACCCAACAATGAGAGCCCAATAAACACAACTCACCCAAGAATGAGAGCCCAATAGACACAGCGCACCCAGGAATGAGAGCCCAATGGACACAACTCCCCCATGAATTAGAGCACAATGGACACAACTCACCCAAGAATGAGAGCTCAGTAAATACAACTCACCCAAGAATGAGAGGTCAATGAGCACAACTCACCCAACAACGAGAGGTCAATGAGCACAACTCACCCAACAATGAAAGGTCAAAGAACACAACTAACCCAAGAATGAGAGCCCAATGGACACAGCTCACCCAACAATGAGGGTCCAATGGACACAACTCACCCAAGAATGAGAGCCCAACGGGCACAACTCACCCCATATTACGAGGCCAACGGGCACAGCTCACCCAAGAATGAGAGCCCAACGGGCACGGCTCACCCAACAATGAGAGGTCAATGGGCACAACTCACCCAATAATGAGAGCCCAATGGGCACAACTCACCCAATAATGAGAGCCCAATGGGCACAACTCACCCAATAATGAGAGCCCAATGGACACAGTTCACCCAACAATGAGAGCTCAATGGGCACAACTCACCCAACAATGACAGGTCAAAGAACACAACTCACCTCACACTGAAAGCCCAATGGGCACGACTCATTCAAGTATGAGAGCCCAATGGACACAGCTCACCCAACAATGAGAGCCCAATGGACACAGCTCACCCAAGAATGAGAACCCAACGGGCACAACTCACCTCATATTGCAAGCCCAACAGGCATGGCTCACCCAACAATGAGAGGTCAATGAGCACAACTCACCCAATAATGAGAGCCCAATGGGTACAACTCACCCAAGAATGAGAGCCCAATGGACACAGCTCAGACAGCAATGAGGGTCAATTAATACAACTCATCCAGTAATGACAGGTCAAAGAACACAACTCACCTCACACTGAGAGCCCAACGGGCACAACTCATTCAATTATGAGAGCCCAATGGACACAGCTCACCCAACAATGAGACGCCAATGGACAAAACTCCCAATAAACAGAGGACAATGAGCAGAACTCACCCAACAACGAAAGGACAATGAGCACAACTCACCCAACAATGAGAGGCCAATGGAAACAAACTCACCCAACAATGAAAGGTCAATGAGCGCAACTCACCCAACAACGAAAGGACAATGAGCACAACTCACCCAACAATGAAAAGTCAAAGAACACAACTCACCCAAGAATGAGATCCCAATGAACACAACTCACCCAACAACGAGACGTCAATGAGTAGGCACAACTCGACCAACAACGAGAGGTCATTGAGAACAATTCACCCATAATGAAAGGTCAAAGAACACAACTCACCCCAAACTGAGAGCCTAATGGACACAACTCACCCAGAAATGGGAGCCCAATGAACACAACTCACCCAACAACGAGAGGCCAATGAACACAACTCACCCAACAATGAGAGGTCAATCAGCACAACTCACCCAACAACGAGAGGACAATGAGCACAACTCACCCAACAATGAGAGCCCAATGAACACAACTCACCCCGTACTGGGAGCCCAACGAGCACAGCTCACCCAAGAATGAGAGCCCAATGGACACAGCACACCCAAGAATGAGAGCCCAATGAACACAACTCACCCCATACTGAGAGCCCAAAGGGCACAGCTCACCCAACAATGAGAGCCCAATAAACACAACTCACTCAAGAATGAGAGCCCAATGGACACAGCTCACCCAGGAATGAGAGCCCAATGGACACAACTCCCCCAAGAATGAGAGCTCAATGGGCACAACTCACCCAAGAATGAGAACTCAATAAACACAACTCACCCAAGAATGAGAGGTCAATGAGCACAACTCACCTAACAATGAGAGGTCAATGAGCACAACTCACCCAACAATGAAAGGTCAAAGAACACAACTCACCCAAGAATGAAAGCCCAATGGACACAGCTCACCCAACAATGAGAGCCCAATGGACACAGCTCACCCAACAATGAGAGCACAACGAACACAACTCACCCCATACTGAGAGCCCAACGGGCACAGCTCACCCAACAATGAGAGCCCAATGAGCACAACTCACCCAACAATGAGAGCCCAACGAACACAACTCACCCAATACTGGGAGCCCAACGGGCACAGCTCACCCAAGAATGAGAGCCCAATGGACACAGCTCACCCAAGAATGAGAGCCCAACCAACACAACTCACCCCATACTGAGAGCCCAACGGGCACAAGCACCCAAGAATGAGAGCCCAATACACACAACTCACTCAAGAATGAGAGCCCAATGGACACAGCTCACCCAGGAATGAGAGCCCAATGGGCACAACTCACCCGAGAATGAGAACTCAATAAACACAACTCACCCAAGAATGAGAGGTCAATGAGCACAACTCACACAACAATGAGAGGTCAATGAGCACAGCTCACCCAAGAATGAGAGTCCAATGGACACAACTCACCCAAGAATGAGAGCCCAATGGACACAGCTGTCCCAGGAATGAGAGCCCAATTGACACAACTACCCCAAGAATGAGAGCACAATGGACACAGCTCACCCAAGAATGAGAGCTCAATAAACACAACTCACCCAAGAATGAGAGGTCAATGAGCATAGCTCACCCAACAATGAAAGGTCAATGAGCACAACTCACCCAAGAATGAGAGTCCAAAGGACACAACTCACCCAAGAATGAGAGCCCAATGTACACAGCTGTCCCAGGAATGAGAGCCCAATTGACACAACTCCCCCAAGAATGAGAGCACAATGGAGACAACTCACCCAAGAATGAGAGCTCAATAAACAAAACTCACCCAAGAATGAGAGGTCAATCAGCACAACTCACCCAACATTGAAAGATCAAAGAAAAAAACTCACCCCATACTGAGAGCCCAGTGGGCACAGCTCACTAAAGAATGAGAGCCCAATGAACACAGTTCACCCAGGAATGAGAGCCCAACAGGCACAGCTCACCCAAGAATGAGAGCCCAATGGACACAGCTCACCCAAGAATGAGAGCCCAACGAACACAACTCACCCCATACTGAGAGCCCAACGGGCACAACTCACCCAACAATGAGAGCCCAATGGACAGAACTCACCCAACAATGAGAGCCCAACAAACACAACTCACTCCATATTGAGAGCCGAATGGACAAAACTCGCCCAACAACGAGAGGACAATGAGCACAACTCACCCAACAATGAGAGGCCAACGGGCACAGCTCACCCAAGAATGAGATCCCAATGGACACAACTCACCCAAGAATGAGAGCCCAATGGGCACAACTCACCCAAGAATTAGAGCCCAATGGGCACAGCTCACCCAAGAATGAGAGCCCAATGAACAAAGCTCACACAACAATGAGATGCCAATGACACAACTTACCCAAGAATGAGAGCCCAATGGACACAGCTCACCCAACAATGAAGGTCCAATGGACACAACTCACCCAAGAATGAGAGCCCAACGGGCACAACTCACCCCATATTACGAGCCCAATGGGCACAGCTCACCCAAGAATGAGAGCCCAACAGGCACAGCTCACACAACAATGAGAGCACAATGGACACAGCTCACCCAAGAATGAGAGCCCAACGGGCACAACTCAACTCATATTGCGAGCCCAACAGGCACGGCTCACCCAACAATGAGAGGTCAATGGGCACAACTCACCCAATAATGAGAGCCCAATGGGCACAACTCAGCCAAGAATGAGAGCCCAATGGACACAACTCAGCCAAGAATGAGAGCCCAATGGACACAACTCAGCCAAGAATGAGAGCCCAATGGACACAGTTCACCCAACAATGAGAGCTCAATGGGCACAACTCACCCAACAATGACAGGTCAAAGAACACAACTCACCTCTCACTGAGAGCCCAATGGGCACAACTCATTCAAGTATGAGAGCCCTACGGGCACAGCTCACCCAACAATGAGAGCCCATTGGACACAGCTCACCCAAGAATGAGAGCCCAACGGGCACAACTCACCTCATATTGCGAGCCCAACAGGCATGGCTCACCCAACAATGAGAGGTCAATGGGCACAACTCACCCAATAATGAGAGCCCAATGGGCACAACTCACCCAAGAATGAGAGCCCAATGGACACAGCTCACGCAGCAATGAGAGGTCAATTAACACAACTCACCCAACAATAACAGGTCAAAGAACACAACTCACCTCACACTGAGAGACCAATGGGCACAACTCATTCAAGTATGAGAGCCCAATGGACACAGCTCACCCAACAATGAGACGCCAATGGACACAACTCCCAATAAAGAGAGGACAATGAGCACAACTCACCCAACAATGAAAGGACAATGAGCACAACTCACCTAACAATGAGAGGCCAGTGGAAACAAACTCACCGAACAATGAAAGGTCAATGAGCGCAACTCACCCAACAACGAGAGGACAATGAGCACAACTCACCCAACAATGAAAGGTCAAAGAACACAACTCACCCAAGAATGATATCCCAATGAACACAACTCACCCAACAACGAGAGGTCAATGAGCAGGCACAACTCGACCAACAACGAGAGGTCAATGAGAAAAATTCACCCAACAATGAAAGGTCAAAGAACACAACTCACCCTAAACTGAGAGCCTAATGGATACAACTCACCCAGACATGGGAGCCCAATGAACACAACTCACCCAACAATGAGAGGCCAATGAACACAACTCACCCAACAATGAGAGGTCAATCAGCACAACTCACCCAACAATGAGAGGACAATGAGCACAACTCACCCAACAATGAGAGCCCAACGAACACAACTCACCCCATACTGGGAGCCCAACGGGCACAGCTCACCCAAGAATGAGAGCCCAATGGACACAGCTCACCCAAGAATGAGAGCCCAATGAACACAACTCACCCCATACTGAGAGCCCAAAGGGCACAGCTCACCCAACAATGAGAGCCCAATAAACACAACTCACTCAAGAATGAGAGCCCAATGGTCACAGCTCACCCAGGAATGAGAGCCCAATGGACACAACTCCCCCAAGAATGAGAGCTCAATGGGCACAACTCACCCGAGAATGAGAACTCAATAAACACAACTCACCCAAGAATGAGAGGTCAATGAGCACAACTCACCCAACAATGAGAGGTCAATGAGCACAACTCACCCAACAATGAAAGGTCAAAGAACACAACTCACCCAAGAATGACAGCCCAATGGACACGCTCACCCAACAATGAGAGCCTAATGGACACAGCTCACCCAACAATGAGAGCACAACGAACACAACTCACCCCATACTGAGAGCCCAACAGGCACAGCTCACCCAACAATGAGAGCCCAATGAGCACAACTCACCCAACAATGAGAGCCCAACGAACACAACTCACCCCATACTGGGAGCCCAACGGGCACAGCTCACCCAAGAATAAGAGCCCAATGGACACAGCTCATCCAAGAATGAGAGCCCAACCAACACAACTCACCCCATACTGAGAGCCCAACAGGCACAACTCACCCAAGAATGAGAGCCCAATAAACACAACTCACTGAAGAATGAGAGCCCAATGGACACAGCTCACCCAGGAATGAGAGCCCAATGGACACAACTTCCCCAAGAATGAGAGCTCAATGGGCACAACTCACCCGAGAGTGAGAACTCAATAAACACAACTCACCCAAGAATGAGAGGTCAATGAGCACAACTCACCCAACAATGAGAGGTCAATGAGCACAACTCACCCAACAATGAGAGGTCAATGAGCACAACTCACCCAACAATGAAAGGTCAACGAACACAACTCACCCAAGAATGCCAGCCCAATGGACACAGCTCACCCAACAATGAGAGCCCAATGGACACAGCTCACCCAACAATGAGAGCACAACAAACACAACTCACCCCATACTGAGAGCCCAACGGGCACAGCTCACCCAACAATGAGAGCCCAATGGACAGAGCAAACCCAACAATGACAGCCCAATAACCACAACTCACCCTATACTGAGAGCCCAATGGGCACAGCTTACCCCAGAATGAGAGCCCAATGGACACAGCTCACCCAAGAATGAGAGCCCAACCAACACAACTCACCCCATACTGAGATCCCAACGGGCACAACTCACCCAAGAATGAGAGCCTAACAGACACAACTCACCCGACAATGAGAGCCAAATGGACAAAACTCACCGAACAATGAGAGCCCAATGAATACAACTCACCCCATATTGAGAGCCCAATGGACACAACTCGCCCAACAACGAGAAGACAATGAGCACAACTCACTCAACAATGAGAGGCCAACGGGCACAGCTCACCCAGGAATGAGAGCCCAATGGACACAACTCCCCCAAGAATGAGAGCTCAATAAACACAACTCACTCAAGAATGAGAGGTCAAAGAGCACAACTCACCCAAGAATGAGAGCTAAATTAGCACAACTCACCCAACATTGAAAGGTCAAAGAACACAACTTACCCAAGAATGAGAGCCCAATGGACACAGCTCACCCAAGAATGAGAGCCCAACGAACACAACTCACCCCATACTGAGAGCCCAACAGGCACAACTCACCCAAGAATAAGAGCCCAACAGACACAACTCACACAACAATGAGAGTTCAATAAACACAACTCACCCAACAATGAGAGCCCAAAGAACACAACTCACCCCAGAATGAGAGCCCAATGGACACAGCTCACCCAAGAATGAGAGCCCAACGAACACAACTCACCCCATACTGAGAGCCCAACAGGCACAACTCACCCAAGAATAAGAGCCCAACAGACACAACTCACACAACAATGAGAGTTCAATAAACACAACTCACCCAACAATGAGAGCCCAAAGAACACAACTCACCCCATATTGAGAGCCCAATGGACACAACTCGCCCAACAACGAGAGGACAATGAGCACAACTCACTCAACAATGAGAGGCCAACAGGCACAGCTCACCCAAGAATGAGATCCCAATGGACACAACTCACCCAAGAATGAGAGCCCAATGGACACAGCTCACCCAACAATGAGATGTCAATGGACACAACTTACCCAAGAATGAAAGCCCAATGGACACAGCTCACCCAACAATGAGATGCCAATGGACACAACTAACCCAAAAATGAGAGCCCAACGGGCACAACTCAACCCATACTGCGAGCCCAACGGGCACGGCTCACCCAACAATGAGAGCCCAATAAATACAACTCACTCAAGAATGAGAGCCCAATAGACACAGCTCACCCAGGAATGAGAGCCCAATGGACACAACTCCTCCATGAATGAGAGCACAATGGACACAACTCACCCAAGAATGAGAGCTCAATAAATACAACTCACCCGAGAATGAGAGGTCAATGAGCACAACTCACCCAACAACGAGAGGTCAATGAGCACAACTCACCCAACAATGAAAGGTCAAAGAACACAACTCACCCAAGAATGACAGCCCAATGGACACAGCTCACCCAACAATGAGAGCCCAACGAACACAACTCACCCCATACTGAGAGCCCAACGGGCACAGCTCACCCAAGAATGAGAGCCCAATGAACACAGCTCACCCAAGAATGAGAGCCCAACGGGCACAACTCACCCCATACTGAGAGCCCAACAGGCACAACTCACCCAAGAATGAGAGCCCAAAGAACACAACTCACCCCATATTGGGAGCCCAATGGACACATCTCGCCCAACAACGAGAGGACAATGAGCACAACTCACTCAACAATGAGAGGCCAACGGGCACAGCTCACCCAAGAATGAGATCCACAACTCACCCAAGAATGAGAGCCCAATGGACACAGCTCACCCAACAATGAGATGCCGATGGACACAACTTACCCAAGAATGAAAGCCCAATGGACACAGCTCACCCAACAATGAGATGCCAATGGACACAACTAACCCAAAAATGAGAGCCCAACGGACACAACTAACCCAAAAACAGCTCACCCAACAATGAGAGGCCAATGGAAACAAACTCACCCCATACTGCGAGCCCAACGGGCACAGCTCACCCAACAATGAGAGCCCAATAAATACAACTCACTCAAGAATGAGAGCCCAATAGACACAGCTCACCCAGGAATGAGAGCCCAATGGACACAACTCCCCCATGAATGAGAGCACAATGGACACAACTCACCCAAGAATGAGAGCTCAATAAATACAACTCACCCGAGAATGAGAGGTCAATGAGCACAACTCACCCAACAACGAGAGGTCAATGAGCACAACTCACCCAACAATGAAAGGTCAAAGAACACAACTCACCCAAGAATGACAGCCCAATGGACACAGCTCACCCAACAATGAGAGCCCAACGAACACAACTCACCCCATACTGAGAGCCCAACGGGCACAGCTCACCCAAGAATGAGAGCCCAATGAACACAGCTCACCCAAGAATGAGAGCCCAACGGGCACAACTCACCTCATATTGCGAGCCCAACAGGCATGGCTCACCCAACAATGAGAGGTCAATGGGCACAACTCACCCAAGAATGAGATCCCAATGGACACAGCTCACGCAGCAATGAGAGGTCAATTAACACAACTCACCCAACAATGACAGGTCAAAGAACACAACTCACCTCACACTGAGAGCCCAATGGGCACAACTCATTCAAGTATGAGAGCCCAATGGACACAGCTTACTCAACAATGAGACGCCAATGGACAACTCCCAATAAAGAGAGGACAATGAGCACAACTCACCCAACAATGAAAGGACAATGAGCACAACTCACTCAACAATGAGAGGCCAATGGAAACAAACTCACCCAACAATGAAAGGTCAATGAGCGCAACTCGCCCAACAACGAGAAGATAATGAGCACAACTCACCCAACAATGAAAGGTCAAAGAACACAACTCACCCAAGAATGAGATCCCAATGAACACAACTCACCCAACAACGAGAGGTCAATGAGCAGGCACAACTCACCCAACAACGAGAGGTCAATGAGAACAATTCACCCAACAATGAAAGGTCAAAGAACACAACTCACCCCAAACTGAGAGCCTAATGGACACAACTCACCCACAAATGGGAGCCCAATGAACAGAACTCACCCAACAATGAGAGGCCAATGAACACAACTCACCCAACAATGAGAGGTCAATCATCACAACTCACCCAACAACGAGAGGACAATGAGCACAACTCACCCAACAATGAAAGCCCAACAAACACAACTCACCCCATACCGGGAGCCCAACGGGCACAGCTCACCCAAGAATGAAAGCCCAATGAATACAGCTCACCCAAGAATGAGAGCTCAATAGACACAACTCACTCAAGAATGAGAGGTCAAAGAGCACAACTCACCCAAGAATGAGAGCTAAATGAGCACAACTCACCCAACATTGAAAGGTCAAAGAACACAACTTACCCAAGAATGACAGCCCAATGGACACAGCTCACCCAACAATGAGAGCCCAATGGACACAGCTCACCCAACAATGAGAGCCAAACGAACACAACTCACCCCAGAACGAGAGCCCAATGGACACAGCTCACCCAAGAATGAGAGCCCAACGAACACAACTCACCCCATACTGAGAGCCCAACAGGCACAACTCACCCAAGAATGATAGCCCAACAGACACAACTCACCCAACAATGAGAGCTCAATAAACACAACTCACCCAACAATGAGAGCCGAATGGACAAAACTCACCCAACAATGAGAGCCCAAAGAACACAACTCACACCATATTGAGAGCCCAATGGATACAACTCGCCCAACAACGAGAGGACAATGAGCACAACTCACTCAACAATGAGAGGCCAACAGGCACAGCTCACCCAAGAATGAGATCCCAATGGACACAACTCACCCAAGAATGAGAGCCCAATAGACACAGCTCACCCAACAATGAGATGCCAATGGACACAACTTACCCAATAATGAAAGCCCAATGGACACAGCTCACCCAACAATGAGATGCCAATGGACACAACTAACCCAAAAATGAGAGCCCAACGGGCACAACTCACCCCATACTGCGAGCCCAACGGGCACAGCTCACCCAACATTTAGAGCCCAATACATACAACTCACTCAAGAATGAGAGCCCAATAGACACAGCTCACCCAGGAATGAGAGCCCAATGGACACAACTCCCCCATGAATGAGAGCACAATGGACACAACTCACCCAAGAATGAGAGCTCAATAAATACAACTCACCCGAGAATGAGAGGTCAATGAGCACAACTCACCCAACAATGAGAGGTCAATGAGCACAACTCACCCAACAATGAAAGGTAAAAGAACACAACTCACCCAAGAATGACAGCCCAATGGACACAGCTCACCCAACAATGAGAGCCCAACAAACACAACTCACCCCATACTGAGAGCCCAACGGGCACAGCTCACCCAAGAATGAGAGCCCAATGAACACAGCTCACCCAAGAATGAGAGCCCAACGGGCACAACTCACCCCATATTGCGAGCCCAACAGGCATGGCTCACCCAACAATGAGAGGTTAATGGGCACAACTCACCCAATAATGAGAGCCCAATGAGCACAACTCACCCAAGAATGAGATCCCAATGGACACAGCTCACGCAGCAATGAGAGGTCAATTAACACAACTCACCCAACAATGACAGGTCAAAGAACACAACTCACCTCACACTGAGAGCCCAATGGGCACAACTCATTCAAGTATGAGAGCCCAATGGACACAGCTTACCCAACAATGAGACGCCAATGGACACAACTCCCAATAAAGAGAGGACAATGAGCACAACTCACCCAACAACGAAAGGACAATGAGCACAACTCACTCAACAATGAGAGGCCAAAGAACACAACTCACCCAAGAATGAGATCCCAATGAACACAACTCACCCAACAACGAGAGGTCAATGAGCAGGCACAACTCACCCAACAACGAGAGGTCAATGAGAACAATTCACCCAACAATGAAAGGTCAAAGAACACAACTCACCCCAAACTGAGAGCCTAATGGACACAACTCACCCACAAATGGGAGCCCAATGAACACAACTCACCCAACAATGAGAGGCCAATGAACACAACTCACCCAACAATGAGAGGTCAATCAGCACAACTCACCCAACAACGAGAGGACAATGAGCACAACTCACCCAACAATGAGAGCCCAACAAACACAACTCACCCCATACCGGGACCCCAACGGGCACAGCTCACCCAAGAATGAAAGCCCAATGAACACAGCTCACCCAAGAATGAGAGCCCAATGAACACAACTTACCCCATACTGAGAGCCCAAAGGGCACAGCTCACTCAAGAATGAGAGCCCATAGGACACAGCTCACCCAGGAATGAGAGCCCAATGGACACAACTCCCCCAAGAATAAGAGCTCAATGGGCACAACTCACCCAAAAATGAGAGCTCAATAAACACAACTCACCCAAGAATGAGAGGTCAATGAGCACAACTCACCCAACAATGAAAGGTCAAAGAACACAACTCACCCAAGAATGACAGCCCAATGGACACAGCTCACCCAACAATGAGAGCCCAATGGACACAGCTCACCCAACAATGAGAGCACAATGAACACAACTCACCCCATACTGAGAGCCCAACGGGCACAGCTCACCCAAGAATGAGAGCCCAATGGACACAGCTCACCCAACAATGAGAGCACAATGAACACAACTCACGCCATACTGAGAGCCCAACGGGCACAGCTTACCCCAGAATGAGAGCCCAATAGACACAGCTCACCCAAGAATGAGAGCCCAACCAACACAACTCACCCCATACTGAGAGCCCAACGGGCACAACTCACCCAAGAATTAGAGCCTAACAGACACAACTCACCCAACAATGAGAGCCAAATGGACAAAACTCACCCAACAATGAGAGCCCAACAAATACAACTCACCCCATATTGAGAGCCCAATGGACACAACTTGCCCAACAACGAGAAGACAATGAGCACAACTCACTCAACAATGAGAAGCCAACGGGCACAGCTCACCCAGGAATGAGAGCCCAATGGACACAACTCCCCCAAGAATGAGAGCACAACGAACACAACTCACCCCATACTGAGAGCCCAACGGGCACAGCTCACCCAACAATGAGAGCCCAATGGACACAGCTCATCCAAGAATGAGAGCCCAATGAACACAACTCACCCCATACTGAGAGCCCAACGGGCACAGCTTACCCCAGAATGAGAGCCCAATAGACACAGATCACCCAAGAATGAGAGCCCAACGAACACAACTCACCCCATACTGGGAGCCCAACGGGCACAGCTCACCCAAGAATGAGAGCCCAATGGACACAGCTCACCCAAGAATGAGAGCCCAACCAACACAACTTACCCCATACTGAGAGCCCAACGGGCACAACTCACCCACGAATGAGAGCCCAATAAACACAACTCACTGAAGAATGAGAGCCCAATGGACACAGCTCACCCAGGAATGAGAGCCCAATGGACACAACTCCCCCAAGAATGAGAGCTCAATGGGCACAACTCACCCGAGAGTGAGAACTCAATAAACACAACTCACCCAAGAATGAGAGGTCAATGAGCACAACTCACCCAACAATGAGAGGTCAATGAGCACAACTCACCCAACAATGAAAGGTCAAAGAACACAACTCACCCAAGAATGACAGCCCAATGGACACAGCTCACCCAACAATGAGAGCCCAATGGACACAGCTCACCCAACAATGAGAGCACAACGAACACAACTCACCCCATACTGAGAGCCCAACGGGCACAGCTCACCCAACAATGAGAGCCCAATTGACACAGCTCACCCAAGAATTAGAGCCCAATGAACACAACTCACCCTACATTGAGAGCCCAACAGGCACAGCTTACCCCAGAATGAGAGCCCAATGGACACAGCTCACGCAAGAATGAGAGCCCAACCAACACAACTCACCCGACAATGAGAGCCAAATGGACAAAACTCACCGAACAATGAGAGCCCAACGAATACAACCACCCCATATTGAGAGCCCAATGGACACAACTCGCCCAACAACGAGAAGACAATGAGCACAACTCACTCAACAATGAGAGGCCAACGGGCACAGCTCACCCAGGAATGAGAGCCCAATGGACACAACTCCCCCAAGAATGAGAGCTCAATAGACACAACTCACCCAAGAATGAGAGCTCAATAAACACAACTTACTCAAGAATGAGAGGTCAAAGAGCACAACTCACCCAAGAATGAGAGCTAAATGAGCACAACTCACCCAACATTGAAAGGTCAAAGAACACAACTTACCCAAGAATGACAGCCCAATGGACACAGCTCACCCAAGAATGAGAGCCCAATGGACACAGCTCACCCAACAATGAGATGCCAATGGACACAATTTACCCAAGAATGAAAGCCCAATGGACACAGTCCACCCAACAATGAGATGCCAATGGACACAACTAACCCAAAAATGAGAGCCCAACGGGCACAACTCACCCCATACTGCGAGCCCAACGGGCACAACTCACCCAAGAATGAGAGCCCAACAGACACAACTCACCCAACAATGAGAGCTCAATAAACACAACTCACCCAACAATGAGAGCCCAAAGAACACAACTCACCCCATATTGAGAGCCCAATGGACACAACTCGCCCAACAACGAGAGGACGATGAGCACAACTCACTCAACAATGAGAGGCAACGGGCACAGCTCACCCAAGAATGAGATCCCAATGGACACAACTCACCTAAGAATGAGAGCCCAATGGACACAACTCACCCAAGAATGAGAGCCCAATGGACACAGCTCACCCAACAATGAGATTCCAATGGACACAACTTACCCAAGAATGAAAGCCCAATGGACACAGCTCACCCAACAATGAGATGCCAATGGACACAACTAACCCAAAAATGAGAGCCCAACGGGCACAACTCACCCCATACTGCGAGCCCAACGGGCACAGCTCACCCAACAATGAGAGCCCAATAAATACAACTCACTCAAGAATGAGAGCCCAATAGACACAGCTCACCCAGGAATGAGAGCCCAATGGACACAACTCCCCCATGAATGAGAGCACAATGGACACAACTCACCCAAGAATGAGAGCTCAATAAATACAACTCACCCAAGAATGAGTGGTCAATGAGCACAACTCACCCAACAACGAGAGGTCAATGAGCACAACTCACCCAACAATGAAAGGTCAAAGAACACAACTCACCCAAGAATGACAGCCCAATGGACACAGCTCACCCAACAATGAGAGCCCAACAAACACAACTCACCCCATACTGAGAGCCCAACGGGCACAGCTCACCCAAGAATGTGAGCCCAATGAACACAGCTCACCCAGGAATGAGAGCCCAACGGGCACAACTCACCTCATATTGCGAGCCCAACCGGCATGGCTCACCCAACAATGAGAGGTCAATGGGCACAACTCACCCAATAATGAGAGCCAAATGAGCACAGCTCACCCAAGAATGAGAGCCCAATGGACACAGCTCACCCAAGAATGAGAGCCCAACCAACACAACTTACCCCATACTTAGAGCCCAACGGGCACAACTCACCCAAGAATGAGAGCCCAATAAACACAACTCACTGAAGAATGAGAGCCCAATGGACACAGCTCACCCAGGAATGAGAGCCCAATGGACACAACTCCCCCAAGAATGAGAGCTCAATGGGCACAACTCACCCGAGAGTGAGAACTCAATAAACACAACTCACCCAAGAATGAGAGGTCAATGAGCACAACTCACCCAACAATGAGAGGTCAATGAGCACAACTCACCCAACAATGAAAGGTCAAAGAACACAACTCACCCAAGAATGACAGCCCAATGGACACAGCTCACCCAACAATGAGAGCCCAATGGACACAGCTCACCCAACAATGAGAGCACAACGAACACAACTCACCCCATACTGAGAGCCCAACGGGCACAGCTCACCCAACAATGAGAGCCCAATTGACACAGCTCACCCAAGAATTAGAGCCCAATGAACACAACTCACCCTACATTGAGAGCCCAACAGGCACAGCTTACCCCAGAATGAGAGCCCAATGGACACAGCTCACGCAAGAATGAGAGCCCAACCAACACAACTCACCCGACAATGAGAGCCAAATGGACAAAACTCACCGAACAATGAGAGCCCAACGAATACAACCACCCCATATTGAGAGCCCAATGGACACAACTCGCCCAACAACGAGAAGACAATGAGCACAACTCACTCAACAATGAGAGGCCAACGGGCACAGCTCACCCAGGAATGAGAGCCCAATGGACACAACTCCCCCAAGAATGAGAGCTCAATAGACACAACTCACCCAAGAATGAGAGCTCAATAAACACAACTTACTCAAGAATGAGAGGTCAAAGAGCACAACTCACCCAAGAATGAGAGCTAAATGAGCACAACTCACCCAACATTGAAAGGTCAAAGAACACAACTTACCCAAGAATGACAGCCCAATGGACACAGCTCACCCAAGAATGAGAGCCCAATGGACACAGCTCACCCAACAATGAGATGCCAATGGACACAATTTACCCAAGAATGAAAGCCCAATGGACACAGTCCACCCAACAATGAGATGCCAATGGACACAACTAACCCAAAAATGAGAGCCCAACGGGCACAACTCACCCCATACTGCGAGCCCAACGGGCACAACTCACCCAAGAATGAGAGCCCAACAGACACAACTCACCCAACAATGAGAGCTCAATAAACACAACTCACCCAACAATGAGAGCCCAAAGAACACAACTCACCCCATATTGAGAGCCCAATGGACACAACTCGCCCAACAACGAGAGGACAATGAGCACAACTCACTCAACAATGAGAGGCAACGGGCACAGCTCACCCAAGAATGAGATCCCAATGGACACAACTCACCTAAGAATGAGAGCCCAATGGACACAACTCACCCAAGAATGAGAGCCCAATGGACACAACTCACCCAAGAATGAGATTCCAATGGACACAACTTACCCAAGAATGAAAGCCCAATGGACACAGCTCACCCAACAATGAGATGCCAATGGACACAACTAACCCAAAAATGAGAGCCCAACGGGCACAACTCACCCCATACTGCGAGCCCAACGGGCACAGCTCACCCAACAATGAGAGCCCAATAAATACAACTCACTCAAGAATGAGAGCCCAATAGACACAGCTCACCCAGGAATGAGAGCCCAATGGACACAACTCCCCCATGAATGAGAGCACAATGGACACAACTCACCCAAGAATGAGAGCTCAATAAATACAACTCACCCAAGAATGAGTGGTCAATGAGCACAACTCACCCAACAACGAGAGGTCAATGAGCACAACTCACCCAACAATGAAAGGTCAAAGAACACAACTCACCCAAGAATGACAGCCCAATGGACACAGCTCACCCAACAATGAGAGCCCAACAAACACAACTCACCCAAGAATGAGAGCCCAACAGACACAACTCACCCAACAATGAGAGCTCAATAAACACAACTCACCCAACAATGAGAACCCAACGAACACAACTCACCCCATATTGAGAGCCCAATGGACACAACTCGCCCAACAACTCAACTCACTCAACAATGAGAGGCCAACGGGCACAGCTCACCCAAGAATGAGATCCCAATGGACACAACTCACCCAAGAACGAGAGCCCAATGGACACAACTCACCCAAGAATGAGAGCCCAATGGACACAGCTCACCCAACAATGAGATGCCAATGGACACAACTTACCCAAGAATGAAAGCCCAATGGACACAGCTCACCCAACAATGAGATGCCAATGGACACAACTAACCCAAAAATGAGAGCCCAACGGACACAACTCACCCCATACTGCGAGCCCAACGGGCACAGCTCACCCAACAATTAGAGCCCAATAAACACAACTCACCCAAGAATGAGAGCCCAATAGACACAACTCACCCAGGAATGAAAGCCCAATGGACACAACTTCCCCATGAATGAGAGTGCAATGGACACAACTCACCCAAGAATGAGAGGTCAATGAGCACAACTCACCCAACAACGAGAGGTCAATGAGCACAACTCACCCAACAATGAAAGGTCAAAGAACACAACTCAGCCAAGAATGACAGCCCAATGGACACAGCTCACCCAACAATGAGAGCCCAACGAACACAACTCACCCCATACTGAGAGCCCAACGGGCACAGCTCGCCCAAGAATGAGAGCCCAATGAACACAGCTCACCCAAGATTGAGAGCCCAATGAACACAACTCACCCCATACTGAGAGCCGAACGGGCAAATCTCACCCAAGAATGAGCGCCCAATGGACACATCTCTCCCAAGAATGAGAGCCCAATGAACACTACTCAGCCCATACTGAGAGCCCAACGGGCACAACTCACCCAAGAATGAGAGCCCAACGGACACAACTCACCCAACAATGAGAGCTCAATAAACACACCTCACCCAACAATGAGAGCCCAATGGACAAAACTCACCCAACAATGAGAGCCCAATGGACAAAACTCACCCAACAATGAGAGCCCAACCGACACAACTCACCCCATATTGAGAGCCCAATGGACACAACTTGCCCAACAACCAGAGGAAAATGAACACAACTCACCCAACAACGAGAGGCCAACGGGCCCAGCTCACCCAAGAATGAGATGCCAATGGACACAACTCACCCAAGAATGAGAGCCTAATGGACAGAACTCACCCAAGAATGAGAGTCCAATGGACACAACTCACCCAAGGATGAGAGCCCAATGGACATAGCTGTCCCAGGAATGAGAGCCCAATTGACACAACTCCCCCAAGAATTAGAGCACAATGGACACAACTCACCCAAGAATGAGAGCTCAATAAACACAACTCACCCAAGAATGAGAGGTCAATGAGCACAACTCACCCAACAATGAAAGGTCAAAGAAAACAACTCACCCAAGAATGACAGCCCAATGGACACAGCTCACCCAACAATGAGAGCCCAACAAACACAACTCACCCCATACTGAGAGCCCAATGGGCACAGCTCACCCAAGAATGAGAGCCCAATGAACACAGCTCACCCAAGATTGAGAGCCCAATGGACACAACTTGCCCAACAACCAGAGGAAAATGAACACAACTCACCCAACAACGAGAGGCCAACGGTCCCAGCTCACCCAAGAATGAGATGCCAATGGACACAACTCACCCAAGGATGAGAGCCCAATGGACACAGCTGTCCCAGGAATGAGAGCCCAATTGACACAACACCCCCAAGAATTAGAGCACAATGGACACAACTCACCCAAGAATGAGAGGTCAATGAGCACAACTCACCCAACAACGAGAGGTCAATGAGCACAACTCACCCAACAATGAAAGGTCAAAGAACACAACTCAGCCAAGAATGACAGCCCAATGGACACAGCTCACCCAACAATGAGAGCCCAACGAACACAACTCACCCCATACTGAGAGCCCAACGGGCACAGCTCACCCAAGAATGTGAGCCCAATGAACACAGCTCACCTAAGATTGAGAGCCCAATGAACACAACTCACCCCATACTGAGAGCCGAACGGGCAAAGCTCACCCAAGAATGAGCGCCCAATGGACACATCTCACCCAAGAATGAGAGCCCAATGAACACTACTCAGCCCATACTGAGAGCCCAACTGGCACAACTCACCCAAGAATGAGAGCCCAACGGACACAACTTACCCAACAATGAGAGCTCAATAAACACACCTCACCCAACAATGAGAGCCCAATGGACAAAACTCACCCAACAATGAGAGCCCAATGGACAAAACTCACCCAACAATGAGAGCCCAACGGACACAACTCACCCCATATTGAGAGCCCAATGGACACAACTTGCCCAACAACCAGAGGAAAATGAACACAACTCACCCAACAACGAGAGGCCAACGGGCCCAGCTCACCCAAGAATGAGATGCCAATGGACACAACTCACCCAAGAATGAGAGCCTAATGGCCAGAACTCACCCAAGAATGAGAGTCCAATGGACACAACTCACCCAAGGATGAGAGCCCAATGGACACAGCTGTCCCAGGAATGAGAGCCCAATTGACACAACTCCCCCAAGAATTAGAGCACAATGGACACAACTCACCCAAGAATGAGAGCTCAATAAACACAACTCACCCAAGAATGAGAGGTCAATGAGCACAACTCACCCAACAATGAAAGGTCAAAGAAAACAACTCACCCAAGAATAACAGCCCAATGGACACAGCTCACCCAACAATGAGAGCCCAACAAACACAACTCACCCCATACTGAGAGCCCAATGGGCACAGCTCACCCAAGAATGAGAGCCCAACAGACACAACTCACCCAACAATGAGAGCTCAATAAACACAACTCACCCAACAATGAGAGCCCAATGGACAGAACTCACCCAACAATGAGAGCCCAACAAACACAACTCACTCCATATTGAGAGCCGAATGGACAAAACTCGCCCAACAACGAGAATGAGCACAACTCACCCAACAATGAGAGGCCAACGGGCACAGCTCACCCGAGAATGAGATCCCAATGGACACAACTCACCCAAGAATGAGAGCCCAATGGACACAACTCACCCAAGAATGAGAGCCCAATGGGCACAGCTCACCCAAGAATGAGAGCCCAATGGACAAAGCTCACCCAACAATGATATGCCAATGGACACAACTTACCCAAGAATGAGAGCCCAATGGACATAGCTCACCCAACAATGAGGGTCCAATGGACACAACTCACCCAAGAATGAGAGCCCACCGGGCACAACTCACCCCATATTGCGAGCCCAACGGACACAGCTCACCCAAGAATGAGAGCCCAACGGGCACAGCTCACCAAACAATGAGAGCCCAATGGACACAGCTCACCCAAGAATGAGAGCCCTATGGGCACAACTCCACTCATATTACGAGCCCAACAGGCACGGCTCAACCAACAATGAGAGGTCAATGGGCACAACTCACCCAATAATGAGAGCCCAATGGGCACAACTCAGCCAAGAATGAGAGCCCAATGGACACAGTTCACCCAACAATGAGAGCTCAATGGGCACAACTCACCCAACAATGACAGGTCAAAGAACACAACTCACCTCACATTGAGAGCCCAATGGGCACAACTCATTCAAGTATGAGAGCCCAACGGGCACAGCTCACCCAACAATGAGAGCCCAATGGACACAGCTCACCCAAGAATGAGAGCCCAACGGGCACAACTCACCTCATATTGCGAGCCCAACAGGCATGGCTCACCCAACAATGAGAGGTCAATGGGCACAACTCACCCAATAATGAGAGCCCAATGGGCACAACTCACCCAAGAATGAGAGCCCAATGGACACAGCTCACGCAGCAATGAGAGGTCAATTAACACAACTCACCCAACAATGACAGGTCAAAGAACACAACTCACCTCACACTGAGAGGCCAATGGGCACAACTCATTCAAGTATGAGAGCCCAATGGACACAGCTCACCCAACAATGAGACGCCAATGGACACAACTCCCAATAAAGAGAGGACAATGAGCACAACTCACCCAACAATGAGAGGCCAATGGAAACAAACTCACCCAACAATGAAAGGTCAATGAGCGCAACTCACCCAACAACGAGAGGACAATGAGCACAACCCACCCAACAATGAAAGGTCAAAGAACACAACTCACCCAAGAATGAGACCCCAATGAACACAACTCACCCAACAACAAGAGGTCAATGAGCAGGCACAACTCACCCAACAACGAGAGGTCAACGAGAATAATTCACCCAACAATGAAAGGTCAAAGAACACAACTCACCCCAAACAGAGAGCCTAATGGACACAACTCAGCCACAAATGGGAGCCCAATGAACACAACTCACCCAACAATGAGAGCCCAATGGACTCAACTCACCCATAAATGGGAGCCCAATGAACACAACTCCTCCAAGAATGAGAGCCCAATGGACACACTCACCTAACAATTAGAGCTCAATAAACACAACTCACTCAAGAATGAGAGCCCAATGGACACAGCTCACCCAGGAATGAGAGCCCAATGGACACAACTCCCCCAAGAATGAGAGCTCATTGGGCACAACTCACCCAAGAATGAGAGCTCAATAAACACAACTCACCCAAGAATGAGAGGTCAATGGGCACAACTCACCCAACAATGAGAGCTCAATGGACACAGCTCACCGACAAATGAGAAGTCTATAAACACAACTCAACCAAGAATGAGAGCCCAATGGACACAGCTCACCCAAGAATGAGAGCCCAATGGACACAGTTCCCCCAACAACGAGAGCCCAATGAAGAGAACTCATCCAACAATGAGAGGACAATTAGCACAACTCACCCAACAACGAGAGGACAATGAGCACAACTCAACCTACAATGAGAGGACAATGAGCACAACTCACCCAACAACAAGAGGTAAATGAGCACAACTCGCCCAACAACGGGAGGACAATGAGCACAACTCGCCCAACAACGAGAGGACAATGAGCACATCTCAGCCGCCACTGAGAGCCCAATGGACACAACTCACCCAAGAATGAGAGCCCAATGGACACAGTTCACCCAACAACGAGAGCCCAATGGAGACAACTCATCCAACAACGAGAGGACAATGAGCACAACTCATCCAACAACGAGAGGACAATGAGCACAACTCACCCAACAACGAGAGGTCAATGAGCACACAAAACTCACCCAACAACGAGAGGTCAATGAGCATAACCCACCCAACAACAAGGGGTCAATTCAGATGATGCGCCCAACAATGAGAGGTCAATAATACTACTCATCCCACACTGAGAGCCCAATGGACACAACTCACCCAAAAATGGGAGCCCTATGAACACATCTCACCAAAGAATGAGAGCCCAATGGACACAACTCACCTAACAATTAGAGCTCAATAATCACAACTCACCCAAGAATGAGAGCCCAATGGACACAGCTTACCCAAGAATGAGAGCCCAATGGACACAGCTCACCCAAGAATGAGAGCCCAATGGACACAGCTCACCCAAGAATGAGAGCCCAATGAACACAACTCACCCAAGAATGAGAGCCCAATGGGCACAGCTCACCCAGAACGAGAGCCCAATGGACACAACTCACCCAAGAATGAGAGCCCAATGGACACGGCTCACCCAACAATGAGAGCCCAATGGACACAGCTCACCCAGGAATGTGAGCTCAATGGACACAACTCACCCAAGAATGAGAGCCCAATTGACACAACTCACCCAACAATGAGAGGTCAATGAGCACAACTGACCCAACAATGAAAGGTCAATTGACACAACTAACCAGACACTGAGAGCCAAATGGACACAACTCACCCGACAATGAGAGGCCAATGTACACAACTCACCCAACAACAAGAGGTCAATGAGCATGCACAACTCACCCACCAATGAAAGGTCAAAGAACACACCTCACCCCACACTGAGAGCCCAATGGACACAACACACTCAATAATAAGAGTCCAATGGACACAACTCATCCAACAATGAAACGGCCAATGAACACAACTCAATCGACAACAAGAGATCAATGAGCATGCACAACTCACCCAACAACGAGAGGTCAATGAGCACAACTCGCAGACCAATGAAAGGTCAAAAAACACAACTCACCCCACACTGAGAGCCCAATGAACACAACTCGCCCAACAATGAGATGCCAATGAACCCAACTCACCCAACAACAAGAGGTCAATGAGCATGCACAACTCACCCAACAACGAGAGGTCAATGAGCACAACTCACAGACCAATGAAAGGTAAAAAATACAACTCACCCCACACTGAGAGCCCAATGGACAACTCACCCACGAATAAGAGACCAATGGACACAACTCACCCAACACCAAAAGGACTATGAGCACACCTCACCCAACAATGAAAGGTCAAAGAACACAACTCACCCAACAATGAAAGGTCAAAGAACACATCTGGGTATAGATGGGAGACCATCTATACCCAAGAAACAGATAGCTGGACAAAATACACACAACAATGGGGGACCATCTATACCCAAGAAAGAGATTGCTGGACAAAATATACCTAACACTGGTAGACCATCTATACCCAAGAAACAGATAGCTGGACAAAAAGCTGGACATGAACCAATGGTACAAGCTAGGAACACGGGCTTGTACCATCGGTTCATGTCCACGTTCCTAGCCACCTTATTGGCTGGCTCCCCCACCCTGGGTGCTAATGGGTATTGTTACATGGCCTCTGTGTGGACAAGGAATGAAGAGACTTACCAAGTGGTGCCACAGTGGTTACCATCCACTTTTATTAAATGAGAAACCAAACCTTCCTATCCCCAATGCTAGGGGGATTTCCCTATCTAAACTAAAATAAACTCGGGTGATCGTCAGGAAGTCTGTGTGAGTCAAAAACAAAAAGCAAGTGTCCCAGTCATAAATGCTCCTACTCTATGGTGTTTTGTTGTAGTGACAGGGATAAAGTCCAGCTACTGTTTGTAATCCAGGAGAATGACTCCCTTCTCCTGGATACAAAGTCTCAAAAGCCTCTTGAGTTGTTCCAAGCAAAAGTTCCATAAACGTTCAGGTTCTCTGTAACCCAACAGAAAATAAAATAGTTAATATCTTTCACAGTTCTTAACAAGGTTTGTAGTTCCCTTATGGCGGTTTTCACAATCTCTGGGTTTTGAACCTCTCATGTTAACCCCACTGGGGCAATGAAGCCGTTCCTGGATCCCTCTTGACTTTACAGTATCACCTTTTTGTGGAATTGACCTGGGAACTGTATCATAAAATGGTTTATGGTTTTCTCTATTTTTTTATTGTTTACAGTCTCGCAACTTCCCAGGAACCCACCCAGACTTATGTGTTCTGGTTACCTTCACCCGGAGAACTCTTCACCGGTTTCGCCTTATTCAACCTCTTCCTTTCATAGTCCTCAGTGTCTCCCCTCTCTCCACTTCAAGTTGTTGTGGACTGCCTCATTGTAGCTGTCAGACCCCTCTGTCCCGCCGTGACAGGTTACGCCTCCTCCACGGTCTCTCGCATGTTCCTGATAATCATTAGCACGGTTTGCCGTAGGCTTCGGTAGGCAGTCTCGGCACCGTTGTGGGACCAAGCACTACTGATCGTGCCACCACCTCTGTCTCTGGAGGTTTATTATGCCGGTTCCCGACCGACTCGCAAGACACTTCTCGGGCGTCCCACTATTATTGTTCTCAGCCTTGGGGATGATCCTCGTTGCAGTCTCCTGAAAGCCTGTGTCAGCGGTGTGTATTACGCTCTGGGACGGAGTCAATAAGAGATGAGATACATTTACTGAGAATAGTAAAGGAAGATGTACGTAGGGGAATAAATCAAAGTCCACATGTGTACGGGAATATATAATATGTTTCTGTAAAGTTTTCTGCATGTTTATACTGATAAATATGAAATGAAAACAAAAGAAAATAATAGATTTTTTTGTACACTTTTTAAACAAAGGATTGACGTCAATTGATATATAAATAAAGAATAGAGCCTTAAGATACTAAAAAAGTAAGACACTACAAAAATAATTGATAGTGATAGGAAGTGTAAACGAAGGAGTGAGAAGAGTGGTAGTGCAAAAATGTTCACAATATTTTGATTCATGGATTACGAGCAGCGATTGGTGGTGCCTTCTCAAAAAGATTAAAACTATATATTTAATGAATCTAGAAAGAAGAAGAACTCCAAGCAACGAGTTGGGGCTAGATCTCTCTGTGTGGCTGGGCCCTCCCTCTGGAACTTGTGGAGAACCATCTCCGGTTCCGGATGCACCTCAAGACCTTCCTCTTTGCTTCTGCCTTCTCTCTTTCTCTCCCTTGCTGATTTATGTATGTTTATCGGCATCAGGTACCTGGCTACCCTCTGATTTTGGGTCCAGATAACTGCCCACCCACCCATCCACTTACCCGCACTGCCTCCGGTGACTCCTGCATTTGGGTCTGTATCTGCAACCCTACACTCCTTTCCTGCACTTATCAGACACCATTTGTCTGCACCTTATTCCTGCTCTTGCCACATGCTGGCCTCACTACCTGTTGTTAACTTGCTCAGCACTTTCTACTTCCTCCCCTCCCCTGTCCCCCTGCACTTGCGCGTTCTCTATGTCACTGGGCCTAGTAAGATTGTTGTTTTGTTACTTCCTTGTTACTCTCCATGGCCTCGCCGCGCTCTGAAACATTTGTGTATGAGCGCAATATAAATAAAATCTATCATATGTCATATCATGACAGACTGGGTAAGTATTGGCAGTGCGAATTGACTTGCCACCATGGAAACATACCTCTGTTACACCTATGCAGAACATTGCCGAGGCATGCAGCCAAAATTAGGAAATATCATTCCGACTATGCCAGGGGCACAACTAGTAAAGCACTTACGTCATGGCCTCAAGAGGTTCATTATCAAAATCAATATTGCGTCACATGATGGCATACTCACACGCCACTCAGAGAGGAACAAACGTCACTTATGTGCACTTTGTGCAGTGACCATAAATAAGAAAGAATAGGAATAACAAATAATTTTTCTTTCTGGAAATGTATACAATTATTGCTAGACTCATTAAAGATTTTATTTCAGGCAGCTTTCAGGGGGTGAGTCACTGATTTAGTCAGTTCTTAAACACCTCAACTCAGACTTTCTTCCTTCTGAGGTCGATGAATGAGTACCAACACAGGTTGGGTGATATTGTATGTATATTTGTTCTATATAAAGTGCTTTGGCGTTAGTGCTATAGAACAACACATCATAATCATTTGGCCTTGGACGCCTGCTTGCATTCACAGTAATTTCGTATTATGGGCCTATACACACTGATCTTAACGATACATGTGGCGATCCATTCTTGTATGAAATGTATATCACATTATAATGATATCGCAACCATATTGTTCGTAGTGTACGTAGGATCCTTGCTATGTGATGCACTTCCTGTTTTGTGAAGGAGTGAAAGATTGTGTTCCATCGCTTCCCGTGATGTCACTTCGGGGTGGGGCAAATTACTCCCACTTCCTGTGATGTCATCAGAGGTCAAGGGTTGTGCAATATCACTTCTGCTACCCCTGGCGTTTTGGTGAAATTATGTCCCTGATAAAGGCATTGATGGAGTATGGGAAAGAGAGAATATATCAATATGAAAGGAACAAATAATGTAAGCAAAGGGAGGAATGGAAAAGGTGCGAGATAAGAAAAGAGAAGGAGAGATTGGAAGAGGAGAAACAAAAAGAGGTGGAAGCTCAAAGATTGAAAGTACGTTGGTTGCAACGAAGGCGAGAGGAAGGGGAGTTAAGAGAATTAAGGAGAAGAGAGGAACAAATGAACAGGAGTAGGGGATGAAAAGATCACAAAATAGAATATTTATGTCACAGAAGCATAGTGTCCATAGAAGCACAAGAAAGATTGGAACCAGAGAGCATCACAACAGCCCTGAAGGGAGCTGTAAGGAATGCTGCGATCAGCATAGGCTGGTGGGCAGTATACAGAAGACATAGAGCAGAGGCTTGGGAACCTATATAGGCAAATGAGGGACAGAGAAAGGAATGGAACTCAAGAGAACATAGAAAGTTCCCAATCACAGGGATCTGGAGGTAAATCAGGGGATGTCCTTACAGACGATCATATGACAATGTCCTTAAGTAGGTTAGATCTTGACAATATAGAAGAAAACAGCCACATGAGTTGGGGCATCATTGCCTACCCTTTGCGCTACATGCACTGCGGAACCGGCGAGGCTCAGATCATCATCTGACGCCGCATGAGAACTCCTCTCACTCCCCCCAAAAAGGGCAAATACAGATGCCCATTGTGTAGCAAGGGCTCTAAGTGATGAAATGTATGATTATTTGAAAACGATGACTGAAAGTGTTTCTTGTATGTCCCAACAGCTCCAGAATCGACGGGAGAGGTCAAGGAGAAATCAGAAAGACAGTCAGCCCATTGATTTGGAAGAGAAGCTCAAGCCGCTCAGCCTGGCGCATATGTTTGTGCGTACCTGGAACATCCCTTGTTTTGTCGGCCCCCAGGAAGTGGAGGAAGTGAGCCCTACCGCTGTGAAATTACAAGGCAGGCGAGCGTGGATACATCTACATGATGGTAAACTCTACAAAGGCGAAACCTTGACCTCTCCTGCAGCTGCCCCTACCGAGGAAGTGAAGAACCTCAGAGAATGCAAACCAGATCCAGGACCAAAAGCCAAGACAAGGCAGAGGAAGAAGAGGCGACACCTTTAGTTTAGGGTTTCTTAAGGACTGACGGGCTTGCAGTGATCTTGGAACACCTTCCATAGACTAGGATCAAGAGACAATGGTACAAAAGCAGTAGAAGTCATAAGTACAAAAGAAGAATACATTATTTTCTTATGCTACCCATTGTACAAACATTCTTGCTTGCAGTCTTTTCTAAAAATTAATATATTGGTGATTATTTTACAGTTGTTGCTATAAATTCATAAATAATCAATACATTGACACATTTGGTATATGACAAACATAATCAGAGGAATGGAAATGTTCCAAGAGGTAACTGTAGCACCACGAAAAAGATGTACTATACAGAGAATAATTATTGGAGCTTTTTGTGGGATTCTGATTTTACCTGTCATCCTTATTACGTTGGCATTCACACACATTATAAGCAGTGAGAAGCCAGAAAATAAGACATTCCTATTATTGCCACTGTCCCTGTTAATAGTCCAAAACCCGCACTGATTTCTGATATTAAAAGACCTTGTTCCCGAATAAAGAGAGATGCTGAGGAAGACAATGAAAGCATAAATACACACTTAGATAAATCGGCTCATCTAACTAATAATCTATGGTACCAACACATGAAGGAGGTGGGAGAAAGAACCTCGGAAGAGAGTTGTTATGTCTGCTCATTAATACTGCATGCCATGAATGCGGCGAGTACATTTATTGCAAGAGAAATGTGTCACACAATGTAAAATGTCTGTCATCTGCCAGCATGTACCACCAGAGAACAATTCAAAAGAAATTGGCAACTTTGAGATGGCGATCCAGACAGACTTTTCCATATGAAGAAATATACATGAAGAAAAAAAGAATGGAGACTGGACTAGGATGGATAAACAATAAAATGTATGTATCCATCTCAGTATGAAGAGAAGATACAAACTGTCGATGCCAGGAGAGAGCACAACTGTTGGTGTATGGGCATGTAGCAACCAGTAATAGATGGGAAGATGGACTGAAATCATGCCCTGCACATCTATTGAAGAAAGTCACAGTCCACAAAGTGCAAAAGGTGAACGATGAATGCCTGGAATCATGGGCCAAGTATGCAAGACTACTAACCTGGGTTGACAACGAAACAGGCCTGTGCATATAATACAATTGAACGCAACAACCTGCTTCAAGAATGATGGCAAGATCTATATTGGTAGGAACAAAGGTTGTGGAGAAACAATTGAAGTGCCAGGAATGAATGGGGGAACTGCAGTACTAATGGATCGATATTGAGCCTGCGAATCCAGAGCTTACATACAGTTGCATAAAGACAGGTGAGAATTGTGCTCCATTGTAAATGTACATGTGTTGGTGGTACTCCAAAGTGACCTCAGTATTGAGGAGTTCCCAAAAATTCATGAATTTAACAGAAGGAAGAGATCATTTCACCTTCACCAACTAAAAAGAGAGAATTATTTCTCATCAAAATCAATAAAGGCTTATGAAGACACTCCCGATGAACACAAGCTATTCAGCAAGACCGCCATGATAATGATATCTATATTTATACCAGGACTTCAAGCTGCAGTAAATGCCAAGTGGGTGCAGAATACTAGGTGGGAATTGCTGCAGACAATGAATGCAACAATAAAATAATTCAATGCAATCAAAGAAGAATTGAGAGCCATCAGACTGATGACTCTCCAGAACAGGAATGTTCTGGAGCTGATAACCACAATGGAAGGAGGCATCTGTGCCAAGATCGGGCCTTCTTGTTGTACATTTACACCATCCCATGATGGATAAAATGGAACCCTGACAGAATCAATAACGATGTTGACAACTTTACACACAAAAATGGAAGACAAAGCTGATGATTCGGCAGGAGATGATTGGCTCTCATCTCTGTTTTCATGGATTCCATCTTGGTTGGCGAATGCTTTCAAATTACTTGGAGCAATACTAGTGTTAGTGTTGCTAGGATTCTGTCTCTTAAGGATCATTTTGGGACAATGCCAGAAAACAGCCAAGGAAACTATTGGAATGTAGATAATGAGTGACATTAACAGTGGTACTGGAGAGAAAACACAGACTGAAGAAAGTACTTGAGGAAACATCAAGAAGAGTTCTCTTGCACCTCCAGGAACAAGGCTCTACTATCCCCAAGATTGGAAGAGATATGTGGGTTGATGGATATTCTGTTCACCAGCAGGGGATTGTCCTGGAGTGTGTATGAACACATAAAGAACGCGGGTCACCTGAGGGAGCTTGACAAAAATATGGGTCCCAAAGAAAAGAAAATATGAGATGGTGGAAGCAGATGAAGCAGGGATTGCAGAAGAAGAGGGAAAAAGGCATGGCTGAATATTTGACCAGAGGGGAGAATGTAGAGAAGCAGGTCGGTGCCTCTTGTCCCCACCCCATCACCAACATCCTATTGGAGTAGCAGACGAAGAGCTACAATTGGGAACTCATGTATGAGTTTATGCGACATGTCCATACTGCGTCGATTGTTTGAAAGACGATATGCACTCAGACAGCCATTCAGAAGATACCCTCATGCTGAGACAGTGGAAGGAAGTTACCAAGAAGGATGTCCACTGCCAAAGTGCAAAAATGCAGCTATGGGAATCATGGATGAATGCTGACTAAAAGTATGATGACAAGAGAATGATGTCATGAAGAAGATATATAAACCTACGTTGAGACGACATGAAAATACTTAAGACTGATGATATAACTGAAGCACGAAGAGAAACGTGTACCTAAAAATGAAGTAACTGTGAAAATCAGAAGATGAAGAAACTTGTTCACCAATAACTGTAAATACGTTGTAACGCAAGGTAGAAAAAGCTTATAGAAGCTTGCTAATAAGAGGTGTATATATAACGTTTAGGAAGACCATTGGAAGAAAATGGACGATGGCCCGTGTTAACAAATCAACCCAGCTACCTCAAAATACGAACCTAGGATTGCAAATTGAAGAATTAATGAAGAAGCTGTTTTCGTGTGCAGACAAAGGGAGTATATTGGCCTGAAGTCAAGGAAGCTTTTTCAAGAGATGCGTGTAAGGCACAAAGTCGAATGACCAGACCATGTGAATAAGACATATTTCTGTTTAGGAAAACAAGACATTTGCTGATGCCAAGTATTGAACAAACACGAAGGCAAAAGCCTATGTGAGGTGGAGTGAGCGAGTCTCTAAAAGCCAGAGAGGGTAATGGCACCCTGCTTAATTAAATCAAATAGCAGTAATTGAGAGGCCAAAATGAACAAAATCGTAGTTTCCTAACACGTGACTCAGAAGTTGAAAAAAAAGACTATTTATTAGAGCTTCAAGTAAGATAGTGGTGTGCTAACACACGCTTGAATGTTCCAGAACAGTGAGCAGACTACAAGGTCAACTACAAATGATAAACCTTGGCTAAGGAGCAGGTCGATGACATATGATGGACTAATTGGGAAAACAGAGAACAAGTTGACGCAGCTTGAACACCTAGGTTTCGTTCTGTCCACGTGCTGCTAAAATGAGCCGAAAGCTCAAGGTTGGATAGGGTTACCAACCAATCAAAAGGCCTGCCAGGCACTTTCATATACAATTTTGCAGGTAGTAGCCCGCTGTCATATTCTCTACTATGATCAGTATTTGACGTACGTATAAGTAGCTCAAGGCGTGTCCTACAGACAAGGAGCAGCCAATAAGATATTAGCACATATAATTCTATAAATAGACATGTTCCCCTAATCCAATCCCTCCCGGCGTTAAGTTTTTATGAAATGCCACGTAGGATTATGTCATAAATGCCATATACACGAGGGATGGAACGCACCAGGGATTGAATGGACGAGGGATGGAACGCATGATGAGATAGAATTAATGAGGAGATAGAATTGATGAGGAGACAGAATAGATGGAGTTGATGGAGAGGACGGAACGGATAAAGTGGATGAAGAGGATGGAGAGGATGGAATGGATGGAATGGATGGAACGGATGGAGTGGACGGATCGGTTACTGATGTTACTCATAACCACCATATCACACCACTACGCTTACTCTCTCCTATACACCATCATTCAACTAGAATTTAGCTATACTATGACACATTCAGTCTAGCTGTTCTCATACTAACATGACCCCACAAACACCTCATCATCCTAATAAAACACAGCTAGCTGAGCACATTCCGGCTAGTTCAGGCATCTGCTCAGGCCTAACACAGCCAGAACTCGGTCTGGGTGCCCACCCTCCAGACTGAACACATCCAACTGATTTCCTCAGCACCACATCTACCGCTAAAAAGCAGCTGCACACATATCCGGTGCACCCAGACACCATCTACTGACTCAAACTGCGGTTCCCGAGGGCGTTCAACTTACCAGCGCTTTCAGGTCATACCAATGACACATAAGGCACTATATAAATGCCAAGTAACATAACATAACATGCAAAAGTATATAAACTCTGTGCAAGCAAACCTAGGTGTGAACATTGAGCATTTACTTGGATAGCTGTCATATTGCCCTGCTTTCTTTTATTGAGATTACAGCAGTATTTTACCATCTTCCTTTGGTCTGTCCGATTATTTGGTCTGTGATAATTACTGGTAATTCCATCTAGCACAAAGAAGATGCTTCAAGGTGCTAGAGCACAGTCATGTCCGTTGATCTCTCATTGTTGGTCGCATCATCTCGATTGACGTTTTGTTGTTGGGTGAGTTGTTCTCATTGGGCTCTCAGTGTGGGATGAGATGTATCCATTAACCTCTTGTTCTTGGGTCAGTTGTGTTTATTGACCTCTCATTGTTGGGTGAGCTGTGTCCATTGGGCTCTCATTGTTGGGCGAGTTGTCCATTGACATCTTGTTGGGTGGGTCTCATTGTTGGGTGAGTTGTGTCCATTGGGCTCTCATGGTTGGGTGAGTTGTGTCCACTGACCTCTTGTGTTTGGGGGAGTTGTGTTTATTGACCTCTCATTGTTGGGTGAGATGTGTTTATTGACCTCTCATTGTTGGGCAAGTTTTTCCATTGTTGGGCGCATCATCTCCATTGACCTCTTGTTGTTGGGTGAGTTGTGTTTATTGACCTCTCATTGTTGGGTGAGTTGTGTCTAGTGGGCTCTCAGTGTGGGGTGAGTTGTGTTCATTGGGCTCTCTATGTGTGGTGAGTTGTGTTTATTGGCCTCTCAGTGGGGGGTGAGTCGAGCCCTTTGACCTATCAGTGTGGGATGAGTAGTATCATTGACCTCCTATTGTTGGGCGCATCATCTCCATTGACCTCTTGTTGTTGGGTGAGTTGTGTTTATTGGCCTCTCATTGTTTGATGATTTGTGTCCATTGGGCTCTCATTCTTGGGTGAGTTGTGTCCATTGGGCTCTGTGTGGGGTTAGTTTGTGTTCTTTGACTTCTCGTTGTTGGGTGATTTGTGTTCATTGGCCGCTTGTTGTTGGCTGAGTTTTGTTCATTGACCTCTTGTTGTTGGGTGAGTTGTATTCATTGACCTCTCATTGACATATCTCTGCAGCCAGACAGCAAGCACACTGGCTGCCTGTCCGCCAGCGCATCCTGTTCAAGACACTTGCCATCACGCACAGATGCATCCACCACATCGTACCTCCATACCTTTCCCACAGAGTCCTCCAGCCTCCGGCTGCAAGACCCGTCAGAACCCCATATGCCAAACTACTGCCGGTCCCAAGAATTAAACGTGCAAGAGGCGGTGGCGCTAGCTTCTCATTTATTGCCTTTAGACACTGGAACTCACTGCCTCATTCCGGCAGAAGTGAACCCTCTCATCTCGCGTTACGCAAGGCCCTCAAAACCAGACTGTTTGTCTAACAGTGGCTTCTGCATGACCGCAGCTCTAATGTAACCCTGCTGCCTCCTGTTCGGGTTTGAACAATGTAACCAAGCCCGCACCCTGCAATGAGAGAACCACTCAAGCTTATCCTTATCTAATCAATGTAGGGCGATTGGAACCAAGCCACTCACCTACATTTTGTGAAGAATACTTGTATGCAGGCTAATGTAACCGATCGCCCACCTTTGTGTTGCAACTGAGACATATTCCTGTAACAGCGCCTCAATGCCCCTGCGCTGTGTGAGTGCTTTATAAATGTAAATAAATAAATAAATACATTGTTCGGTGAGTTATCCAGGTCAGGTCTCCCCGCCGCCATCTTCCCCCCACCCTTCATCTCTATTTTGTTTTCTTTATTAACCCCCCGCCCCACACTTATCTTATTTCGGCTGCAGCGGCCCTCGCGCCGCCGCACCTTCCTTTCAGCTTCCCATGGCCATTATGGAAAGGGAAGAGCCATGTTGGTAAAGGATTTTCCTTCCTACAACGGGACACGCGCAGCATCCCGTTGTAGGCAGGAAAATACGTTTTTTTCAGCACCCTGGGTTGCCGCTTTGGTAACCCAGGGTGCTAATGGCCTTATGTAGCTGCTCCACGGGCAATACCGGGGACTAACAGCCCTCAGGCCCTGGGCTTCGCTCGGGCTGTTACCTGGGGCTGTGGGCCATTACCCCCGGTTTGACCGCTGGAACAGGTACATTTCACCACAGGAAAGACAACTGGACAGAATATACCCAACACTGGGAGACCATCTATTCCGAAGAAAGAGATTGCTGGACAAAATATACCCAACACTTGGAGACCATCTATACTCAAGAAACAGATTGCTGGACAAAATACACACAACAATGGGGGACCATCTATACCCAAGAAAGAGATTGCTGGACAAAATACACCCAACCCTGGGAGACCATCTATACCCAAGAAGGAGATCGCTGGACAAAATATACCCAACACTGGGAGACCATCTATACCCAAGAAACAGATAGCTGGACAAAATACACACAACAATGGGGGACCATCTATACCCAAGAAAGAGATTGCTGGACAAAATATACCTAACACTGGTAGACCATCTATACCCAAGAAACAGATAGCTGGACAAAATACACACAACAATGGGGGACCATCTATACCCAAGAAAGAGATTGCTGGACAAAATACACCCAACACTGGGAGACCATCTATACCCAAGAGAGAGATTGCTTGACAAAATATACCCTACCCTGGGAGACCATCTATACCCAAGAAATAGATTGCTGGACAAAATACACCCAACACTGGGAGACCATATTTACCCAAGAAAGAGATCACTGGACAAAATACACACAACAATGGCGGACCCTCTATACCCAAGAAAGAGATCGCTGGACAAAATACACCCAACACTGGGAGACCATTTATACCCAAGAAAGAGATTGCTGGAGAAAATATACCCAACACTGGGAGTCCATCTATACCCAAGAAAGAGATCGCTGGACAAAATGCACACAACACTGGGAAACCATCTATACCCAAGAAAGAGGTAGCTGGACAAAATATACCCAACACTGGGAGACCATCTATACCCAAGAAACAGATCGCTGGACAAAATACAGCCAACACTGGGAGACCATATATACCCAAGAAAGAGATCGCTGAATAAAATACACCCAACACTGGGAGACCATCTATACCCAAGAAATAGATTGCTGGACAAAATACACCCAACACTGGGAGACCATATTTACCCAAGAAAGAGATCACTGGACAAAATACACACAACAATGGCGGACCCTCTATACCCAAGAAAGAGATCGCTGGACAAAATACACCCAACACTGGGAGACCCTCTATACCCAAGAAAGAGATCGCTGGACAAAATACACCCAACACTGGGAGACCATCTATACCCAAGAAAGAGATCTCTGGACAAAATACACCCAACACTGGGAGACCATCTATACCCAAGAGAGAGATTGCTGGACAAAATACACCCAACACTGGGAGACCATCTATACCCAAGAAAGAGATTGCTGGACAAAATACACCCAACAGTGGGAGACCATCTATACCCAAGAAACAGATGGCTGGACAAAATACACCCAACACTAGGAGACCATCTATAACCAAGAAAGAGATCGCTGGACAAAATACACCCAACACTGGGAGACCATGTAGGAAGAGATCATTAGAATCAACAACCCAATACCAAGGAGCCATTGGAGTCAATGGGCCGTGATGAGACCCTAGCCAACAAACGAGGCATCAGACACATCACACCAAACTCTAGAGCCCACTGGATTATTATCATTATGAGGGTATTGGGGGCCGACCTCGAAACAGATTCCTTTAAAAGTCATAGGGGCAGGGTGGGGTACACATTGAGGGTGAGCAGAAACAGGAGGAAGGGATCTACAAGATTAAACCCCCGTTTCTGGCTTGGTGGGCAGTGCCTGTGGGCCTAGGATGCCGTACAGCAAATACTGACGCTTTTGGGGCATAACTCAAAATACTGATAATCCCTGAAAACACCCTCAGGTTGTTCTGACGTCAAGACTTGCTTCTAAAGGTTGTTGCCAAGATCAAGCATGAAAGCCTCAGGCAGGCTCCCTGTAAGAAGTGACACGGATGTCCTCATAATATGAGTTTCATGCCCCCCCCCCTTAATCCCATGGGCCCACCACACTCATCCAATGGTTAAGTGCTGTCCTCATCCATCAGTGGAGGTGTTCGCAGACACAGATTAACACTCTGGAGGCCCCTCCTACCACACCCCCACCCGCAAAATTCAACAACAAAACGCGATGATCCGCGTGTTAGGCAGAAACCTGTACAGTTCCCTTAGGGACCACTGCAAAAAGTTTAAGGCTACAAGAGTTAGCAGTAAACCCAATTGGTAGCAGTCTGCCCCACCCAGATTTAGCTGGTAGCTGTGGCTGAGCAGCCAGACTTCTCTCAAGAAGAGTTAGACAGTATATAGAGTATACAAGATAGGTACCAAAATACAGTAGCATAAGCAAACACTGGCCAGAGCTTTTGGTATCAAGTATATACTTATTTATTTAAAGACACACTTGGAAACACTCCAGCACTATTATTGTAAGCAAGTTCAAAAACACAGTCACTATTAATATGTATACATCCCTTATTCCTTATTAGACAAGTCTTAGTTAACACCACTTATTTCCAGACAGAGGTGAGTGCTTAACTAAAGATGGCACTCCAATAGGTTAAGAAAAAGGGAGAGAAAAGGCAGAAATTAGAAACAGCACAACACAATACTTTAGAAGCACTCAGCAAGGTAGGAAAGTCAAAGTCTACTTGTGAGCAAAATGTTCAGAGGCCAGGCTCCCTCTTGGAGAGAGTAGAACACCAATGCGCCCAAGATCACACAGTTTAAAAGGCGTGGAGAGTCTTGCAGAGAGTATAAAAAGGAATCAGTTCAGCTCAGAAAAGTTCAGTTAGCCAGCCTAGGGCCAACCCAAGTGGTAAATTGAGGATTTACGAGAAACCCCACACAGACCGTTGCGAGGGAGGCCAGGCGGACACAGTACCTTGAAAGTGGAGAGAATCCTCCAGCGGGGGCAGTTGTTCCTGGCAGCAGGTGCAAGTCACGGCGCCGTCCAGAGGAAGAGATGGTCTCGACGTGGAGGAAAGCTGAAGGTCGTTGCACTGCCAGGGAAGAAATCAGCCGCAGAGTTCTCCGGTAAAAATGTACTACCCTTTTATTTGCGGTAGTGGAAAAACGTGGCATCCAGTTGCCGGGGTGCTTGGCACAGGCAAGACGGCCACGAGATGATTCAGGAAGGCGAAAAGGCGGGCAAACTGGTTATCACCAGTCAAAGGAAGAAGACTTTTCGGGATGAAGATCTCCTCTGTCGTTGGAAGAAGTGGTGAGTTGGTTCAGCAGGGCTCCACCGGTGGTGTTGTCGTTGCAGGTCGGCTCAGCTTCTCCCTCGTCGGATTCTTTGGTCCTGTGGCAACGTCTGAAGTCCCAGTCCCCAAAGCCCTGCTTTTATGCAGAAAACCCCCATTCATCAGTCCTAGCTGTCACTCAAACATGCTAAGTGGTGAGCCGGGCGGCTCACCACTGGGCCAATCACACAAGAGTGTGACTTGAGTTGCCGAGGCAACTCAGTCCAGGGTGCCTAAACCCCCTCCCACACCCCCTGTGGTACCCAGACAGAGTGGCACCACTTTTGGGGGCTTCTGTGGAGAAGCCGCCAAAAAGTGGAGCAAAGGGCTCGACTTGGGTTGGAGTCACAGAAGCGAACACAAACGCCATTTTGGAACAGAGTTCTGGCAAAAAATACCAACCGGTGAATTAATATTAAATAAATAACCGGCGGTATGTTCGAGGCTATGTTAAAAAGTATTAGCCTCGAACAATGGGAAAATCCCATAGGAATATATTCGCGGTTGAATATAAAAAGTAGTATCCACTGCCACCAGCCAAAACTTGCTCAGGGGGGACCGGACAGTGCCCCCTCGAACAACAGACTCAGGGGCAATCGAATTGCCCCTACCAGTATGCCCACAATATGATGGTTTGTACTGGTTCTGTTCACAATTTAGGACTAGTAAAGCCAATGGTGACTTTACATGCCCTGGGAGACAGTAGTCAGTCCCCGGGTACGGAGTCTATGTTTGGGGGGTCACTATGACACCCCTGTGTTACTGCACTGAGGGTGCTGTGTTACACAATTACCAAAAACCACATGAAACCCTATGGAGTAAAAGACCCCATAGCCCAATAGCCCATTAAACACATTACAAAGTCAAAGGATATCTCAAATCATGTCTAAGAGTGGGAGAAAAAAAGAGTCTCACTCTTAGCAGGAGAAAAAAATAAACTCCAAAAATCCAGCAAAGCTGCTGGGGGACTCACTAGGTTTGGGAAATTAGCCTTAACAGAGAATTCTCCCTAACACGCTCCCTTCAGCAAATGCCTGTAACATGGTTATTCAAGCGCCCCAGCACTTAATGCCAGAGCAGGTGGCAAAGCACGCCCAACATTAAGCAGCCGAAGGGTGCAGCACCTCCCTGCACCCCAAGACTCTGACATTCCAGGGGGAGGGCTCCCTGGCCCGTGGAAGGGGGCTTTAGGAAACATTGGAGCTTTCCGAACTCAGCACAGCTGTGCAGGCTGTAAATCAGAGGCCGTATAGCAAGTTTCCCTTCCACCCCGCCATGGCACCCGGGCTCAGATGCATCCAGTGGAAAAAAGCAGGCAGACATTGCAAAGAGCTTCCAGCGCCCATGGAGCAGCTGCCCAGGCCCAGCAGAGGAGCAGGTGCCGAGGCTCCAGGGGCGCCTAATGAGGACCAGCTGCCACTCAAGGACAGGCCCACGGGGACCAGCCAGGAACCCCCAGGGGCCGAGGAGCGGCAGGGCAGGGATGCCCAGCACACACACTCCATGCCCTGGAGACTGCGAGGGCACAGCTCCCCCCGAATTCGACAATAAAAACGCGCGCCCGGTTCAAGTGTAAGGAGCGTACCGCAGGCAGCAAACACGCCGGAGCCATGCATGCACTTTGCAGGAGAGAGGGGGCCCCGTGCATCTTCACAACAGAGCATTCTGGAAATGGGCGGCTGCACGAAAAAGGTTCTGCTACTATCACACCAAATGCACCTTGGAAAAGGAATGCTAACCTGACGCCCCAAATGCCAGCCGAGCCAAGTCATCACACATAATAGCATGCATGCAAACCTCCTAATGTGCGCGTGCGTAGATTGCACCAGCAGAAGTGACTTCACAGAACAGGCCATGGCAAGGAGCATCATCAGTCTGTGATACTTGGAGGCGCCATGGGAGTGACTTCAGAATAAATTGCCACGAGTGAGCCAAGTGGCAAATAACTCTGTGCGGCAAAATACCCAAATTGCACTATCATTATATATGGAGCAACTCTAGAGTCATTAAGGTTTTGTTTTGCACATCATGTCCTTAAATAAAACCTTATTTATATCAATGGCATTGAGCAGGCCACATTACATAACACACTAGCCTTTCATGATAAACTAACTTTACTCTTAATACATAGTCATAATAAGAGTATGATTCTAGTTTTATTCTCCCCATCCTGCATGCAAACTCACACTAGCATCATGCAGATTAGTGTGAGCCTAACAAATCCCCCTTGGGTTTTAAAGGTATAGTCATTATTTAAAAAAGCAGGCCCCTCCTCACTTCTGATCACCCACGTTAATATTTCCTAAGGGACAAAAGTCCCTACTAATAGCCCTCCCCCCTCCCATCAGTGCCTAATGGCTTCCATTGTAATGCTCTGCGACAGTTCCCTGGAACGCTGCTTTGCTGCCCGGAGCTCAAGGCACCATACAAACAGGAAAGATGTCCTGCTGCCAGGAGAATACAAAATCCCCCACGCTAGCGTGAGATGGGGGTTTAGATTCTATTAAAGACAAGGAGGCGAATATTATGCATTACAATCTTTACTCTAACACCACAGCAGCAAAGAAGAAAAACCTTTGTATAAAAACAGTTTGAACAAAGAACTCAACACAGTTCCAATAACACCATATAAAACATCCCAATTCAAAATGGAGGACAGGTCATATGCCCCCAGTGTAACCAATGGGCATAGAGCCAGTTCCATAAATGCCCCTTTCTCCAACACCAACTCCTCTTTCTGATGCTGCTCTTTCTTGGACGTTCACTGTAAAAATCATCCACGTAGCACGAGGAGTGATGATCCCAATGGAAATGGGCGAAACTTGAACTCTCCCGCCAACCGAACATGAACTGATCTCCTTTCAACTAGGACCTCTCACCCGAAATCTGAAATAACCAAAACAACAACTAAGTGCGGGTGGTATAGTACTCGCCCCCTTGTCTTTAATAGAATCTAAACCCCCATCTCACGCTAGTGTGGGGATTTTGTATTCTATGGAAAGACAGGAGGTTCCCATTATGCAAGTTCAAAGCCCTTGCAGAACATCAACAGCTACATGAGCAATGTGTTTATGATAAAACGTTTTGAAAGTTGACTCTCTTGACCAATCAGCTGCTTTAAGAATCTGTTCCAGGCTGCCGCCCAAAAAGGCGGCCTTAGTGGCCATAGCACCGCTAACCGAATGGGGACCAAAAGAGGAAGTGTCAACCCCCACTTCCCGCATGACCCACCGAATCAAAGTGGAAGGGGAGACCGGTTTATGGGGCTTCCTATATGAAATCAGCAGCTGAGAGGTATTTGGAGGTCGCAGACTTTCAGTTTTTAACATGCATTAACACATAATTTACTGTCTTCTGGGAAGGCTGGATAGGATATAGAAGAAGTCATACACTTAGTCCTCCGTGAAACAAAAAAGGTAACCCCTTGAGGAGTAAACATTTTATTGTCCACATCTAAAGCTCTGATATCAGACACTCTCTTAATAGATATCAGGCGCAACAACATTGCTAACTTGGAAAATAGCTGTTTGAAGGACAGATCCTCATTAGGGGCCCAGGCTCGGAATAGATCTAATACCATATTAACATCCCAAAGGACTGAATACTTGGGCTTTGGAGGGACTTTAATACGAAAGATTTAAGTGCTCTTCGCACTAAAAAATGTCTGCCTACCGGTTCCCCTTTTACCATAAGGTGTCCCGCTGATATAGCAGATCGGAAGCCATTAATGGTTCTATAAGCTTTGCCTTCTTTAAATAACTCTACCAGAAAATTAACCACCTCTACAGGAGGGGCAGAAATGGGATTGAGGTGCCTGACCGCACACCAGCTAACCCAGCGGTTCCAAGCTGAAGAGTATCCCAATTTTGTAGAGGGGGCCCAAGAGTCCCTGATGACTGACACATAGTCTTGCGAAAGCCCTCGGAAGCACCAGGAAGAGCTGAAATCTTCCATGCCATAACGGAGAGGTGCCCCTGAAGGACCAACTCGTGAGGCAAACCCCCCCGGGTTCGTTAACAACTGAGGATGAAGGGGAAGAAGACGAGGAATGTCTACTGACAACTCTAGGAGAGCTGGGAACCAAATTTGGGAAGGCCAAAAGGGGATTAGTACCACTAGCGTGGCTTCCTGTCTGCGAACCTGAACCAATACCCTGGCTATCATCGCAAAAGGAGGGAAGGCGTACAACCTCTGACCTGACCAATCCTGTAGGAACGCATCGGCAGCTAGAGCGCCAGGATCTGGTCTCCAACTGTAGAACCTGGGCACCTGACAGTTTAACCTCGAGGCAAACAGATCCACTGCAAACGGATCCCACAGAAATTCTATCTTGGCAAAGAGACCTCTGTCTAACATCCAGTCGCTCCTGTCTAGAAGGTGTCTGGAGTTCCAATCCGCCACCTCGTTGCTGATCCCCGGAAGGTATTCTGCCTTTATCACAATATTGCGATCGAGGCAAAAATGCCAAAAATCCTTTGCCAGATTCGCTAGGACCTGGTCCCTCCCAAATGATTGACATATCTCACTGTCGAAACATTGTCCATGCGGAGGAGAACACAACAATTCCCTTGATCCTTGAGAAAACTGCAGACTGCAAAGGACCCCGCTAACAATTCCAGACAGTTGATATGGAGTTCTTTCTCCTGTTTGGACCATTTTCCCCCTGTGGACAATACCCACCCTGGCTCCCCAACCCGCTCTGCTGGCATCGGATTCCAGCACTACATCCAGACAGGGACCAAAAATTGCTTTCCAATTCCACGCATTCATGTGTCTGAGCCACCAAACGAGCTCCAGCCTGGCCTCTGGGGATAGCACCACCATCTGAGAGTAAGAAAGACCTCTGCAAAGATGTTGAGCTTTCAGACATTGCAATGCTCTGTAGTGGAGAGGGGCTGGGAAAATAGCTTGGATGGATGCTGACAACAGCCCTACTATTCTGGCCAACAATCTGAGAGACATTTTTTCTTTCTTGAGGATAACCCGAATCTCTTTCCTTATCTTGGTTAACCTGGAGTCTGGGAGGAGAAGGATGCAACGCTTTGAATCTATATCGAAGCCCAGAAACTGGATACATTACGTAGGCTTCAATATGGACTTTTTGACATTTAAAACAAACCCCAGGCTCTGAAGAAGAGTCACCGTAAATTCTAGGTGAGAGCACAGATTCTGAGAGTTCTGGGCTAATAGGAGCATGTCGTCGAGATATATAGTGATTCGAATCCCCTTGGACCTGAGAAGAGCCATCACAGGCTTCATTGACTTGGTGAAGCACCATGGTGCTGAAGACAGGCCAAACGGGAGGAGGCAAATTGCCAAACCCGACCCCCCCACTGAAACTGGAGAAACTCTTGGTGTGGAGGAAACACAGGAACCACTAGGTAAGCATCCTTGAGATCCAACTTGACCATCCAGTCTGCTGGGAGAAGGGTGTCCCTGAGAAGATGGATTCCCTCCATCTTGAAGTGGTGGTATACTACAAAGGAATTGAGGGCTGTAAGGATCTGTCTTCTCCTGCATCCTAGTGGAATCTGGAGTGAGTGTTATGAGTGACATTGGAATGTTACTGGATGGAATGTTTGTGTATGACTGGTGTTCTCTGGAGGGGAGTTGAAGATGTAAGCCTGAGAGGGAGGATGCCGGTGCTTGCCTATGTGAACTGGAATCTACTATCTGATTAATATGACTCTAGAAACTGGATGTTATGCTTGGAAACATAATAAAGAAGTCACTCATCCATACCATGATGTCAGAGTCATTCTACCTGAACCCAGATTTCCACATTGGCGACGAGGATGCTGGCTGTGCTGGGGGGACAGCACAGAAGAAGAGACAAGCACCGCCCCCCAAACCAAGGAAGACCCTCTCTCTCAGGTAAGGCGAGCGCTAAATGCAGTAGGCGCAGAAGGGCCTAGCGCCAAGGGCACAGTCGAAGGCAATAAGGAGCTGCGCCAAGGCCAGATGCCAGCTGGCCTGTCAACAGTTGGACAGGTCAAGCACAGAGAAAGTCAAGAGACGTTGGCAGGGCTGAGGGCCCATAAACAGTTTTAAGGGGTTTGGAAAACCAAGCTGCGGCATGGAGGGCTTGGAGCCCAGGGCAGTAGCAAGTGAAGAGGCCTGGGGTCTAAGTTACGCCTGGAAATATGGGAAGCCATGCTGCGCAGCTGGGGGCTTGGAGCCCAGGGCAGCAGTATTAGAAGAGGCTGGGAACCTAAGCTGCGCCTAGAAGTGACAGAGAAGTTGGATGAAGAAGCTGAAGAAACTTGTGGCTCATGTGCAAGGCGCCTGGAGCAGAGGAGGGTCCTGATGGCCATTCCAGCGCTTGGAGGGGTTTGGAGCCTGTGACTGGGTTTATAAAGGGGCTCGGAGCCCATTTGCAGCAACACCATAATGAGTTGAAGCCCACAACAGTAGCGTCTTGTGGGGCTGGGAGCCTGTGCAAGTGGGTTTGAAGGAGCTTGAAGTTTTTTGCTACATTCTGCTGGCATTATGAATTTGTGGTTCAGCATCTGTGAGCTTTGACTGGACTTGGAGAGAGCTTGGAGTTCGTGATGTGCCTAGGAGGGACATGGTGTTTCTTGCCGGATAGCAGAGGGGCAGTGTCTTTGCCTATGGTTTGGAGAACTGTGTGCTTATTGTTTTGGGAACTGCGTTATACAAGGATCCCCAGAGGTACTTTTGACTTTAAAAGATGCTGCCACGAAGAACAGTAAAAGAAGAAAATTGAGTTTTGCTTTTGATGATTTTGGTTTAAGCAGTCAATTTTAGTTGGTGACTTATATGTCATTGTCATGTGAGGCTTGTTGATTAACTGGTAATTTCTGTGTGAATGAATTGGAGTAAATGGAATGAAGGTAGAGTGCATGTAGTAGCCGCTGTGGTTTTAATAGGTATTTAGCAAAATGATGATTCTAGGTCATTGGCGTGTATAACAAATTGTTTTTCACACAGATTGTCTCAAAAGTGAATTACAGTGTTGATTGACCAGGATGCTAGAGATACCTGGCTCAAGTTGATATGACACATGTTTGCTGCACTAATAGTTTTCTTTTCCAGGATGGACATTTTAGTTGAGAGAGGAAAACACTGATGTTTTAAATTCAAATGCTATGACTTGACTAATATTTAAATTTTTCAGGTGGATCGGTTTATACATGCTAGGGTTTTTAAGAGTTTTAAAGTAGTGTGTACAATGTTGTTATTAAGTGCAATGTTAGGAACATTATATGTGAAGATTAGGTAATGAGTATAACGTGAGTGATTCTAGTGATATGTGATACACTAGTGGTATGTATGTAGTGTAGTACTCCTGGAGTTAGGTTTTTGTGTGAAGAGAACTTTCAACACGGGCAAATGAGGGGTAGTGGGGTCACTGAGTTTGTGAAGTAGTTACCCGAGTATTAGATATACTCATCCTGGTTGGAAGTGGTGTGTGTTTAGGCACACCTGGGTCTTGTGATTGTAGGGTGTAAGGGAGTTAAGTGTGTGTTCTATAGTGGGATGTTGGAGTTAGGATTGGTATGAGAGGTCTGGGTGCCTCTATGTGTGGAAAGTTTAGTTATGGTATTTCAGTAGTCGGAGGTGCCTCTTCTTCACTTAGCAGAAAGGGGAAGGGGCATTGTTTTAAAGTGTGTCCCACGGCTGTGAGGACATTCATTGGTGTTGGGAAGTTGTTAGCAGAATGTCTTTGTTTGGTGAGATGATGCATGTGCACTAAACGTGTAGGTGTCTGTGTGTGTGGGTGTTTTATATGGCTGTCATGCTGAGTTAGCTGGTCGTGTTTTTGATATCTCTAAGGAGGAGAGATATGTAAGGATCTGTCTTCTCCTGCATCCTAGTGGAATCTGGAGTGAGTGTTATGAGTGACATTGGAATGTTACTGGATGGAATGTTTGTGTATGACTGGTGTTCTCTGGAGGGGAGTTGAAGATGTAAGCCTGAGAGGGAGGATGCCGGTGCTTGCCTATGTGAACTGGAATCTACTATCTGATTAATATGACTCTAGAAACTGGATGTTATGCTTGGAAACATAATAAAGAAGTCACTCATCCATACCATGATGTCAGAGTCATTCTACCTGAACCCAGATTTCCACAAGGGCCTTTAAGTTTATTACTGGGCGAAACCCCTGATCTGGTTTCGGAACTTGGAATATGGTACTCAGAAACGGAGAGGCCCTGTAAGAGGCCGGGACTACCCCTCCCTTGGAGATGAGGTCCTTGACCTCCACATCTATTAGAGACTGTTTTATCTCGTCTAATACCAATGGGTGGGGAGCTGAGAGCTGACAAGGAGGGAAATAAAACTCTATGCGATAACCTTGGACTGTCTGTAACACCCAGGGGTCTGAAGTGAGGGACTCCCACTGTGGGAGGAACCTGGCTAGACTGCCCCCTAGATTTCTGTGGGAAAAAACTCTTAACACTTGAGAAAGTACCTGATGCTCCTCTGGAACTCCTGGCACCTCTTCCACCATGTCCTCTCCAACCCGTATTGTGCTGAGCGAAAAATTGGTTATTCGCTTCTCGAGCAGAGGAGGAATTATGTGCACCTCGGGAGGCCTTGGGGAAAACCTTATGCGAAAACACCTTTCTAATATTGGCCTGAGCTTTATCCAAAGCTATAAACGTATGTACATATGCTGAAAGGTCTTTCAAGAAACTATCCCCAAACAAGTTTCATTGGGCAGAAGGTCCTGCTTCTCTCTCTGACATATCTGCTAATTTGGAATCTCATCTCATTAGCAAGGACTTGCGCCTCTCTTTGGACAGGCTGACAGTCCTCTGGATCCAACCGCTTAAAACATTTACATCAACGGGGGAATTTGAGGACGCAGCCTCCTCAGCCATTTCAAAGATTTGTGTTACAGGGCCCAAAACATCCAACAGCTTATCCTGACAGTTACGCCAGGCCTTGTCAACCCCTTTTTGGGGTCTTTTCTCTTCTGAGAAAGAAACACTGACATAGGCTGGTCTACCTCAGGGGTACAAGCTACTTTGTCCTGAAGGACTGGCCTCGGCATTCAGACCTCAACTTACTCCTGTCCCCTTTAGGTTATGGACGCCTGATCCAATATTCTAGGAATGAAGAAACCTCTTGAGAAGGTTGCCACTATGCCGATCTAGGGTGTAATATGAGGGCAGGGTCAAAAAATGTAACGCCATTAACATCTAATACTGGACCCTATGGTGCAGGGATTGGGGCCACCTTCCTTTTGCGCCTATTAGGGGGTGAATCTGAATCCTCAGAGGTATCTGAGGTGGAAATAGGTATAGAGGATATTGCTGCAGGTAAAATGGCCAAGGGGTCGGGGAGAGGGGTTGCTGGGACTCATCCTGCCCGCGCTTCTGACCTCTGCTAGGGGAAGACTCAGGGGACGTGACAGGGCAAGGACTGAGTTGACCTGAAATATGTTTAGCTTTCATGGTACATTTTTTAGGGGGCTGAGGCTTGACAGAGGGTCCAGCACCCTGAGAGGGGTGAAAATCAGCGATGCGGTTGATCAACCTATCAAACGCTGAAGCTAGAGTATCATTGAGACCAGACAAGGCTGAATACAGGGAAGACTGGATAGCTTGCGCTACAGACGGATGCTGACTAGACTGTTCTACCACATTATCTGTTTTCTTTGAAGGACGCACTTGCGTGCTGGCATCAGCTGAAGCTGGAACCATATTTATCTCCATGACAGCCTTATGAAATATCGTGCCACCACAGAAGTGTGAACTTCCACAACCCAAAAGAAGCCGAGCAGGCTATTCAACAGGTCCACCTGAACCAAATCAGCCGAGCAGGCCAATATATATCTGTAAACACCCTATCAGAGTGATAGAAAACTGGTGACACCCGAGCAGGCTATGTATTCAAACTCACCCTAGCAGGGTGACAGGACTGCAGGCAGCTATGCAAATTCATAAAACAATATATATCTAGAAGGGTGATAATGATGAAAATTGGGCGTGCAGGTGTATGCACACAACACCCCAACAGGGTGACCACCTTCACCCAGAACAGGCCTAGTCTGTGTGCACCATACCGTATACGCGAGCAGCGTATAACTAGAAAACACACGCGACGCGTGTGAAACAAACCGAAACACAAAGAAATGCTAATCTCCTAAAGCTTCTTTAACAAACCGTGCGCGTCACTAAACAATGCGTGTCACTAAACAATGTGAGGAAATGCCGCCGGCTCCGGGGACTAGAGGCGGCCGCGTAAAGAAAAACAAACTTCTCCTGAGGGGAAATTAATTTCACGTGTCGCCGCCTGAGGTCATATGAGGCAGGCGACGCGAAGCACAAAGAACACGGTGAGCGAGCCGCTCATGCAGAGAGATAAGGAAACACTTAACAAGCGGAACGTTCCCAGCGGAGCGCCGCTACAAAGTATCACTGTGACCTGGAGGTCAACTTTCGAATGCGAACACGGCACTTAGCAAATTACCCATTCAAACATGAAAGGATATGACAATTTCATTGTAACAGTGCAATAACTCACCAACTCATTCAAAAATGACCCAAAGTAACACTCTAAACTCCATATGACCAACTGTAAGGCAAGAACTAGAAGGAGTGAACCTAGCTGTGGTGTCAGCAGCAAAGAAAGAGGAGTTGGTGTTAGAGAAAGGGATATTTATGGAACTGGCTCTATACCCATTGGTTACACTGGGTGCATGACCTGTCCTCCATTTTGGATTGGGATATTTTATATGGCATTATTGGAACTGTGTTGAGTTTTCTTTGTTCAAAAAGTTTTTATCCAAAAGATTTTCTTCTTTGCTGCTGTGATGTCAGAGTAAAGATGGTTATGCATAATAGGAGCGTCCTGTCTTGCCATAGAATGAGGGTGCTGTGCAGGAACACTGTGCAGGAAAGGTGTCCTGCTGCCAGGACAATGAGGGTGCTGAGCAGGAACACCGTGCAGGAAAGGTGTCCTGCCTGCAGGACAATGAGGGTGCTGAGCAGGAACACCGTGCAGGAAAGGTGTTGTGCTGCCAGGATAATGAGGGTGCTGAACAGGAACACCATGCAGGAACAGTGTCCTGCTGCCAGGAACAACGTACCCTTGCTTGGCCCCTTCATTGTCTGGGCCTAGCTTTTAAAAGAGCCACTGGGTGTTCGGGGGTGGGAGGGGTAAGCTGCCATTCTCGCCTCCCCACTCAGTACACCACTGCCCCCCCTTTCCATGCACACCCTGGGCCCTCAAGACACAGTATCCCCTTCACATTGCCATCTGCATCTAGGAATGTGGGACAAACGAATTCCATCAGGTAGTGCAGTAACCCTAGTGACCAAATGAGAGGGACTCTGTCATACGGCTGCCACAAAACTGTTGGTCTCTAGCACAGACAAACTTAACCAGTATAGTTCTAAACCGCTGCACCATACCCACAGACCACCGCCCGCAGCAGAGTCACATACAGGTAAGTCTTTTTCACCCTGACCTAAAACTGGCATCACTTACACCTAAGCCTCTAGGCCCCACTGCCGAACGACTCACTAAGCAGCCAACACGGGAGAAAGGGAAATCAAAGAGAGGGAAAAGGCCTTTCAAAATCAAAAACAACCCGATTGAAAATGAGGAGGAGCCAATCAGGGGCCAGAATTAATGCAAGATAATTAGCTACCCTATGAAAGGGCACCGAGGCCTGCAGGGAGGGACACAGATTGGGCTAGTAACCCAGAGGCAGCAGGACAGCCAGAGAGAGGGTCACACTGGGCAAGACCAGAAGGGGAATTTTGAGAGAGGAAGTCATAAGGCGTTTGGGGCCAAATCCCCAAATCGGGAAAACCCCAGAAAGGGTCATTGAAAACCCTCCAGGCCAGCGTTCTTCGCCTGCCAAGACATTACAGAAAGGAGAAAGACCATATGCAAGTCAGGCTTGGTCCCACCCCAAAAGGGGCAGTCCAGATCCGAGGTACTTGGTCACATCCCTTCTGCACGGGACCACAAGCATCCCCAAACATGTTTCAGCCTTGTTGGGCGTCAGTGAGGTGTAGCTTGGCTCTCTGGGCCCAGCAGGCATGGCGAAGAACGATGGTCTGGAGGGTTGCCGAGAGCGAAGCCAGAGGTTAAAGTTCATTCTAAACCTTCCAGCCATCAGCTCTTGTTTTGCTAAAGTCTCCTCGCATCATCGCTCTCCTCAGAGGGCCACCCGCAGCTAGAGGGTAATACCGGAGCCTGTCATGTGCCCTAGAGCAAGAAGGCTGCTATTATCCAGGGGCTATGAAGCCAAGAAGCAAGCTGGGTGCCATACTCCAGAGAATGAGAAGCCAAGAAGCGAGTTGTGTTCTATACCCCAGAGAACACAAAGTCAAGATGCAAGCTGGGTGCCATACCACAGGGACCGCGAAGAAGAGAATGGATTGCGATATCACAGGCACTACAAAGCCAAGACGGGAGCCATGTACTATACCCCAGTGGCCGTGCAGCCTAAAAGCGAGCTAGGTGCTACACCCCAGAGAACACAAAAACTAGAAGCAAGCATGGTGCTATACTGCAGAGAACATGAAGACAGGAAGCAAGCTGGGTGCTATACTCCAGAGAATAAGAAGCCAAGAAGCGAGCTGAGTGCTATACCCCAGAGAACACGAAGACCAGAAGCGAGCTGGGTGCTATACCCCAGAGAACGCAAAGACCAGAAGTGAGCTTGATGCTATACCCCAGAGAACACGAAGACCAGAAGCGAGCTGGGTGCTGTACACCAGAGAACGTGAAGTCCAGAAGCGAGCTGGGTACTATACACCAGAGAACGCGAAGACCAGAAGCAAGCTGGGTACTATACACCAGAGAACACGAAGACCAGAAGCAAGCTGGGTGCTATACCCCAGAGAACACGAAGACCCGAAGCGAGCTTGGTGCTATACCCGAGAGAACGTGAAGACAGGAAGCAAGCTGGGTGCTATACTCCAGAGAATGAGAAGCCAAGATGCGAGCTGGGAACCATACCCCAGGGGCTGCGAAGAAGAGAGTGGAGTGCTATATCACAGGCATTACAAAGCCAAGAAGGGAGTCATGTACTATACTCCAGGGGCTGTGTAGCCTAAAAGCGAGCAAGGTGCTATACTCCAGAGAACACGAAGACCAGAAGTGAACTTGGTGCTATACCTTAGAGAACGGGAAGACAAGAAGCAAGCTGGGCGCTATTTCACTTGGATTACGAAGCCAAGGAGCAAGCTGTGCATTATAATCCAGAGATTCCGTAGCACAGAAGCGAGCTAGGAGCTACACCGCAGAGAAGAAGTCAAGAAGCAAGTTGGGCGCTATACCCAAAGGCCTGTGAAGCCAATAGGCCAGCTGGGTTCTATACCCCAGGCACTCTGTAGCCAAGAAGCAAGCTGGGTGTTATACCCAAAGGACTGTGAAGCCAATAAGCGAGCGGGGTGCTATACCCCAGGCACTCTGTAGCCAGGAAGCAAGCTAGGTGCTATACCCCAGAGCATGCAAAACCAAGAAGCCAGCTGGTTGCTATACCCCAGAGAACGCCATCAACTCGGATCAACTTGCAACCTACCCACTACCAGAACCCTCCTGCATAAGGAGAACGCATTGTAAGTACTTGCAAGTACCGGGACACTACTGTATGCATGGACTCTTAGCCACCCCCACTTAGATGGGTCTATGGTCTCTAGTACTACTCACATACCCTATGGTCGCATTTAGACCACACTACTGTGCTGTGCCCTATGGTCGCATAGTGACCACGCTACTGTGTTGTGTCCCATGGCCGTACTTAGACCACACTACTGTGTTGTGCCCTATGGTCGCATTTAGACCACACTAAAGTGTTGTGCCTTATGGTCGCATAGTGACCACGCTATTGTGTTGTGTCCCATGGCCGTACTTAGACCACACTACTGTGTTGTGCCCTATGGTCGTACCTAGACCACACTACTGTGTTGTGCCTTATGGTCGTACCTAGACCACACTACTGTGTTGTGCCTTATGGCCGTACTTAGACCACACTACTGTGTTGTGCCCTATGGTCGCATTTAGACCACACTACTGTGTTGTGCCTTATGATCGCATAGTGGCCACGCTATTGTGTTGTGCCTTATGGCCGCACCGATGTCCCTCATCTGCCTATCCTCTGCACGGCGCATTGCCCCTAGCACACACATTATGCTACTTTGCCTTACCGTGATCATGTTCCCCTTCTGTGTCATGCAAAGCAATATACTCTGCAACGGCAACAGCTACTTAACCCATAAAAATGGACTAGCTAGACCCGCCTGCCCAAGACACTACCCTATCGTCTGCCCCACACCATTCCTGCCCACTACTCCAGCCTTCCTCCCGGTCCCACAATCTGCCTATCCTACCTATGACCACGCACAATTTTACGATGTCCTAAACAACAAGAGTGCAGATAGATCCAAGCAGAACCCAACAGACACTAGAGCACCCTGCCCCAACCATCATCACAGCCCCTCCACGATGACTGACCTTACTGTCTCTCAAACAACCACCCTTATCCCTACCGATCGCAACAATAGACTTGGTGCCAGAATCCACCACAAAACGAGCAAACGCCCACCTAAACCACCCAACAAAACCAACAAGTACACTATAACCCCCATCATCTCGACCCTCCATACACTAAAAGGAGCTCTTCTAAATGTTAGATCTCTGGTCGCCCATTCTACAGAAGTAGCCGACATCATTCTGACTAACAACCTAGACTTCCTTGCTATGACAGAAACTTGGCTACATGAGGCTGCGGGACCATCCCTTACCCTAGCCATCCCTGACAACTATACTATCCTCAGAGTAGACAGACCTAACGCCCGAGGAGGTGGTGTAGCCCTCATCGTCAAGTCCTCACTTGATATCAGACTAGGCTCCTCTCCTCCACTCAAATCTTGTGAACACCTCACAGTTAAACTACAAACCTCCCCGAAGAGTACGATCACTATGCACATAATCTACAGACCCCCGGGCCCACCTGGCTCTTTTGAGGAAGACATCACCTCCCTAGTAGCCGAAAGCTCCAAACCCTCAGCACAAATAATTATACAGGGAGACTTCAATCTTGGGTTTAATGACCCTCTTGACTCCTCTGCCACTGCCCTGGCCACGGCATTAGAGGAGCATGGCCTCCTTCAACTCTGCTCTAAACCCACCCACTCGAAAGGCAGAATCCTTGACTGGGTTACCGCCCTCAATTGCAACATTACCCTAAAGGACCCTGTACAACTCATCTGGACGGATCACCACTTCCTCCCCCTTGACATTAATATAAACAACCTAGTGCACAAAAAGCCTATTATTGCTCCGGCCTGCCAAACTAGGAAAAAGAGCAACATTACAGCTGAAGCCTTAATGCCTCTGGTGACCCCCATTCTGAACGCCCTACCAACTACAACTGACTTAAACTTGATGGTCAACGCCTATAATGACTCCATGGCTAAAGCTATCGACACCATTGCCCCACTAAAAATGCGTAAAGGGAAACCTAAAGCGCACCTGAATACATGGTACACCCCAGAGCTCAAACTTCTCCGACTACAAAAAAGCAAACTGGAATCACTATGGAAATCGGTGCCTTCAGCAGACAATAGAACTAACCTCACCAACTTCTCCACCCACTACAAAAATGAGATCACGCGTGCTAAGAAAGAATCTCTTAATTCCAGGATCTCACAGGCAGGCTCCACCACAAAAGAGCTCTTTAACATCTTAAAGGAATTAGAAAACCCCACTCCTCCTGAAGATATCTGCACAAACGATAAACCTTGGTGCACAGGGATCCAGAACGCCCTTGCCAGCAAAATCTCAGGGCTCCAAACTAAAATTGAAAACAAACGGCAACAGCTCACTCATGACCCCTCCTCCAGACCCACCCATCCCCCACTCACCGCTTCTAGCTCAGGCTTCACCTTCAAAAAGGTTACCACACTTGAAGTACAAAAAATTATAGCATCCTTGAAACCCTCGAACTGCAAGGGGGACAGCTGCCCCGCACAGATAATCAAGGATGCTGCCAGGGATCTCTCCCCCTTCATCACCAAATTAATAAACTTGTCTTTTTCTAACAATATGGTCCCAAGTAATCTGAAACAATCCTGGGTCCTACCCTTGCTAAAAAAACAGACCCTCGACCCAGACATACCCACAAATTATAGACCCATTACCACTGTCCCATTTTTACTAAAGATCCTTGACAGAGTGGCCTATTTACAAATTCAGGATTACCTTGAAACTAACCGATTACTAGGTACTCGCCAATCTGGCTTTCGTCCCCAACATGGGACGGAAACGGCCCTTGTTGATCTCAAGAGCCAGATAGACGAAATCAAAGATAAAGGGAGGGCTGCTATCCTGCTTCTCCTCGACCTTTCCGCTGCCTTTGACCTGGTTGACCACAAAATCCTGTGCAACCACCTATCATCGGCAGCACACTTCTCCCACTCGGCGGTCACATGGATCCAATCCTTCCTGGACAATAGGACCATGCGAGTCTTCTCACCCATAGCAGCAGCCAACCCTATTCCCATTACCTGCGGTGTCCCACAAGGATTGTGTGTTTCACCCACCTTGTATAATATATTCACAAAGCCCCTATTCGATAAACTGGACCATCTGGGTGTCACCTACACTAACTACGCAGATGACACCCAGATACTCCTCACTTTATCAGGCAACCACAACACAGACGCCAACAGGATCGGTGAAGTCTTCTCCATCGTTCAGGCATGGATGGCCACACATGGCCTCTGCCTGAACGATGACAAGACTGAACTGCTCCTTGTCGGCTCACCCAACACTATCCGGAATCTCAGCCCGAGCTACTCTAGCTTCATCATTGACGGCAACACCATTCCCACTGCCAAAAGTGTAAAAACTCTTGGTTTCTATCTCGACACTAACACCAACCTCGCCAAACAAATTAATAAGACCGCCTCAGCCACTGCTTACACTGGGAAACTAATCAGAGCCTGCAGACCTCTGATATCCCCCAACAATTGACTTACTCTAGCCAGAGCACTTATACAATCCAAACTGGATTATTGCAACAGCCTGTATGTAGGTGCCAATAAAACAGTTGTTAATAAACTACAAGTTCTACAAAATAATGCACTCCGTGCCGCCCTTAATATACCCAGAAGAGAACACATCTCAGCCACAAGAATCACATGCAAATGGCTCTCTATCCAACAAAAAATAGACCTAAAAACTATCTGCCTCACCTACAAAGCTCTTAACCACCTGGCCCCACCTTATTTAACCGATAAATTCATCTTAAGACAGAATATTAGAACCACCAGATCCTCTAATACACTACAACTGACAGTGCCCAAATACTCCCTCAAAAGAGCCGGCGGATCCAGTTTCCCAGTTCTAGCTTCACAATTATGGAACACTATCCCATCGGACATCAAATCTAGCCCTACATTTCAACCTTTCAGAACTAAGATCATCACCTGGCTACTTAACAATTAACTAGCACTGTATGTATGTATGTCACTAATTCTACTATAACTGCTGTCATAACTGATGTTGTAACTATACTTACATTGCACAATTGTACAAATGTTCCTACCTATGCCTGTAACTTGATGCTCAAGCGCCCATATACCTCTGGGTCAGGTGCGCTATACAAATAAATAAACAAACAAACAAACAAACGCGTAGCTAAGAAGGGAGCTGGTTGCTATACCCCATGAACTGTGAAGCCAATAAGAAAGCTGGGTACTATACCCCAGGCACTCTGTAGCCAAGAAGCGAGCTAAGAGCTATACCACAGAGCATGCAAATCCAAGAAGCCAACTGGGTGCTATACTCCAGAGAACGTGAAGCCCAAAAAGCGGCTCACCTATGAATAGTCTCTAGGGATCTCCCCCACTGCATCCGACCACTAACCCTCTCACCAGTCCCACACCCAACTGCTCAGGAAACGGCAAAGCTATGGATAGGGATCTCCCCCACTGCATCCAACCACTAACCCACTCACCCGTCCTACACCCAACTGCTCAGGAAGAGGCTCAGCTATGAATAGGGATCTCCCCCACTGCTTCCAACCACTAACCCACTCACCCGTCCTACACCCAACTGCTCAGGAAGAGGCTCAGCTATGAATAGGGATCTCCCCCACTGCATCCAACCACTAACCCACTCACCCGTCCTACACCCAACTGCTCAGGAAGCGACAAAGCTTTTAATAGGGATCTCCCCCACTGCATCCAACCACTAACCCACTCACCCGTCCTACACCCAACTGCTCAGGAAGCGGCAAAGCTATGAATAGGGATCTCCCCCACTGCATCCAACCACTAACCCACTCACCCGTCCCACACGCAACTGCTCAGGAAGCGGCTCAGCTATGAATAGGGATCTCCCCCACTGCATCCAACCACTAACTCACTCACCCGTCCCACACGCAACTGCTCAGGAAGCGACAAAGCTATGAATAGGGATCTCCCCCACTGCATCCAACCACTAACCCACTCACCCGTCCCACACCCAACAGCTCAGGAAGAGGCTCAGCTATGAATAGGGATCTCCCCCACTGCATCCAACCACTAACCCACTCACCCGTCCTACACCCAACTGCTCAGGAAGCGGCAAAGCTATGAATAGGGATCTCCCCACTGCATCCAACCACTAACCCACTCCCCCGTCCTACACCCAACTGCTCAGGAAGCATCAAAGCTATGAATAGGGATCTCCCCCACTGCATCCAACCACTAACCCACTCACCCGTCCTACACCCAACTGCTCAGGAAGCAGCAAAGCTATGAATAGGGATCTCCCCCACTGCATCCAACCACTAACCCACTCACCCGTCCTACACCCAACTGCTCAGGAAGCGGCAAAGCTATGAATAGGGATCTCCCCCACTGCATCCAACCACTAACCCACTCACCCGTCCTACACCCAACTGCTCAGGAAGCGGCAAAGCTATGAAAAGGGATCTCCCCCACTGCATCCAACCACTAACCCACTCACCCCTCCTACACCCAACTGCTCAGGAAGCGGCAAAGCTATGAATAGGGATCTCCCCCACTGCATCCAACCACTAACCCACTCACCCGTCCTACACCCAACGGCTCAGGAAGCGGCTCAGCTATGAATAGGGATCTCCCCCACTGCATCGAACCACTATCCCACTCACCCGTCCTACATCCAACTGCTCAGGAAGCGGCAAAGCTATGAATAGGGATCTCCCCCACTGCATCCAACCACTAACCCACTCACCCGTCCTACACCCAACTGCTCAGGAAGCGGCAAAGCTATGAATAGGGATCTCCCCCACTGCATCCAACCACTAACCCACTCACCCGTCCTACACCCAACTGCTCAGGAAGCGGCAAAGCTATGAATAGGGATCTCCCCCACTGCATCCAACCACTAACCCACTCACCCATCCTACACCCAACTGCTCAGGAAGCGGCAAAGCTATGAATAGGGATCTCCCCCACTGCATCCAACCACTAACCCACTCACCCGTCCTACACCCAACTGCTCAGGAAGCGGCAAAGCTATGAATAGGGATCTCCCCCACTGCATCCAACCACTAACCCACTCATCCGTCCTACACCCAACTGCTCAGGAAGCGGCAAAGCTATGAATAGGGATCTCCCCCACTGCATCCAACCACTAACCCACTCACCCGTCCTACACCCAACTGCTCAGGAAGCGGCAAAGCTATGAATAGGGATCTCCCCCACTGCATCCAACCACTAACCCACTCACCCGTCTTACACCCAACTGCTCAGGAAGCGGCAAAGCTATGAATAGGGATCTCCCCAACTGCATCCAACCACTAACCCACTCACCCGTCCTACACCCAACTGCTCAGGAAGCGGCAAAGCTATGAATAGGGATCTCCCCCACTGCATCCAACCACTAACCCACTCACCCGTCCTACACCCAACTGCTCAGAAAGCGGCAAAGCTATGAATAGGGATCTTCCCCACTGCATCCAACCACTAACCCACTCACCCGTCCTACACCCAACTGCTCAGGAAGCGGCAAAGCTATGAATAGGGATCTCCCAAACTGCATCCAACCACTAACCCACTCACCCGTCCTACACCCAACTGCTCAGGAAGCGGCAAAGCTATGAATAGGGATCTCCCCCACTGCATCCAACCACTAACCCACTCACCCGTCCTACACCCAACTGATCAGGAAGCGGCAAAGCTATGAATAGGGATCTCCCCCACTGCATCCAACCACTAACCCACTCACCCGTCCTACACCCAACTGCTCAGGAAGAGGCTCAGCTATGAATAGGGATCTCCCCAACTGCATCCAACCACTAACCCACTCACCCGTCCTACACCCAACTGCTCAGGAAGCGGCAAAGCTATGAATAGGGATCTCCCCCACTGCATCCAACCAATAACCCACTCACCCTTCCTACGCCCAACTGCTCAGGAAGCGACAAAGCTATGAATAGGGATCTCTCCCACTGCATCAAACAACTAACCCACTCACCCGTCCTACACCCAACTGCTCAGGAAGCGGCAAAGCTATGAATAGGGATCTCCCCCACTGCATCCAACCACTAACCCACTCACCCGTCCTACACCCAACTGCTCAGGAAGCGGCAAAGCTATGAATAGGGATCTCCCCCACTGCATCCAACCACTAACCCACTCACCCAACTGCTCAGGAAGCGGCAAAGCTATGAATAGGGATCTCCCCCACTGCATCCAACCACTAACCCACTCACCCGTCCTACACCCAACTGCTCAGGAAGCGACAAAGCTATGAATAGGGATCTCCCCCACTGCATCCAACCACTAACCGACTCACCCGTCCCACACCCAACTGCTCAGGAAGAGGCTCAGCTATGAATAGGGATCTCCCCCACTGCATCCAACCACTAACTCACTCACCCGTCCCACACGCAACGCGACAAAGCTATGAATAGGGGTCTCCCCCACTGCATCCAACCACTAACCCACTCACCTTCCCACACCCAACTGCTCAGGAAGAGGCTCAGCTATGAATAGGGATCTCCCCCACTGCATCCAACCACTAACCCACTCACCCATCCTACACCCAACAGCTCAGGAAGCGGCAAAGCTATGAATAGGGATCTCCCCACTGCATCCAACCACTAACCCACTCCCCCGTCCTACACCCAACTGCTCAGGAAGCATCAAAGCTATGAATAGGGATCTCCCCCACTGCATCCAACCACTAACCCACTAACCCGTCCTACACCCAACTGCTCAGGAAGCGGCAAAGCTATGAATAGGGATCTCCCCCACTGCATCCAACCACTAACCCACTCACCCGTAGTACACCCAACTGCTCAGGAAGCGCAAAGCTATGAATAGGGATCTCCCCCACTGCATCCAACCACTAACCCACTCACCCGTCCTACACCCAACTGCTCAGGAAGAGGCTCAGCTATGAATAGGGATCTCCCCCACTGCATCCAACCACTAACCCACTAACCCGTCCTACACCCAACTGCTCAGGAAGCGGCAAAGCTATGAATAGGGATCTCCCCCACTGCATCCAACCACTAACCCACTCACCCGTCCTACACCCAACTGCTCAGGAAGCGGCAAAGCTATGAATAGGGATCTCCCCCACTGCATCCAACCACTAACCCACTCACGCGTCCTACACCCAACTGCTCAGGAAGCGGCAAAACTATGAATAGGGATCTCCCCCACTGCATCCAACCATTAACCCACTCACCCATCCTACACCCAACTGCTCAGGAAGCGGCAAAGCTATGAAAAGGGATCTCCCCCACTGCATCCAACCACTAACCCACTCACCCGTCCTACACCCAACAGCTCAGGAAGCGGCAAAGCTATGAATAGGGATCTCCCCACTGCATCCAACCACTAACCCACTCCCCCGTCCTACACCCAACTGCTCAGGAAGCATCAAAGCTATGAATAGGGATCTCCCCCACTGCATCCAACCACTAACCCACTAACCCGTCCTACACCCAACTGCTCAGGAAGCGGCAAAGCTATGAATAGGGATCTCCCCCACTGCATCCAACCACTAACCCACTCACCCGTCCTACACCCAACTGCTCAGGAAGCGCAAAGCTATGAATAGGGATCTCCCCCACTGCATCCAACCACTAACCCACTCACCCGTCCTACACCCAACTGCTCAGGAAGAGGCTCAGCTATGAATAGGGATCTCCCCCACTGCATCCAACCACTAACCCACTAACCCGTCCTACACCCAACTGCTCAGGAAGCGGCAAAGCTATGAATAGGGATCTCCCCCACTGCATCCAACCACTAACCCACTCACCCGTCCTACACCCAACTGCTCAGGAAGCGGCAAAGCTATGAATAGGGATCTCCCCCACTGCATCCAACCACTAACCCACTCACGCGTCCTACACCCAACTGCTCAGGAAGCGGCAAAACTATGAATAGGGATCTCCCCCACTGCATCCAACCATTAACCCACTCACCCGTCCTACACCCAACTGCTCAGGAAGCGGCAAAGCTATGAAAAGGGATCTCCCCCACTGCATCCAACCACTAACCCACTCACCCGTCCTACACCCAACTGCTCAGGAAGCGGCAAAGCTATGAATAGGGATCTCCCCCACTGCATCCAACCACTAACCCACTCACCAGTCCTACACCCAACTGCTCAGGAAGCGGCAAAGCTATGAATAGGGATCTCCCCCACTGCATCGAACCACTAACCCACTCACCCGTCCTACACCCAACTGCTCAGGAAGAGGCTCAGCTATGAATAGGGATCTCCCCAACTGCATCCAACCACTATCCCACTCACCCGTCCTACATCCAACTGCTCAGGACGCGGCAAAGCTATGAATAGGGATCTCCCCCACTGCATCCAACCACTAACCCACTCACCCGTCCTACACCCAACTGCTCAGGAAGCTGCAAAGCTATGAATAGGGATCTCCCCCACTGCATCCAACCACTAACCCACTCACCCGTCCTACACCCAACTGCTCAGGAAGCGGCAAAGCTATGAATAGGGATCTCCCCCACTGCATCCAACCACTAACCCACTCACCCGTCCTACACCCAACTGCTCAGGAAGAGGCTCAGCTATGAATAGGGATCTCCCCAACTGCATCCAACCACTAACCCACTCACCCGTCCTACACCCAACTGCTCAGGAAGCATCAAAGCTATGAATAGGGATCTCCCCCACTGAATCCAACCACTAACCCACTCACCCGTCCTACACCCAACTGCTCAGGAAGCATCAAAGCTATGAATAGGGATCTCCCCCACTGAATCCAACCACTAACCCACTCACCCGTCCAGCAATCACCTGCCCAGGAAGAGGCTCAGCTATGAATAGGGATCTCCCCAACTGCATCCAACCACTAACCCACTCACCCGTCCAGCAATCACCTGCCCAGGAAGAGGCTCAGCAGCAACACTTCTGTAGCACGGGGCGACTGTGCCATGCTAACAGAGTGGATCAATGGTTTCGTTTGAAAACCTCAACACTTCTATAGCACGGGGTGACTGTGCCATTTTAACTGAGTGGATCAATGGTTCTGTTTGAACACTTCTGTAGTACGGGCGACTGTGCCATGCTAACCGAGTGGATCAATGGTTCTGTATGAACACCTCAACACTTCTGTAGCACAGGGCGACTATGCCATGTTAACCGAGTGGATCAATGGTTCTGTTTGAACACTTTTGTAGTACGGGCGACTGTGCCATTTTAACTGAGTGGATCAATGGTTCTGTTTGAGCACCTCAACACTTCTATAGCACGGGGTGACTGTGCCATGTTAACCGAGTGGATCAATGGTTCCGTTTGAAAATTTCTGTAGCACGGGGCGACTGTGCCATGTTAACCGAGTAGATCAATGGTTCTGTTTGAACACTTCTATAGCACGGGGTGACTGTGCCATGTTAACCGAGTGGATCAATGGTTCTGTTTGAACACTTCTGTAGCACGGGGCGACTGTACCATGTTAACCGAGTGGATCAATGGTTCTGTTTGAACACTTCAACACTTCTATAGCATGGGGCGACTGTGCCATGCTAACCGAGTGGATCAATGGTTCTGTTTGAACACTTCAACACTTCATTAGCACGGGGCGACTGTGCCATGATAACCGAGTGGATAAATGGTTCTGTTTGAACACTTCTGTAGTACGGGGCGACTGTGCCATGTTAACTGAGTGGATCAATGGTTCTGTTTGAACACCTCAACACTTCTGTAGCACGGGGCGACTGTGCCATGTTAACCGAGTGGATCAATGGTTCTGTTTGAACACCTCAACACTTCAGTAGCACGGGGCGACTGTGCCATGCTAACCGAGTGGATCAATGGTTCTGTTTGAACACTTCTGTAGTACGGGGCGACTGTGCTATGCTAACTGAGTGGATCAATGGTTCTGTTTGAACACCTCAACACTTCAGTAGCACGGGGCGACTGTGCCATGCTAACCGAGTGGATCAATGGTTCTGTTTGAACACATCAACACTTCTGTAGCACGGGGCGACTGTGCCATGCTATCTGAGTGGATCAATGGTTCTGTTTGAACACTTCTGTAGTACGGGGCGACTGTGCCATGCTAACTGAGTGGATAAATGGTTCTGTTTGAACACCTCAACACTTCTATAGCATTGGGCGACTGTGCCATGCTAACCGAGTGGATCAATGGTTCTGTTTGAACACTTCTGTAGTACGGGCGACTGTGCCATGTTAACCGAGTGGATCAATGGTTCTGTTTGAACACCTCAACACTTTTATAGCACGGGGCGACTGTGCCATGTTAACTGAGTGGATCAATGGTTCTGTTTGAACACTTCTGTAGCACGGGGCGACAGTGCCGTGCTAACTGAGTGTATCAATGGTTCTGTTTGAACACCTCAACACTTCAATAGCACGGGGCGACTGTGCCATGTTAACTGAGTGGATCAATGGTTCTGTTTGAACACCTCAACACTTCTGTAGCATGGGGCGACTGTGCCATTTTAACTTAGTGGATCAATGGTTCTGTTTGAACACTTCTATAGCACGGGGCGACTGTGCCATGCTAACTGAGTGGATCAATGGTTCTGTTTGAACACTTCTATAGCACGGGGCGACTGTGCCATGCTAACCGAGTGGATCAATGGTTCTGTTTGAACACTTCTGTAGTACGGGGCGACTGTGCCATGTTAACCGAGTGGGTCAATGGTTCTGTTTGAACACTTCTATAGCACGGGGCGACTGTGCCATGCTAACTGAGTGGATCAATGGTTCTGTTTGAACACCTCAACACTTCTATAGCACGGGGCGACTGTGCCATGTTAACTGAGTGGATCAATGGTTCTGTTTGAACACTTCTGTAGTACGGGCGACTGTGCCATGCTAACCGAGTGGATCAATGGTTCTGTTTGAACACTTCTGTAGTACGGGCGACTGTGCCATTTTAACTGAGTGGATCAATGGTTCTGTTTGAACACCTCAACACTTCTGTAGTACGGGGCGACTGTGCCATTTTAACTGAGTGGATCAATGGTTCTGTTTGAACACTTCTGTAGTACGGGCGACTGTGCCATGCTAACTGAGTGGATCAATGGTTCTGTTTGAACACCTCAACACTTCTATAGCACGGGGCGACTGTGCCGTGCTAACTGAGTGGATCAATGGTTCTGTTTGAACACCTCAACACTTCTATAGCACGGGGCGACTGTGCCATGTTAACCGAGAGGATCAATGGTTCCGTTTGAACACTTCTGTAGCACGGGGCGACTGTGCCATGTTAACCGAGTGGATCAATGGTTCTGTTTGAACACTTCTATAGCACGGGGCGACTGTGCCATGTTAACCGAGTGGATCAATGGTTCTGTTTGAACACTTCTGTAGCACGGGGCGACTGTGCCATGTTAACCGAGTGGATCAATGGTTCTGTTTGAACACCTCAACACTTCTATAGCATGGGGCGACTGTGCCATGCTAACCGAGTGGATCAATGTTTCTGTTTGAACACCTTAACACTTCAGTAGTACGGGGCGACTGTGCCATGCTAACCGAGTGGATCAATGGTACTGTTTGAACACTTCTGTAGTACGGGGCGACTGTGCCATGTTAACTGAGTGGATCAATGGTTCTGTTTGAACACCACAACACTTCTGTAGCACGGGGCGACTGTGCCATGCTAACCGAGTGGATCAATGGTTCTGTTTGAACACTTCTGTAGTACGGGGCGACTGTGCCATGTTAACTGAGTGGATCAATGGTTCTGTTTGAACACCTCAACACTTCTGTAGCACGGGGCGACTGTGCCATGTTAACCGAGTGGATCAATGGTTCTGTTTGAACACCTCAACATTTCTATAGCATGGGGCGACTGTGCCATGCTAACCGAGTGGATCAATGGTTCTGTTTGAACACCTCAACACTTCAGTAGCACACGGCGACTGGCCATGCTAACCGAGCGGATCAATGGTTCTGTTTGAACACTTCTGTAGCACGGGGCGACTGTGCCATGCTAACCGAGTGGATCAATGGTTCTGTTTGAACACCTCAACACTTCAGTAGCACGGGGCGACTGTGCCATGCTATCTGAGTGGATCAATGGTTCTGTTTGAACACTTCTGTAGTACGGGGCGACTGTGCCATGCTAACCGAGTGGATCAATGGTTCTGTTTGAACACCTCAACACTTCTATAGCACGGGGCGACTGTGCCATGCTAAATGAGTGGATCAGTGGTTCTGTTTGAACACCTCAACACTTCTATAGCACGGGGCGACTGTGCCATGCTAACCGAGTGGATCAATGGTTCTGTTTGAACACTTCTGTAGTACGGGCGACTGTGCCATGTTAACCGAGTGGATCAATGGTTCTGTTTGAACACCTCAACACTTCTATAGCACGGGGCGACTGTGCCATGTTAACTGCGTGGATCAATGGTTCTGTTTGAACACTTCTGTAGCACAGGGCGACTGTGCCATGCTAAATGAGTGGATCAATGGTTCTGTTTTAACACCTCAACACTTCTATAGCACAGGGCGACTGTGCCATGTTAACTGAGTGGATCAATGGTTCTGTTTGAACACCTCAACACTTCTGTAGCATGGGGCGACTGTGCCATGCTAACTGAGTGGATCAATGGTTCTGTTTGAACACTTCTGTAGTACGGGCGACTGTGCCATGCTAACTGAGTGGGTCAATGGTTCTGTTTGAACACTTCTATAGCACGGGGCGACTGTGCCATGCTAACCGAGTGGATCAATGGTTCTGTTTGAACACTTCTGTAGTACGGGGCGACTGTGCCATGTTAACCGAGTGGATCAATGGTTCTGTTAGAACACTTCTATAGCACGGGGCGACTGTGCCATGCTAACCGAGTGGATCAATGGTTCTGTTTGAACACCTCAACACTTCTATAGCACGGGGCGACTGTGCCATGTTAACTGAGTGGATCAATGGTTCTGTTTGAACACTTCTGTAGTACGGGCGACTGTGCCATGCTAACCGAGTGGATCAATGGTTCTGTTTGAACACCTCAACACTTCTATAGCACGGGGCGACTGTGCCATGTTAACTGAGTGGATCAATGGTTCTGTTTGAACACTTCTGTAGTACGGGCGACTGTGCCATGCTAACCGAGTGGATCAATGGTTCTGTTTGAACACTTCTGTAGTACGGGGCGACTGTGCCATGCTAACCAAGTGGATCAATGGTTCTGTTTGAACACTTCTGTAGTACGGGCGACTGTGCCATGCTAACCGAGTGGATCAATGGTTCTGTTTGAACACCTCAACACTTCTGTAGCACGGGGCGACTGTGCCATGTTAACCGAGTGGATCAATGGTTCTGTTTGAACACTTCTGTAGCACGGGGTGACTGTGCCATGCTAACTGAGTGGATCAATGGTTCTGTTTGAACACCTCAACACTTCTATAGCACGGGGTGACTGTGCCATGTTAACCGAGTGGATCAATGGTTCTGTTTGAACACCTCAACACTTCTGTAGCACGGGGTGACTGTGCCATGCTAACTGAGTGGATGAATGGTTCTGTTTGAACACTTCTGTAGTACGGGGCGACTGTGCCATGCTAACCGAGTGGATCAATGGTTCTGTTTGAACACTTCTGTAGCACGGGGCGACTGTGCCATGCTAACTGAGTGGATCAATGGTTCTGTTTGAACACTTCCATAGTACGGGGCGACTGTGCCATTCTAACCGAGTGCATCAATGGTTCTGTTTGAACACTTCTATAGCACGGGGCGACTGTGCCATGCTAACTGAGTGGATCAATGGTTCTGTTTGAACACTTCTGTAGTACGGGGCGACTGTGCCATGCTAACCAAGTGGATCAATAGTTCTGTTTGAACACTTCTGTAGTACGGGGCGACTGTGCCATGTTAACCGAGTGGATCAATGGTTCTGTTTGAACACTTCTGTAGTACGGGGCGACTGTGCCATGTTAACCGAGTGGATCAATGGTTCTGTTTGAACACTTCTATAGCACGAGGCGACTGTGCCATTTTAACTGAGTGGATCAATGGTTCTGTTTGAACACCTCAGCACTTCTGTAGCAAGGGGCGACTGTGCCATGTTAACTGAGTGGATCAATGGTTCTGTTTGAACACCTCAACACTTCTATAGCACGGGGCGACTGTGCCATGTTAACCGAGTGGATCAATGGTTCTGTTTGAACACCTCAACACTTCTGTAGCACGGGGCGACTGTGCCATGTTAACCGAGTGGATCAATGGTTCTGTTTGAACACTTCTGTAGCACGGGGCGACTGTGCCATGCTAACTGAGTGGGTCAATGGTTCTGTTTGAACACCTCAACACTTCTGTAGCACGGGGCGACTGTGCCATGCTAACTGAGTGGATCAATGGTTCCGTTTGAAAACCTCAAAACTTCTATAGCACGGGGTGACTGTGCCATGTTAACCGAGTGGATCAATGGTTCTGTTTGAACACCTCAACACTTCTGTAGTACGGGCGACTGTGCCATGCTAACTGAGTGGATCAATGGTTCTGTTTGAACATTTCTATAGCACGGGGCGACTGTGCCATGTTAACCGAGTGGATCAATGGTTCTGTTTGAACACTTCTGTAGTACGGGCGACTGGGCCATGCTAACCGAGTGGATCAATGGTTCTGTTTGAACACTTCTGTAGTACGGGGCGACTGTGCCATGTTAACCGAGTGGATCAATGGTTCTGTTTGAACACTTCTGTAGCACGGGGCGACTGTGCCATGTTAACCGAGTGGATCAATGGTTCTGTTTGAACACTTCTGTAGTACGGGGCGACTGTGCCATGTTAACCGAGTGGATCAATGGTTCTGTTTGAACACTTCTATAGAACGAGGCGACTGTGCCATGTTAACTGAGTGGATCAATGGTTCTGTTTGAACACCTCAACACTTCTGTAGCACGGGGCGACTGTGCCATGCTAACTGAGTGGATCAATGGTTCCGTTTGAAAACCTCAACACTTCTATAGCACGGGGCGACTGTGCCATTTTAACTGAGTGGATCAATGGTTCTGTTTGAACACTTCTATAGAACGAGGCGACTGTGCCATGTTAACTGAGTGGATCAATGGTTCTGTTTGAACACCTCAACACTTCTGTAGCACGGGGTGACTGTGCCATGTTAACCGAGTGGATCAATGGTTCTGTTTGAACACTTCTGTAGCACGGGGCGACTGTGCCATGCTAACTGAGTGGGTCAATGGTTCTGTTTGAACACCTCAACACTTCTGTAGCACGGGGCGACTGTGCCATGTTAACCGAGTGGATCAATGGTTCTGTTTGAACACTTCTGTAGCACGGGGTGACTGTGCCATGCCAACTGAGTGGATCAATGGTTCTGTTTGAACACCTCAACACTTCTGTAGCACGGGGCGATTGTGCCATGCTAACTGAGTGGATCAATGGTTCCGTTTGAAAACCTCAAAACTTCTATAGCACGGGGCGACTGTGCCATGTTAACTGAGTGGATCAATGGTTCTGTTTGAACACCTCAACACTTCTGTAGCATGGGGCGACTGTGCCATTTTAACTTAGTGGATCAATGGTTCTGTTTGAACACTTCTATAGCACGGGGCGACTGTGCCATGCTAACTGAGTGGATCAATGGTTCTGTTTGAACACTTCTGTAGTACGGGCGACTGTGCCATGCTAACTGAGTGGGTCAATGGTTCTGTTTGAACATTTCTGTAGTACGGGGCGACTGTGCCATGTTAACTGAGTGGATCAATGGTTCTGTTTGAACACTTCTGTAGTACGGGGCGACTGTGCCATGTTAACCGAGTGGATCAATGGTTCTGTTTGAACACTTCTATAGCACGGGGCGACTGTGCCATGCTAACCGAGTGGATCAATGGTTCTGTTTGAACACTTCTGTAGTACGGGGCGACTGTGCCATGTTAACCGATTGGATCAATGGTTCTGTTTGAACACTTCTATAGCACGGGCGACTGTGCCATGCTAACCGAGTGGATCAATGGTTCTGTTTGAACACCTCAACACTTCTATAGCACGGGGCGACTGTGCCATGTTAACTGAGTGGATCAATGGTTCTGTTTGAACACTTCTGTAGTACGGGCGACTGTGCCATGCTAACCGAGTGGATCAATGGTTCTGTTTGAACACCTCAACACTTCTATAGCACGGGGCGACTGTGCCATGTTAACTGAGTGGATCAATGGTTCTGTTTGAACACTTCTGTAGTACGGGCGACTGTGCCATGCTAACCGAGTGGATCAATGGTTCTGTTTGAACACTTCTGTAGTACGGGGCGACTGTGCCATGCTAACCAAGTGGATCAATGGTTCTGTTTGAACACTTCTGTAGTACGGGGCGACTGTGCCATGCTAACCGAGTGGGTCAATGGTTCTGTTTGAACACCTCAACACTTCTGTAGCACGGGGCGACTGTGCCATGTTAACCGAGTGGATCAATGGTTCTGTTTGAACACTTCTGTAGCACGGGGCGACTGTGCCATGCTAACTGAGTGGATCAATGGTTCTGTTTGAACACCTCAACACTTCTATAGCACGGGGCGACTGTGCCATGTTAACCGAGTGGATCAATGGTTCTGTTTGAACACTTCTATAGCACGGGGCGACTGTGCCATCCTAACTGAGTGGATCAATGGTTCTGTTTGAACACCTCAACACTTCTGTAGCACGGGGTGACTGTGCCATGCTGAGTGGATGAATGGTTCTGTTTGAACACTTCTGTAGTACGGGGCGACTGTGCCATGCTAACCAAGTGGATCGATGGTTCTGTTTGAACACTTCTGTAGCAGGGGGCGACTGTGCCATGCTAACTGAGTGGATCAATGGTTCTGTTTGAACACTTCCATAGTACGGGGCGACTGTGCCATTCTAACCGAGTGCATCAATGGTTCTGTTTGAACACTTCTATAGCACGGGGCGACTGTGCCATGCTAACAGAGTGGATCAATGGTTCCGTTTGAAAACCTCAACACTTCTATAGCACGGGGTGACTGTGCCATTTTAACTGAGTAGATCAATGGTTCTGTTTGAACACCTCAACACTTCTGTAGTACGGGCGACTGTGCCATGCTAACCGAGTGGATCAATGGTTCTGTTTGAACACCTCAACACTTCTGTAGCACGGGGCGACTATGCCATGTTAACCGAGTGGATCAATGGTTCTGTTTGAACACTTCTGTAGTACGGGGCGACTGTGCCATGTTAACTGAGTGGATCAATGGTTCTGTTTGAGCACCTCAACACTTCTGTAGCACGAGGCGACTGTGCCATGTTAACTGAGTGGATCAATGGTTCTGTTTGAACACCTCAACACTTCTGTAGTACGGGGCGACTGTGCCATTTTAACTGAGTGGATCAATGGTTCTGTTTGAACACTTCTGTAGTACGGGCGACTGTGCCATGCTAACTGAGTGGATCAATGGTTCTGTTTGAACACCTCAACACTTCTATAGCACGGGGAGACTGTGCCATGCTAACTGAGTGGATCAATGGTTCTGTTTGAACACCTCAACACTTCTATAGCACGGGGCGACTGTGCCATGTTAACCGAGTGGATCAATGGTTCCGTTTGAACACTTCTGTAGCACAGGGCGACTGTGCCATGTTAACCGAGTAGATCAATGGTTCTGTTTGAACACTTCTATAGCACGGGGTGACTGTGCCATGTTAACCGAGTGGATCAATGGTTCTGTGTGAACACTTCTGTAGCACGGGGCGACTGTACTATGTTAACCGAGTGGATCAATGGTTCTGTTTGAACACTTCAACACTTCTATAGCATGGGGCGACTGTGCCATGCTAACCGAGTGGATCAATGGTTCTGTTTGAACACCTCAACACTTCATTAGCACGGGGCGACTGTGCCATGCTAACCGAGTGGATAAGTGGTTCTGTTTGAACACTTCTGTAGTACGGGGCGACTGTGCCATGTTAACTGAGTGGATCAATGGTTCTGTTTGAACACCTCAACACTTCTGTAACACGGGGCGACTGTGCCATGCTAACCGAGTGGATCAATGGTTCTGTTGGAACACTTCTGTAGTACGGGGCGACTGTGCCATGTTAACTGAGTGGATCAATGGTTCTGTTTGAACACCTCAACACTTCTGTAGCACGGGGCGACTGTGCCATGTTAACCGAGTGGATCAATGGTTCTGTTTGAACACCTCAACACTTCAGTAGCACGGGGCGACTGTGCCATGCTAACCGAGTGGATCAATGGTTCTGTTTGAACACTTCTGTAGTACGGGGCGACTGTGCCATGTTAACTGAGTGGATCAATGGTTCTGTTTGAACACCTCAACACTTCTGTAACACGGGGCGACTGTGCCATGCTAACCGAGTGGATCAATGGTTCTGTTGGAACACTTCTGTAGTACGGGGCGACTGTGCCATGTTAACTGAGTGGATCAATGGTTCTGTTTGAACACCTCAACACTTCTGTAGCACGGGGCGACTGTGCCATGCTAACCGAGTGGATCAATGGTTCTGTTTGAACACCTCAACACTTCTATAGCATGGGGCGACTGTGCCATGCTAACTGAGTGGATCAGTGGTTCTGTTTGAACACCTCAAAACTTCTATAGCATTGGGCGACTGTGCCATGCTAACCGAGTGGATCAATGGTTCTGTTTGAACACTTCTGTAGTACGGGGCGACTGTGCCATGCTAACTGAGTGGATCAATGGTTCTGTTTGAACACCTCAACACTTCTGTAGCACGGAGTGACTGTGCCATGTTAACCGAGTGGATCAATGGTTCTGTTTGAACACTTCTGTTGTACGGGCGACTGTGCCATGTTAACCGAGTGGATCAATGGTTCTGTTTGAACACCTCAACACTTTTATAGCACGGGGCGACTGTGCCATGTTAACTGAGTGGATCAATGGTTCTGTTTGAACACTTCTGTAGCACGGGGCGACAGTGCCATGCTAAATGAGTGGATCAATGGTTCTGTTTGAACACCTCAACACTTCTATAGCACGGGGCGACTGTGCCATGTTAACTGAGTGGATCAATGGTTCTGTTTGAACACCTCAACACTTCTGTAGCATGGGGCGACTGTGCCATTTTAACTTAGTGGATCAATGGTTCTGTTTGAACACTTCTATAGCACGGGGCGACTGTGCCATGCTAACTGAGTGGATCAATGGTTCTGTTTGACCACTTCTATAGCACGGGGCGACTGTGCCATGCTAACCGAGTGGATCAATGGTTCTGTTTGAACACTTCTGTAGTACGGGGCGACTGTGCCATGTTAACCGAGTGGGTCAATGGTTCTGTTTGAACACTTCTATAGCACGGGGCGTCTGTGCCATGCTAACTGAGTGGATCAATGGTTCTGTTTGAACACCTCAACACTTCTATAGCACGGGGCGACTGTGCCATGTTAACTGAGTGGATCAATGGTTCTGTTTGAACACTTCTGTAGTACGGGCGACTGTGCCATGCTAACCGAGTGGATCAATGGTTCTGTTTGAACACTTCTGTAGTACGGGCGACTGTGCCATTTTAACTGAGTGGATCAATGGTTCTGTTTGAACACCTCAACACTTCTGTAGCACGAGGCGACTGTGCCATGTTAACTGAGTGGATCAATGGTTCTGTTTGAACACCTCAACACTTCTGTAGTACGGGGCGACTGTGCCATTTTAACTGAGTGGATCAATGGTTCTGTTTGAACACTTCTGTAGTACGGGCGACTGTGCCATGCTAACTGAGTGGATCAATGGTTCTGTTTGAACACCTCAACACTTCTATAGCACGGGGCGACTGTGCCGTGCTAACTGAGTGGATCAATGGTTCTGTTTTAACACCTCAACACTTCTATAGCACGGGGCGACTGTGCCATGTTAACCGAGTGGATCAATGGTTCCGTTTGAACACTTCTGTAGCACGGGGCGACTGTGCCATGTTAACCGAGTGGATCAATGGTTCTGTTTGAACACTTCTATAGCACGGGGCGACTGTGCCATGTTAACCGAGTGGATCAATGGTTCTGTTTGAACACTTCTGTAGCACGGGGCGACTGTGCCATGTTAACCGAGTGGATCAATGGTTCTGTTTGAACACCTCAACACTTCTATAGCATGGGGCGACTGTGCCATGCTAACCGAGTGGATCAATGTTTCTGTTTGAACACCTCAACACTTCAGTAGCACGGGGCGACTGTGCCATGCTAACCGAGCGGATCAATGGTACTGTTTGAACACTTCTGTAGTACGGGGCGACTGTGCCATGTTAACTGAGTGGATCAATGGTTCTGTTTGAACACCTCAACACTTCTGTAGCACGGGGCGACTGTGCCATGCTAACCGAGTGGATCAATGGTTCTGTTTGAACACTTCTGTAGTACGGGGCGACTGTGCCATGTTAACTGAGTGGATCAATGGTTCTGTTTGAACACCTCAACACTTCTGTAGCACGGGGCGACTGTGCCATGTTAACCGAGTGGATCAATGGTTCTGTTTGAACACCTCAACACTTCTATAGCATGGGGCGACTGTGCCATGCTAACCGAGTGGATCAATGGTTCTGTTTGAACACCTCAACACTTCAGTAGCACGCGGCGACTGGCCATGCTAACCGAGCGGATCAATGGTTCTGTTTGAACACTTCTGTAGCACGGGGCGACTGTGCCATGCTAACCGAGTGGATCAATGGTTCTGTTTGAACACCTCAACACTTCAGTAGCACGGGGCGACTGTGCCATGCTATCTGAGTGGATCAATGGTTCTGTTTGAACACTTCTGTAGTACGGGGCGACTGTGCCATGCTAACCGAGTGGATCAATGGTTCTGTTTGAACACCTCAACACTTCTATAGCACGGGGCGACTGTGCCATGCTAAATGAGTGGATCAGTGGTTCTGTTTGAACACCTCAACACTTCTATAGCACGGGGCGACTGTGCCATGCTAACCGAGTGGATCAATGGTTCTGTTTGAACACTTCTGTAGTACGGGCGACTGTGCCATGTTAACCGAGTGGATCAATGGTTCTGTTTGAACACCTCAACACTTCTATAGTACGGGGCGACTGTGCCATGTTAACTGCGTGGATCAATGGTTCTGTTTGAACACTTCTGTAGCACAGGGCGACTGTGCCATGCTAAATGAGTGGATCAATGGTTCTGTTTGAACACCTCAACACTTCTATAGCACGGGGCGACTGTGCCATGTTAACTGAGTGGATCAATGGTTCTGATTGAACACCTCAACACTTCTGTAGCATGGGGCGACTGTGCCATTTTAACTTAGTGGATCAATGGTTCTTTTTGAACACTTCTATAGCACGGGGCGACTGTGCCATGCTAACTGAGTGGATCAATGGTTCTGTTTGAACACTTCTGTAGTACGGGCGACTGTGCCATGCTAACTGAGTGGGTCAATGGTTCTGTTTGAACACTTCTATAGCACGGGGCGACTGTGCCATGCTAACCGAGTGGATCAATGGTTCTGTTTGAACACTTCTATAGCACGGGGCGACTGTGCCATGTTAACCGAGTGGATCAATGGTTCTGTTTGAACACTTCTGTAGCACGGGGCGACTGTGCCATGTTAACCGAGTGGATCAATGGTTCTGTTTGAACACCTCAACACTTCTATAGCATGGGGCGACTGTGCCATGCTAACCGAGTGGATCAATGTTTCTGTTTGAACACCTCAACACTTCAGTAGCACGGGGCGACTGTGCCATGCTAACCGAGTGGATAAATGGTACTGTTTGAACACTTCTGTAGTACGGGGCGACTGTGCCATGTTAACTGAGTGGATCAATGGTTCTGTTTGAACACCTCAACACTTCTGTAGCACGGGGCGACTGTGCCATGCTAACCGAGTGGATCAATGGTTCTGTTTGAACACTTCTGTAGTACGGGGCGACTGTGCCATGTTAACTGAGTGGATCAATGGTTCTGTTTGAACACCTCAACACTTCTGTAGCACGGGGCGACTGTGCCATGTTAACCGAGTGGATCAATGGTTCTGTTTGAACACCTCAACACTTCTATAGCATGGGGCGACTGTGCCATGCTAACCGAGTGGATCAATGGTTCTGTTTGAACACCTCAACACTTCAGTAGCACGCGGCGACTGGCCATGCTAACCGAGCGGATCAATGGTTCTGTTTGAACACTTCTGTAGCACGGGGCGACTGTGCCATGCTAACCGAGTGGATCAATGGTTCTGTTTGAACACCTCAACACTTCAGTAGCACGGGGCGACTGTGCCATGCTATCTGAGTGGATCAATGGTTCTGTTTGAACACTTCTGTAGTACGGGGCGACTGTGCCATGCTAACCGAGTGGATCAATGGTTCTGTTTGAACACCTCAACACTTCTATAGCACAGGGCGACTGTGCCATGCTAAATGAGTGGATCAGTGGTTCTGTTTGAACACCTCAACACTTCTATAGCACGGGGCGACTGTGCCATGCTAACCGAGTGGATCAATGGTTCTGTTTGAACACTTCTGTAGTACGGGCGACTGTGCCATGTTAACCGAGTGGATCAATGGTTCTGTTTGAACACCTCAACACTTCTATAGCACGGGGCGACTGTGCCATGTTAACTGCGTGGATCAATGGTTCTGTTTGAACACTTCTGTAGCACAGGGCGACTGTGCCATGCTAAATGAGTGGATCAATGGTTCTGTTTGAACACCTCAACACTTCTATAGCACGGGGCGACTGTGCCATGTTAACTGAGTGGATCAATGGTTCTGATTGAACACCTCAACACTTCTGTAGCATGGGGCGACTGTGCCATTTTAACTTAGTGGATCAATGGTTCTTTTTGAACACTTCTATAGCACGGGGCGACTGTGCCATGCTAACTGAGTGGATCAATGGTTCTGTTTGAACACTTCTGTAGTACGGGCGACTGTGCCATGCTAACTGAGTGGGTCAATGGTTCTGTTTGAACACTTCTATAGCACGGGGCGACTGTGCCATGCTAACCGAGTGGATCAATGGTTCTGTTTGAACACTTCTGTAGTACGGGGCGACTGTGCCATGTTAACCGAGTGGATCAATGGTTCTGTTAGAACACTTCTATAGCACGGGGCGACTGTGCCATGCTAACCGAGTGGATCAATGGTTCTGTTTGAACACCTCAACACTTCTATAGCACGGGGCGACTGTGCCATGTTAACTGAGTGGATCAATGGTTCTGTTTGAACACTTCTGTAGTACGGGCGACTGTGCCATGTTAACTGAGTGGATCAATGGTTCTGTTTGAACACTTCTGTAGTACGGGCGACTGTGCCATGCTAACCGAGTGGATCAATGGTTCTGTTTGAACACTTCTGTAGTACGGGGCGACTGTGCCATGCTAACCAAGTGGATCAATGGTTCTGTTTGAACACTTCTATAGCACGGGGCGACTGTGCCATGTTAACTGAGTGGATCAATGGTTCTGTTTGAACACTTCTGTAGTACGGGCGACTGTGCCATGCTAACCGAGTGGATCAATGGTTCTGTTTGAACACTTCTGTAGTACGGGGCGACTGTGCCATGCTAACCAAGTGGATCAATGGTTCTGTTTGAACACTTCTGTAGTACGGGCGACTGTGCCATGCTAACCGAGTGGATCAATGGTTCTGTTTGAACACCTCAACACTTCTGTAGCACGGGGCGACTGTGCCATGTTAACCGAGTGGATCAATGGTTCTGTTTGAACACTTCTGTAGCACGGGGTGACTGTGCCATGCTAACTGAGTGGATCAATGGTTCTGTTTGAACACCTCAACACTTCTATAGCACGGGGTGACTGTGCCATGTTAACCGAGTGGATCAATGGTTCTGTTTGAACACCTCAACACTTCTGTAGCACGGGGTGACTGTGCCATGCTAACTGAGTGGATGAATGGTTCTGTTTGAACACTTCTGTAGTACGGGGCGACTGTGCCATGCTAACCGAGTGGATCAATGGTTCTGTTTGAACACTTCTGTAGCACGGGGCGACTGTGCCATGCTAACTGAGTGGATCAATGGTTCTGTTTGAACACTTCCATAGTACGGGGCGACTGTGCCATGCTAACTGAGTGCATCAATGGTTCTGTTTGAACACTTCTGTAGTACGGGGCGACTGTGCCATGCTAACCAAGTGGATCAATAGTTCTGTTTGAACACTTCTGTAGTACGGGGCGACTGTGCCATGTTAACCGAGTGGATCAATGGTTCTGTTTGAACACTTCTGTAGTACGGGGCGACTGTGCCATGTTAACCGAGTGGATCAATGGTTCTGTTTGAACACTTCTATAGCACGAGGCGACTGTGCCATTTTAACTGAGTGGATCAATGGTTCTGTTTGAACACCTCAGCACTTCTGTAGCACGGGCTGACTGTGCCATGTTAACCGAGTGGATCAATGGTTCTGTTTGAACACCTCAACACTTCTGTAGCACGGGGCGACTGTGCCATGTTAACCGAGTGGATCAATGGTTCTGTTTGAACACTTCTGTAGCACGGGGCGACTGTGCCATGCTAACTGAGTGGGTCAATGGTTCTGTTTGAACACCTCAACACTTATGTAGCACGGGGCGACTGTGCCATGCTAACTGAGTGGATCAATGGTTCCGTTTGAAACCCTCAAAACTTCTATAGCACGGGGTGACTGTGCCATGTTAACCGAGTGGATCAATGGTTCTGTTTGAACACCTCAACACTTCTGTAGTACGGGCGACTGTGCCATGCTAACTGAGTGGATCAATGGTTCTGTTTGAACATTTCTATAGCACGGGGCGACTGTGCCATGTTAACCTAGTGGATCAATGGTTCTGTTTGAACACTTCTGTAGTACGGGCGACTGGGCCATGCTAACCGAGTGGATCAATGGTTCTGTTTGAACACTTCTGTAGTACGGGGTGACTGTGCCATGTTAACCGAGTGGATCAATGGTTCTGTTTGAACACTTCTGTAGCACGGGGCGACTGTGCCATGTTAACCGAGTGGATCAATGGTTCTGTTTGAACACTTCTATAGAACGAGGCGACTGTGCCATGTTAACTGAGTGGATCAATGGTTCTGTTTGAACACCTCAACACTTCTGTAGCACGGGGCGACTGTGCCATGCTAACTGAGTGGATCAATGGTTCCGTTTGAAAACCTCAACACTTCTATAGCACGGGGCGACTGTGCCATTTTAACTGAGTGGATCAATGGTTCTGTTTGAACACCTCAACACGTCTGTAGCACGGGGTGACTGTGCCATGTTAACCGAGTGGATCAATGGTTCTGTTTGAACACTTCTGTAGCACGGGGCGACTGTGCCATGCTAACTGACTGGGTCAATGGTTCTGTTTGAAAACCTCAACACTTCTGTAGCACGGGGCGACTGTGCCATGTTAACCGAGTGGATCAATGGTTCCGTTTGAAAACCTCAAAACTTCTATAGCACGGGGCGATTGTGCCATGTTAACTGAGTGGATCAATGGTTCTGTTTGAACACCTCAACACTTCTGTAGCATGGGGCGACTGTGCCATTTTAACTTAGTGGATCAATGGTTCTGTTTGAACACTTCTATAGCACGGGGCGACTGTGCCATGCTAACTGAGTGGATCAATGGTTCTGTTTGAACACTTCTGTAGTACGGGCGACTGTGCCATGCTAACTGAGTGGGTCAATGGTTCTTTTTGAACATTTCTGTAGTACGGGGCGACTGTGCCATGTTAACTGAGTGGATCAATGGTTCTGTTTGAACACTTCTGTAGTACGGGGCGACTGTGCCATGTTAACCGAGTGGATCAATGGTTCTGTTTGAACACTTCTATAGCACGGGGCGACTGTGCCATGCTAACCGAGTGGATCAATGGTTCTGTTTGAACACTTCTGTAGTACGGGGCGACTGTGCCATGTTAACCGAGTGGATCAATGGTTCTGTTTGAACACTTCTATAGCACGGGGCGACTGTGCCATGCTAACCGAGTGGATCAATGGTTCTGTTTGAACACCTCAACACGTCTATAGCACGGGGCGACTGTGCCATGTTAACTGAGTGGATCAATGGTTCTGTTTGAACACTTCTGTAGTACGGGCGACTGTGCCATGCTAACCGAGTGGATCAATGGTTCTGTTTGAACACCTCAACACTTCTATAGCACGGGGCGACTGTGCCATGTTAACTGAGTGGATCAATGGTTCTGTTTGAACACTTCTGTAGTACGGGCGACTGTGCCATGCTAACCGAGTGGATCAATGGTTCTGTTTGAACACTTCTGTAGTACGGGGCGACTGTGCCATGCTAACCAAGTGGATCAATGGTTCTGTTTGAACACTTCTGTAGTACGGGGCGACTGTGCCATGCTAACTGAGTGGGTCAATGGTTCTGTTTGAACATCTCAACACTTCTGTAGCACGGGGCGACTGTGCCATGTTAACCGAGTGGATCAATGGTTCTGTTTGAACACTTCTGTAGCACGGGGTGACTGTGCCATGCTAACTGAGTGGATCAATGGTTCTGTTTGAACACCTCAACACTTCTATAGCACGGGGCGACTGTGCCATGTTAACTGAGTGGATCAATGGTTCTGTTTGAACACTTCTGTAGTACGGGCGACTGTGCCATGCTAACCGAGTGGATCAATGGTTCTGTTTGAACACCTCAACACTTCTATAGCACGGGGCGACTGTGCCATGTTAACTGAGTGGATCAATGGTTCTGTTTGAACACTTCTGTAGTACGGGCGACTGTGCCATGCTAACCGAGTGGATCAATGGTTCTGTTTGAACACTTCTGTAGTACGGGGCGACTGTGCCATGCTAACCAAGTGAATCAATGGTTCTGTTTGAACACTTCTGTAGTACGGGGCGACTGTGCCATGCTAACCGAGTGGGTCAATGTTTCTGTTTGAACACCTCAACACTTCTGTAGCACGGGGCGACTGTGCCATGTTAACCGAGTGGATCAATGGTTCTGTTTGAACACTTCTGTAGCACGGGGTGACTGTGCCATGCTAACTGAGTGGATCAATGGTTCTGTTTGAACACCTCAACACTTCTATAGCACGGGGTGACTGTGCCATGTTAACCGAGTGGATCAATGGTTCTGTTTGAACACTTCTATAGCACGGGGCGACTGTGCCATCCTAACTGAGTGGATCAATGGTTCTGTTTGAACACCTCAACACTTCTGTAGCACGGGGTGACTGTGCCATGCTGAGTGGATGAATGGTTCTGTTTGAACACTTCTGTAGTACGGGGCGACTGTGCCATGCTAACCAAGTGGATCAATGGTTCTGTTTGAACACTTCTGTAGCACGGGGCGACTGTGCCATGCTAACTGAGTGGATCAATGGTTCTGTTTGAACACTTCCATAGTACGGGGCGACTGTGCCATTCTAACCGAGTGCATCAATGGTTCTGTTTGAACACTTCTATAGCACGGGGCGACTGTGCCATGCTAACAGAGTGGATCAATGGTTCCGTTTGAAAACCTCAACACTTCTATAGCACGGGGTGACTGTGCCATTTTAACTGAGTAGATCAATGGTTCTGTTTGAACACCTCAACACTTCTGTAGTACGGGCGACTGTGCCATGCTAACCGAGTGGATCAATGGTTCTGTTTGAACACCTCAACACTTCTGTAGCACTGGGCGACTATGCCATGTTAACCGAGTGGATCAATGGTTCTGTTTGAACACTTTTGTAGTACGGGCGACTGTGCCATTTTAACTGAGTGGATCAATGGTTCTGTTTGAGCACCTCAACACTTCTGTAGCACGAGGAGACTGTGCCATGTTAACTGAGTGGATCAATGGTTCTGTTTGAACACCTCAACACTTCTGTAGTACGGGGCGACTGTGCCATTTTAACTGAGTGGATCAATGGTTCTGTTTGAACACTTCTATAGCACGAGGCGACTGTGCCATGTTAACTGAGTGGATCAATGGTTCTGTTTGAACACCTAAACACTTCTATAGCACGGGGAGACTGTGCCATGCTAACTGAGTGGATCAATGGTTCTGTTTGAACACCTGAACACTTCTATAGCACGGGGCGACTGTGCCATGTTAACCGAGTGGATCAATGGTTCCGTTTGAACACTTCTGTAGCACGGGGCGACTGTGCCATGTTAACCGAGTGGATCAATGGTTCTGTTTGAACACTTCAACACTTCTATAGCATGGGGCTACTGTGCCATGCTAACCGAGTGGATCAATGGTTCTGTTTGAACACTTCTGTAGTACGGGGCGACTGTGCCATGTTAACTGAGTGGATCAATGGTTCTGTTTGAACACCTAAACACTTCTATAGCACGGGGAGACTGTGCCATGCTAACTGAGTGGATCAATGGTTCTGTTTGAACACCTGAACACTTCTATAGCACGGGGCGACTGTGCCATGTTAACCGAGTGGATCAATGGTTCCGTTTGAACACTTCTGTAGCACGGGGCGACTGTGCCATGTTAACCGAGTAGATCAATGGTTCTGTTTGAACACTTCTATAGCACGGGGTGACTGTGCCATGTTAACCGAGTGGATCAATGGTTCTGTTTGAACACTTCTGTAGCACGGGGCGACTGTACCATGTTAACCGAGTGGATCAATGGTTCTGTTTGAACACTTCAACACTTCTATAGCATGGGGCGACTGTGCCATGCTAACCGAGTGGATCAATGGTTCTGTTTGAACACCTCAACACTTCATTAGCACGGGGCGACTGTGCCATGCTAACCGAGTGGATAAGTGGTTCTGTTTGAACACTTCTGTAGTACGGGGCGACTGTGCCATGTTAACTGAGTGGATCAATGGTTCTGTTTGAACACCTCAACACTTCTATAGCACAGGGCGACTGTGCCATGTTAACTGAGTGGATCAATGGTTCTGTTTGAACACCTCAACACTTCTGTAGCATGGGGCGACTGTGCCATTTTAACTTAGTGGATCAATGGTTCTGTTTGAACACTTCTATAGCACGGGGCGACTGTGCCATGCTAACCGAGTGGATAAGTGGTTCTGTTTGAACACTTCTGTAGCACAGGGCGACTGTGCCATGCTAAATGAGTGGATCAATGGTTCTGTTTTAACACCTCAACACTTCTATAGCACAGGGCGACTGTGCCATGTTAACTGAGTGGATCAATGGTTCTGTTTGAACACCTCAACACTTCTGTAGCATGGGGCGACTGTGCCATTTTAACTTAGTGGATCAATGGTTCTGTTTGAACACTTCTATAGCACGGGGCGACTGTGCCATGCTAACTGAGTGGATCAATGGTTCTGTTTGAACACTTCTGTAGTACGGGCGACTGTGCCATGCTAACTGAGTGGGTCAATGGTTCTGTTTGAACACTTCTATAGCACGGGGCGACTGTGCCATGCTAACCGAGTGGATCAATGGTTCTGTTTGAACACTTCTGTAGTACGGGGCGACTGTGCCATGTTAACCGAGTGGATCAATGGTTCTGTTAGAACACTTCTATAGCACGGGGCGACTGTGCCATGCTAACCGAGTGGATCAATGGTTCTGTTTGAACACCTCAACACTTCTATAGCACGGGGCGACTGTGCCATGTTAACTGAGTGGATCAATGGTTCTGTTTGAACACTTCTGTAGTACGGGCGACTGTGCCATGCTAACCGAGTGGATCAATGGTTCTGTTTGAACACCTCAACACTTCTATAGCACGGGGCGACTGTGCCATGTTAACTGAGTGGATCAATGGTTCTGTTTGAACACTTCTGTAGTACGGGCGACTGTGCCATGCTAACCGAGTGGATCAATGGTTCTGTTTGAACACTTCTGTAGTACGGGGCGACTGTGCCATGCTAACCAAGTGGATCAATGGTTCTGTTTGAACACTTCTGTAGTACGGGCGACTGTGCCATGCTAACCGAGTGGATCAATGGTTCTGTTTGAACACCTCAACACTTCTGTAGCACGGGGCGACTGTGCCATGTTAACCGAGTGGATCAATGGTTCTGTTTGAACACTTCTGTAGCACGGGGTGACTGTGCCATGCTAACTGAGTGGATCAATGGTTCTGTTTGAACACTTCTGTAGCACGGGGCGACTGTGCCATGCTAACTGAGTGGATCAATGGTTCTGTTTGAACACTTCCATAGTACGGGGCGACTGTGCCATTCTAACCGAGTGCATCAATGGTTCTGTTTGAACACTTCTATAGCACGGGGCGACTGTGCCATGCTAACTGAGTGGATCAATGGTTCTGTTTGAACACTTCTGTATTACGGGGCGACTGTGCCATGCTAACCATGTGGATCAATAGTTCTGTTTGAACACTTCTGTAGTACGGGGCGACTGTGCCATGTTAACCGAGTGGATCAATGGTTCTGTTTGAACACTTCTGTAGTACGGGGCGACTGTGCCATGTTAACCGAGTGGATCAATGGTTCTGTTTGAACACTTCTATAGCACGAGGCAACTGTGCCATTTTAACTGAGTGGATCAATGGTTCTGTTTGAACACCTCAGCACTTCTGTAGCAAGGGGCGACTGTGCCATGTTAACTGAGTGGATCAATGGTTCTGTTTGAACACCTCAACACTTCTATAGCACGGGGCGACTGTGCCATGTTAACCGAGTGGATCAATGGTTCTGTTTGAACACCTCAACACTTCTGTAGTACGGGCGACTGTGCCATGCTAACTGAGTGGATCAATGGTTCTGTTTGAACATTTCTATAGCACGGGGCGACTGTGCCATGTTAACCGAGTGGATCAATGGTTCTGTTTGAACACTTCTGTAGTACGGGCGACTGGGCCATGCTAACCGAGTGGATCAATGGTTCTGTTTGAACACTTCTGTAGTACGGGGCGACTGTGCCATGTTAACCGAGTGGATCAATGGTTCTGTTTGAACACTTCTGTAGCACGGGGCGACTGTGCCATGTTAACCGAGTGGATCAATGGTTCTGTTTGAACACTTCTGTAGTAAGGGGCGACTGTGCCATGTTAACCGAGTGGATCAATGGTTCTGTTTGAACACTTCTATAGAACGAGGCGACTGTGCCATGTTAACTGAGTGGATCAATGGTTCTGTTTGAACACCTCAACACTTCTGTAGCACGGGGCGACTGTGCCATGCTAACTGAGTGGATCAATGGTTCCGTTTGAAAACCTCAACACTTCTATAGCACGGGGCGACTGTGCCATTTTAACTGAGTGGATCAATGGTTCTGTTTGAACACCTCAACACTTCTGTAGCACGGGGTGACTGTGCCATGTTAACCGAGTGGATCAATGGTTCTGTTTGAACACTTCTGTAGCACGGGGCGACTGTGCCATGCTAACTGAGTGGGTCAATGGTTCTGTTTGAACACCTCAACACTTCTGTAGCACGGGGCGACTGTGCCATGTTAACCGAGTGGATCAATGGTTCTGTTTGAACACTTCTGTAGCACGGGGTGACTGTGCCATGCCAACTGAGTGGATCAATGGTTCTGTTTGAACACCTCAACACTTCTGTAGCACGGGGCGATTGTGCCATGCTAACTGAGTGGATCAATGGTTCCGTTTGAAAACCTCAAAACTTCTATAGCACGGGGCGACTGTGCCATGTTAACTGAGTGGATCAATGGTTCTGTTTGAACACCTCAACACTTCTGTAGCATGGGGCGACTGTGCCATTTTAACTTAGTGGATCAATGGTTCTGTTTGAACACTTCTATAGCACGGGGCGACTGTGCCATGCTAACTGAGTGGATCAATGGTTCTGTTTGAACACTTCTGTAGTACGGGCGACTGTGCCATGCTAACTGAGTGGGTCAATGGTTCTGTTTGAACATTTCTGTAGTACGGGGCGACTGTGCCATGTTAACTGAGTGGATCAATGGTTCTGTTTGAACACTTCTGTAGTACGGGGCGACTGTGCCATGTTAACCAATTGGATCAATGGTTCTGTTTGAACACTTCTATAGCACGGGGCGACTGTGCCATGCTAACTGAGTGGATCAATGGTTCTGTTTGAACACTTCTGTAGTACGGGCGACTGTGCCATGCTAACTGAGTGGGTCAATGGTTCTGTTTGAACACTTCTATAGCACGGGGCGACTGTGCCATGTTAACCGATTGGATCAATGGTTCTGTTTGAACACTTCTATAGCACGGGGCGACTGTGCCATGCTAACCGAGTGGATCAATGGTTCTGTTTGAACACCTCAACACTTCTATAGCACGGGGCGACTGTGCCATGTTAACTGAGTGGATCAATGGTTCTGTTTGAACACTTCTGTAGTACGGGCGACTGTGCCATGCTAACCGAGTGGATCAATGGTTCTGTTTGAACACTTCTGTAGTACGGGGCGACTGTGCCATGCTAACCAAGTGGATCAATGGTTCTGTTTGAACACTTCTGTAGTACGGGGCGACTGTGCCATGCTAACCGAGTGGGTCAATGGTTCTGTTTGAACACCTCAACACTTCTATAGCACGGGGTGACTGTGCCATGTTAACCGAGTGGATCAATGGTTCTGTTTGAACACCTCAACACTTCTATAGCACGGGGTGACTGTGCCATGTTAACCGAGTGGATCAATGGTTCTGTTTGAACACTTCTATAGCACGGGGCGACTGTGCCATCCTAACTGAGTGGATCAATGGTTCTGTTTGAACACCTCAACACTTCTGTAGCACGGGGTGACTGTGCCATGCTGAGTGGATGAATGGTTCTGTTTGAACACTTCTGTAGTACGGGGCGACTGTGCCATGCTAACCAAGTGGATCAATGGTTCTGTTTGAACACTTCTGTAGCACGGGGCGACTGTGCCATGCTAACTGAGTGGATCAATGGTTCTGTTTGAACACTTCCATAGTACGGGGCGACTGTGCCATTCTAACCGAGTGCATCAATGGTTCTGTTTGAACACTTCTATAGCACGGGGCGACTGTGCCATGCTAACAGAGTGGATCAATGGTTCCGTTTGAAAACCTCAACACTTCTATAGCACGGGGTGACTGTGCCATTTTAACTGAGTAGATCAATGGTTCTGTTTGAACACCTCAACACTTCTGTAGTACGGGCGACTGTGCCATGCTAACCGAGTGGATCAATGGTTCTGTTTGAACACCTCAACACTTCTGTAGCACGGGGCGACTATGCCATGTTAACCGAGTGGATCAATGGTTCTGTTTGAACACTTCTGTAGTACGGGGCGACTGTGCCATGTTAACTGAGTGGATCAATGGTTCTGTTTGAGCACCTCAACACTTCTGTAGCACGAGGCGACTGTGCCATGTTAACTGAGTGGATCAATGGTTCTGTTTGAACACCTCAACACTTCTGTAGTACGGGGCGACGGTGCCATTTTAACTGAGTGGATCAATGGTTCTGTTTGAACACTTCTGTAGTACGGGCGACTGTGCCATGCTAACTGAGTGGATCAATGGTTCTGTTTGAACACCTCAACACTTCTATAGCACGGGGAGACTGTGCCATGCTAACTGAGTGGATCAATGGTTCTGTTTGAACACCTCAACACTTCTATAGCACGGGGCGACTGTGCCATGTTAACCGAGTGGATCAATGGTTCCGTTTGAACACTTCTGTAGCACAGGGCGACTGTGCCATGTTAACCGAGTAGATCAATGGTTCTGTTTGAACACTTCTATAGCACGGGGTGACTGTGCCATGTTAACCGAGTGGATCAATGGTTCTGTGTGAACACTTCTGTAGCACGGGGCGACTGTACTATGTTAACCGAGTGGATCAATGGTTCTGTTTGAACACTTCAACACTTCTATAGCATGGGGCGACTGTGCCATGCTAACCGAGTGGATCAATGGTTCTGTTTGAACACCTCAACACTTCATTAGCACGGGGCGACTGTGCCATGCTAACCGAGTGGATAAGTGGTTCTGTTTGAACACTTCTGTAGTACGGGGCGACTGTGCCATGTTAACTGAGTGGATCAATGGTTCTGTTTGAACACCTCAACACTTCTGTAACACGGGGCGACTGTGCCATGCAAACCGAGTGGATCAATGGTTCTGTTGGAACACTTCTGTAGTACGGGGCGACTGTGCCATGTTAACTGAGTGGATCAATGGTTCTGTTTGAACACCTCAACACTTCTGTAGCACGGGGCGACTGTGCCATGTTAACCGAGTGGATCAATGGTTCTGTTTGAACACCTCAACACTTCAGTAGCACGGGGCGACTGTGCCATGCTAACCGAGTGGATCAATGGTTCTGTTTGAACACTTCTGTAGTACGGGGCGACTGTGCTATGCTAACTGAGTGGATCAATGGTTCTGTTTGAACACCTCAACACTTCAGTAGCACGGGGCGACTGTGCCATGCTAACCGAGTGGATCAATGGTTCTGTTTGAACACCTCAACACTTCTATAGCATGGGGCGACTGTGCCATGCTAACTGAGTGGATCAGTGGTTCTGTTTGAACACCTCAACACTTCTATAGCATTGGGCGACTGTGCCATGCTAACCGAGTGGATCAATGGTTCTGTTTGAACACTTCTGTAGTACGGGGCGACTGTGCCATGCTAACTGAGTGGATCAATGGTTCTGTTTGAACACCTCAACACTTCTGTAGCACGGAGTGACTGTGCCATGTTAACCGAGTGGATCAATGGTTCTGTTTGAACACTTCTGTTGTACGGGCGACTGTGCCATGTTAACCGAGTGGATCAATGGTTCTGTTTGAACACCTCAACACTTTTATAGCACGGGGCGACTGTGCCATGTTAACTGAGTGGATCAATGGTTCTGTTTGAACACTTCTGTAGCACGGGGCGACAGTGCCATGCTAAATGAGTGGATCAATGGTTCTGTTTGAACACCTCAACACTTCTATAGCACGGGGCGACTTTGCCATGTTAACTGAGTGGATCAATGGTTCTGTTTGAACACCTCAACACTTCTGTAGCATGGGGCGACTGTGCCATTTTAACTTAGTGGATCAATGGTTCTGTTTGAACACTTCTATAGCACGGGGCGACTGTGCCATGCTAACTGAGTGGATCAATGGTTCTGTTTGAACACTTCTATAGCACGGGGCGACTGTGCCATGCTAACCGAGTGGATCAATGGTTCTGAACACTTCTGTAGTACGGGGCGACTGTGCCATGTTAACCGAGTGGGTCAATGGTTCTGTTTGAACACTTCTATAGCACGGGGCGACTGTGCCATGCTAACTGAGTGGATCAATGGTTCTGTTTGAACACCTCAACACTTCTGTAGCACGGGGCGACTGTGCCATGCTAACTGAGTGGATCAATGGTTCTGTTTGAACACCTCAACACTTCTATAGCACGGGGCGACTGTGCCATGCTAACTGAGTGGATCAATGGTTCTGTTTGAACACCTCAACACTTCTGTAGCACGAGGCGACTGTGCCATGTTAACTGAGTGGATCAATGGTTCTGTTTGAACACCTCAACACTTCTGTAGTACGGGGCGACTGTGCCATTTTAACTGAGTGGATCAATGGTTCTGTTTGAACACTTCTTTAGTACGGGCGACTGTGCCATGCTAACTGAGTGGATCAATGGTTCTGTTTGAACACCTCAACACTTCTATAGCACGGGGCGACTGTGCCGTGCTAACTGAGTGGATCAATGGTTCTGTTTTAACACCTCAACACTTCTATAGCACGGGGCGACTGTGCCATGTTAACCGAGTGGATCAATGGTTCCGTTTGAACACTTCTGTAGCACGGGGCGACTGTGCCATGTTAACCGAGTGGATCAATGGTTCTGTTTGAACACTTCTATAGCACGGGGCGACTGTGCCATGTTAACCGAGTGGATCAATGGTTCTGTTTGAACACTTCTGTAGCACGGGGCGACTGTGCCATGTTAACCGAGTGGATCAATGGTTCTGTTTGAACACCTCAACACTTCTATAGCATGGGGCGACTGTGCCATGCTAACCGAGTGGATCAATATTTCTGTTTGAACACCTCAACACTTCAGTAGCACGGGGCGACTGTGCCATGCTAACCGAGTGGATCAATTGTACTGTTTGAACACTTCTGTAGTACGGGGCGACTGTGCCATGTTAACTGAGTGGATCAATGGTTCTGTTTGAACACCTCAACACTTCTGTAGCACGGGGCGACTGTGCCATGCTAACCGAGTGGATCAATGGTTCTGTTTGAACACTTCTGTAGTACGGGGCGACTGTGCCATGTTAACTGAGTGGATCAATGGTTCTGTTTGAACACCTCAACACTTCTGTAGCACGGGGCGACTGTGCCATGTTAACCGAGTGGATCAATGGTTCTGTTTGAACACCTCAACACTTCTATAGCATGGGGCGACTGTGCCATGTTAACTGAGTGGATCAATGGTTCTGTTTGAACACCTCAACACTTCTGTAGCACGGGGCGACTGTGCCATGTTAACCGAGTGGATCAATGGTTCTGTTTGAACACCTCAACACTTCTATAGCATGGGGCGACTGTGCCATGCTAACCGAGTGGATCAATGGTTCTGTTTGAACACCTCAACACTTCAGTAGCACGCGGCGACTGGCCATGCTAACCGAGCGGATCAATGGTTCTGTTTGAACACTTCTGTAGCACGGGGCGACTGTGCCATGCTAACCGAGTGGATCAATGGTTCTGTTTGAACACCTCAACACTTCTATAGCATGGGGCGACTGTGCCATGCTAACCGAGTGGATCAATAGTTCTGTTTGAACACCTCAACACTTCAGTAGCACGGGGCGACTGTGCCATGCTATCTGAGTGGATCAATGGTTCTGTTTGAACACTTCTGTAGTACGGGGCGACTGTGCCATGCTAACCGAGTGGATCAATGGTTCTGTTTGAACACCTCAACACTTCTATAGCACGGGGCGACTGTGCCATGCTAAATGAGTGGATCAGTGGTTCTGTTTGAACACCTCAACACTTCTATAGCACGGGGCGACTGTGCCATGCTAACCGAGTGGATCAATGGTTCTGTTTGAACACTTCTGTAGTACGGGCGACTGTGCCATGTTAACCGAGTGGATCAATGGTTCTGTTTGAACACCTCAACACTTCTATAGCACGGGGCGACTGTGCCATGTTAACTGCGTGGATCAATGGTTCTGTTTGAACACTTCTGTAGCACAGGGCGACTGTGCCATGCTAAATGAGTGGATCAATGGTTCTGTTTGAACACCTCAATACTTCTATAGCACGGGGCGACTGTGCCATGTTAACTGAGTGGATCAATGGTTCTGATTGAACACCTCAACACTTCTGTAGCATGGGGCGACTGTGCCATTTTAACTTAGTGGATCAATGGTTCTGTTTGAACACTTCTATAGCACGGGGCGACTGTGCCATGCTAACTGAGTGGATCAATGGTTCTGTTTGAACACTTCTGTAGTACGGGCGACTGTGCCATGCTAACTGAGTGGGTCAATGGTTCTGTTTGAACACTTCTATAGCACGGGGCGACTGTGCCATGCTAACCGAGTGGATCAATGGTTCTGTTTGAACACTTCTGTAGTACGGGGCGACTGTGCCATGTTAACCGAGTGGATCAATGGTTCTGTTAGAACACTTCTATAGCACAGGGCGACTGTGCCATGCTAACCGAGTGGATCAATGGTTCTGTTTGAACACCTCAACACTTCTATAGCACGGGGCGACTGTGCCATGTTAACTGAGTGGATCAATGGTTCTGTTTGAACACTTCTGTAGTACGGGTGACTGTGCCATGCTAACCGAGTGGATCAATGGTTCTGTTTGAACACCTCAACACTTCTATAGCACGGGGCGACTGTGCCATGTTAACTGAGTGGATCAATGGTTCTGTTTGAACACTTCTGTAGTACGGGCGACTGTGCCATGCTAACCGAGTGGATCAATGGTTCTGTTTGAACACTTCTGTAGTACGGGGCGACTGTGCCATGCTAACCAAGTGGATCAATGGTTCTGTTTGAACACTTCTGTAGTACGGGCGACTGTGCCATGCTAACCGAGTGGATCAATGGTTCTGTTTGAACACCTCAACACTTCTGTAGCACGGGGCGACTGTGCCATGTTAACCGAGTGGATCAATGGTTCTGTTTGAACACTTCTGTAGCACGGGGTGACTGTGCCATGCTAACTTAGTGGATCAATGGTTCTGTTTGAACACCTCAACACTTCTATAGCACGGGGTGACTGTGCCATGTTAACCGAGTGGATCAATGGTTCTGTTTGAACACCTCAACACTTCTGTAGCACGGGGTGACTGTGCCATGCTAACTGAGTGGATGAATGGTTCTGTTTGAACACTTCTGTAGTACGGGGCGACTGTGCCATGCTAACCGAGTGGATCAATGGTTCTGTTTGAACACTTCTGTAGCACGGGGCGACTGTGCCATGCTAACTGAGTGGATCAATGGTTCTGTTTGAACACTTCCATAGTACGGGGCGACTGTGCCATTCTAACCGAGTGCATCAATGGTTCTGTTTGAACACTTCTATAGCACGGGGCGACTGTGCCATGCTAACTGAGTGGATCAATGGTTCTGTTTGAACACTTCTGTAGTACGGGGCGACTGTGCCATGCTAACCAAGTGGATCAATAGTTCTGTTTGAACACTTCTGTAGTACGGGGCGACTGTGCCATGTTAACCGAGTGGATCAATGGTTCTGTTTGAACACTTCTGTAGTACGGGGCGACTGTGCCATGTTAACCGAGTGGATCAATGGTTCTGTTTGAACACTTCTATAGCACGAGGCGACTGTGCCATTTTAACTGAGTGGATCAATGGTTCTGTTTGAACACCTCAGCACTTCTGTAGCACGGGCTGACTGTGCCATGTTAACCGAGTGGATCAATGGTTCTGTTTGAACACCTCAACACTTCTGTAGCACGGGGCGACTGTGCCATGTTAACCGAGTGGATCAATGGTTCTGTTTGAACACTTCTGTAGCACGGGGCGACTGTGCCATGCTAACTGAGTGGGTCAATGGTTCCGTTTGAAAACCTCAAAACTTCTATAGCACGGGGTGACTGTGCCATGTTAACCGAGTGGATCAATGGTTCTGTTTGAACACCTCAACACTTCTGTAGTACGGGCGACTGTGCCATGCTAACTGAGTGGATCAATGGTTCTGTTTGAACATTTCTATAGCACGGGGCGACTGTGCCATGTTAACCGAGTGGATCAATGGTTCTGTTTGAACACTTCTGTAGTACGGGCGACTGGGCCATGCTAACCGAGTGGATCAATGGTTCTGTTTGAACACTTCTGTAGTACGGGGTGACTGTGCCATGTTAACCGAGTGGATCAATGGTTCTGTTTGAACACTTCTGTAGCACGGGGCGACTGTGCCATGTTAACCGAGTGGATCAATGGTTCTGTTTGAACACTTCTGTAGTACGGGGCGACTGTGCCATGTTAACCGAGTGGATCAATGGTTCTGTTTGAACACTTCTATAGAACGAGGCGACTGTGCCATGTTAACTGAGTGGATCAATGGTTCTGTTTGAACACCTCAACACTTCTGTAGCACGGGGCGACTGTGCCATGCTAACTGAGTGGATCAATGGTTCCGTTTGAAAACCTCAACACTTCTATAGCACGGGGCGACTGTGCCATTTTAACTGAGTGGATCAATGGTTCTGTTTGAACACCTCAACACGTCTGTAGCACGGGGTGACTGTGCCATGTTAACCGAGTGGATCAATGGTTCTGTTTGAACACTTCTGTAGCACGGGGCGACTGTGCCATGCTAACTGACTGGGTCAATGGTTCTGTTTGAAAACCTCAACACTTCTGTAGCACGGGGCGACTGTGCCATGTTAACCGAGTGGATCAATGGTTCCGTTTGAAAACCTCAAAACTTCTATAGCACGGGGCGATTGTGCCATGTTAACTGAGTGGATCAATGGTTCTGTTTGAACACCTCAACACTTCTGTAGCATGGGGCGACTGTGCCATTTTAACTTAGTGGATCAATGGTTCTGTTTGAACACTTCTATAGCACGGGGCGACTGTGCCATGCTAACTGAGTGGATCAATGGTTCTGTTTGAACACTTCTGTAGTACGGGCGACTGTGCCATGCTAACTGAGTGGGTCAATGGTTCTTTTTGAACATTTCTGTAGTACGGGGCGACTGTGCCATGTTAACTGAGTGGATCAATGGTTCTGTTTGAACACTTCTGTAGTACGGGGCGACTGTGCCATGTTAACCGAGTGGATCAATGGTTCTGTTTGAACACTTCTATAGCACGGGGCGACTGTGCCATGCTAACCGAGTGGATCAATGGTTCTGTTTGAACACTTCTGTAGTACGGGGCGACTGTGCCATGTTAACCGAGTGGATCAATGGTTCTGTTTGAACACTTCTATAGCACGGGGCGACTGTGCCATGCTAACCGAGTGGATCAATGGTTCTGTTTGAACACCTCAACACTTCTATAGCACGGGGCGACTGTGCCATGTTAACTGAGTGGATCAATGGTTCTGTTTGAACACTTCTGTAGTACGGGCGACTGTGCCATGCTAACCGAGTGGATCAATGGTTCTGTTTGAACACCTCAACACTTCTATAGCACGGGGCGACTGTGCCATGTTAACTGAGTGGATCAATGGTTCTGTTTGAACACTTCTGTAGTACGGGCGACTGTGCCATGCTAACCGAGTGGATCAATGGTTCTGTTTGAACACTTCTGTAGTACGGGGCGACTGTGCCATGCTAACCAAGTGGATCAATGGTTCTGTTTGAACACTTCTGTAGTACGGGGCGACTGTGCCATGCTAACTGAGTGGGTCAATGGTTCTGTTTGAACATCTCAACACTTCTGTAGCACGGGGCGACTGTGCCATGTTAACCGAGTGGATCAATGGTTCTGTTTGAACACTTCTGTAGCACGGGGTGACTGTGCCATGCTAACTGAGTGGATCAATGGTTCTGTTTGAACACCTCAACACTTCTATAGCACGGGGCGACTGTGCCATGTTAACTGAGTGGATCAATGGTTCTGTTTGAACACTTCTGTAGTACGGGCGACTGTGCCATGCTAACCGAGTGGATCAATGGTTCTGTTTGAACACCTCAACACTTCTATAGCACGGGGCGACTGTGCCATGTTAACTGAGTGGATCAATGGTTCTGTTTGAACACTTCTGTAGTACGGGCGACTGTGCCATGCTAACCGAGTGGATCAATGGTTCTGTTTGAACACTTCTGTGGTACGGGGCGACTGTGCCATGCTAACCAAGTGGATCAATGGTTCTGTTTGAACACTTCTGTAGTACGGGGCGACTGTGCCATGCTAACCGAGTGGGTCAATGTTTCTGTTTGAACACCTCAACACTTCTGTAGCACGGGGCGACTGTGCCATGTTAACCGAGTGGATCAATGGTTCTGTTTGAACACTTCTGTAGCACGGGGTGACTGTGCCATGCTAACTGAGTGGATCAATGGTTCTGTTTGAACACCTCAACACTTCTATAGCACGGGGTGACTGTGCCATGTTAACCGAGTGGATCAATGGTTCTGTTTGAACACTTCTATAGCACGGGGCGACTGTGCCATCCTAACTGAGTGGATCAATGGTGCTGTTTGAACACCTCAACACTTCTGTAGCACGGGGTGACTGTGCCATGCTGAGTGGATGAATGGTTCTGTTTGAACACTTCTGTAGTACGGGGCGACTGTGCCATGCTAACCAAGTGGATCAATGGTTCTGTTTGAACACTTCTGTAGCACGGGGCGACTGTGCCATGCTAACTGAGTGGATCAATGGTTCTGTTTGAACACTTCCATAGTACGGGGCGACTGTGCCATTCTAACCGAGTGCATCAATGGTTCTGTTTGAACACTTCTATAGCACGGGGCGACTGTGCCATGCTAACAGAGTGGATCAATGGTTCCGTTTGAAAACCTCAACACTTCTATAGCACGGGGTGACTGTGCCATTTTAACTGAGTAGATCAATGGTTCTGTTTGAACACCTCAACACTTCTGTAGTACGGGCGACTGTGCCATGCTAACCGAGTGGATCAATGGTTCTGTTTGAACACCTCAACACTTCTGTAGCACTGGGCGACAATGCCATGTTAACCGAGTGGATCAATGGTTCTGTTTGAACACCTCAACACTTCTATAGCACGGGGCGACTGTGCCATGTTAACTGAGTGGATCAATGGTTCTGTTTGAACACTTCTGTAGTACGGGCGACTGTGCCATGCTAACAGAGTGGATCAATGGTTCCGTTTGAAAACCTCAACACTTCTATAGCACGGGGTGACTGTGCCATTTTAACTGAGTGGATCAATGGTTCTGTTTGAGCACCTCAACACTTCTGTAGCACGAGGCGACTGTGCCATGTTAACTGAGTGGATCAATGGTTCTGTTTGAACACCTCAACACTTCTGTAGTACGGGGCGACTGTGCCATTTTAACTGAGTGGATCAATGGTTCTGTTTGAACACTTCTATAGCACGAGGCGACTGTGCCATGTTAACTGAGTGGATCAATGGTTCTGTTTGAACACCTAAACACTTCTATAGCACGGGGAGACTGTGCCATGCTAACTGAGTGGATCAATGGTTCTGTTTGAACACCTGAACACTTCTATAGCACGGGGCGACTGTGCCATGTTAACCGAGTGGATCAATGGTTCCGTTTGAACACTTCTGTAGCACGGGGCGACTGTGCCATGTTAACCGAGTGGATCAATGGTTCTGTTTGAACACTTCAACACTTCTATAGCATGGGGCGACTGTGCCATGCTAACCGAGTGGATCAATGGTTCTGTTTGAACACTTCTGTAGTACGGGGCGACTGTGCCATGCTAACTGAGTGGATCAATGGTTCTGTTTGAACACATCAACACTTCTGTAGTACGGGGCGACTGTGCCATGTTAACCGAGTGGATCAATGGTTCTGTTTGAACACTTCTATAGCACGAGGCGACTGTGCCATGTTAACTGAGTGGATCAATGGTTCTGTTTGAACACCTAAACACTTCTATAGCACGGGGAGACTGTGCCATGCTAACTGAGTGGATCAATGGTTCTGTTTGAACACCTGAACACTTCTATAGCACGGGGCGACTGTGCCATGTTAACCGAGTGGATCAATGGTTCCGTTTGAACACTTCTGTAGCACGGGGCGACTGTGCCATGTTAACCGAGTAGATCAATGGTTCTGTTTGAACACTTCTATAGCACGGGGTGACTGTGCCATGTTAACCGAGTGGATCAATGGTTCTGTTTGAACACTTCTGTAGCACGGGGCGACTGTACCATGTTAACCGAGTGGATCAATGGTTCTGTTTGAACACTTCAACACTTCTATAGCATGGGGCGACTGTGCCATGCTAACCGAGTGGATAAGTGGTTCTGTTTGAACACTTCTGTAGTACGGGGCGACTGTGCCATGTTAACTGAGTGGATCAATGGTTCTGTTTGAACACCTCAACACTTCTGTAGCACGGGGCGACTGTGCCATGCTAACCGAGTGGATCAATGGTTCTGTTTGAACACTTCTGTAGTACGGGGCGACTGTGCCATGTTAACTGAGTGGATCAATGGTTCTGTTTGAACACCTCAACACTTCTGTAGCACGGGGCGACTGTGCCATGTTAACCGAGTGGATCAATGGTTCTGTTTGAACACCTCAACACTTCAGTAGCACGGGGCGACTGTGCCATGCTAACCGAGTGGATCAATGGTTCTGTTTGAACACTTCTGTAGTACGGGGCGACTGTGCTATGCTAACTGAGTGGATCAATGGTTCCGTTTGAAAACCTCAACACTTCTGTAGTACGGGCGACTGTGCCATGCTAACTGAGTGGATCAATGGTTCTGTTTGAACACTTCTATAGCACGGGGCGACTGTGCCATGTTAACCGAGTGGATCAATGGTTCTGTTTGAACACTTCTGTAGTACGGGCGACTGGGCCATGCTAACCGAGTGGATCAATGGTTCTGTTTGAACACTTCTGTAGTACGGGGCGACTGTGCCATGTTAACCGAGTGGATCAATGGTTCTGTTTGAACACCTCAACACTTCTGTAGCACGGGGCGACTGTGCCATTTTAACTGAGTGGATCAATGGTTCTGTTTGAACACCTCAACACTTCTGTAGCACTGGGCGACTGTGCCATGCTAACTGAGTGGATCAATGGTTCCGTTTGAAAACCTCAACACTTCTATAGCACGGGGCGACTGTGCCATTTTAACTGAGTGGATCAATGGTTCTGTTTGAACACCTCAACACTTCTGTAGCACGGGGTGACTGTGCCATGTTAACCGAGTGGATCAATGGTTCTGTTTGAACACCTCAACACTTCTATAGCACGGGGCGACTGTGCCATGTTAACCGAGTGGATCAATGGTTCTGTTTGAACACTTCTGTAGCACGGGGCGACTGTGCCATGCTAACTGAGTGGGTCAATGGTTCTGTTTGAACACCTCAACACTTCTGTAGCACGGGGCGACTGTGCCATGTTAACCGAGTGGATCAATGGTTCTGTTTGAACACTTCTGTAGCACGGGGTGACTGTGCCATGCTAACTGAGTGGATCAATGGTTCTGTTTGAACACCTCAACACTTCTGTAGCACGGGGCGAATGTGCCATGCTAACTGAGTGGATCAATGGTTCCGTTTGAAAACCTCAAAACTTCTATAGCACGGGGCGACTGTGCCATTTTAACTTAGTGGATCAATGGTTCTGTTTGAACACCTCAACACTTCTATAGCACGGGGCGACTGTGCCATGCTAACTGAGTGGATCAATGGTTCTGTTTGAACACTTCTGTAGTACGGGCGACTGTGCCATGCTAACTGAGTGGGTCAATGGTTCTGTTTGAACATTTCTGTAGTACGGGGCGACTGTGCCATGTTAACTGAGTGGATCAATGGTTCTGTTTGAACACTTCTGTAGTACGGGGCGACTGTGCCATGTTAACCGAGTGGATCAATGGTTCTGTTTGAACACTTCTGTAGTACGGGGCGACTGTGCCATGTTAACCGAGTGGATCAATGGTTCTGTTTGAACACTTCTATAGCACGGGGCGACTGTGCCATGCTAACCGAGTGGATCAATGGTTCTGTTTGAACACCTCAACACTTCTATAGCACGGGGCGACTGTGCCATGTTAACTGAGTGGATCAATGGTTCTGTTTGAACACTTCTGTAGTACGGGCGACTGTGCCATGCTAACCGAGTGGATCAATGGTTCTGTTTGAACACCTCAACACTTCTATAGCACGGGGCAACTGTGCCATGTTAACTGAGTGGATCAATGGTTCTGTTTGAACACTTCTGTAGTGCGGGCGACTGTGCCAGCTAACCGAGTGGATCAATGGTTCTGTTTGAACACTTCTGTAGTACGGGGCGACTGTGCCATGCTAACCAAGTGGATCAATGGTTCTGTTTGAACACTTCTGTAGTACGGGGCGACTATGCCATGCTAACCGAGTGGGTCAATGGTTCTGTTTGAACACCTCAACACTTCTATAGCACGGGGTGACTGTGCCATGTTAACCGAGTGGATCAATGGTTCTGTTTGAACACTTCTATAGCACGGGGCGACTGTGCCATCCTAACTGAGTGGATCAATGGTTCTGTTTGAACACCTCAACACTTCTGTAGCACGGGGTGACTGTGCCATGCTGAGTGGATGAATGGTTATGTTTGAACACTTCTGTAGTACGGGGCGACTGTGCCATGCTAACCAAGTGGATCAATGGTTCTGTTTGAACACTTCTGTAGCACGGGGCGACTGTGCCATGCTAACTGAGTGGATCAATGGTTCTGTTTGAACACTTCCATAGTACGGGGCGACTGTGCCATTCTAACCGAGTGCATCAATGGTTCTGTTTGAACACTTCTATAGCACGGGGCGACTGTGCCATGCTAACTGAGTGGATCAATGGTTCTGTTTGAACACCTCAACACTTCTGTAGCACGGGGCGATTGTGCCATGCTAACCGAATGGATCAATGGTTCTGTTTGAACACTTCTGTAGTACGGGGCGACTGTGCCATGCTAACCAAGTGGATCAATAGTTCTGTTTGAACACTTCTGTAGTACGGGGCGACTGTGCCATGTTAACCGAGTGGATCAATGGTTCTGTTTGAACACTTCTGTAGTACAGGGCGACTGTGCCATGTTAACCGAGTGGATCAATGGTTCTGTTTGAACACTTCTATAGCACGAGGCGACTGTGCCATTTTAACTGAGTGGATCAATGGTTCTGTTTGAACACCTCAGCACTTCTGTAGCACGGGGTGACTGTGCCATGTTAACCGAGTGGATCAATGGTTCTGTTTGAACACCTCAACACTTCTATAGCACGGGCGACTGTGCCATGTTAACCGAGTGGATCAATGGTTCTGTTTGAACACTTCTGTAGCACGGGGCGACTGTGCCATGCTAACTGAGTGGGTCAATGGTTCTGTTTGAACACCTCAACACTTCTGTAGCACGGGGCGACTGTGCCATGCTAACTGAGTGGATCAATGGTTCCGTTTGAAAACCTCAAAACTTCTATAGCACGGGGTGACTGTGCCATGTTAACCGAGTGGATCAATGGTTCTGTTTGAACACCTCAACACTTCTGTAGCACGGGGCGACTGTGCCATGCTAACCGAGTGGATCAATGGTTCTGTTTGAACACTTCTGTAGTACGGGGCGACTGTGCCATGTTAACTGAGTGGATCAATGGTTCTGTTTGAACACCTCAACACTTCTGTAGCACGGGGCGACTGTGCCATGTTAACCGAGTGGATCAATGGTTCTGTTTGAACACCTCAACACTTCAGTAGCACGGTGCGACTGTGCCATGCTAACCGAGTGGATCAATGGTTCTGTTTGAACACTTCTGTAGTACGGGGCGACTGTGCTATGCTAACTGAGTGGATCAATGGTTCCGTTTGAAAACCTCAAAACTTCTATAGCACGGGGTGACTGTGCCATGTTAACCGAGTGGATCAATGGTTCTGTTTGAACACCTCAACACTTCTGTAGTACGGGCGACTGTGCCATGCTAACTGAGTGGATCAATGGTTCTGTTTGAACACTTCTATAGCACGGGGCGACTGTGCCATGTTAACCGAGTGGATCAATGGTTCTGTTTGAACACTTCTGTAGTACGGGCGACTGGGCCATGCTAACCGAGTGGATCAATGGTTCTGTTTGAACACCTCTGTAGTACGGGGCGACTGTGCCATGATAACCGAGTGGATCAATGGTTCTGTTTGAACACCTCAACACTTCTGTAGCACGGGGCGACTGTGCCATTTTAACTGAGTGGATCAATGGTTCTGTTTGAACACCTCAACACTTCTGTAGCACTGGGCGACTGTGCCATGCTAACTGAGTGGATCAATGGTTCCGTTTGAAAACCTCAACACTTCTATAGCACGGGGCGACTGTGCCATTTTAACTGAGTGGATCAATGGTTCTGTTTGAACACCTCAACACTTCTGTAGCACGGGGTGACTGTGCCATGTTAACCGAGTGGATCAATGGTTCTGTTTGAACACCTCAACACTTCTATAGCACGGGGCGACTGTGCCATGTTAACCGAGTGGATCAATGGTTCTGTTTGAACACTTCTGTAGCACGGGGCGACTGTGCCATGCTAACTGAGTGGGTCAATGGTTCTGTTTGAACACCTCAACACTTCTGTAGCACGGGGCGACTGTGCCATGTTAACCGAGTGGATCAATGGTTCTGTTTGAACACTTCTGTAGCACGGGGTGACTGTGCCATGCTAACTGAGTGGATCAATGGTTCTGTTTGAACACCTCAACACTTCTGTAGCACGGGGCGAATGTGCCATGCTAACTGAGTGGATCAATGGTTCCGTTTGAAAACCTCAAAACTTCTATAGCACGGGGCGACTGTGCCATTTTAACTTAGTGGATCAATGGTTCTGTTTGAACACTTCTATAGCACGGGGCGACTGTGCCATGCTAACTGAGTGGATCAATGGTTCTGTTTGAACACTTCTGTAGTACGGGCGACTGTGCCATGCTAACTGAGTGGGTCAATGGTTCTGTTTGAACATTTCTGTAGTACGGGGCGACTGTGCCATGTTAACTGAGTGGATCAATGGTTCTGTTTGAACACTTCTGTAGTACGGGGCGACTGTGCCATGTTAACCGAGTGGATCAATGGTTCTGTTTGAACACTTCTGTAGTACGGGGCGACTGTGCCATGTTAACCGAGTGGATCAATGGTTCTGTTTGAACACTTCTATAGCACGGGGCGACTGTGCCATGCTAACCGAGTGGATCAATGGTTCTGTTTGAACACCTCAACACTTCTATAGCACGGGGCGACTGTGCCATGTTAACTGAGTGGATCAATGGTTCTGTTTGAACACTTCTGTAGTACGGGCGACTGTGCCATGCTAACCGAGTGGATCAATGGTTCTGTTTGAACACCTCAACACTTCTATAGCACGGGGCAACTGTGCCATGTTAACTGAGTGGATCAATGGTTCTGTTTGAACACTTCTGTAGTACGGGCGACTGTGCCAGCTAACCGAGTGGATCAATGGTTCTGTTTGAACACTTCTGTAGTACGGGGCGACTGTGCCATGCTAACCAAGTGGATCAATGGTTCTGTTTGAACACTTCTGTAGTACGGGGCGACTATGCCATGCTAACCGAGTGGGTCAATGGTTCTGTTTGAACACCTCAACACTTCTATAGCACGGGGTGACTGTGCCATGTTAACCGAGTGGATCAATGGTTCTGTTTGAACACTTCTATAGCACGGGGCGACTGTGCCATCCTAACTGAGTGGATCAATGGTTCTGTTTGAACACCTCAACACTTCTGTAGCACGGGGTGACTGTGCCATGCTGAGTGGATGAATGGTTCTGTTTGAACACTTCTGTAGTACGGGGCGACTGTGCCATGCTAACCAAGTGGATCAATGGTTCTGTTTGAACACTTCTGTAGCACGGGGCGACTGTGCCATGCTAACTGAGTGGATCAATGGTTCTGTTTGAACACTTCCATAGTACGGGGCGACTGTGCCATTCTAACCGAGTGCATCAATGGTTCTGTTTGAACACTTCTATAGCACGGGGCGACTGTGCCATGCTAACTGAGTGGATCAATGGTTCTGTTTGAACACCTCAACACTTCTGTAGCACGGGGCGATTGTGCCATGCTAACCGAATGGATCAATGGTTCTGTTTGAACACTTCTATAGCACGGGGCGACTGTGCCATGCTAACCGAGTGGGTCAATGTTTCTGTTTGAACACCTCAACACTTCTGTAGCACGGGGCGACTGTGCCATGTTAACCGAGTGGATCAATGGTTCTGTTTGAACACTTCTGTAGCACGGGGTGACTGTGCCATGCTAACTGAGTGGATCAATGGTTCTGTTTGAACACCTCAACACTTCTATAGCACGGGGTGACTGTGCCATGTTAACCGAGTGGATCAATGGTTCTGTTTGAACACTTCTATAGCACGGGGCGACTGTGCCATCCTAACTGAGTGGATCAATGGTGCTGTTTGAACACCTCAACACTTCTGTAGCACGGGGTGACTGTGCCATGCTGAGTGGATGAATGGTTCTGTTTGAACACTTCTGTAGTACGGGGCGACTGTGCCATGCTAACCAAGTGGATCAATGGTTCTGTTTGAACACTTCTGTAGCACGGGGCGACTGTGCCATGCTAACTGAGTGGATCAATGGTTCTGTTTGAACACTTCCATAGTACGGGGCGACTGTGCCATTCTAACCGAGTGCATCAATGGTTCTGTTTGAACACTTCTATAGCACGGGGCGACTGTGCCATGCTAACAGAGTGGATCAATGGTTCCGTTTGAAAACCTCAACACTTCTATAGCACGGGGTGACTGTGCCATTTTAACTGAGTAGATCAATGGTTCTGTTTGAACACCTCAACACTTCTGTAGTACGGGCGACTGTGCCATGCTAACCGAGTGGATCAATGGTTCTGTTTGAACACCTCAACACTTCTGTAGCACTGGGCGACAATGCCATGTTAACCGAGTGGATCAATGGTTCTGTTTGAACACCTCAACACTTCTATAGCACGGGGCGACTGTGCCATGTTAACTGAGTGGATCAATGGTTCTGTTTGAACACTTCTGTAGTACGGGCGACTGTGCCATGCTAACAGAGTGGATCAATGGTTCCGTTTGAAAACCTCAACACTTCTATAGCACGGGGTGACTGTGCCATTTTAACTGAGTGGATCAATGGTTCTGTTTGAGCACCTCAACACTTCTGTAGCACGAGGCGACTGTGCCATGTTAACTGAGTGGATCAATGGTTCTGTTTGAACACCTCAACACTTCTGTAGTACGGGGCGACTGTGCCATTTTAACTGAGTGGATCAATGGTTCTGTTTGAACACTTCTATAGCACGAGGCGACTGTGCCATGTTAACTGAGTGGATCAATGGTTCTGTTTGAACACCTAAACACTTCTATAGCACGGGGAGACTGTGCCATGCTAACTGAGTGGATCAATGGTTCTGTTTGAACACCTGAACACTTCTATAGCACGGGGCGACTGTGCCATGTTAACCGAGTGGATCAATGGTTCCGTTTGAACACTTCTGTAGCACGGGGCGACTGTGCCATGTTAACCGAGTGGATCAATGGTTCTGTTTGAACACTTCAACACTTCTATAGCATGGGGCGACTGTGCCATGCTAACCGAGTGGATCAATGGTTCTGTTTGAACACTTCTGTAGTACGGGGCGACTGTGCCATGCTAACTGAGTGGATCAATGGTTCTGTTTGAACACATCAACACTTCTGTAGTACGGGGCGACTGTGCCATGTTAACCGAGTGGATCAATGGTTCTGTTTGAACACTTCTATAGCACGAGGCGACTGTGCCATGTTAACTGAGTGGATCAATGGTTCTGTTTGAACACCTAAACACTTCTATAGCACGGGGAGACTGTGCCATGCTAACTGAGTGGATCAATGGTTCTGTTTGAACACCTGAACACTTCTATAGCACGGGGCGACTGTGCCATGTTAACCGAGTGGATCAATGGTTCCGTTTGAACACTTCTGTAGCACGGGGCGACTGTGCCATGTTAACCGAGTAGATCAATGGTTCTGTTTGAACACTTCTATAGCACGGGGTGACTGTGCCATGTTAACCGAGTGGATCAATGGTTCTGTTTGAACACTTCTGTAGCACGGGGCGACTGTACCATGTTAACCGAGTGGATCAATGGTTCTGTTTGAACACTTCAACACTTCTATAGCATGGGGCGACTGTGCCATGCTAACCGAGTGGATAAGTGGTTCTGTTTGAACACTTCTGTAGTACGGGGCGACTGTGCCATGTTAACTGAGTGGATCAATGGTTCTGTTTGAACACCTCAACACTTCTGTAGCACGGGGCGACTGTGCCATGCTAACCGAGTGGATCAATGGTTCTGTTTGAACACTTCTGTAGTACGGGGCGACTGTGCCATGTTAACTGAGTGGATCAATGGTTCTGTTTGAACACCTCAACACTTCTGTAGCACGGGGCGACTGTGCCATGTTAACCGAGTGGATCAATGGTTCTGTTTGAACACCTCAACACTTCAGTAGCACGGGGCGACTGTGCCATGCTAACCGAGTGGATCAATGGTTCTGTTTGAACACTTCTGTAGTACGGGGCGACTGTGCTATGCTAACTGAGTGGATCAATGGTTCCGTTTGAAAACCTCAACACTTCTGTAGTACGGGCGACTGTGCCATGCTAACTGAGTGGATCAATGGTTCTGTTTGAACACTTCTATAGCACGGGGCGACTGTGCCATGTTAACCGAGTGGATCAATGGTTCTGTTTGAACACTTCTGTAGTACGGGCGACTGGGCCATGCTAACCGAGTGGATCAATGGTTCTGTTTGAACACTTCTGTAGTACGGGGCGACTGTGCCATGTTAACCGAGTGGATCAATGGTTCTGTTTGAACACCTCAACACTTCTGTAGCACGGGGCGACTGTGCCATTTTAACTGAGTGGATCAATGGTTCTGTTTGAACACCTCAACACTTCTGTAGCACTGGGCGACTGTGCCATGCTAACTGAGTGGATCAATGGTTCCGTTTGAAAACCTCAACACTTCTATAGCACGGGGCGACTGTGCCATTTTAACTGAGTGGATCAATGGTTCTGTTTGAACACCTCAACACTTCTGTAGCACGGGGTGACTGTGCCATGTTAACCGAGTGGATCAATGGTTCTGTTTGAACACCTCAACACTTCTATAGCACGGGGCGACTGTGCCATGTTAACCGAGTGGATCAATGGTTCTGTTTGAACACTTCTGTAGCACGGGGCGACTGTGCCATGCTAACTGAGTGGGTCAATGGTTCTGTTTGAACACCTCAACACTTCTGTAGCACGGGGCGACTGTGCCATGTTAACCGAGTGGATCAATGGTTCTGTTTGAACACTTCTGTAGCACGGGGTGACTGTGCCATGCTAACTGAGTGGATCAATGGTTCTGTTTGAACACCTCAACACTTCTGTAGCACGGGGCGAATGTGCCATGCTAACTGAGTGGATCAATGGTTCCGTTTGAAAACCTCAAAACTTCTATAGCACGGGGCGACTGTGCCATTTTAACTTAGTGGATCAATGGTTCTGTTTGAACACCTCAACACTTCTATAGCACGGGGCGACTGTGCCATGCTAACTGAGTGGATCAATGGTTCTGTTTGAACACTTCTGTAGTACGGGCGACTGTGCCATGCTAACTGAGTGGGTCAATGGTTCTGTTTGAACATTTCTGTAGTACGGGGCGACTGTGCCATGTTAACTGAGTGGATCAATGGTTCTGTTTGAACACTTCTGTAGTACGGGGCGACTGTGCCATGTTAACCGAGTGGATCAATGGTTCTGTTTGAACACTTCTGTAGTACGGGGCGACTGTGCCATGTTAACCGAGTGGATCAATGGTTCTGTTTGAACACTTCTATAGCACGGGGCGACTGTGCCATGCTAACCGAGTGGATCAATGGTTCTGTTTGAACACCTCAACACTTCTATAGCACGGGGCGACTGTGCCATGTTAACTGAGTGGATCAATGGTTCTGTTTGAACACTTCTGTAGTACGGGCGACTGTGCCATGCTAACCGAGTGGATCAATGGTTCTGTTTGAACACCTCAACACTTCTATAGCACGGGGCAACTGTGCCATGTTAACTGAGTGGATCAATGGTTCTGTTTGAACACTTCTGTAGTGCGGGCGACTGTGCCAGCTAACCGAGTGGATCAATGGTTCTGTTTGAACACTTCTGTAGTACGGGGCGACTGTGCCATGCTAACCAAGTGGATCAATGGTTCTGTTTGAACACTTCTGTAGTACGGGGCGACTATGCCATGCTAACCGAGTGGGTCAATGGTTCTGTTTGAACACCTCAACACTTCTATAGCACGGGGTGACTGTGCCATGTTAACCGAGTGGATCAATGGTTCTGTTTGAACACTTCTATAGCACGGGGCGACTGTGCCATCCTAACTGAGTGGATCAATGGTTCTGTTTGAACACCTCAACACTTCTGTAGCACGGGGTGACTGTGCCATGCTGAGTGGATGAATGGTTATGTTTGAACACTTCTGTAGTACGGGGCGACTGTGCCATGCTAACCAAGTGGATCAATGGTTCTGTTTGAACACTTCTGTAGCACGGGGCGACTGTGCCATGCTAACTGAGTGGATCAATGGTTCTGTTTGAACACTTCCATAGTACGGGGCGACTGTGCCATTCTAACCGAGTGCATCAATGGTTCTGTTTGAACACTTCTATAGCACGGGGCGACTGTGCCATGCTAACTGAGTGGATCAATGGTTCTGTTTGAACACCTCAACACTTCTGTAGCACGGGGCGATTGTGCCATGCTAACCGAATGGATCAATGGTTCTGTTTGAACACTTCTGTAGTACGGGGCGACTGTGCCATGCTAACCAAGTGGATCAATAGTTCTGTTTGAACACTTCTGTAGTACGGGGCGACTGTGCCATGTTAACCGAGTGGATCAATGGTTCTGTTTGAACACTTCTGTAGTACAGGGCGACTGTGCCATGTTAACCGAGTGGATCAATGGTTCTGTTTGAACACTTCTATAGCACGAGGCGACTGTGCCATTTTAACTGAGTGGATCAATGGTTCTGTTTGAACACCTCAGCACTTCTGTAGCACGGGGTGACTGTGCCATGTTAACCGAGTGGATCAATGGTTCTGTTTGAACACCTCAACACTTCTATAGCACGGGCGACTGTGCCATGTTAACCGAGTGGATCAATGGTTCTGTTTGAACACTTCTGTAGCACGGGGCGACTGTGCCATGCTAACTGAGTGGGTCAATGGTTCTGTTTGAACACCTCAACACTTCTGTAGCACGGGGCGACTGTGCCATGCTAACTGAGTGGATCAATGGTTCCGTTTGAAAACCTCAAAACTTCTATAGCACGGGGTGACTGTGCCATGTTAACCGAGTGGATCAATGGTTCTGTTTGAACACCTCAACACTTCTGTAGCACGGGGCGACTGTGCCATGCTAACCGAGTGGATCAATGGTTCTGTTTGAACACTTCTGTAGTACGGGGCGACTGTGCCATGTTAACTGAGTGGATCAATGGTTCTGTTTGAACACCTCAACACTTCTGTAGCACGGGGCGACTGTGCCATGTTAACCGAGTGGATCAATGGTTCTGTTTGAACACCTCAACACTTCAGTAGCACGGTGCGACTGTGCCATGCTAACCGAGTGGATCAATGGTTCTGTTTGAACACTTCTGTAGTACGGGGCGACTGTGCTATGCTAACTGAGTGGATCAATGGTTCCGTTTGAAAACCTCAAAACTTCTATAGCACGGGGTGACTGTGCCATGTTAACCGAGTGGATCAATGGTTCTGTTTGAACACCTCAACACTTCTGTAGTACGGGCGACTGTGCCATGCTAACTGAGTGGATCAATGGTTCTGTTTGAACACTTCTATAGCACGGGGCGACTGTGCCATGTTAACCGAGTGGATCAATGGTTCTGTTTGAACACTTCTGTAGTACGGGCGACTGGGCCATGCTAACCGAGTGGATCAATGGTTCTGTTTGAACACCTCTGTAGTACGGGGCGACTGTGCCATGATAACCGAGTGGATCAATGGTTCTGTTTGAACACCTCAACACTTCTGTAGCACGGGGCGACTGTGCCATTTTAACTGAGTGGATCAATGGTTCTGTTTGAACACCTCAACACTTCTGTAGCACTGGGCGACTGTGCCATGCTAACTGAGTGGATCAATGGTTCCGTTTGAAAACCTCAACACTTCTATAGCACGGGGCGACTGTGCCATTTTAACTGAGTGGATCAATGGTTCTGTTTGAACACCTCAACACTTCTGTAGCACGGGGTGACTGTGCCATGTTAACCGAGTGGATCAATGGTTCTGTTTGAACACCTCAACACTTCTATAGCACGGGGCGACTGTGCCATGTTAACCGAGTGGATCAATGGTTCTGTTTGAACACTTCTGTAGCACGGGGCGACTGTGCCATGCTAACTGAGTGGGTCAATGGTTCTGTTTGAACACCTCAACACTTCTGTAGCACGGGGCGACTGTGCCATGTTAACCGAGTGGATCAATGGTTCTGTTTGAACACTTCTGTAGCACGGGGTGACTGTGCCATGCTAACTGAGTGGATCAATGGTTCTGTTTGAACACCTCAACACTTCTGTAGCACGGGGCGAATGTGCCATGCTAACTGAGTGGATCAATGGTTCCGTTTGAAAACCTCAAAACTTCTATAGCACGGGGCGACTGTGCCATTTTAACTTAGTGGATCAATGGTTCTGTTTGAACACTTCTATAGCACGGGGCGACTGTGCCATGCTAACTGAGTGGATCAATGGTTCTGTTTGAACACTTCTGTAGTACGGGCGACTGTGCCATGCTAACTGAGTGGGTCAATGGTTCTGTTTGAACATTTCTGTAGTACGGGGCGACTGTGCCATGTTAACTGAGTGGATCAATGGTTCTGTTTGAACACTTCTGTAGTACGGGGCGACTGTGCCATGTTAACCGAGTGGATCAATGGTTCTGTTTGAACACTTCTGTAGTACGGGGCGACTGTGCCATGTTAACCGAGTGGATCAATGGTTCTGTTTGAACACTTCTATAGCACGGGGCGACTGTGCCATGCTAACCGAGTGGATCAATGGTTCTGTTTGAACACCTCAACACTTCTATAGCACGGGGCGACTGTGCCATGTTAACTGAGTGGATCAATGGTTCTGTTTGAACACTTCTGTAGTACGGGCGACTGTGCCATGCTAACCGAGTGGATCAATGGTTCTGTTTGAACACCTCAACACTTCTATAGCACGGGGCAACTGTGCCATGTTAACTGAGTGGATCAATGGTTCTGTTTGAACACTTCTGTAGTACGGGCGACTGTGCCAGCTAACCGAGTGGATCAATGGTTCTGTTTGAACACTTCTGTAGTACGGGGCGACTGTGCCATGCTAACCAAGTGGATCAATGGTTCTGTTTGAACACTTCTGTAGTACGGGGCGACTATGCCATGCTAACCGAGTGGGTCAATGGTTCTGTTTGAACACCTCAACACTTCTATAGCACGGGGTGACTGTGCCATGTTAACCGAGTGGATCAATGGTTCTGTTTGAACACTTCTATAGCACGGGGCGACTGTGCCATCCTAACTGAGTGGATCAATGGTTCTGTTTGAACACCTCAACACTTCTGTAGCACGGGGTGACTGTGCCATGCTGAGTGGATGAATGGTTCTGTTTGAACACTTCTGTAGTACGGGGCGACTGTGCCATGCTAACCAAGTGGATCAATGGTTCTGTTTGAACACTTCTGTAGCACGGGGCGACTGTGCCATGCTAACTGAGTGGATCAATGGTTCTGTTTGAACACTTCCATAGTACGGGGCGACTGTGCCATTCTAACCGAGTGCATCAATGGTTCTGTTTGAACACTTCTATAGCACGGGGCGACTGTGCCATGCTAACTGAGTGGATCAATGGTTCTGTTTGAACACCTCAACACTTCTGTAGCACGGGGCGATTGTGCCATGCTAACCGAATGGATCAATGGTTCTGTTTGAACACTTCTGTAGTACGGGGCGACTGTGCCATGCTAACCAAGTGGATCAATAGTTCTGTTTGAACACTTCTGTAGTACGGGGCGACTGTGCCATGTTAACCGAGTGGATCAATGGTTCTGTTTGAACACTTCTGTAGTACGGGGCGACTGTGCCATGTTAACCGAGTGGATCAATGGTTCTGTTTGAACACTTCTATAGCACGAGGCGACTGTGCCATTTTAACTGAGTGGATCAATGGTTCTGTTTGAACACCTCAGCACTTCTGTAGCACGGGGTGACTGTGCCATGTTAACCGAGTGGATCAATGGTTCTGTTTGAACACCTCAACACTTCTATAGCACGGGCGACTGTGCCATGTTAACCGAGTGGATCAATGGTTCTGTTTGAACACTTCTGTAGCACGGGGCGACTGTGCCATGCTAACTGAGTGGGTCAATGGTTCTGTTTGAACACCTCAACACTTCTGTAGCACGGGGCGACTGTGCCATGCTAACTGAGTGGATCAATGGTTCCGTTTGAAAACCTCAAAACTTCTATAGCACGGGGTGACTGTGCCATGTTAACCGAGTGGATCAATGGTTCTGTTTGAACACCTCAACACTTCTGTAGTACGGGCGACTATGCCATGCTAACTGAGTCGATCAATGGTTCTGTTTGAACACTTCTATAGCACGGGGCGACTGTGCCATGTTAACCAAGTGGATCAATGGTTCTGTTTGAACACCTCAACACTTCTATAGCACGGGGTGACTGTGCCATGTTAACCGAGTGGATCAATGGTTCTGTTTGAACACCTCAACACTTCTGTAGTACGGGCGACTGTGCCATGCTGAGTGGATCAATGGTTCTGTTTGAACACTTCTATAGCACGGGGCGACTGTGCCATCCTAACTGAGTGGATCAATGGTTCTGTTTGAACACCTCAACACTTCTGTAGCACGGGGTGACTGTGCCATGCTAACTGAGTGGATGAATGGTTCTGTTTGAACACTTCTGTAGCACGGGGCGACTGTGCCATGCTAACTGAGTGGATCAATGGTTCTGTTTGAACACTTCCATAGTACGGGGCGACTGTGCCATTCTAACCGAGTGCATCAATGGTTCTGTTTGAACCCTTCTATAGCACGGGGCGACTGTGCCATGCTAACTGAGTGGATCAATGGTTCTGTTTGAACACTTCTGTAGTACGGGGCGACTGTGCCATGCTAACCAAGTGGATCAATAGTTCTGTTTGAACACTTCTGTAGTACGAAGCGTCTGTGCCATGTTAACCGAGTGGATCAATGGTTCTGTTTGAACACTTCTGTAGTACGGGGCGACTGTGCCATGTTAACCGAGTGGATCAATGGTTCTGTTTGAACACTTCTATAGCATGAGGCGACTGTGCCATTTTAACTGAGTGGATCAATGGTTCTGTTTGAACACCTCAGCACTTCTGTAGCACGGGGCGACTGTGCCATGCTGAGTGGATCAATGGTTCCGTTTGAAAACCTCAAAACTTCTATAGCACGGGGTAACTGTGCCATGTTAACCGAGTGGATCAATGTTTCTGTTTGAACACCTCAACACTTCTGTAGTACGGGCGACTGTGCCATGCTAACTGAGTGGATCAATGGTTCTGTTTGAACACTTCTATAGCACGGGGCGACTGTGCCATGCTAACCGAGTGGATCAATGGTTCTGTTTGAACACTTCTGTAGTACGGGCGACTGGGCCATGCTAACCGAGTGGATCAATGGTTCTGTTTGAACACTTCTATAGTACGGGGCGACTGTGCCATGTTAACCGAGTGGATCAATGGTTCTGTTTGAACACTTCTGTAGCACGGGGCGACTGTGCCATGTTAACCGAGTGGATCAATGGTTCTGTTTGAACACTTCTGTAGTACGGGGCGACTGTGCCATGTTAACCGAGTGGATCAATGGTTCTGTTTGAACACTTCTATAGCACGAGGCGACTGTGCCATGTTAACTGAGTGGATCAATGGTTCTGTTTGAACACCTCAACACTTCTGTAGCACGGGGCGACTGTGCCATGCTAACTGAGTGGATCAATGGTTCCGTTTGAAAACCTCAACACTTCTATAGCACGGGGCGACTGTGCCATTTTAACTGAGTGGATCAATGGTTCTGTTTGAACACCTCAACACTTCTGTAGCACGGGGTGACTGTGCCATGTTAACCGAGTGGATCAATGGTTCTGTTTGAACACCTCAACACTTCTATAGCACGGGGCGACTGTGCCATGTTAACCGAGTGGATCAATGGTTCTGTTTGAACACTTCTGTAGCACGGGGCGACTGTGCCATGCTAACTGAGTGGGTCAATGGTTCTGTTTGAACACCTCAACACTTCTGTAGCACGGGGCGACTGTGCCATGTTAACCGAGTGGATCAATGGTTCTGTTTGAACACTTCTGTAGCACGGGGTGACTGTGCCATGCTAACTGAGTGGATCAATGGTTCTGTTTGAACACCTCAACACTTCTGTAGCACGGGGCGATTGTGCCATGCTAACTGAGTGGATCAATGGTTCCGTTTGAAAACCTCAAAACTTCTATAGCACGGGGCGACTGTGCCATGTTAACTGAGTGGATCAATGGTTCTGTTTGAACACCTCAACACTTCTGTAGCATGGGGCGACTGTGCCATTTTAACTTAGTGGATCAATGGTTCTGTTTGAACACTTCTATAGCACGGGGCGACTGTGCCATGCTAACTGAGTGGATCAATGGTTCTGTTTGAACACTTCTGTAGTACGGGCGACTGTGCCATGCTAACTGAGTGGGTCAATGGTTCTGTTTGAACATTTCTGTAGTACGGGGCGACTGTGCCATGTTAACTGAGTGGATCAATGGTTCTGTTTGAACACTTCTGTAGTACGGGGCGACTGTGCCATGTTAACCGAGTGGATCAATGGTTCTGTTTGAACACTTCTATAGCACGGGGCGACTGTGCCATGCTAACCGAGTGGATCAATGGTTCTGTTTGAACACTTCTGTAGTACGGGGCGACTGTGCCATGTTAACCGAGTGGATCAATGGTTCTGTTTGAACACTTCTATAGCACGGGGCGACTGTGCCAAGCTAACCGAGTGGATCAATGGTTCTGTTTGAACACCTCAACACTTCTATAGCACGGGGCAACTGTGCCATGTTAACTGAGTGGATCAATGGTTCTGTTTGAACACTTCTGTAGTACGGGCGACTGTGCCATGCTAACCGAGTGGATCAATGGTTCTGTTTGAACACCTCAACACTTCTATAGCACGGGGCGACTGTGCCATGTTAACTGAGTGGATCAATGGTTCTGTTTGAACACTTCTGTAGTACGGGCGACTGTGCCATGCTATCCGAGTGGATCAATGGTTCTGTTTGAACACCTCAACACTTCTATAGCACGGGGTGACTGTGCCATGTTAACCGAGTGGATCAATGGTTCTGTTTGAACACTTCTATAGCACGGGGCGACTGTGCCATCCTAACTGAGTGGATCAATGGTTCTGTTTGAACACCTCAACACTTCTGTAGCACGGGGTGACTGTGCCATGCTGAGTGGATGAATGGTTCTGTTTGAACACTTCTGTAGTACGGGGCGACTGTGCCATGCTAACCAAGTGGATCAATGGTTCTGTTTGAACACTTCTGTAGCACGGGGCGACTGTGCCATGCTAACTGAGTGGATCAATGGTTCTGTTTGAACACTTCCATAGTACGGGGCGACTGTGCCATTCTAACCGAGTGCATCAATGGTTCTGTTTGAACACTTCTATAGCACGGGGCGACTGTGCCATGCTAACTGAGTGGATCAATGGTTCTGTTTGAACACCTCAACACTTCTGTAGCACGGGGCGATTGTGCCATGCTAACCGAATGGATCAATGGTTCTGTTTGAACACTTCTGTAGTACGGGGCGACTGTGCCATGCTAACCAAGTGGATCAATAGTTCTGTTTGAACACTTCTGTAGTACGGGGCGACTGTGCCATGTTAACCGAGTGCATCAATGGTTCTGTTTGAACACTTCTGTAGTACGGGGCGACTGTGCCATGTTAACCGAGTGGATCAATGGTTCTGTTTGAACACTTCTATAGCACGAGGCGACTGTGCCATTTTAACTGAGTGGATCAATGGTTCTGTTTGAACACCTCAGCACTTCTGTAGCACGGGGTGACTGTGCCATGTTAACCGAGTGGATCAATGGTTCTGTTTGAACACCTCAACACTTCTATAGCACGGGGCGACTGTACCATGTTAACCGAGTGGATCAATGGTTCTGTTTGAACACTTCTGTAGCACGGGGCGACCGTGCCATGCTAACTGAGTGGGTCAATGGTTCTGTTTGAACACCTCAACACTTCTGTAGCACGGGGCGACTGTGCCATGCTAACTGAGTGGATCAATGGTTCCGTTTGAAAACCTCAAAACTTCTATAGCACGGGGTGACTGTGCCATGTTAACCGAGTGGATCAATGGTTCTGTTTGAACACCTCAACACTTCTGTAGTACGGGCGACTGTGCCATGCTAACTGAGTGGATCAATGGTTCTGTTTGAACACTTCTGTAGTACGGGCGACTGTGCCATGTTAACCGAGTGGATCAATGGTTCTGTTTGAACACTTCTGTAGCACGGGGCGACTGTGCCATGTTAACCGAGTGGATCAATGGTTCTGTTTGAACACTTCTGTAGTACGGGGCGACTGTGCCATGTTAACCGAGTGGATCAATGGTTCTGTTTGAACACTTCTATAGCACGAGGCGACGGTGCCATGTTAACTGAGTGGATCAATGGTTCTGTTTGAACACCTCAACACTTCTGTAGCACGGGGCGACTGTGCCATGCTAACTGAGTGGATCAATGGTTCCGTTTGAAAACCTCAACACTTCTATAGCACGGGGCGACTGTGCCATTTTAACTGAGTGGATCAATGGTTCTGTTTGAACACCTCAACACTTCTGTAGCACGGGGTGACTGTGCCATGTTAACCGAGTGGATCAATGGTTCTGTTTGAACACCTCAACACTTCTATAGCACGGGGCGACTGTGCCATGTTAACCGAGTGGATCAATGGTTCTGTTTGAACACTTCTGTAGCACGGGGTGACTGTGCCATGCTAACTGAGTGGATCAATGGTTCTGTTTGAACACCTCAACACTTCTGTAGCACGGGGCGATTGTGCCATGCTAACTGAGTGGATCAATGGTTCCGTTTGAAAACCTCAAAACTTCTATAGCACGGGGTGACTGTGCCATGTTAAACGAGTGGATCAATGGTTCTGTTTGAACACCTCAACACTTCTGTAGTACGGGCGACTGTGCCATGCTAACTGAGTGGATCAATGGTTCTGTTTGAACACTTCTATAGCACGGGGCGACTGTGCCATGCTAACTGAGTGGATCAATGGTTCTGTTTGAACACTTCTGTAGCATGGGGTGACTGTGCCATGCTAACTGAGTGGATCAATGGTTCTGTTTGAACACTTCTGTAGTACGGGGCGACTGTGCCATGCTAATCGAGTGGATCAATGGTTCTGTTTGAACACTTCTGTAGCACGGGGCGACTGTGCCATCCTAACTGAGTCAATGGTTCTGTTTGAACACCTCAACACTTCTGTAGCACGGGGCGACTGTGCCATGCTAACCGAGTGGATCAATGGTTCTGTTTGAACACTTCTGTAATACGGGGCGACTGTGCCATGCTAACCGAGTGGATCAATGGTTCTGTTTGAACACTTCTATAGCACGGGGCCACTGTGCCATGCTAACTGAGTGGATCAATGGTTCTGTTTGAACACCTCAACACTTCTGTAGTACGGGGCGACTGTGCCATGCTATCTGAGTGGATCAATGCTTCTGTTTGAACACTTCTGTAACACGGGGCGACCGTGCCATGCTATCTGAGTGGGTCAATGGTTCTGTTTGAACACCTCAGCACTTCTGTAGCACGGGCTGACTGTGCCATGTTAACCGAGTGGATCAATGGTTCTGTTTGAACACCTCAACACTTCTGTAGCACGGGGCGACTGTGCCATGTTAACCGAGTGGATCAATGGTTCTGTTTGAACACTTCTGTAGCACGGGGCGACTGTGCCATGCTAACTGAGTGGGTCAATGGTTCTGTTTGAACACCTCAACACTTCTGTAGCACGGGGCGACTGTGCCATGCTAACTGAGTGGATCAATGGTTCCGTTTGAAAACCTCAAAACTTCTATAGCACGGGGTGACTGTGCCATGTTAACCGAGTGGATCAATGGTTCTGTTTGAACACCTCAACACTTCTGTAGTACGGGCGACTGTGCCATGCTAACTGAGTGGATCAATGGTTCTGTTTGAACATTTCTATAGCACGGGGCGACTGTGCCATGTTAACCGAGTGGATCAATGGTTCTGTTTGAACACTTCTGTAGTACGGGCGACTGGGCCATGCTAACCGAGTGGATCAATGGTTCTGTTTGAACACTTCTGTAGTACGGGGCGACTGTGCCATGTTAACCGAGTGGATCAATGGTTCTGTTTGAACACTTCTGTAGTACGGGGCGACTGTGCCATGCTAACTGAGTGGATCAATGGTTCTGTTTGAACACCTCAACACTTCTGTAGCACGGGGCGATTGTGCTATGCTAACTGAGTGGATCAATGGTTCCGTTTGAAAACCTCAACACTTCTGTAGCATGGGGCGACTGTGCCATTTTAACTTAGTGGATCAATGGTTCTGTTTGAACACTTCTATAGCACGGGGCGACTGTGCCATGCTAACTGAGTGGATCAATGGTTCTGTTTGAACACTTCTGTAGTACGGGCGACTGTGCCATGCTGAGTGGGTCAATGGTTCTGTTTGAACATTTCTGTAGTACGGGGCGACTGTGCCATGTTAACTGAGTGGATCAATGGTTCTGTTTGAACACTTCTGTAGTACGGGGCGACTGTGCCATGTTAACCGAGTGGATCAATGGTTCTGTTTGAACACTTCGATAGCACGGGGCGACTGTGCCATGCTAACCGAGTGGATCAATGGTTCTGTTTGAACACTTCTGTAGTACGGGGCGACTGTGCAATGTTAACCGAGTGGATCAATGGTTCTGTTTGAACACTTCTATAGCACGGGGCGACTGTGCCATGCTAACCGAGTGGATCAATGGTTCTGTTTGAACACCTCAACACTTCTATAGCACGGGGCGACTGTGCCATGTTAACTGAGTGGATCAATGGTTCTGTTTGAACACTTCTGTAGTACGGGCGACTGTGCCATGCTAACCGAGTGGATCAATGGTTCTGTTTGAACACTTCTGTAGTACGGGCGACTGTGCCATGCTAACCGAGTGGATCAATGGTTCTGTTTGAACACTTCTGTAGTACGGGGCGACTGTGCCATGCTAACCAAGTACATCAATGGTTCTGTTTGAACACTTCTGTAGTACGGGGCGACTGTGCCATGCTAACCGAGTGGGTCAATGGTTCTGTTTGAACACCTCAACACTTCTGTAGCACGGGGCGACTGTGCCATGTTAACCGAGTGGATCAATGGTTCTGTTTGAACACTTCTGTAGCACGGGGTGACTGTGCCATGCTAACTGAGTGGATCAATGGTTCTGTTTGAACACCTCAACACTTCTATAGCACGGGGTGACTGTGCCATGTTAACCGAGTGGATCAATGGTTCTGTTTGAATACTTCTATAGCACGGGGCGACTGTGCCATCCTAACTGAGTGGATCAATGGTTCTGTTTGAACACCTCAACACTTCTGTAGCACGGGGTGACTGTGCCATGCTGAGTGGATGAATGGTTCTGTTTGAACACTTCTGTAGTACGGGGCGACTGTGCCATGCTAACCAAGTGGATCAATGGTTCTGTTTGAACACTTCTGTAGCACGGGGCGACTGTGCCATGCTAACTGAGTGGATCAATGGTTCTGTTTGAACACCTCAACACTTCTGTAGCACGGGGCGATTGTGCCATGCTAACCGAATGGATCAATGGTTCTGTTTGAACACTTCTGTAGTACGGGGCGACTGTGCCATGCTAACCAAGTGGATCAATAGTTCTGTTTGAACACTTCTGTAGTACGGAGCGACTGTGCCATGTTAACCGAGTGGATCAATGGTTCTGTTTGAACACTTCTGTAGTACGGGGCGACTGTGCCATGTTAACCGAGTGGATCAATGGTTCTGTTTGAACACTTCTATAGCACGAGGCGACTGTGCCATGTTAACCGAGTGGATCAATGGTTCTGTTTGAACACCTCAACACTTCTATAGCACGGGGCGACTGTGCCATGTTAACCGAGTGGATCAATGGTTCTGTTTGAACACTTCTGTAGCACGGGGCGACTGTGCCATGCTAACTGAGTGGGTCAATGGTTCTGTTTGAACACCTCAACACTTCTGTAGCACGGGGCGACTGTGCCATGCTAACTGAGTGGATCAATGGTTCCGTTTGAAAACCTCAAAACTTCTATAGCACGGGGTGACTGTGCCATGTTAACCGAGTGGATCAATGGTTCTGTTTGAACACCTCAACACTTCTGTAGTACGGGCGACTGTGCCATGCTAACTGAGTGGATCAATGGTTCTGTTTGAACACTTCTATAGCACGGGGCGACTGTGCCATGTTAACCGAGTGGATCAATGGTTCTGTTTGAACACCTCAACACTTCTATAGCACGGGGTGACTGTGCCATGTTAACCGAGTGGATCAATGGTTCTGTTTGAACACCTCAACACTTCTGTAGTACGGGCGACTGTGCCATGATAACTGAGTGGATCAATGGTTCTGTTTGAACACTTCTATAGCACGGGGCGACTGTGCCATCCTAACTGAGTGGATCAATGGTTCTGTTTGAACACCTCAACACTTCTGTAGCACGGGGTGACTGTGCCATGCTAACTGAGTGGATGAATGGTTCTGTTTGAACACTTCTGTAGTACAGGGCACTGTGCCATGCTAACCGAGTGGATCAATGGTTCTGTTTGAACACTTCTGTAGCACGGGGCGACTGTGCCATGCTAACTGAGTGGATCAATGGTTCTGTTTGAACACTTCCATAGTACGGGGCGACTGTGCCATTCTAACCGAGTGCATCAATGGTTCTGTTTGAACACTTCTGTAGTACGGGGCGACTGTGCCATGCTAACCAAGTGGATCAATAGTTCTGTTTGAACACTTCTGTAGTACGGGGCGACTGTGCCATGTTAACCGAGTGGATCAATGGTTCTGTTTGAACACTTCTGTAGTACGGGGCGACTGTGCCATGTTAACCGAGTGGATCAATGGTTCTGTTTGAACACTTCTATAGCACGAGGCGACTGTGCCATTTTAACTGAGTGGATCAATGGTTCTGTTTGAACACCTCAGCACTTCTGTAGCACGGGGTGACTGTGCCATGTTAACCGAGTGGATCAATGGTTCTGTTTGAACACCTCAACACTTCTATAGCACGGGGCGACTGTGCCATGTTAACCGAGTGGATCAATGGTTCTGTTTGAACACTTCTGTAGCACGGGGCGACTCTGCCATGCTAACTGAGTGGGTCAATGGTTCTGTTTGAACACCTCAACACTTCTGTAGCACGGGGCGACTGTGCCATGCTAACTGAGTGGATCAATGGTTCCGTTTGAAAACCTCAAAACTTCTATAGCACGGGGTGACTGTGCCATGTTAACCGAGTGGATCAATGGTTCTGTTTGAACACCTCAACACTTCTGTAGTACGGGCGACTGTGCCATGCTAACTGAGTGGATCAATGGTTCTGTTTGAACACTTCTGTAGTACGGGCGACTGGGCCATGCTAACCGAGTGGATCAATGGTTCTGTTTGAACACTTCTGTAGTACGGGGCGACTGTGCCATGTTAACCGAGTGGATCAATGGTTCTGTTTGAACACTTCTGTAGCACGGGGCGACTGTGCCATGTTAACCGAGTGGATCAATGGTTCTGTTTGAACACTTCTGTAGTACGGGGCGACTGTGCCATGTTAACCGAGTGGATCAATGGTTCTGTTTGAACACTTCTATAGCACGAGGCGACTGTGCCATGTTAACTGAGTGGATCAATGGTTCTGTTTGAACACCTCAACACTTCTGTAGCACGGGGCGACTGTGCCATGCTAACTGAGTGGATCAATGGTTCCGTTTGAAAACCTCAACACTTCTATAGCACGGGGCGACTGTGCCATTTTAACTGAGTGGATCAATGGTTCTGTTTGAACACCTCAACACTTCTGTAGCACGGGGTGACTGTGCCATGTTAACCGAGTGGATCAATGGTTCTGTTTGAACACCTCAACACTTCTATAGCACGGGGCGACTGTGCCATGTTAACCGAGTGGATCAATGGTTCTGTTTGAACACTTCTGTAGCACGGGGCGACTGTGCCATGCTAACTGAGTGGGTCAATGGTTCTGTTTGAACACCTCAACACTTCTGTAGCACGGGGCGACTGTGCCATGTTAACCGAGTGGATCAATGGTTCTGTTTGAACACTTCTGTAGCACGGGGTGACTGTGCCATGCTAACTGAGTGGATCAATGGTTCTGTTTGAACACCTCAACACTTCTGTAGCACAAGGCGATTGTGCCATGCTAACTGAGTGGATCAATGGTTCCGTTTGAAAACCTCAAAACTTCTATAGCACGGGGTGACTGTGCCATGTTAACCGAGTGGATCAATGGTTCTGTTTGAACACCTCAACACTTCTGTAGTACGGGCGACTGTGCCATGCTAACTGAGTGGATCAATGGTTCTGTTTGAACACTTCTATAGCACGGGGCGACTGTGCCATGCTAACTGAGTGGATCAATGGTTCTGTTTGAACACTTCTGTAGCATGGGGTGACTGTGCCATGCTAACTGAGTGGATCAATGGTTCTGTTTGAACACTTCTGTAGTACGGGGCGACTGTGCCATGCTAACCGAGTGGATCAATGGTTCTGTTTGAACACTTCTGTAGCACGGGGCGACTGTGCCATCCTAACTGAGTCAATGGTTCTGTTTGAACACCTCAACACTTCTGTAGCACGGGGCGACTGTGCCATGCTAACCGAGTGGATCAATGGTTCTGTTTGAACACTTCTGTAGTACGGGGCGACTGTGCCATGCTAACCGAGTGGATCAATGGTTCTGTTTGAACACTTCTATAGCACGGGGCGACTGTGCCATGCTAACTGAGTGGATCAATGGTTCTGTTTGAACACCTCAACACTTCTGTAGTACGGGGCGACGGTGCCATGCTATCTGAGTGGATCAGTGGTTCTGTTTGAACACTTCTGTAACACGGGGCAACCGTGCCATGCTATCTGAGTGGGTCAATGGTTCTGTTTGAACACCTCAGCACTTCTGTAGCACGGGCTGACTGTGCCATGTTAACCGAGTGGATCAATGGTTCTGTTTGAACACCTCAACACTTCTGTAGCACGGGGCGACTGTGCCATGTTAACCGAGTGGATCAATGGTTCTGTTTGAACACTTCTGTAGCACGGGGCGACTGTGCCATGCTAACTGAGTGGGTCAATGGTTCTGTTTGAACACCTCAACACTTCTGTAGCACGGGGCGACTGTGCCATGCTAACTGAGTGGATCAATGGTTCCGTTTGAAAACCTCAAAACTTCTATAGCACGGGGTGACTGTGCCATGTTAACCGAGTGGATCAATGGTTCTGTTTGAACACCTAAACACTTCTGTAGTACGGGCGACTGTGCCATGCTAACTGAGTGGATCAATGGTTCTGTTTGAACACTTCTATAGCACGGGGCGACTGTGCCATCCTAACTGAGTGGATCAATGGTTCTGTTTGAACACCTCAACACTTCTGTAGCACGGGGTGACTGTGCCATGCTAACTGAGTGGATGAATGGTTCTGTTTGAACACTTCTGTAGTACGGGGCGACTGTGCCATGCTAACTGAGTGGATGAATGGTTCTGTTTGAACACTTCTGTAGTACGGGGCGACTGTGCCATGCTAACCGAGTGGATCAATGGTTCTGTTTGAACACTTCCATAGTACGGGGCGACTGTGCCATTCTAACCGAGTGCATCAATGGTTCTGTTTGAACCCTTCTATAGCACGGGGCGACTGTGCCATGCTAACTGAGTGGATCAATGGTTCTGTTTGAACACTTCTGTAGTACGGGGCGACTGTGCCATGCTAACCAAGTGGATCAATAGTTCTGTTTGAACACTTCTGTAGTACGAAGCGACTGTGCCATGTTAACCGAGTGGATCAATGGTTCTGTTTGAACACTTCTGTAGTACGGGGCGACTGTGCCATGTTAACCGAGTGGATCAATGGTTCTGTTTGAACACTTCTATAGCATGAGGCGACTGTGCCATTTTAACTGAGTGGATCAATGGTTCTGTTTGAACACCTCAGCACTTCTGTAGCACGGGCTGACTGTGCCATGTTAACCGAGTGGATCAATGGTTCTGTTTGAACACCTCAACACTTCTGTAGCACGGGGCGACTGTGCCATGTTAACCGAGTGGATCAATGGTTCTGTTTGAACACTTCTGTAGCACGGGGCGACTGTGCCATGCTAACTGAGTGGGTCAATGGTTCTGTTTGAACACCTCAACACTTCTGTAGCACGGGGCGACTGTGCCATGCTAACTGAGTGGATCAATGGTTCCGTTTGAAAACCTCAAAACTTCTATAGCACGGGGTAACTGTGCCATGTTAACCGAGTGGATCAATGGTTCTGTTTGAACACCTCAACACTTCTGTAGTACGGGCGACTGTGCCATGCTAACTGAGTGGATCAATGGTTCTGTTTGAACACTTCTATAGCACGGGGCGACTGTGCCATGCTAACCGAGTGGATCAATGGTTCTGTTTGAACACTTCTGTAGTACGGGCGACTGGGCCATGCTAACCGAGTGGATCAATGGTTCTGTTTGAACACTTCTATAGTACGGGGCGACTGTGCCATGTTAACCGAGTGGATCAATGGTTCTGTTTGAACACTTCTGTAGCACGGGGCGACTGTGCCATGTTAACCGAGTGGATCAATGGTTCTGTTTGAACACTTCTGTAGTACGGGGCGACTGTGCCATGTTAACCGAGTGGATCAATGGTTCTGTTTGAACACTTCTATAGCACGAGGCGACTGTGCCATGTTAACTGAGTGGATCAATGGTTCTGTTTGAACACCTCAACACTTCTGTAGCACGGGGCGACTGTGCCATGCTAACTGAGTGGATCAATGGTTCCGTTTGAAAACCTCAAAACTTCTATAGCACGGGGCGACTGTGCCATTTTAACTGAGTGGATCAATGGTTCTGTTTGAACACCTCAACACTTCTGTAGCACGGGGTGACTGTGCCATGTTAACCGAGTGGATCAATGGTTCTGTTTGAACACCTCAACACTTCTATAGCACGGGGCGACTGTGCCATGTTAACCGAGTGGATCAATGGTTCTGTTGGAACACTTCTGTAGCACGGGGCGACTGTGCCATGTTAACCGAGTGGATCAATGGTTCTGTTTGAACACTTCTGTAGCACGGGGTGACTGTGCCATGCTAACTGAGTGGATCAATGGTTCCGTTTGAAAACCTCAAAACTTCTATAGCACGGGGCGACTGTGCCATGTTAACTGAGTGGATCAATGGTTCTGTTTGAACACTTCTATAGCACGGGGCGACTGTGCCATGCTAACTGAGTGGATCAATGGTTCTGTTTGAACACTTCTGTAGTACGGGCGACTGTGCCATGCTAACTGAGTGGGTCAATGGTTCTGTTTGAACATTTCTGTAGTACGGGGCGACTGTGCCATGTTAACTGAGTGGATCAATGGTTCTGTTTGAACACTTCTGTAGTACGGGGCGACTGTGCCATGTTAACCGAGTGGATCAATGGTTCTGTTTGAACACTTCTATAGCACGGGGCGACTGTGCCATGCTAACCGAGTGGATCAATGGTTCTGTTTGAACACTTCTGTAGTACGGGGCGACTGTGCCATGTTAACCGAGTGGATCAATGGTTCTGTTTGAACACTTCTATAGCACGGGGCGACTGTGCCAAGCTAACCGAGTGGATCAATGGTTCTGTTTGAACACCTCAACACTTCTATAGCACGGGGCGACTGTGCCATGTTAACTGAGTGGATCAATGGTTCTGTTTGAACACTTCTGTAGTACGGGCGACTGTGCCATGCTAACCGAGTGGATCAATGGTTCTGTTTGAACACTTCTGTAGTACGGGGCGACTGTGCCATGCTAACCAAGTGGATCAATGGTTCTGTTTGAACACTTCTGTAGTACGGGGCGACTGTGCCATGCTAACCGAGTGGGTCAATGGTTCTGTTTGAACACCTCAACACTTCTGTAGCACGGGGCGACTGTGCCATGTTAACCGAGTGGATCAATGGTTCTGTTTGAACACTTCTGTAGCACGGGGTGACTGTGCCATGCTAACTGAGTGGATCAATGGTTCTGTTTGAACACCTCAACACTTCTATAGCACGGTGTGACTGTGCCATGTTAACCGAGTGGATCAATGGTTCTGTTTGAACACTTCTATAGCACGGGGCGACTGTGCCATCCTAACTGAGTGGATCAATGGTTCTGTTTGAACACCTCAACACTTCTGTAGCACGGGGTGACTGTGCCATGCTGAGTGGATGAATGGTTCTGTTTGAACACTTCTGTAGTACGGGGCGACTGTGCCATGCTAACCAAGTGGATCAATGGTTCTGTTTGAACACTTCTGTAGCACTGGGCGACTGTGCCATGCTAACTGAGTGGATCAATGGTTCTGTTTGAACACTTCCATAGTACGGGGCGACTGTGCCATTCTAACCGAGTGCATCAATGGTTCTGTTTGAACACTACTATAGCACGGGGCGACTGTGCCATGCTAACTGAGTGGATCAATGGTTCTGTTTGAACACCTCAACACTTCTGTAGCACGGGGCGATTGTGCCATGTTAACCGAGTGGATCAATGGTTCTGTTTGAACACTTCTGTAGTACGGGGCGACTGTGCCATGTTAACCGAGTGGATCAATGGTTCTGTTTGAACACTTCTATAGCACGAGGCGACTGTGCCATTTTAACTGAGTGGATCAATGGTTCTGTTTGAACACCTCAGCACTTCTGTAGCACGGGGTGACTGTGCCATGTTAACCGAGTGGATCAATGGTTCTGTTTGAACACCTCAACACTTCTATAGCACGGGGCGACTGTGCCATGTTAACCGAGTGGATCAATGGTTCTGTTTGAACACTTCTGTAGCACGGGGCGACTCTGCCATGCTAACTGAGTGGGTCAATGGTTCTGTTTGAACACCTCAACACTTCTGTAGCACGGGGCGACTGTGCCATGCTAACCGAGTGGATCAATGGTTCCGTTTGAAAACCTCAAAACTTCTATAGCACGGGGTGACTGTGCCATGTTAACCGAGTGGATCAATGGTTCTGTTTGAACACCTCAACACTTCTGTAGTACGGGCGACTGTGCCATGCTAACTGAGTGGATCAATGGTTCTGTTTGAACACTTCTGTAGTACGGGCGACTGGGCCATGCTAACCGAGTGGATCAATGGTTCTGTTTGAACACTTCTGTAGTACGGGGCGACTGTGCCATGTTAACCGAGTGGATCAATGGTTCTGTTTGAACACTTCTGTAGCACGGGGCGACTGTGCCATGTTAACCGAGTGGATCCATGGTTCTGTTTGAACACTTCTGTAGTACGGGGCGACTGTGCCATGTTAACCGAGTGGATCAATGGTTCTGTTTGAACACTTCTATAGCACGAGGCGACTGTGCCATGTTAACTGAGTGGATCAATGGTTCTGTTTGAACACCTCAACACTTCTGTAGCACGGGGCGACTGTGCCATGCTAACTGAGTGGATCAATGGTTCCGTTTGAAAACCTCAACACTTCTATAGCACGGGGCGACTGTGCCATTTTAACTGAGTGGATCAATGGTTCTGTTTGAACACCTCAACACTTCTGTAGCACGGGGTGACTGTGCCATGTTAACCGAGTGGATCAATGGTTCTGTTTGAACACCTCAACACTTCTATAGCACGGGGCGACTGTGCCATGTTAACCGAGTGGATCAATGGTTCTGTTTGAACACTTCTGTAGCACGGGGCGACTGTGCCATGCTAACTGAGTGGGTCAATGGTTCTGTTTGAACACCTCAACACTTCTGTAGCACGGGGCGACTGTGCCATGTTAACCGAGTGGATCAATGGTTCTGTTTGAACACTTCTGTAGCACGGGGTGACTGTGCCATGCTAACTGAGTGGATCAATGGTTCTGTTTGAACACCTCAACACTTCTGTAGCACAAGGCGATTGTGCCATGCTAACTGAGTGGATCAATGGTTCCGTTTGAAAACCTCAAAACTTCTATAGCACGGGGTGACTGTGCCATGTTAACCGAGTGGATCAATGGTTCTGTTTGAACACCTCAACACTTCTGTAGTACGGGCGACTGTGCCATGCTAACTGAGTGGATCAATGGTTCTGTTTGAACACTTCTATAGCACGGGGCGACTGTGCCATGCTAACTGAGTGGATCAATGGTTCTGTTTGAACACTTCTGTAGCATGGGGTGACTGTGCCATGCTAACTGAGTGGATCAATGGTTCTGTTTGAACACTTCTGTAGTACGGGGCGACTGTGCCATGCTAACCGAGTGGATCAATGGTTCTGTTTGAACACTTCTGTAGCACGGGGCGACTGTGCCATCCTAACTGAGTCAATGGTTCTGTTTGAACACCTCAACACTTCTGTAGCACGGGGCGACTGTGCCATGCTAACCGAGTGGATCAATGGTTCTGTTTGAACACTTCTGTAGTACGGGGTGACTGTGCCATGCTAACCGAGTGGATCAATGGTTCTGTTTGAACACTTCTATAGCACGGGGCGACTGTGCCATGCTAACTGAGTGGATCAATGGTTCTGTTTGAACACCTCAACACTTCTGTAGTACGGGGCGACTGTGCCATGCTATCCGAGTGGATCAGTGGTTCTGTTTGAACACTTCTGTAACACGGGGCAACCGTGCCATGCTATCTGAGTGGGTCAATGGTTCTGTTTGAACACCTCAGCACTTCTGTAGCACGGGCTGACTGTGCCATGTTAACCGAGTGGATCAATGGTTCTGTTTGAACACCTCAACACTTCTGTAGCACGGGGCGACTGTGCCATGTTAACCAAGTGGATCAATGGTTCTGTTTGAACACTTCTGTAGCACGGGGCGACTGTGCCATGCTAACTGAGTGGGTCAATGGTTCTGTTTGAACACCTCAACACTTCTGTAGCACGGGGCGACTGTGCCATGCTAACTGAGTGGATCAATGGTTCCGTTTGAACATTTCTATAGCACGGGGCGACTGTGCCATGTTAACCGAGTGGATCAATGGTTCTGTTTGAACACTTCTGTAGTACGGGCGACTGGGCCATGCTAACCGAGTGGATCAATGGTTCTGTTTGAACACTTCTGTAGTACGGGGCGACTGTGCCATGTTAACCGAGTGGATCAATGGTTCTGTTTGAACACTTCTGTAGCACGGGGCGACTGTGCCATGTTAACCGAGTGGATCAATGGTTCTGTTTGAACACTTCTGTAGTACGGGGCGACTGTGCCATGTTAACCGAGTGGATCAATGGTTCTGTTTGAACACTTCTATAGCACGAGGCGACTGTGCCATGTTAACTGAGTGGATCAATGGTTCTGTTTGAACACCTCAACACTTCTGTAGCACGGGGCGACTGTGCCATGCTAACTGAGTGGATCAATGGTTCCGTTTGAAAACCTCAACACTTCTATAGCACGGGGCGACTGTGCCATTTTAACTGAGTGGATCAATGGTTCTGTTTGAACACCTCAACACTTCTGTAGCACGGGGTGACTGTGCCATGTTAACCGAGTGGATCAATGGTTCTGTTTGAACACCTCAACACTTCTATAGCACCGGGCGACTGTGCCATGTTAACCGAGTGGATCAATGGTTCTGTTTGAACACTTCTGTAGCACGGGGCGACTGTGCCATGCTAACTGAGTGGGTCAATGGTTCTGTTTGAACACCTCAACACTTCTGTAGCACGGGGCGACTGTGCCATGTTAACCGAGTGGATCAATGGTTCTGTTTGAACACTTCTGTAGCACGGGGTGACTGTGCCATGCTAACTGAGTGGATCAATGGTTCTGTTTGAACACCTCAACACTTCTGTAGCACGGGGCGACTGTGCCATGCTAACTGAGTGGATCAATGGTTCCGTTTGAAAACCTCAAAACTTCTATAGCACGGGGCGACTGTGCCATGTTAACTGAGTGGATCACTGGTTCTGTTTGAACACCTCAACACTTCTGCAGCATGGGGCGACTGTGCCATTTTAACTTAGTGGATCAATGGTTCTGTTTGAACACTCCTATAGCACGGGGCGACTGTGCCATGCTAACTGAGTGGATCAATGGTTCTGTTTGAACACTTCTGTAGTATGGGCGACTGTGCCATGCTAACTGAGTGGGTCAATGGTTCTGTTTGAACATTTCTGTAGTACGGGGCGACTGTGCCATGTTAACTGAGTGGATCAATGGTTCTGTTTGAACACTTCTGTAGTACGGGGCGACTGTGCCATGTTAACCGAGTGGATCAATGGTTCTGTTTGAACACTTCTATAGCACGGGGCGACTGTGCCATGCTAACCGAGTGGATCAATGGTTCTGTTTGAACACTTCTGTAGTACGGGGCGACTGTGCCATGTTAACCGAGTGGATCAATGGTTCTGTTTGAACACTTCTATAGCACGGGCGACTGTGCCATGCTAACCGAGTGGATCAATGGTTCTGTTTGAACACCTCAACACTTCTATAGCACGGGGCGACTGTGCCATGTTAACTGAGTGGATCAATGGTTCTGTTTGCACACTTCTGTAGTACGGGCGACTGTGCCATGCTAACCGAGTGGATCAATGGTTCTGTTTGAACACCTCAACACTTCTATAGCACGGGGCGACTGTGCCATGTTAACTGAGTGGATCAATGGTTCTGTTTGAACACTTCTGTAGTACGGGCGACTGTGCCATGCTAACCGAGTGGATCAATGGTTCTGTTTGAACACTTCTGTAGTACGGGGCGACTGTGCCATGCTAACCAAGTGGATCAATGGTTCTGTTTGAACACTTCTGTAGTACGGGGCGACTGTGCCATGCTAACCGAGTGGGTCAATGGTTCTGTTTGAACATCTCAACACTTCTGTAGCACGGGGCGACTGTGCCATGTTAACCGAGTGGATCAATGGTTCTGTTTGAACACTTCTGTAGCACGGGGTGACTGTGCCATGTTAACTGAGTGGATCAATGGTTCTGTTTGAACACTTCTGTAGTACGGGGCGATTGTGCCATGTTAACCGAGTGGATCAATGGTTCTGTTTGAACACTTCTATAGCACGGGGCGACTGTGCCATGCTAACCGAGTGGATCAATGGTTCTGTTTGAACACTTCTGTAGTATGGGGCGACTGTGCCATGTTAACCGAGTGGATCAATGGTTCTGTTTGAACACTTCTATAGCACGGGGCGACTGTGCCATGCTAACCGAGTGGATCAATGGTTCTGTTTGAACACCTCAACACCTCTATAGCACGGGGCGACTGTGCCATATTAACTGAGTGGATCAATGGTTCTGTTTGCACACTTCTGTAGTACGGGCGACTGTGCCATGCTAACCGAGTGGATCAATGGTTCTGTTTGAACACCTCAACACTTCTATAGCACGGGGCGACTGTGCCATGTTAACTGAGTGGATCAATGGTTCTGTTTGAACACTTCTGTAGTACGGGCGACTGTGCCATGCTAACCGAGTGGATCAATGGTTCTGTTTGAACACTTCTGTAGTACGGGGCGACTGTGCCATGCTAACCAAGTGGATCAATGGTTCTGTTTGAACACTTCTGTAGTACGGGGCGACTGTGCCATGCTAACCGAGTTGGTCAATGGTTCTGTTTGAACATCTCAACACTTCTATAGCACGGGGTGACTGTGCCATGTTAACCGAGTGGATCAATGGTTCTGTTTGAACACTTCTATAGCACGGGGCGACTGTGCCATCCTAACTGAGTGGATCAATGGTTCTGTTTGAACACCTCAACACTTCTGTAGCACGGGGTGACTGTGCCATGCTGAGTGGATGAATGGTTCTGTTTGAACACTTCTGTAGTACGGGGCGACTGTGCCATGCTAACCAAGTGGATCAATGGTTCTGTTTGAACACTTCTGTAGCACGGGGCGACTGTGCCATGCTAACTGAGTGGATCAATGGTTCTGTTTGAACACTTCCATAGTACGGGGCGACTGTGCCATTCTAACCGAGTGCATCAATGGTTCTGTTTGAACACTTCTATAGCACGGGGCGACTGTGCCATGCTAACTGAGTGGATCAATGGTTCCGTTTGAAAACCTCAAAACTTCTATAGCACGGGGTGACTGTGCCATGTTAACCGAGTGGATCAATGGTTCTGTTTGAACACCTCAACACTTCTGTAGTACGGGCGACTGTGCCATGCTAACTGAGTGGATCAATGGTTCTGTTTGAACACTTCTATAGCACGGGGCGACTGTGCCATGTTAACCGAGTGGATCAATGGTTCTGTTTGAACACTTCTGTAGCACGGGGCGACTGTGCCATGTTAACCGAGTGGATCAATGGTTCTGTTTGAACACTTCTGTAGCACGGGGTGACTGTGCCATGCTAACTGAGTGGATCAATGGTTCTGTTTGAACACCTCAACACTTCTGTAGCACGGGGCGATTGTGCCATGCTAACTGAGTGGATCAATGGTTCCGTTTGAAAACCTCAAAACTTCTATAGCACGGGGCGACTGTGCCATGTTAACTGAGTGGATCAATGGTTCTGTTTGAACACTTCTATAGCACGGGGCGACTGTGCCATGCTAACTGAGTGGATCAATGGTTCTGTTTGAACACTTCTGTAGTACGGGCGACTGTGCCATGCTAACTGAGTGGGTCAATGGTTCTGTTTGAACATTTCTGTAGTACGGGGCGACTGTGCCATGTTAACTGAGTGGATCAATGGTTCTGTTTGAACACTTCTGTAGTACGGGGCGACTGTGCCATGTTAACCGAGTGGATCAATGGTTCTGTTTGAACACTTCTATAGCACGGGGCGACTGTGCCATGCTAACCGAGTGGATCAATGGTTCTGTTTGAACACTTCTGTAGTACGGGGCGACTGTGCCATGTTAACCGAGTGGATCAATGGTTCTGTTTGAACACTTCTATAGCACGGGGCGACTGTGCCAAGCTAACCGAGTGGATCAATGGTTCTGTTTGAACACCTCAACACTTCTATAGCACGGGGCGACTGTGCCATGTTAACTGAGTGGATTAATGGTTCTGTTTGAACACTTCTGTAGTACGGGCGACTGTGCCATGCTAACCGAGTGGATCAATGGTTCTGTTTGAACACTTCTGTAGTACGGGGCGACTGTGCCATGCTAACCAAGTGGATCAATGGTTCTGTTTGAACACTTCTGTAGTACGGGGCGACTGTGCCATGCTAACCGAGTGGGTCAATGGTTCTGTTTGAACACCTCAACACTTCTGTAGCACGGGGCGACTGTGCCATGTTAACCGAGTGGATCAATGGTTCTGTTTGAACACTTCTGTAGCACGGGGTGACTGTGCCATGCTAACTGAGTGGATCAATGGTTCTGTTTGAACACCTCAACACTTCTATAGCACGGTGTGACTGTGCCATGTTAACCGAGTGGATCAATGGTTCTGTTTGAACACTTCTATAGCACGGGGCGACTGTGCCATCCTAACTGAGTGGATCAATGGTTCTGTTTGAACACCTCAACACTTCTGTAGCACGGGGTGACTGTGCCATGCTGAGTGGATGAATGGTTCTGTTTGAACACTTCTGTAGTACGGGGCGACTGTGCCATGCTAAGCAAGTGGATCAATGGTTCTGTTTGAACACTTCTGTAGCACGGGGCGACTGTGCCATGCTAACTGAGTGGATCAATGGTTCTGTTTGAACACTTCCATAGTACGGGGCGACTGTGCCATTCTAACCGAGTGCATCAATGGTTCTGTTTGAACACTACTATAGCACGGGGCGACTGTGCCATGCTAACTGAGTGGATCAATGGTTCTGTTTGAACACCTCAACACTTCTGTAGCACGGGGCGATTGTGCCATGCTAACCGAATGGATCAATGGTTCTGTTTGAACACTTCTGTAGTACGGGGCGACTGTGCCATGCTAACCAAGTGGATCAATAGTTCTGTTTGAACACTTCTGTAGTACGGGGCGACTGTGCCATGTTAACCGAGTGGATCAATGGTTCTGTTTGAACACTTCTGTAGTACGGGGCGACTGTGCCATGTTAACCGAGTGGATCAATGGTTCTGTTTGAACACTTCTATAGCACGAGGCGACTGTGCCATTTTAACTGAGTGGATCAATGGTTCTGTTTGAACACCTCAGCACTTCTGTAGCACGGGGTGACTGTGCCATGTTAACCGAGTGGATCAATGGTTCTGTTTGAACACCTCAACACTTCTATAGCACGGGGCGACTGTGCCATGTTAACCGAGTGGATCAATGGTTCTGTTTGAACACTTTTGTAGCACGGGGCGACTCTGCCATGCTAACTGAGTGGGTCAATGGTTCTGTTTGAACACCTCAACACTTCTGTAGCACGGGGCGACTGTGCCATGCTAACTGAGTGGATCAATGGTTCCGTTTGAAAACCTCAAAACTTCTATAGCACGGGGTGACTGTGCCATGTTAACCGAGTGGATCAATGGTTCTGTTTGAACACTTCTGTAGTACGGGCGACTGGGCCATGCTAACCGAGTGGATCAATGGTTCTGTTTGAACACTTCTGTAGTACGGGGCGACTGTGCCATGTTAACCGAGTGGATCAATGGTTCTGTTTGAACACTTCTGTAGCACGGGGCGACTGTGCCATGTTAACCGAGTGGATCCATGGTTCTGTTTGAACACTTCTGTAGTACGGGGCGACTGTGCCATGTTACCCGAGTGGATCAATGGTTCTGTTTGAACACTTCTATAGCACGAGGCGACTGTGCCATGTTAACTGAGTGGATCAATGGTTCTGTTTGAACACCTCAACACTTCTGTAGCACGGGGCGACTGTGCCATGCTAACTGAGTGGATCAATGGTTCCGTTTGAAAACCTCAACACTTCTATAGCACGGGGTGACTGTGCCATTTTAACTGAGTGGATCAATGGTTCTGTTTGAACACCTCAACACTTCTGTAGCACGGGGTGACTGTGCCATGTTAACCGAGTGGATCAATGGTTCTGTTTGAACACCTCAACACTTCTATAGCACGGGGCGACTGTGCCATGTTAACCGAGTGGATCAATGGTTCTGTTTGAACACTTCTGTAGCACGGGGCGACTGTGCCATGCTAACTGAGTGGGTCAATGGTTCTGTTTGAACACCTCAACACTTCTGTAGCACGGGGCGACTGTGCCATGTTAACCGAGTGGATCAATGGTTCTGTTTGAACACTTCTGTAGCACGGGGTGACTGTGCCATGCTAACTGAGTGGATCAATGGTTCTGTTTGAACACTTCTATAGCACGGGGCGACTGTGCCATGCTAACTGAGTGGATCAATGGTTCTGTTTGAACACCTCAACACTTCTGTAGCACAAGGCGATTGTGCCATGCTAACTGAGTGGATCAATGGTTCCGTTTGAAAACCTCAAAACTTCTATAGCACGGGGTGACTGTGCCATGTTAACCGAGTGGATCAATGGTTCTGTTTGAACACCTCAACACTTCTGTAGTACGGGCGACTGTGCCATGCTAACTGAGTGGATCAATGGTTCTGTTTGAACACTTCTATAGCACGGGGCGACTGTGCCATGCTAACTGAGTGGATCAATGGTTCTGTTTGAACACTTCTGTAGCATGGGGTGACTGTGCCATGCTAACTGAGTGGATCAATGGTTCTGTTTGAACACTTCTGTAGTACGGGGCGACTGTGCCATGCTAACCGAGTGGATCAATGGTTCTGTTTGAACACTTCTGTAGCACGGGGCGACTGTGCCATCCTAACTGAGTCAATGGTTCTGTTTGAACACCTCAACACTTCTGTAGCACGGGGCGACTGTGCCATGCTAACCGAGTGGATCAATGGTTCTGTTTGAACACTTCTGTAGTACGGGGTGACTGTGCCATGCTAACCGAGTGGATCAATGGTTCTGTTTGAACACTTCTATAGCACGGGGCGACTGTGCCATGCTAACTGAGTGGATCAATGGTTCTGTTTGAACACCTCAACACTTCTGTAGTACGGGGCGACTGTGCCATGCTATCTGAGTGGATCAGTGGTTCTGTTTGAACACTTCTGTAACACGGGGCAACCGTGCCATGCTATCTGAGTGGGTCAATGGTTCTGTTTGAACACCTCAGCACTTCTGTAGCACGGGCTGACTGTGCCATGTTAACCGAGTGGATCAATGGTTCTGTTTGAACACCTCAACACTTCTGTAGCACGGGGCGACTGTGCCATGTTAACCAAGTGGATCAATGGTTCTGTTTGAACACTTCTGTAGCACGGGGCGACTGTGCCATGCTAACTGAGTGGGTCAATGGTTCTGTTTGAACACCTCAACACTTCTGTAGCACGGGGCGACTGTGCCATGCTAACTGAGTGGATCAATGGTTCCGTTTGAAAACCTCAAAACTTCTATAGCACGGGGTGACTGTGCCATGTTAACCGAGTGGATCAATGGTTCTGTTTGAACACCTCAACACTTCTGTAGTACGGGCGACTGTGCCATGCTAACTGAGTGGATCAATGGTTCTGTTTGAACATTTCTATAGCACGGGGCGACTGTGCCATGTTAACCGAGTGGATCAATGGTTCTGTTTGAACACTTCTGTAGTACGGGCGACTGGGCCATGCTAACCGAGTGGATCAATGGTTCTGTTTGAACACTTCTGTAGTACGGGGCGACTGTGCCATGTTAACCGAGTGGATCAATGGTTCTGTTTGAACACTTCTGTAGCACGGGGCGACTGTGCCATGTTAACCGAGTGGATCAATGGTTCTGTTTGAACACTTCTGTAGTACGGGGCGACTGTGCCATGTTAACCGAGTGGATCAATGGTTCTGTTTGAACACTTCTATAGCACGAGGCGACTGTGCCATGTTAACTGAGTGGATCAATGGTTCTGTTTGAACACCTCAACACTTCTGTAGCACGGGGCGACTGTGCCATGCTAACTGAGTGGATCAATGGTTCCGTTTGAAAACCTCAACACTTCTATAGCACGGGGCGACTGTGCCATTTTAACTGAGTGGATCAATGGTTCTGTTTGAACACCTCAACACTTCTGTAGCACGGGGTGACTGTGCCATGTTAACCGAGTGGATCAATGGTTCTGTTTGAACACCTCAACACTTCTATAGCACCGGGCGACTGTGCCATGTTAACCGAGTGGATCAATGGTTCTGTTTGAACACTTCTGTAGCACGGGGCGACTGTGCCATGCTAACTGAGTGGGTCAATGGTTCTGTTTGAACACCTCAACACTTCTGTAGCACGGGGCGACTGTGCCATGTTAACCGAGTGGATCAATGGTTCTGTTTGAACACTTCTGTAGCACGGGGTGACTGTGCCATGCTAACTGAGTGGATCAATGGTTCTGTTTGAACACCTCAACACTTCTGTAGCACGGGGCGACTGTGCCATGCTAACTGAGTGGATCAATGTTTCCGTTTGAAAACCTCAAAACTTCTATAGCACGGGGCGACTGTGCCATGTTAACTGAGTGGATCACTGGTTCTGTTTGAACACCTCAACACTTCTGCAGCATGGGGCGACTGTGCCATTTTAACTTAGTGGATCAATGGTTCTGTTTGAACACTTCTATAGCACGGGGCGACTGTGCCATGCTAACTGAGTGGATCAATGGTTCTGTTTGAACACTTCTGTAGTACGGGCGACTGTGCCATGCTAACTGAGTGGGTCAATGGTTCTGTTTGAACATTTCTGTAGTACGGGGCGACTGTGCCATGTTAACTGAGTGGATCAATGGTTCTGTTTGAACACTTCTGTAGTACGGGGCGACTGTGCCATGTTAACCGAGTGGATCAATGGTTCTGTTTGAACACTTCTATAGCACGGGGCGACTGTGCCATGCTAACCGAGTGGATCAATGGTTCTGTTTGAACACTTCTGTAGTACGGGGCGACTGTGCCATGTTAACCGAGTGGATCAATGGTTCTGTTTGAACACTTCTATAGCACGGGCGACTGTGCCATGCTAACCGAGTGGATCAATGGTTCTGTTTGAACACCTCAACACTTCTATAGCACGGGGCGACTGTGCCATGTTAACTGAGTGGATCAATGGTTCTGTTTGCACACTTCTGTAGTACGGGCGACTGTGCCATGCTAACCGAGTGGATCAATGGTTCTGTTTGAACACCTCAACACTTCTATAGCACGGGGCGACTGTGCCATGTTAACTGAGTGGATCAATGGTTCTGTTTGAACACTTCTGTAGTACGGGCGACTGTGCCATGCTAACCGAGTGGATCAATGGTTCTGTTTGAACACTTCTGTAGTACGGGGCGACTGTGCCATGCTAACCAAGTGGATCAATGGTTCTGTTTGAACACTTCTGTAGTACGGGGCGACTGTGCCATGCTAACCGAGTGGGTCAATGGTTCTGTTTGAACATCTCAACACTTCTGTAGCACGGGGCGACTGTGCCATGTTAACCGAGTGGATCAATGGTTCTGTTTGAACACTTCTGTAGCACGGGGTGACTGTGCCATGTTAACTGAGTGGATCAATGGTTCTGTTTGAACACTTCTGTAGTACGGGGCGATTGTGCCATGTTAACCGAGTGGATCAATGGTTCTGTTTGAACACTTCTATAGCACGGGGCGACTGTGCCATGCTAACCGAGTGGATCAATGGTTCTGTTTGAACACTTCTGTAGTACGGGGCGACTGTGCCATGTTAACCGAGTGGATCAATGGTTCTGTTTGAACACTTCTATAGCACGGGGCGACTGTGCCATGCTAACCGAGTGGATCAATGGTTCTGTTTGAACACCTCAACACCTCTATAGCACGGGGCGACTGTGCCATATTAACTGAGTGGATCAATGGTTCTGTTTGCACACTTCTGTAGTACGGGCGACTGTGCCATGCTAACCGAGTGGATCAATGGTTCTGTTTGAACACCTCAACACTTCTATAGCACGGGGCGACTGTGCCATGTTAACTGAGTGGATCAATGGTTCTGTTTGAACACTTCTGTAGTACGGGCGACTGTGCCATGCTAACCGAGTGGATCAATGGTTCTGTTTGAACACTTCTGTAGTACGGGGCGACTGTGCCATGCTAACCAAGGGGATCAATGGTTCTGTTTGAACACTTCTGTAGTACGGGGCGACTGTGCCATGCTAACCGAGTTGGTCAATGGTTCTGTTTGAACATCTCAACACTTCTATAGCACGGGGTGACTGTGCCATGTTAACCGAGTGGATCAATGGTTCTGTTTGAACACTTCTATAGCACGGGGCGACTGTGCCATCCTAACTGAGTGGATCAATGGTTCTGTTTGAACACCTCAACACTTCTGTAGCACGGGGTGACTGTGCCATGCTGAGTGGATGAATGGTTCTGTTTGAACACTTCTGTAGTACGGGGCGACTGTGCCATGCTAACCAAGTGGATCAATGGTTCTGTTTGAACACTTCTGTAGCACGGGGCGACTGTGCCATGCTAACTGAGTGGATCAATGGTTCTGTTTGAACACTTCCATAGTACGGGGCGACTGTGCCATTCTAACCGAGTGCATCAATGGTTCTGTTTGAACACTTCTATAGCACGGGGCCACTGTGCCATGCTAACTGAGTGGATCAATGGTTCCGTTTGAAAACCTCAAAACTTCTATAGCACGGGGTGACTGTGCCATGTTAACCGAGTGGATCAATGGTTCTGTTTGAACACCTCAACACTTCTGTAGTACGGGCGACTGTGCCATGCTAACTGAGTGGATCAATGGTTCTGTTTGAACACTTCTATAGCACGGGGCGACTGTGCCATGTTAACCGAGTGGATCAATGGTTCTGTTTGAACACTTCTGTAGTACGGGCGACTGGGCCATGCTAACCGAGTGGATCAATGGTTCTGTTTGAACACTTCTGTAGTACGGGGCGACTGTGCCATGTTAACCGAGTGGATCAATGGTTCTGTTTGAACACTTCTGTAGCACGGGGCGACTGTGCCATGTTAACCGAGTGGATCAATGGTTCTGTTTGAACACTTCTGTAGTACGGGGCGACTGTGCCATGTTAACCGAGTGGATCAATGGTTCTGTTTGAACACTTCTATAGCACGAGGCGACTGTGCCATGTTAACTGAGTGGATCAATGGTTCTGTTTGAACACCTCAACACTCTTGTAGCACGGGGCGACTGTGCCATTTTAACTGAGTGGATCAATGGTTCTGTTTGAACACCTCAACACTTCTGTAGCACTGGGCGACTGTGCCATGCTAACTGAGTGGATCAATGGTTCCGTTTGAAAACCTCAACACTTCTATAGCACGGGGCGACTGTGCCATGTTAACCGAGTGGATCAATGGTTCTGTTTGAACACCTCAACACTTCTATAGCACGGGGCGACTGTGCCATGTTAACCGAGTGGATCAATGGTTCTGTTTGAACACTTCTGTAGCACGGGGCGACTGTGCCATGCTAACTGAGTGGGTCAATGGTTCTGTTTGAACACCTCAACACTTCTGTAGCACGGGGCGACTGTGCCATGTTAACCGAGTGGATCAATGGTTCTGTTTGAACACTTCTGTAGCACGGGGTGACTGTGCCATGCTAACTGAGTGGATCAATGGTTCTGTTTGAACACCTCAACACTTCTGTAGCACGGGGCGATTGTGCCATGCTAACTGAGTGGATCAATGGTTCCGTTTGAAAACCTCAAAACTTCTATAGCACGGGGCGACTGTGCCATTTTAACTTAGTGGATCAATGGTTCTGTTTGAACACTTCTATAGCACGGGGCGACTGTGCCATGCTAACTGAGTGGATCAATGGTTCTGTTTGAACACTTCTGTAGTACGGGCGACTGTGCCATGCTAACTGAGTGGGTCAATGGTTCTGTTTGAACATTTCTGTAGTACGGGGCGACTGTGCCATGTTAACTGAGTGGATCAATGGTTCTGTTTGAACACTTCTGTAGTACGGGGCGACTGTGCCATGTTAACCGAGTGGATCAATGGTTCTGTTTGAACACTTCTGTAGTACGGGGCGACTGTGCCATGTTAACCGAGTGGATCAATGGTTCTGTTTGAACACTTCTATAGCACGGGGCGACTGTGCCATGCTAACCGAGTGGATCAATGGTTCTCTTTGAACACCTCAACACTTCTATAGCACGGGGCGACTGTGCCATGTTAACTGAGTGGATCAATGGTTCTGTTTGAACACTTCTGTAGTACGGGCGACTGTGCCATGCTAACCGAGTGGATCAATGGTTCTGTTTGAACACCTCAACACTTCTATAGCACGGGGCAACTGTGCCATGTTAACTGAGTGGATCAATGGTTCTGTTTGAACACTTCTGTAGTACGGGCGACTGTGCCAGCTAACCGAGTGGATCAATGGTTCTGTTTGAACACTTCTGTAGTACGGGGCGACTGTGCCATGCTAACCAAGTGGATCAATGGTTCTGTTTGAACACTTCTGTAGTACGGGGCGACTATGCCATGCTAACCGAGTGGGTCAATGGTTCTGTTTGAACACCTCAACACTTCTGTAGCACGGGGCGACTGTGCCATGTAAACCGAGTGCATCAATGGTTCTGTTTGAACACTTCTGTAGCACGGGGTGACTGTGCCATGCTAACTGAGTGGATCAATGGTTCTGTTTGAACACCTCAACACTTCTATAGCACGGGGTGACTGTGCCATGTTAACCGAGTGGATCAATGGTTCTGTTTGAACACTTCTATAGCACGGGGCGACTGTGCCATCCTAACTGAGTGGATCAATGGTTCTGTTTGAACACCTCAACACTTCTGTAGCACGGGGTGACTGTGCCATGCTGAGTGGATGAATGGTTCTGTTTGAACACTTCTGTAGTACGGGGCGACTGTGCCATGCTAACCAAGTGGATCAATGGTTCTGTTTGAACACTTCTGTAGCACGGGGCGACTGTGCCATGCTAACTGAGTGGATCAATGGTTCTGTTTGAACACTTCCATAGTACGGGGCGACTGTGCCATTCTAACCGAGTGCATCAATGGTTCTGTTTGAACACTTCTATAGCACGGGGCGACTGTGCCATGCTAACTGAGTGGATCAATGGTTCTGTTTGAACACCTCAACACTTCTGTAGCACGGGGCGATTGTGCCATGCTAACCGAATGGATCAATGGTTCTGTTTGAACACTTCTGTAGTACGGGGCGACTGTGCCATGCTAACCAAGTGGATCAATAGTTCTGTTTGAACACTTCTGTAGTACGGGGCGACTGTGCCATGTTAACCGAGTGGATCAATGGTTCTGTTTGAACACTTCTGTAGTACGGGGCGACTGTGCCATGTTAACCGAGTGGATCAATGGTTCTGTTTGAACACTTCTATAGCACGAGGCGACTGTGCCATTTTAACTGAGTGGATCAATGGTTCTGTTTGAACACCTCAGCACTTCTGTAGCACGGGGTGACTGTGCCATGTTAACCGAGTGGATCAATGGTTCTGTTTGAACACCTCAACACTTCTATAGCACGGGCGACTGTGCCATGTTAACCGAGTGGATCAATGGTTCTGTTTGAACACTTCTGTAGCACGGGGCGACTGTGCCATGCTAACTGAGTGGGTCAATGGTTCTGTTTGAACACCTCAACACTTCTGTAGCACGGGGCGACTGTGCCATGCTAACTGAGTGGATCAATGGTTCCGTTTGAAAACCTCAAAACTTCTATAGCACGGGGTGACTGTGCCATGTTAACCGAGTGGATCAATGGTTCTGTTTGAACACCTCAACACTTCTGTAGTACGGGCGACTGTGCCATGCTAACTGAGTGGATCAATGGTTCTGTTTGAACACTTCTATAGCACGGGGCGACTGTGCCATGTTAACCAAGTGGATCAATGGTTCTGTTTGAACACCTCAACACTTCTATAGCACGGGGTGACTGTGCCATGTTAACCGAGTGGATCAATGGTTCTGTTTGAACACCTCAACACTTCTGTAGTACGGGCGACTGTGCCATGCTGAGTGGATCAATGGTTCTGTTTGAACACTTCTATAGCACGGGGCGACTGTGCCATCCTAACTGAGTGGATCAATGGTTCTGTTTGAACACCTCAACACTTCTGTAGCACGGGGTGACTGTGCCATGCTAACTGAGTGGATGAATGGTTCTGTTTGAACACTTCTGTAGCACGGGGCGACTGTGCCATGCTAACTGAGTGGATCAATGCTTCTGTTTGAACACTTCCATAGTACGGGGCGACTGTGCCATTCTAACCGAGTGCATCAATGGTTCTGTTTGAACCCTTCTATAGCACGGGGCGACTGTGCCATGCTAACTGAGTGGATCAATGGTTCTGTTTGAACACTTCTGTAGTACGGGGCGACTGTGCCATGCTAACCAAGTGGATCAATAGTTCTGTTTGAACACTTCTGTAGTACGAAGCGTCTGTGCCATGTTAACCGAGTGGATCAATGGTTCTGTTTGAACACTTCTGTAGTACGGGGCGACTGTGCCATGTTAACCGAGTGGATCAATGGTTCTGTTTGAACACTTCTATAGCATGAGGCAACTGTGCCATTTTAACTGAGTGGATCAATGGTTCTGTTTGAACACCTCAGCACTTCTGTAGCACGGGCTGACTGTGCCATGTTAACCGAGTGGATCAATGGTTCTGTTTGAACACCTCAACACTTCTGTAGCACGGGGCGACTGTGCCATGTTAACCGAGTGGATCAATGGTTCTGTTTGAACACTTCTGTAGCACGGGGCGACTGTGCCATGCTAACTGAGTGGGTCAATGGTTCTGTTTGAACACCTCAACACTTCTGTAGCACGGGGCGACTGTGCCATGCTAACTGAGTGGATCAATGGTTCCGTTTGAAAACCTCAAAACTTCTATAGCACGGGGTAACTGTGCCATGTTAACCGAGTGGATCAATGGTTCTGTTTGAACACCTCAACACTTCTGTAGTACGGGCGACTGTGCCATGCTAACTGAGTGGATCAATGGTTCTGTTTGAACACTTCTATAGCACGGGGCGACTGTGCCATGCTAACCGAGTGGATCAATGGTTCTGTTTGAACACTTCTGTAGTACGGGCGACTGGGCCATGCTAACCGAGTGGATCAATGGTTCTGTTTGAACACTTCTATAGTACGGGGCGACTGTGCCATGTTAACCGAGTGGATCAATGGTTCTGTTTGAACACTTCTGTAGCACGGGGCGACTGTGCCATGTTAACCGAGTGGATCAATGGTTCTGTTTGATCACTTCTGTAGTACGGGGCGACTGTGCCATGTTAACCGAGTGGATCAATGGTTCTGTTTGAACACTTCTATAGCACGAGGCGACTGTGCCATGTTAACTGAGTGGATCAATGGTTCTGTTTGAACACCTCAACACTTCTGTAGCACGGGGTGACTGTGCCATGTTAACCGAGTGGATCAATGGTTCTGTTTGAACACCTCAACACTTCTATAGCACGGGGCGACTGTGCCATGTTAACCGAGTGGATCAATGGTTCTGTTTGAACACTTCTGTAGCACGGGGCGACTGTGCCATGCTAACTGAGTGGGTCAATGGTTCTGTTTGAACACCTCAACACTTCTGTAGCACGGGGCGACTGTGCCATGTTAACCGAGTGGATCAATGGTTCTGTTTGAACACTTCTGTAGCACGGGGTGACTGTGCCATGCTAACTGAGTGGATCAATGGTTCTGTTTGAACACCTCAACACTTCTGTAGCACGGGGCGATTGTGCCATGCTAACTGAGTGGATCAATGGTTCCGTTTGAAAACCTCAAAACTTCTATAGCACGGGGCGACTGTGCCATGTTAACTGAGTGGATCAATGGTTCTGTTTGAACACCTCAACACTTCTGTAGCATGGGGCGACTGTGCCATTTTAACTTAGTGGATCAATGGTTCTGTTTGAACACTTCTATAGCACGGGGCGACTGTGCCATGCTAACTGAGTGGATCAATGGTTCTGTTTGAACACTTCTGTAGTACGGGCGACTGTGCCATGCTAACTGAGTGGGTCAATGGTTCGGTTTGAACATTTCTGTAGTACGGGGCGACTGTGCCATGTTAACTGAGTGGATCAATGGTTCTGTTTGAACACTTCTGTAGTACGGGGCGACTGTGCCATGTTAACCGAGTGGATCAATGGTTCTGTTTGAACACTTCTATAGCACGGGGCGACTGTGCCATGCTAACCGAGTGGATCAATGGTTCTGTTTGAACACTTCTATAGCACGGGGCGACTGTGCCATCCTAACTGAGTGGATCAATGGTTCTGTTTGAACACCTCAACACTTCTGTAGCACGGGGTGACTGTGCCATGCTGAGTGGATCAATGGTTCTGTTTGATCACTTCTGTAGTACGGGGCGACTGTGCCATGTTAACCGAGTGGATCAATGGTTCTGTTTGAACACTTCTATAGCACGAGGCGACTGTGCCATGTTAACTGAGTGGATCAATGGTTCTGTTTGAACACCTCAACACTTCTGTAGCACGGGGTGACTGTGCCATGTTAACCGAGTGGATCAATGGTTCTGTTTGAACACCTCAACACTTCTATAGCACGGGGCGACTGTGCCATGTTAACCGAGTGGATCAATGGTTCTGTTTGAACACTTCTGTAGCACGGGGCGACTGTGCCATGCTAACTGAGTGGGTCAATGGTTCTGTTTGAACACCTCAACACTTCTGTAGCACGGGGCGACTGTGCCATGTTAACCGAGTGGATCAATGGTTCTGTTTGAACACTTCTGTAGCACGGGGTGACTGTGCCATGCTAACTGAGTGGATCAATGGTTCTGTTTGAACACCTCAACACTTCTGTAGCACGGGGCGATTGTGCCATGCTAACTGAGTGGATCAATGGTTCCGTTTGAAAACCTCAAAACTTCTATAGCACGGGGCGACTGTGCCATGTTAACTGAGTGGATCAATGGTTCTGTTTGAACACCTCAACACTTCTGTAGCATGGGGCGACTGTGCCATTTTAACTTAGTGGATCAATGGTTCTGTTTGAACACTTCTATAGCACGGGGCGACTGTGCCATGCTAACTGAGTGGATCAATGGTTCTGTTTGAACACTTCTGTAGTACGGGCGACTGTGCCATGCTAACTGAGTGGGTCAATGGTTCGGTTTGAACATTTCTGTAGTACGGGGCGACTGTGCCATGTTAACTGAGTGGATCAATGGTTCTGTTTGAACACTTCTGTAGTACGGGGCGACTGTGCCATGTTAACCGAGTGGATCAATGGTTCTGTTTGAACACTTCTATAGCACGGGGCGACTGTGCCATGCTAACCGAGTGGATCAATGGTTCTGTTTGAACACTTCTGTAGTACGGGGCGACTGTGCCATGTTAACCGAGTGGATCAATGGTTCTGTTTGAACACTTCTATAGCACGGGGCGACTGTGCCAAGCTAACCGAGTGGATCAATGGTTCTGTTTGAACACCTCAACACTTCTATAGCACGGGGCGACTGTGCCATGTTAACTGAGTGGATCAATGGTTCTGTTTGAACACTTCTGTAGTACGGGCGACTGTGCCATGCTAACCGAGTGGATCAATGGTTCTGTTTGAACACCTCAACACTTCTATAGCACGGGGCGACTGTGCCATGTTAACTGAGTGGATCAATGGTTCTGTTTGAACACTTCTGTAGTACGGGCGACTGTGCCATGCTAACCGAGTGGATCAATGGTTCTGTTTGAACACTTCTGTAGTACGGGGCGACTGTGCCATGTTAACCGAGTGGATCAATGGTTCTGTTTGAACACTTCTGTAGCACGGGGTGACTGTGCCATGCTAACTGAGTGGATCAATGGTTCTGTTTGAACACCTCAACACTTCTATAGCACGGGGTGACTGTGCCATGTTAACCGAGTGGATCAATGGTTCTGTTTGAACACTTCTATAGCACGGGGCGACTGTGCCATCCTAACTGAGTGGATCAATGGTTCTGTTTGAACACCTCAACACTTCTGTAGCACGGGGTGACTGTGCCATGCTGAGTGGATGAATGGTTCTGTTTGAACACTTCTGTAGTACGGGGCGACTGTGCCATGCTAACCAAGTGGATCAATGGTTCTGTTTGAACACTTCTGTAGCACGGGGCGACTGTGCCATGCTAACTGAGTGGATCAATGGTTCTGTTTGAACACTTCCATAGTACGGGGCGACTGTGCCATTCTAACCGAGTGCATCAATGGTTCTGTTTGAACACTTCTATAGCACGGGGCGACTGTGCCATGCTAACTGAGTGGATCAATGGTTCTGTTTGAACACCTCAACACTTCTGTAGCACAGGGCGATTGTGCCATGCTAACCGAATGGATCAATGGTTCTGTTTGAACACTTCTGTAGTACGGGGCGACTGTGCCATGCTAACCAAGTGGATCAATAGTTCTGTTTGAACACTTCTGTAGTACGGGGCGACTGTGCCATGTTAACCGAGTGGATCAATGGTTCTGTTTGAATACTTCTATAGCACGAGGCGACTGTGCCATTTTAACTGAGTGGATCAATGGTTCTGTTTGAACACCTCAGCACTTCTGTAGCACGGGGTGACTGTGCCATGTTAACCGAGTGGATCAATGGTTCTGTTTGAACACCTCAACACTTCTATAGCACGGGGCGACTGTGCCATGTTAACCGAGTGCATCAATGGTTCTGTTTGAACACTTCTGTAGCACGGGGCGACTGTGCCATGCTAACTGAGTGGATCAATGGTTCCGTTTGAAAACCTCAAAACTTCTATAGCACGGGGTGACTGTGCCATGTTAACCGAGTGGATCAATGGTTCTGTTTGAACACCTCAACACTTCTGTAGTACGGGCGACTGTGCCATGCTAACTGAGTGGATCAATGGTTCTGTTTGAACACTTCTGTAGTACGGGCGACTGTGCCATGTTAACCGAGTGGATCAATGGTTCTGTTTGAACACTTCTGTAGTACGGGGCGACTGTGCCATGTTAACCGAGTGGATCAATGGTTCTGTTTGAACACTTCTGTAGTACGGGCGACTGTGCCATGTTAACCGAGTGGATCAATGGTTCTGTTTGAACACTTCTGTAGTACGGGGCGACTGTGCCATGTTAACCGAGTGGATCAATGGTTCTGTTTGAACACTTCTATAGCACGAGGCGACTGTGCCATGTTAACTGAGTGGATCAATGGTTCTGTTTGAACACCTCAACACTTCTGTAGCACGGGGCGACTGTGCCATGCTAACTGAGTGGATCAATGGTTCCGTTTGAAAACCTCAACACTTCTATAGCACGGGGCGACTGTGCCATTTTAACCGAGTGGATCAATGGTTCTGTTTGAACACCTCAACACTTCTATAGTACGGGGCGACTGTGCCATGTTAACCGAGTGGATCAATGGTTCTGTTTGAATACTTCTGTAGCACCGGGCGACTGTGCCATGCTAACTGAGTGGGTCAATGGTTCTGTTTGAACACCTCAACACTTCTGTAGCACGGGGCGACTGTGCCATGTTAACCGAGTGGATCAATGGTTCTGTTTGAACACTTCTGTAGCACGGGGTGACTGTGCCATGCTAACTGAGTGGATCAATGGTTCTGTTTGAACACCTCAACACTTCTGTAGCACGGGGCGATTGTGCCATGCTGAGTGGATCAATGGTTCCGTTTGAAAACCTCAAAACTTCTATAGCACGGGGTGACTGTGCCATGTTAACCGAGTGGATCAATGGTTCTGTTTGAACACCTCAACACTTCTGTAGTACGGGCGACTGTGCCATGCTAACTGAGTGGATCAATGGTTCTGTTTGAACACTTCTATAGCACGGGGCGACTGTGCCATGCTAACTGAGTGGATCAATGGTTCTGTTTGAACACTTCTGTAGCATGGGGTGACTGTGCCATGCTAACTGAGTGGATCAATGGTTCTGTTTGAACACTTCTGTAGTACGGGGCGACTGTGCCATGCTAACCGAGTGGATCAATGGTTCTGTTTGAACACTTCTGTAGCACGGGGCGACTGTGCCATCCTAACTGAGTCAATGGTTCTGTTTGAACACCTCAACACTTCTGTAGCACGGGGCGACTGTGCCATGCTAACCGAGTGGATCAATGGTTCTGTTTGAACACTTCTGTAATACGGGGCGACTGTGCCATGCTAACCGAGTGGATCAATGGTTCTGTTTGAACACTTCTATAGCACGGGGCCACTGTGCCATGCTAACTGAGTGGATCAATGGTTCTGTTTGAACACCTCAACACTTCTGTAGTACGGGGCGACTGTGCCATGCTATCTGAGTGGATCAATGGTTCTGTTTGAACACTTCTGTAACACGGGGCGACCGTGCCATGCTATCTGAGTGGGTCAATGGTTCTGTTTGAACACCTCAGCACTTCTGTAGCACGGGCTGACTGTGCCATGTTAACCGAGTGGATCAATGGTTCTGTTTGAACACCTCAACACTTCTGTAGCACGGGGCGACTGTGCCATGTTAACCGAGTGGATCAATGGTTCTGTTTGAACACTTCTGTAGCACGGGGCGACTGTGCCATGCTAACTGAGTGGGTCAATGGTTCTGTTTGAACACCTCAACACTTCTGTAGCACGGGGCGACTGTGCCATGCTAACTGAGTGGATCAATGGTTCCGTTTGAAAACCTCAAAACTTCTATAGCACGGGGTGACTGTGCCATGTTAACCGAGTGGATCAATGGTTCTGTTTGAACACCTCAACACTTCTGTAGTACGGGCGACTGTGCCATGCTAACTGAGTGGATCAATGGTTCTGTTTGAACATTTCTATAGCACGGGGCGACTGTGCCATGTTAACCGAGTGGATCAATGGTTCTGTTTGAACACTTCTGTAGTACGGGCGACTGGGCCATGCTAACCGAGTGGATCAATGGTTCTGTTTGAACACTTCTGTAGTACGGGGCGACTGTGCCATGTTAACCGAGTGGATCAATGGTTCTGTTTGAACACTTCTGTAGCACGGGGCGACTGTGCCATGTTAACCGAGTGGATCAATGGTTCTGTTTGAACACTTCTGTAGTACGGGGCGACTGTGCCATGTTAACCGAGTGGATCAATGGTTCTGTTTGAACACTTTTATAGCACGAGGCGACTGTGCCATGTTAACTGAGTGGATCAATGGTTCTGTTTGAACACCTCAACACTTCTGTAGCACGGGGCGACTGTGCCATGCTAACTGAGTGGATCAATGGTTCCGTTTGAAAACCTCAACACTTCTATAGCACGGGGCGACTGTGCCATTTTAACTGAGTGGATCAATGGTTCTGTTTGAACACCTCAACACTTCTGTAGCACGGGGTGACTGTGCCATGTTAACCGAGTGGATCAATGGTTCTGTTTGAACACCTCAACACTTCTATAGCACCGGGCGACTGTGCCATGTTAACCGAGTGGATCAATGGTTCTGTTTGAATACTTCTGTAGCACGGGGCGACTGTGCCATGCTAACTGAGTGGGTCAATGGTTCTGTTTGAACACCTCAACACTTCTGTAGCACGGGGCGACTGTGCCATGTTAACCGAGTGGATCAATGGTTCTGTTTGAACACTTCTGTAGCACGGGGTGACTGTGCCATGCTAACTGAGTGGATCAATGGTTCTGTTTGAACACCTCAACACTTCTGTAGCACGGGGCGATTGTGCTATGCTAACTGAGTGGATCAATGGTTCCGTTTGAAAACCTCAAAACTTCTATAGCACGGGGCGACTGTGCCATGTTAACTGAGTGGATCAATGGTTCTGTTTGAACACCTCAACACTTCTGTAGCATGGGGCGACTGTGCCATTTTAACTTAGTGGATCAATGGTTCTGTTTGAACACTTCTATAGCACGGGGCGACTGTGCCATGCTAACTGAGTGGATCAATGGTTCTGTTTGAACACTTCTGTAGTACGGGCGACTGTGCCATGCTGAGTGGGTCAATGGTTCTGTTTGAACATTTCTGTAGTACGGGGCGACTGTGCCATGTTAACTGAGTGGATCAATGGTTCTGTTTGAACACTTCTGTAGTACGGGGCGACTGTGCCATGTTAACCGAGTGGATCAATGGTTCTGTTTGAACACTTCGATAGCACGGGGCGACTGTGCCATGCTAACCGAGTGGATCAATGGTTCTGTTTGAACACTTCTGTAGTACGGGGCGACTGTGCCATGTTAACCGAGTGGATCAATGGTTCTGTTTGAACACTTCTATAGCACGGGGCGACTGTGCCATGCTAACCGAGTGGATCAATGGTTCTGTTTGAACACATCAACACTTCTATAGCACGGGGCGACTGTGCCATGTTAACTGAGTGGATCAATGGTTCTGTTTGAACACTTCTGTAGTACGGGCGACTGTTGTTAGGCAGAAACCTGTGCAGTTCCCTTGGGGAACACTGCAAAAGATTTAAGACTACAGGTAGAGCAGTAAACCCCTTTGGTAGCAGTCTGTACCACCCAGATTTACCTGGTAGCTGTGGCTGAGCAGTCAGACTTCTCTCAAGAAGAGTTTAGCAGTATGCAGAGTATACACAATATGTACCAACATACAATAGCACAAGCAAACACTGACCAGAGCTTGGTTTCAAAAGTATATAGTTATTTATTTAAAATACACATAAGTTAAAAAAAACACTCTAGCAAAGAATAGGGTAAAAACACTTCAACACAGTTATAATGAAAGTAGATTCAATCCTTTCTCCTATCTAGACAACTCTAGGTTAACACCACTTAATTAAAACAGAGGTGAGTGCTTAACGTTAGATGACACTCTAGTAGTTTCCAAGAAAGGGAGAGAAAAAGCAGAAATAGGTTAGACACACCACTCTAAGGTCCAGAACACTTGCAATAGGCTCAAAGAAGCACAAAGTCACAGGTGAGCAAAAGTCACTAGGCAGGGCCCACTCTTAGAGTAGCCGGAGCGAAAATGTGCCCAAGATCACACTGTTAGTTAGAGATTCAAAGTCTTGCAAAGAGTCGAAAAGAGTTTAGAGTGGCTCAGAAAGTTTAGCCAAAGTGTCCCAGGCACTCCCAGGTTCGAAAGCCGGGGACTAAATCTACCCCGTACAGTCGGTGGCAAGGGAAGCCAGGCGGAACACAGTACCTTAAGCGGAAAGGATCCTCCAGCGGTGGCAGTTGTTCCAGGCAGTGGCAGCAGGGCTCGACGTCGGTCAGGGGAGAAGAAGTTCTCGCTGAAGAGCAGAAGAAGAGGGTCGTTGCACTGCCCGGGAAGAAACCAGCCGCGGAGTCCTCCGGTTAAAGGGTTGGTACCGACTTTCGCGGTATGGGGGTAAAGTGTGGTATTCCGGATGCCGGGGTGCTTGGCACGGGCAAGGCGGCCACGAGATACCTCAAAGAACGGAAAGAAGGCGAAAACTGGTTGTCCCCACCAGTCAAGGGAAGGAGCCACTCCGTTAAGAGTTCTCCTCGGTCGTCGGGAAAAAGTGGTGAGACGGTTCAGCAGGGCTCCACCGGGTGGTGTCGTCGAAGCAGGTCGGCTCAGCTCTTCCCTCGTCGGATTCTTGGTCCTGTGGCGACTTCTGAAGTCCCAGTCCCCAAAGCCCTGCTTTTATGCAGCAAACCCCCATTCACCCAGCCTAGCTGTCACTCAAACATGCTAAGTGGTGAGCCGGGCGGCTCACCACTTGGGCCAATCAGGACGGAGTGCGACTTGAGTTACCAAGGTAACTCAGTCCAGGGTGCCTAAATCCCCCTCCACCCCTCCTAAGTACCCCAGACAGAGTGGCACCACTTTGGAGGGCTTCTGTGGAGAAGCCCGCCAAAAGTGGAACAAAGGGCTCCACTTTGGGTCAGAGTTACAGAGGCGAACACCAACGCCATTTTAGAATCAAGTTTTTGGCAAAAAGTCCCAACCGGAGTTATAAAAATAAATATATAAACCGGCGGTATGTTTAAGGCTATCGTAAATAAATAATTAAATGTGTTAGCCTAAAACAATGGGAAATCCCATAGGGAAATATTCGCGGTCGAATATAAAAAGTAGTTTCCACTGCCACCAGCCAAAACTCGATCAGGGGGGACGGCGACGTGCCCCCTCGACTAACAGACCCTGGGGCAATCGAATTGCCCCAGCCAGTACGTCCACAATATGATGGTTTGTACTGGTTCTGTTCAGGATTCAAGACTAGCAAAGTCTTTGGTGACTTTACATGCCCTGGGAGACAGTAGTCAGTCCCAGGGTATGGAGACTATGTTGGGGAGTGTCTAGGACACCCCTGGGTCACGGCACAGAGGGTGCTGTGTGACCCACATCACAAAAATACATGAGGCCCTATGGAGTAAAAGACCCCATAGCCCATTCAACACAAGGTTTGTCCAAGATAACACAGTTCAACATGTCCAAGAGTGAGGGTAAAAGAGTCTCACTCTTGGCAGGAGAAAAAAAAGAACCCCAGAAATCCAGCAAAGCTGCTGGGGGACTCACTAGGTAGGGAAATTCAGCCTAAACAGAGAATTCTCCCTAACACTCGCCCCCCCCAGACTAAGGGACAGGAGGATTTAATCCACTCCTGGATGAACCTCATACCTCTAGTCGATGATATACATCCTAGAGAGTCCATCAGCATTTTGATGGTGACACCTTGACCTATGTTCAATGGAGAACTCAAAGGTTTTCTTCTGCAAGCTAACGGACCTACAGACCCTTTGAGGAACATCAGTCTTTTTGTTATAGGGGATCTGGTTGACCAGTCCCTCAGAAGTTGGTACAACTTCTGAACCTAGGTTAGGCTTTTTGAAGGGGTCCTTATAAAGGATTCCCTTAGATCTAGAGGGGCCTCCAAGGTTCCTCACCACCTCTCTTGTGGGAGCAGGTTGGGTCTTAGGCCTCTTGGTTGGAGGGGTTGGGGTTAGGCAATGCACCTGCTTCCCCTTCCTCTTAGATCTACCCTTACCTATTTTAGGAGTTTCCCCCCTAATATTAGGATTTGAGTTGGGGTCTTCAGTAGAAGGTCCAACAGTCTGAAGGTTTTTGGCCTTAGACTTTTCTTTTCTGGTTTTCCACCAGCACTGAGAATTACCAGTTCTCTCAGGTCCAGATAGGGGCCTAGTTGGTCTATCCACCTCTTCCTCAGAAGCAGGGGGAGTCAGAGACTCTGAGACTAGGGGAACAATGATGGAGCTTGGTTGGGGCTCCCATGTTCCTAGCATACTATCCTGAAAGGTGCCTGGGTCAGAGGTCAACTTACTAAACCCAGGGCTTGTAGTGGGGTTCTCAGTAGAGGGTCCCACAGGCTTAGAAGGGTCCTTCAAGGTAGCCTGTCTAGCCAATTTGGTTAAGTTCTGCTTCTCCATACTGGGAGGCCTGGGGGTATGTGACACTACTCCTAGAGTTCTTAGGTCATTCCCCAACAGGACCTTCCCAGGTACCTCAGTCTGAACACTGACAGGGATCCTCACTGTCATGTTGTTACACTGAATGAGGGCTGGTAGAATAGGAACCATTTGGACAGGGCCTCCAGACATCTTAGTGGGACCTTTGGGTGCTTTGGCCACATCCTCAGGTTGAAAGAAGCTTTCATCCACTACTGTTCTGCTGGCCCCAGTGTCTCTCCTGGCAGGAGTATCCTGGCCATTGACAAGAACACTGTCCACATAATACACCTTAGAGTTAACAGGTAGGGAGTTATACACAACCCTATTCTGGGGACTAACCAGACCCATAGGCTCTAAGTTTACAGTTGCTTGAAGACCCAAGGGTTCTTCAGCAAAGAGTTCAAAGTGGGCACTAGCCATCTGTACTTCATCCTCAGGAGTGAAGGCTAAGGAGACTGTGCTGATCCCTGCAGGTTTACCCTTGCACTTGGGATCTCCTTTGATATGGTCAGTACCCTGACAGACATAGCATTGTCCAAATGCTCTCTGGAAGGGTGGCTTGTGCTGACCTCCTTCTGGCTTGTGGCCAGAAGGTACAGTAGCCTGACTAGGTTTCCCATGTGGCTTACCCTGGTTATTTTGTGGTTTGGGGCCCTCTTTGGGATAGGAATTATTAGAATTCTCTTTGGAGTCCTTTTTAGACTGTTTCTCCCCATCCTTCTTCTGAGTTACCCCAGAATCCTTGTGAGTGGCCCTGTTGGCAACCCACAAGTCAGCAGCCTTAGCTAGTTTCCGGGAATCCAATTCCCTGGAATCAGCCAAGTGTTGTCTGAGCTCAGGAGAGCAGGCATCATAAATAGTCTCCAACATAAACAAATTCTTCATACCTTCATAAGTGTTCACCTTGTAACCCTTAATCCATCCCTCTAAGTTTTTCAAACATTCACTCACCCAGGTAGCCCAAGGGGTACCATCATGCTTTTTGAGGTTCCTAAACCTCTTAAGATACTGGGAAGGGGTCTTCCCAAACCTAGCTATCAAAGCTAGTTTCACACATTCATAGTCCTTCCTATCCTCCTCCCCCATCTCCATTACCACATCAGTTGCAACAGGGGGGAGCCTAGAGAACAACCAGGTGAGCAAGTCATTTCCTGTGATGTTCTGGAGCCCATGATTATATTCAAACAGAGACAACCAATCCAACACATCCAACTTAGGCTCATACATACCAACCAATTCTTTAGGCATCCGGGGTCTTTTAGGACTGGAACTTCTAGAGGAGCCAGAGAGAGAAGCATTCTCAACAGATAATTTCTTCATTTCTAAGTCATACTTGAGCTCCATTTCCCTTAGCCTTAATTCTTTGTCAGTTTGAGCATTAAGTTTCTTATACTCCAATTCTAGCTTCATTTTCTCCAGTTCAAAGTACTGAGGACTAAATGTGGGACCTGGTAAAGGTCCAGTAGGTACAGCAGGTAGAGCAGGCAGAGGCCTAGGGGGGACAGTTACAACAGCCTCACCCTCCTCTTCTGACTCTTCCTCAGAAACATCAACATTTTGCTCCATGTTAGCTTCAACACTGTCATCTACAGTTGCTGGAGTGGTAGGTTCCTCTGAACCATCACCCAGACTTTGGTTAGCTAACAATCTTTCAATCAGCTCCATTTTCTTGCCCTTAGTCAGGAGATCCTTATGTTTACAGAGCACTCTTAAACAATCAGCAGTTTTGGCTGCAAGGGACTCTTGACTATAGCTTTCTATAACTGACATGTTAGAGGTTTTACTTTTTCAGTGCTAAGCTTTGTGGTTAGTTGCACTAAGGTATCTAAAGCACAATAAAATGTATACTCAATACAAATCCCACCGCTGTACACCAGTGTTAGGCAGAAACCTGTGCAGTTCCCTTGGGGAACACTGCAAAAGATTTAAGACTACAGGTAGAGCAGTAAACCCCTTTGGTAGCAGTCTGTACCACCCAGATTTACCTGGTAGCTGTGGCTGAGCAGTCAGACTTCTCTCAAGAAGAGTTTAGCAGTATGCAGAGTATACACAATATGTACCAACATACAATAGCACAAGCAAACACTGACCAGAGCTTGGTTTCAAAAGTATATAGTTATTTATTTAAAATACACATAAGTTAAAAAAAAACACTCTAGCAAAGAATAGGGTAAAAACACTTCAACACAGTTATAATGAAAGTAGATTCAATCCTTTCTCCTATCTAGACAACTCTAGGTTAACACCACTTAATTAAAACAGAGGTGAGTGCTTAACGTTAGATGACACTCTAGTAGTTTCCAAGAAAGGGAGAGAAAAAGCAGAAATAGGTTAGACACACCACTCTAAGGTCCAGAACACTTGCAATAGGCTCAAAGAAGCACAAAGTCACAGGTGAGCAAAAGTCACTAGGCAGGGCCCACTCTTAGAGTAGCCGGAGCGAAAATGTGCCCAAGATCACACTGTTAGTTAGAGATTCAAAGTCTTGCAAAGAGTCGAAAAGAGTTTAGAGTGGCTCAGAAAGTTTAGCCAAAGTGTCCCAGGCACTCCCAGGTTCGAAAGCCGGGGACTAAATCTACCCCGTACAGTCGGTGGCAAGGGAAGCCAGGCGGAACACAGTACCTTAAGCGGAAAGGATCCTCCAGCGGTGGCAGTTGTTCCAGGCAGTGGCAGCAGGGCTCGACGTCGGTCAGGGGAGAAGAAGTTCTCGCTGAAGAGCAGAAGAAGAGGGTCGTTGCACTGCCCGGGAAGAAACCAGCCGCGGAGTCCTCCGGTTAAAGGGTTGGTACCGACTTTCGCGGTATGGGGGTAAAGTGTGGTATTCCGGATGCCGGGGTGCTTGGCACGGGCAAGGCGGCCACGAGATACCTCAAAGAACGGAAAGAAGGCGAAAACTGGTTGTCCCCACCAGTCAAGGGAAGGAGCCACTCCGTTAAGAGTTCTCCTCGGTCGTCGGGAAAAAGTGGTGAGACGGTTCAGCAGGGCTCCACCGGGTGGTGTCGTCGAAGCAGGTCGGCTCAGCTCTTCCCTCGTCGGATTCTTGGTCCTGTGGCGACTTCTGAAGTCCCAGTCCCCAAAGCCCTGCTTTTATGCAGCAAACCCCCATTCACCCAGCCTAGCTGTCACTCAAACATGCTAAGTGGTGAGCCGGGCGGCTCACCACTTGGGCCAATCAGGACGGAGTGCGACTTGAGTTACCAAGGTAACTCAGTCCAGGGTGCCTAAATCCCCCTCCACCCCTCCTAAGTACCCCAGACAGAGTGGCACCACTTTGGAGGGCTTCTGTGGAGAAGCCCGCCAAAAGTGGAACAAAGGGCTCCACTTTGGGTCAGAGTTACAGAGGCGAACACCAACGCCATTTTAGAATCAAGTTTTTGGCAAAAAGTCCCAACCGGAGTTATAAAAATAAATATATAAACCGGCGGTATGTTTAAGGCTATCGTAAATAAATAATTAAATGTGTTAGCCTAAAACAATGGGAAATCCCATAGGGAAATATTCGCGGTCGAATATAAAAAGTAGTTTCCACTGCCACCAGCCAAAACTCGATCAGGGGGGACGGCGACGTGCCCCCTCGACTAACAGACCCTGGGGCAATCGAATTGCCCCAGCCAGTACGTCCACAATATGATGGTTTGTACTGGTTCTGTTCAGGATTCAAGACTAGCAAAGTCTTTGGTGACTTTACATGCCCTGGGAGACAGTAGTCAGTCCCAGGGTATGGAGTCTATGTTGGGGAGTCCCTAGGACACCCCTGGGTCACGGCACAGAGGGTGCTGTGTGACCCACATCACAAAAATACATGAGGCCCTATGGAGTAAAAGACCCCATAGCCCATTCAACACAAGGTTTGTCCAAGATAACACAGTTCAACATGTCCAAGAGTGAGGGTAAAAGAGTCTCACTCTTGGCAGGAGAAAAAAAAGAACCCCAGAAATCCAGCAAAGCTGCTGGGGGACTCACTAGGTAGGGAAATTCAGCCTAAACAGAGAATTCTCCCTAACAACTGTGCCATGCTAACCGAGTGGATCAATGGTTCTGTTTGAACACTTCTGTAGTACGGGCGACTGTGCCATGCTAACCGAGTGGATCAATGGTTCTGTTTGAACACTTCTGTAGTACGGGGCGACTGTGCCATGCTAACCAAGTGGATCAATGGTTCTGTTTGAACACTTCTGTAGTACGGGGCGACTGTGCCATGCTAACCGAGTGGGTCAATGGTTCTGTTTGAACACCTCAACACTTCTGTAGCACGGGGCGACTGTGCCATGTTAACCGAGTGGATCAATGGTTCTGTTTGAACACTTCTGTAGCACGGGGTGACTGTGCCATGCTAACTGAGTGGATCAATGGTTCTGTTTGAACACCTCAACACTTCTATAGCACGGGGTGACTGTGCCATGTTAACCGAGTGGATCAATGGTTCTGTTTGAACACTTCTATAGCACGGGGCGACTGTGCCATCCTAACTGAGTGGATCAATGGTTCTGTTTGAACACCTCAACACTTCTGTAGCACGGGGTGACTGTGCCATGCTGAGTGGATGAATGGTTCTGTTTGAACACTTCTGTAGTACGGGGCGACTGTGCCATGCTAACCAAGTGGATCAATGGTTCTGTTTGAACACTTCTGTAGCACGGGGCGACTGTGCCATGCTAACTGAGTGGATCAATGGTTCTGTTTGAACACCTCAACACTTCTGTAGCACGGGGCGATTGTGCCATGCTAACCGAATGGATCAATGGTTCTGTTTGAACACTTCTGTAGCACGGGGCGATTGTGCCATGCTAACCGAATGGATCAATGGTTCTGTTTGAACACTTCTGTAGTACGGGGCGACTGTGCCATGTTAACCGAGTGGATCAATGGTTCTGTTTGAACACTTCTGTAGTACGGGGCGACTGTGCCATGTTAACCGAGTGGATCAATGGTTCTGTTTGAACACTTCTGTAGCACGGGGCGACTGTGCCATGCTAACTGAGTGGGTCAATGGTTCTGTTTGAACACCTCAACACTTCTGTAGCACGGGGCGACTGTGCCATGCTAACTGAGTGGATCAATGGTTCCGTTTGAAAACCTCAAAACTTCTATAGCACGGGGTGACTGTGCCATGTTAACCGAGTGGATCAATGGTTCTGTTTGAACACCTCAACACTTCTGTAGTACGGGCGACTGTGCCATGCTAACTGAGTGGATCAATGGTTCTGTTTGAACACTTCTATAGCACGGGGCGACTGTGCCATGTTAACCGAGTGGATCAATGGTTCTGTTTGAACACCTCAACACTTCTATAGCACGGGGTGACTGTGCCATGTTAACCGAGTGGATCAATGGTTCTGTTTGAACACCTCAACACTTCTGTAGTACGGGCGACTGTGCCATGATAACTGAGTGGATCAATGGTTCTGTTTGAACACTTCTATAGCACGGGGCGACTGTGCCATCCTAACTGAGTGGATCAATGGTTCTGTTTGAACACCTCAACACTTCTGTAGCACGGGGTGACTGTGCCATGCTAACCGAGTGGATCAATGGTTCTGTTTGAACACTTCTGTAGCACGGGGCGACTGTGCCATGCTAACTGAGTGGATCAATGGTTCTGTTTGAACACTTCCATAGTACGGGGCGACTGTGCCATTCTAACCGAGTGCATCAATGGTTCTGTTTGAACACTTCTGTAGTACCGGGCGACTGTGCCATGCTAACCAAGTGGATCAATAGTTCTGTTTGAACACTTCTGTAGTACGGGGCGACTGTGCCATGTTAACCGAGTGGATCAATGGTTCTGTTTGAACACTTCTGTAGTACGGGGCGACTGTGCCATGTTAACCGAGTGGATCAATGGTTCTGTTTGAACACTTCTATAGCACGAGGCGACACTGCCATTTTAACTGAGTGGATCAATGGTTCTGTTTGAACACCTCAGCACTTCTGTAGCACGGGCTGACTGTGCCATGTTAACCGAGTGGATCAATGGTTCTGTTTGAACACCTCAACACTTCTGTAGCACGGGGCGACTGTGCCATGTTAACCGAGTGGATCAATGGTTCTGTTTGAACACTTCTGTAGCACGGGGCGACTGTGCCATGCTAACTGAGTGGGTCAATGGTTCTGTTTGAACACCTCAACACTTCTGTAGCACGGGGCGACTGTGCCATGCTAACTGAGTGGATCAATGGTTCCGTTTGAAAACCTCAAAACTTCTATAGCACGGGGTAACTGTGCCATGTTAACCGAGTGGATCAATGGTTCTGTTTGAACATCTCAACACTTCTGTAGTACGGGCGACTGTGCCATGCTAACTGAGTGGATCAATGGTTCTGTTTGAACACTTCTATAGCACGGGGCGACTGTGCCATGTTAACCGAGTGGATCAATGGTTCTGTTTGAACACTTCTGTAGTACGGGCGACTGGGCCATGCTAACCGAGTGGATCAATGGTTCTGTTTGAACACTTCTGTAGTACGGGGCGACTGTGCCATGTTAACCGAGTGGATCAATGGTTCTGTTTGAACACTTCTGTAGCACGGGGCGACTGTGCCATGTTAACCGAGTGGATCAATGGTTCTGTTTGAACACTTCTGTAGTACGGGGCGACTGTGCCATGTTAACCGAGTGGATCAATGGTTCTGTTTGAACACTTCTATAGCACGAGGCGACTGTGCCATGTTAACTGAGTGGATCAATGGTTCTGTTTGAACACCTCAACACTTCTGTAGCACGGGGCGAATGTGCCATGCTAACTGAGTGGATCAATGGTTCCGTTTGAAAACCTCAACACTTCTATAGCACGGGGCGACTGTGCCATTTTAACTGAGTGGATCAATGGTTCTGTTTGAACACCTCAACACTTCTGTAGCACGGGGTGACTGTGCCATGTTAACTGAGTGGATCAATGGTTCTGTTTGAACACCTCAACACTTCTGTAGCACGGGGCGAATGTGCCATGCTAACTGAGTGGATCAATGGTTCCGTTTGAAAACCTCAACACTTCTATAGCACGGGGCGACTGTGCCATTTTAACTGAGTGGATCAATGGTTCTGTTTGAACACCTCAACACTTCTGTAGCACGGGGTGACTGTGCCATGTTAACCGAGTGGATCAATGGTTCTGTTTGAACACCTCAACACTTCTATAGCACGGGGCGACTGTGCCATGTTAACCGAGTGGATCAATGGTTCTGTTTGAACACTTCTGTAGCACGGGGCGACTGTGCCATGCTAACTGAGTGGGTCAATGGTTCTGTTTGAACACCTCAACACTTCTGTAGCACGGGGCGACTGTGCCATGTTAACCGAGTGGATCAATGGTTCTGTTTGAACACTTCTGTAGCACGGGGTGACTGTGCCATGCTAACTGAGTGGATCAATGGTTCTGTTTGAACACCTCAACACTTCTGTAGCACGGGGCGATTGTGCCATGCTAACTGAGTGGATCAATGGTTCCGTTTGAAAACCTCAAAACTTCTCTAGCACGGGGCGACTGTGCCATGTTAACTGAGTGGATCAATGGTTCTGTTTGAACACCTCAACACTTCTATAGCACGGGGTGACTGTGCCATTTTAACCGAGTGGATCAATGGTTCTGTTTGAACACTTCTATAGCACGGGGCGACTGTGCCATCCTAACTGAGTGGATCAATGGTTCTGTTTGAACACCTCAACACTTCTGTAGCACGGGGTGACTGTGCCATGCTGAGTGGATGAATGGTTCTGTTTGAACACTTCTGTAGTACGGGGCGACTGTGCCATGCTAACCAAGTGGATCAATGGTTCTGTTTGAACACTTCTGTAGCACGGGGCGACTGTGCCATGCTAACTGAGTGGATCAATGGTTCTGTTTGAACACTTCCATAGTACGGGGCGACTGTGCCATTCTAACCGAGTGCATCAATGGTTCTGTTTGAACACTTCTATAGCACGGGGCGACTGTGCCATGCTAACTGAGTGGATCAATGGTTCTGTTTGAACACCTCAACACTTCTGTAGCACGGGGCGATTGTGCCATGCTAACCGAATGGATCAATGGTTCTGTTTGAACACTTCTGTAGTACGGGGCGACTGTGCCATGCTAACCAAGTGGATCAATAGTTCTGTTTGAACACTTCTGTAGTACGGGGCGACTGTGCCATGTTAACCGAGTGGATCAATGGTTCTGTTTGAACACTTCTGTAGTACGGGGCGACTGTGCCATGTTAACCGAGTGGATCAATGGTTCTGTTTGAACACTTCTATAGCACGAGGCGACCGTGCCATTTTAACTGAGTGGATCAATGGTTCTGTTTGAACACCTCAGCACTTCTGTAGCACGGGGTGACTGTGCCATGTTAACCGAGTGGATCAATGGTTCTGTTTGAACACCTCAACACTTCTATAGCACGGGGCGACTGTGCCATGTTAACCGAGTGCATCAATGGTTCTGTTTGAACACTTCTGTAGCACGGGGCGACTGTGCCATGCTAACTGAGTGGATCAATGGTTCCGTTTGAAAACCTCAAAACTTCTATAGCACGGGGTGACTGTGCCATGTTAACCGAGTGGATCAATGGTTCTGTTTGAACACCTCAACACTTCTGTAGTACGGGCGACTGTGCCATGCTAACTGAGTGGATCAATGGTTCTGTTTGAACACTTCTGTAGTACGGGCGACTGTGCCATGTTAACCGAGTGGATCAATGGTTCTGTTTGAACACTTCTGTAGCACGGGGCGACTGTGCCATGTTAACCGAGTGGATCAATGGTTCTGTTTGAACACTTCTGTAGTACGGGGCGACTGTGCCATGTTAACCGAGTGGATCAATGGTTCTGTTTGAACACTTCTATAGCACGAGGCGACTGTGCCATGTTAACTGAGTGGATCAATGGTTCTGTTTGAACACCTCAACACTTCTGTAGCACGGGGCGATTGTGCCATGCTAACCGAATGGATCAATGGTTCTGTTTGAACACTTCTGTAGTACGGGGCGACTGTGCCATGCTAACCAAGTAGATCAATAGTTCTGTTTGAACACTTCTGTAGTACGGGGCGACTGTGCCATGTTAACCGAGTGGATCAATGGTTCTGTTTGAACACTTCTGTAGTACGGGGCGACTGTGCCATGTTAACCGAGTGGATCAATGGTTCTGTTTGAACACTTCTATAGCACGAGGCGACTGTGCCATTTTAACTGAGTGGATCAATGGTTCTGTTTGAACACCTCAGCACTTCTGTAGCACGGGGTGACTGTGCCATGTTAACCGAGTGGATCAATGGTTCTGTTTGAACACCTCAACACTTCTATAGCACGGGGCGACTGTGCCATGTTAACCGAGTGGATCAATGGTTCTGTTTGAACACTTCTGTAGCACGGGGCGACTCTGCCATGCTAACTGAGTGGGTCAATGGTTCTGTTTGAACACCTCAACACTTCTGTAGCACGGGGCGACTGTGCCATGCTAACTGAGTGGATCAATGGTTCTGTTTGAAAACCTCAAAACTTCTATAGCACGGGGTGACTGTGCCATGTTAACCGAGTGGATCAATGGTTCTGTTTGAACACCTCAACACTTCTGTAGTACGGGCGACTGTGCCATGCTAACTGAGTGGATCAATGGTTCTGTTTGAACACTTCTGTAGTACGGGCGACTGGGCCATGCTAACCGAGTGGATCAATGGTTCTGTTTGAACACTTCTGTAGTACGGGGCGACTGTGCCATGTTAACCGAGTGGATCAATGGTTCTGTTTGAACACTTCTGTAGCACGGGGCGACTGTGCCATGTTAACCGAGTGGATCCATGGTTCTGTTTGAACACTTCTGTAGTACGGGGCGACTGTGCCATGTTAACCGAGTGGATCAATGGTTCTGTTTGAACACTTCTATAGCACGAGGCGACTGTGCCATGTTAACTGAGTGGATCAATGGTTCTGTTTGAACACCTCAACACTTCTGTAGCACGGGGCGACTGTGCCATGCTAACTGAGTGGATCAATGGTTCCGTTTGAAAACCTCAACACTTCTATAGCACGGGGCGACTGTGCCATTTTAACTGAGTGGATCAATGGTTCTGTTTGAACACCTCAACACTTCTGTAGCACGGGGTGACTGTGCCATGTTAACCGAGTGGATCAATGGTTCTGTTTGAACACCTCAACACTTCTATAGCACGGGGCGACTGTGCCATGTTAACCAAGTGGATCAATGGTTCTGTTTGAACACTTCTGTAGCACGGGGCGACTGTGCCATGCTAACTGAGTGGGTCAATGGTTCTGTTTGAACACCTCAACACTTCTGTAGCACGGGGCGACTGTGCCATGTTAACCGAGTGGATCAATGGTTCTGTTTGAACACTTCTGTAGCACGGGGTGACTGTGCCATGCTAACTGAGTGGATCAATGGTTCTGTTTGAACACCTCAACACTTCTGTAGCACAAGGCGATTGTGCCATGCTAACTGAGTGGATCAATGGTTCCGTTTGAAAACCTCAAAACTTCTATAGCACGGGGTGACTGTGCCATGTTAACCGAGTGGATCAATGGTTCTGTTTGAACACCTCAACACTTCTGTAGTACGGGCGACTGTGCCATGCTAACTGAGTGGATCAATGGTTCTGTTTGAACACTTCTATAGCACGGGGCGACTGTGCCATGCTAACTGAGTGGATCAATGGTTCTGTTTGAACACTTCTGTAGCATGGGGTGACTGTGCCATGCTAACTGAGTGGATCAATGGTTCTGTTTGAACACTTCTGTAGTACGGGGCGACTGTGCCATGCTAACCGAGTAGGATCAATGGTTCTGTTTGAACACTTCTGTAGCACGGGGCGACTGTGCCATCCTAACTGAGTCAATGGTTCTGTTTGAACACCTCAACACTTCTGTAGCACGGGGCGACTGTGCCATGCTAACCGAGTGGATCAATGGTTCTGTTTGAACACTTCTGTAGTACGGGGTGACTGTGCCATGCTAACCGAGTGGATCAATGGTTCTGTTTGAACACTTCTATAGCACGGGGCGACTGTGCCATGCTAACCGAGTGGATCAATGGTTCTGTTTGAACACTTCTGTAGTACGGGGCGACTGTGCCATGTTAACCGAGTGGATCAATGGTTCTGTTTGAACACTTCTGTAGCACGGGGCGACTGTGCCATGTTAACCGAGTGGATCAATGGTTCTGTTTGAACACTTCTGTAGTACGGGGCGACTGTGCCATGTTAACCGAGTGGATCAATGGTTCTGTTTGAACACTTCTATAGCACGAGGCGACTGTGCCATGTTAACTGAGTGGATCAATGGTTCTGTTTGAACACCTCAACACTTCTGTAGCACGGGGCGACTGTGCCATGCTAACTGAGTGGATCAATGGTTCCGTTTGAAAACCTCAACACTTCTATAGCACGGGGCGACTGTGCCATTTTAACTGAGTGGATCAATGGTTCTGTTTGAACACCTCAACACTTCTGTAGCACGGGGTGACTGTGCCATGTTAACCGAGTGGATCAATGGTTCTGTTTGAACACCTCAACACTTCTATAGCACCGGGCGACTGTGCCATGTTAACCGAGTGGATCAATGGTTCTGTTTGAACACTTCTGTAGCACGGGGCGACTGTGCCATGCTAACTGAGTGGGTCAATGGTTCTGTTTGAACACCTCAACACTTCTGTAGCACGGGGCGACTGTGCCATGTTAACCGAGTGGATCAATGGTTCTGTTTGAACACTTCTGTAGCACGGGGTGACTGTGCCATGCTAACTGAGTGGATCAATGGTTCTGTTTGAACACCTCAACACTTCTGTAGCACGGGGCGACTGTGCCATGCTAACTGAGTGGATCAATGGTTCCGTTTGAAAACCTCAAAACTTCTATAGCACGGGGCGACTGTGCCATGTTAACTGAGTGGATCAATGGTTCTGTTTGAACACCTCAACACTTCTGTAGCATGGGGCGACGGTGCCATTTTAACTTAGTGGATCAATGGTTCTGTCTGAACACTTCTATAGCACGGGGCGACTGTGCCATGCTAACTGAGTGGATCAATGGTTCTGTTTGAACACTTCTGTAGTACGGGCGACTGTGCCATGCTAACTGAGTGGGTCAATGGTTCTGTTTGAACATTTCTGTAGTACGGGGCGACTGTGCCATGTTAACTGAGTGGATCAATGGTTCTGTTTGAACACTTCTGTAGTACGGGGCGACTGTGCCATGTTAACCGAGTGGATCAATGGTTCTGTTTGAACACTTCTATAGCACGGGGCGACTGTGCCATGCTAACCGAGTGGATCAATGGTTCTGTTTGAACACTTCTGTAGTACGGGGCGACTGTGCCATGTTAACCGAGTGGATCAATGGTTCTGTTTGAACACTTCTATAGCACGGGCGACTGTGCCATGCTAACCGAGTGGATCAATGGTTCTGTTTGAACACCTCAACACTTCTATAGCACGGGGCGACTGTGCCATGTTAACTGAGTGGATCAATGGTTCTGTTTGCACACTTCTGTAGTACGGGCGACTGTGCCATGCTAACCGAGTGGATCAATGGTTCTGTTTGAACACCTCAACACTTCTATAGCACGGGGCGACTGTGCCATGTTAACTGAGTGGATCAATGGTTCTGTTTGAACACTTCTGTAGTACGGGCGACTGTGCCATGCTAACCGAGTGGATCAATGGTTCTGTTTGAACACTTCTGTAGTACGGGGCGACTGTGCCATGCTAACCAAGTGGATCAATGGTTCTGTTTGAACACTTCTGTAGTACGGGGCGACTGTGCCATGCTAACCGAGTGGGTCAATGGTTCTGTTTGAACATCTCAACACTTCTGTAGCACGGGGCGACTGTGCCATGTTAACCGAGTGGATCAATGGTTCTGTTTGAACACTTCTGTAGCACGGGGTGACTGTGCCATGTTAACTGAGTGGATCAATGGTTCTGTTTGAACACTTCTGTAGTACGGGGCGATTGTGCCATGTTAACCGAGTGGATCAATGGTTCTGTTTGAACACTTCTATAGCACGGGGCGACTGTGCCATGCTAACCGAGTGGATCAATGGTTCTGTTTGAACACTTCTGTAGTACGGGGCGACTGTGCCATGTTAACCGAGTGGATCAATGGTTCTGTTTGAACACTTCTATAGCACGGGGCGACTGTGCCATGCTAACCGAGTGGATCAATGGTTCTGTTTGAACACCTCAACACCTCTATAGCACGGGGCGACTGTGCCATATTAACTGAGTGGATCAATGGTTCTGTTTGCACACTTCTGTAGTACGGGCGACTGTGCCATGCTAACCGAGTGGATCAATGGTTCTGTTTGAACACCTCAACACTTCTATAGCACGGGGCGACTGTGCCATGTTAACTGAGTGGATCAATGGTTCTGTTTGAACACTTCTGTAGTACGGGCGACTGTGCCATGCTAACCGAGTGGATCAATGGTTCTGTTTGAACACTTCTGTAGTACGGGGCGACTGTGCCATGCTAACCAAGTGGATCAATGGTTCTGTTTGAACACTTCTGTAGTACGGGGCGACTGTGCCATGCTAACCGAGTTGGTCAATGGTTCTGTTTGAACATCTCAACACTTCTGTAGCACGAGGCGACTGTGCCATGTTAACCGAGTGGATCAATGGTTCTGTTTGAACACTTCTGTAGCACGGGGTGACTGTGCCATGCTAACTGAGTGGATCAATGGTTCTGTTTGAACACCTCAACACTTCTATAGCACGGGGTGACTGTGCCATGTTAACCGAGTGGATCAATGGTTCTGTTTGAACACTTCTATAGCACGGGGCGACTGTGCCATCCTAACTGAGTGGATCAATGGTTCTGTTTGAACACCTCAACACTTCTGTAGCACGGGGTGACTGTGCCATGCTGAGTGGATGAATGGTTCTGTTTGAACACTTCTGTAGTACGGGGCGACTGTGCCATGCTAACCAAGTGGATCAATGGTTCTGTTTGAACACTTCTGTAGCACGGGGCGACTGTGCCATGCTAACTGAGTGGATCAATGGTTCTGTTTGAACACTTCCATAGTACGGGGCGACTGTGCCATTCTAACCGAGTGCATCAATGGTTCTGTTTGAACACTTCTATAGCACGGGGCGACTGTCCCATGCTAACTGAGTGGATCAATGGTTCCGTTTGAAAACCTCAAAACTTCTATAGCACGGGGTGACTGTGCCATGTTAACCGAGTGGATCAATGGTTCTGTTTGAACACCTCAACACTTCTGTAGTACGGGCGACTGTGCCATGCTAACTGAGTGGATCAATGGTTCTGTTTGAACACTTCTATAGCACGGGGCGACTGTGCCATGTTAACCGAGTGGATCAATGGTTCTGTTTGAACACTTCTGTAGTACGGGCGACTGGGCCATGCTAACCGAGTGGATCAATGGTTCTGTTTGAACACTTCTGTAGTACGGGGCGACTGTGCCATGTTAACCGAGTGGATCAATGGTTCTGTTTGAACACTTCTGTAGCACGGGGCGACTGTGCCATGTTAACCGAGTGGATCAATGGTTCTGTTTGAACACTTCTGTAGTACGGGGCGACTGTGCCATGTTAACCGAGTGGATCAATGGTTCTGTTTGAACACTTCTATAGCACGAGGCGACTGTGCCATTTTAACTGAGTGGATCAATGGTTCTGTTTGAAAACCTCAACACTTCTATAGCACGGGGCGACTGTGCCATTTTAACTGAGTGGATCAATGGTTCTGTTTGAACACCTCAACACTTCTGTAGCACGGGGCGACTGTGCCATTTTAACTGAGTGGATCAATGGTTCTGTTTGAACACCTCAACACTTCTGTAGCACGGGGTGACTGTGCCATGTTAACCGAGTGGATCAATGGTTCTGTTTGAACACCTCAACACTTCTATAGCACGGGGCGACTGTGCCATGTTAACCGAGTGGATCAATGGTTCTGTTTGAACACTTCTGTAGCACGGGGCGACTGTGCCATGCTAACTGAGTGGGTCAATGGTTCTGTTTGAACACCTCAACACTTCTGTAGCACGGGGCGACTGTGCCATGTTAACCGAGTGGATCAATGGTTCTGTTTGAACACTTCTGTAGCACGGGGTGACTGTGCCATGCTAACTGAGTGGATCAATGGTTCTGTTTGAACACCTCAACACTTCTGTAGCACGGGGCGATTGTGCCATGCTAACTGAGTGGATCAATGGTTCCGTTTGAAAACCTCAAAACTTCTATAGCACGGGGCGACTGTGCCATTTTAACTTAGTGGATCAATGGTTCTGTTTGAACACTTCTATAGCACGGGGCGACTGTGCCATGCTAACTGAGTGGATCAATGGTTCTGTTTGAACACTTCTGTAGTACGGGCGACTGTGCCATGCTAACTGAGTGGGTCAATGGTTCTGTTTGAACATTTCTGTAGTACGGGGCGACTGTGCCATGTTAACTGAGTGGATCAATGGTTCTGTTTGAACACTTCTGTAGCACGGGGCGACTGTGCCATGTTAACCGAGTGGATCAATGGTTCTGTTTGAACACTTCTGTAGTACGGGGCGACTGTGCCATGTTAACCGAGTGGATCAATGGTTCTGTTTGAACACTTCTATAGCACGGGGCGACTGTGCCATGCTAACCGAGTGGATCAATGGTTCTGTTTGAACACCTCAACACTTCTATAGCACGGGGCGACTGTGCCATGTTAACTGAGTGGATCAATGGTTCTGTTTGAACACTTCTGTAGTACGGGCGACTGTGCCATGCTAACCGAGTGGATCAATGGTTCTGTTTGAACACCTCAACACTTCTATAGCACGGGGCAACTGTGCCATGTTAACTGAGTGGATCAATGGTTCTGTTTGAACACTTCTGTAGTACGGGCGACTGTGCCAGCTAACCGAGTGGATCAATGGTTCTGTTTGAACACTTCTGTAGTACGGGGCGACTGTGCCATGGTAACCAAGTGGATCAATGGTTCTGTTTGAACACTTCTGTAGTACGGGGCGACTATGCCATGCTAACCGAGTGGGTCAATGGTTCTGTTTGAACACCTCAACACTTCTGTAGCACGGGGCGACTGTGCCATGTAAACCGAGTGGATCAATGGTTCTGTTTGAACACTTCTGTAGCACGGGGTGACTGTGCCATGCTAACTGAGTGGATCAATGGTTCTGTTTGAACACCTCAACACTTCTATAGCACGGGGTGACTGTGCCATGTTAACCGAGTGGATCAATGGTTCTGTTTGAACACTTCTATAGCACGGGGCGACTGTGCCATCCTAACTGAGTGGATCAATGGTTCTGTTTGAACACCTCAACACTTCTGTAGCACGGGGTGACTGTGCCATGCTGAGTGGATGAATGGTTCTGTTTGAACACTTCTGTAGTACGGGGCGACTGTGCCATGCTAACCAAGTGGATCAATGGTTCTGTTTGAACACTTCTGTAGCACGGGGCGACTGTGCCATGCTAACTGAGTGGATCAATGGTTCTGTTTGAACACTTCCATAGTACGGGGCGACTGTGCCATTCTAACCGAGTGCATCAATGGTTCTGTTTGAACACTTCTATAGCACGGGGCGACTGTGCCATGCTAACTGAGTGGATCAATGGTTCTGTTTGAACACCTCAACACTTCTGTAGCACGGGGCGATTGTGCCATGCTAACCGAATGGATCAATGGTTCTGTTTGAACACTTCTGTAGTACGGGGCGACTGTGCCATGCTAACCAAGTGGATCAATAGTTCTGTTTGAACACTTCTGTAGTACGGGGCGACTGTGCCATGTTAACCGAGTGGATCAATGGTTCTGTTTGAACACTTCTGTAGTACGGGGCGACTGTGCCATGTTAACCGAGTGGATCAATGGTTCTGTTTGAACACTTCTATAGCACGAGGCGACTGTGCCATTTTAACTGAGTGGATCAATGGTTCTGTTTGAACACCTCAGCACTTCTGTAGCACGGGGTGACTGTGCCATGTTAACCGAGTGGATCAATGGTTCTGTTTGAACACCTCAACACTTCTATAGCACGGGCGACTGTGCCATGTTAACCGAGTGGATCAATGGTTCTGTTTGAACACTTCTGTAGCACGGGGCGACTGTGCCATGCTAACTGAGTGGGTCAATGGTTCTGTTTGAACACCTCAACACTTCTGTAGCACGGGGCGACTGTGCCATGCTAACTGAGTGGATCAATGGTTCCGTTTGAAAACCTCAAAACTTCTATAGCACGGGGTGACTGTGCCATGTTAACCGAGTGGATCAATGGTTCTGTTTGAACACCTCAACACTTCTGTAGTACGGGCGACTGTGCCATGCTAACTGAGTGGATCAATGGTTCTGTTTGAACACTTCTATAGCACGGGGCGACTGTGCCATGTTAACCAAGTGGATCAATGGTTCTGTTTGAACACCTCAACACTTCTATAGCACGGGGTGACTGTGCCATGTTAACCGAGTGGATCAATGGTTCTGTTTGAACACCTCAACACTTCTGTAGTACGGGCGACTGTGCCATGCTGAGTGGATCAATGGTTCTGTTTGAACACTTCTATAGCACGGGGCGACTGTGCCATCCTAACTGAGTGGATCAATGGTTCTGTTTGAACACCTCAACACTTCTGTAGCACGGGGTGACTGTGCCATGCTAACTGAGTGGATGAATGGTTCTGTTTGAACACTTCTGTAGCACGGGGCGACTGTGCCATGCTAACTGAGTGGATCAATGCTTCTGTTTGAACACTTCCATAGTACGGGGCGACTGTGCCATTCTAACCGAGTGCATCAATGGTTCTGTTTGAACCCTTCTATAGCACGGGGCGACTGTGCCATGCTAACTGAGTGGGTCAATGGTTCTGTTTGAACATTTCTGTAGTACGGGGCGACTGTGCCATGTTAACCGAGTGGATCAATGGTTCTGTTTGAACACTTCTGTAGTACGGGGCGACTGTGCCATGTTAACCGAGTGGATCAATGGTTCTGTTTGAACACTTCTATAGCACGGGGCGACTGTGCCATGCTAACCGAGTGGATCAATGGTTCTGTTTGAACACCTCAACACTTCTATAGCACGGGGCGACTGTGCCATGTTAACTGAGTGGATCAATGGTTCTGTTTGAACACTTCTGTAGTACGGGCGACTGTGCCATGCTAACCGAGTGGATCAATGGTTCTGTTTGAACACCTCAACACTTCTATAGCACGGGGCAACTGTGCCATGTTAACTGAGTGGATCAATGGTTCTGTTTGAACACTTCTGTAGTACGGGCGACTGTGCCAGCTAACCGAGTGGATCAATGGTTCTGTTTGAACACTTCTGTAGTACGGGGCGACTGTGCCATGGTAACCAAGTGGATCAATGGTTCTGTTTGAACACTTCTGTAGTACGGGGCGACTATGCCATGCTAACCGAGTGGGTCAATGGTTCTGTTTGAACACCTCAACACTTCTGTAGCACGGGGCGACTGTGCCATGTAAACCGAGTGGATCAATGGTTCTGTTTGAACACTTCTGTAGCACGGGGTGACTGTGCCATGCTAACTGAGTGGATCAATGGTTCTGTTTGAACACCTCAACACTTCTATAGCACGGGGTGACTGTGCCATGTTAACCGAGTGGATCAATGGTTCTGTTTGAACACTTCTATAGCACGGGGCGACTGTGCCATCCTAACTGAGTGGATCAATGGTTCTGTTTGAACACCTCAACACTTCTGTAGCACGGGGTGACTGTGCCATGCTGAGTGGATGAATGGTTCTGTTTGAACACTTCTGTAGTACGGGGCGACTGTGCCATGCTAACCAAGTGGATCAATGGTTCTGTTTGAACACTTCTGTAGCACGGGGCGACTGTGCCATGCTAACTGAGTGGATCAATGGTTCTGTTTGAACACTTCCATAGTACGGGGCGACTGTGCCATTCTAACCGAGTGCATCAATGGTTCTGTTTGAACACTTCTATAGCACGGGGCGACTGTGCCATGCTAACTGAGTGGATCAATGGTTCTGTTTGAACACCTCAACACTTCTGTAGCACGGGGCGATTGTGCCATGCTAACCGAATGGATCAATGGTTCTGTTTGAACACTTCTGTAGTACGGGGCGACTGTGCCATGCTAACCAAGTGGATCAATAGTTCTGTTTGAACACTTCTGTAGTACGGGGCGACTGTGCCATGTTAACCGAGTGGATCAATGGTTCTGTTTGAACACTTCTGTAGTACGGGGCGACTGTGCCATGTTAACCGAGTGGATCAATGGTTCTGTTTGAACACTTCTATAGCACGAGGCGACTGTGCCATTTTAACTGAGTGGATCAATGGTTCTGTTTGAACACCTCAGCACTTCTGTAGCACGGGGTGACTGTGCCATGTTAACCGAGTGGATCAATGGTTCTGTTTGAACACTTCTGTAGCACGGGGCGACTGTGCCATGCTAACTGAGTGGGTCAATGGTTCTGTTTGAACACCTCAACACTTCTGTAGCACGGGGCGACTGTGCCATGCTAACTGAGTGGATCAATGGTTCCGTTTGAAAACCTCAAAACTTCTATAGCACGGGGTGACTGTGCCATGTTAACCGAGTGGATCAATGGTTCTGTTTGAACACCTCAACACTTCTGTAGTACGGGCGACTGTGCCATGCTAACTGAGTGGATCAATGGTTCTGTTTGAACACTTCTATAGCACGGGGCGACTGTGCCATGTTAACCAAGTGGATCAATGGTTCTGTTTGAACACCTCAACACTTCTATAGCACGGGGTGACTGTGCCATGTTAACCGAGTGGATCAATGGTTCTGTTTGAACACCTCAACACTTCTGTAGTACGGGCGACTGTGCCATGCTGAGTGGATCAATGGTTCTGTTTGAACACTTCTATAGCACGGGGCGACTGTGCCATCCTAACTGAGTGGATCAATGGTTCTGTTTGAACACCTCAACACTTCTGTAGCACGGGGTGACTGTGCCATGCTAACTGAGTGGATGAATGGTTCTGTTTGAACACTTCTGTAGCACGGGGCGACTGTGCCATGCTAACTGAGTGGATCAATGCTTCTGTTTGAACACTTCCATAGTACGGGGCGACTGTGCCATTCTAACCGAGTGCATCAATGGTTCTGTTTGAACCCTTCTATAGCACGGGGCGACTGTGCCATGCTAACTGAGTGGATCAATGGTTCTGTTTGAACACTTCTGTAGTACGGGGCGACTGTGCCATGCTAACCAAGTGGATCAATAGTTCTGTTTGAACACTTCTGTAGTACGAAGCGTCTGTGCCATGTTAACCTAGTGGATCAATGGTTCTGTTTGAACACTTCTGTAGTACGGGGCGACTGTGCCATGTTAACCGAGTGGATCAATGGTTCTGTTTGAACACTTCTATAGCATGAGGCGACTGTGCCATTTTAACTGAGTGGATCAATGGTTCTGTTTGAACACCTCAGCACTTCTGTAGCACGGGCTGACTGTGCCATGTTAACCGAGTGGATCAATGGTTCTGTTTGAACACCTCAACACTTCTGTAGCACGGGGCGACTGTGCCATGTTAACCGAGTGGATCAATGGTTCTGTTTGAACACTTCTGTAGCACGGGGCGACTGTGCCCTGCTAACTGAGTGGGTCAATGGTTCTGTTTGAACACCTCAACACTTCTGTAGCACGGGGCGACTGTGCCATGCTAACTGAGTGGATCAATGGTTCCGTTTGAAAACCTCAAAACTTCTATAGCACGGGGTAACTGTGCCATGTTAACCGAGTGGATCAATGGTTCTGTTTGAACACCTCAACACTTCTGTAGTACGGGCGACTGTGCCATGCTAACTGAGTGGATCAATGGTTCTGTTTGAACACTTCTATAGCACGGGGCGACTGTGCCATGCTAACCGAGTGGATCAATGGTTCTGTTTGAACACTTCTGTAGTACGGGCGACTGGGCCATGCTAACCGAGTGGATCAATGGTTCTGTTTGAACACTTCTATAGTACGGGGCGACTGTGCCATGTTAACCGAGTGGATCAATGGTTCTGTTTGAACACTTCTGTAGCACGGGGCGACTGTGCCATGTTAACCGAGTGGATCAATGGTTCTGTTTGATCACTTCTGTAGTACGGGGCGACTGTGCCATGTTAACCGAGTGGATCAATGGTTCTGTTTGAACACTTCTATAGCACGAGGCGACTGTGCCATGTTAACTGAGTGGATCAATGGTTCTGTTTGAACACCTCAACACTTCTGTAGCACGGGGTGACTGTGCCATGTTAACCGAGTGGATCAATGGTTCTGTTTGAACACCTCAACACTTCTATAGCACGGGGCGACTGTGCCATGTTAACCGAGTGGATCAATGGTTCTGTTTGAACACTTCTGTAGCACGGGGCGACTGTGCCATGCTAACTGAGTGGGTCAATGGTTCTGTTTGAACACCTCAACACTTCTGTAGCACGGGGCGACTGTGCCATGTTAACCGAGTGGATCAATGGTTCTGTTTGAACACTTCTGTAGCACGGGGTGACTGTGCCATGCTAACTGAGTGGATCAATGGTTCTGTTTGAACACCTCAACACTTCTGTAGCACGGGGCGATTGTGCCATGCTAACTGAGTGGATCAATGGTTCCGTTTGAAAACCTCAAAACTTCTATAGCACGGGGCGACTGTGCCATGTTAACTGAGTGGATCAATGGTTCTGTTTGAACACCTCAACACTTCTGTAGCATGGGGCGACTGTGCCATTTTAACTTAGTGGATCAATGGTTCTGTTTGAACACTTCTATAGCACGGGGCGACTGTGCCATGCTAACTGAGTGGATCAATGGTTCTGTTTGAACACTTCTGTAGTACGGGCGACTGTGCCATGCTAACTGAGTGGGTCAATGGTTCGGTTTGAACATTTCTGTAGTACGGGGCGACTGTGCCATGTTAACTGAGTGGATCAATGGTTCTGTTTGAACACTTCTGTAGTACGGGGCGACTGTGCCATGTTAACCGAGTGGATCAATGGTTCTGTTTGAACACTTCTATAGCACGGGGCGACTGTGCCATGCTAACCGAGTGGATCAATGGTTCTGTTTGAACACTTCTGTAGTACGGGGCGACTGTGCCATGTTAACCGAGTGGATCAATGGTTCTGTTTGAACACTTCTATAGCACGGGGCGACTGTGCCAAGCTAACCGAGTGGATCAATGGTTCTGTTTGAACACCTCAACACTTCTATAGCACGGGGCGACTGTGCCATGTTAACTGAGTGGATCAATGGTTCTGTTTGAACACTTCTGTAGTACGGGCGACTGTGCCATGCTAACCGAGTGGATCAATGGTTCTGTTTGAACACCTCAACACTTCTATAGCACGGGGCGACTGTGCCATGTTAACTGAGTGGATCAATGGTTCTGTTTGAACACTTCTGTAGTACGGGCGACTGTGCCATGCTAACCGAGTGGATCAATGGTTCTGTTTGAACACTTCTGTAGTACGGGGCGACTGTGCCATGTTAACCGAGTGGATCAATGGTTCTGTTTGAACACTTCTGTAGCACGGGGTGACTGTGCCATGCTAACTGAGTGGATCAATGGTTCTGTTTGAACACCTCAACACTTCTATAGCACGGGGTGACTGTGCCATGTTAACCGAGTGGATCAATGGTTCTGTTTGAACACTTCTATAGCACGGGGCGACTGTGCCATCCTAACTGAGTGGATCAATGGTTCTGTTTGAACACCTCAACACTTCTGTAGCACGGGGTGACTGTGCCATGCTGAGTGGATGAATGGTTCTGTTTGAACACTTCTGTAGTACGGGGCGACTGTGCCATGCTAACCAAGTGGATCAATGGTTCTGTTTGAACACTTCTGTAGCACGGGGCGACTGTGCCATGCTAACTGAGTGGATCAATGGTTCTGTTTGAACACCTCAACACTTCTGTAGCACAGGGCGATTGTGCCATGCTAACCGAATGGATCAATGGTTCTGTTTGAACACTTCTGTAGTACGGGGCGACTGTGCCATGCTAACCAAGTGGATCAATAGTTCTGTTTGAACACTTCTGTAGTACGGGGCGACTGTGCCATGTTAACCGAGTGGATCAATGGTTCTGTTTGAACACTTCTGTAGTACGGGGCGACTGTGCCATGTTAACCGAGTGGATCAATGGTTCTGTTTGAATACTTCTATAGCACGAGGCGACTGTGCCATTTTAACTGAGTGGATCAATGGTTCTGTTTGAACACCTCAGCACTTCTGTAGCACGGGGTGACTGTGCCATGTTAACCGAGTGGATCAATGGTTCTGTTTGAACACCTCAACACTTCTATAGCACGGGGCGACTGTGCCATGTTAACCGAGTGCATCAATGGTTCTGTTTGAACACTTCTGTAGCACGGGGCGACTGTGCCATGCTAACTGAGTGGATCAATGGTTCCGTTTGAAAACCTCAAAACTTCTATAGCACGGGGTGACTGTGCCATGTTAACCGAGTGGATCAATGGTTCTGTTTGAACACCTCAACACTTCTGTAGTACGGGCGACTGTGCCATGCTAACTGAGTGGATCAATGGTTCTGTTTGAACACTTCTGTAGTACGGGCGACTGTGCCATGTTAACCGAGTGGATCAATGGTTCTGTTTGAACACTTCTGTAGTACGGGGCGACTGTGCCATGTTAACCGAGTGGATCAATGGTTCTGTTTGAACACTTCTATAGCACGAGGCGACTGTGCCATGTTAACTGAGTGGATCAATGGTTCTGTTTGAACACCTCAACACTTCTGTAGCACGGGGCGACTGTGCCATGCTAACTGAGTGGATCAATGGTTCCGTTTGAAAACCTCAACACTTCTATAGCACGGGGCGACTGTGCCATTTTAACCGAGTGGATCAATGGTTCTGTTTGAACACCTCAACACTTCTATAGTACGGGGCCACTGTGCCATGTTAACCGAGTGGATCAATGGTTCTGTTTGAATACTTCTGTAGCACCGGGCGACTGTGCCATGCTAACTGAGTGGGTCAATGGTTCTGTTTGAACACCTCAACACTTCTGTAGCACGGGGCGACTGTGCCATGTTAACCGAGTGGATCAATGGTTCTGTTTGAACACTTCTGTAGCACGGGGTGACTGTGCCATGCTAACTGAGTGGATCAATGGTTCTGTTTGAACACCTCAACACTTCTGTAGCACGGGGCGATTGTGCCATGCTGAGTGGATCAATGGTTCCGTTTGAAAACCTCAAAACTTCTATAGCACGGGGTGACTGTGCCATGTTAACCGAGTGGATCAATGGTTCTGTTTGAACACCTCAACACTTCTGTAGTACGGGCGACTGTGCCATGCTAACTGAGTGGATCAATGGTTCTGTTTGAACACTTCTATAGCACGGGGCGACTGTGCCATGCTAACTGAGTGGATCAATGGTTCTGTTTGAACACTTCTGTAGCATGGGGTGACTGTGCCATGCTAACTGAGTGGATCAATGGTTCTGTTTGAACACTTCTGTAGTACGGGGCGACTGTGCCATGCTAACCGAGTGGATCAATGGTTCTGTTTGAACACTTCTGTAGCACGGGGCGACTGTGCCATCCTAACTGAGTCAATGGTTCTGTTTGAACACCTCAACACTTCTGTAGCACGGGGCGACTGTGCCATGCTAACCGAGTGGATCAATGGTTCTGTTTGAACACTTCTGTAATACGGGGCGACTGTGCCATGCTAACCGAGTGGATCAATGGTTCTGTTTGAACACTTCTATAGCACGGGGCCACTGTGCCATGCTAACTGAGTGGATCAATGGTTCTGTTTGAACACCTCAACACTTCTGTAGTACGGGGCGACTGTGCCATGCTATCTGAGTGGATCAATGGTTCTGTTTGAACACTTCTGTAACACGGGGCGACCGTGCCATGCTATCTGAGTGGGTCAATGGTTCTGTTTGAACACCTCAGCACTTCTGTAGCACGGGCTGACTGTGCCATGTTAACCGAGTGGATCAATGGTTCTGTTTGAACACCTCAACACTTCTGTAGCACGGGGCGACTGTGCCATGTTAACCGAGTGGATCAATGGTTCTGTTTGAACACTTCTGTAGCACGGGGCGACTGTGCCATGCTAACTGAGTGGGTCAATGGTTCTGTTTGAACACCTCAACACTTCTGTAGCACGGGGCGACTGTGCCATGCTAACTGAGTGGATCAATGGTTCCGTTTGAAAACCTCAAAACTTCTATAGCACGGGGTGACTGTGCCATGTTAACCGAGTGGATCAATGGTTCTGTTTGAACACCTCAACACTTCTGTAGTACGGGCGACTGTGCCATGCTAACTGAGTGGATCAATGGTTCTGTTTGAACATTTCTATAGCACAGGGCGACTGTGCCATGTTAACCGAGTGGATCAATGGTTCTGTTTGAACACTTCTGTAGTACGGGCGACTGGGCCATGCTAACCGAGTGGATCAATGGTTCTGTTTGAACACTTCTGTAGTACGGGGCGACTGTGCCATGTTAACCGAGTGGATCAATGGTTCTGTTTGAACACTTCTGTAGCACGGGGCGACTGTGCCATGTTAACCGAGTGGATCAATGGTTCTGTTTGAACACTTCTGTAGTACGGGGCGACTGTGCCATGTTAACCGAGTGGATCAATGGTTCTGTTTGAACACTTTTATAGCACGAGGCGACTGTGCCATGTTAACTGAGTGGATCAATGGTTCTGTTTGAACACCTCAACACTTCTGTAGCACGGGGCGACTGTGCCATGCTAACTGAGTGGATCAATGGTTCCGTTTGAAAACCTCAACACTTCTATAGCACGGGGCGACTGTGCCATTTTAACTGAGTGGATCAATGGTTCTGTTTGAACACCTCAACACTTCTGTAGCACGGGGTGACTGTGCCATGTTAACCGAGTGGATCAATGGTTCTGTTTGAACACCTCAACACTTCTATAGCACCGGGCGACTGTGCCATGTTAACCGAGTGGATCAATGGTTCTGTTTGAATACTTCTGTAGCACGGGGCGACTGTGCCATGCTAACTGAGTGGGTCAATGGTTCTGTTTGAACACCTCAACACTTCTGTAGCACGGGGCGACTGTGCCATGTTAACCGAGTGGATCAATGGTTCTGTTTGAACACTTCTGTAGCACGGGGTGACTGTGCCATGCTAACTGAGTGGATCAATGGTTCTGTTTGAACACCTCAACACTTCTGTAGCACGGGGCGATTGTGCTATGCTAACTGAGTGGATCAATGGTTCCGTTTGAAAACCTCAAAACTTCTATAGCACGGGGCGACTGTGCCATGTTAACTGAGTGGATCAATGGTTCTGTTTGAACACCTCAACACTTCTGTAGCATGGGGCGACTGTGCCATTTTAACTTAGTGGATCAATGGTTCTGTTTGAACACTTCTATAGCACGGGGCGACTGTGCCATGCTAACTGAGTGGATCAATGGTTCTGTTTGAACACTTCTGTAGTACGGGCGACTGTGCCATGCTGAGTGGGTCAATGGTTCTGTTTGAACATTTCTGTAGTACGGGGCGACTGTGCCATGTTAACTGAGTGGATCAATGGTTCTGTTTGAACACTTCTGTAGTACGGGGCGACTGTGCCATGTTAACCGAGTGGATCAATGGTTCTGTTTGAACACTTCGATAGCACGGGGCGACTGTGCCATGCTAACCGAGTGGATCAATGGTTCTGTTTGAACACTTCTGTAGTACGGGGCGACTGTGCCATGTTAACCGAGTGGATCAATGGTTCTGTTTGAACACTTCTATAGCACGGGGCGACTGTGCCATGCTAACCGAGTGGATCAATGGTTCTGTTTGAACACATCAACACTTCTATAGCACGGGGCGACTGTGCCATGTTAACTGAGTGGATCAATGGTTCTGTTTGAACACTTCTGTAGTACGGGCGACTGTGCCATGCTAACCGAGTGGATCAATGGTTCTGTTTGAACACTTCTGTAGTACGGGCGACTGTGCCATGCTAACCGAGTGGATCAATGGTTCTGTTTGAACACTTCTGTAGTACGGGGCGACTGTGCCATGCTAACCAAGTGGATCAATGGTTCTGTTTGAACACTTCTGTAGTACGGGGCGACTGTGCCATGCTAACCGAGTGGGTCAATGGTTCTGTTTGAACACCTCAACACTTCTGTAGCACGGGGCGACTGTGCCATGTTAACCGAGTGGATCAATGGTTCTGTTTGAACACTTCTGTAGCACGGGGTGACTGTGCCATGCTAACTGAGTGGATCAATGGTTCTGTTTGAACACCTCAACACTTCTATAGCACGGGGTGACTGTGCCATGTTAACCGAGTGGATCAATGGTTCTGTTTGAACACTTCTATAGCACGGGGCGACTGTGCCATCCTAACTGAGTGGATCAATGGTTCTGTTTGAACACCTCAACACTTCTGTAGCACGGGGTGACTGTGCCATGCTGAGTGGATGAATGGTTCTGTTTGAACACTTCTGTAGTACGGGGCGACTGTGCCATGCTAACCAAGTGGATCAATGGTTCTGTTTGAACACTTCTGTAGCACGGGGCGACTGTGCCATGCTAACTGAGTGGATCAATGGTTCTGTTTGAACACCTCAACACTTCTGTAGCACGGGGCGATTGTGCCATGCTAACCGAATGGATCAATGGTTCTGTTTGAACACTTCTGTAGCACGGGGCGATTGTGCCATGCTAACCGAATGGATCAATGGTTCTGTTTGAACACTTCTGTAGTACGGGGCGACTGTGCCATGTTAACCGAGTGGATCAATGGTTCTGTTTGAACACTTCTGTAGTACGGGGCGACTGTGCCATGTTAACCGAGTGGATCAATGGTTCTGTTTGAACACTTCTGTAGCACGGGGCGACTGTGCCATGCTAACTGAGTGGGTCAATGGTTCTGTTTGAACACCTCAACACTTCTGTAGCACGGGGCGACTGTGCCATGCTAACTGAGTGGATCAATGGTTCCGTTTGAAAACCTCAAAACTTCTATAGCACGGGGTGACTGTGCCATGTTAACCGAGTGGATCAATGGTTCTGTTTGAACACCTCAACACTTCTGTAGTACGGGCGACTGTGCCATGCTAACTGAGTGGATCAATGGTTCTGTTTGAACACTTCTATAGCACGGGGCGACTGTGCCATGTTAACCGAGTGGATCAATGGTTCTGTTTGAACACCTCAACACTTCTATAGCACGGGGTGACTGTGCCATGTTAACCGAGTGGATCAATGGTTCTGTTTGAACACCTCAACACTTCTGTAGTACGGGCGACTGTGCCATGATAACTGAGTGGATCAATGGTTCTGTTTGAACACTTCTATAGCACGGGGCGACTGTGCCATCCTAACTGAGTGGATCAATGGTTCTGTTTGAACACCTCAACACTTCTGTAGCACGGGGTGACTGTGCCATGCTAACCGAGTGGATCAATGGTTCTGTTTGAACACTTCTGTAGCACGGGGCGACTGTGCCATGCTAACTGAGTGGATCAATGGTTCTGTTTGAACACTTCCATAGTACGGGGCGACTGTGCCATTCTAACCGAGTGCATCAATGGTTCTGTTTGAACACTTCTGTAGTACCGGGCGACTGTGCCATGCTAACCAAGTGGATCAATAGTTCTGTTTGAACACTTCTGTAGTACGGGGCGACTGTGCCATGTTAACCGAGTGGATCAATGGTTCTGTTTGAACACTTCTGTAGTACGGGGCGACTGTGCCATGTTAACCGAGTGGATCAATGGTTCTGTTTGAACACTTCTATAGCACGAGGCGACACTGCCATTTTAACTGAGTGGATCAATGGTTCTGTTTGAACACCTCAGCACTTCTGTAGCACGGGCTGACTGTGCCATGTTAACCGAGTGGATCAATGGTTCTGTTTGAACACCTCAACACTTCTGTAGCACGGGGCGACTGTGCCATGTTAACCGAGTGGATCAATGGTTCTGTTTGAACACTTCTGTAGCACGGGGCGACTGTGCCATGCTAACTGAGTGGGTCAATGGTTCTGTTTGAACACCTCAACACTTCTGTAGCACGGGGCGACTGTGCCATGCTAACTGAGTGGATCAATGGTTCCGTTTGAAAACCTCAAAACTTCTATAGCACGGGGTAACTGTGCCATGTTAACCGAGTGGATCAATGGTTCTGTTTGAACATCTCAACACTTCTGTAGTACGGGCGACTGTGCCATGCTAACTGAGTGGATCAATGGTTCTGTTTGAACACTTCTATAGCACGGGGCGACTGTGCCATGTTAACCGAGTGGATCAATGGTTCTGTTTGAACACTTCTGTAGTACGGGCGACTGGGCCATGCTAACCGAGTGGATCAATGGTTCTGTTTGAACACTTCTGTAGTACGGGGCGACTGTGCCATGTTAACCGAGTGGATCAATGGTTCTGTTTGAACACTTCTGTAGCACGGGGCGACTGTGCCATGTTAACCGAGTGGATCAATGGTTCTGTTTGAACACTTCTGTAGTACGGGGCGACTGTGCCATGTTAACCGAGTGGATCAATGGTTCTGTTTGAACACTTCTATAGCACGAGGCGACTGTGCCATGTTAACTGAGTGGATCAATGGTTCTGTTTGAACACCTCAACACTTCTGTAGCACGGGGCGAATGTGCCATGCTAACTGAGTGGATCAATGGTTCCGTTTGAAAACCTCAACACTTCTATAGCACGGGGCGACTGTGCCATTTTAACTGAGTGGATCAATGGTTCTGTTTGAACACCTCAACACTTCTGTAGCACGGGGTGACTGTGCCATGTTAACTGAGTGGATCAATGGTTCTGTTTGAACACCTCAACACTTCTGTAGCACGGGGCGAATGTGCCATGCTAACTGAGTGGATCAATGGTTCCGTTTGAAAACCTCAACACTTCTATAGCACGGGGCGACTGTGCCATTTTAACTGAGTGGATCAATGGTTCTGTTTGAACACCTCAACACTTCTGTAGCACGGGGTGACTGTGCCATGTTAACCGAGTGGATCAATGGTTCTGTTTGAACACCTCAACACTTCTATAGCACGGGGCGACTGTGCCATGTTAACCGAGTGGATCAATGGTTCTGTTTGAACACTTCTGTAGCACGGGGCGACTGTGCCATGCTAACTGAGTGGGTCAATGGTTCTGTTTGAACACCTCAACACTTCTGTAGCACGGGGCGACTGTGCCATGTTAACCGAGTGGATCAATGGTTCTGTTTGAACACTTCTGTAGCACGGGGTGACTGTGCCATGCTAACTGAGTGGATCAATGGTTCTGTTTGAACACCTCAACACTTCTGTAGCACGGGGCGATTGTGCCATGCTAACTGAGTGGATCAATGGTTCCGTTTGAAAACCTCAAAACTTCTCTAGCACGGGGCGACTGTGCCATGTTAACTGAGTGGATCAATGGTTCTGTTTGAACACCTCAACACTTCTGTAGCATGGGGCGACTGTGCCATTTTAACTTAGTGGATCAATGGGTCTGTTTGAACACTTCTATAGCACGGGGCGACTGTGCCATGCTAACTGAGTGGATCAATGGTTCTGTTTGAACACTTCTGTAGTACGGGCGACTGTGCCATGCTAACTGAGTGGGTCAATGGTTCTGTTTGAACATTTCTGTAGTACGGGGCGACTGTGCCATGTTAACTGAGTGGATCAATGGTTCTGTTTGAACACTTCTGTAGTACGGGGCGACTGTGCCATGTTAACCGAGTGGATCAATGGTTCTGTTTGAACACTTCTGTAGTACGGGGCGACTGTGCCATGTTAACCGAGTGGATCAATGGTTCTGTTTGAACACTTCTATAGCACGGGGCGACTGTGCCAAGCTAACCGAGTGGATCAATGGTTCTGTTTGAACACCTCAACACTTCTATAGCACGGGGCGACTGTGCCATGTTAACTGAGTGGATCAATGGTTCTGTTTGAACACTTCTGTAGTACGGGCGACTGTGCCATGCTAACCGAGTGGATCAATGGTTCTGTTTGAACACCTCAACACTTCTATAGCACGGGGCGGCTGTGCCATGTTAACTGAGTGGATCAATGGTTCTGTTTGAACACTTCTGTAGTACGGGCGACTGTGCCATGCTAACCGAGTGGATCAATGGTTCTGTTTGAACACTTCTGTAGTACGGGGCGACTGTGCCATGCTAACCAAGTGGATCAATGGTTCTGTTTGAACACTTCTGTAGTACGGGGCGACTGTGCCATGCTAACCGAGTGGGTCAATGGTTCTGTTTGAACACCTCAACACTTCTGTAGCACGGGGCGACTGTGCCATGTTAACCGAGTGGATCAATGGTTCTGTTTGAACACTTCTGTAGCACGGGGCGACTGTGCCATGCTAACTGAGTGGATCAATGGTTCTGTTTGAACACCTCAACACTTCTGTAGCACGGGGTGACTGTGCCATGCTGAGTGGATGAATGGTTCTGTTTGAACACTTCTGTAGTACGGGGCGACTGTGCCATGCTAACCAAGTGGATCAATGGTTCTGTTTGAACACTTCTGTAGCACGGGGCGACTGTGCCATGCTAACTGAGTGGATCAATGGTTCTGTTTGAACACTTCCATAGTACGGGGCGACTGTGCCATTCTAACCGAGTGCATCAATGGTTCTGTTTGAACACTTCTATAGCACGGGGCGACGGTGCCATGCTAACTGAGTGGATCAATGGTTCTGTTTGAACACCTCAACACTTCTGTAGCACGGGGCGATTGTGCCATGCTAACCGAATGGATCAATGGTTCTGTTTGAACACTTATGTAGTACGGGGCGACTGTGCCATGCTAACCAAGTGGATCAATAGTTCTGTTTGAACACTTCTGTAGTACGGGGCGACTGTGCCATGTTAACCGAGTGGATCAATGGTTCTGTTTGAACACTTCTATAGCACGAGGCGACTGTGCCATTTTAACTGAGTGGATCAATGGTTCTGTTTGAACACCTCAACACTTCTATAGCACGGGGCGACTGTGCCATGTTAACAAAGTGGATCAATGGTTCTGTATGAACACTTCTGTAGCACGGGGCGACTGTGCCATGCTAACTGAGTGGGTCAATGGTTCTGTTTGAACACCTCAACACTTCTGTAGCACGGGGCGACTGTGCCATGCTAACTGAGTGGATCAATGGTTCCGTTTGAAAACCTCAAAACTTCTATAGCACGGGGTGAGTGTGCCATGTTAACCGAGTGGATCAATGGTTCTGTTTGAACACCTCCACACTTCTGTAGTACGGGCGACTGTGCCATGCTGAGTGGATCAATGGTTCTGTTTGAACACTTCTGTAGTACGGGGCGACTGTGCCATGTTAACCGAGTAAATCAATGGTTCTGTTTGAACACTTCTGTAGTACGGGGCGACTGTGCCATGTTAACCGAGTGGATCAATGGTTCTGTTTGAACACTTCTATAGCACGGGGCGACTGTGCCAAGCTAACCGAGTGGATCAATGGTTCTGTTTGAACACCTCAACACTTCTATAGCACGGGGCGACTGTGCCATGCTAACCGAGTGGATCAATGGTTCCGTTTGAACACTTCTGTAGTACGGGGCGACTGTGCCATGCTAACCGAGTGGATCAATGGTTCTGTTTGAACATTTCTATATCACGGGGCGACTGTGCCATGCTAACTGAGTGGATCAATGGTTCTGTTTGAACACCTCAACACTTCTGTAGTACGGGGCGACTGTGCCATGCTATCTGAGTGGATCAATGGTTCTGTTTGAACACTTCTGTAACACGGGGCGACCGTGCCATGCTATCTGAGTGGATCAATGGTTCTGTTTGAACACTTCTGTAGTACGGGGCGACTGTGCCATGCTAACTGAGTTTATCCATGGTTCTGTTTGAACACTTCTATAGCACGGGGCGACTGTGCCATGCTAACTGAGTGGATCAATGGTTCTGTTTGAACACTTCTATAGCACGGGGCGACTGTGCCATGTTAACCCAGTGGATCAATGGTTCTGTTTGAACACTTCTGTAGTACGGGGCGACTGTGCCATGTTAACCGAGTGGATCAATGGTTCTGTTTGAACACTTCTGTAGTACGGGGCGACTGTGCCATGCTAACTGAGCGGATCAATGGTTCTGTTTGAACACCTCAACACTTCTGTAGCACGGGGCGACTGTGCCATTTTAACTGAGTGGATCAATGGTTCTGTTTGAACACCTCAACACTTCTATAGCACGGGGCGACTGTGCCATTTTAACTGAGTGGATCAATGGTTCTGTTTGAACACCTCAACACTTCTATAGCACGGGGCGACTGTGCCATTTTAACTGAGTGGATCAATGGTTCTGTTTGAACACCAACACTTCTATAGCACGGGGCGACTGTGCCATTTTAACTGAGTGGATCAATGGTTCTGTTTGAATACCTCAACACTTCTATAGCACAGGGCGACTGTGCCATGTTACCCGAGTGGATCAATGGTTCTGTTTGAACACCTCAACACTTCTGTAGCACGGGGCGACTGTGCCATTTTAACTGAGCGGATCAATGGTTCTGTTTGAACACCTCAACACTTCTATAGCACGGGGCGACTGTGCCATGTTAACTGAGTGGATCAATGGTTCTGTTTGAACACTTCTGTAGTACGCGGCGACTGTGCCATGTTAACCGAGTGGGTCAATGGTTCTGATTGAACACTTCTGTAGTACGGGCGACTGTGCCATGCTAACTGAGTGGATCAATGGTTCTGTTTGAACACTTCTATAGCACGGGGCGACTGTGCCATGTTAACCGAGTGGATCAATGGTTCTGTTTAAACACTTCTGTAGCACGGGGCGACTGTGCCATGCTATCTGAGTGGATCAATGGTTCTGTTTGAACACTTCTGTAGTACGGGCGACTGTGCCATGTTAACCGAGTGGATCAATGGTTCTCTTTGAACACTCTTGTAGCACGGGGCGACTGTGCCATTTTAACTGAGTGGATCAATGGTTCTGTTTGAACACCTCAACACTTCTATAGCACGGGGCGACTGTGCCATTTTAACTGAGTGGATCAATGGTTCTGTTTGAACACCTCAACACTTCTATAGCACGGGGCGACTGTTCCATTTTAACTGAGTGGATCAATGGTTCTGTTTGAACACCAACACTTCTATAGCACGGGGCGACTGTGCCATTTTAACTGAGTGGATCAATGGTTCTGTTTGAATACCTCAACACTTCTATAGCACAGGGCGACTGTGCCATGTTACCCGAGTGGATCAATGGTTCTGTTTGAACACCTCAACACTTCTGTAGCACGGGGCGACTGTGCCATTTTAACTGAGTGGATCAATGGTTCTGTTTGAACACCTCAACACTTCTATAGCACGGGGCGACTGTGCCATGTTAACTGAGTGGATCAATGGTTCTGTTTGAACACTTCTGTAGTACGCGGCGACTGTGCCATGTTAACCGAGTGGGTAAATGGTTCCGATTGAACACTTCTGTAGTACGGGCGACTGTGCCATGCTAACTGAGTGTATCAATGGTTCTGTTTGAACACTTCTATAGCACGGGGCGACTGTGCCATGTTAAACGAGTGGATCAATGGTTCTGTATAAACACTTCTGTAGCACGGGGCGACTGTGCCATGCTAACTGAGTGTATCAATGGTTCTGTTTGAACACTTCTATAGCACGGGGCGACTGTGCCATGTTAAACGAGTGGATCAATGGTTCTGTTTAAACACTTCTGTAGTACGGGCGACTGTGCCATGTTAACGGAGTGGATCAATGGTTCTCTTTGAACACTATTGTAGCACGGGGCGACTGTGCCATTTTAACTGAGTGGATCAATGGTTCTGTTTGAACACTTCTATAGCACGGGGCGACTGTGCCATGTTAACGGAGTGGATCAATGGTTCTCTTTGAACACTATTGTAGCACGGGGCGACTGTGCCATTTTAACTGAGTGGATCAATGGTTCTGTTTGAACACTTCTATAGCACGGGGCGACTGTGCCATTTTAACTGAGTGGATCAATGGTTCTGTTTGAACACTTCTATAGCACGGGGCGACTGTGCCATATTAACCGAGTGGATCAATGGTTCTGTTTGAACACTTCTGTAGCATGGGGCGACTGTGCCATGCTAACCGAGTGGATCAATGGTTCCGTTTGAACACCTCAACACTTCTGTAGTACGGGCGACTGTGCCATGCTAACTGAGTGGATCAATGGTTCCGTTTGAACACCTCAACACTTCTATAGCACGGGGTGACTGTGCCATGCTAACTGAGAGGATCAATGGTTCTGTTTGAACACCTCAGCACTTCTGTAGTACGGGCGACTGTGCCATGCTAACTGAGTGGATCAATGGTTCTGTTTGAACACTTCTGTAGCACGGGGTGACTGTGCCATTTTAACTGAGTGGATCAATGGTTCTGTTTGAACACCTCAACACTTCTTTAGTACGGGCGACTGTGCCATGCTAACCGAGTGGATCAATGGTCCTGTTTGAACACTTCTGTAGCACGGGGCGACCGTGCCATTTTAACTGAGTGGATCAATGGTTCTGTTTGAACACCACAACACTTCTGTAGCACGGGGCAACTGTGCCATTTTAACTGAGTGGATCAATGGTTCTGTTTGAACACCTCAACACTTCTGTAGCACGGGGCGACTGTGCCATGTTAACCGAGTGGATCAATGGTTCTGTTTGAATACTTCTGTAGCACGGGGCGACTGTGCCATGCTAACTGAGTGGATCAATGGTTCTGTTTGAACACCTCAACACTTCTGTAGCACGGGGTGACTGTGCCATGTTAACCGAGTGGATCAACGGTTCTGTTTGAACACCTCAACACTTCTATAGCACGGGGCGACTGTGCCATGTTAACCGAGTGGATCAATGGTTCTGTTTGAACAGTTCTGTAGCATGGGGCGACTGTGCCATGTTAACCGAGTGGATCAATGGTTCTGTTTGAACACTTCTGTAGCATGGGGCGACTGTGCCATGTTAACCGAGTGGATCAATGGTTCTGTTTGAACACCTCAACACTTCTATAGCACGGGGCGACTGTGCCATGTTAACCGAGTGGATCAATGGTTCTGTTTGAACACTTCTGTAGCATGGGGCGACTGTGCCATGTTAACTGAGTGGATCAATGGTTCTGTTTGAACACCTCAACACTTCTGTAGCACGGGGCGACTGTGCCATTTTAACTGAGTGGATCAATGGTTCTGTTTGAACACCTCAACACTTCTGTAGCACGGGGCGACTATGCCATGCTAACTGAGTGGGTCAATGGTTCTGTTTGAACACTTATATAGCACGGGACGACTGTGCCATGTTAACCGAGTGGGTCAATGGTTCTGTTTGAACACTTCTGTAGTTCGGGCGACTGTGCCATGTTAACCAAGTGGATCAATGGTTCTGTTTGAACACTTCTGTAGCACGGGGCGACTGTGCCATGCTAACTGAGTGGGTCAATGGTTCTGTTTGAACACTTATATAGCACGGGACGACTGTGCCATGTTAACCGATTGGGTCAATGGTTCTGTTTGAACACTTCTGTAGTACGGGGCGACTGTGCCATTTTAACTGAGTGGATCAATGGTTCTGTTTCAACACCTCAACACTTCTGTAGCACGGGGAGACTGTGCCATTTTAACTGAGTGGATCAATGGTTCTGTTTGAACACCTCAACACTTCTGTAGCACGGGGCGACTGTACCATTTTAACTGAGTGGATCAATGGTTCTGTTTGAATGCTTCTGTAGTACGGGCGACTGTGCCATGTTAACCGAGTGGGTCAATGGTTCTGTTTGAACACTTCTGTAGTACGGGGCGACTGTGCCATGTTAACCGAGTGGGTCAATGGTTCTGTTTGAACACTTCTGTAGTAGGGGCGACTGTGCCATGCTAACTGAGTGGATCAATGGTTCTGTTTGAACACTTATATAGCACGGGGCAACTGTGCCATGTTAACCGAGTGGATCAATGGTTCTGTTTGAACACTTCTGTAGTACGGGCGACTGTGCCATGTTAACCAAGTAGATCAATGGTTCTGTTTGAACACTTCTGTAGCACGGGGCGACTGTGCCATGTTAACCGAGCAGATCAATGGTTCTGTTTGAACACTTCTGTAGTACGGGCGACTGTGCCATGTTAACCGAGTAGATCAATGGTTCTGTTTGAACACTTCTGTAGCACGGGGCGACTGTGCCATGTTAACCGAGTGGATCAATGGTTCTGTTTGAACATTTCTGTAGTACGGGCGACTGTGCCATGTTAACCGAGTGGATCAATGGTTCTGTTTGAACACTTCTGTAGCACGGGGCGACTGTGCCATGTTAACCGAGTGGATCAATGGTTCTGTTTGAACACTTCTGTAGTACGGGCGACTGTGCCATGTTAACCGAGTGGATCAATGGTTCTGTTTGAACACTTCTGTAGTACGGGCGACTGTGCCATGCTAACCGAGTGGATCAATGGTTCTGTTTGAACACTTCTGTAGCACGGGGCGACTGTGCCATGTTAACCGAGTGGATCAATGGTTCTGTTTGAACACTTCTGTAGCACGGGGCAACTGTGCAATGCTAACTGAGTGGGTCAATGGTTCTGTTTGAACACCTCAACACTTCTGTAGCACGGGGCGACTGTGCCATGTTAACCGAGTGGCTCAATGGTTCTGTTTGAACACCTCAACACTTCTATAGCACGGGGCGACTGTGCCATGTTAACCGAGTGGATCAATGGTTCTGTTTGAACACTTCTGTAGTACGGGGCGACTGTGCCATGCTAACCGAGTGGATCAATGGTTCTGTTTGAACACTTCTGTAGCACGGGGCGACTGTGCCATGCTAACTGAGTGGGTCAATGGTTCTGTTTGAACACCTCAACACTTCTGTAGCACGGGGCAATTGTGCCATGTTAACCGAATGGCTCAATGGTTCTGTTTGAACACTACTGTAGCACGGGCCGACTGTGCCACGCTAACTGAGTGGATCAATGGTTCTGTTTGAACACCTCAACACTTCTGTAGCACGGGGCGACTGTGCCATGCTGAGTGGATCAATGGTTCCGTTTGAAAACCTCAACACTTCTATAGCACGGGGTGACTGTGCCATGTTAACCAAGCGGATCAATGGTTCTGTTTGAACACTTCTGTAGTACGGGCGACGGTGCCATGCTGAGTGGATCAATGGTTCTGTTTGAACACTTCTGTAGCACGGGGCGACTGTGCCATGTTAACTGAGTGGATCAATGGTTCTGTTTGAAAACCTCAACACTTCTGTAGCAGGGGGCGACGGTGCCATGTTAACCGAGTGGATCAATGGTTCTGTTTGAACACTTCTGTAGCACGGGGCGACTGTGCCATGCTAACTCAGTGGATCAATGGTTCTGTTTGAACACTTCTGTAGTACAGGGCGACTGTGCCATGTTAACCGAGTGGATCAATGGTTCTGTTTGAACACTTCTATAGCACGGGGCGACTGTGCCATGCTAACCGAGTGGATCAATGGTTCTGTTTGAACACCTCAACACGTCTATAGCACGGGGCGACTGTGCCATGCTAACCGAGTGGATCAATGGTTCTGTTTGAACACCTCAACACTTCTGTAGCACAGGGCGACTGTGCCATGTTAACTGAGTGGATCAATGGTTCTGTTTGAACACCTCAACACTTCTATAGCACGGGGCGACTGTGCCATGCTAACCGAGTGGAACAATGGTTCTGTTTGAACACCTCAACACTTCTGTAGCACGGGGCGACTGTGCCATGTTAACCGAGTAGATCAATGGTTCTGTTTGCACACTTCTGTAGCACGGGGCGACTGTGCCATGCTAACTGAGTGGGTCAATGGTTCTGTTTGAACACCTCAACACTTCTGTAGTACGGGCGACTGTGCCATGCTAACCGAGTGGATCAATGGTTCTGTTTGAACACCTCAACACTTCTGTAGTACGGGGCGACAGTACCATTTTAACTGAGTGGATCAATGGTTCTGTTTGAACACCTCAAGACTTCTGTAGTACGGGGCGACTGTGCCATGCTAACTGAGTGGATCAATGGTTCTGTTTGAACACCTCTACACTTCTGTAGTACGGGGCGACTGTGCCATTTTAACTGAGTGGATCAATGGTTCTGTTTGAACACCTCAACACGTCTATAGCACGGGGCGACTGTGCCATGCTAACTGAGTGGATCAATGTTTCTGTTTGAACACCTCTACACTTCTGTAGTACGGGGCGACTGTGCCATTTTAACTGAGTGGATCAATGGTTCTGTTTGAACAGCTCAACACTTCTGTAGTACGGGGCGACTGTGCCATTTTAACTGAGTGGATCAATGGTTCTGTTTGAACACTTCTGTAGCACGGGGCGACTGTGCCATGCTAACCGAGTGGATCAATGGTTCTGTTTGAACACCTCAACACTTCTGTAGTACGGGGCAACTGTGCCATTTTAACTGAGTGGATCAATGGTTCTGTTTGAACATCTCAACACTTCTGTAGTACGGGGCGACTGTGCCATTTTAACCGAAAGGATCAATGGTTCTGTTTGAACACCTCAACACTTCTGTAGTACGGGCGACTGTGCCATGCTATCTGAGTGGATCAATGGTTCTGTTTGAACACCTCAACACTTCTGTAGCACGGGGCGACTGTGCCATGTTAACCGAGTGGATCAATGGTTCTGTTTGAACACCTCAACACTTCTGCAGCACGGGGCGACTGTGCCATGCTGACCGAGTGGATCAATGGTTCTGTTTGAACACCTCAACACTTCTGTAGCACGGGGCAACTGTGCCATGCTAACTGAGTGGATCAATGGTTCTGTTTGAACACCTCAACACTTCTGTAGCACGGGGCGACTGTGCCATGCTAACCGAGTGGATCAATGGTTCTGTTTGAACACTTCTGTAGTACGGGCGACTGTGCCATTTTAACTGAGTGGATCAATGGTTCTGTTTGAACACCTCAACACTTCTGTAGTACGGGGCGACTGTGCCATGCTAACCGAGTGAATCAATGGTTCTGTTTGAACACCTCAACACTTCTGTAGTACGGGGCGACTGTGCCATTTTAACCGAGTGGATCAATAGTTCTGTTTGAACACCTCAACACTTCTGTAGCACGGGGCGACTGCCATGTTAACCGAGTGGATCAATGGTTCTGTTTGAACACTTCTGTAGCACGGGGCGACTGTGCCATTTTCACTGAGTGGATCAATGGTTCTGTTTGAACACCTCAACACTTCTGTAGCACGGGGCGACTGTGCCATGCTAACCGAGTGGATCAATGGTTCTGTTTGAACACCTCAACACTTCTGTAGTACGGGGCGACTGTGCCATTTTAACTGAGTGGATCAATGGTTCTGTTTGAACACTTCTGTAGCACGGGGCGACTGTGCCATGCTAACCGAGTGAATCAATGGTTCTGTTTGAACACCTCAACACTTCTGTAGTACGGGGCGACTGTGCCATTTTAACCGAGTGGATCAATAGTTCTGTTTGAACACCTCAACACTTCTGTAGCACGGGGCGACTGCCATGTTAACCGAGTGGATCAATGGTTCTGTTTGAACACTTCTGTAGCACGGGGCGACTGTGCCATTTTCACTGAGTGGATCAATGGTTCTGTTTGAACACCTCAACACTTCTGTAGCACGGGGCGACTGTGCCATGCTAACCGAGTGGATCAATGGTTCTGTTTGAACACCTCAACACTTCTGTAGTACGGGGCGACTGTGCCATTTTAACTGAGTGGATCAATGGTTCTGTTTGAACACTTCTGTAGTACGGGCGACTGTGCCATGCTAACTGAGTGGATCAATGGTTCGGTTTGAACACCTCAACACTTCTATAGCACGGGGCAACTGTGCCATGCTAACTGAGTGGATCAATGGTTCTGTTTGAATACCTCAACACTTCTATAGCACGGGGCGACTGTGCCATGTTAACCGAGTGGATCAACGGTTCCGTTTGAACACTACTGTAGCACGGGGCGACTGTGCCATGTTAACCGAGTGGATCAATGGTTCTGTTTGAACACTTCTGTAGCACGGGGCGACTGTGACATGTTAACCGAGTGGATCAATGGTTCTGTTTGAACACCTCAACACTTCTGTAGTACGGGGCGACTGTGCCATGTTAACTGAGTGGATCAATGGTTCTGTTTGAACACCTCAACACTTCTGTAGCACGGGTGACTGTGCCATGTTAACCGAGTGGATCAATGGTTCTGTTTGAACACCTCAGCACTTCTATAGCACGGGGCGACTGTGCCATGCTAACCGAGTGGATCAATGGTTCTGTTTGAACACCTCAACACTTCAGTAGCACAGGGCGACTGTGCCATGTTAACTGAGTGGATCAATGGTTCTGTTTGAACACCTCAACACTTCTGTAGTACGGGGCAACTGTGCCATGCTATCTGAGTGGATCAATGGTTCTGTTTGAACACTTCTGTAGTACGGGGCGACTGTGCTATGCTAACTGAGTGGATCAATGGTTCTGTTTGAACACCTCAACACTTCAGTAGCACGGGGCGACTGTGCCATGCTAACCGAGTGGATCAATGGTTCTGTTTGAACACCTCAACACTTCTATAGCACGGGGCGACTGTGCCATGTTAACTGAGTGGATCAATGGTTCTGTTTGAACACTTCTGTAGCACGGGGCGACTGTGCCATGCTAAATGAGTGGATCAATGGTTCTGTTTGAACACCTCAACACTTCTATAGCACGGGGCGACTGTGCCATGTTAACTGAGTGGATCAATGGTTCTGTTTGAACACCTCAACACTTCTGTAGCATGGGGCGACTGTGCCATTTTAACTTAGTGGATCAATGGTTCTGTTTGAACACTTCTATAGCACGGGGCGACTGTGCCATGCTAACTGAGTGGATCAATGGTTCTGTTTGAACACTTCTGTAGTACGGGCGACTGTGCCATGCTAACTGAGTGGGTCAATGGTTCTGTTTGAACACTTCTGTAGTACGGGGCGACTGTGCCATGTTAACTGAGTGGATCAATGGTTCTGTTTGAACACTTCTGTAGTACGGGGCGACTGTGCCATGTTAACCGAGTGGATCAATGGTTCTGTTTGAACACTGCTATAGCACAGGGCGACTGTGCCATGCTAACCGAGTGGATCAATGGTTCTGTTTGAACACCTCAACACTTCTATAGCACGGGGCGACTGTGCCATGTTAACTGAGTGGATCAATGGTTCTGTTTGAACACTTCTGTACTACGGGCGACTGTGCCATGCTAACCGAGTGGATCAATGTTTCTGTTTGAACACCTCAACACTTCTATAGCACGGGGCGACTGTGCCATCTTAACTGAGTGGATCAATGGTTCTGTTTGAACACTTCTGTAGTACGGGCGACTGTGCCATGCTAACCAAGTGGATCAATGGTTCTGTTTGAACACTTCTGTAGTACGGGGCGACTGTGCCATGCTAACCGAGTGGATCAATGGTTCTGTTTGAACACTTCTGTAGTACGGGGCGACTGTGCCATGCTAACCGAGTGGATCAATGGTTCTGTTTGGACACTTCTGTAGCACGGGGCGACTGTGCAATGCTAACTGAGTGGATCAATGGTTCCGTTTGAACACCTCAACACTTCTATAGCACGGGGCGACAGTGCCATGTTAACTGAGTGGATCAATGGTTCTGTTTGAACACCTCAACACTTCTATAGCACGGCGCGACTGTGCCATGCTAACCGAGTGGATCAATGGTTCCGTTTGAACACCTCAACACTTCTATAGCACGGGGCGACTGTGCCATGTTAACCGAGTGGATCAATGGTTCCGTTTGAACACCTCAACACTTATATAGCACGGGGCGACTGTGCCATGCTAACTGAGTGGATCAATGGTTCTGTTTGAACACCTCAACACTTCTGTAGCACGGGGCGATTGTGCCATGCTAACTGAGTGGATCAATGGTTCCGTTTGAAAACCTCAAAACTTCTATAGCACGGGGTGACTGTGCCATGTTAACCGAGTGGATCAATGGTTCTGTTTGAACACCTCAACACTTCTGTAGCACGGGGCGACTGTGCCATGCTAACTGAGTGGATCAATGGTTCTGTTTGAACACCTCAACACTTCTGTAGTACAGGCGACTGTGCCATGTTAACCGAGTGGATCAATGGTTCTGTTTGAACACTTCTGTAGTACGGGGCGACTGTGCCATGTTAACTGAGTGGATCAATGGTTCTGTTTGAACACTTCTATAGCACGGGGCGACTGTGCCATGCTAACTGAGTGGATCAATGGTTCTGTTTGAACACTTCTGTAGCACGGGGCGACTGTGCCATGCTAACTGAGTGGATCAATGGTTCTGTTTGAACACCTCAACACTTCTGTAGTACGGGCGACTGTGCCATGCTAACTGAGTGGATCAATGGTTCTGTTTGAACACCTCAACACTTCTGTAGCACGGGGCGATTGTGCCATGCTAACTGAGTGGATCAATGGTTCCGTTTGAAAACCTCAAAACTTCTATAGCACGGGGTGACTGTGCCATGTTAACCGAGTGGATCAATGGTTCTGTTTGAACACCTCAACACTTCTGTAGTACGGGCGACTGTGCCATGCTAACTGAGTGGATCAATGGTTCTGTTTGAACACTTCTATAGCTCGGGGCGACTGTGCCATTCTAACTGAGTGGATCAATGGTTCTGTTTGAACACTTCTGTAGCATGGGGTGACTGTGCCATGCTAACTGAGTGGATCAATGGTTCTGTTTGAACACTTCTGTAGTACGGGGCGACTGTGCCATGCTAACCGAGTGGATCAATGGTTCTGTTTGAACACTTCTGTAGCACGGGGCGACTGTGCCATCCTAACTGAGTCAATGGTTCTGTTTGAACACCTCAACACTTCTGTAGCACGGGGCGACTGTGCCATGCTAACCGAGCAGATCAATGGTTCTGTTTGAACACTTCTGTAGTACGGGCGACTGTGCCATGTTAACCGAGTAGATGAATGGTTCTGTTTGAACACTTCTGTAGCACGGGGCGACTGTGCCATGTTAACCGAGTGGATCAATGGTTCTGTTTGAACATTTCTGTAGTACGGGCGACTGTGCCATGTTAACCGAGTGGATCAATGGTTCTGTTTGAACACTTCTGTAGCACGGGGCGACTGTGCCATGTTAACCGAGTGGATCAATGGTTCTGTTTGAACACTTCTGTAGTACGGGCGACTGTGCCATGTTAACCGAGTGGATCAATGGTTCTGTTTGAACACTTCTGTAGTACGGGCGACTGTGCCATGCTAACCGAGTGGATCAATGGTTCTGTTTGAACACTTCTGTAGCACGGGGCGACTGTGCCATGTTAACCGAGTGGATCAATGGTTCTGTTTGAACACTTCTGTAGCACGGGGCAACTGTGCAATGCTAACTGAGTGGGTCAATGGTTCTGTTTGAACACCTCAACACTTCTGTAGCACGGGGCGACTGTGCCATGTTAACCGAGTGGCTCAATGGTTCTGTTTGAACACCTCAACACTTCTATAGCACGGGGCGACTGTGCCATGTTAACCGAGTGGATCAATGGTTCTGTTTGAACACTTCTGTAGCACGGGGCGACTGTGCCATGCTAACCGAGTGGATCAATGTTTCTGTTTGAACACTTCTGTAGTACGGGGCGACTGTGCCATGCTAACCGAGTGGATCAATGGTTCTGTTTGAACACTTCTGTAGCACGGGGCGACTGTGCCATGCTAACTGAGTGGGTCAATGGTTCTGTTTGAACACCTCAACACTTCTGTAGCACGGGGCGATTGTGCCATGTTAACCGAATGGCTCAATAGTTCTGTTTGAACACTACTGTAGCACGGGCCGACTGTGCCACGCTAACTGAGTGGATCAATGGTTCTGTTTGAACACCTCAACACTTCTGTAGCACGGGGCGACTGTGCCATGCTGAGTGGATCAATGGTTCCGTTTGAAAACCTCAACACTTCTATAGCACGGGGTGACTGTGCCATGTTAACCAAGCGGATCAATGGTTCTGTTTGAACACTTCTGTAGTACGGGCGACGGTGCCATGCTGAGTGGATCAATGGTTCTGTTTGAACACTTCTGTAGCACGGGGCGACTGTGCCATGTTAACTGAGTGGATCAATGGTTCTGTTTGAAAACCTCAACACTTCTGTAGCAGGGGGCGACGGTGCCATGTTAACCGAGTGGATCAATGGTTCTGTTTGAACACTTCTGTAGCACGGGGCGACTGTGCCATGCTAACTGAGTGGATCAATGGTTCTGTTTGAACACTTCTGTAGTACAGGGCGACTGTGCCATGTTAACCGAGTGGATCAATGGTTCTGTTTGAACACTTCTATAGCACGGGGCGACTGTGCCATGCTAACCGAGTGGATCAATGGTTCTGTTTGAACACCTCAACACGTCTATAGCACGGGGCGACTGTGCCATGCTAACCGAGTGGATCAATGGTTCTGTTTTAACACCTCAACACTTCTGTAGCACAGGGCGACTGTGCCATGTTAACTGAGTGGATCAATGGTTCTGTTTGAACACCTCAACACTTCTATAGCACGGGGCGACTGTGCCATGCTAACCGAGTGGAACAATGGTTCTGTTTGAACACCTCAACACTTCTGTTGCACGGGGCGACTGTGCCATGTTAACCGAGTAGATCAATGGTTCTGTTTGCACACTTCTGTAGCACGGGGCGACTGTGCCATGCTAACTGAGTGGGTCAATGGTTCTGTTTGAACACCTCAACACTTCTGTAGTACGGGCGACTGTGCCATGCTAACCGAGTGGATCAATGGTTCTGTTTGAACACCTCAACACTTCTGTAGTACGGGGCGACAGTACCATTTTAACTGAGTGGATCAATGGTTCTGTTTGAACACCTCAACACGTCTATAGCACGGGGCGACTGTGCCATGCTAACTGAGTGGATCAATGGTTCTGTTTGAACACCTCTACACTTCTGTAGTACGGGGCGACTGTGCCATTTTAACTGAGTGGATCAATGGTTCTGTTTGAACACCTCAACACTTCTGTAGTACGGGGCGACTGTGCCATTTTAACTGAGTGGATCAATGGTTCTGTTTGAACACTTCTGTAGCACGGGGCGACTGTGACATGTTAACCGAGTGGATCAATGGTTCTGTTTGAACACCTCAACACTTCTGTAGTACGGGGCGACTGTGCCATGTTAACTGAGTGGATCAATGGTTCTGTTTGAACACCTCAACACTTCTGTAGCACGGGTGACTGTGCCATGTTAACCGAGTGGATCAATGGTTCTGTTTGAACACCTCAGCACTTCTATAGCACGGGGCGACTGTGCCATGCTAACCGAGTGGATCAATGGTTCTGTTTGAACACCTCAACACTTCAGTAGCACAGGGCGACTGTGCCATGTTAACTGAGTGGATCAATGGTTCTGTTTGAACACCTCAACACTTCTGTAGTACGGGGCGACTGTGCCATGCTATCTGAGTGGATCAATGGTTCTGTTTGAACACTTCTGTAGTACGGGGCGACTGTGCTATGCTAACTGAGTGGATCAATGGTTCTGTTTGAACACCTCAACACTTCAGTAGCACGGGGCGACTGTGCCATGCTAACCGAGTGGATCAATGGTTCTGTTTGAACACCTCAACACTTCTATAGCACGGCGCGACTGTGCCATGTTAACTGAGTGGATCAATGGTTCTGTTTGAACACTTCTGTAGTACGGGCGACTGTGCCATGTTAACCGAGTGGATCAATGGTTCTGTTTGAACACCTCAACACTTCTAAAGCACGGGGCGACTGTGCCATGTTAACTGAGTGGATCAATGGTTCTGTTTGAACACTTCTGTAGCACGGGGCGACTGTGCCATGCTAAATGAGTGGATCAATGGTTCTGTTTGAACACCTCAACACTTCTATAGCACGGGGCGACTGTGCCATGTTAACTGAGTGGATCAATGGTTCTGTTTGAACACCTCAACACTTCTGTAGCATGGGGCGACTGTGCCATTTTAACTTAGTGGATCAATGGTTCTGTTTGAACACTTCTATAGCACGGGGCGACTGTGCCATGCTAACTGAGTGGATCAATGGTTCTGTTTGAACACTTCTGTAGTACGGGCGACTGTGCCATGCTAACTGAGTGGGTCAATGGTTCTGTTTGAACACTTCTGTAGTACGGGGCGACTGTGCCATGTTAACTGAGTGGATCAATGGTTCTGTTTGAACACTTCTGTAGTACGGGGCGACTGTGCCATGTTAACCGAGTGGATCAATGGTTCTGTTTGAACACTGCTATAGCACAGGGCGACTGTGCCATGCTAACCGAGTGGATCAATGGTTCTGTTTGAACACCTCAACACTTCTATAGCACGGGGCGACTGTGCCATGTTAACTGAGTGGATCAATGGTTCTGTTTGAACACTTCTGTACTACGGGCGACTGTGCCATGCTAACCGAGTGGATCAATGTTTCTGTTTGAACACCTCAACACTTCTATAGCACGGGGCGACTGTGCCATCTTAACTGAGTGGATCAATGGTTCTGTTTGAACACTTCTGTAGTACGGGCGACTGTGCCATGCTAACCAAGTGGATCAATGGTTCTGTTTGAACACTTCTGTAGTACGGGGCGACTGTGCCATGCTAACCGAGTGGATCAATGGTTCTGTTTGAACACTTCTGTAGTACGGGGCGACTGTGCCATGCTAACCGAGTGGATCAATGGTTCTGTTTGGACACTTCTGTAGCACGGGGCGACTGTGCAATGCTAACTGAGTGGATCAATGGTTCCGTTTGAACACCAACACTTCTATAGCACGGGGCGACAGTGCCATGTTAACTGAGTGGATCAATGGTTCTGTTTGAACACCTCAACACTTCTATAGCACGGCGCGACTGTGCCATGCTAACCGAGTGGATCAATGGTTCCGTTTGAACACCTCAACACTTCTATAGCACGGGGCGACTGTGCCATGTTAACCGAGTGGATCAATGGTTCCGTTTGAACACCTCAACACTTCTATAGCACGGGGCGACTGTGCCATGCTAACTGAGTGGATCAATGGTTCTGTTTGAACACCTCAACACTTCTGTAGCATGGGGCGATTGTGCCATGCTAACTGAGTGGATCAATGGTTCCGTTTGAAAACCTCAAAACTTCTATAGCACGGGGTGACTGTGCCATGTTAACCGAGTGGATCAATGGTTCTGTTTGAACACCTCAACACTTCTGTAGCACGGGGCGACTGTGCCATGCTAACTGAGTGGATCAATGGTTCTGTTTGAACACCTCAACACTTCTGTAGCACGGGGCGATTGTGCCATGCTAACTGAGTGGATCAATGGTTCCGTTTGAAAACCTCAAAACTTCTATAGCACGGGGTGACTGTGCCATGTTAACCGAGTGGATCAATGGTTCTGTTTGAACACTTCTATAGCTCGGGGCGACTGTGCCATTCTAACTGAGTGGATCAATGGTTCTGTTTGAACACTTCTGTAGCATGGGGTGACTGTGCCATGCTAACTGAGTGGATCAATGGTTCTGTTTGAACACTTCTGTAGCACGGGGCGACTGTGCCATGCTAACTGAGTGGATCAATGGTTCTGTTTGAACACCTCAACACTTCTGTAGTACGGGCGACTGTGCCATGCTAACTGAGTGGATCAATGGTTCTGTTTGAACACCTCAACACTTCTGTAGCACGGGGCGATTGTGCCATGCTAACTGAGTGGATCAATGGTTCCGTTTGAAAACCTCAAAACTTCTATAGCACGGGGTGACTGTGCCATGTTAACCGAGTGGATCAATGGTTCTGTTTGAACACTTCTATAGCTCGGGGCGACTGTGCCATTCTAACTGAGTGGATCAATGGTTCTGTTTGAACACTTCTGTAGCATGGGGTGACTGTGCCATGCTAACTGAGTGGATCAATGGTTCTGTTTGAACACTTCTGTAGTACGGGGCGACTGTGCCATGCTAACCGAGTGGATCAATGGTTCTGTTTGAACACTTCTGTAGCACGGGGCGACTGTGCCATCCTAACTGAGTCAATGGTTCTGTTTGAACACCTCAACACTTCTGTAGCACGGGGCGACTGTGCCATGCTAACCGAGTGGATCAATGGTTCTGTTTGAACACTTCTGTAGTACGGGGCGACTGTGCCATGCTAACCGAGTGGATCAATGGTTCTGTTTGAACACTTCTATAGCACGGGGCGACTGTGCCATGCTAACTGAGTGGATCAATGGTTCTGTTTGAACACCTCAACACTTCTGTAGTACGGGGCGACTGTGCCATGCTATCTGAGTGGATCAATGGTTCTGTTTGAACACTTCTGTAACACGGGGCGACCGTGCCATGCTATCTGAGTGGATCAATGGTTCTGTTTGAACACTTCTATAGCACGGGGCGACTGTGCCATGTTAACCCAGTGGATCAATGGTTCTGTTTGAACACTTCTGTAGTACGGGGCGACTGTGCCATGCTAACTGAGCGGATCAATGGTTCTGTTTGAACACCTCAACACTTCTGTAGCACGGGGCGACTGTGCCATTTTAATTGAGTGGATCAATGGTTCTGTTTGAACACCTCCACACTTCTATAGCACGGGGCGACTGTGCCATTTTAACTGAGTGGATCAATGGTTCTGTTTGAACACCTCAACACTTCTATAGCACGGGGCAACTGTGCCATTTTAACTGAGTGGATCAATGGTTCTGTTTGAACACCTCAACACTTCTATAGCACGGGGCGACTGTGCCATTTTAACTGAGTCGATCAATGGTTCTGTTTGAACACCAACACTTCTATAGCACGGGGCGACTGTGCCATTTTAACTGAGTGGATCAATGGTTCTGTTTGAACACCTCAACACTTCTATAGCACAGGGCGACTGTGCCATGTTACCCAAGTGGATCAATGGTTCTGTTTGAACACCTCAACACTTCTATAGCACGGGGCGACTGTGCCATGTTAACTGAGTGGATCAATGGTTCTGTTTGAACACCTCAACACTTCTATAGCACGGGGCGACTGTGCCATGTTAACTGAGTGGATCAATGGTTCTGTTTGAACACTTCTGTAGTACGCGGCGACTGTGCCATTTTAACTGAGTGGATCAATGGTTCTGTTTGAACACTTCAACACTTCTGTAGTACGGGCGACTGTGCCATGCTAACTGAGTGGATCAATGGTTCTGTTTGAACACCTCAACACTTCTATAGCACGGGGCGACTGTGCCATGCTAACTGAGTGGATCAATGGTTCTGTTTGAACACTTCTATAGCACGGGGCGACTGTGCCATGTTAACCGAGTGGATCAATGGTTCTGTTTAAACACTTCTGTAGCACGGGGCGACTGTGCCATGCTATCTGAGTGGATCAACGGTTCTGTTTGAACACTTCTATAGCACGGTGCGACTGTGCCATGTTAACCGAGTGGATCAATGGTTCTGTTTGAACACTTCTGTAGTACGGGCGACTGTGCCATGTTAACCGAGTGGATCAATGGTTCTCTTTGAACACTCTTGTAGCACGAGGCGACTGTGCCATTTTAACTGAGTGGATCAATGGTTCTGTTTGAACACTTCTATAGCACGGGGCGACTGTGCCATGTTAACCGAGTGGATCAATGGTTCTGTTTTAACACCTCAACACTTCTATAGCACGGGGCGACTGTGCCATATTAACCGAGTGGATCAATGGTTCTGTTTGAACACTTCTGTAGCATGGGGCGACTGTGCCATGCTAACCGAGTGGATCAATGGTTCCGTTTGAACACCTCAACACTTCTGTAGTACGGGCGACTGTGCCATGCTAACTGAGTGGATCAATGGTTCCGTTTGAACACCTCAACACTTCTATAGCACGGGGTGACTGTGCCATGCTAACTGAGTGGATCAATGGTTCTGTTTGAACACCTCAACACTTCTGTAGCACGGGGCAACTGTGCCATTTTAACTGAGTGGATCAATGGTTCTGTTTGAACACCTCAACACTTCTGTAGCACGGGGCGACTGTGCCATGTTAACCGAGTGGATCAATGGTTCTGTTTGAATACTTCTGTAGCACGGGGCGACTGTGCCATGCTAACTGAGTGGATCAATGGTTCTGTTTGAACACCTCAACACTTCTGTAGCACCGGGTGACTGTGCCATGTTAACCGAGTGGATCAATGGTTCTGTTTGAACACCTCAACACTTCTATAGCACGGGGCGACTGTGCCATGTTAACCGAGTGGATCAATGGTTCTGTTTGAACACTTCTGTAGCATGGGGCGACTGTGCCATGTTAACCGAGTGGATCAATGGTTCTGTTTGAACACTTCTGTAGCATGGGGCGACTGTGCCATGTTAACTGAGTGGATCAATGGTTCTGTTTGAACACCTCAACACTTCTGTAGCACGGGGCGACTGTGCCATGCTGAGTGGATCAATGGTTCCGTTTGAACACCTCAACACTTCTGTAGCACGGGGCGACTGTGCCATGTTAACCGAGTGGATCAATGGTTCTGTTTGAACACTTCTGTAGCACGGGGCGACTGTGCCATTTTAACTGAGTGGATCAACGGTTCTGTTCGAACACCTCAACACTTCTGTAGCACGGGGCGACTGTGCCATTTTAACTGAGTGGATCAATGGTTCTGTTTGAACACTTCAACACTTCTGTAGCACGGGGCGACTATGCCATGCTAACTGAGTGGGTCAATGGTTCTGTTTGAACACTTATATAGCACGGGACGACTGTGCCATGTTAACCGAGTGGGTCAATGGTTCTGTTTGAACACTTCTGTAGTACGGGGTGACTGTGCCATGCTGAGTGGATCAATGGTTCCGTTTGAACACCTCAACACTTCTGTAGCACGGGGCGACTGTGCCATGTTAACCGAGTGGATCAATGGTTCTGTTTGAACACTTCTGTAGCACGGGGCGACTGTGCCATTTTAACTGAGTGGATCAACGGTTCTGTTCGAACACCTCAACACTTCTGTAGCACGGGGCGACTGTGCCATTTTAACTGAGTGGATCAATGGTTCTGTTTGAACACCTCAACACTTCTGTAGCACGGGGCGACTATGCCATGCTAACTGAGTGGGTCAATGGTTCTGTTTGAACACTTATATAGCACGGGACGACTGTGCCATGTTAACCGAGTGGGTCAATGGTTCTGTTTGAACACTTCTGTAGTTCGGGCGACTGTGCCATGTTAACCAAGTGGATCAATGGTTCTGTTTGAACACTTCTGTAGCACGGGGCGACTGTGCCATGCTAACTGAGTGGGTCAATGGTTCTGTTTGAACACTTATATAGCATGGGGCGACTGTGCCATGTTAACCGATTGGGTCAATGGTTCTGTTTGAACACTTCTGTAGTACGGGGCGACTGTGCCATTTTAACTGAGTGGATCAATGGTTCTGTTTCAACACCTCAACACTTCTGTAGCACGGGGAGACTGTGCCATTTTAACTGAGTGGATCAATGGTTCTGTTTGAACACTTCTGTAGTACGGGGCGACTGTGCCATGTTAACCGAGTGGGTCAATGGTTCTGTTTGAACACTTCTGTAGTAGGGGCGACTGTGCCATGCTAACTGAGTGGATCAATGGTTCTGTTTGAACACTTATATAGCACGGGGCAACTGTGCCATGTTAACCGAGTGGATCAATGGTTCTGTTTGAACACTTCTGTAGTACGGGCGACTGTGCCATGTTAACCAAGTAGATCAATAGTTCTGTTTGAACACTTCTGTAGCACGGGGCGACTGTGCCATGTTAACCGAGCAGATCAATGGTTCTGTTTGAACACTTCTGTAGTACGGGCGACTGTGCCATGTTAACCGAGTAGATCAATGGTTCTGTTTGAACACTTCTGTAGCACGGGGCGACTGTGCCATGTTAACCGAGTGGATCAATGGTTCTGTTTGAACATTTCTGTAGTACGGGCGACTGTGCCATGTTAACCGAGTGGATCAATGGTTCCGTTTGAACACTTCTGTAGCACGGGGCAACTGTGCAATGCTAACTGAGTGGGTCAATGGTTCTGTTTGAACACCTCAACACTTCTGTAGCACGGGGCGACTGTGCCATGTTAACCGAGTGGCTCAATGGTTCTGTTTGAACACCTCAACACTTCTATAGCACGGGGCGACTGTGCCATGTTAACCGAGTGGATCAATGGTTCTGTTTGAACACTTCTGTAGCACGGGGCGACTGTGCCATGTTAACTGAGTGGATCAATGGTTCTGTTTGAAAACCTCAACACTTCTGTAGCAGGGGGCGATGGTGCCATGTTAACCGAGTGGATCAATGGTTCTGTTTGAACACTTCTGTAGCACGGGGCGACTGTGCCATGCTAACTGAGTGGATCAATGGTTCTGTTTGAACACTTCTGTAGTACAGGGCGACTGTGCCATGTTAACCGAGTGGATCAATGGTTCTGTTTGAACACTTCTATAGCACGGGGCGACTGTGGCATGCTAACCGAGTGGATCAATGGTTCTGTTTGAACACCTCAACACGTCTATAGCACGGGGCGACTGTGCCATGCTAACCGAGTGGATCAATGGTTCTGTTTGAACACCTCAACACTTCTGTAGCACAGGGCGACTGTGCCATGTTAACTGAGTGGATCAATGGTTCTGTTTGAACACCTCAACACTTCTATAGCACGGGGCGACTGTGCCATGCTAACCGAGTGGATCAATGGTTCTGTTTGAACACCTCAACACTTCTGTAGCACGGGGCGACTGTGCCATGTTAACCGAGTAGATCAATGGTTCTGTTTGCACACTTCTGTAGCACGGGGCGACTGTGCCATGCTAACTGAGTGGGTCAATGGTTCTGTTTGAACACCTCAACACTTCTGTAGTACGGGCGACTGTGCCATGCTAACCGAGTGGATCAATGGTTCTGTTTGAACACCTCAACACTTCTGTAGTACGGGGCAACAGTACCATTTTAACTGAGTGGATCAATGGTTCTGTTTGAACACCTCAAGACTTCTGTAGTACGGGGCGACTGTGCCATGCTAACTGAGTGGATCAATGGTTCTGTTTGAACACCTCTACACTTCTGTAGTACGGGGCGACTGTGCCATTTTAACTGAGTGGATCAATGGTTCTGTTTGAACACCTCAACACTTCTCTAGTACGGGGCGACTGTGCCATTTTAACTGAGTGGATCAATGGTTCTGTTTGAACACCTCAACACGTCTATAGCACGGGGCGACTGTGCCATGCTAACTGAGTGGATCAATGGTTCTGTTTGAACACCTCTACACTTCTGTAGTACGGGGCGACTGTGCCATTTTAACTGAGTGGATCAATGGTTCTGTTTGAACACCTCAACACTTCTGTAGCACGGGGCGACTGTGCCATGCTAACCGAGTGGATCAATGGTTCTGTTTGAACACCTCAACACTTCTGTAGTACGGGGCAACTGTGCCATTTTAACTGAGTCGATCAATGGTTCTGTTTGAACATCTCAACACTTCTGTAGTACGGGGCGACTGTGCCATTTTAACTGAGTGGATCAATGGTTCTGTTTGAACACCTCAACACTTCTGTAGTACAGGGCGACTGTGCCATTTTAACTGAGTGGGTCAATGGTTCTGTTTGAACACCTCAACACTCCTGTAGCACAGGGCGTCTGTGCCATGCTAACCGAGTGAATCAATGGTTCTGTTTGAACACTTTTGTAGCACGGGGCGACTGTGCCATGCTAACCGAGTGAATCAATGGGTTTGTTTGAACATTTCTGTAGCACGGGGCGACTGTGCCATGCTAACCGAAAGGATCAATGGTTCTGTTTGAACACCTCAACACTTCTGTAGTACGGGCGACTGTGCCATGCTATCTGAGTGGATCAATGGTTCTGTTTGAACACCTCAACACTTCTGTAGCACGGGGCGACTGTGCCATGTTAACCGAGTGGATCAATGGTTCTGTTTGAACACCTCAACACTTCTGCAGCACGGGGCGACTGTGCCATGCTAACCGAGTGGACCAATGGTTCTGTTTGAACACCTCCACACTTCTGTAGCACGGGGCAACTGTGCCATGCTAACTGAGTGGATCAATGGTTCTGTTTGAACACTTCTGTAGCACGGGGCGACTGTGCCATGCTAACTGAGTGGATCAATGGTTCTGTTTGAACACCTCAACACTTCTGTAGCACGGGGCGACTGTGCCATGCTAACCGAGTGGATCAATGGTTCTGTTTGAACACTTCTGTAGCACGGGGCGACTGTGCCATTTTCACTGAGTGGATCAATGGTTCTGTTTGAACACCTCAACACTTCTGTAGCACGGGGCGACTGTGCCATGCTAACCGAGTGGATCAATGGTTCTGTTTGAACACCTCAACACTTCTGTAGTACGGGGCGACTGTGCCATTTTAACTGAGTGGATCAATGGTTCTGTTTGAACACTTCTGTAGTACGGGCGACTGTGCCATGCTAACTGAGTGGATCAATGGTTCTGTTTGAACACCTCAACACTTCTATAGCACGGGGCAACTGTGCCATGCTAACTGAGTGGATCAATGGTTCTGTTTGAATACCTCAACACTTCTATAGCACGGGGCGACTGTGCCATGTTAACCGAGTGGATCAATGGTTCCGTTTGAACACTTCTGTAGCACGGGGCGACTGTGCCATGTTAACCGAGTGGATCAATGGTTCTATTTGAACACTTCTGTAGCACGGGGCGACTGTGACATGTTAACCGAGTGGATCAATAGGTTCTGTTTGAACACCTCAACACTTCTGTAGTACGGGGCAACTGTGCCATGTTAACTGAGTGGATCAATGGTTCTGTTTGAACACCTCAACACTTCTGTAGCACGGGGCGACTGTGCCATGTTAACCGAGTGGATCAATGGTTCTGTTTGAACACCTCAGCACTTCTATAGCACGGGGCGACTGTGCCATGCTAACCGAGTGGATCAATGGTTCTGTTTGAACACCTCAACACTTCAGTAGCACGGGGCGACTGTGTCATGCTAACCGAGTGGATCAATGGTTCTGTTTGAATACCTCAACACTTCAGTAGCACGGGGCGACTGTGCCATGCTAACCGAGTGGATCAATGGTTCTGTTTGAACACCTCAACACTTCTATAGCACGGCGCGACTGTGCCATGTTAACTGAGTGGATCAATGGTTCTGTTTGAACACTTCTGTAGTACGGGCGACTGTGCCATGTTAACCGAGTGGATCAATGGTTCTGTTTGAACACCTCAACACTTCTAAAGCACGGGGCGACTGTGCCATGTTAACTGAGTGGATCAATGGTTCTGTTTGAACACCTCAACACTTCTGTAGCATGGGGCGACTGTGCCATTTTAACTTAGTGGATCAATGGTTCTGTTTGAACACTTCTGTAGTACGGGCGACTGTGCCATGCTAACTGAGTGGATCAATGGTTCTGTTTGAACACTTCTGTAGTACGGGCGACTGTGCCATGTTAACCGAGTGGATCAATGGTTCTGTTTGAACACCTCAACACTTCTAAAGCACGGGGCGACTGTGCCATGTTAACTGAGTGGATCAATGGTTCTGTTTGAACACCTCAACACTTCTGTAGCATGGGGCGACTGTGCCATGTTAACCGAGTGGATCAATGGTTCTGTTTGAACACTGCTATAGCACGGGGCGACTGTGCCATGCTAACCGAGTGGATCAATGGTTCTGTTTGAACACCTCAACACTTCTATAGCACGGGGCGACTGTGCATTGTTAACTGAGTGGATCAATGGTTCTGTTTGAACACTTCTGTAGTACGGGCGACTGTGCCATGCTAACCGAGTGGATCAATGTTTCTGTTTCAACACCTCAACACTTCTATAGCACGGGGCGACTGTGCCATGTTAACTGAGTGGATCAATGGTTCTGTTTGAACACTTCTGTAGTACGGGCGACTGTGCCATGCTAACCAAGTGGATCAATGGTTCTGTTTTAACACTTCTGTAGTACGGGGCGACTGTGCCATGCTAACCGAGTGGATCAATGGTTCTGTTTGAACACTTCTGTAGCACGGGGCGACTGTGCAATGCTAACTGAGTGGATCAATGGTTCCGTTTGAACACCTCAACACTTCTATAGCACGGGGCGACAGTGCCATGTTAACTGAGTGGATCAATGGTTCTGTTTGAACACCTCAACACTTCTATAGCACGGCGCGACTGTGCCATGCTAACCGAGTGGATCAATGGTTCCGTTTGAACACCTCAACACTTCTATAGCACGGGGCGACTGTGCCATGTTAACCGAGTGGATCAATGGTTCCGTTTGAACACCTCAACACTTCTATAGCACGGGGCGACTGTGCCATGTTAACTGAGTGGATCAATGGTTCTGTTTGAACACTTCTATAGCACGGGGCGACTGTGCCATGCTAACTGAGTGGATCAATGGTTCTGTTTGAACACTTCTGTAGCACGGGGCGACTGTGCCATGCTAACTGAGTGGATCAATGGTTCTGTTTGAACACCTCAACACTTCTGTAGTACGGGCGACTGTGCCATGCTAACTGAGTGGATCAATGGTTCTGTTTGAACATCTCAACACTTCTTTAGCACGGGGCGACTGTGCCATGTTAACTGAGTGGATCAATGGTTCTGTTTGAACACCTCAAAACTTCTATAGCACGGGGCGACTGTGCCATGTTAACCGAGTGGATCAATGGTTCTGTTTGAACAACTCAACACTTCTATAGCACGGGGAGACTGTGCCATGCTAACCGAGTGGATCAATGGTTCCGTTTGAACAACACTTCTGTAGCATGGGGCGACTGTGCCATGTTAACTGAGTGGATCAATGGTTCTGTTTGAACACTTCTATAGCACGGGGCGACTGTGCCATGTTAACCGAGTGGATCAATGGTTCTGTTTGAACACTTCTGTAGTACGGGCGACTGTGCCATGTTAACCGAGTGGATCAATGGTTCTGTTTGAACACTTTTGTAGTACGTGGCGACTGTGCCATGTTAACTGAGTGGATCAATGGTTCTGTTTGAACACCTCAATACTTCTATAGCACGGGGCGACTGTGCCATGTTAACTGAGTGGATCAATGGTTCTGTTTGAACACCTCAACACTTCTATAGCACGGCGCGACTGTGCCATGTTAACCGAGTGGATCAATGGTTCTGTTTGAACACTTCTGTAGCACGGGGCGACTGTGCCATGTTAACCGAGTGGATCAATGGTTCTGTTTGAACACTTCTGTAGCACGGGGCGACTGTGCCATGTTAACCGAGTGGATCAATGGTTCTGTTTGAACACCTCAAAACTTCTATAGCACGGGGCGACTGTGCCATGCTAACCGAGTGGATCAATGGTTCCGTTTGAACACCTCAACACTTCTGCAGTACGGGGGCCTGTGCCATGTTAACCGAGGGGATCAATGGTTCTGTTTGAACACCTCAACACTTCGATAGCACGGGGCGACTGTGCCATGCTAACCGAGTGGATCACTGGTTCCGTATGAACACCTCAACACTTCTGTAGCACGGGGCGACTGTGCCATGCTAACTGAGCAGATCAATGGTTCTGTTTGAACACCTCAACACTTCTGTAGCACGGGGCGACTGTGCCATTTTAACTGAGTGGATCAATGGTTCTGTTTGAACACCTCAACACTTCTACAGCACGGGGCGACTGTGCCATTTTAACTGAGTGGATCAATGGTTCTGTTTGAACACCTCAACACTTCTATAGCACGGGGTGACTGTGCCATTTTAACTGAGTGGATCAATGGTTCTGTTTGAACACCAACACTTCTATAGCACGGGGCGACTGTGCCATTTTAATTGAGTGGATCAATGGTTCTGTTTGAACACCTCAACACTTCTATAGCACGGGGCGACTGTGCCATGTTAACTGAGTGGATCAATGGTTCTGTTTGAACACTTCTGTAGTACGGGCGACTGTGCCATGTTAACCGAGTGGATCAATGGTTCTGTTTGAACACTTCTGTAGCACGGGGCGACTGTGCCATTTTAACTGAGTGGATCAATGGTTCTGTTTGAACACTTCTATAGCACGGGGCGACTGTGCCATGTTAACCGAGTGGATCAATGGTTCTGTTTGAACACCTCAACACTTCTGTAGCACGGGGCGACTGTGCCATGTTAACCGAGTGGATCAATGGTTCTGTTTGAACACTTCTGTAGCACGGGGTGACTGTGCCATGCTAACTGAGTAGATCAATGGTTCTGTTTGAAAACCTCAACACTTCTGTAGTACGGGCGACTGTGCCATGCTAACCGAGTGGATCAATGGTTCTGTTTGAACACCTCAAGACTTCTGTAGCACGGGGCGACTGTGCCATGCTAACTGAGTGGGTCAATGGTTCTGTTTGAACACTTCTGTAGCATGGGGCGACTGTGCCATTTTAACTGAGTGGATCAATGGTTCTGTTTGAACACCTCAACACTTCTGTAGCACGGGGCGACTGTGCCATTTTAACAGAGTGGATCAATGGTTCTGTTTGAACACTTCTGTAGTACGGGGTGACTGTGCCATGCTGAGTGGATCAATGGTTCCGTTTGAACACCTCAACACTTCTGTAGCACGGGGCGACTGTGCCATGTTAACCGAGTGGATCAATGGTACTGTTTGAACACCTCAACACTTCTGTAGCATGGGGCGACTGTGCCATTTTAACTGAGTGGATCAATGGTTCTGTTTGAACACCTCAACACTTCTGTAGCATGGGGCGACTGTGCCATTTTAACTAAGTGGATCAATGGTTCTGTTTGAACACCTCAAGACTTCTGTAGCACGGGGCGACTGTGCCATGCTAACTGAGTGGGTCAATGGTTCTGTTTGAACACTTATTTAGCACGGGGCGACTGTGCCATGCTAACGGAGTGGATCAATGGTTCTGTTTGAACACTTCTGTAGTACGGGGCGACTGTGCCATGCTAACTGAGTGGATCAATGGTTCTGTTTGAACACCTCAACACTTCTGTAGCACGGGGCGACTGTGCCATGCTAACGGAGTGGATCGATGGTTCTGTTTGAACACTTCTGTAGTACGGGGCGACTGTGCCATGCTAACGGAGTGGATCGATGGTTCTGTTTGAACACTTCTGTAGTACGGGGCGACTGTGCCATGCTAACGAAGTGGATTGATGGTTCTGTTTGAACACTTCTGTAGTACGGGGCGACTGTGCCATGTTAACCGAGTGGATCAATGGTTCTGTTTGAACACTTCTGTAGCACGGGGCGACTGTGCCATGTTAACCGAGTGGATCAATGGTTCTGTTTGAACACTTCTGTAGTACGGGGCGACTGTGCCATGTTAACCGAGTGGATCAATGGTTCTGTTTGAACACTTCTGTAGTACGGGGCAACTGTGCCATGTTAACCGAGTGGATCAATGGTTCCGTTTGAACACCTCAACACTTCTGTAGCAGGGGGCGACTGTGCCATGCTGAGTGGATCAATGGTTCCGTTTGAAAACCTCAACACTTCTATAGCACGGGGCGACTGTGCCAGTTTAACTGAGTGGATCAATGGTTCTGTTTGAACACCTCAACACTTCTGTAGCACAGGGTGACTGTGCCATGTTAACCGAGTGGATCAATGGTTCTGTTTGAACACCTCAACACTTCTATAGCACCGGGCGACTGTGCCATGTTAACCGAGTGGATCAATGGTTCTGTTTGAACACTTCTGTAGTACGGGCGACTGTGCCATGCTAACCGAGTGGATCAATGGTTCTGTTTGAACACTTCTGTAGCACAAGGCTGCTGTGCCATGCTAACTGAGTGGGTCAATGGTTCTGTTTGAACACCTCAACACTTCTGTAGCATGGGGCGACTGTGCCATTTTAACTGAGTGGATCAATGGTTCTGTTTGAACACCTCAACACTTCTGTAGCACGGGGCGACTGTGCCATGCTAACGGAGTGGATCAATGGTTCTGTTTGAACACTTCTGTAGTACGGGGCGACTGTGCCATGCTAACTGAGTGGATCAATGGTTCTGTTTGAACACCTCAACACTTCTGTAGCACGGGGCGACTGTGCCATGCTAACGGAGTGGATCGATGGTTCTGTTTGAACACTTCTGTAGTACGGGGCGACTGTGCCATGCTAACGGAGTGGATCGATGGTTCTGTTTGAACACTTCTGTAGTACGGGGCGACTGTGCCATGCTAACGGAGTGGATCGATGGTTCTGTTTGAACACTTCTGTAGTACGGGGCGACTGTGCCATGCTAACCGAGTGGATCGATGGTTCTGTTTGAACACTTCTGTAGTACGGGGCGACTGTGCCATGTTAACCGAGTGGATCAATGGTTCTGTTTGAACACTTCTGTAGCACGGGGCGACTGTGCATGTTAACCGAGTGGATCAATGGTTCTGTTTGAACACTTCTGTAGTACGGGGCGACTGTGCCATGTTAACCGAGTGGATCAATGGTTCTGTTTGAACACTTCTGTAGTACGGGGCAACTGTGCCATGTTAACCGAGTGGATCAATGGTTCCGTTTGAACACCTCAACACTTCTGTAGCAGGGGGCGACTGTGCCATGCTGAGTGGATCAATGGTTCCGTTTGAAAACCTCAACACTTCTATAGCACGGGGCGACTGTGCCAGTTTAACTGAGTGGATCAATGGTTCTGTTTGAACACCTCAACACTTCTGTAGCACGGGGTGACTGTGCCATGTTAACCGAGTGGATCAATGGTTCTGTTTGAACACCTCAACACTTCTATAGCACCGGGCGACTGTGCCATGTTAACCGAGTGGATCAATGGTTCTGTTTGAACACTTCTGTAGTACGGGCGACTGTGCCATGCTAACCGAGTGGATCAATGGTTCTGTTTGAACACTTCTGTAGCACGGGGCTGCTGTGCCATGCTAACTGAGTGGGTCAATGGTTCTGTTTGATCACCTCAACACTTCTGTAGCACGGGGCGACTGTGCCATGTTAACCAAGTGGATCAATGGTTCTGTTTGAACACTTCTGTAGCACGGGGTGACTGTGCCATGCTAACTGAGTGGATCAATGGTTAAGTTTGAACACCTCAACACTTCTGTAGTACGGGCGACTGTGCCATGCTAACTGAGTGGATCAATGGTTCTGTTTGAACACTTCTATAGCACGGGGCGACTGTGCCATGCTAACCGAGTGGATCAATGGTTCTGTTTGAACACTTCCGTAGTACGGGGCGACTGTGCCATGCTAACCGAGTGGATCAATGGTTCTGTTTGAACACTTCTGTAGCACGGGGCGACTGTGCCATGCTAACCGAGTGGATCAATGGTTCTGTTTGAACACTTCTGTAGTACGGGGCGACTGTGCCATGCTAACCGAGTGGATCAATGGTTCTGTTTGAACACTTCTATAGCACGGGGCGACTGTGCCATGCTAACTGAGTCGATCAATGGTTCTGTTTGAACACCTCAACACTTCTGTAGTACGGGCGACTGTGCCATGTTAACTGAGTGGATCAATGGTTCTGTTTGAACACTTCTGTAGTACGGGGCGACTGTGCCATGTTAACCGAGTGGGTCAATGGTTCTGTTTGAACACTTCTGTAGTACGGGCGACTGTGCCATGCTAACTGAGTGGATCAATGGTTCTGTTTGAACACTTCTATAGCACGGGGCGATTGTGCCATGTTAACCGAGTGGATGAATGGTTCTGTTTAAACACTTCTGTAGCACGGGGCGACTGTGCCATGCAATCTGAGTGGATCAATGGTTCTGTTTGAACACTTCTGTAGCACGGTGCGACTGTGCCATGTTAACCGAGTGGATCAATGGTTCTGTTTGAACACTTCTGTAGTACGGGCGACTGTGCCATGTTAACGGAGTGGATCAATGGTTCGGTTTGAACACTTCTGTAGCACGGGGCGACTGTGCCATGCTAACCGAGTGGATCAATGGTTCTGTTTGAACACCTCAACACTTCTGTAGCACGGGGCGACTGTGCCATGTTAACCGAGTGGATCAATTGTTCTGTTTGAACACCTCAACACTTCTGTAGCACGGTGCGACTGTTCCATGTTAACCGAGTGGATCAATGGTTCTGTTTGAACACTTCTGTAGCATGGGGTGACTGTGCCATTTTAACTGAGTGGATCAATGGTTCTGTTTGAACACATCAACACTTCTGTAGCACGGGGCGACTGTGCCATTTTAACAGAGTGGATCAATGGTTCTGTTTGAACACTTCTGTAGTACGGGGTGACTGTGCCATGCTGAGTGGATCAATGGTTCCGTTTGAACACCTCAACACTTCTGTAGCACGGGGCGACTGTGCCATGTTAACCGAGTGGATCAATGGTACTGTTTGAACACTTATGTAGCACGGGGCGACTGTGCCATTTTAACTGAGTGGATCAATGGTTCTGTTTGAACACCTCAACACTTCTGTAGCACGGGGCGACTGTGCCATGCTAACTGAGTGGGTCAATGGTTCTGTTTGAACACTTATTTAGCACGGGGCGACTGTGCCATGCTAACGGAGTGGATCAATGGTTCTGTTTGAACACTTCTGTAGTATGGGGCGACTGTGCCATGCTAACTGAGTGGATCAATGGTTCTGTTTGAACACTTCTGTAGTACGGGGCGACTGTGCCATGCTAACTGAGTGGATCAATGGTTCTGTTTGAACACTTCTGTAGTACGGGGCGACTGTGCCATGTTAACCGAGTGGATCAATGGTTCTGTTTGAACACTTCTGTAGCACGGGGCGACTGTGCCATGTTAACCGAGTGGATCAATGGTTCTATTTGAACACTTCTGTAGTACGGGGCGACTGTGCCATGTTAACCGAGTGGATCAATGGTTCTGTTTGAACACTTCTTTAGTACGGGGCAACTGTGCCATGTTAACCGAGTGGATCAATGGTTCCGTTTGAACACCTCAACACTTCTGTAGCACGGGGCGACTGTGCCATGCTGAGTGGATCAATGGTTCCGTTTGAAAACCTCAACACTTCTATAGCACCGGGCGACTGTGCCATGTTAACCGAGTGGATCAATGGTTCTGTTTGAACACTTCTGTAGCACGGGCGACTGTGCAATGCTAACCGAGTGGATCAATGGTTCTGTTTGAACACCTCAACACTTCTATAGCACCGGGCGACTGTGCCATGTTAACCGAGTGGATCAATGGTTCTGTTTGAACACTTCTGTAGCACGGGGCGGCTGTGCCATGCTAACTGAGTGGGTCAATGGTTCTGTTTGATCACCTCAACACTTCTGTAGCACGGGGCGACTGTGCCATGTTAACCGAGTGGATCAATGGTTCTGTTTGAACACTTCTGTAGCACGGGGTGACTGTGCCATGCTAACTGAGTGGATCAATGGTTCTGTTTGAACACCTCAACACTTCTATAGCACGGGGTGACTGTGCCATGTTAACCGAGTGGATCAATGGTTCTGTTTGAACACCTCAACACTTCTGTAGTACGGGCGACTGTGCCATGCTAACTGAGTGGATCAATGGTTCTGTTTGAACACTTCTATAGCACGGGGCGACTGTGCCATGCTAACTGAGTGGATCAATGGTTCTGTTTAAACACTTCTATTGCACGGGGCGACTGTGCCATGCTAACCGAGTGGATCAATTGTTCTGTTTGAACACTTCTGTAGCACGGGGCGACTGTGCCATGCTAACCGAGTGGATCAATGGTTCTGTTTGAACACTTCCGTAGTACGGGGCAACTGTGCCATGCTAACCGAGTGGATCAATGGTTCTGTTTGAACACTTCCGTAGTACGGGGCGACTGTGCCATGCTAACCAAGTGGATCAATGGTTCTGTTTGAACACTTCTGTAGCACGGGGCGACTGTGCCATGCTAACCGAGTGAATCAATGGTTCTGTTTGAACACTTCTGTAGTACGGGGCGACTGTGCCATGCTAACCGAGTGGATCAATGGTTCTGTTTGAACACTTCTGTAGTACGGCCGACTGTGCCATGTTAACCGAGTGGATCAATGGTTCTGTTTGAACACTTCTGTAGCACGGGGCGACTGTGCCATTTTAACTGAGTGGATCAATGGTTCTGTTTGAACACCTCAACACTTCTGTAGTACGGGCGACTGTGCCATGCTAACCGAGTGGATCAATGGTTCTGTTTGAACACCTCAACACTTCTGTAGCACGGGGCGACTGTGCCATGCTAACCGAGTGAATCAATGGTTCTGTTTGAACACTTCTGTAGTACGGGGCGACTGTGCCATGCTAACCGAGTGGATCAATGGTTCTGTTTGAACACTTCTGTAGTACGGCCGACTGTGCCATGTTAACCGAGTGGATCAATGGTTCTGTTTGAACACTTCTGTAGCACGGGGCGACTGTGCCATTTTAACTGAGTGGATCAATGGTTCTGTTTGAACACCTCAACACTTCTGTAGCACGGTGCGACTGTTCCATGTTAACCGAGTGGATCAATGGTTCTGTTTGAACACTTCTGTAGCATGGGGTGACTGTGCCATTTTAACTGAGTGGATCAATGGTTCTGTTTGAACACCTCAACACTTCTGTAGCACGGGGCGACTGTGCCATTTTAACAGAGTGGATCAATGGTTCTGTTTGAACACTTCTGTAGTACGGGGTGACTGTGCCATGCTGAGTGGATCAATGGTTCCGTTTGAACACCTCAACACTTCTGTAGCACGGGGCGACTGTGCCATGTTAACCGAGTGGATCAATGGTACTGTTTGAACACTTATGTAGCACGGGGCGACTGTGCCATTTTAACTGAGTGGATCAATGGTTCTGTTTGAACACCTCAACACTTCTGTAGCATGGGGCGACTGTGCCATTTTAACTGAGTGGATCAATGGTTCTGTTTGAACACTTCTGTAGTACGGGGCGACTGTGCCATGCTAACCGAGTGGATCAATTGTTCTGTTTGAACACTTATGTAGCACGGGGCAACTGTGCCATGCTGAGTGGATCAATGGTTCTGTTTGAACACTTCTGTAGTACGGGGCGACTGTGCCATGCTAACTGAGTCGATCAATGGTTCTGTTTGAACACCTCAACACTTCTGTAGTACGGGCGACTGTGCCATGTTAACTGAGTGGATCAATGGTTCTGTTTGAACACTTCTGTAGTACGGGCGACTGGGCCATGTTAACCGAGTGGGTCAATGGTTCTGTTTGAACACTTCTGTAGTACGGGGCGACTGTGCCATGTTAACCGAGTGGGTCAATGGTTCTGTTTGAACACTTCTGTAGTACGGGCGACTGTGCCATGCTAACTGAGTGGATCAATGGTTCTGTTTGAACACCTCAACACTTCTATAGTACGGGCGACTGTGCCATGCTAACTGAGTGGATCAATGGTTCTGTTTGAACATCTCAACACTTCTATAGCACGGGGCGACTGAGCCATGTTAACTGAGTGGATCAATGGTTCTGTTTGAACACCTCAAAACTTCTATAGCACGGGGCGACTGTGCCATGTTAACTGAGTGGATCAATGGTTCTGTTTGAACACCTCAACACTTCTATAGCACGAGGCGACTGTGCCATGCTAACCGAGTGGATCAATGGTTCCGTTTGAACACCTCAACACTTCTGTAGCATGGGGCGACTGTGCCATGTTAACTGAGTGGATCAATGGTTCTGTTTGAACACTTCTGTAGTACGGGGCGACTGTGCCATGTTAACCGAGTGGATCAATGGTTCTGTTTGAACACCTCAACACTTCTATAGCACGGGGCGACTGACCATGTTAACTGAGTGGATCAATGGTTCTGTTTGAACACCTCAACACTTCTATAGCACGGGGCGACTGTGCCATGTTAACCGAGTGGATCAATGGTTCTGATTGAACACTTCTGTAGTACGGGCGACTGTGCCATGTTAACCGAGTGGATCAATGGTTCTGTTTAAACACTTTTGTAGTACGTGGCGACTGTGCCATGTTAACTGAGTGGATCAATGGTTCTGTTTGAACACCTCAACACTTCTATAGCACGGGGCGACTGTGCCATGTTAACTGAGTGGATCAATGGTTCTGTTTGAACACCTCAACACTTCTATAGCAAGGGGCGACTGTGCCATGCTAACTGAGTGGATCAATGGTTCTGTTTGAACATCTCAACACTTCTATAGCACGGGGCGACTGAGCCATGTTAACTGAGTGGATCAATGGTTCTGTTTGAACACCTCAAAACTTCTATAGCACGGGGCGACTGTGCCATGTTAACTGAGTGGATCAATGGTTCTGTTTGAACATCTCAACACTTCTATAGCACGGGGCGACTGAGCCATGTTAACTGAGTGGATCAATGGTTCTGTTTGAACACCTCAAAACTTCTATAGCACGGGGCGACTGTGCCATGTTAACTGAGTGGATCAATGGTTCTGTTTGAACACCTCAACACTTCTATAGCACGAGGCGACTGTGCCATGCTAACCGAGTGGATCAATGGTTCCGTTTGAACACTTCTGTAGCACGGGGCGACTGTGCCATGTTAACCGAGTGGATCAATGGTTCTGTTTGAACACTTCTGTAGTACGGGCGACTGTGCCATGCTAACTGAGTGGATCAATGGTTCTGTTTGAACACCTCAACACTTCTATAGCACGAGGCGACTGTGCCATGCTAACCGAGTGGATCAATGGTTCCGTTTGAACACCTCAACACTTCTGTAGCATGGGGCGACTGTGCCATGTTAACTGAGTGGATCAATGGTTCTGTTTGAACACTTCTGTAGTACGGGGCGACTGTGCCATGTTAACCGAGTGGATCAATGGTTCTGTTTGAACACCTCAACACTTCTATAGCACGGGGCGACTGACCATGTTAACTGAGTGGATCAATGGTTCTGTTTGAACACCTCAACACTTCTATAGCACGGGGCGACTGTGCCATGTTAACCGAGTGGATCAATGGTTCTGATTGAACACTTCTGTAGTACGGGCGACTGTGCCATGTTAACCGAGTGGATCAATGGTTCTGTTTAAACACTTTTGTAGTACGTGGCGACTGTGCCATGTTAACTGAGTGGATCAATGGTTCTGTTTGAACACCTCAACACTTCTATAGCACGGGGCGACTGTGCCATGTTAACTGAGTGGATCAATGGTTCTGTTTGAACACCTCAACACTTCTATAGCAAGGGGCGACTGTGCCATGCTAACCGAGTGGATCAATGGTTCCGTTTGAACACTTCTGTAGCACGGGGCGACTGTGCCATGTTAACCGAGTGGATCAATGGTTCTGTTTGAACACTTCTGTAGCACGGGGCGACTGTGCCATGTTAACCGAGTGGATCAATGGTTCTGTTTGAACACCTCAACACTTCTATAGCACGGTGCGACTGTGCCATGCTAACCGAGTGGATCAATGGTTCCGTTTGAACACCTCAACACTGCTGCAGTACGGGGGCCTGTGCCATGTTAACCGAGGGGATCAATGGTTCTGTTTGAACACCTCAACACTTCTATAGCACGGGGCGACTGTGCCATTTTAACTGAGTGGATCAATGGTTCTGTTTGAACACCAACACTTCTATAGCACAGGGCGACTGTGCCATTTTAACTGAGTGGATCAATGGTTCTGTTTGAACACCTCAACACTTCTATAGCACGGGGCGACTGTGCCATGTTAACTGAGTGGATCAATGGTTCTGTTTGAACACTTCTGTAGTACGGGCGACTGTGCCATGTTAACCGAGTGGATCAATGGTTCTGTTTGAACACTTCTGTAGCACGGGGCGACTGTGCCATTTTAACTGAGTGGATCAATGGTTCTGTTTGAACACTTCTATAGCACGGGGCGACTGTGCCATGTTAACTGAGTGGATCAATGGTTCCGTTTGAACACTTCTGTAGCACGGGATGACTGTGCCATGCTAACTGAGTAGATCAATGGTTCCGTTTGAACACCTCAACACTTCTGTAGTACGGGCGACTGTGCCATGCTAACCGAGTGGATCAATGGTTCTGTTTGAACACCTCAACACTTCTGTAGCACGGAGCGACTGTGCCATGTTAACCGAGTGGATCAATGGTTCTGTTTGAACACCTCAACACTTCTGTAGCACGGGGCGACTGTTCCATGTTAACCGAGTGGATCAATGGTTCTGTTTGAACACTTCTGTAGCATGGGGCGACTGTGCCATTTTAACTGAGTGGATCAATGGTTCTGTTTGAACACTTCTGTAGTACGGGGTGACTGTGCCATGCTGAGTGGATCAATTGTTCCGTTTGAACACCTCAAAACTTCTGTAGCACGGGGCGACTGTGCCATGTTAACCGAGTGGATCAATGGTACTGTTTAAACACTTACGTAGCACGGGGCGACTGTGCCATTTTAACAGAGTGGATCAATGGTTCTGTTTGAACACTTCTGTAGTACGGGGTGACTGTGCCATGCTGAGTGGATCAATGGTTCCGTTTGAACACCAAAACACTTCTGTAGCACGGGGCGACTGTGCCATGTTAACCGAGTGGATCAATGGTACTGTTTGAACACTTATGTAGCACGGGGCTACTATTTTAACTGAGTGGATCAATGGTTCTGTTTGAACACCTCAACACTTCTGTAGCATGGGGCGACTGTGCCATTTTAACTGAGTGGATCAATGGTTCTGTTTGAACACCTCAACACTTCTGTAGCACGGGGCGACTGTGCCATGCTAACGGAGTGGATCAATGGTTCTCTTTGAACACTTCTGTAGTACGGGGCGACTGTGCCATGCTAACTGAGCGGATCAATGGTTCTGTTTGAACACTTCTGTAGTACGGGGCGACTGTGCCATGCTAACTGAGTGGATCAATGGTTCTGTTTGAACACCTCAACACTTCTGTAGCACGGGGCGACTGTGCCATGCTAACGGAGTGGATCAATGGTTCTGTTTGAACACTTCTGTAGTACGGGGCGACTGTGCCCTGCTAACTGAGTGGATCAATGGTTCTGTTTGAACACTTCTGTAGTACGACTGGGCCATGCTAACCGAGTGGATCAATGGTTCTGTTTGAACACTTCTGTAGTACGGGGCGACTGTGCCATGTTAACCGAGTGGATCAATGGTTCTGTTTGAACACTTCTGTAGCACGGGGCGACTGTGCCATGTTAACCGAGTGGATCAATGGTTCTGTTTGAACACTTCTGTAGTACGGGGCGACTGTGCCATGTTAACCGAGTGGATCAATGGTTCTGTTTGAACACCTCAACACTTCTGTAGCACGGGGCGACTGTGCCATACTGAGTGGATCAATGGTTCCGTTTGAAAACCTCAACACTTCTGTAGCACGGGGTGACTGTGCCATGTTAACTGAGTGGATCAATGGTTCTGTTTGAACACCTCAACACTTCTATAGCTCGGGCGACTGTGCCATGTTAACCGAGTGGATCAATGGTTCTGTTTGAACACTTCTGTAGTACGGGCGACTGTGCCATGCTAACCGAGTGGATCAATGGTTCTGTTTGAACACTTCTGTAGCACGGGGCGACTGTGCCATGTTAACCGAGTGGATCAATGGTTCTGTTTGAACACCTCAACACTTCTATAGCACGGGGTGACTGTGCCATGTTAACCGAGTGGATCAATGGTTCTGTTTGAACACCTCAACACTTCTGTAGTACGGGCGACTTTGCCATGCTAACTGAGTGGATGAATGGTTCTGTTTGAACACTTCTGTAGCATGGAGTGACTGTGCCATGCTAACTGAGTGGATCAATGGTTCTGTTTGAACACTTCTGTAGTACGGGGCGACTGTGCCATGCTAACCGAGTGGATCAATGGTTCTGTTTGAACACTTCTGTAGCACGGGGCGACTGTGCCATGCTAACCGAGTGGATCAATGGTTCTGTTTGAACACTTCCGTAGTACGGGGCGACTGTGCCATGCTAACCGAGTGGATCAATGGTTCTGTTTGAACACTTCTGTAGCACGGGGCGACTGTGCCATGCTAACCGAGTGGATCAATGGTTCTGTTTGAACACTTCTGTAGTACGGGGCGACTGTGCCATGCTAACCGAGTGGATCAATGGTTCTGTTTGAACACTTCTATAGCACGGGGCGACTGTGCCATGCTAACCGAGTGGATCAATGGTTCTGTTTGAACACCTCAACACTTCTGTAGTACGGGCGACTGTGCCATGTTAACTGAGTGGATCAATGGTTCTGTTTGAACACTTCTGTAGTACGGGCGACTGGGCCATGTTAACCGAGTGGGTCAATGGTTCTGTTTGAACACTTCTGTAGTACGGGGCGACTGTGCCATGTTAACCGAGTGGGTCAATGGTTCTGTTTGAACACTTCTGTAGTACGGGCGACTGTGCCATGCTAACTGAGTGGATCAATGGTTCTGTTTGAACACTTCTATAGCACGGGGCGATTGTGCCATGTTAACCGAGTCGATCAATGGTTCTGTTTAAACACTTCTGTAGCACGGGGCGACTGTGCCATGCTATCTGAGTGGATCAATGGTTATGTTTGAACACTTCTGTAGCACGGTGCGACTGTGCCATGTTAACCGAGTGGATCAATGGTTCTGTTTGAACACTTCTGTAGTACGGGCGACTGTGCCATGTTAACCGAGTGGATCAATGGTTCTGTTTGAACACTTCTGTAGCACGGGGCGACTGTGCCATTTTAACTGAGTGGATCAATGGTTCTGTTTGAACACCTCAACACTTCTGTAGTACGGGCAACGGTGCCATGCTAACCGAGTGGATCAATGGTTCTGTTTGAACACCTCAACACTTCTGTAGCACGGGGCGACTCTGCCATGTTAACCGAGTGGATCAATGGTTCTGTTTGAACACCTCAACACTTCTGTAGCACGGGGCGACTGTTCCATGTTAACCGAGTGGATCAATGGTTCTGTTTGAACACTTCTGTAGCATGGGGCGACTGTGCCATTTTAACTGAGTGGATCAATGGTTTTGTTTGAACACCTCAACACTTCTGTAGCACGGGGCGACTGTGCCATTTTAACAGAGTGGATCAATGGTTCTGTTTGAACACTTCTGTAGTACGGGGTGACTGTGCCATGCTGAGTGGATCAATGGTTCCGTTTGAACACCAACACTTCTGTAGCACGGGGCGACTGTGCCATTTTAACTGAGTGGATCAATGGTTCTGTTTGAACACCTCAACACTTCTGTAGCATGGGGCGACTGTGCCATTTTAACTGAGTGGATCAATGGTTCTGTTTGAACACCTCAACACTTCTGTAGCACGGGGCGACTGTGCCATGCTAACGGAGTGGATCAATGGTTCTGTTTGAACACTTCTGTAGTACGGGGCGACTGTGCCATGCTAACTGAGTGGATCAATGGTTCTGTTTGAACACTTCTGTAGTACGGGGCGACTGTGCCATGCTAACTGAGTGGATCAATGGTTCTGTTTGAACACCTCAACACTTCTGTAGCACGGGGCGACTGTGCCATGCTAACGGAGTGGATCAATGGTTCTGTTTGAACACTTCTGTAGTACGGGGCGACTGTGCCATGCTAACTGAGTGGATCAATGGTTCTGTTTGAACACTTCTGTAGTACGGGCGACTGGGCCATGCTAACCGAGTGGATCAATGGTTCTGTTTGAACACTTCTGTAGTACGGGGCGACTGTGCCATGTTAACCGAGTGGATCAATGGTTCTGTTTGAACACTTCTGTAGCACGGGGCGACTGTGCCATGTTAACCGAGTGGATCAATGGTTCTGTTTGAACACTTCTGTAGTACGGGGCAACTGTGCCATGCTAACTGAGTGGATCAATGGTTCTGTTTGAACACTTCTGTAGTACGGGGCAACTGTGCCATGTTAACCGAGTGGATCAATGGTTCCGTTTGAACACCTCAACACTTCTGTAGCACGGGGCGACTGTGCCATGCTGAGTGGATCAATGGTTCTGTTTGAACACCTCAAAACTTCTGTAGCACGGGGTGACTGTGCCATGTTAACCGAGTGGATCAATGGTTCTGTTTGAACACTTCTGTAGTACGGGCGACTGTGCCATGCTAACCGAGTGGATCAATGGTTCTGTTTGAACACTTCTGTAGCACGGGGCGGCTGTGCCATGCTAACTGAGTGGGTCAATGGTTCTGTTTGATCACCTCAACACTTCTGTAGCACAGGGCGACTGTGCCATGTTAACCGAGTGGATCAATGGTTCTGTTTGAACACTTCTGTAGCACGGGGTGACTGTGCCATGCTAACTGAGTGGATCAATGGTTCTGTTTGAACACCTCAACACTTCTATAGCACGGGGTGACTGTGCCATGTTAACCGAGTGGATCAATGGTTCTGTTTGAACACCTCAACACTTCTGTAGTACGGGCGACTGTGCCATGCTAACTGAGTGGATCAATGGTTCTGTTTGAACACTTCTATAGCACGGGGCGACTGTGCCATGCTAACTGAGTGGATGAATGGTTCTGTTTGAACACTTCTGTAGCATGGGGTGACTGTGCCATGCTAACTGAGTGGATCAATGGTTCTGTTTGAACACTTCTGTAGCACGGGGCGACTGTGCCATGCTAACCGAGTGGATCAATGGTTCTGTTTGAAAACTTCTGTAGCATGGGTTGACTGTGCCATGCTAACCGAGTGGATCAATGGTTCTGTTTGAACACTTCTGTAGCACGGGGCGACTGTGCCATGCTAAACGAGTGGATCAATGGTTCTGTTTGAACACTTCTGTAGCACGGGGTGACTGTGCCATGCTAACTGAGTGGATCAATGGTTAAGTTTGAACACCTCAACACTTCCGTAGTACGGGGCGACTGTGCCATGCTAACTGAGTGGATCAATGGTTCTGTTTGAACACTTCTGTAGCACGGGGCGACTGTGCCATGCTAACCGAGTGGATCAATGGTTCTGTTTGAACACTTCTGTAGTACGGGGCGACTGTGCCATGCTAACCGAGTGGATCAATGGTTGTGTTTGAACACTTCTATGGCACGGGGCGACTGTGCCATGCTAACTGAGTCGATCAATGGTTCTGTTTGAACACCTCAACACTTCTGTAGTACGGGCGACTGTGCCATGTTAACTGAGTGGATCAATGGTTCTGTTTGAACACTTCTGTAGTACGGGCGACTGGGCCATGTTAACCGAGTGGGTCAATGGTTCTGTTTGAACACTTCTGTAGTACGGGGCGACTGTGCCATGTTAACCGAGTGGGTCAATGGTTCTGTTTGAACACTTCTGTAGTACGGGCGACTGTGCCATGCTTACTGAGTGGATCAATGGTTCTGTTTGAACACTTCTATAGCACGGGGCGATTGTGCCATGTTAACCGAGTGGATCAATGGTTCTGTTTAAACACTTCTGTAGCACGGGGCGACTGTGCCATGCAATCTGAGTGGATCAATGGTTCTGTTTGAACACTTCTGTAGCACGGTGCGACTGTGCCATGTTAACCGAGTGGATCAATGGTTCTGTTTGAACACTTCTGTAGTACGGGCGACTGTGCCATGTTAACCGAGTGGATCAATGGTTCTGTTTGAACACTTCTGTAGCACGGGGCGACTGTGCCATTTTAACTGAGTGGATCAATGGTTCTGTTTGAACACCTCAACACTTCTGTAGTACGGGCGACTGTGCCATGCTAACCGAGTGGATCAATGGTTCTGTTTGAACACCTCAACACTTCTGTAGCACGGGGCGACTGTGCCATGTTAACCGAGTGGATCAATTGTTCTGTTTGAACACCTCAACACTTCTGTAGCATGGTGCGACTGTTCCATGTTAACCGAGTGGATCAATGGTTCTGTTTGAACACTTCTGTAGCATGGGGTGACTGTGCCATTTTAACTGAGTGGATCAATGGTTCTGTTTGAACACCTCAACACTTCTGTAGCACGGGGCGACTGTGCCATTTTAACAGAGTGGATCAATGGTTCTGTTTGAACACTTCTGTAGTACGGGGTGACTGTGCCATGCTGAGTGGATCAATGGTTCCGTTTAAACACCTCAACACTTCTGTAGCACGGGGCGACTGTGCCATGTTAACCGAGTGGATCAATGGTACTGTTTGAACACTTATGTAGCACGGGGCGACTGTGCCATTTTAACTGAGTGGATCAATGGTTCTGTTTGAACAACTCAACACTTCTGTAGCATGGGGCGACTGTGCCATTTTAACTGAGTGGATCAATGGTTCTGTTTGAACACCTCAACACTTCTGTAGCACGGGGCGACTGTGCCATGCTAACTGAGTGGGTCAATGGTTCTGTTTGAACACTTATTTAGCACGGGGCGACTGTGCCATGCTAACGGAGTGGATCAATGGTTCTGTTTGAACACTTCTGTAGTATGGGGCGACTGTGCCATGCTAACTGAGTGGATCAATGGTTCTGTTTGAACACTTCTGTAGTACGGGGCGACTGTGCCATGCTAACTGAGTGGATCAATGGTTCTGTTTGAACACCTCAACACTTATTTAGCACGGGGCGACTGTGCCATGCTAACGGAATGGATCAATGGTTCTGTTTGAACACTTCTGTAGTACGGGCGACTGGGCCATGCTAACCGAGTGGATCAATGGTTCTGTTTGAACACTTCTGTAGTACGGGGCGACTGTGCCATGTTAACCGAGTGGATCAATGGTTCTGTTTGAACACTTCTGTAGCACGGGGCGACTGTGCCATGTTAACCGAGTGGATCAATGGTTCTATTTGAACACTTCTGTAGTACGGGGCGACTGTGCCATGTTAACCGAGTGGATCAATGGTTCTGTTTGAACACTTCTGTAGTACGGGGCAACTGTGCCATGTTAACCGAGTGGATCAATGGTTCCGTTTGAACACCTCAACACTTCTGTAGCACGGGGCGACTGTGCCATGCTGAGTGGATCAATGGTTCCGTTTGAAAACCTCAACACTTCTATAGCACGGGGCGACTGTGCCAGTTTAACTGAGTGGATCAATGGTTCTGTTTCAACACTTCTGTAGTACGGGCGACTGTGCCATGCTAACCGAGTGGATCAATGGTTCTGTTTGAACACCTCAACACTTCTATAGCACTGGGCGACTGTGCCATGTTAACCGAGTGGATCAATGGTTCTGTTTGAACACTTCTGTAGTACGGGCGACTGTGCCATGCTAACCGAGTGGATCAATGGTTCTGTTTGAACACTTCTATAGCACGGGGCGACTGTGCCATGCTAACTGAGTGGATGAATGGTTCTGTTTGAACACTTCTGTAGCATGGGGTGACTGTGCCATGCTAACTGAGTGGATCAATGGTTCTGTTTGAACACTTCTGTAGTACGGGGCGACTGTGCCATGCTAACCGAGTGGATCAATTGTTCTGTTTGAACACTTCTGTAGCACGGGGCGACTGTGCCATGCTAACCGAGTGGATCAATGGTTCTGTTTGAACACTTCCGTAGTACGGGGCGACTGTGCCATGCTAACCGAGTGGATCAATGGTTCTGTTTGAACACTTCCGTAGTACGGGGCGACTGTGCCATGCTAACCGAGTGCATCAATGGTTCTGTTTGAACACTTCTGTAGCACGGGGCGACTGTGCCATGCTAACCGAGTGGATCAATGGTTCTGTTTGAACACTTCTGTAGTACGGGGCGACTGTGCCATGCTAACCGAGTCGATCAATTGTTCTGTTTGAACACTTCTGTAGTACGGGCGACTGTGCCATGTTAACCGAGTGGATCAATGGTTCTGTTTGAACACTTCTGTAGCACGGGGCGACTGTGCCATGTTAACCGAGTGGATCAATTGTTCTGTTTGAACACCTCAACACTTCTGTAGCACGGTGCGACTGTTCCATGTTAACCGAGTGGATCAATGGTTCTGTTTGAACACTTCTGTAGTACGGGGTGACTGTGCCATGCTGAGTGGATCAATGGTTCTGTTTGAACACCTCAACACTTCTGTAGCACGGGGCGACTGTGCCATGCTAACTGAGTGGGTCAATGGTTCTGTTTGAACACTTATTTAGCACGGGCGACTGTGCCATGCTAACGGAGTGGATCAATGGTTCTGTTTGAACACTTCTGTAGTACGGGGCGACTGTGCCATGCTAACTGAGTGGATCAATGGTTCTGTTTGAACACCTCAACACTTATTTAGCACGGGGCGACTGTGCCATGCTAACGGAATGGATCAATGGTTCTGTTTGAACACTTCTGTAGCACGGGGCGACTGTGCCATGTTAACCGAGTGGATCAATGGTTCTGTTTGAACACTTCTGTAGTACGGGGCGACTGTGCCATGTTAACCGAGTGGATCAATGGTTCTGTTTGAACACTTCTGTAGTACGGGGCAACTGTGCCATGTTAACCGAGTGGATCAATGGTTCCGTTTGAACACCTCAACACTTCTGTAGCACGGGGCGACTGTGCCATGCTGAGTGGATCAATGGTTCCGTTTGAAAACCTCAACACTTCTATAGCACGGGGCGACTGTGCCAGTTTAACTGAGTGGATCAATGGTTCTGTTTGAACACTTCTGTAGTACGGGCGACTGTGCCATGCTAACCGAGTGGATCAATGGTTCTGTTTGAACACCTCAACACTTCTATAGCACCGGGCGACTGTGCCATGTTAACCGAGTGGATCAATGGTTCTGTTTGAACACTTCTGTAGTACGGGCGACTGTGCCATGCTAACCGAGTGGATCAATGGTTCTGTTTGAACACTTCTGTAGCACGGGGCGGCTGTGCCATGCTAACTGAGTGGGTCAATGGTTCTGTTTGATCACCTCAACACTTCTGTAGCACGGGGCGACTGTGCCATGTTAACCGAGTGGATCAATGGTTCTGTTTGAACACTTCTGTAGCACGGGGTGACTGTGCCATGCTAACTGAGTTGATCAATGGTTCTGTTTTAACACCTCAACACTTCTATAGCACGGGGTGACTGTGCCATGTTAACCGAGTTGATAAATGGTTCTGTTTGAACACCTCAACACTTCTGTAGTACGGACGACTGTGCCATGCTAACTGAGTGGATCAATGGTTCTGTTTGAACACTTCTATAGCACGGGGCGACTGTGCCATGCTAACTGAGTGGATGAATGGTTCTGTTTGAACACTTCTGTAGCATGAGGTGACTGTGCCATGCTAACTGAGTGGATCAATGGTTCTGTTTGAACACTTCTGTAGTACGGGGCGACTGTGCCATGCTAACCGAGTGGATCAATTGTTCTGTTTGAACACTTCTGTAGCACGGGGCGACTGTGCCATGCTAACCGAGTGGATCAATGGTTCTGTTTGAACACTTCCGTAGTACGGGGCGACTGTGCCATGCTAACCGAGTGGATCAATGGTTCTGTTTGAACACTTCTGTAGCACGGGGCGACTGTGCCATGCTAACCGAGTGGATCAATGGTTCTGTTTGAACACTTCTGTAGTACGGGGCGACTGTGCCATGCTAACCGAGTGGATCAATGGTTCTGTTTGAACACTTCTATAGCACGGGGCGACTGTGCCATGCTAACTGAGTCGATCAATGGTTCTGTTTGAACACCTCAACACTTCTGTAGTACGGGCGACTGTGCCATGTTAACTGAGTGGATCAATGGTTCTGTTTGAACACTTCTGTAGTACGGGCGACTGTGCCATGCTAACTGAGTGGATCAATGGTTCTGTTTGAACACTTCTATAGCACGGGGCGATTGTGCCATGCTAACTGAGTGGATCAATGGTTCTGTTTGAACACCTCAACACTTCTATAGTACGGGCGACTGTGCCATGCTAACTGAGTGGATCAATGGTTCTGTTTGAACATCTCAACACTTCTATAGCACGGGGCGACTGAGCCATGTTAACTGAGTGGATCAATGGTTCTGTTTGAACACCTCAAAACTTCTATAGCACGGGGCGACTGTGCCATGTTAACTGAGTGGATCAATGGTTCTGTTTGAACACCTCAACACTTCTATAGCACGGGGCGACTCTGCCATGCAAACCGAGTGGATCAATGGTTCCGTTTGAACACCTCAACACTTCTGTAGCATGGGGCGACTGTGCCATGTTAACTGAGTGGATCAATGGTTCTGTTTGAACACTTCTGTAGTACGGGGCGACTGTGCCATGTTAACCGAGTGGATCAATGGTTCTGTTTGAACACCTCAACACTTCTATAGCACGGGGCGACTGACCATGTTAACTGAGTGGATCAATGGTTCTGTTTGAACACCTCAACACTTCTATAGCACGGGGCGACTGTGCCATGTTAACCGAGTGGATCAATGGTTCTGTTTGAACACTTCTGTAGTACGGGCGACTGTGCCATGTTAACCGAGTGGATCAATGGTTCTGTTTGAACACTTTTGTAGTACGTGGCGACTGTGCCATGTTAACTGAGTGGATCAATGGTTCTGTTTGAACACCTCAACACTTCTATAGCACGGGGCGACTGTGCCATGTTAACTGAGTGGATCAATGGTTCTGTTTGAACACCTCAACACTTCTATAGCATGGGGCGACAGTGCCATGCTAACCGAGTGGATCAATGGTTCCGTTTGAACACTTCTGTAGCACGGGGCGACTGTGCCATGTTAACCGAGTGGATCAATGGTTCTGTTTGAACACTTCTGTAGCACGGGGCGACTGTGCCATGTTAACCGAGTGGATCAATGGTTCTGTTTGAACACCTCAACACTTCTATAGCACGGGGCGACTGTGCCATGCTAACCGAGTGGATCAATGGTTCCGTTTGAACACCTCAACACTTCTGCAGTACGGGGGCCTGTGCCATGTTAACCGAGGGAATCAATGGTTCTGTTTGAACACCTCAACACTTCTGTAGCACCGGGCGACTGTGCCATGCTAACTGAGTAGATCAATGGTTCTGTTTGAAAACCTCAACACTTCTATAGCACGGGGTGACTGTGCCATTTTAACTGAGTGGATCAATGGTTCTGTTTGAACACCTCAACACTTCTGTAGTACGGGCGACTGTGCCATGCTAACCGAGTGGATCAATGGTTCTGTTTGAACACCTCAACACTTCTGTAGCACGGGGCGACTGTGCCATGTTAACCGAGTGGATCAATGGTTCTGTTTGAACACCTCAACACTTCTGTAGCACGGGGCGACTGTTCCATGTTAACCGAGTGGATCAATGGTTCTGTTTGAACACTTCTGTAGCATGGGGCGACTGTGCCATTTTAACTGAGTGGATCAATGGTTCTGTTTGAACACTTCTGTAGTACGGGGTGACTGTGCCATGCTGAGTGGATCAATGGTTCCGTTTGAACACCTCAACACTTCTGTAGCACGGGGCGACTGTGCCATGTTAACCGAGTGGATCAATGGTACTGTTTAAACACTTATGTAGCACGGGGCGACTGTGCCATTTTAACAGAGTGGATCAATGGTTCTGTTTGAACACTTCTGTAGTACGGGGTGACTGTGCCATGCTGAGTGGATCAATGATTCCGTTTGAACACCTCAACACTTCTGTAGCACGGGGCGACTGTGCCATGTTAACCGAGTGGATCAATGGTACTGTTTGAACACTTATGTAGCACGGGGCGACTGTGCCATTTTAACTGAGTGGATCAATGGTTCTGTTTGAACACCTCAACACTTCTGTAGCATGGGGCGACTGTGCCATTTTAACTGAGTGGATCAATGGTTCTGTTTGAACACCTCAACACTTCTGTAGCACGGGGCGACTGTGCCATGCTAACAGAGTGGATCAATGGTTCTGTTTGAACACTTCTGTAGTACGGGGCGACTGTGCCATGCTAACTGAGCGGATCAATGGTTCTGTTTGAACACTTCTGTAGTACGGGGCGACTGTGCCATGCTAACTGAGTGGATCAATGGTTCTGTTTGAACACCTCAACACTTCTGTAGCACGGGGCGACTGTGCCATGCTAACGGAGTGGATCAATGGTTCTGTTTGAACACTTCTGTAGTACGGGGCGACTGTGCCCTGCTAACTGAGTGGATCAATGGTTCTGTTTGAACACTTCTGTAGTACGGGCGACTGGGCCATGCTAACCGAGTGGATCAATGGTTCTGTTTGAACACTTCTGTAGTACGGGGCGACTGTGCCATGTTAACCGAGTGGATCAATGGTTCTGTTTGAACACTTCTGTAGCACGGGGCGACTGTGCCATGTTAACCGAGTGGATCAATGGTTCTGTTTGAACACTTCTGTAGTACGGGGCGACTGTGCCATGTTAACCGAGTGGATCAATGGTTCTGTTTGAACACTTCTGTAGTACGGGGCAACTGTGCCATGTTAACCGAGTGGATCAATGGTTCCGTTTGAACACCTCAACACTTCTGTAGCACGGGGCGACTGTGCCATGCTGAGTGGATCAATGGTTCCGTTTGAAAACCTCAACACTTCTGTAGCACGGGGTGACTGTGCCATGTTAACCGAGTGGATCAATGGTTCTGTTTGAACACCTCAACACTTCTATAGCTCGGGCGACTGTGCCATGTTAACCGAGTGGATCAATGGTTCTGTTTGAACACTTCTGTAGTACGGGCGACTGTGCCATGCTAACCGAGTGGATCAATGGTTCTGTTTGAACACTTCTGTAGCACGGGGCGACTGTGCCATGTTAACCGAGTGGATCAATGGTTCTGTTTGAACACCTCAACACTTCTATAGCACGGGGTGACTGTGCCATGTTAACCGAGTGGATCAATGGTTCTGTTTGAACACCTCAACACTTCTGTAGTACGGGCGACTGTGCCATGCTAACTGAGTGGATGAATGGTTCTGTTTGAACACTTCTGTAGCATGGAGTGACTGTGCCATGCTAACTGAGTGGATCAATGGTTCTGTTTGAACACTTCTGTAGTACGGGGCGACTGTGCCATGCTAACCGAGTGGATCAATGGTTCTGTTTGAACACTTCTGTAGCACGGGGCGACTGTGCCATGCTAACCGAGTGGATCAATGGTTCTGTTTGAACACTTCCGTAGTACGGGGCGACTGTGCCATGCTAACCGAGTGGATCAATGGTTCTGTTTGAACACTTCTGTAGCACGGGGCGACTGTGCCATGCTAACCGAGTGGATCAATGGTTCTGTTTGAACACTTCTGTAGTACGGGGCGACTGTGCCATGCTAACCGAGTGGATCAATGGTTCTGTTTGAACACTTCTATAGCACGGGGCGACTGTGCCATGCTAACTGAGTCGATCAATGGTTCTGTTTGAACACCTCAACACTTCTGTAGTACGGGCGACTGTGCCATGTTAACTGAGTGGATCAATGGTTCTGTTTGAACACTTCTGTAGTACGGGCGACTGGGCCATGTTAACCGAGTGGGTCAATGGTTCTGTTTGAACACTTCTGTAGTACGGGGCGACTGTGCCATGTTAACCGAGTGGGTCAATGGTTCTGTTTGAACACTTCTGTAGTACGGGCGACTGTGCCAGGCTAACTGAGTGGATCAATGGTTCTGTTTGAACACTTCTATAGCACGGGGCGATTGTGCCATGTTAACCGAGTCGATCAATGGTTCTGTTTAAACACTTCTGTAGCACGGGGCGACTGTACCATGCTATCTGAGTGGATCAATGGTTATGTTTGAACACTTCTGTAGCACGGTGCGACTGTGCCATGTTAACCGAGTGTATCAATGGTTCTGTTTGAACACTTCTGTAGTACGGGCGACTGTGCCATGTTAACCGAGTGGATCAATGGTTCTGTTTGAACACCTCAACACTTCTGTAGTACGGGCAACGGTGCCATGCTAACCGAGTGGATCAATGGTTCTGTTTGAACACCTCAACACTTCTGTAGCACGGGGCGACTGTGCCATTTTAACTGAGTGGATCAATGGTTCTGTTTGAACACCTCAACACTTCTGTAGTACGGGCAACGGTGCCATGCTAACCGAGTGGATCAATGGTTCTGTTTGAACACCTCAACACTTCTGTAGCACGGGGCGACTGTGCCATGTTAACCGAGTGGATCAATGGTTCTGTTTGAACACCTCAACACTTCTGTAGCACGGGGCGACTGTTCCATGTTAACCGAGTGGATCAATGGTTCTGTTTGAACACTTCTGTAGCATGGGGCGACTGTGCCATTTTAACTGAGTGGATCAATGGTTTTGTTTGAACACCTCAACACTTCTGTAGCACGGGGCGACTGTGCCATTTTAACAGAGTGGATCAATGGTTCTGTTTGAACACTTCTGTAGTACGGGGTGACTGTGCCATGCTGAGTGGATCAATGGTTCCGTTTGAACACCAACACTTCTGTAGCACGGGGCGACTGTGCCATGTTAACCGAGTGGATCAATGGTACTGTTTGAACACTTATGTAGCACGGGGCGACTGTGCCATTTTAACTGAGTGGATCAATGGTTCTGTTTGAACACCTCAACACTTCTGTAGCATGGGGCGACTGTGCCATTTTAACTGAGTGGATCAATGGTTCTGTTTGAACACCTCAACACTTCTGTAGCACGGGGCGACTGTGCCATGCTAACGGAGTGGATCAATGGTTCTGTTTGAACACTTCTGTAGTACGGGGCGACTGTGCCATGCTAACTGAGTGGATCAATGGTTCTGTTTGAACACTTCTGTAGTACGGGGCGACTGTGCCATGCTAACTGAGTGGATCAATGGTTCTGTTTGAACACTTCTGTAGTACGGGGCGACTGTGCCATGCTAACTGAGTGGATCAATGGTTCTGTTTGAACACTTCTGTAGTACGGGCGACTGGGCCATGCTAACCGAGTGGATCAATGGTTCTGTTTGAACACTTCTGTAGTACGGGGCGACTGTGCCATGTTAACCGAGTGGATCAATGGTTCTGTTTGAACACTTCTGTAGCACGGGGCGACTGTGCCATGTTAACCGAGTGGATCAATGGTTCTGTTTGAACACTTCTGTAGTACGGGGCAACTGTGCCATGCTAACTGAGTGGATCAATGGTTCTGTTTGAACACTTCTGTAGTACGGGGCAACTGTGCCATGTTAACCGAGTGGATCAATGGTTCCGTTTGAACACCTCAACACTTCTGTAGCACGGGGCGACTGTGCCATGCTGAGTGGATCAATGGTTCCGTTTGAAAACCTCAACACTTCTATAGCACGGGGCGACTGTGCCAGTTTAACTGAGTGGATCAATGGTTCTGTTTGAACACCTCAAAACTTCTGTAGCACCGGGCGACTGTGCCATGTTAACCGAGTGGATCAATGGTTCTGTTTGAACACTTCTGTAGTACGGGCGACTGTGCCATGCTAACCGAGTGGATCAATGGTTCTGTTTGAACACTTCTGTAGCACGGGGCGGCTGTGCCATGCTAACTGAGTGGGTCAATGGTTCTGTTTGATCACCTCAACACTTCTGTAGCACAGGGCGACTGTGCCATGTTAACCGAGTGGATCAATGGTTCTGTTTGAACACTTCTGTAGCACGGGGTGACTGTGCCATGCTAACTGAGTGGATCAATGGTTCTGTTTGAACACCTCAACACTTCTATAGCACGGGGTGACTGTGCCATGTTAACCGAGTGGATCAATGGTTCTGTTTGAACACCTCAACACTTCTGTAGTACGGGCGACTGTGCCATGCTAACTGAGTGGATGAATGGTTCTGTTTGAACACTTCTGTAGCATGGGGTGACTGTGCCATGCTAACTGAGTGGATCAATGGTTCTGTTTGAACACTTCTGTAGTACGGGGCGACTGTGCCATGCTAACCGAGTGGATCAATGGTTCTGTTTGAAAACTTCTGTAGCATGGGTTGACTGTGCCATGCTAACCGAGTGGATCAATGGTTCTGTTTGAACACTTCTGTAGTACGGGCGACTGTGCCATGTTAACTGAGTGGATCAATGGTTCTGTTTGAACACTTCTGTAGTACGGGCGACTGGGCCATGTTAACCGAGTGGGTCAATGGTTCTGTTTGAACACTTCTGTAGTACGGGGCGACTGTGCCATGTTAACCGAGTGGGTCAATGGTTCTGTTTGAACACTTCTGTAGTACGGGCGACTGTGCCATGCTAACTGAGTGGATCAATGGTTCTGTTTGAACACTTCAGTAGCACGGGGCGACTGTGCCATGCTAACCGAGTGGATCAATGCTTCTGTTTGAACACTTCTGTAGTACGGGCGACTGTGCCATGTTAACCGAGTGGATCAATGGTTCTGTTTGAACACTTCTGTAGTACGGGCGACTGTGCCATGTTAACCGAGTGGATCAATGGTTCTGTTTGAACACTTCTGTAGTACGGGCGACTGTGCCATGTTAACCGAGTGGATCAATGGTTCTGTTTAAACACTTCTGTAGTACGGGCGACTGTGCCATGTTAACCGAGTGGATCAATGGTTCTGTTTGAACACTTCTATAGCACGGGGCGACTGTGCCATGCTAACTGAGTGGATCAATGGTTCCGTTTGAACACCTCAACACTTCTGTAGTACGGGCGACTGTGCCATGCTAACCGAGTGGATCAATGGTTCTGTTTGAACACTTCTGTAGTACGGGCGACTGTGCCATGCTGAGTGGATCAATGGTTCTGTTTGAACACTTCTGTAGCACGGGGTGACTGTGCCATGCTAACTGAGTGGATCAATGGTTCCGTTTGAACACCTCAACACTTCTGTAGCACGGGGCGACTGTGCCATGCTAACTGAGTAGATCAATGGTTCTGTTTGAAAACCTCAACACTTCTATAGCACGGGGTGACTGTGCCATTTTAACTGAGTGGATCAATGGTTCTGTTTGAACACCTCAACACTTCTGTAGTACGGGCGACTGTGCCATGCTAACCGAGTGGATCAATGGTTCTGTTTGAACACCTCAACACTTCTGTAGCACGGGGCGACTGTGCCATGTTAACCGAGTGGATCAATGGTTCTGTTTGAACACCTCAACACTTCTGTAGCACGGGGCGACTGTTCCATGTTAACCGAGTGGATCAATGGTTCTGTTTGAACACTTCTGTAGCATGGGGCGACTGTGCCATTTTAACTGAGTGGATCAATGGTTCTGTTTGAACACTTCTGTAGTACGGGGTGACTGTGCCATGCTGAGTGGATCAATGGTTCCGTTTGAACACCTCAACACTTCTGTAGCACGGGGCGACTGTGCCATGTTAACCGAGTGGATCAATGGTACTGTTTAAACACTTATGTAGCACGGGGCGACTGTGCCATTTTAACAGAGTGGATCAATGGTTCTGTTTGAACACTTCTGTAGTACGGGGTGACTGTGCCATGCTGAGTGGATCAATGGTTCCGTTTGAACACCTCAACACTTCTGTAGCACGGGGCGACTGTGCCATGTTAACCGAGTGGATCAATGGTACTGTTTGAACACTTATGTAGCACGGGGCGACTGTGCCATTTTAACTGAGTGGATCAATGGTTCTGTTTGAACACCTCAACACTTCTGTAGCATGGGGCGACTGTGCCATTTTAACTGAGTGGATCAATGGTTCTGTTTGAACACCTCAACACTTCTGTAGCACGGGGCGACTGTGCCATGCTAACAGAGTGGATCAATGGTTCTGTTTGAACACTTCTGTAGTACGGGGCGACTGTGCCATGCTAACTGAGCGGATCAATGGTTCTGTTTGAACACTTCTGTAGTACGGGGCGACTGTGCCATGCTAACTGAGTGGATCAATGGTTCTGTTTGAACACCTCAACACTTCTGTAGCACGGGGCGACTGTGCCATGCTAACGGAGTGGATCAATGGTTCTGTTTGAACACTTCTGTAGTACGGGGCGACTGTGCCCTGCTAACTGAGTGGATCAATGGTTCTGTTTGAACACTTCTGTAGTACGGGCGACTGGGCCATGCTAACCGAGTGGATCAATGGTTCTGTTTGAACACTTCTGTAGTACAGGGCGACTGTGCCATGTTAACCGAGTGGATCAATGGTTCTGTTTGAACACTTCTGTAGCACGGGGCGACTGTGCCATGTTAACCGAGTGGATCAATGGTTCTGTTTGAACACTTCTGTAGTACGGGGCGACTGTGCCATGTTAACCGAGTGGATCAATGGTTCTGTTTGAACACTTCTGTAGTACGGGGCAACTGTGCCATGTTAACCGAGTGGATCAATGGTTCCGTTTGAACACCTCAACACTTCTGTAGCACGGGGCGACTGTGCCATGCTGAGTGGATCAATGGTTCCGTTTGAAAACCTCAACACTTCTGTAGCACGGGGTGACTGTGCCATGTTAACCGAGTGGATCAATGGTTCTGTTTGAACACCTCAACACTTCTATAGCTCGGGCGACTGTGCCATGTTAACCGAGTGGATCAATGGTTCTGTTTGAACACTTCTGTAGTACGGGCGACTGTGCCATGCTAACCGAGTGGATCAATGTTTCTGTTTGAACACTTCTGTAGCACGGGGCGACTGTGCCATGTTAACCGAGTGGATCAATGGTTCTGTTTGAACACCTCAACACTTCTATAGCACGGGGTGACTGTGCCATGTTAACCGAGTGGATCAATGGTTCTGTTTGAACACCTCAACACTTCTGTAGTACGGGCGACTTTGCCATGCTAACTGAGTGGATGAATGGTTCTGTTTGAACACTTCTGTAGCATGGAGTGACTGTGCCATGCTAACTGAGTGGATCAATGGTTCTGTTTGAACACTTCTGTAGTACGGGGCGACTGTGCCATGCTAACCGAGTGGATCAATGGTTCTGTTTGAACACTTCTGTAGCACGGGGCGACTGTGCCATGCTAACCGAGTGGATCAATGGTTCTGTTTGAACACTTCCGTAGTACGGGGCGACTGTGCCATGCTAACCGAGTGGATCAATGGTTCTGTTTGAACACTTCTGTAGCACGGGGCGACTGTGCCATGCTAACCGAGTGGATCAATGGTTCTGTTTGAACACTTCCGTAGTACGGGGCGACTGTGCCATGCTAACCGAGTGGATCAATGGTTCTGTTTGAACACTTCTATAGCACGGGGCGACTGTGCCATGCTAACTGAGTCGATCAATGGTTCTGTTTGAACACCTCAACACTTCTGTAGTACGGGCGACTGTGCCATGTTAACTGAGTGGATCAATGGTTCTGTTTGAACACTTCTGTAGTACGGGCGACTGGGCCATGTTAACCGAGTGGGTCAATGGTTCTGTTTGAACACTTCTGTAGTACGGGGCGACTGTGCCATGTTAACCGAGTGGGTCAATGGTTCTGTTTGAACACTTCTGTAGTACGGGCGACTGTGCCATGCTAACTGAGTGGATCAATGGTTCTGTTTGAACACTTCTATAGCACGGGGCGATTGTGCCATGTTAACCGAGTCGATCAATGGTTCTGTTTAAACACTTCTGTAGCACGGGGCGACTGTACCATGCTATCTGAGTGGATCAATGGTTATGTTTGAACACTTCTGTAGCACGGTGCGACTGTGCCATGTTAACCGAGTGGATCAATGGTTCTGTTTGAACACTTCTGTAGTACGGGCGACTGTGCCATGTTAACCGAGTGGATCAATGGTTCTGTTTGAACACTTCTGTAGCACGGGGCGACTGTGCCATTTTAACTGAGTGGATCAATGGTTCTGTTTGAACACCTCAACACTTCTGTAGTACGGGCAACGGTGCCATGCTAACCGAGTGGATCAATGGTTCTGTTTGAACACCTCAACACTTCTGTAGCACGGGGCGACTGTGCCATGTTAACCGAGTGGATCAATGGTTCTGTTTGAACACCTCAACACTTCTGTAGCACGGGGCGACTGTTCCATGTTAACCGAGTGGATCAATGGTTCTGTTTGAACACTTCTGTAGCATGGGGCGACTGTGCCATTTTAACTGAGTGGATCAATGGTTTTGTTTGAACACCTCAACACTTCTGTAGCATGGGGCGACTGTGCCATTTTAACAGAGTGGATCAATGGTTCTGTTTGAACACTTCTGTAGTACGGGGTGACTGTGCCATGCTGAGTGGATCAATGGTTCCGTTTGAACACCAACACTTCTGTAGCACGGGGCGACTGTGCCATGTTAACCGAGTGGATCAATGGTACTGTTTGAACACTTATGTAGCACGGGGCGACTGTGCCATTTTAACTGAGTGGATCAATGGTTCTGTTTGAACACCTCAACACTTCTGTAGCATGGGGCGACTGTGCCATTTTAACTGAGTGGATCAATGGTTCTGTTTGAACACCTCAACACTTCTGTAGCACGGGGCGACTGTGCCATGCTAACGGAGTGGATCAATGGTTCTGTTTGAACACTTCTGTAGTACGGGGCGACTGTGCCATGCTAACTGAGTGGATCAATGGTTCTGTTTGAACACTTCTGTAGTACGGGGCGACTGTGCCATGCTAACTGAGTGGATCAATGGTTCTGTTTGAACACCTCAACACTTCTGTAGCACCGGGCGACTGTGCCATGCTAACGGAGTGGATCAATGGTTCTGTTTGAACACTTCTGTAGTACGGGGCGACTGTGCCATGCTAACTGAGTGGATCAATGGTTCTGTTTGAACACTTCTGTAGTACGGGCGACTGGGCCATGCTAACCGAGTGGATCAATGGTTCTGTTTGAACACTTCTGTAGTACGGGGCGACTGTGCCATGTTAACCGAGTGGATCAATGGTTCTGTTTGAACACTTCTGTAGCACGGGGCGACTGTGCCATGTTAACCGAGTGGATCAATGGTTCTGTTTGAACACTTCTGTAGTACGGGGCAACTGTGCCATGCTAACTGAGTGGATCAATGGTTCTGTTTGAACACTTCTGTAGTACGGGGCAACTGTGCCATGTTAACCGAGTGGATCAATGGTTCCGTTTGAACACCTCAACACTTCTGTAGCACGGGGCGACTGTGCCATGCTGAGTGGATCAATGGTTCCGTTTGAAAACCTCAACACTTCTATAGCACGGGGCGACTGTGCCAGTTTAACTGAGTGGATCAATGGTTCTGTTTGAACACCTCAAAACTTCTGTAGCACGGGGTGACTGTGCCATGTTAACCGAGTGGATCAATGGTTCTGTTTGAACACCTCAACACTTCTATAGCACCGGGCGACTGTGCCATGTTAACCGAGTGGATCAATGGTTCTGTTTGAACACTTCTGTAGTACGGGCGACTGTGCCATGCTAACCGAGTGGATCAATGGTTCTGTTTGAACACTTCTGTAGCACGGGGCGGCTGTGCCATGCTAACTGAGTGGGTCAATGGTTCTGTTTGATCACCTCAACACTTCTGTAGCACAGGGCGACTGTGCCATGTTAACCGAGTGGATCAATGGTTCTGTTTGAACACTTCTGTAGCACGGGGTGACTGTGCCATGCTAACTGAGTGGATCAATGGTTCTGTTTGAACACCTCAACACTTCTATAGCACGGGGTGACTGTGCCATGTTAACCGAGTGGATCAATGGTTCTGTTTGAACACCTCAACACTTCTGTAGTACGGGCGACTGTGCCATGCTAACTGAGTGGATGAATGGTTCTGTTTGAACACTTCTGTAGCATGGGGTGACTGTGCCATGCTAACTGAGTGGATCAATGGTTCTGTTTGAACACTTCTGTAGTACGGGGCGACTGTGCCATGCTAACCGAGTGGATCAATGGTTCTGTTTGAAAACTTCTGTAGCATGGGTTGACTGTGCCATGCTAACCGAGTGGATCAATGGTTCTGTTTGAACACTTCTGTAGTACGGGCGACTGTGCCATGTTAACTGAGTGGATCAATGGTTCTGTTTGAACACTTCTGTAGTACGGGCGACTGGGCCATGTTAACCGAGTGGGTCAATGGTTCTGTTTGAACACTTCTGTAGTACGGGGCGACTGTGCCATGTTAACCAAGTGGGTCAATGGTTCTGTTTGAACACTTCTGTAGTACGGGCGACTGTGCCATGCTAACCGAGTGGATCAATGGTTCTGTTTGAACACTTCAGTAGCACGGGGCGACTGTGCCATGCTAACCGAGTGGATCAATGCTTCTGTTTGAACACTTCTGTAGTACGGGCGACTGTGCCATGTTAACCGAGTGGATCAATGGTTCTGTTTGAACACTTCTGTAGTACGGGCGACTGTGCCATGTTAACCGAGTGGATCAATGGTTCTGTTTGAACACTTCTGTAGCACGGGGCGACTGTGCCATGCTAACTGAGTGGATCAATGGTTCCGTTTGAACACCTCAACACTTCTGTAGTACGGGCGACTGTGCCATGTTAACCGAGTGGATCAATGGTTCTGTTTGAACACTTCTATAGCACGGGGCGACTGTGCCATGCTAACTGAGTGGATCAATGGTTCTGTTTGAACACCTCAACACTTCTGTAGTACGGGCGACTGTGCCATGCTAACTGAGTGGATCAATGGTTCTGTTTGAACACTTCTGTAGCACGGGGCGACTGTGCCATTTTAACTGAGTTGATCAATGGTTCTGTTTGAACACCTCAACACTTCTGTAGCACGGGGCGACTGTGCCATGCTAACTGAGTGGGTCAATGGTTCTGTTTGAACACTTCTGTAGTACGGGGCGACTGTGCCATGTTAACCGAGTGGGTCAATGGTTCTGTTTGAACACTTCTGTAGTACGGGGCGACTGTGCCATGCTATCTGAGTGGATCAATGGTTCTGTTTGAACACTTCTGTAGCACGGGGCGACTGTGCCGTGCTAACTGAGTGGATCAATGGTTTTGTTTGAACACTTCTGTAGCACCGGGCGACTGTGCCATGCTAACTGAGTGAATCAATGGTTCTGTTTGAACACTTCTGTAGCACGAGGCGACTGTGCCATGTTAACCGAGTGGATCAATGGTTCTGTTTGAACACTTCTGTAGTACGGGGCGACTGTGCCATGTTAACAGAGTGGATCAATGGTTCTGTTTGAACACCTCAACACTTCTATAGCACGGGGCGACTGTGCCATGCTAACCGAGTGGATCAATGGTTCTGTTTGAACACCTCAACACTTCTGTAGCATGGGGCGACTGTGCCATGTTAACTGAGTGGATCAATGGTTCTGTTTGAACACCTCAACACTTCTATAGCACGGGGCGACTGTGCCATGCTAACCAAGTGCATCAATGGTTCTGTTTGAACACTTCTGTAGCACGGGGTGACTGTGCCATTTTAACTGAGTGGATCAATGGTTCTGTTTGAACACCTCAACACTTCTGTAGCACGGGGCGACTGTGCCATGCTATCTGAGTGGATCAATGGTTCTGTTTGAACACTTCTGTAGCACGGGGCGACTGTGCCATGTTAACCGAGTGGATCAATGGTTCTGTTTGAACACTTCTGTAGCACGGGGCGACTGTGCCATGCTAACTGAGTGGATCAATGGTTCTGTTTGAACACTTCTGTAGTACGGGGCGACTGTGCCATGCTAACTGAGTGGATCAATGGTTCTGTTTGAACACCTCAACACTTCTGTAGCACGGGGCGACTGTGCCATGCTAACGGAGTGGATCAATGGTTCTGTTTGAACACTTCTGTAGTACGGGGCGACTGTGCCATGCTAACTGAGTGGATCAATGGTTCTGTTTGAACACCTCAACACTTCTGTAGCACGGGGCGACTGTGCCATGCTAACGGAGTGGATCAATGGTTCTGTTTGAACAATTCTGTAGTACGGGGCGACTGTGCCATGCTAACTGAGTGGATCAATGGTTCTGTTTGAACACTTCTGTAGTACGGGCGACTGGGCCATGCTAACCGAGTGGATCAATGGTTCTGTTTGAACACTTCTGTAGTACGGGGCGACTGTGCCATGTTAACCAAGTGGATCAATGGTTCTGTTTGAACACTTCTGTAGCACGGGGCGACTGTGCCATGTTAACCGAGTGGATCAATGGTTCTGTTTGAACACTTCTGTAGTACGGGGCAACTGTGCATGCTAACTGAGTGGATCAATGGTTCTGTTTGAACACTTCTGTAGTACGGGGCAACTGTGCCATGTTAACCGAGTGGATCAATGGTTCCGTTTGAACACCTCAACACTTCTGTAGCACGGGGCGACTGTGCCATGCTGAGTGGATCAATGGTTCCGTTTGAAAACCTCAACACTTCTATAGCACGGGGCGACTGTGCCAGTTTAACTGAGTGGATCAATGGTTCTGTTTGAACACCTCAAAACTTCTGTAGCAAGGGGTGACTGTGCCATGTTAACCGAGTGGATCAATGGTTCTGTTTGAACACCTCAACACTTCTATAGCACCGGGCGACTGTGCCATGTTAACCGAGTGGATCAATGGTTCTGTTTGAACACTTCTGTAGTACGGGCGACTGTGCCATGCTAACCGAGTGGATCAATGGTTCTGTTTGAACACTTCTGTAGCACGGGCGGCTGTGCCATGCTAACTGAGTGGATCAATGGTTCTGTTTGAACACCTCAACACTTCTGTAGCACGGGGCGACTGTGCCATGCTAACTGAGTGGGTCAATGGTTCTGTTTGAACACTTCTGTAGTACGGGGCGACTGTGCCATGTTAACCGAGTGGGTCAATGGTTCTGTTTGAACACTTCTGTAGTACGGGGCGACTGTGCCATGCTATCTGAGTGGATCAATGGTTCTGTTTGAACACTTCTGTAGTACGGGGCGACTGTGCCATGCTGAGTGGATCAATGGTTTTGTTTGAACACTTCTGTAGCATGGGGTGACTGTGCCATGCTAACTGAGTGGATCAATGGTTCTGTTTGAACACTTATATAGCACGGGGCGACTGTGCCATGTTAACCGTGTGGATCAATGGTTCTGTTTGAAAACCTCAACACTTCTGTAGCACGAGGCGACTGTGCCATATTAACCGAGTGGATCAATGGTTCTGTTTGAACACTTCTGTAGTACGGGGCGACTGTGCCATGTTAACAGAGTGGATCAATGGTTCTGTTTGAACACCTCAACACTTCTATAGCACGGGGCGACTGTGCCATGCTAACCGAGTGGATCAATGGTTCTGTTTGAACACCTCAACACTTCTGTAGCATGGGGCGACTGTGCCATGTTAACTGAGTGGATCAATGGTTCTGTTTGAACACCTCAACACTTCTATAGCACGGGGCGACTGTGCCATGCTAACCAAGTGCATCAATGGTTCTGTTTGAACACTTCTGTAGCACGGGGTGACTGTGCCATTTTAACTGAGTGGATCAATGGTTCTGTTTGAACACCTCAACACTTCTGTAGCACGGGGCGACTGTGCCATGCTATCTGAGTGGATCAATGGTTCTGTTTGAACACTTCTGTAGCACGGGGCGACTGTGCCATGTTAACCGAGTGGATCAATGGTTCTGTTTGAACACTTCTGTGGCACGGGTCGACTGTGCCATGTTAACCGAGTGGATCAATGGTTCTGTTTGAACACTTCTGGAGCACGGGGCGACTGTGCCATGTTAACCGAGTGGATCAATGGTTCTGTTTGAACACCTCAACACTTCTATAGCACGGGGCGACTGTGCCATGCTAACCGAGTGCATCAATGGTTCTGTTTGAACACCTCAACACTTCTGTAGCACGGGGCGACTGTGCCATGTTAACCGAGTAGAACAATGGTTCTGTTTGAACACTTCTGTAGTACGGGGCGACTGTGCCATGTTAACCAAGTGGATCAATGGTTCTGTTTGAACACTTCTGTAGCACGGGGCGACTGTGCCATGTTAACCGAGTGGATCAATGGTTCTGTTTGAACACTTCTGGAGCACGGTGCGACTGTGCCATGCTAACCGAGTGGATCAATGGTTCTGTTTGAACACCTCAACACTTCTATAGCACGGGGCGACTGTGCCATGCTAACTGAGTGGATCAATGGTTCTGTTTGAACACTTCTATAGCACGGGGCGACTGTGCCATGTTAACCGAGTGGATCAATGGTTCTGTTTGAACACTTCTATAGCACGGGGCTACTGTGCCATGTTAACCGAGTGGATCAATGGTTCCGTTTGAACACCTCAACACTTCAATAGCACGGGGCGACTGTGCCATGCTAACCGAGTGGATCAATGTTTCTGTTTGAACACCTCAACACTTCTATAGCACGGGGCGACTGTGCCATGCTAACCGAGTGGATCAATGGTTCTGTTTGAACACCAACACTTCTGTAGCACGGGGCAAATGTGCCATGTTAACCGAGTGGATCAATGGTTCTGTTTGAACACCTCAGCACTTCTGTAGCACGGGACGACTGTGCCATGTTAACCAAGTGGATCAATGGTTCTGTTTGAACACTTCTGTAGTACGGGGCGACTGTGCCATTTTAACTGAGTGGATCAATGGTTCTGTTTGAACACTTCTGTAGCACGGGGCGACTGTGCCATGCTATCTGAGTGGATCAATGGTTCTGTTTCAACACTTCTGTAGCACGGGGCGACTGTGCCATGTTAACCGAGTGGATCAATGGTTCTGTTTGAACACTTCTGTAGTACGGGTCGACTGTGCCATGTTAACCGAGTGGATCAATGGTTCTGTTTGAACACTTCTGGAGCACGGGGCGACTGTGCCATGTTAAACAGTGGATCAATGGTTCTGTTTGAACACCTCAACACTTCTATAGCACGGGGCGACTGTGCCATGCTAACCGAGTGCATCAATGGTTCTGTTTGAACACCTCAGCACTTCTGTAGTACGGGGCGACTGTGCCATGTTAACCAAGTGGATCAATGGTTCTGTTTGAACACTTCTGGAGCACGGTGCGACTGTGCCATGCTAACTGAGTGGATCAATGGTTCTGTTTGAACACTTCTATAGCACGGGGCGACTGTGCCATGTTAACCGAGTGGATCAATGGTTCTGTTTGAACACTTCTATAGCACGGGGCTACTGTGCCATGCTAACCGAGTGGATCAATGGTTCCGTTTGAACACCTCAACACTTCTAAAACACGGGGCGACTGTGCCATGCTAACCGAGTGGATCAATGGTTCCGTTTGAACACCTCAACACTTCTATAGCACGGGGCGACTGTGCCATGCTAACCGAGTGGATCAATGGTTCTGTTTGAACACCAACACTTCTGTAGCACGGGGCGAATGTGCCATGTTAACCGAGTGGATCAATGGTTCTGTTTGAACACCTCAGCACTTCTGTAGCACGGGACGACTGTGCCATGTTAACCGAGTGGATCAATGGTTCTGTTTGAACACTTCTGTAGCACGGGGTGACTGTGCCATTTTAACTGAGTGGATCAATGGTTCTGTTTGAACACTTCTGTAGTACGGGCGACTGTGCCATGTTAACCGAGTGGATCAATGGTTCTCTTTGAACACCTCAACACTTCTATAGCACGGGGCGACTGTGCCATGCTAACCGAGTGGATCAATGGTTCTGTTTGAACACCTCAACACATCTATAGCACGGGGCGACTGTGCCATGCTAACTGAGTGGATCAATGGTTCTGTTTGAACACTTCAGTAGCACGGGGCGACTGTGCCATGCTAACCGAGTGGATCAATGCTTCTGTTTGAACACTTCTGTAGTACGGGCGACTGTGCCATGTTAACCGAGTGGATCAATGGTCGACTGTGCCATGTTAACCGAGTGGATCAATGGTTCTGTTTGAACACTTCTGTAGTACGGGCGACTGTGCCATGTTAACCGAGTGGATCAATGGTTCTGTTTGAACACTTCTGTAGTACGGGCGACTGTGCCATGTTAACCGAGTGGATCAATGGTTCTGTTTGAACACTTCTATAGCATGGGGCGACTGTGCCATGCTAACTGAGTGGATCAATGGTTCTGTTTGAACACTTCTGTAGTACGGGGCGACTGTGCCATGCTAACTGAGTGGATCAATGGTTCTGTTTGAACACTTCTGTAGTACGGGCGACTGGGCCATGCTAACCGAGTGGATCAATGGTTCTGTTTGAACACTTCTGTAGTACGGGGCGACTGTGCCATGTTAACCGAGTGGATCAATGGTTCTGTTTGAACACTTCTGTAGCACGGGGCGACTGTGCCATGTTAACCGAGTGGATCAATGGTTCTGTTTGAACACTTCTGTAGTACGGGGCAACTGTGCCATGCTAACTGAGTGGATCAATGGTTCTGTTTGAACACTTCTGTAGTACGGGGCAACTGTGCCATGTTAACCGAGTGGATCAATGGTTCCGTTTGAACACCTCAACACTTCTGTAGCACGGGGCGACTGTGCCATGCTGAGTGGATCAATGGTTCCGTTTGAAAACCTCAACACTTCTATAGCACGGGGCGACTGTGCCAGTTTAACTGAGTGGATCAATGGTTCTGTTTGAACACCTCAAAACTTCTGTAGCACCGGGCGACTGTGCCATGTTAACCGAGTGGATCAATGGTTCTGTTTGAACACTTCTGTAGTACGGGCGACTGTGCCATGCTAACCGAGTGGATCAATGGTTCTGTTTGAACACTTCTGTAGCACGGGGCGGCTGTGCCATGCTAACTGAGTGGGTCAATGGTTCTGTTTGATCACCTCAACACTTCTGTAGCACAGGGCGACTGTGCCATGTTAACCGAGTGGATCAATGGTTCTGTTTGAACACTTCTGTAGCACGGGGTGACTGTGCCATGCTAACTGAGTGGATCAATGGTTCTGTTTGAACACCTCAACACTTCTATAGCACGGGGTGACTGTGCCATGTTAACCGAGTGGATCAATGGTTCTGTTTGAACACCTCAACACTTCTGTAGTACGGGCGACTGTGCCATGCTAACTGAGTGGATGAATGGTTCTGTTTGAACACTTCTGTAGCATGGGGTGACTGTGCCATGCTAACTGAGTGGATCAATGGTTCTGTTTGAACACTTCTGTAGTACGGGGCGACTGTGCCATGCTAACCGAGTGGATCAATGGTTCTGTTTGAAAACTTCTGTAGCATGGGTTGACTGTGCCATGCTAACCGAGTGGATCAATGGTTCTGTTTGAACACTTCTGTAGTACGGGCGACTGTGCCATGTTAACTGAGTGGATCAATGGTTCTGTTTGAACACTTCTGTAGTACGGGCGACTGGGCCATGTTAACCGAGTGGGTCAATGGTTCTGTTTGAACACTTCTGTAGTACGGGGCGACTGTGCCATGTTAACCGAGTGGGTCAATGGTTCTGTTTGAACACTTCTGTAGTACGGGCGACTGTGCCATGCTAACTGAGTGGATCAATGGTTCTGTTTGAACACTTCAGTAGCACGGGGCGACTGTGCCATGCTAACCGAGTGGATCAATGCTTCTGTTTGAACACTTCTGTAGTACGGGCGACTGTGCCATGTTAACCGAGTGGATCAATGGTTCTGTTTGAACACTTCTGTAGTACGGGCGACTGTGCCATGTTAACCGAGTGGATCAATGGTTCTGTTTGAACACTTCTGTAGTACGGGCGACTGTGCCATGTTAACCGAGTGGATCAATGGTTCTGTTTAAACACTTCTGTAGTACGGGCGACTGTGCCATGTTAACCGAGTGGATCAATGGTTCTGTTTGAACACTTCTATAGCACGGGGCGACTGTGCCATGCTAACTGAGTGGATCAATGGTTCCGTTTGAACACCTCAACACTTCTGTAGTACGGGCGACTGTGCCATGCTAACCGAGTGGATCAATGGTTCTGTTTGAACACTTCTGTAGTACGGGCGACTGTGCCATGCTGAGTGGATCAATGGTTCTGTTTGAACACTTCTGTAGCACGGGGTGACTGTGCCATGCTAACTGAGTGGATCAATGGTTCCGTTTGAACACCTCAACACTTCTGTAGCACGGGGCGACTGTGCCATGCTAACTGAGTAGATCAATGGTTCTGTTTGAAAACCTCAACACTTCTATAGCACGGGGTGACTGTGCCATTTTAACTGAGTGGATCAATGGTTCTGTTTGAACACCTCAACACTTCTGTAGTACGGGCGACTGTGCCATGCTAACCGAGTGGATCAATGGTTCTGTTTGAACACCTCAACACTTCTGTAGCACGGGGCGACTGTGCCATGTTAACCGAGTGGATCAATGGTTCTGTTTGAACACCTCAACACTTCTGTAGCACGGGGCGACTGTTCCATGTTAACCGAGTGGATCAATGGTTCTGTTTGAACACTTCTGTAGCATGGGGCGACTGTGCCATTTTAACTGAGTGGATCAATGGTTCTGTTTGAACACTTCTGTAGTACGGGGTGACTGTGCCATGCTGAGTGGATCAATGGTTCCGTTTGAACACCTCAACACTTCTGTAGCACGGGGCGACTGTGCCATGTTAACCGAGTGGATCAATGGTACTGTTTAAACACTTATGTAGCACGGGGCGACTGTGCCATTTTAACAGAGTGGATCAATGGTTCTGTTTGAACACTTCTGTAGTACGGGGTGACTGTGCCATGCTGAGTGGATCAATGGTTCCGTTTGAACACCTCAACACTTCTGTAGCACGGGGCGACTGTGCCATGTTAACCGAGTGGATCAATGGTACTGTTTGAACACTTATGTAGCACGGGGCGACTGTGCCATTTTAACTGAGTGGATCAATGGTTCTGTTTGAACACCTCAACACTTCTGTAGCATGGGGCGACTGTGCCATTTTAACTGAGTGGATCAATGGTTCTGTTTGAACACCTCAACACTTCTGTAGCACGGGGCGACTGTGCCATGCTAACAGAGTGGATCAATGGTTCTGTTTGAACACTTCTGTAGTACGGGGCGACTGTGCCATGCTAACTGAGCGGATCAATGGTTCTGTTTGAACACTTCTGTAGTACGGGGCGACTGTGCCATGCTAACTGAGTGGATCAATGGTTCTGTTTGAACACCTCAACACTTCTGTAGCACGGGGCGACTGTGCCATGCTAACGGAGTGGATCAATGGTTCTGTTTGAACACTTCTGTAGTACGGGGCGACTGTGCCCTGCTAACTGAGTGGATCAATGGTTCTGTTTGAACACTTCTGTAGTACGGGCGACTGGGCCATGCTAACCGAGTGGATCAATGGTTCTGTTTGAACACTTCTGTAGTACAGGGCGACTGTGCCATGTTAACCGAGTGGATCAATGGTTCTGTTTGAACACTTCTGTAGCACGGGGCGACTGTGCCATGTTAACCGAGTGGATCAATGGTTCTGTTTGAACACTTCTGTAGTACGGGGCGACTGTGCCATGTTAACCGAGTGGATCAATGGTTCTGTTTGAACACTTCTGTAGTACGGGGCAACTGTGCCATGTTAACCGAGTGGATCAATGGTTCCGTTTGAACACCTCAACACTTCTGTAGCACGGGGCGACTGTGCCATGCTGAGTGGATCAATGGTTCCGTTTGAAAACCTCAACACTTCTGTAGCACGGGGTGACTGTGCCATGTTAACCGAGTGGATCAATGGTTCTGTTTGAACACCTCAACACTTCTATAGCTCGGGCGACTGTGCCATGTTAACCGAGTGGATCAATGGTTCTGTTTGAACACTTCTGTAGTACGGGCGACTGTGCCATGCTAACCGAGTGGATCAATGTTTCTGTTTGAACACTTCTGTAGCACGGGGCGACTGTGCCATGTTAACCGAGTGGATCAATGGTTCTGTTTGAACACCTCAACACTTCTATAGCACGGGGTGACTGTGCCATGTTAACCGAGTGGATCAATGGTTCTGTTTGAACACCTCAACACTTCTGTAGTACGGGCGACTTTGCCATGCTAACTGAGTGGATGAATGGTTCTGTTTGAACACTTCTGTAGCATGGAGTGACTGTGCCATGCTAACTGAGTGGATCAATGGTTCTGTTTGAACACTTCTGTAGTACGGGGCGACTGTGCCATGCTAACCGAGTGGATCAATGGTTCTGTTTGAACACTTCTGTAGCACGGGGCGACTGTGCCATGCTAACCGAGTGGATCAATGGTTCTGTTTGAACACTTCCGTAGTACGGGGCGACTGTGCCATGCTAACCGAGTGGATCAATGGTTCTGTTTGAACACTTCTGTAGCACGGGGCGACTGTGCCATGCTAACCGAGTGGATCAATGGTTCTGTTTGAACACTTCCGTAGTACGGGGCGACTGTGCCATGCTAACCGAGTGGATCAATGGTTCTGTTTGAACACTTCTATAGCACGGGGCGACTGTGCCATGCTAACTGAGTCGATCAATGGTTCTGTTTGAACACCTCAACACTTCTGTAGTACGGGCGACTGTGCCATGTTAACTGAGTGGATCAATGGTTCTGTTTGAACACTTCTGTAGTACGGGCGACTGGGCCATGTTAACCGAGTGGGTCAATGGTTCTGTTTGAACACTTCTGTAGTACGGGGCGACTGTGCCATGTTAACCGAGTGGGTCAATGGTTCTGTTTGAACACTTCTGTAGTACGGGCGACTGTGCCATGCTAACTGAGTGGATCAATGGTTCTGTTTGAACACTTCTATAGCACGGGGCGATTGTGCCATGTTAACCGAGTCGATCAATGGTTCTGTTTAAACACTTCTGTAGCACGGGGCGACTGTACCATGCTATCTGAGTGGATCAATGGTTATGTTTGAACACTTCTGTAGCACGGTGCGACTGTGCCATGTTAACCGAGTGGATCAATGGTTCTGTTTGAACACTTCTGTAGTACGGGCGACTGTGCCATGTTAACCGAGTGGATCAATGGTTCTGTTTGAACACTTCTGTAGCACGGGGCGACTGTGCCATTTTAACTGAGTGGATCAATGGTTCTGTTTGAACACCTCAACACTTCTGTAGTACGGGCAACGGTGCCATGCTAACCGAGTGGATCAATGGTTCTGTTTGAACACCTCAACACTTCTGTAGCACGGGGCGACTGTGCCATGTTAACCGAGTGGATCAATGGTTCTGTTTGAACACCTCAACACTTCTGTAGCACGGGGCGACTGTTCCATGTTAACCGAGTGGATCAATGGTTCTGTTTGAACACTTCTGTAGCATGGGGCGACTGTGCCATTTTAACTGAGTGGATCAATGGTTTTGTTTGAACACCTCAACACTTCTGTAGCATGGGGCGACTGTGCCATTTTAACAGAGTGGATCAATGGTTCTGTTTGAACACTTCTGTAGTACGGGGTGACTGTGCCATGCTGAGTGGATCAATGGTTCCGTTTGAACACCAACACTTCTGTAGCACGGGGCGACTGTGCCATGTTAACCGAGTGGATCAATGGTACTGTTTGAACACTTATGTAGCACGGGGCGACTGTGCCATTTTAACTGAGTGGATCAATGGTTCTGTTTGAACACCTCAACACTTCTGTAGCATGGGGCGACTGTGCCATTTTAACTGAGTGGATCAATGGTTCTGTTTGAACACCTCAACACTTCTGTAGCACGGGGCGACTGTGCCATGCTAACGGAGTGGATCAATGGTTCTGTTTGAACACTTCTGTAGTACGGGGCGACTGTGCCATGCTAACTGAGTGGATCAATGGTTCTGTTTGAACACTTCTGTAGTACGGGGCGACTGTGCCATGCTAACTGAGTGGATCAATGGTTCTGTTTGAACACCTCAACACTTCTGTAGCACCGGGCGACTGTGCCATGCTAACGGAGTGGATCAATGGTTCTGTTTGAACACTTCTGTAGTACGGGGCGACTGTGCCATGCTAACTGAGTGGATCAATGGTTCTGTTTGAACACTTCTGTAGTACGGGCGACTGGGCCATGCTAACCGAGTGGATCAATGGTTCTGTTTGAACACTTCTGTAGTACGGGGCGACTGTGCCATGTTAACCGAGTGGATCAATGGTTCTGTTTGAACACTTCTGTAGCACGGGGCGACTGTGCCATGTTAACCGAGTGGATCAATGGTTCTGTTTGAACACTTCTGTAGTACGGGGCAACTGTGCCATGCTAACTGAGTGGATCAATGGTTCTGTTTGAACACTTCTGTAGTACGGGGCAACTGTGCCATGTTAACCGAGTGGATCAATGGTTCCGTTTGAACACCTCAACACTTCTGTAGCACGGGGCGACTGTGCCATGCTGAGTGGATCAATGGTTCCGTTTGAAAACCTCAACACTTCTATAGCACGGGGCGACTGTGCCAGTTTAACTGAGTGGATCAATGGTTCTGTTTGAACACCTCAAAACTTCTGTAGCACGGGGTGACTGTGCCATGTTAACCGAGTGGATCAATGGTTCTGTTTGAACACCTCAACACTTCTATAGCACCGGGCGACTGTGCCATGTTAACCGAGTGGATCAATGGTTCTGTTTGAACACTTCTGTAGTACGGGCGACTGTGCCATGCTAACCGAGTGGATCAATGGTTCTGTTTGAACACTTCTGTAGCACGGGGCGGCTGTGCCATGCTAACTGAGTGGGTCAATGGTTCTGTTTGATCACCTCAACACTTCTGTAGCACAGGGCGACTGTGCCATGTTAACCGAGTGGATCAATGGTTCTGTTTGAACACTTCTGTAGCACGGGGTGACTGTGCCATGCTAACTGAGTGGATCAATGGTTCTGTTTGAACACCTCAACACTTCTATAGCACGGGGTGACTGTGCCATGTTAACCGAGTGGATCAATGGTTCTGTTTGAACACCTCAACACTTCTGTAGTACGGGCGACTGTGCCATGCTAACTGAGTGGATGAATGGTTCTGTTTGAACACTTCTGTAGCATGGGGTGACTGTGCCATGCTAACTGAGTGGATCAATGGTTCTGTTTGAACACTTCTGTAGTACGGGGCGACTGTGCCATGCTAACCGAGTGGATCAATGGTTCTGTTTGAAAACTTCTGTAGCATGGGTTGACTGTGCCATGCTAACCGAGTGGATCAATGGTTCTGTTTGAACACTTCTGTAGTACGGGCGACTGTGCCATGTTAACTGAGTGGATCAATGGTTCTGTTTGAACACTTCTGTAGTACGGGCGACTGGGCCATGTTAACCGAGTGGGTCAATGGTTCTGTTTGAACACTTCTGTAGTACGGGGCGACTGTGCCATGTTAACCAAGTGGGTCAATGGTTCTGTTTGAACACTTCTGTAGTACGGGCGACTGTGCCATGCTAACCGAGTGGATCAATGGTTCTGTTTGAACACTTCAGTAGCACGGGGCGACTGTGCCATGCTAACCGAGTGGATCAATGCTTCTGTTTGAACACTTCTGTAGTACGGGCGACTGTGCCATGTTAACCGAGTGGATCAATGGTTCTGTTTGAACACTTCTGTAGTACGGGCGACTGTGCCATGTTAACCGAGTGGATCAATGGTTCTGTTTGAACACTTCTGTAGCACGGGGCGACTGTGCCATGCTAACTGAGTGGATCAATGGTTCCGTTTGAACACCTCAACACTTCTGTAGTACGGGCGACTGTGCCATGTTAACCGAGTGGATCAATGGTTCTGTTTGAACACTTCTATAGCACGGGGCGACTGTGCCATGCTAACTGAGTGGATCAATGGTTCTGTTTGAACACCTCAACACTTCTGTAGTACGGGCGACTGTGCCATGCTAACTGAGTGGATCAATGGTTCTGTTTGAACACTTCTGTAGCACGGGGCGACTGTGCCATTTTAACTGAGTTGATCAATGGTTCTGTTTGAACACCTCAACACTTCTGTAGCACGGGGCGACTGTGCCATGCTAACTGAGTGGGTCAATGGTTCTGTTTGAACACTTCTGTAGTACGGGGCGACTGTGCCATGTTAACCGAGTGGGTCAATGGTTCTGTTTGAACACTTCTGTAGTACGGGGCGACTGTGCCATGCTATCTGAGTGGATCAATGGTTCTGTTTGAACACTTCTGTAGCACGGGGCGACTGTGCCGTGCTAACTGAGTGGATCAATGGTTTTGTTTGAACACTTCTGTAGCACCGGGCGACTGTGCCATGCTAACTGAGTGAATCAATGGTTCTGTTTGAACACTTCTGTAGCACGAGGCGACTGTGCCATGTTAACCGAGTGGATCAATGGTTCTGTTTGAACACTTCTGTAGTACGGGGCGACTGTGCCATGTTAACAGAGTGGATCAATGGTTCTGTTTGAACACCTCAACACTTCTATAGCACGGGGCGACTGTGCCATGCTAACCGAGTGGATCAATGGTTCTGTTTGAACACCTCAACACTTCTGTAGCATGGGGCGACTGTGCCATGTTAACTGAGTGGATCAATGGTTCTGTTTGAACACCTCAACACTTCTATAGCACGGGGCGACTGTGCCATGCTAACCAAGTGCATCAATGGTTCTGTTTGAACACTTCTGTAGCACGGGGTGACTGTGCCATTTTAACTGAGTGGATCAATGGTTCTGTTTGAACACCTCAACACTTCTGTAGCACGGGGCGACTGTGCCATGCTATCTGAGTGGATCAATGGTTCTGTTTGAACACTTCTGTAGCACGGGGCGACTGTGCCATGTTAACCGAGTGGATCAATGGTTCTGTTTGAACACTTCTGTAGCACGGGGCGACTGTGCCATGCTAACTGAGTGGATCAATGGTTCTGTTTGAACACTTCTGTAGTACGGGGCGACTGTGCCATGCTAACTGAGTGGATCAATGGTTCTGTTTGAACACCTCAACACTTCTGTAGCACGGGGCGACTGTGCCATGCTAACGGAGTGGATCAATGGTTCTGTTTGAACACTTCTGTAGTACGGGGCGACTGTGCCATGCTAACTGAGTGGATCAATGGTTCTGTTTGAACACCTCAACACTTCTGTAGCACGGGGCGACTGTGCCATGCTAACGGAGTGGATCAATGGTTCTGTTTGAACAATTCTGTAGTACGGGGCGACTGTGCCATGCTAACTGAGTGGATCAATGGTTCTGTTTGAACACTTCTGTAGTACGGGCGACTGGGCCATGCTAACCGAGTGGATCAATGGTTCTGTTTGAACACTTCTGTAGTACGGGGCGACTGTGCCATGTTAACCAAGTGGATCAATGGTTCTGTTTGAACACTTCTGTAGCACGGGGCGACTGTGCCATGTTAACCGAGTGGATCAATGGTTCTGTTTGAACACTTCTGTAGTACGGGGCAACTGTGCATGCTAACTGAGTGGATCAATGGTTCTGTTTGAACACTTCTGTAGTACGGGGCAACTGTGCCATGTTAACCGAGTGGATCAATGGTTCCGTTTGAACACCTCAACACTTCTGTAGCACGGGGCGACTGTGCCATGCTGAGTGGATCAATGGTTCCGTTTGAAAACCTCAACACTTCTATAGCACGGGGCGACTGTGCCAGTTTAACTGAGTGGATCAATGGTTCTGTTTGAACACCTCAAAACTTCTGTAGCAAGGGGTGACTGTGCCATGTTAACCGAGTGGATCAATGGTTCTGTTTGAACACCTCAACACTTCTATAGCACCGGGCGACTGTGCCATGTTAACCGAGTGGATCAATGGTTCTGTTTGAACACTTCTGTAGTACGGGCGACTGTGCCATGCTAACCGAGTGGATCAATGGTTCTGTTTGAACACTTCTGTAGCACGGGCGGCTGTGCCATGCTAACTGAGTGGATCAATGGTTCTGTTTGAACACCTCAACACTTCTGTAGCACGGGGCGACTGTGCCATGCTAACTGAGTGGGTCAATGGTTCTGTTTGAACACTTCTGTAGTACGGGGCGACTGTGCCATGTTAACCGAGTGGGTCAATGGTTCTGTTTGAACACTTCTGTAGTACGGGGCGACTGTGCCATGCTATCTGAGTGGATCAATGGTTCTGTTTGAACACTTCTGTAGTACGGGGCGACTGTGCCATGCTGAGTGGATCAATGGTTTTGTTTGAACACTTCTGTAGCATGGGGTGACTGTGCCATGCTAACTGAGTGGATCAATGGTTCTGTTTGAACACTTCTGTAGCACCGGGCAACTGTGCCATGCTAACTGAGTGAATCAATGGTTCTGTTTGAACACTTATATAGCACGGGGCGACTGTGCCATGTTAACCGTGTGGATCAATGGTTCTGTTTGAAAACCTCAACACTTCTGTAGCACGAGGCGACTGTGCCATATTAACCGAGTGGATCAATGGTTCTGTTTGAACACTTCTGTAGTACGGGGCGACTGTGCCATGTTAACAGAGTGGATCAATGGTTCTGTTTGAACACCTCAACACTTCTATAGCACGGGGCGACTGTGCCATGCTAACCGAGTGGATCAATGGTTCTGTTTGAACACCTCAACACTTCTGTAGCATGGGGCGACTGTGCCATGTTAACTGAGTGGATCAATGGTTCTGTTTGAACACCTCAACACTTCTATAGCACGGGGCGACTGTGCCATGCTAACCAAGTGCATCAATGGTTCTGTTTGAACACTTCTGTAGCACGGGGTGACTGTGCCATTTTAACTGAGTGGATCAATGGTTCTGTTTGAACACCTCAACACTTCTGTAGCACGGGGCGACTGTGCCATGCTATCTGAGTGGATCAATGGTTCTGTTTGAACACTTCTGTAGCACGGGGCGACTGTGCCATGTTAACCGAGTGGATCAATGGTTCTGTTTGAACACTTCTGTGGCACGGGTCGACTGTGCCATGTTAACCGAGTGGATCAATGGTTCTGTTTGAACACTTCTGGAGCACGGGGCGACTGTGCCATGTTAACCGAGTGGATCAATGGTTCTGTTTGAACACCTCAACACTTCTATAGCACGGGGCGACTGTGCCATGCTAACCGAGTGCATCAATGGTTCTGTTTGAACACCTCAACACTTCTGTAGCACGGGGCGACTGTGCCATGTTAACCGAGTAGAACAATGGTTCTGTTTGAACACTTCTGTAGTACGGGGCGACTGTGCCATGTTAACCAAGTGGATCAATGGTTCTGTTTGAACACTTCTGTAGCACGGGGCGACTGTGCCATGTTAACCGAGTGGATCAATGGTTCTGTTTGAACACTTCTGGAGCACGGTGCGACTGTGCCATGCTAACCGAGTGGATCAATGGTTCTGTTTGAACACCTCAACACTTCTATAGCACGGGGCGACTGTGCCATGCTAACTGAGTGGATCAATGGTTCTGTTTGAACACTTCTATAGCACGGGGCGACTGTGCCATGTTAACCGAGTGGATCAATGGTTCTGTTTGAACACTTCTATAGCACGGGGCTACTGTGCCATGTTAACCGAGTGGATCAATGGTTCCGTTTGAACACCTCAACACTTCAATAGCACGGGGCGACTGTGCCATGCTAACCGAGTGGATCAATGTTTCTGTTTGAACACCTCAACACTTCTATAGCACGGGGCGACTGTGCCATGCTAACCGAGTGGATCAATGGTTCTGTTTGAACACCAACACTTCTGTAGCACGGGGCAAATGTGCCATGTTAACCGAGTGGATCAATGGTTCTGTTTGAACACCTCAGCACTTCTGTAGCACGGGACGACTGTGCCATGTTAACCAAGTGGATCAATGGTTCTGTTTGAACACTTCTGTAGTACGGGGCGACTGTGCCATTTTAACTGAGTGGATCAATGGTTCTGTTTGAACACTTCTGTAGCACGGGGCGACTGTGCCATGCTATCTGAGTGGATCAATGGTTCTGTTTCAACACTTCTGTAGCACGGGGCGACTGTGCCATGTTAACCGAGTGGATCAATGGTTCTGTTTGAACACTTCTGTAGTACGGGTCGACTGTGCCATGTTAACCGAGTGGATCAATGGTTCTGTTTGAACACTTCTGGAGCACGGGGCGACTGTGCCATGTTAAACAGTGGATCAATGGTTCTGTTTGAACACCTCAACACTTCTATAGCACGGGGCGACTGTGCCATGCTAACCGAGTGCATCAATGGTTCTGTTTGAACACCTCAACACTTCTGCAGCACGGGGCGACTGTGCCATGTTAACCGAGTAGAACAATGGTTCTGTTTGAACACTTCTGTAGTACGGGGCGACTGTGCCATGTTAACCAAGTGGATCAATGGTTCTGTTTGAACACTTCTGGAGCACGGTGCGACTGTGCCATGCTAACTGAGTGGATCAATGGTTCTGTTTGAACACTTCTATAGCACGGGGCGACTGTGCCATGTTAACCGAGTGGATCAATGGTTCTGTTTGAACACTTCTATAGCACGGGGCTACTGTGCCATGCTAACCGAGTGGATCAATGGTTCCGTTTGAACACCTCAACACTTCTAAAACACGGGGCGACTGTGCCATGCTAACCGAGTGGATCAATGGTTCCGTTTGAACACCTCAACACTTCTATAGCACGGGGCGACTGTGCCATGCTAACCGAGTGGATCAATGGTTCTGTTTGAACACCAACACTTCTGTAGCACGGGGCGAATGTGCCATGTTAACCGAGTGGATCAATGGTTCTGTTTGAACACCTCAGCACTTCTGTAGCACGGGACGACTGTGCCATGTTAACCGAGTGGATCAATGGTTCTGTTTGAACACTTCTGTAGCACGGGGTGACTGTGCCATTTTAACTGAGTGGATCAATGGTTCTGTTTGAACACTTCTGTAGTACGGGCGACTGTGCCATGTTAACCGAGTGGATCAATGGTTCTCTTTGAACACCTCAACACTTCTATAGCACGGGGCGACTGTGCCATGCTAACCGAGTGGATCAATGGTTCTGTTTGAACACCTCAACACATCTATAGCACGGGGCGACTGTGCCATGCTAACTGAGTGGATCAATGGTTCTGTTTGAACACTTCAGTAGCACGGGGCGACTGTGCCATGCTAACCGAGTGGATCAATGCTTCTGTTTGAACACTTCTGTAGTACGGGCGACTGTGCCATGTTAACCGAGTGGATCAATGGTCGACTGTGCCATGTTAACCGAGTGGATCAATGGTTCTGTTTGAACACTTCTGTAGTACGGGCGACTGTGCCATGTTAACCGAGTGGATCAATGGTTCTGTTTGAACACTTCTGTAGTACGGGCGACTGTGCCATGTTAACCGAGTGGATCAATGGTTCTGTTTGAACACTTCTATAGCATGGGGCGACTGTGCCATGCTAACTGAGTGGATCAATGGTTCCGTTTGAACACCTCAACACTTCTGTAGTACGGGCGACTGTGCCATGCTAACTGAGTGGATCAATGGTTCTGTTTGAACACTTCTGTAGCACGGGACGACTGTGCCATGTTAACCGAGTGGATCAATGGTTCTGTTTGAACACTTCTGTAGCACGGGGCGACTGTGCCATGCTAACTGAGTGGATCAATGGTTCTGTTTGAACACCTCAACACTTCTGTAGCACGGGGTGACTGTGCCATGCTAACCGAGTGGATCAATGGTTCTGTTTGAACACCTCAACACTTCTGTAGCATGGGGCGACTGTGCCATGTTAACCGAGTGGATCAATGGTTCTGTTTGAACACCTCAACACTTCTGTAGCACGGGGCGACTGTGCCATGCTATCTGAGTGGATCAATGGTTCTGTTTGAACACTTCTGTAGCACGGGGCGACTGTGCCATGTTAACCGAGTGGATCAATGGTTCTGTTTGAACACTTCTGTAGCACGGGCGACTGTGCCATGTTAACCGAGTGGATCAATGGTTCTGTTTGAACACCTCAACACTTCTGTAGCACGGGGCGACTGTGCCATGTTAACCGAGTGGATCAATGGTTCTGTTTGTACACCTCAACACTTCTATAGCACGGGGAGACTGTGCCATTTTAACTGAGTGGATCAATGGTTCTGTTTGAACACTTCTGTAGCACAGGGCGACTGTGCCATGCTAACCGAGTGGATCAATGGTTCTGTTTGAACACTTCTGTAGCACGGGGTGACTGTGCCATTTTAACTGAGTGGATCAATGGTTCCGTTTGAACACTTCTGTAGTACGGGCGACTGTGCAATGCTAACTGAGTGGATCAATGGTTCTGTTTGAACACTTCTGTAGTACGGGCGACTGTGCAATGCTAACTGAGTGGATCAATGGTTCTGTTTGAACACTTCTGTAGTACGGGCGACTGTGCCATGTTAACCGAGTGGATCAATGGTTCTGTTTGAACACTTCTGTAGCACGGGGCGACTGTGCCATGTTAACTGAGTGGATCAATGGTTCTGTTTGAACACTTCTGTAGTACGGGGCGACTGTGCCATGTTAACCGAGTGGATCAATGGTTCTGTTTGAACACTTCTGTAGTACGGGGCGACTGTGCCATGTTAACCGAGTGGGTCAATGGTTCTGTTTGAACACTTCTGTAGTACGGGCGACTGTGCAATGCTAACTGAGTGGATCAGTGGTTCTGTTTGAACACTTCTGTAGTACGGGGCGACTGTGCCATGTTAACTGAGTGGATCAATGGTTCCGTTTGAACACAACACTTCTATAGCACAGGGCGACTGTGCCATGCTAACCGAGTGGATCAATGGTTCTGTTTGAACACTTCTGTAGCACAGGGCGACTGTGCCATGCTAACTGAGTGGATCAATGGTTCTGTTTGAACACTTCTGTAGTACGGGGCGACTGTGCCATGTTAACCGAGTGGGTCAATGGTTCTGTTTGAACACTTCTGTAGTACGGGGCGACTGTGCCATGTTAACTGAGTGCATCAATGGTTCTGTTTGAACACCTCAACACTTATATAGCACGGGGCGACTGTGCCATGTTAACCGAGTGGGTCAATGGTTCTGTTTGAACACTTCTGTAGTACGGGGCGACTGTGCCATGTTAACCGAGTGGATCAATGGTTCTGTTTGAACACTTCTGTAGCACGGGTCGACTGTGCCATGTTAACCGAGTGGATCAATGGTTCTGTTTGAACACTTCTGGAGCACGGGGCGACTGTGCCATGTTAACCGAGTGGATCAATGGTTCTGTTTGAACACCTCAACACTTCTATAGCACGGGGAGACTGTGCCATGTTAACCGAGTGGGTCAATGGTTCTGTTTGAACACTTCTGTAGTACGGGGCGACTGTGCCATGTTAACCGAGTGGGTCAATGGTTCTGTTTGAACACTTCTGTAGTACGGGGCGACTGTGCCATGTTAACCGAGTGGGTCAATGGTTCTGTTTGAACACTTCTGTAGTACGGAGCGACTGTGCCATGCTAACTGAGTGGATCAATGGTTCTGTTTGAACACCTCAACACTTCTATAGCACGGGGCGACTGTGCCATTTTAACTGAGTGGATCAATGGTTCTGTTTGAACACCTCAACACTTCTGTAGCACGGGGCGACTGTGCCATGCTAACTGAGTGGATCAATGGTTCTGTTTGAACACCTCAACACATCTGTAGCACGGGGCGACTGTGCCATGCTAACTGAGTGGATCAATGCTTCTGTTTGAACACTTCTGTAGTACGGGGCGACTGTGCCATGTTATCTGAGTGGATCAATGGTTCTGTTTGAACACTTCTGTAGCACGGGGCGACTGTGCCGTGCTAACTGAGTGGATCAATGGTTTTGTTTGAACACTTCTGTAGCATGGGGTGACTGTGCCATGCTAACTGAGTGGATCAATGGTTCTGTTTGAACACTTCTGTAGCACCGGGCGACTGTGCCATGCTAACTGAGTGAATCAATGGTTCTGTTTGAACACTTATATAGCACGGGGCGACTGTGCCATGTTAACCGTGTGGATCAATGGTACTGTTTGAAAACCTCAACACTTCTGTAGCACGAGGCGACTGTGCCATATTAACCGAGTGGATCAATGGTTCTGTTTGAACACTTCTGTAGTACGGGGCGACTGTGCCATGTTAACAGAGTGGATCAATGGTTCTGTTTGAACACCTCAACACTTCTATAGCACGGGGCGACTGTGCCATGCTAACCGAGTGGATCAATGGTTCTGTTTGAACACCTCAACACTTCTGTAGCATGGGGCGACTGTGCCATGTTAACTGAGTGGATCAATGGTTCTGTTTGAACACCTCAACACTTCTATAGCACGGGGCGACTGTGCCATGCTAACCAAGTGCATCAATGGTTCTGTTTGAACACTTCTGTAGCACGGGGTGACTGTGCCATTTTAACTGAGTGGATCAATGGTTCTGTTTGAACACCTCAACACTTCTGTAGCACGGGGCGACTGTGCCATGCTATCTGAGTGGATCAATGGTTCTGTTTGAACACTTCTGTAGCACGGGGCGACTATGCCATGTTAACCGAGTGGATCAATGGTTCTGTTTGAACACTTCTGTAGCACGGGGCGACTGTGCCATGCTAACTGAGTGGATCAATGGTTCTGTTTGAACACTTCTGTAGTACGGGGCGACTGTGCCATGCTAACTGAGTGGATCAATGGTTCTGTTTGAACACCTCAACACTTCTGTAGCACGGGGCGACTGTGCCATGCTAACGGAGTGGATCAATGGTTCTGTTTGAACACTTCTGTAGTACGGGGCGACTGTGCCATGCTAACTGAGTGGATCAATGGTTCTGTTTGAACACCTCAACACTTCTGTAGCACGGGGCGACTGTGCCATGCTAACGGAGTGGATCAATGGTTCTGTTTGAACAATTCTGTAGTACGGGGCGACTGTGCCATGCTAACTGAGTGGATCAATGGTTCTGTTTGAACACTTCTGTAGTACGGGCGACTGGGCCATGCTAACCGAGTGGATCAATGGTTCTGTTTGAACACTTCTGTAGTACGGGGCGACTGTGCCATGTTAACCGAGTGGATCAATGGTTCTGTTTGAACACTTCTGTAGCACGGGGCGACTGTGCCATGTTAACCGAGTGGATCAATGGTTCTGTTTGAACACTTCTGTAGTACGGGGCAACTGTGCATGCTAACTGAGTGGATCAATGGTTCTGTTTGAACACTTCTGTAGTACGGGGCAACTGTGCCATGTTAACCGAGTGGATCAATGGTTCCGTTTGAACACCTCAACACTTCTGTAGCACGGGGCGACTGTGCCATGCTGAGTGGATCAATGGTTCTGTTTGAACACCTCAAAACTTCTGTAGCACGGGGTGACTGTGCCATGTTAACCGAGTGGATCAATGGTTCTGTTTGAACACCTCAACACTTCTGTAGCACGGGGCGACTGTGCCATGCTAACTGAGTGGGTCAATGGTTCTGTTTGAACACTTCTGTAGTACGGGGCGACTGTGCCATGTTAACCGAGTGGGTCAATGGTTCTGTTTGAACACTTCTGTAGTACGGGGCGACTGTGCCATGCTATCTGAGTGGATCAATGGTTCTGTTTGAACACTTCTGTAGCACGGGGCGACTGTGCCGTGCTAACTGAGTGGATCAATGGTTTTGTTTGAACACTTCTGTAGCATGGGGTGACTGTGCCATGCTAACTGAGTGGATCAATGGTTCTGTTTGAACACTTCTGTAGCACCGGGCGACTGTGCCATGCTAACTGAGTGAATCAATGGTTCTGTTTGAACACTTATATAGCACGGGGCGACTGTGCCATGTTAACCGTGTGGATCAATGGTTCTGTTTGAAAACCTCAACACTTCTGTAGCACGAGGCGACTGTGCCATATTAACCGAGTGGATCAATGGTTCTGTTTGAACACTTCTGTAGTACGGGGCGACTGTGCCATGTTAACAGAGTGGATCAATGGTTCTGTTTGAACACCTCAACACTTCTATAGCACGGGGCGACTGTGCCATGCTAACCGAGTGGATCAATGGTTCTGTTTGAACACCTCAACACTTCTGTAGCATGGGGCGACTGTGCCATGTTAACTGAGTGGATCAATGGTTCTGTTTGAACACCTCAACACTTCTATAGCACGGGGCGACTGTGCCATGCTAACCAAGTGCATCAATGGTTCTGTTTGAACACTTATGTAGCACGGGGTGACTGTGCCATTTTAACTGAGTGGATCAATGGTTCTGTTTGAACACCTCAACACTTCTGTAGCACGGGGCGACTGTGCCATGCTATCTGAGTGGATCAATGGTTCTGTTTGAACACTTCTGTAGCACGGGGCGACTGTGCCATGTTAACCGAGTGGATCAATGGTTCTGTTTGAACACTTCTGTGGCACGGGTCGACTGTGCCATGTTAACCGAGTGGATCAATGGTTCTGTTTGAACACTTCTGGAGCACGGTGCGACTGTGCCATGTTAACCGAGTGGATCAATGGTTCTGTTTGAACACCTCAACACTTCTATAGCACGGGGCGACTGTGCCATGCTAACCGAGTGCATCAATGGTTCTGTTTGAACACCTCAACACTTCTGTAGCACGGGGCGACTGTGCCATGTTAACCGAGTAGAACAATGGTTCTGTTTGAACACTTCTGTAGTACGGGGCGACTGTGCCATGTTAACCAAGTGGATCAATGGTTCTGTTTGAACACTTCTGTAGCACGGGGCGACTGTGCCATGTTAACCGAGTGGATCAATGGTTCTGTTTGAACACTTCTGGAGCACGGTGCGACTGTGCCATGCTAACTGAGTGGATCAATGGTTCTGTTTGAACACCTCAACACTTCTATAGCACGGGGCGACTGTGCCATGCTAACTGAGTGGATCAATGGTTCTGTTTGAACACTTCTATAGCACGGGGCGACTGTGCCATGTTAACCGAGTGGATCAATGGTTCTGTTTGAACACTTCTATAGCACGGGGCTACTGTGCCATGTTAACCGAGTGGATCAATGGTTCCGTTTGAACACCTCAACACTTCTATAGCACGGGGCGACTGTGCCATGCTAACCGAGTGGATCAATGTTTCTGTTTGAACACCTCAACACTTCTATAGCACGGGGCGACTGTGCCATGCTAACCGAGTGGATCAATGGTTCTGTTTGAACACCAACACTTCTGTAGCACGGGGCGAATGTGCCATGTTAACCGAGTGGATCAATGGTTCTGTTTGAACACCTCAGCACTGCTGTAGCACGGGACGACTGTGAAATGTTAACCAAGTGGATCAATGGTTCTGTTTGAACACTTCTGTAGTACGGGGCGACTGTGCCATTTTAACTGAGTGGATCAATGGTTCTGTTTGAACACCTCAACACTGCTGTAGCACGGGGCGACTGTGCCATGCTATCTGAGTGGATCAATGGTTCTGTTTCAACACTTCTTTAGCACGGGGCGACTGTGCCATGTTAACCGAGTGGATCAATGGTTCTGTTTGAACACTTCTGTAGTACGGGACGACTGTGCCATGTTAACCGAGTGGATCAATGGTTCTGTTTGAACACTTCTGGAGCACGGGGCGACTGTGCCATGTTAACCAGTGGATCAATGGTTCTGTTTGAACACCTCAACACTTCTATAGCACGGGGCGACTGTGCCATGCTAACCGAGTGCATCAATGGTTCTGTTTGAACACCTCAACACTTCTGCAGCACGGGGCGACTGTGCCATGTTAACCGAGTAGAACAATGGTTCTGTTTGAACACTTCTGTAGTACGGGGCGACTGTGCCATGTTAACCAAGTGGATCAATGGTTCTGTTTGAACACTTCTGGAGCACGGTGCGACTGGGCCATGCTAACTGAGTGGATCAATGGTTCTGTTTGAACACTTCTATAGCACGGGGCGACTGTGCCATGTTAACCGAGTGGATCAATGGTTCTGTTTGAACACTTCTATAGCACGGGGCTACTGTGCCATGCTAACCGAGTGGATCAATGGTTCCGTTTGAACACCTCAACACTTCTATAGCACGGGGCGACTGTGCCATGCTAACCGAGTGGATCAATGGTTCCGTTTGAACACCTCAACACTTCTATAGCACGGGGCGACTGTGCCATGCTAACCGAGTGGATCAATGGTTCTGTTTGAACACCAACACTTCTGTAGCACGGGGCGAATGTGCCATGTTAACCGAGTGGATCAATGGTTCTGTTTGAACACCTCAGCACTTCTGTAGCACGGGACGACTGTGCCATGTTAACCGAGTGGATCAATGGTTCTGTTTGAACACTTCTGTAGCACGGGGTGACTGTGCCATTTTAACTGAGTGGATCAATGGTTCTGTTTGAACACTTCTGTAGTACGGGCGACTGTGCCATGTTAACCGAGTGGATCAATGGTTCTCTTTGAACACCTCAACACTTCTATAGCACGGGGCGACTGTGCCATGCTAACCGAGTGGATCAATGGTTCTGTTTGAACACCTCAACACTTCTATAGCACGGGGCGACTGTGCCATGCTAACTGAGTGGATCAATGGTTCTGTTTGAACACTTCAGTAGCACGGGGCGACTGTGCCATGCTAACCGAGTGGATCAATGCTTCTGTTTGAACACTTCTGTAGTACGGGCGACTGTGCCATGTTAACCGAGTGGATCAATGGTTCTGTTTGAACACTTCTGTAGTACGGGCGACTGTGCCATGTTAACCGAGTGGATCAATGGTTCTGTTTGAACACTTCTGTAGTACGGGCGACTGTGCCATGTTAACCGAGTGGATCAATGGTTCTGTTTGAACACTTCTATAGCATGGGGCGACTGTGCCATGCTAACTGAGTGGATCAATGGTTCCGTTTGAACACCTCAACACTTCTGTAGTACGGGCGACTGTGCCATGCTAACTGAGTGGATCAATGGTTCTGTTTGAACACTTCTGTAGCACGGGACGACTGTGCCATGTTAACCGAGTGGATCAATGGTTCTGTTTGAACACTTCTGTAGCACGGGGCGACTGTGCCATGCTAACTGAGTGGATCAATGGTTCTGTTTGAACACCTCAACACTTCTGTAGCACGGGGTGACTGTGCCATGCTAACCGAGTGGATCAATGGTTCTGTTTGAACACCTCAACACTTCTGTAGCATGGGGCGACTGTGCCATGTTAACCGAGTGGATCAATGGTTCTGTTTGAACACCTCAACACTTCTGTAGCACGGGGCGACTGTGCCATGCTATCTGAGTGGATCAATGGTTCTGTTTGAACACTTCTGTAGCACGGGGCGACTGTGCCATGTTAACCGAGTGGATCAATGGTTCTGTTTGAACACTTCTGTAGCACGGGGCGACTGTGCCATGTTAACCGAGTGGATCAATGGTTCTGTTTGAACACTTCTGTAGTACGGGCGACTGTGCCATGTTAACCGAGTGGATCAATGGTTCTGTTTGAACACCTCAACACTTCTGTAGCACGGGGCGACTGTGCCATGTTAACCGAGTGGATCAATGGTTCTGTTTGTACACCTCAACACTTCTATAGCACGGGGAGACTGTGCCATTTTAACTGAGTGGATCAATGGTTCTGTTTGAACACTTCTGTAGCACAGGGCGACTGTGCCATGCTAACCGAGTGGATCAATGGTTCTGTTTGAACACTTCTGTAGCACGGGGTGACTGTGCCATTTTAACTGAGTGGATCAATGGTTCCGTTTGAACACTTCTGTAGTACGGGCGACTGTGCAATGCTAACTGAGTGGATCAATGGTTCTGTTTGAACACTTCTGTAGTACGGGCGACTGTGCAATGCTAACTGAGTGGATCAATGGTTCTGTTTGAACACTTCTGTAGTACGGGCGACTGTGCCATGTTAACCGAGTGGATCAATGGTAATGTTTGAACACTTCTGTAGCACGGGGCGACTGTGCCATGTTAACTGAGTGGATCAATGGTTCTGTTTGAACACTTCTGTAGTACGGGGCGACTGTGCCATGTTAACCGAGTGGATCAATGGTTCTGTTTGAACACTTCTGTAGTACGGGGCGACTGTGCCATGTTAACCGAGAGGGTCAATGGTTCTGTTTGAACACTTCTGTAGTACGGGCGACTGTGCAATGCTAACTGAGTGGATCAATGGTTCTGTTTGAACACTTCTGTAGTACGGGCGACTGTGCAATGCTAACTGAGTGGATCAATGGTTCTGTTTGAACACTTCTGTAGTACGGGCGACTGTGCCATGTTAACCGAGTGGATCAATGGTTCTGTTTGAACACTTCTGTAGCACGGGGCGACTGTGCCATGTTAACTGAGTGGATCAATGGTTCTGTTTGAACACTTCTGTAGTACGGGCGACTGTGCAATGCTAACTGAGTGGATCAATGGTTCTGTTTGAACACTTCTGTAGTACGGGCGACTGTGCCATGTTAACCGAGTGGATCAATGGTTTTGTTTGAACACTTCTGTAGCACGGGGCGACTGTGCCATGTTAACTGAGTGGATCAATGGTTCTGTTTGAACACTTCTGTAGTACGGGCAACTGTGCCATGTTAACCGAGTGGATCAATGGTTCTGTTTGAACACTTCTGTAGTACGGGGCGACTGTGCCATGTTAACCGAGTGGGTCAATGGTTCTGTTTGAACACTTCTGTAGTACGGGACGACTGTGCCATGCTATCTGAGTGGATCAATGGTTCTGTTTGAACACTTCTGTAGCACGGGGCGACTGTGCCATGTTAACCGAGTGGATCAATGGTTCTGTTTGAACACTTCTGTAGTACGGGCGACTGTGCCATGTTAACCGAGTGGATCAATGGTTCTGTTTGAACACTTCTATAGCATGGGGCGACTGTGCCATGCTAACTGAGTGGATCAATGGTTCCGTTTGAACACCTCAACACTTCTGTAGTACGGGCGACTGTGCCATGCTAACTGAGTGGATCAATGGTTCTGTTTGAACACTTCTGTAGCACGGGACGACTGTGCCATGTTAACCGAGTGGATCAATGGTTCTGTTTGAACACTTCTGTAGCACGGGGCGACTGTGCCATGCTAACTGAGTGGATCAATGGTTCTGTTTGAACACCTCAACACTTCTGTAGCACGGGGTGACTGTGCCATGCTAACCGAGTGGATCAATGGTTCTGTTTGAACACCTCAACACTTCTGTAGCATGGGGCGACTGTGCCATGTTAACCGAGTGGATCAATGGTTCTGTTTGAACACCTCAACACTTCTGTAGCACGGGGCGACTGTGCCATGCTATCTGAGTGGATCAATGGTTCTGTTTGAACACTTCTGTAGCACGGGGCGACTGTGCCATGTTAACCGAGTGGATCAATGGTTCTGTTTGAACACTTCTGTAGCACGGGGCGACTGTGCCATGTTAACCGAGTGGATCAATGGTTCTGTTTGAACACTTCTGTAGTACGGGCGACTGTGCCATGTTAACCGAGTGGATCAATGGTTCTGTTTGAACACCTCAACACTTCTGTAGCACGGGGCGACTGTGCCATGTTAACCGAGTGGATCAATGGTTCTGTTTGTACACCTCAACACTTCTATAGCACGGGGAGACTGTGCCATTTTAACTGAGTGGATCAATGGTTCTGTTTGAACACTTCTGTAGCACAGGGCGACTGTGCCATGCTAACCGAGTGGATCAATGGTTCTGTTTGAACACTTCTGTAGCACGGGGTGACTGTGCCATTTTAACTGAGTGGATCAATGGTTCCGTTTGAACACTTCTGTAGTACGGGCGACTGTGCAATGCTAACTGAGTGGATCAATGGTTCTGTTTGAACACTTCTGTAGTACGGGCGACTGTGCAATGCTAACTGAGTGGATCAATGGTTCTGTTTGAACACTTCTGTAGCACGGGGCGACTGTGCCATGTTAACTGAGTGGATCAATGGTTCTGTTTGAACACTTCTGTAGTACGGGGCGACTGTGCCATGTTAACCGAGTGGATCAATGGTTCTGTTTGAACACTTCTGTAGTACGGGGCGACTGTGCCATGTTAACCGAGAGGGTCAATGGTTCTGTTTGAACACTTCTGTAGTACGGGCGACTGTGCAATGCTAACTGAGTGGATCAATGGTTCTGTTTGAACACTTCTGTAGTACGGGCGACTGTGCAATGCTAACTGAGTGGATCAATGGTTCTGTTTGAACACTTCTGTAGTACGGGCGACTGTGCCATGTTAACCGAGTGGATCAATGGTTCTGTTTGAACACTTCTGTAGCACGGGGCGACTGTGCCATGTTAACTGAGTGGATCAATGGTTCTGTTTGAACACTTCTGTAGTACGGGCGACTGTGCAATGCTAACTGAGTGGATCAATGGTTCTGTTTGAACACTTCTGTAGTACGGGCGACTGTGCCATGTTAACCGAGTGGATCAATGGTTTTGTTTGAACACTTCTGTAGCACGGGGCGACTGTGCCATGTTAACTGAGTGGATCAATGGTTCTGTTTGAACACTTCTGTAGTACGGGCAACTGTGCCATGTTAACCGAGTGGATCAATGGTTCTGTTTGAACACTTCTGTAGTACGGGGCGACTGTGCCATGTTAACCGAGTGGGTCAATGGTTCTGTTTGAACACTTCTGTAGTACGGGACGACTGTGCCATGCTATCTGAGTGGATCAATGGTTCTGTTTGAACACTTCTGTAGCACGGGGCGACTGTGCCATGTTAACCGAGTGGGTCAATGGTTCTGTTTGAACACTTGTGTAGTACGGGGCGACTGTGCCATGCTAACTGAGTGGATCAATGGTTCCGTTTGAACACCTCAACACTTCTGTAGTACGGGGCGACTGTGCCATGTTAACCGAGTGGGTCAATGGTTCTGTTTGAACACTTCTGTGGTACGGGGCGACTGTGCCATGTTAACTGAGTGGATCAATGGTTCTGTTTGAACACCTCAACACTTCTGTAGTACGGGGCGACTGTGCCATGCTAACTGAGTGGATCAATGGTTCCGTTTGAACACCTCATCACTTCTATAGCACGGGGCGACTGTGCCATGCTAACCGAGTGGATCAATGGTTCTGTTTGAACACTTCTGTAGCACGGGGCGACTGTGCCATGCTAACTGAGTGGATCAATGGTTCTGTTTGAACACTTCTGTAGTACGGGGCGACTGTGCCATGTTAACTGAGTGGGTCAATGGTTCTCTTTGAACACCTCAACACTTATATAGCACGGGGCGACTGTGCCATGCTAACTGAGTGGATCAATGGTTCCGTTTGAACACAACACTTCTATAGCACAGGGCGACTGTGCCATGCTAACCGAGTGGATCAATGGTTCTGTTTGAACACTTCTGTAGTACGGGGCGACTGTGCCATGTTAACCGAGTGGGTCAATGGTTCTGTTTGAACACTTCTGTAGTACGGGGCGACTGTGCCATGTTAACTGAGTGCATCAATGGTTCTGTTTGAACACCTCAACACTTATATAGCACGGGGCGACTGTGCCATGTTAACCGAGTGGGTCAATGGTTCTGTTTGAACACTTCTGTAGTACGGGGCGACTGTGCCATGTTAACCGAGTGGATCAATGGTTCTGTTTGAACACTTCTGTAGCACGGGTCGACTGTGCCATGTTAACCGAGTGGATCAATGGTTCTGTTTGAACACTTCTGGAGCACGGGGCGACTGTGCCATGTTAACCGAGTGGATCAATGGTTCTGTTTGAACACCTCAACACTTCTATAGCACGGGGCGACTGTGCCATGTTAACAGAGTGGGTCAATGGTTCTGTTTGAACACTTCTGTAGTACGGAGCGACTGTGCCATGCTAACTGAGTGGATCAATGGTTCTGTTTGAACACCTCAACACTTCCATAGCACGGGGCGACTGTGCCATTTTAACTGAGTGGATCAATGGTTCTGTTTGAACACCTCAACACTTCTGTAGCACGGGGCGACTGTGCCATGCTAACTGAGTGGATCAATGGTTCTGTTTGAACACCTCAACACATCTGTAGCACGGGGCGACTGTGCCATGTTATCTGAGTGGATCAATGGTTCTGTTTGAACACTTCTGTAGCACGGGGCGACTGTGCCGTGCTAACTGAGTGGATCAATGGTTTTGTTTGAACACTTCTGTAGCATGGGGTGACTGTGCCATGCTAACTGAGTGGATCAATGGTTCTGTTTGAACACTTCTGTAGCACCGGGCGACTGTGCCATGCTAACTGAGTGAATCAATGGTTCTGTTTGAACACTTATATAGCACGGGGCGACTGTGCCATGTTAACCGTGTGGATCAATGGTACTGTTTGAAAACCTCAACACTTCTGTAGCACGAGGCGACTGTGCCATATTAACCGAGTGGATCAATGGTTCTGTTTGAACACTTCTGTAGTACGGGGCGACTGTGCCATGTTAACAGAGTGGATCAATGGTTCTGTTTGAACACCTCAACAATTCTATAGCACGGGGCGACTGTGCCATGCTAACCGAGTGGATCAATGGTTCTGTTTGAACACCTCAACACTTCTGTAGCATGGGGCGACTGTGCCATGTTAACTGAGTGGATCAATGGTTCTGTTTGAACACCTCAACACTTCTATAGCACGGGGCGACTGTGCCATGCTAACCAAGTGCATCAATGGTTCTGTTTGAACACTTCTGTAGCACGGGGTGACTGTGCCATTTTAACTGAGTGGATCAATGGTTCTGTTTGAACACCTCAACACTTCTGTAGCACCGGGCGACTGTGCCATGCTATCTGAGTGGATCAATGGTTCTGTTTGAACACTTCTGTAGCACGGGGCGACTGTGCCATGTTAACCGAGTGGATCAATGGTTCTGTTTGAACACTTCTGTAGCACGGGGCGACTGTGCCATGCTAACTGAGTGGATCAATGGTTCTGTTTGAACACTTCTGTAGTACGGGGCGACTGTGCCATGCTAACTGAGTGGATCAATGGTTCTGTTTGAACACCTCAACACTTCTGTAGCACGGGGCGACTGTGCCATGCTAACGGAGTGGATCAATGGTTCTGTTTGAACACTTCTGTAGTACGGGGCGACTGTGCCATGCTAACTGAGTGGATCAATGGTTCTGTTTGAACACTTCTGTAGTACGGGCGACTGGGCCATGCTAACCGAGTGGATCAATGGTTCTGTTTGAACACTTCTGTAGTACGGGGCGACTGTGCCATGTTAACCGAGTGGATCAATGGTTCTGTTTGAACACTTCTGTAGCACGGGGCGACTGTGCCATGTTAACCGAGTGGATCAATGGTTCTGTTTGAACACTTCTGTAGTACGGGGCAACTGTGCCATGCTAACTGAGTGGATCAATGGTTCTGTTTGAACACTTCTGTAGTACGGGGCAACTGTGCCATGTTAACCGAGTGGATCAATGGTTCCGTTTGAACACCTCAACACTTCTGTAGCACGGGGCGACTGTGCCATGCTGAGTGGATCAATGGTTCCGTTTGAAAACCTCAACACTTCTATAGCACGGGGCGACTGTGCCAGTTTAACTGAGTGGATCAATGGTTCTGTTTGAACACCTCAAAACTTCTGTAGCATGGGGTGACTGTGCCATGTTAACCGAGTGGATCAATGGTTCTGTTTGAACACCTCAACACTTCTATAGCACCGGGCGACTGTGCCATGTTAACCGAGTGGATCAATGGTTCTGTTTGAACACTTCTGTAGTACGGGCGACTGTGCCATGCTAACCGAGTGGATGAATGGTTCTGTTTGAACACTTCTGTAGCACGGGGCGGCTGTGCCATGCTAACTGAGTGGATCAATGGTTCTGTTTGAACACCTCAACACTTCTGTAGCACGGGGCGACTGTGCCATGCTAACTGAGTGGGTCAATGGTTCTGTGTGAACACTTCTGTAGTACGGGGCGACTGTGCCATGTTAACCGAGTGGATCAATGGTTCTGTTTGAACACTTCTGTAGCACGGGGCGACTGTGCCGTGCTAACTGAGTGGATCAATGGTTTTGTTTGAACACTTCTGTAGCATGGGGTGACTGTGCCATGCTAACTGAGTGGATCAATGGTTCTGTTTGAACACTTCTGTAGCACGAGGCGACTGTGCCATATTAACCGAGTGGATCAATGGTTCTGTTTGAACACTTCTGTAGTACGGGGCGACTTTGCCATGTTAACAGAGTGGATCAATGGTTCTGTTTGAACACCTCAACACTTCTATAGCACGGGGCGACTGTGCCATGCTAACCGAGTGGATCAATGATTCTGTTTGAACACCTCAACACTTCTGTAGCATGGGGCGACTGTGCCATGTTAACTGAGTGGATCAATGGTTCTGTTTGAACACCTCAACACTTCTATAGCACGGGGCGACTGTGCCATGCTAACCAAGTGCATCAATGGTTCTGTTTGAACACTTCTGTAGCACGGGGTGACTGTGCCATTTTAACTGAGTGGATCAATGGTTCTGTTGGAACACCTCAACACTTCTGTAGCACGGGGCGACTGTGCCATGCTATCTGAGTGGATCAATGGTTCTGTTTGAACACTTCTGTAGCACGGGGCGACTGTGCCATGTTAACCGAGTGGATCAATGGTTCTGTTTGAACACTTCTGTAGCACGGGTCGACTGTGCCATGTTAACCGAGTGGATCAATGGTTCTGTTTGAACACTTCTGTAGCACGGGGCGACTGTGCCATGTTAACCGAGTGGATCAATGGTTCTGTTTGAACACCTCAACACTTCTATAGCACGGGGCGACTGTGCCATGCTAACCGAGTGCATCAATGGTTCTGTTTGAACACTTCTGTAGCACGGGGCGACTGTGCCATGTTAACCGAGTAGAACAATGGTTCTGTTTGAACACTTCTGTAGTACGGGGCGACTGTGCCATGTTAACCGAGTGGATCAATGGTTCTGTTTGAACACTTCTGGAGCACGGTGCGACTGTGCCATGCTAACCGAGTGGATCAATGGTTCTGTTTGAACACCTCAACACTTCTATAGCACGGGGCGACTGTGCCATGCTAACTGAGTGGATCAATGGTTCTGTTTGAACACTTCTATAGCACGGGGCGACTGTGCCATGTTAACCGAGTGGATCAATGGTTCTGTTTGAACACTTCTATAGCACGGGGCTACTGTGCCATGCTAACCGAGTGGATCAATGGTTCCGTTTGAACACCTCAACACTTCTATAGCACGGGGCGACTGTGCCATGCTAACCGAGTGGATCAATGGTTCCGTTTGAACACCTCAACACTTCTATAGCACGGGGCGACTGTGCCATGCTAACCGAGTGGATCAATGGTTCTGTTTGAACACCAACACTTCTGTAGCACGGGGCGAATGTGCCATGTTAACCGAGTGGATCAATGGTTCTGTTTGAACACCTCAGCATTTCTGTAGCACGGGACGACTGTGCCATGTTAACCGAGTGGATCAATGGTTCTGTTTGAACACTTCTGTAGTACGGGGCGACTGTGCCATGTTAACAGAGTGGATCAATGGTTCTGTTTGAACACCTCAACACTTCTGTAGCATGGGGTGACTGTGCCATGTTAACTGAGTGGATCAATGGTTCTGTTTGAACACCTCAACACTTCTATAGCACGGGGCGACTGTGCCATGCTAACCAAGTGCATCAATGGTTCTGTTTGAACACTTCTGTAGCACGGGGTGACTGTGCCATTTTAACTGAGTGGATCAATGGTTCTGTTTGAACACCTCAACACTTCTGTAGCACGGGGCGACTGTGCCATGCTATCTGAGTGGATCAATGGTTCTGTTTGAACACTTCTGTAGCACGGGGCGACTGTGCCATGTTAACCGAGTGGATCATTGTTTCTGTTTGAACACTTCTGTAGCACGGGTCGACTGTGCCATGTTAACCGAGTGGATCAATGGTTCTGTTTGAACACTTCTGGAGCACGGGGCGACTGTGCCATGTTAACCGAGTGGATCAATGGTTCTGTTTGAACACCTCAACACTTCTATAGCACGGGGCGACTGTGCCATGCTAACCGAGTGCATCAATAGTTCTGTTTGAACACCTCAACACTTCTGTAGCACGGGGCGACTGTGCCATGTTAACCGAGTAGAACAATGGTTCTGTTTGAACACTTCTGTAGTACGGGGCGACTGTGCCATGTTAACCAAGTGGATCAATGGTTCTGTTTGAACACTTCTGGAGCACGGTGCGACTGTGCCATGCTAACCGAGTGGATCAATGGTTCTGTTTGAACACCTCAACACTTCTATAGCACGGGGCGACTGTGCCATGCTAACTGAGTGGATCAATGGTTCTGTTTGAACACTTCTATAGCACGGGGCGACTGTGCCATGTTAACCGAGTGGATCAATGGTTCTGTTTGAACACTTCTATAGCACGGGGCTACTGTGCCATGCTAACCGAGTGGATCAATGGTTCCGTTTGAACACCTCAACACTTCTATAGCACGGGGCGACTGTGCCATGCTAACCGAGTGGATCAATGGTTCCGTTTGAACACCTCAACACTTCTATAGCACGGGGCGACTGTGCCATGCTAACCGAGTGGATCAATGGTTCTGTTTGAACACCAACACTTCTGTAGCACGGGGCGAATGTGCCATGTTAACCGAGTGGATCAATGGTTCTGTTTGAACACCTCAGCACTTCTGTAGCACGGGACGACTGTGCCATGTTAACCGAGTGGATCAATGGTTCTGTTTGAACACTTCTGTAGCACGGGGTGACTGTGCCATTTTAACTGAGTGGATCAATGGTTCTGTTTGAACACTTCTGTAGTACGGGCGACTGTGCCATGTTAACCGAGTGGATCAATGGTTCTCTTTGAACACCTCAACACTTCTATAGCACGGGGCGACTGTGCCATGCTAACCGAGTGGATCAATGGTTCTGTTTGAACACCTCAACACTTCTATAGCACGGGGCGACTGTGCCATGCTAACTGAGTGGATCAATGGTTCTGTTTGAACACTTCAGTAGCACGGGGCGACTGTGCCATGCTAACCGAGTGGATCAATGGTTCTGTTTGAACACCTCAACACTTCTGTAGTACGGGGCGACTGTGCCATGCTAACTGAGTGGATCAATGGTTCCGTTTGAACACCTCATCACTTCTATAGCACGGGGCGACTGTGCCATGCTAACCGAGTGGATCAATGGTTCTGTTTGAACACTTCTGTAGCACGGGGTGACTGTGCCATTTTAACTGAGTGGATCAATGGTTCTGTTTGAACACTTCTGTAGCACAGGGCGACTGTGCCATGCTAACTGAGTGGATCAATGGTTCCGTTTGAACACCTCATCACTTCTATAGCACGGGGCGACTGTGCCATGCTAACCGAGTGGATCAATGGTTCTGTTTGAACACTTCTGTAGTACGGGGCGACTGTGCCATGTTAACTGAGTGGGTCAATGGTTCTGTTTGAACACTTCTGTAGTACGGGGCGACTGTGCCATGTTAACTGAGTGCATCAATGGTTCTGTTTGAACACCTCAACACTTATATAGCACGGGGCGACTGTGCCATGTTAACCGAGTGGGTCAATGGTTCTGTTTGAACACTTCTGTAGTACGGGCCGACTGTGCCATGTTAACCGAGTGGGTCAATGGTTCTGTTTGAACACCTCAACACTTCTATAGCACGGGGCGACTGTGCCATGTTAACCGAGTGGGTCAATGGTTCTGTTTGAACACTTCTGTAGTACGGGGCGACTGTGCCATGTTAACCGAGTGGGTCAATGGTTCTGTTTGAACACTTCTGTAGTACGGAGCGACTGTGCCATGCTAACTGAGTGGATCAATGGTTCTGTTTGAACACCTCAACACTTCTATAGCACGGGGCGACTGTGCCATTTTAACTGAGTGGATCAATGGTTCTGTTTGAACACCTCAACACTTCTGTAGCACGGGGCGACTGTGCCATGCTAACTGAGTGGATCAATGGTTCTGTTTGAACACCTCAACACTTCTGTAGCACGGGGCGACTGTGCCATGCTAACTGAGTGGATCAATGGTTCTGTTTGAACACCTCAACACTTCTGTAGCACGGGGCGACTGTGCCATGTTAACCGAGTGGGTCAATGGTTCTGTTTGAACACTTCTGTAGTACGGGGCGACTGTGCCATGTTAACCGAGTGGGTCAATGGTTCTGTTTGAACACTTCTGTAGTACGGAGCGACTGTGCCATGCTAACTGAGTGGATCAGTGGTTCTGTTTGAACATTTCTATAGCACGGGGCGACTGTGCCATGTTAACCGAGTGAATCAATGGTTCTGTTTGAACACCTCAACACTTCTGTAGCACGGGGCGACTGTGCCATGCTAACTGAGTGGATCAATGGTTCTGTTTGAAAACCTCAACACTTCTGTAGCACGGGGCGACTGTGCCATGCTAACTGAGTGGATCCATGGTTCTGTTTGAACACTTCTGTAGCACGGGGCGACTGTGCCATGCTAACTGAGTGGATCAATGGTTCTGTTTGAACACTTCTGTAGCACGGGGCGGCTGTGCCATGTTAACCGAGTGGATCAATGGTTCTGTTTGAACACTTCTATAGCACGGGGCGACTGTGCCATGCTAACCGAGTGGATCAATGGTTCTGTTTGAACACTTCTGTAGCATGGGGCGACTGTGCCATGCTAACTGAGTGGATCAATGGTTCTGTTTGAACACTTCTGTAGTACCTGGCGACTGTGCCATGCTAACTGAGTGGATCCATGGTTCTGTTTGAACACTTCTGTAGCACGGGGCGACTGTGCCATGTTAACCGAGTGGATCAATGGTTCTGTTTGAACACCTCAACACTTTTGTAGCACGGGGCGACTGTGCCATTTTAACTGAGTGGATCAATGGTTCTGTTTGAACACTTCTATAGCACGGGGTGACTGTGCCATGTTAACCGAGTGGATCAATGGTTCTGTTTGAACACCTCAACACTTCTGTAGCACGGGGTGACTGTGCCATTTTAACTGAGTGGATCAATGGTTCTGTTAAAATCTTTGAAATTAATGATGCATCTTTAGGAGATTTGGAATATACTCTGCTGAAGGTCAGAAAGAAAATCTACAAAAGTTATTGGGCAGCCTCTCTTCCACTCTGAAACTTGAGGAGAACCAACTTCCGGTTCCGGAAGCACCTCAAGACCTTCCTCTTTGCTTCTGCCTTCGCTCCTCCTCTCCCCCGCTGATCTCCTGGCTGAATCTGAAACTGTACTGGTCACCTGGCTAGCCTCTGTTCCTGTTCCCGGGCTCAGGTCCCCTCGCCTCCCCTCCAGTTGCACACCTGCTTTGCCCCCCCAACCCCTCTTGCAACCCATGCACTCTGTGGCTGATTCTCTATCCCTACAGCCCCTTACCAGCACCTGACACCTGATGTCTGCACCAGCACCGGACACCTGATGTCTGCACCAGCACTTGACACCTGATGTCTGCACCAGCACTTGACACCTGATGTCTGCACCAGCACTTGACACCTGATGTCTGCACCAGCACTTGACACCTGATGTCTGCACCAGCACTTGACACCTGATGTCTGCACCAGCACTTGACACCTGATGTCTGCACTTCTTATTTATATTGCTTATTTATTGTTTTCATTTATTTACTGTTTATCCTTTGTACCGCACTTCCCCTCACCCCCTTTCCTCTTGCACCTTCCCCTCCCGCCATGCACTTACGCGATCTCAATGTCACCTGGCCTAGAAAGATCGTTGACTGTCTTCCCCTGCTCCCCTCCGGGTGCCTCGTCGAGTCTTGAAATACTTGTGTATAGGCGTGTTATAAATGCCATATCATATGCGTTATATTCAAGTCCTCACGAAACAAACGCCTCTAGAGCTGAAAGCCTATTCTGAATAGAGGCCATGATCTTTCTTTTTTGGGTTGAAATTCTGTCCATTAGCTCAATGAGGTCATGAGATAATTGAGCAATATCAGAGTTTTTGCAGGTATTCATCTGAAGGGGTTTGGGGGGGGTGGGTTCTGTGGTCTCAATCTGAGTCTCTACTAATGCTAACCTAATCTCAACTTCTTTACTTTTTAAATTACACTTACCAGAGATGGTTCTCCTCAATTTTCAGAGAGGCAGGGAGGCTGTACTAGAGGGAGGCCCCAGCCGAAGAAAGATCTACCACCAATTCTTTGCTTGGAGAAGCGACTGACCCTGAGGGAGTTGGAGGTGGAAAAGTGAAGAGCTTGAGAAGGAAGATATTTGGGAAGAGAGAGTTGAAGGTATTGAGGCCCCAGAAGACCTTGTGAACAATGCAGACGGTCTTGAACTTAATCCTTGCAGCCACTGGGAGCCAGTGCAGAGATTTCAGTCCTGTAGAGATACAATGGCATTAAGACAGAGATCATTGGCAGCACCCCACGCCTGGATAGCAGACATTCAGAGATGACAAAAGGTGGCTGAAGGGAGCTGTCATCCACAAAGCACTGAAAGTTAGGGCAGAGAGCGCCAATGCGGGCAAGAAGTGCCAGGTATTGGTTGAACAGCCAGGGAGAGAGCTTAGACCGCTGGGGAACACCGCAGGTAGGGATAGAGGAGAGGAGATGAAGGACCCAAGTTGGACCTGGCAGGCAATGACGTCATTTCACCAAAATGCCAGGGGTAGCGGAAGTGACATCACACAACCCTTGACCTCTGATGACATCGCAGGAAGTGATGTCATTTGACTCACCCCGAAGTGATATAGCGGGAAGTGATGGAATGCAACCTTTCACCTCTTGACAAAACAATAAGTGGCATCATATAGCAATGTTCCTAAGTGCACTATGAAAAAATTGGTTACGATATCACTATAATGTCATATACATTTCATACAAGAATGGATCGCCATATTTATCGTTAAGATCACTGTGTATGGGCTATATTACCAAATTACTGTGAATCCAAGCTGATGGCCAAATGATAATGATGTGTTATTATATAGCACTTACGCTTAAGAGCTTTATGTAGTAAAAATATACATACAATATCACCCACCCTGGATGAAAGGCTGAGTTGAGGTGCTTAAGAACATATTAATTTAGTGACTCACCCCCTGAAGTGTGCCTGAAATAAAACTTTAATGAGTCTAGCAATTATTTCATGAAATTCCAGAAAGAAACATTATTTGGTATTGCTATTCTTTTTTTATTTAGGGTCACTGCTGAAAGTGTTAAACCTATGGAACCCTAGCTCATTTAATTTTAAGAGACCTGAACAAGAAAGCCAGCCACTCCAGAAACAAAGAGCCATTTGGCGCTGGCCACAGCCCAGGAGCTTGCATTTAAAAAAGAAAAAATTAAAATAAAATAAAAAAACACCCTTTTTTAAAACCCTTTTTTTATTTAGGGGTAGCAAGGGAGACCACAGGCTTAGCAAGGGAGACCTCAGTGGTCGCAGTTGCGACCCCTGGCGACCCTAAATGACATCCCTGCTGGGATGGCATGGTTGACCGTGTCACAGGCAGCAGAGAGATCAAGTAAGATGAGGACACAGGGGGTGTTTGAGTCAAGGTTAGAGAGCAGGTCTTCAAGAATGTTCAGAAGAGCAGTTTCAGTGCTTCTGGTGGCTCTGAAGCCAGACTGATTGTCATGGAGACCAGGAACAAGTTACTTACCTGTAACTGTTGTTCTCCAGCATGGGTCTGGCATGGATTCACATGCTCATGAATATTCCCTGTCGTCAGGCTGGGAATCCTCGGTAAAGAAAAAAATCAGTTTCAGTTTCATTTCTGAACTCTCTTTCTCCTAACAACCAATCACTGGTCTCTGTATCATACTGCACCCAGCCAATGACTGCCCTCTACCTAAGCCCCTCCTCTGGCAGCCATCTTCTGATTTGGTAGCAAGTAAAGTGACAGTATGACCAAGAGAAGAGCCGTAGAGGGGCAGGCCGGAGGGTTCGCATGTGAATCCATGCCAGACCCATGCTGGAGAACAACAGTTACAGGTAAGTAACTTGTTCCTTCTCCAGCATGGGGTCTGGCATGGATTCACATGCTCATGAATACAGAATACATAGCAGTACACACATGCACAACCACAGGAGGTGGCAAGGCTCAAAATAAGCATCTCTTACCTCCTCGCCAGGCTCACCTTCAAGCTAACAGGTTGCGCAGCACTGCCTGGCCGACTCCGGACTCCGCCCTGCAAACCCTGTCGATGCAGTAGAATCTCGTGAAGGTGTGCGTCAACCTCCACGTAGCAGCCCTGCAGATGTCCAGCAGGGGCACACCAGACAGGAACGCCGTCGTAGTTGCAGCGATCACTCTGGTCGAATGGGCTCTCGGAAAACCAGGCAACGGTCAGTTCTCCAACCAGTGGCAATGGGTGATGCAGCCGGAGAGTCATCTGGAATTGGAAGCCTTAGAGAGGGAGGGCCTTCCCACGGTTCACAGGGCCAAAGTTCACAAAATGTTGCGCCGTCTTCCGGAAACTCTTTGTGCGGTCCACATAGAACTTCAGCGCTCTAGCTGCATCCAGCGAGTACAAAGTCCTTTCAGCCGGCGACAAAGGCGTCGGAAAAAACACAGGGAACACCAAGGGCTTGTTTAGATAATAATAATAATAATAATATGGCATTTATATAGCGCTACGAACCCACAGGTATCTGAGCGCTGCTTATTATTACCCACGGTGTGTGGTGCTCATTTATCGACCTCGGAAGGATGAAAGGCTGAGTTTGGTCCCGCCGGGATTCGAAACTCTGCACCGATGTCAAAGCGAGTGCTCTACTCGCTGTGCCACTTGACCGGCTTATTAAAGTCCAATGGCACCTTGGGCATGAAGGAGAGGTGCATCCTCAGCACCACCCTCATGTTGTGAAAAGTCAAGTAAGGTGGCTTACAGGACAGGGCCTAAATCTCACCCACCCGTCGTGCAGAGGTGATGGCCACAAGGAACGCTGTCTTCCACGACAAAAACTTCAGCGGCACTGTATGCAAAGGTTTGAATGGCGGGCCCATGAGCCTAGTCAGCACCACATTGAGTTACCACGCCGGGGCTGGATCCTTCACCGACAGGAACGAACAGAACAGTCCTTTGACAAACTCCTTAACCAGACGGTGTGACCATAATGACGACCGTCCCAGAGATCTGGTGTAGCGGGAGATAGCCACCAGATGAAATTTGATGGAGGCATGGGCCAGTCCTGTTTGGCAGACAGCAAATACGGCAGTACCTGTGGATCCATGACTCATAGAGGGACAATCTTCTGTGCACAGCACCAAACTGTGAACCTCTTCCATTTATGTCCATAACATTTTAGATTAGACTATGCTCTGGCCTTGGCAAGCACCTACTTACAGTCCGCTGGGAGATAGTAGCCCACGAACGCCAACGCTGCAGGATCCAGGCCTTTAGGTTCAGCGATCCTGGGTCTTGGAACAGAATTGTGCCTCCTTCCCTGGCAAGAAGATCCGCGACCACTGGAAGCTTCACTGGAGGGGATGCTGACATGCTGAGAAGGTCCGGGTACCATATCTGCCTCAGCCACACCGGTGCGACGAGGATCAACCTGCACCAGGACTGTTTGAGTTGATTGAGGAGTCGAAGAAGCAACGGCAGCAGAGGGAACGCATACAGAAACAGGCCGTCCCAGGGGAATGAGAATACGTCCCCTCATGCTCCCCGTCTGGGGAAGCCTTCTGGCAAACCTCCTGGTGTGGTGGGGTCTGGAAATCCGTGCCTCCAGGCAGATGTACGTGACCTCCCCACCACCGTATCGCTCAACAGAAGCTCTCGTCGAGTGTGATCTTGTCCTGGAAGCTTCGCATCCGTAGCCTGCACAGTCGGATGAGGTAGATGCAGGACATCATGCTGGGCAGAGACTTGATGGTCCTCACTGTGGCGACCTTCAGTGCAAACAGCCATTGTACCTTGCCCAAGATGGCCACTATCCTTTCCTCTGACGGAGACGCCAGACACAACACTGTGTTGAGTCGGGATCCCAGAAACAGCACGTCCTGCGATGGAGTCAAGCAAGACTTTGCATAGTTCACCAAGAACCCCAGATTCGTCAGGAGGTGGACGGTCCTCGCCGTGTGGTCGACATTGATGACCTTTTAGCTGGCCCAAATGAGCCAGTCATCCAACTAAGGGTAGACGTGGATCCCTTGTAGATGCAGCTGGCGCCAGGCACTTGGTGAAAACCCTTGGCGCCGACTTCAATCCGAAAGGAAGGACCTTGAATTGGTAATGCTGCCCTTGAAACACGAAGCACAGAAACTTGCAGTGTCCCTTGTGTATGAGGATGTGGAAGTAAGCATCCTCCAAGACCAGTGACGACAAAGTTCCCTTCTAGCTGTCCGAAGAGTCACCATCCAGAACTTTTGGGACTTGATGTATTTGTTTAGACGACAGAGGTCTAGGATGGGCCTCCAGCCGCCGGTCTTCTTTTTCACAAGGATGTAACGAGAGTACACTCCGGAGCGCCAGAGCCTCTTTGGGACAAGCTCTATCACGCCCTTCTTCAGCATGGGTCGCACCTCCAGGAGCAGCTAGGGACGTGGTTTTCCTGCTGGGCCACCGGTGGTATAGGGGCACATTTCCATTGACATTCCAGGGTGTGTCCTTGGGCGTGAGCGTCCAGTACCCAGCGGTCGGTGGAGATGGCCTCCCACACGCTGGCAAAGCTTGCCAGGTGGCCTCCCACTGGGGTGCATGGGTGGTGGCCGACAACCACGGCTGGCTCAATCCTGCTCGGATGTCGAAGCGCCGCCTTGGGGACCCTGGCGATGACTACGTCCTCCTCCAGACTTGGCACGGCCCCTGTTGTTCTCCTGGGCCGAAGAGCGGGAGAGTTGACGGTAAGACGAGGCACCTTCACTGAAACCTTTGGAGGATCCTTGGGAATTGCTGCCTGAGGTCCGAAAGGACAGCCGTCGCTGTTGAAGCATGCCCGAGGCACAAGCCGTCTCCTTGTCCATCTTGATGCTTGAAGAGACTCATCTACAGCCTTCCAGAACAAATTGTCCCTGTTGAAAGGCATGTCCAACACCCTCGACTGAATGTCCCGGTGAAAAATTGGGGGACCTAAACCAACCCCGCCGACGAAGGCAAACGCTGTTGCCCATTTGGCAGAACCCCGTGTCGGCGATGTCCGAAGCTACCCTGATGGCATGGTCCGACGCCACCTCGCCTTCCTGCAGAATCTCCAAAGCTTCGGACTTCTTGTCGTCGGGAAGGAAGTCCAGGATGGAAGCAATCTTGTACCACAGCTCCCGGTCGTAACGCGCCACAATGGCGAGAGTGTTGGCGGCCTTGATGGTAGTCGCCGCTCATGTGATAACTCGTCGCCCCATGGCATCCAACTTCTTCATCTCACTGTCCAGGGGGGGGGGTGGATTCCGCCGAAGAGGAGGAGCTTGGCTGCTGCCGATACCACAGAGTCTGGCAATGGTTGGGTCTGCAAGCACTTGGGTGCAGAGTCCGGCACCCTGTACTACTTCTCATAACAGTCCCTCTTCGCAGGAGCCGTGGAAGGATTCTTCATGAGGGACAACCCCTCGTCCCAAATGTCATCCAGGAGTAGGACTGAAAGAACGGTCTTCCGCTTTGCCTCACAGTGTTGGTATAGGAAACCCTCTTTCTTCTCCCCAGGAACGATCTGGCAGAGCAAGAGCTGGTGGGTGGTGAAGATCTAGGAGGTGGCAACGAGAGGTCCCCCAACCCGCTCTCGGGGGGTGGGGGGGGCGAAGTGTGGCAAGGAGGTGGAGGGCGAACTTTCCTCTTCTTGGTCGGGGGTTCCCCCAGTCGGCAACAGCGCCGCGCAAGGGGCCGCCGGTGCAACAGGCATCCTCGTCCGGATCTCTGAGACCAGAGTATGCAAAGCTGAGAGAATGTCCACTGAGATATCTCCAGGTGGCCGCTGGGGCAGCTGTAGCGGAGGTGAAACCGGCGTCGGCTCGTCGCCCAGGCCCTGCTGTTCCTCGTCGTCGCCGCCTTCATCATCTCCCTCGTCGGAATCCTTGCCGTAGGGCCTGCTATCGACGCTCTGCTCCTCCTGGATGGTCTGGAGGCAGGTAAGCTCCTCCTCTGAAGGAGATATCTGTGCCCTGGAGGGCTACCGCTCCCCCCCCTTCTCTGCGACCAGGGGGGATGGTTTTGGTCAAATGACTGGCATCTTTTCCGGTGTCTTCTCTATGGGCTGAAAAGAGGACTCCCACCTAGGAGGCAGAGATAATCTCGCCTTCGGGGCAGAGTCCTGCGGATCCAACGGCAGCCTTCGCGAGGGACGCCACCACCCCTTCGATGGAAGGTTGGGCCTTCGTCAGATGCACCTGGGCCTTCACGGTCTTGGCCAAATCTGCGGCCTTCTCCTTAGGGGAAGGGTCAGCGCCCCCGCTCCCACTTGGCCTTCTCCGGCGCCCCGGTCTTGGACTTCTCATTGAGTTTGCCCAGATGGTCCGACTTCCACTTTGACGAAGATCAAGAGCATTGGCTGTTGATCGAAGCCGCTGGAGACGCTGTACTCGCCCTGGCCGCTGTGGAGTCCGTTGTTAGGCAGAATCCTGTGCAGTGCCCTTAGGAACCACTACACACAATTAAGACTACAGGTGGCAATGCAAGTTTTACCTTTGGTACAAGCCTGTACTACTATGTTAAAGCGGTAGCAGTAGCGGAGCAGCCAGGCCTATCTCAAGAGTATATGAGCAGTAGGACAGATTACACAAAGGGACCACAATTACTGTGACTCAAGCAAACACTGACTCAAGGTTTCAGGTAGAAAAATATAAGTACATTTATTTTTAAACCATCTGTTATAAACAGAACACTTCTATTAAATTTAAAACCACACGTTAAATACACTACAACTGACCAATTCACTTTGCACGGTATAAATCAAGGTAAGTACCCTGTGTTGGAGAGGTCCGGTGTTACGAAACAATACACGTTACTGTGAATACGATTGCGATCTCTTTTTGACAGTTCGGTCTACTAAATAAACGTTTATCCGCGGCAAGAAATGCTACAGGGGCAAAACCACGCTTAGCACCCGAGATACCCAGAGAGAGTTGGGGGCAAAATCATAGGCAATACTTTAGTTAGGCAAACAGAATCGAAGAACACTCATGGACAGAAATGCAAGAGTCAAGAGGCCGGAGCTAGTGTCAAGTGGAACCGGGTTCCTGTGTCGAGGATCACACGTCAGATAGTTCAGGACTCAAAGTTGCCAAGAGTACTTTAGATATTGTCAATGTTTGGAAGCAAAAGTTATAAGGAGGAGGGAAAATATAAGGGCAAGCCTTATAGACGAGAAATAGGGATTTCACCCAAATTTCCTCAAGCAGGACACAGTACCTTTCCACTGAAGAAGCTGCTGCCACGCCAGCTGTTCCTGGTAGTTTCCCGCAGACCCACAATTCCTGGCTTCAGCTCGAAGGACGACGATGAAGGGGGTCTACACCACGCAGGGATGAGGCCAGCTACAGCGACGATGGATAAAAGGTGCACTCCTTAAAAACAGGAGACGCTCTTCAGGTGGCTATCCGGACCACTACAGCATTGTGCAGCGATTTCGACCACAAAGGGGGGCCTCTGGCTGAAGACGACGAGCTGGTTATCCCCACCAGGCTCAAGGGAAGAAGACTCCAGACTGGATCTCCACTTAGTCGTTGAAGGGTAGATAGCTCAGGACTGCAGCAGGGTTTCACCGGGACGGGATAGTTGCAGCAGTCAACCTTTCCTCCGCTTCTATTCTTTTCCTTGTAGTTCCAGTGGCGACTCTCTGACTTCCAGCCCATGAGACCTAACTTTTATGTGAAAATCCCCCTTTCACACAGCCTGGCTGTCAGTCACACAGCAGGGGGGTTGTCCAGCCCGGACAACCACCTCAGCCAACCATGCAAAAGTGCGACTTGGGTCTCCTAGGATACCCTGTGCAGAGGGTGACTACACCCCTCCCTCACATTCAGCCCACCTAGGCACCCAGGTGCCTTGAAGAGGGCTTCTTGGCAGAAGCCCGCCAAAAGACAGCGAACAAAGAAGGCAAACCTGGTTTGCCGCGCAAAGTAAAACACAAGAAAGAGTTTAACAAAAAGAAATGGTGAATAAACCGCACCGGAGCCAAAAGAAAAATGATTTGGTCAAGCGGGTTTAAGTTCGAGGCTAATACAATAGCCTACAATATTACCACGGTTATATAAGATAACTGCGATAGGAAAGTTAGGGTAGATACCACTGCCACCAGCCATGTCTAAATGTTAAAAGAGCAAAACAATGCTCTAGGAGGTACAGATAAAAAGGGCTAAGGATTAACCCCTTCCAGGACTCCATGTAAGATGGTGTGTACTGAATCTGTGGTTAATTTGACTAAGTAAAGTTAATGGTAACTTTACCCTTTTCTGGGGGACGCTAGTCAGCCTCAGAAATGGAGCCGGTGGGAAGTCTGAACGACAACCCTGTGTCACGGCACTGAAGGTGCTGTGTTACACACACAAGAATGGGGCTACTGAAGTGGTGTACTCCAGAGTCCACAATCCCAAAAACAGGTAAAACACATAGCAAAACACAACTAAGAGTGGGGAGAAAAGCTCACACTCTTACCAAGTGGAAAGAAATAACTCCAGAGATCCAGAAAAGCTGCTGAGGGACTCACTAGGTAAGGGAAATTAGCCATGAAATGAAAATTCTCCCTAACACCCGTCGCAACGGCGCTCCTGGTGACAGTGGACTCACGGTGCTTAGCCTTTTGTTGGGCCCCCATGGGAGGAGCACCCTTAAAGGTCTTAGAAGACAGCTCAGCTTTCTTGGGAGCAGGGGAGGCATGCTGATGGGACCCACCCAGAGCAGGGGCCATGCCTGTAGCCATTCCTTGAGCCGCCTGTGCTGATCCTTTACCGTGCGGGGCACCATCTCCTGACAGAACGCACAGTCTTACTCCACGTGCGTTCGGTCCGGGTACAGGCAGTAGAGGCACTTCAAATGCTTGTCATCATAGAAGACATTCCGCAAGCCGCAGTCTGAACAAATGTTGAAAAGAGGGGCACAATCCTCCTCCTCCGACATGTCCACGCAGCGTAGGCCTAGAAGAAACTTCTGGAATCCTCCACGAAGAAACTCAATGAAATTCGCCCTTGAGGGGCGCTGAAGAATCCGAAAAACTGGTCCCTGTTAATTGGAAGGTAGATCGATGGAGCATGAGGCTGAAAAAATAGAGTAAAACTCTTCCAAAAAGCGAAAAACTCAGTAAAAGCTCGAGAGTGAAGCACGAGGACTCCCAACACTTGAACGTGCAGTAAAAATCTGAAGATGGCTGCCAGAGGAGGGGGCTTCGGTAGAGGGCAGTCAGTGGCTGGGGGCAGTATGACCCAGAGACCAGTGATTGGTTGTTAGGAGAAAGACAGTTCAGAAATTAAACAGATTTTTTCTTTACTGAGGATTCCTAGCCTGACGACGGGGAATATTCATGAACTTTTCCAGGAGTCTGCCCAGGAAAGGAGTGAGGGAGATTGGGCGACAGTTAGCCAGGCAGGACGGGTCGGCAGAGGGTTTCTTAAGAAGAGGATGCACAAGCGAGTGCTTCGGGGTCAAGGGGGGGGGGGGGTTAAGACTCCAGTGGTAAAGGAGTGGTTGCAGAAGTCAGCCAGAACAGGAGCCAGGGTGTGAATGTGGTCCTTGATGGTTTTCGAGGAACAGGGGTGAACCTGTTTTGATGAGAGTTTCATAGATCGGACTTGTCTAGAAACCTCGTCTGAGGAGAACAGGGGAAAGGCAGAGAAGGAGGGAGGAGAGGTGGCCGAAGAAGGGCCAGATGAAGTTCAGGGAGTAGAGGGAGGAGGGGAAGAGGAAGAGAGGACAGGATGTCCTGAGTTTTAGAGATGAAATGAGAAGCCAGAGCCGTGCAGAGGGTCTGCCGAGTTATTAGATGCTGCAGAGACACGGGCTTGGATGTGAGCTCTCTTCTTAGTGTGAAAAGAGAGCCGGTATTGCCTTTGGAGCAGGCATCAGGCCAGTTTGTCAGAGTATGTACCAAGCACACCATTTCCTCTCGGCCACCTTGCACTTGCGTTTGAGGGTGACTAGGTCTGAGTCATCCCAGGAGTTGCACTTGGCTTTCGGCTCAAGCGGACCCTCATGACAGGGGCAAGAACTTCAAGACTATCAGGTATAGCAGAGTGGAGCATACAGAGTGCTGTCTCAGGGTGTGAGTCAGCCAAAGGTGGAGGAGGGGTGGAGAAAGTGGCAGCGAAAGCCTCAACTAACACACTTTTCATGGGTCAGATAACCGAGACGGTAGGTGGCAGTGCTGGAGGGGTAGAGAGTCTGAGCTGGGAGGAAAGGAGAAAGTGATCACCCCAGGAGAGAGGAGTGGTGAGAGGGATAGAAAGGGGAAGGTCTGAAGAGATCAGTGCATCCAAAGTGTGCCCTGCAGAGTGAGTCGGGCCAAAGGGGTGGATAGAGAGAGAGAGAGTCGCAGAGGTCGCGAAAGAGTCCAGAGGAGGGACAGGTAGCATCCAGGTGGATGTTAAAGTCTCCAAAAAGGAGGAGTTGAGTGGTGGAGACCAGGAGGGAAGAGGAGAGGTCCGCCCACTCAGAGAGGAAGGAGGAGATCCGACCAGGTTGCCGACAGATGGTAGCCATAGTGAGGGAATGGCCGGGAGAGAGAGAGAGAGAGAGAGAGAGAGAGAGAGAGAGAGAGAGAGAGAGAAAGAGAGAGACTGCAGACGAGGCTTTTGAAAGAGAAGTAGACCTGCGTCGGAATGATAGAGGCAGGGATCCACTCAGGGAAGATCAGGGCTACACCCCCTCCAGAACAATTGGATCTGGGCGCGGAGAGGATCTTTTAGCCATCAAGGAGGAGGGTGTCAAAGTTTGTGATAGTTCTGGGCGTGAACCATGTCTCGGTGAGACCGAGGACATCAAGGTCAAGTTCTTCCAGGAGGTAGCAGATGTCAGAGGAGTGTTTGACAGCAGAGTGAGCGTTGAGAGTGGCAATATGGAGAAGGATGCCGTCCTTAAATCAGAGGTACGCCCTGCATAGGTGTAGAAGAAGCCCAGGGGGGCAGAAGAGCAAGAAGGAGAGGGCAAGGTAGCCAAGGAGGAGACAGTAGGGGGAGTCAAGGAAGCCGTGGGAGGAAGAGAGGGGACAGTTGGAGAGGAAAAGAAATTGATGTGGCGCAGGATGCGTCTATCAAAGTGGAGAAAGTTGGCCTGAGGGCCTTGGACCAAGACGGTGCCATTCAGGTAAACATTAATGATGACCTTAGAGGAGTGGGCGGGGGCCAGAAGGGCCTCCCACCGGGTGCCACCATTAATGGGAGAAAAGGAGAAAGGAGAAAGCACAGGGACCATATGAAGAGTCCATAGGTCTGGTGAGGGAATAATAAAAAGGAGGTCAGTGAGGGTTTGCCTGGAGGAGGCACTGGGATAGGTGTCTGCGATAGGGAGGCCTGGGTTGGAGACCAGCATGTCCTTTTTAAACTACTAGATTTATTGAGGAGAGCAGGATAGTCAATAGATAAGGAGTTAGAAAAGATAGGAGAAACAGAAAGCACCATAGAGTAGGTAGGGAGAGGAGAGAAGAAGGGGCGGGGGGTGCACTAAGGAAGGACACAGGGAGGGGCGCAAGCAGACGAGAGAGACGAGACAATAGCAGACAACTGGACATGATGACAGGAGCTCAGATAATGGTAGAAAGTTTGCGAGATGAATGCTTTGCTGAGAAAGCTAAACCACAGAAAGGCACTACTTTCACAATGAATTTTAAATACTGGAAAAAACACATCCAGGTCTGGGAGTCTGCTAAGTGGCAGGGTTTTCAGGGTGGAGTGAAGGCTCCACTCCTAACCAGGGCCACTCCTACCTTACTTAGTAGCTGCAGGTTGACGGCTGGCCGCTGGCTTCCCCTGCTGACACCTGCAGACACTAGCTGGATCCGCCTCTGTAGAAGCCGCCCTTTGCCAAGGGGCTGCACGGGCAGAGGGCTTCCCTGGGAAGGTCAGTTAAGAACAGAAACTATCCACCAATCAGGAGTGTAGGCGGGCTGGGAGGCGGGAGTGTTAGGAAAGATTTTGTAATTGTAGGTAATTTTCCTTCCATGTGGCAACCCCTAAACTTTTTGCTGTTGTTTTTCACCTTGTTCTTGACTTTGCCAGAGAAGTGCAGCCTTCTGCCGCACTCTTCTGGGCTTTCGCTCCTTTCTTACGAGGAAACTGACATGCCCTTAAGACAGTCAGTACCGGGGAACGCTGTTTCCCGTAGTTTCTTTTATCATGTTGCGGCTTTCGTGCAACATGACACAAGAGGGCACTGTAAGCTAAGTTACAGCTCTCTTGGCTCTCTAACCTTCTACAGGCCCTAGATACTCGTTTAGGATTGTATCTGATTGGTGCAAGTGATTCAGGGACGGGAATGGTGGCAGCAATCGTTTCTTGTGTTTTGAGCTCCTTTTGGCGTTCTAAGCGCGTTTCTCGCGCTTAACCCAAAATGGTGGCCTGGCTCCCAAAATGGCCAGACCACGAGGCTCCTTTGTCCTGTCCGCTGACCGTCTTGCTCCCTTCACCTTCGCCAGGTCGAGCCGACCCAGGGCCTTCCTTATTTGGGCATGTACTTTCCCACGAAACATGGATGCTTTCGCGGGCTTCTACATGTCTTTTGTGTGCCTCCAGGATGTGGGCTGGGATGTCTGGTCCCAATACACATCCTGGGTGCCAGAGAGTCTAGGGTGATGTGAATGCCTGGGACCACCGTGGTCCGTGATTGGTCCACGAATGGTGTGAGTGTTGATGAGCGGATCTCCCATTGGGTCCCCTCCGTTTTGGCGCGAAGGGAACCGTGGATAAGAGGGGGCTGGAAACACCACTACCATGTCGATCACCTGAGTTCTCACGAACGAAGGAATACAGGAGCCAAGTATCCTGCAACCAAGAGGCTGGACCGAGGAATCGCTGGTGACCCGCTGAAGGACGTCTCCTCTGCACTGCTGTCGCCTTGTGAAACCCTTTTCACCTTTTGATCGAACCAGAAGGCCGGTACTGGTACTTCGACCCTTGGAATAGCGGGAACAGCTATTCTCGGCATCTTCACCATCTCCTGCCAGTAAGCCTTCGGAAGCGTCTCTGGGCCATCCAGCTGACTGACCAGCTCACACAGGAGTCTTGCTCTGTAACCGCCGCCAGGTTGTGTAGTATTTCGAGCCCTTGTCACTCTCACACGCTTCGTACACTTGGCGTTCCCAGGTCTGAAGTGAGTAGTGTACATTTGGCTCAGATACACACGGCCGCTCCGTTGCCCTGCTGTGGTAACAAACTGTGCGGGTTTCTTCGATTGGGACGTCTTTTTACTCAACACGACGAGGCGTTCCCTGCTCTTCTGAACCTGCCAGCCACTGAAACGGATGCGGAGAAGACTGGGTCTGCTTGCATCGGGGACCGGTGAGTAGCATAGCCCATTGCTTTTCCCCGCTGTGTCAAACAACACCCTTTTCCATACTCGCGCTCTGCTTCTGCCCACTGTGGAGGCTGCGCTTGAGTCGCGGAACTTGTTGTTCTTCTTTTGTGCACTAAACTGAACTGCCTGATTTCCCTCGAAGAGCTTCTCCTTTTGCCCGTTGCCACCAGCGCGTGCAGGTACTTTAGAGCACAAGGCTCCACTCTTCGCAGGGCTCGGACTTCCATCTAGTTAGGTACCTCTGAAGGTGAACTGGGTCTAAGCATTATTGCGCACTGCCTGTTTTCCCTCCCTTTTAGGTGGACTACACATTTCGTGCATATAACGCTTGAGACTGGTTGTATTTGTATATATATTGTGTTGATATGGTATGTGTTGGTTTACTATCGTTATATTGTGATTTTCTCGCTACGGTCATTGTTTTAAAGGCCTTGAAATAAATGTGTATATATTTTTAATATAACAACTGTTTGGAGTAGTTTGTAAGTGTTCTTGCTTTGTGTGCTCATTGCGGGCTTTCAGTCACCCTCACCCCTCTTGAGACCTAGTCTTGACCGCCGCGATCGCTACCTTGATTGGTCTGGCTCGTCCAGAGGTTACCCTGTTCCAAGTAATTAGGTTGGCCTTCTGAACTTCTGCGCCACCAGGAGAGAGTTCAGAAATCCGTCTTAACAGGGAGGAGGTGGGGAACAACACAGAAGGAACAGGGGGAACGAGAGGACAAGCAACAGCACAGAGGCCCAAGTAACTTAATTTAAGCAAAAGCGCAGGTGGAGCGGAGAGCAGAGAACAGGGAACACAGCACCTACCTCAACGCAGAAGCCTTCAGATGTGCCTACATGGTGATTCTCAAATGAGAAGTCTGAAGGTGGTAGATACAGCTGAAGTATCGGGTAGTGGTGAATTAGTACTGCCATCACTCCCGCCGGCCCAGAATGATCCGATGCCATCCACCACATGCTGGACTTAGAAATTCTTCAAATAACGACTATTGACTCCGCAACTCCTCAGACTCAAGCCAGGACAACTCGGCCTGGGAAATAGAGTGCAGTTGGACAAACTCAACTAACGAATCTCGATCTGACGGAGCTCCAGAGAAAAAGTTTGGCCTCTCAATTTCATTGACGCCGTTTACCAAACTCTACGAGTCTATTAATGACTCAATGCAAGATCAGAGAACTGTGATAGCGATGCTCCAGACAAAACTTGGCGCCTTGGAAGGATTGGCAACAAAAGTGGAGGACCACCTCAATAAAGAGGCGGAAAAGTCTGCCCAATGGCAAAATTGCCTTTGCGATCTAGCAAGGAGGGAGTCGACTGATACGTTTACATTGATGGAGGCCATCCTCAAAGACTAAGTGGATGCGTGCAACTTGGAAAAATGAGCAGAGACCACCCCGTCCAACTGTGGCCTTAGGAAACCATCACCAAGAGGGTATAGTGTTTGAAGTCGTGATTGGTTCAGGACTAAATATGGATACTCACGGAGAGGAAGCAAATATGTTTTTCAATTTTTGCAGGTAAAGTGCCAGTGGGGAAGAAAGTTGGTAAGGAAATACAATCAAATGCCCACGAAGAAAAATAAATCTAATGGCTCAAGGGCTTTGCTTCAGAATCTAAGAACTCCTCCACCACTGTCAATAAGACCGTCCCCTAAAAGATCAAGAAAGGAGCTGTCGTTGCCCCATGGGGCCTCGAAAAAATTGAATGAGCTCATATTGGAATTGGAGTCGAAGTCCACCTGGGTGAGAAGAACAAGTTACTTACCAACTGGTAACGTTCTTTTGACTGGATGTTCCTCCAACAAATTTCAAATTTTTTACATGTAATGTCCACAGCTGTGCTACTTCGGAAATTTTTCGGCAGAGGGCGTTCTGCGTCGATGGCGTTGGGTCGATGTCCCTTGAAGGCCTCCGGCGAGGGCAATGTCACCGGATGTTATGAATGGGAAGCACGTTTATGTTTTTTCCTCCATAACGTGTGACCTGCTCGTACACAACACCTGCTTGACTGCACATAGCATTGAGGGAACGCAAGCTGCAATAGCATAGGAAATTCTGCAGAGGGGCAGGCCGGGAGGGCGATGTGGAATACGCTTTAGGAACATCCAGTCGAAAGAACGTTACCAGTTGGTAAGTAACTTGTTCTTCGAATGGATTGTGTCCTCCAACGTATTCCACATCTTTGACAGACTCCCAAAGCAGTACCAGAAAATTGAGGAGGGAGAAGAATTTAGAATACCCAATCAGATGGCAAAATAAAGAACCGCTTTACCAAAGTCCATATCTTGAACATGGAGCGTATCCAGGGAGTAATGTTTGACAAAGATGTGGATAGAAGCCCATGTAGCTGCATCACAAATATTCCTAATAGGAACTCCCTGCTGCAGGGCTGTGGAAGTAGCCACGCCCCTAGTGGAGTGAGCTCGCAACCCCTCAGGAGGGTCCTTGCCCACCAATCGGTAACATTCAGTAATGGTGAGGTTTATCCACCTGGACAAGGTCTGTTTGGTAACAGCCTGGCACAATCGGTGTCCAGCGTACCCCACAAAGGGTTGATTGACCACTCTGACCCTGGACATCCTAGAAATATAAATGTTCAGAGCTCTCCTAGGGTCCAACCTATGGAGTCGTTCCTCTTCCTTACCAGAATGAGGAGGACAGAAAGCAGGAAGTATCACTTTCTGGCTTAAATGAAACTCAGAGACTACCTCAGGTAGAAAGGGGAGACGTACCCTCAGTCCAACCCTATCCTCGTGGAACACAGTAAAGGATGGCTTTAGATGAAAGTGCCTGCAATTCACTCACTCTGCGAGCGGATGTAACCGCAACCAAGAAAACCGTCTTGAAAGAACAGTCTCAAAGGACAAGAGTGCAAGGATTCAAACGGAGCACCAATCAGGAATTTCAACACCAAATTAAAATCCCAAACCGGCACCTGAAAGGAGGACGGTGGGAACACATTAGTAAGAACTTTCTTCAGACGAGCGCTTGAAGATAGACAGCGCCGCCAGGTAACCTTTAATGGTACATACTTGAAGACCCTTGTGGGCCAAAGAAAGCAAGAAAGACAGAATCATGGGAATGGAACACTGAAAAGGGTCGACATTGTGTCCTCTGCACCAGTCGCAAAACTTATGCCAATGGTACAGGGATTTAGTTGCCGGCCGCCTGGCCGAAAGCAACACCTCCATCACGTCATCCAGGAGGTCCCAATCCTTATATCTCAAGCTTTAAGAAACCATGCGTGAAGGTTGAGAGTCTTGTCCTCTGGATGGAGGCCCCAACACCACCCCCCCAACCAAAACTCCACCCTCGCGACCGAGAGAGATGATCCTCTAGTTAGGTAAGACGGTGTGGAGGACAGATGGACAGCTCTAGAAGGTCCGGATACCATGCTCTGGATTGGGCCAAGAGAGCAAAGAGGATCATGTGGGATCCGAACCTCCACAACCTCCTTAGGACCTGAGGAATGACAGGGACCGGAGGAAACGTGTACAGAACTGGAATGACCAATCCACTACAAATGCGTCTCCTAAGGATCCTCTCGGAGGACATTCCCTTAAGCAGAATCTCTCGCACTTCCGGTTGGCACTGGTCGTGAACAGATCCACTTGTGGGGTTCCCCAAAGGGCGAAGATCTCCAGAAGGACTTCCAGAACCAACTCCCACTCATGGGAGATCGTGTTCTGCCTGCTCAGAGCGTCCGCCGCTGCATTCTCCTCGTCGGCATGAGCTCCCCATTCTGTGAGAGAAGCGTCCGTCACCACCGTCACCTCTGGCCAATGTTGCCAAAATGGCTTCCCCTTCATCACATTCCCTTTGCTGGCCCACCACAGAAGATCCTGCGAGACCGAGAGTGGAACCTGAACGGGATCCGACATCTCGCCTGAAAATGGGGACCACTGCATCTTGAGGACCCATTGCAAGGATCTCATCCTCAGCCTGGCCTCTGGCACCAGAAAAATGCAGGATGCCATGAGGCTGAGCAACCTTAAGAATACGAAAGTCAGAAGACTCTGGGCATGTTGAAATTTGTCCACCATCTGTACAATGTGATGAGCCCTCACCTTGGGAGGCAAACACTTCCCCAAGGACGTGTCCAACACAGCCCCGATGTACTGGAGCCATTGAGGTGTCAGATGAGACTTCTTGAAATGGAGGGAGAAGCCCAGCTTGTGGAGGGAGCAGCAGGTGAGACAGATGATCCAGGGCTTGCTCGGGAGAACGTGCTCGGATCAGCCAGTCGTCCAGGTAGGGCTAGCCATAAATCCCCCCCCCGCCACAACCACCATTAGCTTGGTGAAGACCCTCAAGCGGCGGTCGTCCCGAATGGCAGGACACTGCTTTCTTGGCCACAACGCCGGCATCTCCGTCCGATGGCCGGGCATGGACATCTGTGTGGTACCTCAAAGCCGCACCTGTGGCATTGCGTGTCGGCCAGGGTTTGATGCCGTGGGCTTCTGAGTACCCATCTTCTCCAGGGTCCCCTCGGCCTAGAGTATCCCGGCTGTCTTGCCGCGATAGAGTCAATATTGTTTTTGTTTTCGATGACGGTTGCTTGTGCGTCTGTCCGCTCGTACATACTCGCGAGGTTGAGTATTTCTTGTAGGGGCAGGGGCTGAGAAGGTGTTTCCTGAGCGTTGACGAGGTGCATCTTGATATGATCCTCTGCCGTATTCCCTCCTCATCATTAAAATTGGCAAAGTCGCAGCACGTTACGTTCTTCTGGAGGCAGATGACAAACTCGCCCATGGAATCATATGGAAGTGACATATGTTGATTGAACGCATAGCGTTCATAGTCCTTGTTGGGGTTCATGGTTAGCTTGCAGTTTATCGCCGCTAGGAGGGGCTGGTACGTGATCCTTTCTTGTGTCGGGATTATGCCTTTTATTTCTCTTCCTGCTAGGTTGGTGAATATGTTCATTTTGTTGGGTGGATCTTTGTTCCCTATCACCCCTATTGTTAGGCAGGCAGAATCATCTCCAGTACCCTTAGGGAACACTACAGACAATTAAGACTACAAGTGATAGTACTATTTCACCTTTGGTACAAGCATGTACTACACAGTAAACTAGTAGCGATGGCTGAGCAGCCAGACTTATCTCAAGAGCAAATGAGCAGTAATAGGGATTACACAAAGGACTACAATTACTGTGACTCAAGCAAACACTCACTCAAGGTTTCTGGTTAAAAAATATAAGTACATTTATTTTTAAACCATCTGTTCACAAAACACTTCACTTCTATTAAATAAAGCCACACTTTAAATATACTACACACAACCAATTCCTCTTGTTCAGGTCAATTCAAAGTAAGTACATGAGGATTTGACAGACCAGTGTTTTGAAACAAAGACGTTACCGTGGGTTCTTATGCGATCACTTTTTGACAGCAATTACAGTTGGTCTTACGAAAGAAAAGCATACCCGCGGGGAGAAATGTAACCCTAGTCAAACACACTTAGCACAAAGAATTAAAACAAGGGAATAATGGATAGAAATCATAGGCAATACTTTTGTCAAGGCAATAGAATCAGAGGACGTGTTCTAAGAGGCAGATAAAAGTCAATAGGCCTGTGCCAGTGTCAAATGGAGCAGGGCTCCATTGTCGAGGATCACACAGTGAGAACAGTTCAAGATTAATGTTGCCAGGAGTATTTGGATATTGTCATAGGGAGGCAAAAGTTATAAGAGGGAAGGAAGAAAGGACAAGCCTTCGGAAAGGAAAAGGGTTCACCCCGATTCCTCAAGGTCGGACAGAGAGAACGACCAAATGGACACAGTACCTTATTCGGATGAAGAAAGCTGGTGCTACGGCAGTTGTTCCTGGTAGTTCCTGCAGACTCACGGTTCCTGAAACTTCAGTCGTGGGTGTTAGGCACAAACCTGTGCAGTTCCCTCTGGGACCACTGCAAAAGATTTAAGACTACAGGTGTTTGGCAGTAAACCCAATTGGTAGCATTCTGTACCACACAGATTCACTTGGTAGCTGTCGCTGAGCAGTCAGACTTCCCTCAAGAATAGTTAGGCAGTATACAGACTATTCACAATAGGTCAAAAGAACACAGTAGAACACACAAACACTGACCAAAGCTTGGTGTAAAAGAGATATAATTATTTATTTAAAACCACATCTAATAAAACACACTAGCACTAATATCAAGCAGTTCAAAAACATGGTCACTAAAATATATACACTCCCTTCAACGATTAGTTAGACAAGTCTTAAGTAAAGCAACACTTATTTACAGACAGCGGTGAGCGCTTCACGAAGATGGCACTCTAATCAATCGGTTTAAAAGGGAGAGAAAGGCAGAGCAAAGATAGAAACAGAGCCCAACACTTTCGGAAGAACACAGCAGGAGAAGAAGGCAGGTTAAAACCGTAAAGTCAAAGTTAACAAGGCCGGACCCACTTTAAGAGGCTCTGGTCGAAATGTGTCCAAGGTCACACGGTTCAAAGTGCCCTAAAGTCTCGCAATGAGTTCAGAAAGAGTTGGACCAAAAAGAAAGGGACCAGTTAGATGGTCAAGGCGGCCAGCCCAGTCCAGAAGGTTAAGGGATTATTATTACCTTGTAGCAATCTTTAGAAAGGGAGGCCTGGCGGACACGGTACCTTAAAGTTGTGAGAATACTCCAGCGGGGGCAGTTGTTCCTGGCAGTGGGTGCAAGTCGGTGCTTCGCCCGGGGGAAGAGAGGATGTCGTCGGGGAGGTAGACAGTAGTCCGTTGCACTGCCAGGGAAGAAACCAGCCGCGGAGTCGTCAGTTAAAAGGAGCGGTCCTTTTATTTGCGGTCCAGTGGTAAGTGTCTATTCGGTTGCCGGGATGCTTGGCACGGGCAATTCGACCACAAGACGTCCTGGGATGAGAGAAAAAGTAGGTCAACTGGTTGTGCCCACCAGTCAGGGGAAGAAGACTCTCCAGCCGGGAGATCTTCTCTGTCGTTGGGAAGTGGTGAGTCAGTTCCGCAGGGCTCCACCGGTGGTGTCGTCGTGGTAGGTCGGCTCAGCTTCTCCCTCGTCGGATTTTCAGGTCTTGTGGCGACTTCTAAAGTTCCAGTCCCAAAAGCCCTGCTTTTATGCAGCACACCCCCATTCACTCAGCCTAGCTGTCAATCAAACATGCTAAGTGGTGAGCCGGCCGGCTCACCACTTGGGCCAATCGCACCAGAGTGCGACTTGAGTTACCAAGGAAACTCAGTCCAGGGTGCCTAAACCCACTCACACACCCCCCTGTGGTACCCAGACAGAGTGGCACCACTTTTGGAGGCTTCTGTGGAGAAGCCTGCCAAAAAGTGGAACAAAGGGCTCGACTTGGGTTGGAGTCACAGAAGAGAACACAAACGCCATTTTAGAATCGAGTCTTGGCAAAAAATACCAACCAGCGAATGAATATTAAATAAATAAACTGGCGGCATGTTCGAGGCTATGAAAATTAAATAATTAAAGTTAGTAGCCTCAAACAATGGGAAAATCCCATAGGGATATATTTGCGGTCGAATATAAAAAGTAGTATCCACTGCCACCAGCCAAAACTCGATCAGGGGGGACGGAGACGTGCCCCCTCGACTAACAGACCCCGGGGCAATCGAATTGCCTCGACCAGTATGTCCACAATATGATGGTTTGTTCTGGTTTCTGTTAATAATTTGGGACTAGTAAAGCCAATGGTGCCTTTACATGCCCTGGGAGACAGTAGTCAGTCCCAGGGTATGGAGTCTATGGTGGGGTGTCATTATGACACCCCTGTGTTACGGCACGGAGGGTGCTGTGTAACACACATAGGAAAAAAGCATGAGACCCTATGGAGTAAAGGACCCCATAGCCCACAAAACACATTAACAGTCAAAGGAACACCATAAATCATGTCCAAGAGTGGGAGAAAAAGAGTCTCACTCTTGGCAGGAGAAAAAAACAAACTCCAGAAATCCAGCAAAGCTGCTGGGGGACTCACTAGGTTACGAAATTCAGCCTAAACAGAGAATTCTCCCTAACAGTGGGGACAAGAAGGACGACGTCTGGCGCGATCTGCACTACCCAGGGGTGAAGCCAGCAGCAGCAAAGCAACGATGAATAAAAGGTGTGCTCCTTAAAAACAGGAGAGGGCTCTTCTGAGGGTTATCCGGACCACTACAGCTCAGTGCAGCGATTTCGACCCAGAAGAGGATTCTCTAACTGTAGAAGGGGAGCTGGTTGATCTCACCAGGCTCAAGGGAAGAAGACTCCGGACTGGATCTTCTCTGCCGTTGAAGGGTAGATAGCTCAGGACCGGGATCCAGGAGTTGCAGCAGCCGTCTTCTTCTCCACTTCTTTTCGGTTCTTGTAGTTCCAATGGCGACTGTGATTCAATCACACAGCAGGGGGGTTTGTCCAGCCCAGACAACCACCTCAGCCAATGGACACAAAGTGCGACTTGGGTCTCCAAGGAGACCCTGTGGAGGGGGTTACTAAACCCCTCCCTCACATTCAGCCGACCTAGACACCCAGACGCCAAAGGACGGAGAACAAGGAAACCAAACCTGGTTTGGCGCGAAAAGCAAACAACAAGAAAGACCTTTCCAACACGAAATGTTCACGTGTCACCACAGCCAAAACACTAACACGGGAATCCGTGTAAAAATGATAGTTACCACTTCCACCAGCCATGTCGAGTCGGGAAGGGGGACACAAAGACAGGGGAAATATATTCCCCTCCAGTACTCCATAATAAGATGGTTTGTATTGGATCTGTATTGAAAAATGACTAGTAAAGCCAATGGTGACTTTACAGGTTTCTGGGGGACAGTAGTCATCCCCAGAAAGGGAGTTCACAAGGGAAGTCTAAAAGACATCTTTGTGTCACTGCACTAAAGGTGCTGTGTGAAACAAGTAAAAAGGTGATGCCTAGGTAGTTGGTGACACTCCATAGCCCATAAGCACAAAAAGTACAACACACACAAAAAATACAATGTAAGAGTGGGGGGAAAAAAAGGGAAATTTGCCATAAATGAGAATTCTCCCTAACACCTATGAAGTCTTCGAATTCTTCAGCCCACTCTTCCCATCTCTGTCCTTGGTCATGGAATGGGTGCAGTGTAAATTGGTTGGGCCGTTGCATGAGGCTGGCGTGGGATGTGGGACCCAAGTCTGCCAGGGCTCGTGCACCTGCATCAGTTGCCACCTGCGCCTGGTCAACCATTTTGATTGGTTTGCTTGGAGGCCTTTTTTCCTAATGGTGGCAATGTCGGGTGGTGGTAGCTGTGTCGGGCCAGCCAGTGTTATTGTCCTGTGGTTCTCCTCCTCCTCCTTGTCTGATCCATTGTCTTTGCAGGCGGCAATGCGTCTGTGGGTCGGCCTGCCTTTGAGACCTTCTCTTTTACTTCCGCCCTGGTATTGGCGTGGTGGGACCGTTGGGTCCGTCCTGTGGGAGGCCACTTGGGTGGCGTGCAGATGGCCGTGGTGGGCCTCTGGTCGCTATGGGGAGGTCCGGTGGTCATCTGGCTTTTTGGGCCTGGTCTTGCGGAAAAGGAGCTGAGAGTGTGCTCACACTTGCTGTTTTGCTACGGGTCTGTGCTTTGGGTGGTGTCGGGCATCTCTCATCGTAGTCCTCGCAAGCTGGTGGACGTGTAGCTGCTAGGTCTCGGACTATCTGGCGGTACTGTACCGGGCCAGTTTGCCTTGAGGCTGCCGTAGGCATCACTCCGAGTTCCCCGCCAGGGGTTGGCGATCCTTGAGTTGTTTGGAGGCTCCGTTGTCGGCCTTTCTTTTTTTTTCCAGTCGTTGGCGGTGTGTGCTCTGTTGCCACGGGTCACTGGAGGTCTGCGGCGCGTGTTCAGGCTGCTCACGTTGCCTGTATGTGCCACTTCCCGGTATCTTGTTTCTGCGTTAGGCGGTCGGGAAAGCAAATGAATGTGTTTTTCGTTCTGGTTTTCAGTTACAAGTTGCCCGTGGTGCGGGCTGGTGCATCCTTGTGTGCGAGGGCCTTGCGTGGGCAGGGCTGTCTGCCGTGGTCCTCAGGGTGTGAGCATTGGATTGGGTCATTCACACACTGCGCTCTGTACGGCAGCGCGTAGTGGGCCTCCGACCTCCTTACCATCCTGATGTGGGCTGCTGCGTACATGGCGTGTGTATTGTTCCTAGCGTTTGCTTTCCTCCAGGGGGTACGTGCGTGCAAGCCGGCCTATACCTCTTGTGTTTGCACACCACCTCCGGCGTCCGTTCTGCCGTGATCACCATGGCTTTGTCCGCCTCGGATAGCAGGTGATCCGTCCGCACGTAGTATTTCCGCAGCGGGTCCCTCCGCTGGGCTCCTTCGCTTTTCACCATGCTGGGCACCACAGTGCTGGGCACGGGCCTCCTACATGCGCCGCGGTCTACTCTGAAGGGCCTTCTTTTCGAACCGCACATCTACTGTATTCCGGTCTGATGGGCTTTCTGCGCTCGTCACTCTGCTGGGCCCCTTTCCGCCCGCCACACTCTGATGGGCTTGTCTTCATTATTCCTCCTTCCTGCATGGAGATCTTCTCCCGCAGCGTCCTTCCTGCTGCCTTAACACTGGGCTACTGCTTCCTGGACCGCCACTCTGCACCCCGTTCCACGCTGCTGCTGGGCACACTCAGCCTGCCGCTCCACACTGCTGCTGGGCACACTCAGACCCTCCTCTAGGGCTTCTGGGCATTCAGGTCCCACCATTCCATTGCTGGGCTCATTAGTCCCGTCTTCCGCACAACATGGGTCCGAAGATATCGTCGCCAGTTGTTAGACCATGGTGGGGTCTCTTCATATCTGTCGCACACACATGACAAGGGAGCCACGTTCCTTTTGACCTTCTCCTTATTCCTCCATTTTACATACTGCCCTTCACTTACACTTTCCCCTCCCTTTCCGCCCCTCCCATAGTCTCGAGCCCTTTCCCTTAAAGGGGCTCTGTCCTCATTCCCTCGCAACAAAGATGGGTCTTAGTCCCCAGTCTTTCTTTGGAATCCAAAAATATGGGGAATACCATCTAATTGTTCCTCTCCGCTACAGGCAATAGTTCTATAGCGCCTTTCTCCAACAGGGTTAAGATTTCCTGCACAAGGAGCGGATCCGGAAGCTTCAGAGAGAGACTCCCCGGTGGATTGTCGGGAGGCCGCTGTAGGAAAGGCAGGCAGTAGCCATGGGCTATTGTCTCCAGAACCCACGCATCCGAAGTAATAGCTTGCCATTCTTTTATGCTGAGACAGTCTGCCCCCAACCGGTGAACAATGGAACATGGCCTCATAGAGGTTGTGGCGCGGCTGTGGCTGAAGGCAAAGAGGCTGCTGCTTGAGCGGCTTTGGCACCTCTATTTCCCCGACCACCACGGGTACTTCTTAGTTAGCCCCTTTGATTGCCAGCTCCTCTTGTCCTACCAAAAGAGGAGTACTAACGAAAGGAACCTCCCCTCCACTGTTGTCCACTAGAAAGAAAAGGTGGAGGTTGACGCACTGCTACACCCAAACATTTAGTAGCTGCTTTGGAGGTCTGCAACCTCTCAAGGCTCTCGTCAGCTGTACATCGGGAGCAAACCTGACTTCCGCAACCACGCAAACCTGCGTATAATGGTGCTCGCAGCCATGGACCGGCTAACACAGTCTAATGTGTCCAACTCAGACTGAAGGGATTCACACATGGCATCCTTGCCATCCTGCATGAGAGCAAGGAATACATCTCTTTTTTCCCCTAGGGAATATGCTCAGCCGCTAGAGATGTAATTCCACAGAGTGTGTGAAAATCTTGCCAATGCACAAGTGGAGTTGGCTGACTTCAGCGCTATACTCCCTGCAGAAAACACCTTGCGTGCCCAACCGTTAAAGCGCTTATCTCTATCAGGAGGGATGGTAGGGTACGCCGTCTGCCTCGAGGTGGCCGTAGCCGCCTGAACCACCAAATTCTTGGGAGTGGGGTGAGTGGATAGGTCGCTACTGGAAGGGCGGTATTTTTTAGTTAACTTGTTAACCACCGGAAGAGACTCTGGGCTCTTCCAAGCAGCCGCCACCCTTTTTTGCAAAGTCAAATGAAAAGGCAACACTGGGTCAGTGGACGGACCTTGATCCAAAATAGTCATCGGGCCTGCCAAACTCCACCTCCGGATAGGTGTCGAAGCCACTGGCATCATGGAGTGATTGATGCATTTCTTCCAATTGACGGTCTCCAGAAACGACAGGAGCCACATCAGGCTCAACAGGGTCAAATTCCAAATCTGACCTCTCCTCATTCTCATAGATATCATCCAGAGGAAGGAAGAACTCCGGCCTAAGGACAGAAGTGGGTCTGGATTCATTAACAGGCTTTACAGACTTGGATTTAGCCTTCCTGGGAGGATCCACAGTACCAGGGACCTCCACCTGCAAATTCCGCCCAAAAAGCCCCGAAGGCGCCGACGGCTTCGGCAACGGCGCCGTGGGCTGGAGTGAAGGCAAAGCTTTGACATCCGTATCAGACGGACACGGCGCTGATGGACGGAGTTGATGCCGACCTCAAGCCCTTACCAGATTTCTGTGGTTTCACCAGGGATGAAGACCAAGACCTGGATCTATCACATCTCTGGCGATCAACCTGAACCTTGTCCGAACGGGACCGCAACGGTTACCGATGAGTATCGCCCTGAGGACCCAGGCCCGAAGGCACGCAAGCATTGGACCGAGACCGTTCCCTGCCGGCTAATTCCGAAGACGCGGATGGAACTGTGCCCTGGGATTGAAAAATTGCCAGCATCTGCTCCCTGAAGGCATCCCATTCCTTTGGAGTCGAGGACTTAGTGGGACAATCCACATTCCTCGCGGTGCCATCATCCGACGAGGATGGGGAAGACGACCGGTGACGCCGCTTCCGGGAGTACCTAGACGAGGGCGAGTCCCACTCCGGGATGGAGATCCCCGGGACTCCTTCCGACAAGGAGAGTCACCAATCGAATCGTCGGTGGACATCCCCTTCACAGATTTATGGGACTTACTGGGTTTAGCACCCCGACCTAGCAGTAACTTCCCCTTACGCTCCCGCAAGGCCATAGCAGCCAGTGACTGCCATTTCGAACAGTCGTCGGTGTCATGACTCTCGCCCAGACACCACAAACAAATGCGGTGCAGGTCCGTAATCGACATCTTAGACTTACAATCCCGGCAAGTCTTAAAGCCAGACCGCGGAGTCGGAGGGGTAGATGAAGAAGACATTCACGAAGAATACACAAGGTGTGCAGAGTTCTCGAAGCAAACACGTTTGCAGAAAATAATGAACTGAGACTACGGGCGCCGATCGTCCCATTTAGAACATCCGATGACGTTGCCCTCGACAGAGGCCTTCGAGGGACATCGACCCGACGCAGGACGCCCTCAGCCGAAAAATTTCCAAAGTAGCACAGGTGTGGACATTACATGCCAAAGATGTAGAATACATTGGAGGATACAATCCATTTGAATATTGAATCAGTCGATGATACCTGCCTTCGTGACCTGGTAGAGATAATTGAACAGGACAGAGAGGTCGAAGACTGGAACAATCGTTCTAATTTGGAATGGGATTAAATCGAAAGACTGGCCAATCAAGAGGAAGCAGACCAACTGAAATGATCAAAAGTGGCTATTAGAACTGCGACTAAGAAATCAAACTCTACAGCATTGGAAAAAACTTTCCTTACTATGGAACAAAAGCGGGACATGATGGGTCGTTCTGGAAATGCCAGGCACACCAGTATTAATCGGCCCAAATCTGTAAAGGACTTGGTCGAGTTTAAAGATTTGGAAGTCTGCAAAATTCAACTGGAGCGAATTGTGAATGGCCCTAAAGCCCCAATTCTGAATCAGAGCAATGTCATGAAACTTTTCCAATATATTCCAGGGCTCCAATTCGTGGTGGAATTCGTGTCAGATAAAAAGATGGACTGGGTGGTTCTCCACGTATCATCTAGGGAGATTAATAACTCAAAACTCTCGCAAAGTGAGACAATGCTGCCACTCGGATATGATATGAGACACTTCCAAGTGATGGAATGGCCTTCTTTAGCTGACCTACAAAGTCAAAATAGAATGGAGGAGGCCCCGGTGGAAACAAAGAGGAGGAGCAGAAGAAAGAGGCTGACTGGCCAAGGTGAGAGTTGGTCCACACATCTTAGTCTGTTAATATATCTCCGCCACCAAGTCCGGGACAAATTTCCCCGGGAAAAGCATACTTAACCAAATTAAAATGAACAGTTGACAACAGGAGCCTTGCTCTGAAATCTGGGCCACGGAGTAGAACCGAAAATTGGGACTGGTTGGCTGGCGTACTGGCCAGTAGTAGCAAGAAATAGACTGTTCCCCAGGATGAAGTCCCCGATCGCTTGGATCGGATCATGGAATACGAGAGGGTTTAAACCCTTTACTTAAAGACAATTTGAAGGAACTGGGCAAATATGATATGATATACGTCTATAGGAGACATGGCTCAGGACTATCCCCTTGTGTGATGGTTGCAAACCTTTCCTGAATCCGGCGGGCAAGTTGGTTATGGGGAGACACTTTTCGGGGCCTACTGACCCTGATAAAAATAGATGCTGGATTTACTGTGGTCAGCCATGAAACCCCTAATCCTATGTTCAAGTACTAAAACTCTATGATGAATGTTTATTGGAGGGTGAACTCATGCAAAGAAGTCAACTTTGTTCAATCCATAACAAAAGTGGTGGACCAGGTTTTGTGTGAATGGGAGAATGCTACTATGATTCTTTGTGGGGATCTAAATGTACACTTGTTGGATGGGAAAGGACTCCCTCGTAAAGAGTGAATTGGAAGGAAAGGCCTTAGAGTGGTTTCTGGAGGTTGGATCTAGGGATCCACATATGCTCAATGCGCAGACATTGGGGTTATCGCAGGAGCTTGTACATGGGGCGGGGGTCAAAATAGATTCTGCTTGGATTATTGTTTCGTTTCTGGTAATATCAGTAGGGCGAGTAGATTGGAAATAGTAAAGCAGTCCCCGAGTGACCACGACTTGGTAGAAAGGAAGAAAATGAATCCGGTGGAAGTAACTTGGGCCACGAACAGGCTAAGGGTGGGAAAGAGGGAGATTCATGTAATGTGAGGGCAATTTGAGGCCGCAGTGGAAATGGATAATGCTTGTATTGAATTCAATTGGGCCCTAAAAGATTTTAACCACCCATGGAATAGAGGTAAAAAGGTGGGGCAACTTCCTAAGCATGCTTACGATCCTATGGTCAGAAGGGCTAAGAAAGAATTGCGCGCAGCCCTGGAGGAAAATTAAAGCTGGTAAGACCCCAGGATCCACTGATTTGATCAGTCTTCGTAAGCGGAAGTTTAGGAATTGGCTCGTTGCAACCAGAAGCCAACGATTGCAGGCTAAGGCTGAGCAGATGTTAAAGGCGGTCTGTAATAAAAACACAAGGGTCCTCGGGGACCTGTTGAATAACAGGGGAACCTTTAGAACATGCTATATGCTGGGCCAAGTGAGCAAGTAGAGTTGGTACACCCCCTACTCCAGGTTATTTGCTGATCCTGGAAATTTAATGAAGATAGAGAAGAGAGAGATTTCCCAACAGTGGGCGATTAAAAGTGAAAGCGAAGACCTGGAGGCTATGATAAAGGGGTTTAGCTCTTCAAGAGCTGTGGGCCCCGACGGTATGTCTAATCAGCTCCTTAAAAAAAAAACAACCTGTGGAGTGGAGCCGATTGGCCATGCTGGTCTTAGATCAGATTTTGCATAAGAAACAATTTCCGGAATCCTGGCGAGATGCAATAATTGTTCCTATTTATAATAAGGGCAACCGTAGAGATACTCGTAATTATCGGCCGATCGCCCTCCTTGACTCTTTGGGGAAACTCTTTACCTCAGTCTTGTTATGTGATCTGACAGCATGGGCTATTAAGGCAGGAAGGCTTGATCAGCGTCAAACAAGATCTCTAAGGGGCATGGGAACCTCCTTGAATCTCTTTGTAATTGGCGCTTTAAAATAAGGAGTACTTGAATCGGGGACCTGTATCCATATTGTTCTAATGTGGCTTGCTAGCCTGTGTTATTGGCAAGCCACTGTTCATGTGCTTTTTATAGGCTTGTGTATAATACTGCTGATGGCTGGAATCTTATTAAGTCATCAGCTGTTCATACAGTTCTAAATGGGATGTGTCTTGTTTATTTTCACTGATGTTCCATTTATGTCAGTTGCTTTTAGTTTGCCTTGGTAGTGTTGTGATGTCACTGCTGGGGGTCTTATTTATAGATATAATCTTAATAAACGCTCATAAGGCATTTCTGAGTGTGTGGATTTTTCCCACTTAACATTGGCGACGAGGATCTTGTGAAGCAGACCCCCAGTGAACTAAGAAGACTGAAAAAGAAGCCCTACCCAGCTTTCTTGCCAGCAACGGGCGCCACTCCGCTAACACTTGCGTGGTAGCGGCCAACTTCAGGAGAAGACATCACGACTGTCTTCCAGCAATCTGCTCTGCTCGACACCTCCCCTTACCTTTGGCGGTAAGGCAAGGTGTTAAGAGGGAGCTGGAAAAATGACTGGAGAATGGAATTATTGAGAGGGTGGGAGGGGTAGATTGGACCTCCCCGTTGGTTGTTGTTAAGAAAAGCTCTGGTGAGCTATGCTTGTGTGTCGATCTGCACCAACTCAACAAGTGCGTCTTAGTTGATAGTCATCCCCTCCCCAACATGGGTGAAATGCTGTCAAGAGTGGGCGGTGCAAGAGTGTTTTCGAAGCTTGATATGGCGTCAGCGTATCACCAGGTGGCATTAGAGGAGGGATCCCGCAAGCTAACAGCATTTATTACACACGAGGGTGTGTTTCAATTTAGACAAATGTCGTTCGGGCTGGTGTCAGCATCAGCGGTATTTCAAAAAGTGATGGATAGGATGGTAGGTGGAATGAGTGGGACATTTTGTTTCCAGGATGATGTACCGGTGTGTGGGAGAACGGTAGAGGAACATGATGGAAGACTGGATAGTGTGTTGCGAATTTTCGAGAAGAATGGCATTGTCTTGAGGGGGGTGAAAATTGAATTTGGTGTCTCCAGAGTGGAATATCTGGTGCATGAGATATCTGCAGAGGGTGTAAGACCGAAGGAGATTCGTCAAAGCAATAAAAGAGATCAAGAGTCCGGAGGAAAAGGTACAACTAACGTCATTTCTTGGAATGACGGAATTCTATCAGAAATTTGTGTGTAACTATGCCAGTCAAATAGTGGAATTGAGGAAGTTGTTGAAGAAAGGATGCAAATTTGTGTGGTCGGAAAAATGTGAAAAAGAGTTTGAGAACTTGAAGAGTGAGATAGATCTTGCCCAACCTCTTGGACATTTTGACACAAGACGACAGAGCAGGATCACTGTAGATGCATAGAAAATGGGACTTGGTGCTGTTTTGTCCCAGGTGGATGATGAGGATGTGGAGAGTGTAATTGCCCATACATCCCGGGGTTTAAGGGATGCTGAAGCCCGATACTCTGTTTTGGAGAAGGAAGCCCTAGCATGTCATTGGGCGATGGAAAAGTTCCGAAATTTTGTATGGGGTACCAATTTTGTTTTACATACAGACCACAAACCTCTGAAAGAAATATTGGAGAATAAGGGATTGGACAAAGTGTCTAGGAGAGTAGCTGGATGGATCACGCGGATGCAGTGCCATAATTTTATAGTGGAGGTTGTTCCGGGCACGGAAAATATTCTAGCTGATAGTTTGTCCAGATTGAGGGTGAAGAGTGATAATGAGTACAAAGGAGAAGAGATGGAAATGGTGTTTTAAATACACAGGGGATTGTGACTAAAGAGGAGTGGTTGGAGGAGGCTGGCAAGGACCGAGTTTTGTGGCCAAGAAGGGTGGATGTTGGTCAAGAAATAAAGCAATTCTAGGAAGTGAGGAATGAATTGAGTGTGGTGGACAGTGTTGTATTTAGATTGGAGCGTGCTGTAGTTCCTAAGGGTATACGTGATAGGGTTATAGATTTAGCCCATGGAGGTCACATAGGAATTACCAAGATTAAGGGCGTCTTGCGAAGTGATTACTGGTGGCCCGGCTTTGACAGGGATGTTGAAAGAAGGTTATTAGAGTGTCAGATGTGCAACAAAGTGGGAAAAGGAGAAGAAGCGAGGAAACAACCCTTGTTGGAGTTTGGTGTATCTTTGGGGGTGTGGAAAGATGTGGCTATGGATATTTTGTGTCCAGTGGACCTTGGATATGGAAGAGGAAAATGTGTTGTGGATCTATTTTCATGTTGGTGTGAATTTAGTATTGTGAGAGATTTCAGGTGAAGTTATGGTGAGGGAGTTACAGGAAGTATTTTCTCGGGTAGGCATTCCTATGAGCATCTTGACAGACAATGGTCCACAATTCGTAGAAGGATGTTTTGTGAAGTATTTAGAGAAGTCTGGTGTTAAACATAAGAAAACGGCTCTTTATCACTCTGAATCAAATGGGTGCGTTGAGAGGGTGAATAGGTGTATAATGGAAGGGATACGAATGGCTGTATAAACTGGATACGACAGAAAGGTTGCAATATAGGAAATGATGTTTGCATTGAGAATGTCTCCTCGTGCAACTACGGGTATGAGCCCATTTGAATTAATGAGAGGTCACAAGCCCAATATTGTTGTTAGTCCACAATGGTTGGGTAGGAGCAGAGAAAGTGACCATGTGGTGGATGGTGTGAGGAGAGAATTGAAGAGGAAGAAGAGAGAGTGGGTGACACGTGAGAATGTGAGAAGAGATAAGAAGGAGACTTGATGAGGATCAAGAAGGGAGTCATTAAGAAGGGGGAGTCTTTGTACGCGTTATTGGCAAGCCACGGTTCATGAGCTTTTTATAGGCTTGTGTATAATGCTGCTGATGGCTGAAATCTTATTATGTCATCAGCTGTTCATACAGTTCTGAATGGGACGTGCTGTGTTTATGATGTACTTGTTTATTTTCACTGATGTTCCATTTATGTCAGTTGCTTTTAGTTTGCCTTGGTAGTGTTGTGCTGGCACTGCTGGGGGTCTAGCCCTGCTACTGTTTGGTCTGTATGTCTCAGACTCAGGTGAATCTCAGGCAGCAGCGAGGGCTTTTCCTCCTAAAGTCAATGGAACAGTAATTCCCGGGGTCCTGTACGCAGACGATTTAGTGCTTATGGATCTTATCCCAGTTGGTTTGCAGAGGTGAATCGAGAGGTTCGCTTCGTACCTTCGAGACAATGACATGAAAACCAATGTTAGAAAATCAAAGATCCTTAGCATGTCGTCAGCGTCATAGGAGGCCAAGAAATGTCAGCTTACGGTGGGTCGAAAATTAAAGGCTTGAAGTAGAAATACTTGTGTATAGGCACGTTATAAATGGCATATCACATAGTGGAAACCATGGTGTATCTGGGGGTGGTAATTAATAAAAACATCAATGATAGAGCGTATTATTTCTCACTCTGCACAAAGACTAAACGACTTGCTGCCCAGGGTTTGAAAATTCTTTGCAAATATTCTATCGACAAAAAGTGGTGCCCATACTGACCTATGGTTCTGAAAGAAAGTTGAACATGTCCTGGAAAGAATGGTACCTATTAGAGGGCCTGTTCTGGCAGAGTATCCTTAAGCTACATCAACAAGAACTTAGATTGCAGTCCTTGGAGTCATTAGCCATCTGGAAATCGGGAGCGTTCTATACAAAATGCAGGCTGGCAGAAATTGGACCGCCCTTTGAAATGTTTAGTCTGATGGAAAGATCTTCAGATAATTCTCTTTGGAGATGGTGGGAGAAGATAGAGGACATCCTTGTAGAGTGTAAGGTTGAAATGGAGGAGCTAATTTCACACCCCATGAAAATAAAAATATAAAACTCCAAGAACAGGATTGATGTTGAATCCATTAGGCAAAGAAACTTCAACATCTTGAGACATTGCTTGGGAAGAGGAAAAATAAGGGTCTGATACAGCCCCCTCGATATCGATTAAAATTTCCTTCCCCACATTATAGGGATCTGTTGCTTAGGGTCCGACTGAACATACTTGCGACCAGAGAGGTGGAGTTGGCTAGGAAACCAATATCAAAAGAGGCCTTGTACTATAGATATTGTGGGTCACCAGTGGAAGTTGAAACTTTATGTCATCTGGTGACTTCTTGCACAGCACTTAAAGATGTGCGTTCAAATCTTATGCAAGTCCACCAGGGCTACCGGCTGACAAGAATGGACCAACAGTGGTGGGAGTGGACATAGATGGGAGAAAGAACAAGCTTATATCTGGTGGTCTTACAATTCATAGAATCTGTGATAAATCTGGCTAAGGAGGCTGTCTGGAAGAATGGTTTGTGTGAATCGAGTTCAGACAACATAGTTGGCACAAATCCCTATTTATGTATTGAAATAGAGGTGTTTCAAAAAGTGTGTTTTAAAAATGGAGTTTATAAAATTGCATTGCTATTTTAAAATGAAGATGGATAGAGGTGAGGAATGTTGAACCCTTAATTTTCTCTCTTTTCTTGTTTTGTGGAAGGATTTGATTTAATGTAAATGGTTAAATTACTTACTGCTAAGTTCAAACAATAAACATTTAATAATAAAAAAAAAAGGTTCACTTCATAGTGGAGGGAAAAAGCAGCCAGATGAAAGGAGGAAGGGGGGGAGTGGCAAGGAAAAGGCATTCTCAAGAGAATAGTCAGCAGAAACGTGTCCCCACTCTCCCTACTATAAGGCCGGGCCTGAGGGCAAGGCTGAGAGAAAGAGCTGTTGAGTCACCAGAGCTGTAGAATCAGCAAAAACAGGATCAGCTGTCGAGAAGGTTGTCGATGGCCGAACAGCCGAAGACCGGGCGATTGATCGCCAAACAAACAAGAAGCAACATAAACCTGATAGACAAGCTCTGCATTAAGCGACCAACCAAAAAGGTGGAAAAAAACTATCTGGGGGTCCTCGACACGTGAAGGAGTTTGGGTGCACTACACGTCACGTTAGGGATAGTATTACAGTCACGGTCATGTAGAAGTCCCTTTTCAATCCTCGAAAAAAAGATGCAATTCTCAGCAAGATTCTAAGCAGATTCACAAGCATCTGAAACATATGGGATACATTATTCACCGTAATTGTATTTCTGATGCTTGTATCTGCTTAGATTTACATGCTATTCATAGGCCGACATTTAATGGTAGTCGCTGAGTATTACATAATTTGTTTCAAAACTCAAAAAGGGACGTTGATTGGGCGTGTCCGTAATACTATCCCTAATGTGACATCCACTGTACACATGGTCCTTCACGCGTAGAGGTCCCTCAGATTTGCTTGTTTCTGACATGAGGTAGCATGAACTATAGCGTGAGTACAGATGTAACAACGTAGATAAGAAGCGATAAGCCAGAAGAACATCTATGCACCTTCTACCCCAAGAGAGGAGGAAGGGTGGGCGCATGTGAATCTAAGCAGATACAAGTATCAGAAATACGATTATGGTGAGTAATGTATGCCTTCTGAGGCTTGCGGATCTGCTTGGATCACATGCTCTGCATAGATTAGCGAGAACTATCTGAAGAAGGAGGAGGGATGTGAGAAGGTACAACGGCAATTAGATGCTTTAGTACCGGTTGTCCCACCTGTGAATCTGCTTTAGAGTGAGTGTCAATGCAATAATGCTGTGTTAATGTATGAATGGAACTCCATGCTGCTGCTTTGCAAATGGAGTCTAGGGGGACGTTTGCATTGAAGGCTAAGGTAGCTCTGGTACCTCTGGTAAAGTGAGCCCTGGGAGTGAAAGGTAAAGCTGTTTTGGATAGGGAATAGCAGAGTTGTATGCATTTGACTATCCATCTGGAGATGGCGTTTTTTTGAGATATGATCACCTTCTCTACCAGGCGCTATGGATACAAAAAGCTGGTATATTTTCCTTAGGGGTTTAGTTTTGTTCACATAGTACAAGACTGCCCTCCGTACATCTACTGTATGGAGGCTTCTTTCAGCTGCGTTGGATGGACTTTGAAAGAAGATAAATTAACATGGAACTTTGAAATGAATTTAGGCGCAAACCCAGGGTATGTTCTGAGGACAACCTTGTCCTTGTAGATTATGAAGAAAGGGTCTTGTACGGACAAAGCCTGTAGCACTCTGACTCATCTTATAAAAGGTGATGGCTACCAGGAAGGCAGTCTTGTATGTCAAGTGTTTTAGGCTGGCCTTGAGCATTGGTTCAAAGGGCGGACCCACTAGTTTGGAGAGCACAACATCAAGATCCCAAACCGGTGGAGGGTTAGAGATGGGATGGTATAGCCTCTTTACACGTTCCATGAATGCTTTAATGGCAGGAACTTTCCACCAGGACCCTTTGCTCTGTGAAGTTGTGCAAACTGACAGAGCAGCCAGGTGTACTTTGATGGAGTTGAATACTAGGCTGGAGTCTAGCAGGCAAAGCATGTAATGTAGAATGTTAGCTGGGGAACATTCAATTGGATGTATGGATTGTGACTTGCACCATATCACAAATCTCTTCCACTTGTTGAAATAGCAGTGTCTGGTGTTGGGTTTCCACGTCTCCTTTAGGATTTCCATACACCATTGTGGAAGATTTAAGTGGCCGAACTCTATGATTTTAGGAGCCAGGCTGCTAAATTCACAGATTGAGGACGAGGGTGGAGAAATACTCCCTTAGTTTAGTTTATTTATTTATAGAGCGCACCAAGCCCTTAGGCGACTGGGCGCTAATCTTACATGTTACAGATAGTACAGGCATATTATGAGCAAAGTGAGTTACAATATTTTAACAAATGTGTTGCGTTTCCATGTTTTGTGGGCATGGAAGCTTGATTGGGTTGCACATCACCAGTTTGAGCAGATGTGGGAACCAAGGCTGTCTCGCCCACATAGGAGAAACCAGGATTAGAGTAGCTTGTTCCTGGTGCACCTTGTGTACTATCCTGCTGAGGAGTGGCGTCGGGTGGAAAGCATAAGCACATTTCCCGGACCAGTTCATCCACAGGGCGTTCTGCTTGGACCCTAGTTGGAAAAGTATGGGCATTGCGTGTTTAGGCTTGTGCCGAACAAGTCTAATGTGGGGTGACCCCATTGGGAGAAGATTCCATCTAGGGAGTCTGTAGTTAGTATTGCTTGTGGTGATGGAATGCGAAAGGGTGTTCCCTTTAAGAGGCTGTCCCTGCACCACCAGCAAAGAGCTCTGTGAGAAACCTGGAGGTGTCTCCCTGTCTAAACCTTGACGATCCGTTATCCAGGTGGCCAGGACACAGCCATCACTATTGGATCCAGATCATGGGGATGGACCCATGAGGGAGGATCACCTGTATGTGGGGGGTCCTTGAGGAGTGAGAGTGGGACACTGACAGATGAGACGCTGTATCCCCCTTCCTTTGACACCTTTTTCCCATCCTCACATAGGACATTCAAAAACGCTGCCCCTCTCCCCCCTTTGCTACACGAACACCTACGCACCACACAATAGACAACGGACTAATGTTAAAGCTGTGTACCGGACATGTCCCAAACCGAGGGTCAGGAAATTTATGCGAATCACACACACCCGATGGCCCTTCCCTTTCCCCATACAGATAAAAGGTGGAGCAAGAGAATGCAGTGCGAACGAGGCGAGCACGGCAGACAGCATGACGAGACAGAAAAACAAGCACAGCAGTTGAAGAGCAGGAGAAAGGCGGTCAGAATGAAGAGTGTGGCAAGGAGAGAAGTAACCTTGCCCTTTTCGTCCCAGACCAGCGGAACCTTCGTGGAAGAGAGCCTAAGACCGCGAACAATAGCCAAGTGACATGCAACAGATGTCAATGGTAAACAGGGCAAGCTTATGCCGATGAGCAGGAGCGAAGGAAGCTCCTGCGCCTGTGGTTCCGGACTTGATTACAGGAAAGCCAAAAGCCAAGCGGTTCATCACAGCCGGCGAGTGGAGAATCGATAAGAACCGGGCTGTGCTGAATGAGAGAATCCCAAAGTGGCAAGTTTGAAGTAAGTTCAAGGAACAGTGAATTAACTGTACAAGTGTTAAGGGGAGAGGGGAAACCGGCACCCGCACCACATAGGTGCTAACTCGAGAGAGACTGGCCAAACCATATGAGAAAAACTACAGTTGCCAGAAAGCCATAGGAGAGCCACTGGATAAGGTCAAAGTGGCCATACAGAGGGTCAAGTAAAATCCCTCTATAATCGAAAGACATTGATCTACGAGCACTGTGGAAGCAAGGGAAGTGAATCCCGCAAACATTGAACTGCGAAAGTAAAGAGGGGTCAGCGCCCAGAAGAGGGGGGCGCAGGGGTGAGCCACTATTACCCTGATCAAGAGCCACAGTAAACCCGGTGAGGGGAGGATAAGAATCAAGAGGTGTAGGAGCCCGGCAGAAGGGGACCCAAGGGTGAAAAGTGGTCACCCCAAGATTGAGAAAAGTGAAAGCAAAAGTTAAGAGACGGCGAGGGTGAACCCGAAGGAGGGACGCCAGCCAAGAAGGGTCAGAGCCCGCCAAAGGGAGATCCATGGGGTAAAGCCATCACCCAAGTACCGCCAGTCAAGAAGGGTCCGAGCCCGCCAGATGGAGATGCATGGGGTAAAGCCATCACCCAAGTACCGCCAGCCAAGAAGGGTCCGAGTCCAACTGAGGGAGATGCAGGGTGAAGCTTCCATCCAAAATTCAAGTTAATAACGGAGATATAAATTAAGGAGTACAATAAGAGACGGATCAGCACCCAGAAAAGAGGGACCCTGGGGTGAAACCCTCACCCTATCTGAACTGTAGATTACAATTGAGAAGGGTCAGCGCCCAGAAAAGGGGGGGTGGAGGGGGTGAATCATTATCACCCTAACAAACTAATTTGGTTAAAGGAACTTTTGTTTTTGTTATTGGAATGCATCAGGCCGCAAATGCGAGAGACTTTCAAGTGAAACGATACTTGGCCATCAACGGCCCTGAGACCTGCCATTGGAACTGGCATTTCGTGCTGGAGAAGCCAGATACTGTACTGTGCTTCAAGCTCCCATTTTACGCTGTGCACAAAACTTGGGGAAGGAAGGCTACTGCATCCCGACATATTATTTGAGAACACTTCTTTCTTTTCTTTAGAACTATCCCACACTCCTTTTTGTATTTGGTATTAGTTGTGAGGTTTGGCAATAGGTTTCTCAGTATAGGCCCTTTTTATTTTGACACAACACCACTAGGACTGCCTTATTTTTCATTTGATGGTCGACGCTTGCTCCCTTCTTAGATTTAGGTTTAGAATAAGCATTTTTCCAAACTGCAAACAGAATTCATTGTTGAATAAACATCCTTGAACTGTGATCACTTGTGTCAGTCTTACTTGTTGTCACCATGAGTTTCTCACAGCCTGTACTAGAGTTAACGATACAACAACTGGATCGTCCCACTGACCGCTTCCCTGAGACCATTGTT